>NC_140588.1:388698073-389971016 GCF_964204655.1 Triturus cristatus
TTTATAAATGCTAAATTTTAAAACGTATGAGTGACAGTGATTCATGATAAATACTGCAATAGCTTACTGATGATAATGATAGCAAGTACAAAATGGTTACTGATGTCAGTGATAGAGAGATGGGTTATAATATGAGATTCTTGG
Organism: Triturus cristatus; assembly: GCF_964204655.1. Classification (NCBI taxonomy): domain Eukaryota; kingdom Metazoa; phylum Chordata; class Amphibia; order Caudata; family Salamandridae; genus Triturus; species Triturus cristatus. The sequence continues at coordinate 388,698,218 of NC_140588.1, forward strand.
TCTTTTAATGCGGTAACCTTAACAAAGGCAAACAACGTGCTGTATTTAGAGAGACATCCTTCTACTTAGTAACTTTATCTGGTTGGTGGGTACTGTGATTTTGGGGAGTCATGACCCATTAGGGGTCAAATGTGATTTGAGAATGTCATCAAAAGTGTTGTCACCAACCTTATGTATCTATTTGTAAAGTACTGTGTACTACTGAGTAGTGTATGTGTAATAAATGTACTTCCCCCCCAAATAAACACAGACTGGGCAATCTTTATTGAGTGGTATTAGTGCCTGCCAGGGTGATTACTAGAGCACACCACCTACCATGAGTAGGCCTTGGACTACTCTGCTTCGCTACCATGAGAGTCAAGCACCACAATGAGATGCTTGGTTCCTAGTGAGTGTATAAATATGGACCTATTATTTGAGCAGGCCTCACACCCTACACAACTAATAACACAGTGTATGTATGAATGTTAACTGAAAAAAAAAACAAAGATTACAGAAATGTTATAGTTGGGTTGATGTTTTACCCACACAAGACCATAGAACTTCAGCAATAATAGTTATACTTATGTTAAGAATCTATAACTCATGGCCTGTATACATATGGTCCATTTCAATATTCTACATACCATGCCGAATTTTAACAGCTTACGAGCCTATAGAAATGGTAGTAAGTGCTATACAAATGCCCCTAACGTAACACACAGCAGAATGTGAAGTCCAATAAGGATCACCATTTTCCTCAGTGTTCTCTAAAGTTGACTTAAGATTGTCCCTGTCCCATATCAATTTCTATTTTCTTATGTTTGAGATATAAATTGACAAACCGATTAGAAGTCAGTGCTCAGCCTTATGAAGTTCCAATTTCCCAAGTATTCATTTGACTTTGATGACTGTAAAATTATTATATTTGTATCTATGTTGTCTCCTAGAATTGTGCTAATGACCTCACAACTGCAGAAACTTCTTGGAGACTCATGTCTTAGCCCCATTAAATGTGTGTGTGTTTGGTATTAATATCGGTTCCAGAGACATATTATATTGTTCCTCCATTGTGAGATGCGAAATATTAAATGTGTTTTCAGCTACTGCTTCCTGCAAGTTTTGCAGCACTTTTAAAAAGAAGTTATTCTTACTGACATAAAAGGCAAGCAATATATTCAACCATCTACCCATCCAATACACTTCATTTTCTATGCCATTCATCTACATTTGAACCTCTGAATTTCGTTGCCTCACAAGGCGATCTCATTTGAGGGTGGCGTCCTGAGCAAGAATCCAATCCCAGAGGTGCACAGCATCCCAGTGAGTGAAAGGAGTGTGTTCCTCTTAAGCTGATCACATAAAACTTAACTATATTGCTATATAAGTGCACATGAGAAATAATTCTCTAAAGATTTGAGAACCTGTACAGCAGGATAAAAAATGAAATTCTACTAATAGTCTACTTTCAAGAGTCAACCAAAAGAACACATCACACCTCATTTTTGTGTGTCAGTCAGATCTTTTTGTGTGTATACTGGAAAGTATATTAGGTTGCATCTCACATATCTTGTGCCAGTCCAAAGCTTCCTATGTAGACTTGATGATATGGAAGCTAAGGTTCCTTGGATTCTACAGGATGTTGTGGAATCCTCCAAAAAACCCGGAACTCATTTCAAGGCAAGTGGGCAGGTATTTTGCCAAGAATGGCTGAGGAACAATAGATAATCCGAGCAGTAGTACCTAACTTATCTCTGCTGCCAACATAGCTGACAGTTCTGATACAATCTTGACCAGGTCTCCACTAGGCGAGTTAAAAACGGTCTAGATTTTCACTACTGCCTTCAGAGCTGTATTGCATCAATCTCTCATCAGTGATATAAATTAGCAAGAGTGGCTAAGCCATGGCTTTTTGGTTAAAGTTCTAGTCATTTCCGAATAACGCCTTTTTTGATTATAAAAAAAAATTGTGACCTGCCAAATACAAAGAGCCGGTTGCTTTCTATATAAAATGAACAGTAAATCCAGGAGCTGGCAAACTACTGGAGGACTTCGGGCCTAGTGATGGGTGACGTGTTGTGGTTTAATATAATGTATAAAGTTAAAGACAGATGTCTCCTACACAGCTGTTAAAATACACAATAACAGAGACTCACTGCTTGCCCTCAAGGCACGTTTTTCAAACAGACCACACACAACTGTAAACATGCAGCAGAAATCATGATACAGCGGGCTATGTTTGTAAGCTATATTTTAGTTCTGGGGGGTTATCAACAAACTCTTTGACCACAGACCAATGCTGGCTGTAACCACAGGCATTGAGGGTTCCTCCAGAAAATGACTGTGTGTGAGGGGGTGGTGTCAAGTCTGCTAGTCTGGTATACAGGGTGTGATCTGATTTTGACGTTTCAGTCAACAAAGTGGCCTAAAAAAGAAAATCCTAAAATAGCATAAAAAGGTTAGTGTGGTTAGTGGGTAAGTGACCCTTGAAAATGAAAACTTTGATCTCCTCATTTTTCTTTCTATTTTTGAACGCTCCTTTCCATTGGGGTTTCTGCTTTAGGAATGCTGACACATCTTACGTTGTTGAGAATGACTGAACTGCATGGATCACACTTTCCTTAGTGAAATATTTGTACTACCATGCGCAGTTTCGGTTGTAGGCAGACGGCTGTTGTGTGCAGCACTGGGAACACAAAAAAGAAGCAGAAACCAGTTCTTAGAAAGGGATTTTTGTTCTCTGGCAAGGCATACTTTCGCGCCCTGTTCAAGTAACTGCTCGGTCATGGTAATTATTTACCACTTCATGAGTCTACTGTATTACCATCCTTTTATTTTGCCTTCCATTTGTTTGGTACTTTGCATTTAACCAGTATCCCCTTCTTTTCGTTGTCTCTCCGGCCGGGCTGTGTACACGTGTCATGACCCCAAAAGAGCATTCCCGGTAGGCCAACTCTATTCTATCTCACAACCTGCATAAGCTGCGAAAAAGGGCCTCTGGCATGGATACAGGCTTTAAACTTGTTTTTTTTCTCCATTTAAATTAAAGTGCATTTTTGTCAAAAATAGGTCAAATCAGGGTCTGAACCCATACGCTCGCCATCCATGCACTACTGTAAATCCAAGCCAGTCTGTCTCGTCCATCTTTCCTGTATCCTTCTTGGATACAAGTTTTTCCTTCCTTGGTGTCTTAATAACTCCTTAGAGCATTTCACCTGTCCGCCCCTGTACCCTCCTCCGAGCATTTGAACCCACCTCATCTCCAAGCCCTTGTAACTGTTTTCTATTAACCTGTCCGGAGCTATGTGACTTAGCCTTTTTTAAAAAATATATATATATTGGTCATCACTTTGCAAACAATATTTTCTTTAAAGTAAAATAGGGTGATTTTTTTTTTTAAGGTTCTGATCAGTGTTTCCCTGAAATGGGTTCTGAAGCAACTTTATACGAGCTTCCAAACATGTCAAATCATTTCGTGCACATCTCAGAGGGCATGACATGTTGTCATGCATGCAGACCTCAAAAAGTTAAGTTGTCCACCCCCGCGTACAAACTGTCACATAGATATGCCACTATCAAATCGCAGTACCTAGGTTAGAGACAGTGATAAGTTAGCCGAGCGGGTGAAAGGGATAGAAGGGGCGGTTGGGGGTGTGAAGGGTCTATCCATTGACCAGATAGAGGGCTAAAGGCCTGCCGTGGTCTGGACGGAGGTTCGGTGAGGTCTTGGTTTGGAGTGATGGCCTTTAAAGGTACCACATGAGGATAGAGGGTTTGCTGATATGTTGCAAGAAATGGTGTCTGATGGAGTTTCAATGTGCGCCAATGAACGAGGTTGGGCTGCTCTCTTCCCAAAACCACAGAATAGTGGTTAAAGGGGTCTTCAGCACCATCCATGGATGGCTTTCAGAGGGTCTGATTGGAGCGAGGTTCCTACAAATGTGGTCTGTTCTTTTCAGCCTTTATAGTCTGAGCAGGAAAGGTCAAATACGGGAGAACTGTATCTGTTCACTAACACCGAGGCATTCTTTATAAATGAGAAAGATAAAAACAATGTTGGTGCATTTTACCTTCAACGTGCTTCTGACAACAAAACAGGCAGAATATTTGAGATGAGACTGACTTCAAACCATTTTCCTGACTAGAAGAAACGTTTTATAACCAGATATTTCCTCTTAAATTTGTAACTGCATTTAAATTGCACTTACTACCTCTGATGAGATTTTAAAGCATTTTACGTCAGACAGCACATTATCTCTGACCCCAAGATTAGAAATTAATCCAGTGGTCATTAATTACTGTTGTTTATTGTTAGCTATTACCATAAGTTTTGTGCTCTTACGAAAACAATTCCATGCATTTACGTCAGTTTCTTTGTGGTCGATTAAATTAATAGGAGCTAGATGTGATCATTAATTGGTAGATATGTGACGGTCCGCCCATCTCTAAAGGAGGCAGGTGGACCGAGGATTTTGTGGAAAGGCTACTCTGTTGCGTTTACGACGCAATACCCTGTCTGCCAAACTCTAAATCAGTCCCTATGTGGAAACGTGTAATATTTTACTTTAGCATAAGCGACAGCCATTTTTGCTGTGGTGTCCATTTCGTTTCCTTCGTAATTCTTTCGTCCTCTGCTGTTCTCCTTTTCACTCTGCTTGTGTCATCAACTTTAGTTGACCTCTTTTGACATGGCTAAGCAATGTACGTGCTGGGGGGTTTGTAGCTACCGGTGCACCTGGTCTTAGAGGCTATCTATTGATCGTTTACTGCTGCCATAAGCATTTCTGCTCCCCCTCCCTATTTGCTGACCAAGTGGTCATCCATCTGCCCTTGTTTGCTGATAGCCATTTCTAAACTTGTTCTTTCCATTTCTGTCCATATGCTTACATTGCAACAAAACTCTATATAAGGACGATGGTTTCTGAGTTCAGTGTACCTCCTCCTACAACACTTGAGTGTTGTGTGGGCTTGGTCCCGCTCATGAGTGATTAATAAACTTTTTGTTTTATTTTAACTCCAGTGCCGATCTCTTTTTGTTAGTTTTTGGACCCGTGGACGAGAAGGAGACCCTGAACCAGTCTTCTCACTTTTGGGTACATTTCCACACCTAGGTATTGTTAAGTTGCAGCGTATAACTTTCGAAGAAGGAGGGTTGTGATTATTGAAATTTTGATATCAAATGAGGGCAATTTGAAAAAATACATTAATTAAGATTAAGGCAAACATGCATGCAACTTCGATTAGCCTCTGCTCAGAGAGAGAAGGCATACAGAGAATGAAAAGTAAAGAGAGGTTTGTGAAATTTATTATTATAAAATGCTAATTTTAAGCACCTAAGCGGACCTTAAATGGACAAAACTTTTGTCAGGTCCTAGTGACAATAATTAAGCGAGATGGTTTTAGGCCACTGTTCTATGTTAGGTTTATAGCTTGAAACTGCAAGTAACAAAGGATCTCACCGGCAAAAGCAGCAACCCACTGACCAATTTACATTATATGCGCTTTGTGATCTGAATGTTTCACGTTCTTTGCAGCAGGCACATTAACCCTCAGCGCTACCTTACCATGAGTCAAATCTTCCACTAGACAAACCTCCAATCTCTCTCTAGGAAGAACATTAATCACCGGAGTTATCTTGACATTTCTATTGTTGCTGGAAAATTTCTCGAGGCCAGGAACGCGTCAGATTGCGCTTTTCAAACCATAATATACTTCAAACAAGACGCCTCCCACCCAAAGTCAGCGTCTGATGCGGTCTCATTGGCCTAGAGCCCTCAATGGGAACAAGCCAAATTAGGCAAAATGGACACGGATCAGGAATTGCTTGTGGTAATGGACCTGGTGATTATAGGTCCCACGTGTTATTTCACAGTCTGGGCCCAGAATATCATGATGGCCACTAACGGGGTAGGAGACACCAAATTAAATGGTACCTCTAGGCATGCTATCTTCCACCTTATATTTGACAGTATTGCGTTTTATACACATGAAAGAATATCTTTTTGTTAGGCCTCCAAAACCAGCGATAGGAAATATTCCAGTCCTACTTCGCGATACCACAGTCAATCATCCACAGTGCACTTCCCAAAACATGTCTAGATGTACTCAAACTTCCTACTGGTTCTTGACTCTATACAGGACCAACTTGCAAGTAAGTCCCAACTGAATAAATCCAAGTGACTGGTCCACTGCTATTTTAGCCTTTAACCTGAATTTGCACCTCTTCCTTTCAGAACCACCCCAACTTAATGTCCATTATCTAAGTTGACAATGTATCATAAATCTGTTCTAAAAACACCAAGGATTATCAACAGTAGTGTATTTCTGAGGAATCGCTTTTGTCCAGTTTCCCTTCATGTGTTGCACTAGGGATCTTACCTTTTGCTTGTCACACATGAAATAACTGGTGGTCATATATTTTCTTTCACTTTGAAATACAATACATACTTTAAAAGATTTTTAACTGTGTGGTCCATGCAGACAGGCAATGCATCTTGGCATGGCACTGGTGACGGATGTTGAGACTTTTCATTAATAAGCGTTGCAGGAGCACGTACCAAAGCGCCTGCAAAAGACTCCAAATACTGCACTTTGCTCCACAACACGGAGGTCAGCTAACAGGGAGAGTTCAAGGCCTCCAGCTACTGCATATCCACTCACTGCTGCAATCACAGGCTTGGAAAACCGCATGCGGGCTGGGCCCTGCAAAGCACAAACACACAATTATAGAAAAAGAAACACAAATCTAGCTCAATAGATACAAAGTTATAAAACGTGTAAAGCAGAGACAATTCAGCACCCTCCAAATAGTTTACATCAAAGTAATATTTACTCCTTGATTTGAGCTAAGTTTTTCCAAAGAAAGCTGTCAGACAGAAAGTTTCTTCTTTTGATCATTAGTCTAGCTCTCACTCGAAGTCAGGGGTCTTTAAACTGGGGGGGGCCTTAGTTGATTCCTGGGGGCTCCAGGTTCTGGCAGAAAGAAGCATTATGCTCTGTGTAATGGGCCATCACTAACATCTTTTGTCATTTATGTCCTAGCTGGGAATATGTGTCAAAGGGGAAGGGACTCCAAATATTCTTCAAAACCTCAGCCACACGCTGTGGATACTTTTATAAATACAATTTAACAGAATAATTGTGAAAAATTCTGGGGAGGGGCCCAATGATTTTTTCTCCACTGGGTGCGGTTGAGGGGAGGGAGCGGCATTAAAATGTTTGAAGACCACTTCTCTAGGTTATTCGCACCCATCTGTCCCCATCTGGTGGCAAATCTGAATATCTGCAGTGAGGTACCATCACTTGGAGATCAATACTCAATACTCCCAGTGGATTTTATTGCAAATAAGAGAATTCCATCTATTGATGATCTGTTCGCTCTGCTAAATTTCAAGACTTCTCAGCCTTCCTGATAGTAAAACTGCACAAAAAAACCTTGCTTGTAACTGAGTCAAAGTAATTCTCTACTCCGCAGCAATTATTTCACCATCACTCTGATATCATCAAAAATACACAAAGATGTGCTTCTGCACGCTACCTTCCTGTTTAAAGGAAAGCCAAGCGAAGAGCACAATTGGAATACCCCAACCAATAAAGTCTGACAATTGAAAACAGCAAACACCTGCAATTTACAAACCTAAAATGTACTCTTATCAATGCTAAGACAGCTGAGGAAGATACATTTGAAATAGCCGATCTACTAACTTTGTTCAATATTGACCTGCTATTCATCAATTGGACCTTGTTTACCCCATTTTACCAATTTCCTTCTACACACTACTACCTATGGATTATTTTATCTTTCATACACAGCAAAATGGAGAAGGCATTGCAGTCACAGGGAAAAAATTGCTGGAAATGCTCCAAACCAGACTCCATAGCCTTTAAAAGAAATAACTATGAATCTCCATTCGAAAACTCAAAGCACAACTCATTTTTTAAACCTATATGCTTCTACAAATGAACTCACCAATTTCTATACCGAGCCAGCCAATAAAATCTTGAACAAACTAACACCACTTAAAGGTAACACCATCAAGGGGAAACCCCAGCACCTTGGTACTCAAAAAGAGCAACAAAAGCAAAGAAATAGCAAGAAAACTAGAAAAGATCTGGAGAAGAACAAAGTCCACAGAATCACACAATCTTAGAAGTTAAACTATTTTAAAGATAAAGTTGAAGCAGCTATATACCGGACAAGATCTCTTTTCCACACCATAAAGCACTGGGTGAATCCTACCTCTAGCTCGAAAATTCTAAGCTCTGAAGCCGAGGTCAACAACACAAACATTTTTGCAGTAAAAAAATTGACGTTATCAACTTTGCGCTACCTGAAAAAGAAAAAAAAGTCTCAATTTGATGAAATCCCAAGAAGAGATGCCCCCAAATGGTTTGCATTCGAAAAACTTGATACAGAGTTCATCTCACAAATAAGATCTTCTAAAAATTCCTCTTTTTTTTCTAAGGAACCTATACCTACTTCTTGGATATAGGAATCCAAAGTAGATGTTTTAACTCTGCTGCTCAAAATGCTGTCTCGAAGCCAGCATTTCCCCAACATTTCTCAAATCTGACCAAATCACTCCACACCTCGCCTCAAAAAATAAAACTTGAGCCCAAACAACCTTCAGAATCCCAGACAGGTTTCTGAACAACCATTCCTGTGTAAATAACTGAAAAAGGCTGTGGCATCCCAACTCATATTGCAAATTGCTAATTCCTAAACCAAATTCAATCTGGTGTTCGCTCCACACTACAATTTTAAAAGAGAGCGATATATGTCTAATGGTTCATTTAGACCTTTCTGCAGCATTCTGTACAGTACACTAGGCCACCTTTTGATACTTAACATTACAATGGGAATGGGAGGAAACACTTGCTTAAACTTTTAATTTCATGAAGCCTGTTGGAAAATGGCCCTCTCTGAAGGGTCGCCCCAAACATTTTGCTTTCCTCCTCTTTTTCTGACCTTCTTTTTGTTGGCTTTAGGACTCTGAGCATTTTTCCACTGCTGACCAGGGCTAAAGTGCATGTGCTCTCTCTTCTAAACATGGCATTATTGGTTTACACCGGTTTGGAATATTCCATTTACATGTAAGCCCCTTGTAAAGTGATATGCCATAGACCCAGGGCCTGGAAATTAACTGCTACTAGTGGGCCTGCATCATTGATTGTGTCCCCCAAAGAAGTAGCCTTTCAAACCTGCCTCAGGCCTGCCACTGCAGGTCCTGTGTGTGCAGTTTACTGCCACGTCGACTTGGAATTTAAAACCCTTTGACAAGCCTTACACTCCCCTTTAGTTACACATTAGTCACCCCTAATGTAACCCCTTGGTAGCCCTAAGAGCAGGGTGCTGTGTAAATGAAAGGAAGGGCATGTACTTGGATGGTTTGCATGTCCTGGTATTGACAAACAGCCTGTTAGGTGTTTCACTACTGTGAGGTCTTCTCCTCTCATAGGTTAACATTGGGAATTCCTTAATACACTTTTAAGGTGGAATTCCTGATCAGAGAAGAGTAGCTTTTTCATGTTTCATATGTTCGGGATAGTAATGAGAAATCCTCCTTACTGGAAAAGTTGGATTTGACATTACTATTTAAGAAATTCCACTTTTAGAAAGTGGAGATTTCTTTGTACTTATAACTTTGTGTGCCTGTCTCCAATAAATGTCTGGGGTAGGTGACAGCTACACTTAATGTATTCTCTCTAGACAGCCACAACACAGGGAGGATACATACATCTGCATTCTGATTGCCTTGCCTGTGCAGGATGGCAGTAAGGGGCTAACACTTAATTTGAATAGGCGGTGTCCTGCCCCCACACAAAGGACTGATTACCCCCTAAAGATAGCCTGCCAGAAAGGACTGGGTTGAAAGGGATACTTGTGCGCTCAGAGCTGCTTTGAAGTCTCCCCCATATCAAAGGCACATTTGGGTATAAGCACTGGGTCTCTGACCCCCTAAAATCAAGTACTACTGGACTTGTAACTGAAGCACTGACAGAAGAGCTGCTGCGCTCCTTAAATGACTCAAGTGGACTGCTGATCTGGAAAGTCTGCTTTTCTGTTTGTTGTCGTGCTGCTTGCTGATCTCAGACTCTGCTGAAAGAGAGCTGAACACTGCCTTCACTCCAAGTGATCTACAAGGGCTGTTGGCTTGCCTCCTGTTACTTGACACTCAGGGATATGGAAGTCTCTAACCCTCCTCCTATGCTTGGCTCACTAGAAGTTGCCCAGATACTTGCAACATGGATTTCAACACATCTCCGGTCTGCGTGTAACAGAAACAGCGCATCGACCCGGTTGCGGGAGAAATGGTTTTTCAGTCATTCTGTGCCTTTTTTCTTTGGGGAATATCTGTTGTGGATTTAAATAAGCCAAAAAGAGAGGTTCTACTGTGCAGGTCAAAGTATGCATATCTTCAAAAACTTCACCAACACCTTAATGCATAGATGTTTATGAACTCAAAATTAAAGGGAGGACCATAAGCACATTTTAACTGGATTCTGTGTTGCATGCTTGGCACAATTGGCATGGGCAAAGCACAGGCATTAATACAATCTAGCAGTGACGGCTCTTCAGCTATGGCGGAAGAGTGTCGCCCCACTGCTTTTAAGCAGTGCAAAGTAAAGGAAACACAACATGATAATAACTTCGAGTTGCTATCATTTAATGGTTCGGTGCTGCTTTGCGGGCGGGTGAGCTCCTCTGCTCTTGGAGCAGGGCAGGAGTGGTTTGCCCACTCCTAAGTGCACATGAGTGTTGGCCAGCCCTCTCTTTACCTGTTCTCCATACAGGATCCATTACCGCCTGCGTGGAGAACATGCTAAGCATAAAACCAGGACGCTCAGAGTAATCACAACACTGAATTACAGCATTGTGATTGGTCAGGGGAGCCTGGCTGTGCTTCCAGTTCCTCGATTCTGACGAGGAGAGCAGGAGCGGAGGCGCGGGGAGTCGGCAGCAAGATAAGTGTTCATGTATATATTTTGTTTACAATGCGAACCCCCCGTGTGTGTGCCCCTTCTGCACCCGCCCCCACTGCATCACCGACAAGCCATGCCGGCCACCACTGCAGCCTAGTAACATGTACCCAGGGAAATATGACTTCTCAATAGGACATAATCTTCAACCATTGCAGTGTTCACAAAGTGTGAAAACTCACACAAGGTTTTGTCAAAACATATACCCAAAATGACATGGACAAGGGTAGCACCCTGATCATGAAATACAAGCCCCCCATAATACAAGGATGTATGCAGTTTTAATTTGTTGCCAAGAACTCTGTACTAATTTCAATGTTTGCAAACACCTAAGTAAACAGACACATGGAGCACACCACAAGCCAGTGTGTTCAAAGATCATGCCTTATAAGGCTAAAACTCAGAGTATACCAACACAGATGCCACAGTGAAATATATGGTGTTTTTATTTGCAACAAATAACAGCGCCCCATTTTCAATATTTGTGATCACCTAACGAAACAAACACAAATACACCGCAAGTCTGCATGGCCATAGACTATGCGCTGGTGGGTTAATAATAAACACCACAGAGAAAAATATGTAGTTTAAATTTACAACAAAGAGCTTTGTACCATTGTTGATGTTCGTAAGCTCCTAAACAAACTGCACACACCACACACTGAAAACACAAGTTGGTATGGCAAGGATAAAAAGGAAGAGGTTGACGCAACGTCCATCAGTACTAATCCTAATGTGACTGGTTTTAGAGGGAAATCTACTTTCATTCCACCTCCCCATACTACTCCTCCTGAGGTTCTAACTTTCGAACAGGTGGTCTACAATGACATAGAAAAACTTTCCCGAAGAAACCCTTTTATGAATATGACTAAAACTGAACAGGAATCCCTAATAGCGCTCCGTAATGACGACACCATCGTCATAAAACCTGCCGATAAAGGAGGTGGGATAGTCATAATGGACAAGTGTAGGAGACTCCTCGAAGATCGTAGCAGTTATAAACCCCTCACCTCAGACCCTACTGTTGCACTGAAACAAGAAATTTCCAATCTTGTCAACAGCGCCGAGGAAAGAGGGTATATTTGCAAATAGGAGGCTAATTTCCTAACCAGCAATGAAGGTAAAATACCTTACTTTTATGTACTTCCTAAGATGCACAAAAATAAATCTACCCCACCAGGCAGACCCATCGTATCTGGGATAGGCTCTGTCCTCCAACCCCTTTCTGAATATAGTGACTTCTTCTTCAAACCCATGATACAGAAGACTTCCACATATCTGAGAGACACCAAAGATGTCCTCAATGTATTAAAAGACATCGAGACTAATGAAGAAACTATCCTTGTCAGTTTCGACATAGAAAGCCTGTATACTAATATCCCTCAAGAGGCTACATTGGCAGTCTTAGCAAAAGCCATGGAGAACGCCACTTGGGACCATAATGTCCCAAGAGATTTTGTCCTCAAATGCGCAGAACTCGCCCTAATGAAGAATTACTTTGAATTTGAAGGTCAACTTTACCTCCAAACAGGAGGTACATCTATGGGGAGCATTTTTGCTCCTAGTGTAGCGGGCCTCTATGTTTTTGATTTTGAGGAACAATTTATTCTCGGGGCTAACAGACCCTTCTCCAAGTACCTCAAACTTTGGCGAAGGTATATAGATGATGTACTGGCAATCTGGCAAGGCCCAATGACAACATTGCAAGATTTCATCTTTTGGCTCAACACCTGTGACCCCCATCTAAAATTTACACACAGCATTGATAAAACCACTATGACATTTTTAGATGTGGAAATCCACAATGAAAACAACAAACTTGAAACAAAAACTTATACCAAGCCAACATCCAAAAACAATCTACTACAATATGATAGCTTTCACCCGAGAGCACTAAAAGAAAATCTACCCTATGGCCAGTTCCTTCGATTAAGAAGGAACTGTGGCAAACTGACAGACTACAAAACACAGGCCTCTTCTCTCTCCAAAAAGCTTTCAGAAAGAGGTTACCCTCAGCATATCTTGGACAAGGGCCAAAAACAGGCGAGAAACCAACCCCGAGATGCCCTATTAGAAGAAACCAGTAGACCCACACAGAAACCACCTCTCACCTGTGTGACAACCTATAATATTATGTTGAATCCTAAACACTGGCAATCTGCAATGGGAGAAGCCTTTATTCTCAAACAAACGAGCAAGAAGTCTAAAGGACTCACTGGTTAACACTCGACCAAAGAAAATCACTGCAGTTGATGCAGCCACAGTCCTGACCTTTTGGGGACTACCGAAAGTTACAGGTCACTATCCCTGTGGGAACTGCTCAGTATGTCACCTCACTACACACACCAAAACACTGACACTGGAAAACAACAAGATCTGGACACAAAAAAACCATACCAATTACAACAGTTGCAATGTAGTCTACATCATAACATGCCCCTGTAATCTACGTTATGTAGGCATGACCACTCGTAAAGTTAAACAACGCATACCAGAGCATCGTAGTACTATCCGATGCAAGAAAGCGGCTACTAAATTGACTGAACATTTTATCAGCAATAACCACACTACAAATGATATGACTTGGACTGTTATTGAATCTGTCGAAAGTCAGAATACACTCTTTGAAAAGGAACAAAGATGGGTGTACCGTCTGTCAACCCACATAACAGGGCTGAACGACAATATACCATGGAACTCAGTACTTAGTAGATGAATTTGGTCTCTGTTATCTCTTTTTCTCAGTTTATTGTTATAACACACACCAAGGTTTCAATCAGAATCCATTGTTACCTTTTCTCTGCAATATACTTCTTTACTGCAGAACCCTTATTATTTACACGGGTTACTGAATTTTAAGCTGAGCCCTTTGACTCAGCAAACAACTGCAAATACACACCTCTTCATTGCAGAACCCTTATCACTTTTCACAAAATACAGAATTTTACCTTGATCCCTATGACCCAATTGAACCACACCCCAAGTCACAAGGGCGGAAGCATTTTCTCTTAAATACCGACCGTGATAGACACGGCGCCAGCATTCGGTAACTGTGGGACCCCGAAGTAGGTGTGTAAACGGGCGTACCGGTGAGAGAACGTAAATGTATCCCTACTCCAACTATAGAAGGGCCTTACAAGATCAAGGTAAGACAAATCAAGCTGAAAATGTTGTTTCCTTTTCTATCACAGCAATGGTTCAGAGCCCACGCTCCCCACGGGAACCACGAGGCTTTATATTTAGCCTTTTTAACGTGAGTCCTTGAGCGCTCTTTATTTGTTTGTCTCTGTCTAAACTTTTACAAATATACGCGCACTGCACTAGAAATGTTTGATAGCAGTGTGAATCATCACGTATGCCCTTCTTGTATTGCCAACAGACAAGCACAACTGATGCACGTGATGCGAGAATATTAATAATAATTATTTTCGCGAAATCAACAATGCATGCCCTATACATGGATTGAGACATGCAAAAACCACCCACAATAGATTGCATGCAACAACTCACATTGCATGTCGCATACCATAATAAGTGAGCGTGGAGAGTTAATGGGAATAATTCCAATAGAAAGTTTCTTTTTTCGGATTTTACTTTTACAGATCCAAATCATCCTTCAAGAACGGCTTGAAGGCACAACAAACTACTCTCTAATAAAGGTGTAGTACACAGAGGTTCAGGGTGTGGGTGCACCTTAGCGAGTGCAGACCCCCCGTTCCTCAAATTCCTGGTCCTGACGAAAACCTAAGAATTACTAGAAAAGTTGAAACATGTTGACCACACACACATACCAACACTGATATCACTGGCCATTAATACCAGTTACGATATCTATTCACAGGTTTTAATCGTGCCAAGTGGCTTCGTATTAAATTATTAGGAAGCACACCGCTGACACTTTTAATATATCACTTTTATTTTTCATCATTCACGTTTTCACTCACCTACACACACGAAAACCCGCTCCGCTGGAATTCCAGGCGTCGAAGCACACCCTGACGGCATTCGGCGGTCAGGGTGGGACCCAGATGATGAAGCATGTCACCAACCAGGTTGGTGAGTGATGGATCTTTTTCCAAATAGGAAATTCTTTTGCCCTGAATTATTCCTTTCTCTATCTCTCCCCCTTCTTTTCGATTGAATCTTTTTCGACTGCATCTCTCTCCCTCCTTTGTTTTATACTCATATCCAGACCGGGGGTTCGGGATCCTCATTACCCTCACTCTCTCTATTGTTTTTTTGGATGTTCAAGGATAAAAATCTCCTGAGAAAAATACCACCACAGTTGGAACATATTGAGTTTTCATTTGTTTCTAATTGTTTGCATAATTTTTAATGTTCTCTGTTAGACCTCAAACCCTTGGGTGTTAGTCCCCCAAACCTTTTACCTCCACGCCTCTTGTTTTTCTGAATCTGTTTTTGTTAGCTTTAGAACTCTGTGCACTTTACCCCTGCTAACTAGTGTTAAATTGCTTGTGCTCTCTCCCTTAACCATGGTAACATTGTCTGACACCTGACTGACATATTTAATTTACTTGTAAGTCCCTAGTAAAATGATATACCATATACCCACGGCTAGTAAATTAAATGCTACTAGTGGACATGCAAAACATATTATACCACACACTTAAGTAGCGCCTTAGAACATGTCTCAGGCCTGCCATTTCAGCCTGTATGCAGTTTTAAACCGCCAATTCATTTTGGCAAAATAAGCCTTTTCCCAAGCCTAAAACTCCCTTTTTAATGCATATGTCACCCCTATGGTAGACCCTAAACAGGGGATATGGCCAGGATGCATTGTATTTAAAATGTTGGACATGTAATTTTAAGTTTTACATGTCCTGGTAGTGAAAACTCACAAATACGTTTTCACCACTGTGAGGCCTAACTTTCCCATAGGATAACATTGGATTACCTTATTTTAAAAAAAAGTTTTATATAGTGCGAACTTGACCCGAATCGGGTATCAGAGAGCTTTACATAGCACCAGTTGCATTACAGGAGGACACATTATTATTTTTTTTTGGTTAGGCACGGGGAGATTAAGTGATTTGCCCAGAATCACAGGATGTTCAGTGTCATTGCCGAGACCTGAACCCAGTTCCCCAGATTCGAGGTCGACCACCCTAGCCGTTATGCCAACTCCTCTCCCCATTACATTTATAAGCGATAACTTTTGTTTGGGAGCATGTAGAAATGTCATGTTTAGTGTTTAAGGAATTGTAATTTAAAATCCTCTTTAATAGTGAAGTCGGAGTTTAATTTACAACTGGGTCACATTGCTAGGATGGAGTTGGAATTGGCAGTTGGTCTTTGTGCATTACTCACTAACAGCCACACAATAGAGGGACTGGCTGTTGACAGGATGGTCCAGCCTGACTTGATGGGAGGGGCGGAGCTGTCATCTGTCACGCTTGAAGTTCAAAGACACTGCCTCAGTTCACCACAAACTTCACACGAGCCTATTGTGCCCCCAGGCATCCTGGACGAAGGCAGGGAGGCAGGAAACTACAGACACTTCTGTGGGGGGAAAACTCCAGAAGCATGCTTCACTTCAAAGCTGGCATCAGGTATAAAACTAGAACCCTCAGACCCACTCTTCATCATACTACTGGACCTGTGGATACTACAGGAGGAGTGACCTGTAGCACTGGAGCTGCCTGGACCTGCAACTGGGCCTGCTCTGCTTTCTGAGAAGAAAGACTGATCTAACCCCTTTATCACAGGCTGAAGTGACTCCAAGGGTCAGCTGACTGACCTCCTGTCCTGTTCTGAGATACAGGGGCATAACAAGCTCCAGAGCCCTCACAACTACCCATCTGACCTGCTGCAACTGTACATCCCTGGACCTGCAACTGGACCTGCCTGAGACCTACTGCTCTCTGTTGGAGTAAGCTCCTGATCCCCAAGATGTGCCCTCTGGGTCCTGGATCCTTAGTTTGGCATTAGTTAACCTCCTCCTGGAATACAGGGAGAAATCCTGATGTTTTGGGCTCTTTGCAACCATGAATGGGTCAGTTTGCACCGAGATATTGCCGACCACCAAAACGAAGCTCCGGTGAATCTGATTCTTCAAGCTACAGTGACCACCAATGATGTGAGATCTGCACTTCACGCTACAGCATCGGCAGCCTACGGTGAATGCCAACACGAAGATCCAGCAAAAACCATCTGCAAAACTAGAAAGGATGGTTCAAGCTACGGCGAGGACTGTCCGCGACACCCGGCCTGCTCTTCGCACTACTCGGTGACGAACTGCAACACACTCCCTGCTCCTCGCTGCTTCCTCTCCCACGAATTGGACTCCTCACACCGAACGTTGGGGAGATAACATTTTTCAGCAAGACTAACCTGGCCCTTGTATCTAGCCTGGGTACCATCTCGGCCAGCCTGAACTTGGAACTTTCATCGGGTCTTGGACAACCAGGTAACTGCAAGCAGCGCTTTGTACTTTTAGGCACTATACTTATCTTAAATTTTTTAAATTGCAAATCTCAGGTTCATTGTTTTGATGTCAAGTAATTTATTAACTTTTACTCTATCTTTCTAAATTGGTGTGGAATGTTTCTTTTTTATTGTGTTTTCACTTTATTACTGCTTAAGTGCTGCATAATTACTTTACACATTGCCTCTAAGCTAAGCCCGAGTGCTTTTGTGCCAAGCTACCCGAGGGTTAAGCACAGATTACTTAAGTGACTGTTGTGGTGCACCCCTGACAAGTATTAAGGGTGTTGCTTGAGAAGGGTTCATCTCATGCCCTCATCCAAAAACACAATCACTCACATTCGCAGACACAAGTAACCACAAAAGGTACAAACAGTACACACACTAAGTCAACATGGCCAAAAGCCTCAGCCTGTTGCATCATAAATACAAGTATCATGACCAATACAAAACCATAGTATAACATCTGGAATTTAAATTTTGCAAAATAGAAATATGCACCTTTGTTGATGCTTTTGAAACTTTGATAAACAGACACACACACGGCACATAGAACAAACAAGTCACTGGCATCCACATCACCCACCATGATGTCATTGTTACAAATAGATTGACACTTACAACTCCAGAGTAGAACATGTGGAATCTCACTTTGCACAAAAATACTTTTTAACAGTGTAAATGCTTGCAAACAATATATATACACCAAACACAAGAGGCACAATTGGGAAATACAGGGCATATGCAACGCACACCACGAGGTTCATACACACAAAAAGAAGCCAATGTTCACACACTCTAGAAACCATATAATGCAACGCTATAAAAAGCTTGAGCTTCTTTTATACCCATTTAGAGGACAGACAAAGGTTTTTTTTAGAGGATCAGATATAAACCATGGTGCAAAGAGAAGTTTCGAAAATGTCACCTCCACTAACTATTACCACTCATATTTGAGACGGTATTTGAAAATACTTTCCCACGCATCCCTTAGAGAGTGCAAGACAAGTGGAAGGCCTAGCACTAACTTGCAGAAACCAACCTAGCCATCTGTACAATTAAATCCATTTTTTATCACCACTGAACAAATGTTGACACAGACTCAATAGAATATACTTCCACTGCTATGACTGCATGTGTTGCAGTGTAGTAGTTGTACTTAAAATGGTATTTTGACATGCTGCCACACTTTAACACAACTCCACATATATAACAAGCAGTGTACTCAGCCACTAGAAGTTCTACATTGCGTATGGCATGAAATACAACTATATCCGGAAGCCATGAAGTTCTGTTCTTCAAACTGGGAAAACATCAAACTCTGCCTCTGCTGATCTAGCCCACTGTGGAGTGTTGGGTCTACTTTTATTGCCACTCTAATTTCTAGCAGTGACATATTCTGTGGGATCCACTATTCTGTGGGATCCACCAAAATGAAAGGCACAGAAGAATTTACTAATATGCTTTCACAGGCTCTTGACCCTGATCAATGAGATGACTATTCAGCTGTGAATTCTACAAGAGAAATTCTGTATCTTCCCTCAAGTAACGTTCTTATAGTGACAACACTCTTAGACAAAAACAAACAAACAAAATGCTTTGTAAAGTAACACTGACATTATATATTGTAAGCATTCAGTAAGAAAGGGCTAAAGAGATTTCTGTAACTTAACTAACATGGAACACTGAATCAAACAATGTTGCATTTTCTGACAGGCAACACAGTATGACAACAGAAGTTGAAAATTAACTTTCACTTCACAAAATCCTGTGTTGGAAAGGAATACATCCAAATCATTGACAAGAACAAGCTATAAATAAAATTTGAATAGAAAATAGAATATTGCAATAGACTAAGTTGATGCAAAGTTTTTTGTTTTATTAACAAATCAACTTTGGTTAATGTTTAAAAAAATATTGTTTTTTTCCAACAGACTCCAGTTTAACTTTAAAGCAATGTTATAGTTCCTTGAAATATGGCACCATAGCGAGAGGATATGTGAGGACCAATCAACTTTCATCCTCACTTTGGAAAGAGAACTATTTATATACTTTGTGAACGTATCATACCTTATCAGCAAGGAACAAGTCACGACTTCTTTTGTAAGTTAGGACGCTAACTTTGATTTTGATTGGAGTCTGACATTGCACAATGGCTAATGATGTTGAAGGTGCACAGGACAGCCAAATGGCAGAGGGTTACATCACAGAACGTGCACATTTAGTATCTGATCCATTGAACAATAAAGCACCCACGCAAGTAGAGGTAATTGGGTCACTCAGAACGGTCTGAGTGCTGGGAGTAGCAGTTTATTATAATCTCTGTATGGTGCAGATCATAAGCACGTAGAAGCATATATGCCAACCCTCCCGATTCAGGTGGGAGACTCCCAATTTCAAAGCAAATCTCCCGTCTCCCGATTCCTGGATGCAGAAATTAGATTTTTGCACAATAGTGATCTGATGGTGATAGGCCAAGCAGTTTTGGCTCTTGCACAATCCCTTTGTAGCCCTCGCTCTTGCCATACTGCTGACTTCGTGCTCCTGCCAGGTAAGGGAAAAACAAAGCATATTTTGCCATTGACCTGACATCCGATCCCGCAACTACACTCTTGCAAAGCCGGTCCCTCTGCTGTGCCAGTGGGGATGCAGGTTTGAATCACAGGCCTCAGCTTTAAAACATCCTGTGAATCCGAGGAAAAGCTCTGTGAGAAAAACCTGTATCAAGAATAGTTTCAATCTCTGTTTTTGTGTTATAAAAAACCGCCAAGGATAAAATGTTGATGCCTCATACATTCCAACAGTCCCGATTCAGCCGGGAGAATCAATCAATCAATCAATCAATCATTTGTAGAGCGCACTACTCACCCGCGAGGGTCTCAAGGCGCCTGGGGAGGGGGGGCAGCTACCAGTCGAACAGCCAGGTCTTTAGAAGTCTCCTGAAAGTCAGCAGGTCCTGGGTCCGCCGCAGGTGGGTGGAGAGGGTGTTCCTTGTCTTTGCGGCGAGGTAGGAGAATGATCTGCTGCCGGTAGTCGTTCGGCGGATGCGTGGGACAGTGGCGAGGGCGAGGTCGGCGGAGCGGAGCTGGTGGTTCGGGGTGTAGAAGGACAGTCGTTCATTGAGGTATGCTGGTCCGGCGTTGTGGAGTGATTTGTGAGCGTGAGTGAGGAGTTTGAAGGTGATCCTCTTGTTGACCGGGAGCCGGTGTAGATCTCTTAGGTGGGTGGTGATGTGGCTGTGGTGAGGGAGTCCGAGGATGAGGCGTGCAGAGGCGTTTTGTATGCGTTGGAGTCACTTCTGGAGTGTAGTTGTGGTTCATGCGTAGAGGGCGTTGCCATGGTCCAGCCTGCTGCTAACGAGTGCTTGGGTGACCATTCTCCTGGTTTCGCGGGCATCCATCTGTAGATCTTGCGGAGCATTCGGAGGGTGTTGAAGCAGGAGGAGGAAACACTGTTGACTTGCTGGGTCATAGCAAGCGTTGAGTCCAGGATGAACCCCAGATTGCGTGCGTGGTTTGTGGGTGTCGGGGCAGCTGTCGAATTTGACTCTCAAATTTTAAAGTCAAACATGGCTTAATTTTAGCGGTCTTCTGCCTGAAATTGCCTAGAAGTAAAAAGGGGTGATACATCACCCAGATTATTTTTCAAAATCTCCCTCTTTCTAGGTCTCAAATGTTGGCATGTTTGCACAAGTTAATATGTCAGCAACATGGTGATATCTGAAACATGATAAATGCCATTGTCACCAGTCTAGGTCAGGCTTCACCAATGAGTAGCTCATGAGCTACCAGTAGCTCTCCTGTTTGCAGCCACGCCTTGTAAATTAAATTTTGCAAGGCTGAATTAATATATGTATACCAAAATTTAAAAGTCTGCATTTGAGATAAAAATGAGGTTCTTTTCAGCACTCATAAGCTGATGTTTGTGGAAAAATTGTGTACTTTGTAAAATAGATTTGAAAACTGATCTTTGAGTGATAACTCATGTGGTGCCCTGGATACTTACTACTCAGGTTTTTACCTTTGTACCAGGGCATTACAGCTATATCATTTATGTATTAACATGTACTGGTATTCCTTATTGCTAAAACAATCTTACATTCCTGTTGGCGACCCCTGTCTGAGGAACTGAGGTGATCACTGCTGCTAATCTTGTATGAGCTGACCATGTATGTACGTTTGTCTGATATACTCACTATTATAATAATACCACCAGTATCCCAGGTGATATTCATGGAGCATAAGTGGTTCTTATTACAGAAAAGGTTGGAGATCTCTGGTCTAGAAACAACCACAATGATAAAGCAGCTGTGAACTGTTAGAATCCGGGTTCTCTGGTTGGCACAGGTAGGTACTTGTGACAAGCAGGGAACCTTTCCTCTAGTCAGGGTAAGGGGTTACACTCCTAAAACAACCCCTTGCTCACCCTCTAGGTAGCTTGGCACGAGCAGACAAGGCTCATCTCAGAGCATTATAGGTTAAGCATTTGTGAACACATACAGTAACCAAGTGACAACACTACAAATGGACACCACACAGGTATTTATATTAAAAATAAGGATTCTTTATATAGGATTATCACAAGACCATTAAACGATTAAAAATACACAATACGCTTGCTTAGTTGGTAGAAGATTGCTTAGTTTCTCTTAAGTTCTTAAATGCAACACTTTAAGTCAATGTACCTTAGATGCGACACGCAGGGCAACAAAAGTGGTGCAGCGATGCAGATGCGTTGAAGTTCTTGGTGCAAAAGAAATAAAGACGGGATCTTCCAGATGCGTTACGCTTCTCCGATGTTGCGAGAAGACTCGACTTGATGCGTCAGCTACAGCGGCGTCACCCTTGACGAGATGCGACGACAACGGCCTTGGCAGCGGCACTCTTCTCCGACGTTGCGAGACGCTTCCGCTCGATGCGATGCTGCAGCGGCGACACCCCTTCTGCGAGATGCGACGGCAGCGGCTCCGACGGCGGCACGCTTCTCCGTGGATGCGAGGCGCTTTTCTGGATGCGGTGCAATGCGACAACTACGATGGCTGCGATGGCGACACGCTTCCTCCTCGATGCGAGACTCTTCTCTCAATGCGGTGCAATGCGACAGCTACGATGGCGACACGCTTCTTCGGCATTGCGAGACACTTCCGGAATGATGCGAGACGCTCCGCTCGATGCGATGCTGCAGCGGCGACACTCTCTGCGAGATTCGACAACAGCGGCTCCGACGGCGGCACACTTCTCTCCCTTGCGTCGCGCTTCCAGCTCCTTGCGACACGCAGTCCCTCAGAAGGCCCAACAACAGCAGCAGGCACTTCCAAAAGACTCTGGGGAGCTGGGGGTGAAGTCCACTGGTCCTGGGACTTCGTTCAGGGGGCAAGCTCAGTTCAAGTCCTTGGAGATCTTTTTAAAGCACAAGTTGGTTGAAGCAAAGTCTTTAGTAGTCTTTCTCCTCTCCTTCAGCAGCAAGGCAACCACTGCAGGCTAATCCCCCAGGTCAGGGACAGTTACTCCTCCTACAACTTTCCCAGTTCCTTCTCTTCTGGCAGAGGTTCTTCTGGTTTCAGCAGGATCTAATTACTTGGGAGCAGGGTCCCAATACTTATACCCCTAATTCCTTTGCTCCTCTGGGGTTGAGGGGCCTTTGCCCAGTCCAAACCAGTTCTTGAGCACTCTGTTGACATGACTCTGCCTTTCTATTCAGGGTGCAGGGCAGAGACATCAGCCGCTCCGCAGGAGGTGGAGCCAGCATTGTGGTAGCAGAGCACAGCCCTATTCAGAGCCCAGGTGTACTCCTCCCACCCATCTGACTACCAATCTTCCTATTCACCACCAGGCTACCTAGCCCTGCCCCTCTGGGTTTCCCCAGCCCTGTTACTCACACAACCAGACAGGCAGATACACATCATAGCAGAGGCGGGCTGAAATGGTCAGGCAAGCAAATACCAACTTTCTAAAAGTGGTATTTGCAAACACAGAATATTAAAATAAACTTTACTAAAAGATGTATTTTATTATTCCGAGTTCAGGCATACTAAACTCGAATTTCTATCATGTTCCCTGGGTCTGTTAGGATCATAGAATGTAACAATTCTAACAGCCCATTCTGGCCTATGGAGAACAGGTAGCCTTAAAATAGTGAAACAAGAAAATGGCTGTAATTCACTATTAGGACATGCCACACACATCAGGGCTTGTCCTACCTTATGCTTACAATGCACCCTGCCCTTGGGCCTACCATAGGGGTGACTAATATGAAGTTAAGGGAAGGTTTAGGGACTGGCAAGTGTGTGCACTTGCCCAGTCAGCATGACAGTACCAGACTGCACGCAGGTTCTGCAATGGCAGACCTTAGACACATTTTACCAGGCCGCTTCTGTGGGTGGCACAACCAGTGCTGCAAGCCCACCAGCAGCATTTGTATTTACAAGCCCTGGTGCACTTTACTGGGATCTGACAGTAAACCAAATAAGCCAATCATGGAATCCAACCAACATATACATTTTAAATAGGGAGCACTTGCACTGTGGCACTGGTTGGCAGTGGCACAGTGCTCTGAGCAGCTAACACCAGCAAAACACATGAGGCACAGCGACAAAAAGTGGAAGGGAGACTCACGCCAAGGTGCCAGGTCTAACATGAATATTTTGCTAAAACAGCATTTCTTGTGACATGTGCCTGTAGCTAACTCCAGTTGGCAAACAGTAGCATAGGGACTAAAGTAAAGCACTTCAGGGAGTTGAACAGCAGTGTGCTGCACGAGCACCAGACTACTCAACTTTTGGACTCGAGTGACTCAAATTCACAATCACGGTTAGTTCCCCATCCTCCGAGGCAGATACCTAACTATAGTAGCAGTAGAACATAGGAGCAAGAGCTGCTGGCACTCTTGTTTTCTTTGACGTGATCACTACGGCAGATAAATATACTGTGGTGGCCAAAGCAGAGAGAATGAATTTTCATCATTCATGATCATCAAGCGGATACTTCATAAACAGCAGTGAGACTGCATTCAATTAAATGGTGTTCACTCATCTGTACTCATATATACTGCAAACTTTTCTTTACTTTACAAATCATGTTTCTAAGGTCCTCTCTTGAGAACTCAAATAGTTTAAAAGAAGATGAGACCATTTTTCTGCAAGGGGCAGAAAAATGTGCTGTCAAGAAGTTAAGGTAAAATTATGTGGAATTTATGGCATGATATGGAATGCAGTGCTTCCAATATTACAAAATGTGTAGAGTCTGTACCATTCTAATTTAACTTGGAGATAATAATGATCTTGGGCTTAAACTACTTGGTCACAACTTTGTTTTCTAATGGAGGAATATCTTGCCTTTTCATAAGTCAAGTATCCCAAAACAAATTTTTTGTCATGGATGGCCCAACATCAAAAGAGGAATTTCACTAATGACTAACTCAAAGATGGAACCTGCCCGACACAAGGTCAATCCTGTCATGACTACACATTTCGGTGATTACCGATTTCAAAGCATTTACCACACCAGTATAAGATAAAACAATCCAGACCAGTTTCGCAGAGATGGATGTACATCGTCCTGATATTGGTAATGATACCTTTTTCATAATTAGCAAAGTTCTGCCACCTTTATAAATTTCTCTTTAAAGACATCTCAGGTTCTTTATAGAACTTCTCTTTCCTTAATAACCTTTTTTTTTTTTTAAATTTCGAAAATATTATTAAAGTCATTCTTATGAACATCACAAAGTTATTTGCCAATGGCAGTGAAAGATATATACAAATAATATCTCATAGTTGACAGGATCCTGAAGGGACAGGCATTCCATTTTGAATGAGAAGGGGCTGAGGCTATGAGCTATATTATCTCAGGTAACCCGGACAGAGGTCAACATGCAGATAGCCCGACGTAACTTATAATTTCAGAAGTACCCAGGGCATCTCTTTAGAGTATCCTGAGAGGAGCACCGGGTTCCTAGAGCTCTTGGATGGAAAATTAAAAAACGTATTGTACGATTATTTAAAATCATTACAATTACATTAAAATAAATATAATTTAAAAAAAAGCAAGCAGTCCACAGCTCGGCGGGGAACCACCAGTCGCTATGTTCAGCAGAGAGGTATGAAAGCTGTTCATCAATGGCAGTGATTTCTTAAGTATCCCCCCATGATGCATGTTCTTAGGCAGAATATGACCATGTACATGTGTTCAGGGGGGATCCGTTTTGGAGTCCAAGGTGGGTTGTTGTCCCCTTTATATAATAAATATAATATGTTTTAATATGCCAGAGGGAGCCTTGTTTAGTCTCAGACAATAAGCTAAAAACGTTGCATTTAATGTTAGGATTCGGCTGCAGGTCATGAGATAAACAATAATCAAACCACCTCCGCTTCATGTAAGGGTATATGATAAACTGCAGTAGGATGTGTGCAAGAATATACGAGTGACACAGAGAGCACGGTTTTAGAGGATATGAGAAGCCTTACCCAACAACGTCAATCATCCTGCACACCCATAACTTATTTACAGAAGTTCCAAGAGTTAAACAGTGTCTTGACAATGCAGAGCAAATTACCAAGGTAAACTGGACCTGGCACTCTTATTACACCAGCACTTGAGTCTGAACACCTGGCTAATAGTGATGGGGTGTGGTGCTTTTAATGTTTTCGAACCTTATTCCCCAATTGAAATTACCTTTGAGAACATCTAACCATTGTCACAGAAACATATACTAACTTCAAAAGACAATGAGATATTTGTTATTGTAAGTCTAAAAATTCTGATGTGAACAGGATCTCAAAGATTGTTTATGAGTGCCACTTTCCCAGAGTAAGCGGACTGGACCATATGCTAGGTTGGAAAAGGGTTCTGATGCCTTTTTCTATAGTAGTCAACTTGCACAGTAACACTGTCAAATAATTACCATGGGGGAAGGATTCTTGGTGGTATCTTGTTCAAGACTTATTGAAGTTAGGTTTTGAGCAACCTCTTTCAGATCATAGCCTGCACAGAAATTACCCCCTAAAAAACAAATAAAGAATATTAAATGAAAAGATGACGCAAGCCAGTCAGGAGAATCACAAAATCTACTTGAGAATCGTAATTAGCATATTTAATATATGTACAGCATTAGAAACACAGCATCTATCCATTCCAATTCAATTACATGGTCCCGAAAGCAATCAACATCTGTGCAGGAAGAGAGCTTCAAATATGCTCCTGTTGGATATGAATGCACTAAGAAGCTGGCCAGGTGGGATACACAAGTGATACGTCATGTATAGTGCAAATTTTACGTCATACACTCATTTGTGTAAAACCCTACGATAGAGATCGAAGTTGCTAGTTATCCATCCATCTGTGCTTCACATCTTAGCATATATATGTTTAAGGTATATAGATGCAGGGTTAAGAATAGTTAATCTATACTTTAGTATATGGTAGTCTATATTCTACAGTCAACATTTTTATAGGTCGATGTTTGTGCCTTAGAGATGTACTATTAAACCTGGTTCCTCTGCAGCCAAACTATTTTATTACAACAAATGAAGATATCAACATATTTATTCATGCAGTTGTATTGTATAAGTTTGTTAGTGGTGCCACCCAAAGTTTGTTACATTACTATTTTTGAAATAAAAGGTGAAACGAGAAATGAGTCACCTATTCATGACTGGATAGTGGAACATTAGATGTGGTAAGCATTACAAATCGGATTTACAAAGCCCACGTAGCCTATCTTGTGTGAAAACAACTCTGACGGGATTCAGTCACATCCAATGCTAGCATCATACTTTGAAGTTAACTCTGGCTTCAATGGGTAATCCATGATGGGCTCTCAGGATGGGGGTGGCATTCTGAGATTTCTCTGTACATAAGTTGATAAGTTGTGCTGCTGCATGGAGAATAGTTTGGATAGGGCCGAGGGGACACTTGGGGAGAGAGGCGAGCATCTCACTGCCACCATTTAGTTATGAAAAACCAGAAACTGCACCTCTGTCTAAAATCAGCTGGACGTATGGTAGGTTTAAAGGTTACAAATTGACATGTTAATGTGATGGAGTAGGAAAATCATTGCAGGACCAAGCCGTCAAGCCTCATTCCAGAGAAGTATAGCGAGTAGAGTTTGAAACTCAATCATATGAAATGTTGCTGATAAATCGAGGGCTACAAAGAGGCAGTCGTCACCTTTGGCCAATATTCGTACAGTATTGTATACAATTTACAGTGGATGGCATGCAAATGGGTTGAAAATGTAACAGGACATTTTTTCCTTAGATTTTTCTGAAGAAAATAATTTTAGAATCTATTAAGATCTGAAAGTCTATAAGATCTAAGTTAGCTTTCGCATCAAGAGTAGGACCAGATTTTAGTGTAGTGGGAAGTCTGCCTTCTCTTCTAAGGAGGAGTTCATAATTATTAAGCCTGGGCAAAGCACTACGCTACGCTCGCGTAGTTTGCGAAGTTTGCGCTACTTCGCACTACGCGAATTGCACCTAGCACAGTGCAAACACGCGTAGCGTAGTGTTGCGTAGTGCAGCGGTCATTTTTTGCTTGCTCGCGGCCCTCAATGTCAAGTTGGCGACCGCGAGCAAGCAAAATGACATCCCGGTGAGACTTTTTCCTCGTTCGCGATCAGCAACATCAAGTTGGCGATCGCGAGCATGGAAAATAAACCTCCCGGCGAGATTCTCAACGCGAGGAGGTCAGGTTTCTCATTGCGAGTGGTTGCGTATGCTCGCGACCGCTCGCGATGAGAAACTACCAGTCCGCGTTGAGAAAGCTGCCGCTCGAGTAAAAATCTACTCGAGCGGCAGAAAACTACAGCTCGCACTGTGCAAGATGCCGTTTTCAATGATTGCACAGTGCCGGTTGCTTGTCCGCACTGTGCAATCATTGAAAACGACATCTTGCACAGTGCGAACAGGGTACTACGTAGTTCGTGAAGTGCTACGCGTAGCTTGCGAAGTGCACTTTGCGTAGCTTCGTGTAGTGCTACTTCGCGAACTACGCCCAGGGTTAATAATTATGAGGATAAAGTAACCTATATCATGGGCAGAAGAATTTGCTGGGATAGAGCTGGCAAAATAGCGAGAGGGGTTGGTAGAAGCTTAGATTTTTACAAAGGAATGGCTAAGAATGCCTGTGGGTGGCTCACGGCTTGATTATTTTTTTTGTTCAGGCATTTGTTATTAGTTTTGCAGCTATAGAAACAGAAATGAAGCATAGTAAGGCGTGCAGAAGAATAGTTTTGTATGATTAAAATGTAAATATAAAACAATGCATAACACATACAAAGTTAGTGACCGCCCAGAAGCACTTTCAGCAGATCTGCCCGTGTAAAATAAATGAAATATAGAAATGTAAGTATTTTAATGTGGTATGGGGAGTTTTCGTGGACAGGGGATGGGGTTATGAAAGAGCGAGTACCCGGACAGCACTTTGCAGCATCCAGACCTTCATGAAAAATGTAAATCAAAAAAATGTAAAACAATTTTAAAAAAACATGGGGAACATGATGGTTGTTGGCACCGGGCTGGAAGAGGAGGGTGCCAGGGAGAAGTACAAAGAGTGGGCAGGAGAATGACCGTGGGAGACAGCAAGGAAACACATGCACCAGCAGAGAGCATTTAAAGTAAAAAAAATACTCCTGTGCTGTACATAAGAATAGGGAGGAAAGCCACTGAATCAGGGGCAGTAAAATGAGCCAAATAACAAATCCATCCAATTGTGAACAAGGTTCGGCCCTAAGCCCGCTCTGAGCATATGTAATATATTAGAGAAAATTGTTCTTGCCAACAGACAACTGCAGCTATCTGTAGTGGAGACCTCAAAATGGGTTTGAAGGCAGACGAACAAAAAAGAGCAGATTTCGCAAACTAAGGCTTTTGAAAAACGAATTAATAAAAACATAGGGAAAGGCCAATAAGTTTGGCCTTAGCAAGCTGGTGCAATGGTTACATTTTTAAAATGTTCATTGCCAGCATATTCCTCAAATGTAAATGAGGTAAAAAGAAAAAGGCATGTGCTTAGAATAATTTATTTTATATTTAAATAATCAAGCAGCACATATAACTTTACTAGGATTGGAAGGGTGCTTCCTAGAAGGCAGATGTACTTAGAACAGGTGTAGAATCGCAGTTTTGCTTTAGCGTGTATCACAGGAAAGTGTTATTCTTATTGATTCAAATAAAAGGTTCTATTTGCTCCAAATTACTATAACCTGAAGACATAGTTTAAACGCTCAAAACTAAAAAGGATAAAAATATAAAGAAAAAAGCATTGTGAACGTGATTGTTGGTCTTCAGCCCTGGCACTGCAGTGCACTTATTTAAAAGCAGGTATGCACACATGATCCAGGATTATAAAGCTGTTTGTAGACCAGACCAAAAAAAGAATATTGCAACATAAAATTTGAAAATCTAGAGAGGAACATCATTTGTATGAAACAGTACGATTGACACTCCAGGCCAAGAAACGTCCTAGATGGGGGCATAGCTACGAAAGCAGAGCATGGCGGCGGCTTTCTGCTGAGCTTTGTCACTACCTTACCATAAATCCGACAATCCAACGTCGGATTAGTAACGTGGGCACTCGGGCAATGCCTGAGGGGCCGGTATCCGAATTCCAGCTGTGGGTTGCTTTTTTTGAGCAGCCTGGGGGACCGATTTGTCAGTTTCTGCATTGTTTGATGCTGCCAGCGGCCCAGTGGGTGCCTGAGTAGCCTTTCTGGAGGCAGATGGGAGTCCATTACCTCCTTTTTATCAATGGCAGAGGCGTCGCTCCCTTTCTCTCGTTGGGCCGGCCCATTAATATATGCATATTGAGCGGGGGCAGGGGGCCTGAGCAAAAGTGGCCTTACTTATTTGCAGGTGTATCCCCCGTGTAAACTAATCCGTGCATTTCCCCACCCCCCTATTTTTTTTTACAAAATATCACCGAAGCTGTGTTTTGCGGAAAGGCACTATGCAAATGTGGGCCACTTTTTTTTAGCGTGCCCGGGCCGATTTTTAATCCCAATCCAACCCTGCAATACTCCTCCAGCCCAGGCAGAATCTCGACTGGCTAAATACATGATGGTGATCCACGACACCTCTGCAACCACCCAACATAAATCTGGAAGCGGATGGGGCGGCAACGGTCCACAGAAACAACCATGAAGGGAGGTGAGGCCTGGACACCGATGATGTGGTGGGCACAAGTGGCCCCTCACCTGCAGCCCACACTGCAGCGCAGTATGGGGGAGAGCGGACAGGTAGCACAGTTCGGCCCTGCTAAAGCCGGAGGCGATCGGAAACAGGCGTGCAACGCTCATTGGACTCAAAGGGCTTCAGCCCCCCCCCCCCCGTCATGTGTGGCAGTGCGGGTAGAGACAGCTTCCCGGGCAAACACACTTCACAGGTCTTTAAAAGACCATTTGCTTGTTAATGAGGCTTTGTTGTGTTTTTCACCCCTTCTTAGAGCCCCTGCATCTCCACTCTGCCTATTGCTGGAAGAATTAGGCCCCCTCGGATTTTTTCATAGCCCCCCCCCCCCCGCCCAAAATTTGGCTCTAGTTGCGACTAAGCTGCACGATTGAGGGTCCGGAACCACGACCTGCTGTCTGAAAGGCGCAGCCTCGCTAAGGCCAAACGCTGCACTTCAGTGATCCCAGGACCCCTGCGGATCCTGGCGGGGGCTTTGTGACAGAGGAGGCTGTGATGGCAGGGTTGGCTACCCCCGGAGCAGCCCCTCCAGTGCTGGAAACCACCTTTTGTTGGCGCCCAGAGCACCTTGAGGAATCAGCAGCCAAGCCTAGCAGGGGAGCTGAGAGGCAGCCCGGCCAGAGGCAGGCCTTTTCACCCTCCCCTCTTTTTCCGTCTCACTGGTATGCTGTTCAATGACATCAGAAGAGGCCGGTGAGTGCGGGACGAAGTGGAAGGGGTACATATAAGGGATGTGCTGGAGATTGACTGGGAGGGTTTACAAACCGGGTCCGGTGGTCCACATCTTGGTCAACAGAGGCACAGGCCCAGGGTTGAACCTTGAATTGGAGATTTGTGTCACTGAAGGTACAGACTCACTCAGGTCCCACAGGACGTGGTGACGCAGATTGGGGATCATCCCATACATAAGCGACTTTGAAGGTGCGGGACAGGGGACAGTTTCAGAGCTGACTGACATATTAACAAATCAAAGGCCAGTTGAAGGCCCCCTCACTACATTAAAGGAACTCTATTCTCAAAGACTCAAGATCGTCTCTACAGGTCAAAATAAGCAAAATTCGTCAGGACCACCATAACACTGTGAAGAGACTAACATAGGCTGAAGGGCACATATTGAAAATGGAAGACTGCTCATTGGCTTGTAGAAACCAATGCACCAACTGAAAGATTAGGATGCAGTGGGGCACTCCTGCCGCAATAACATTAGAACTGTGGGAATCACAGATGGGATGGAGGAGACATCTCCAACGCAATTAATCTCACAATGGCTGAAATCTTGGGTACCCAAAGACGAAGTTTATCCTTATTTTGCAGTGGAGAAGACTCACAGATCATCAGCCCCGACTTCCTCCTGAGGCCCCATCACGTCATATCATCTCCCAAAAATTCAAGTTTGTGGATAGAGATTATGTTCTTAGGGCCTCTATAAAACTGGATATGCTACTGTTCAATTCTACTCAAGTCCTGCTCTTCTGGGACTATACGCTAAAAGTCCAACAACAAAGGTGCACATTTTTGGAGGTTAAACAAAAGATGAACGCAATCCAAATACGATATATGCGTCTGTTTCCGGCAAGACTCAAAGTTATTTTCAACAGCAATACTCTCTTGGTCAATACTCCAGATGCTACATGGGTGAGGGTAGAGGAGCAGCCAGACTTCTGCTGACAGTAAGCTCAACCCCCAGGAACTAAAGGAGTGGTGGTGCTTTCGAGGGCTGAAGGCAGCTCCCATGCCGGGCCAGAAGAAGACCTCAATCTACAGCCCTCAAGGCATGCCAAAACACACGAGATCCACATCGATGGGCTCAAACACAGCATTTGGGGAAGCTGCAACACTCCAACCTCTGGACAGTGACTGAAAGTCACCTTGAGCATTAGATTCTGCAGAAGGCCTAATGACATCCAACAGGCGAGGGCTATCTGACTCTGCCTATTTTCTTTTATTGGTTTGTAAGTTTTGCGTTATGTTATGGGGCGATTGGTGAGAAGCATGGTGCACAGAAATGAAGATTGGATTTACCTGTCCAGTTGGAAGCTGTTCTTAGTTGATTCCGAGACAGATATTTCCAGTTCTCAAAGTAATAGGTGGGGATAATGCTATTTCTTTGTAAGTTGTTTTTTCTTATTGACAGCCATATTCACACTGGGACATTACCAGAACCATGCTGGTACTCACACATATCTCTGGTCCATAACTCTTGATGTCACTTCCAATTATGACTGATTATTAAAACACACTACTCCATGGCTATAGCCACATCTTGACGTGGAATGTTGGCCCCTTGTGGCCGTATGGCGGCTGTGAGCCGCCACACGCCATGGTAGGCATGTGCATGGGAGGGCTCCCTGCCTTCCTAGCACCCACCCAAGGGCGCTTCCCCGTGGGCCTCCCTTTGTGCAGCCCCCTCCAGCCACTCACCCGGCCACGTCATCTAATGACGTCAGCGCGCGCCAACGACATTAGATGAAGTCAGACGCGCGGGAAGCCATTTGCTTCCAGGACGTCCAAGAAGATGAGGTAAATTTCTCCTTGGGGTAAAGGAAAGGGTTTTATGTTCCTCTGATGTCTCTTAGGAGCATTCCTGCTGCACGATTGCGGAAGGGGCGCAATTTTGTAGCAGAAATGTCAACTAGACACAAGGGTTTGTTTTTTTGGGATCAATTTCGTGTTTCAGGGAGCGGCCCCTTGGGGAAGGGTCGCTCCCCTTAATGGGTGTAATTATGCTTGCGTTTATGCCCCCCTTGGGGGCAGATCAGCCTTATGTTTTTAGGCCCAGGCAGAAGCCATTAGACACCAGGGATTTTATTTGGCAATGTCAGGGAGTGGCCTCTTGGGCTAGGGTCGTTCCACTTTATTGGGGTAATTATTTCTGTCCGTTTCTGCCCCCCCTTAGGGGCAGGTAGGCCTTATGTTTTTAGGCCCATCTGCCCAAGAGGGCAGTAGCCACTAGACACCAGGGACTTATTAATCAATTTTGGCGATGTTGGGGAGCGGACTCTTGGGCAAGGGTCGCTCCCCATTACTGGGGTGATTATTTTGCCCATTTCTGCATCCCTTGGAAGCAGATCGGCCTTTTGTTTTTAGGCCCATCTGCCCCTAATGTGGGCAGAAACCACTAGACACCAGGGATTTCTTTTTTTAAATCAGTTTTGGCAATGTTGGGGAGATGCCCCTTGGGGAACGGTCGCATCCCTTCATTGGGGTGATTTTTTGGGCCATTTCTGCACTCCTTGGGGGTATCGGCAGTATATGTTTAGGCCCATCTGCCCCCCAAAGGGATCAGAAGCCACTGGACACCAGGTATTTCTTTATGGATCAATTTCGGAGATGTTGGAGGGCGGCCCCTTGGGCAAGGGCGGCTACCCATTACTGGGGTGATTATTTTGGCAGTTTCTGCCCAAATTGGGAGCAGATAGGCCTATGTCTTTAGCCCCTTTGTACCCAAGAAGGGCAGAAGCCACTAGACACCGGGGAAGTTGGTTTCACTAAGTTGTTTTTTGGGAGAGGCCCCTTTTGGCAGTGCATGTTTTAGCTTTATTTTTAGGCTCATCTGCCCCCCAGCTTGGCTGGTAAATTGTGGTGCATTGTTTGCATATGTGATTGTAATGTTTTATTTCTTTTTGTTGTAGTGCAAAGCTTTGATTCCCATTTGCTGTTTCGGCAGTGGTTGATCTGCAGTTTACGTAGTTGCAGGTGTTTGGTAAGAAAACATTTTTTGTTGTGTTTACTCCAGTTGAGTATTATTGTCATGCATTAATACATTTTTTGTGGTGTCATAATAGCAGCATATTTAGCTTATGTTTTGAGTGTGAAATTGTTTTTGGATTTTTGCACGATGTGTATTGCATTGTTGGTTTTTGCTGCGTCTGTGCAGAGTAGGTGGTGGTGAGTCTATGGTTTTCTGGCAAGTGAGTGGTATTGTTTTGGAGTACATAGGCCTTTGTGATAAAGGCACTTTTTTTATTACTTAATTTACTAAGTGTTTGTTGTTGTTGACTTGTTCGTCAAGTTACTCTTATTAGTAAGGATTATAGCTAGCCATAGGATTACTGCTCAGCAGGTGGTTGGTATTCTTTTTGAATCTTCCTCTGACCATGATTATGAGACTGACAGTGCATCTGAGTCAGAGGAGGAAGTGCAAGATTCTGGCAGTGAGTTTTCTGTCCTAGAGGAATCATCTGATGATGAAGCTACTCTCAGTGCGAATGAAGCTACTCTCAGTGCGGATGACGTTCCTGTTTTAGAGGAGGACACTGATGTGTTGATGGTGCAGTAAGAGGCATCTGTATTGCAGCCTGGCGCTGCAAGACTTCGCATTGGAAGTGCTGGACTCTGGGTTGTTACAAACATGGTGCAGCTGGTGTTGCCTGCCTTTGGTGGTGATGCAGAGTGTAGAGTGAGTTGTGAAAATGTTTCGCCTATACAGTTTTTTCAGTTATTTATGGATGATGTATTTTGGGCGGAGATTGTTGGGCAGACTAATTTGTATGCTGAACAGTTTTTGAGGGACAATAGTGTTAGACTTAGGCCCCGCCCCAGAGCTACTCGGTAGACTGGACTCCAAAAAATCTGGATGAAATGAAGACGTTTTTGGGTTTAACTGTTCAATGGGCTTGATAAGGAAGCCATCCCTGTCTTCATATTGGTCTACCAGTCCCTTGATGGCAACGGCCATATTTCCTGTAATCGAGTCGAGATCGGTATTTACTTTTTCTTCGGATGGTGCATTTTGTTGATAATGTTTCGGCGTTGCCACGAGATCACCGTGACTGTTACAGTCTTTTTACGATTCGGCCTGTCCTTAATCACTTTGTAGATCGATTTTCAGAGATCTATACTCCAGGGAAAGAAATAGCTGTTGATGAGTCTTTGGTCCTGATCAAGGGCCGTTTGGTTTTTAGGCAGTACACTCCTAGCAAGAGGACCTCACATTTCGACTGACAAATGCAGTTTAAATCCATACTGCAGGTGCACTGTTTTTAATCCTGACAGCGAGAACACACAAATAAAGCACATTACTGCTCTCTCTAGTTAGTATTAAATCACTCCCTATACGTTTAAAAACTTTTTGTTGCGCTGCGCCTTCATCCAATCCCATTTTCTCTCATCTGGTTAATGTAGAATATCCTTTTAGAGAAGATACCAAAAACATTGTTGAGCTCCTCACTCTCAGAGAGGGGGTTGTAGCCCTTGGGGGAACTAGGTTTTTCCACCAAGAGGAGAATCCCAAATGATGAAGCATGCCACCTTTAGTGGGTGAGGGTTTACGTCTTGAAAGGGATTATCTCACAGTTTGCTCTGTGTGATTTTGTCTGTGTATTTCTTCATTTATTTTTCCACAAGAGACGCAAGGATTTTCTATGGTATATTATAGATTGAAAGATCACCACTTTCCCGATTTAATTCCTCCTGCACCCCAAAAAACTAATCTCTATACGAGATGAAGAGTCTGTTTACGAAGAGGTATGCGGAGAAAGAGTTGAATGCACTGTGCTGATTGTCCTTCTAATCCTGGACTGTGTGTGCCCACATGTTTCAGATTGTATCACACTCAAAAGTTTCTGGGGGCAACCGTGAGTCACCACTGTTGTGTTTGTAGTTGTTTGTCAGTGAGAGTGAGTGAGTCAGTGAGAGTGAGTGAGTCAGTGAGTCAGTGAGAGTCAGTGAGTCAGTGAGAGTGAGTCAGTCAGTGAGAGTGAGTCAGTCAGTGAGAGTGAGTCAGTGAGTGAGAGTGAGTCAGTGAGTGAGAGTGAGTCAGTGAGTGAGAGTGAGTCTGTCAGTGAGAGTGAGTCTGTCAGTGAGTGAGAGTGAGTCTGTCAGTCAGTGAGAGTGAGTCAGTCAGTCAGTCAGTGAGTGAGAGTGAGTGAGAGAGGGGGAGAGTCTGTCAGTGAGAGTGAGTGGGTCAGTCAGTGAGAGTGAGTCAGTCAGAGTGGGAGAGTCTGTCAGTGAGAGTCTGTCAGTCAGTGAGAGAGTGGGAGAGTCAGTCAGTGAGAGAGTGTCAGTGAGAGTGAGTCAGTCAGTGAGAGTGAGTCAGTCAGTGAGAGTGAGTCAGTCAGTGAGAGTGAGTCTGTCAGTCAGAGAGAGAGAGAGAGTGGGAGAGTCAGTCAGTGAGAGAGAGTGGGAGAGTCAGTGAGAGAGAGTGGGAGAGTCAGTCAGTGAGAGAGAGTGCGAGAGTCTGTCAGTGAGAGTGAGTCAGTCTGTCGGTGAGTCTGTCAGTGAGAGAGGGGGAGAGTCAGTGAGAGTCTGTCATTGAGAGTGAGTCAGTGAGAATGAGTCAGTCAGTGAGAGTGAGTCAGTCAGTCAGTGAGAGTGAGTCAGTCAGTCAGTGAGAGTGAGTGGGTCAGTGAGAGTGAGTGAGTCAGTGAGAGTGAGTGAGTCAGTGAGAGTGAGTCAGTGAGAGTGAGTCAGTCAGAGTGGGAGAGTCTGTCAGTGAGAGTGAGTCAGTCAGTGAGAGTGATTCAGTCAGTGAGAGTGAGTCAGTCAGTGAGAGTGAGTCAGTCAGTGAGAGTGAGTCAGTGAGTGAGAGTGAGTCAGTGAGTGAGAGTCAGTCAGTGAGTGAGAGTCAGTCAGTGAGTGAGAGTCAGTCAGTGAGTGAGAGTCAGTCAGTGAGTGAGAGTCAGTCTGTCAGTCAGTCAGTGATAGTGTGTGAGTCAGTCAGTGAGAGAGAGTGGGAGAGTCTGTGATAGTGTGTGAGTCAGTCAATGAGAGAGAGTGGGAGAGTCTGTGAGAGAGAGTGGGAGAGTCAGTGAGAGAGAGTGGGAGAGTCTGTCAGTGAGAGTCTATCAGTGAGAATGAGTCAGTCTGTCAGTGAGAGTCTGTCAGTGAGAGAGGGGGAGAGTCAGTGAGAGTCTGTCAGTGAGTGAGAGTGAGTCAGTCAGTGAGTGAGAATGTGTGAGTCAGTCAGTGAGAGTCAATCAGTGAGAGAGTGAAAGTGTCAGTCAGAGTCTGTCAGTGATCGTGAGTCAGTCAGTGAGAGTCTGTTAGTGAGAGTCAGTCAGTGAGAGTGAGTGTCAGTGAGAGTGAGTGAGTCAGTCAGTGAGTGAGAGAGGGGGAGAGTCAGTCAGTGAGAGTGTCTGTCAGTGAGAGTGAGTGGGTCAGTCAGTGAGAGTGGGTCAGTCAGTGAGAGTGAGTCAGTCAGAGTGGGAGAGTCTGTCAGTGAGAGTGAGTCAGTCAGTGAGAGTGAGTCAGTCAGTGAGTGAGAGTCAGTGAGTGAGAGTCAGTCAGTAAGTGAGAGTGAGTCTGTCAGTCAGTCAGTGAGAGTGTGTGAGTCAGTCAGTGAGAGAGAGTGTGTGAGTCAGGCAGTGAGAGAGAGTGGGAGAGTCAGTAAGTGAGAGAGAGTGGGAGAGTCAGTCAGTGAGAGAGAGTGGGAGAGTCTGCCAGTGAGAGTCTATCAGTGAGAGTGAGTCAGTCTGTCAGTGAGAGTCTGTCAGTAAGAGAGGGGGAGAGTCAGTGAGAGTCTGTCAGTGAGAGTCAGTGAGTAAGAGAGAGTCAGTCAGTGAGTGAGAATGTGTGAGTCAGTCAGTGAGTGTGAGTGAGTCAGTGAGAGAGAGAGTGGGAGAGTCAGTCAGTGAGAGTCAATCAGTGAGAGAGTGAAAGAGTGTCAGTGAGAGTCTGTTAGTGAGAGTCAGTCAGTGAGAGTGAGTGAGTCAATCAGTGAGAGAGTAAAAGAGTGTCAGTGAGAGTGAGTCAGTGAGAGTGAGTCAGACAGTGAGAGTGAGTCAGTCAGTGAGAGTGAGTCAGTCAGTCAGTGAGAGTCAGTCAGTAAGTGAGAGTGAGTCTGTCAGTCAGTCAGTGAGAGTGTGTGAGTCAGTCAGTGAGAGTGAGTCAGTCAGTGAGTGAGAGAGAGTGGGAGAGTCTGTCAGTGAGAGGCTATCAGTGAGAGTCAGTTAGAGAGGGGGAAAGTCAGTGATAGTGAGTGAGAGTGTGTGAGTCAGTGCGTGAGTGAGTCAGTGCGTGAGTGAGTCAGTCAGTGAGTCAGTCAGTGAGAGAGAGTGGGAGTCAGTCAGTGAGAGAGAGAGTGGGAGAGTGTCAGTGAGAGTCTGTCAGTCAGTGAGTGTCTGTCAGTGAGAGTGAGTGGGTCAGTCAGTGAGAGAGTGAGTCAGTGAGAGAGAGTGGGTCAGTCAGTGAGTGAGAGTCAGTGAGAGTTTGTCACTGAGAGTGAGTGAGTCAGTGAGAGTGAGTCAGTCAGTGAGAGTGAGTCTGTCAGTCAGTGAGAGTGAGTCAGTCAGTGAGTGGGAGAGAGTGGGAGAGTGTCAGTCAGTGAGAGTGAGTGGGTCAGTGAGCCAGTGAGAGTGAGTGAGTCAGTGAGAGTGAGTGAGTCAGTGAGAGTGAGTGAGTCAGTGAGAGTGAGTGAGTGAGTCAGTGAGAGTGAGTGAGTCAGTGAGAGTCAGTCAGTAAGTGAGAGTGAGTGTCAGTGAGAGAGAGTGAGTCAGTCAGTCAGTGAGTGAGAGAGAGAGGGGGAGAGTCTGTCAGTGAGAGTCTGTCAGTCGATGAGAGAGTGGGAGAGTCAGTCAGTGAGAGTGTCTGTCAGTGAGAGTGAGTGGGTCAGTCAGTGAGAGTGAGTCAGTCAGAGTGGGAGAGTCTGTCAGTGAGAGTCTGTCAGTCAGTGAGAGAGTCAGTCAGTGAGAGAGTCTGTCAGTGAGAGTGAGTCAGTCAGTGAGTGAGAGTCAGTCAGTGAGTGAGAGTCAGTTAGTAAGTGAGAGTGAGTCTGTCAGATAGTCAATGAGAGTGTGTGAGTCAGTCAGTGAGAGAGAGTGGGAGAGTCAGTCAGTGAGAGAGAGTGGGAGAGTCAGTCAGTGAGAGAGAGTGGGAGAGTCAGTCAGTGAGAGAGAGTGGGAGAGTCTGTCAGTGAGAGTCTGTCAGTGAGAGAGGGGGAGAGTCAGTGAGAGTCTGTCAGTGAGAGTGAGTCAGTCTGTCAGTGAGAGTCTGTCAGTGAGAGAGGGGGAGAGTCAGTGAGAGTCTGTCAGTGAGAGTCAGAGAGTGAGTCAGTCAGTCAGTGAGAATGTGTGAGTCGGTCAGTGAGTGTGAGTGAGTCAGTGAGTGAGAGAGAGAGAGAGTGGGAGAGTCAGTTAGTGAGAGTCAATCAGTGAAAGAGTATCAGTGAGAGTCTGTCAGTGATCGTGAGTCAGTGAGTCTGTTAGTGAGAGTCAGTCAGGGAGAGTGAGTGAGTCAGTCAGTGAGAGTCAATCAGTGAGAGAGTCTGTCAGTGAGAGTGAGTCAGTCAGTGAGAGTGAGTCAGCCAGTGAGTGAGGCAGTCAGTGAGTGAGAGTCAGTCAGTAAGTGAGAGTGAGTGAGTCTGTCAGTCAGTCAGTGAGAGTGTGTGAGTCAGTCAGTGAGAGAGAGTGGGAGAGTCAGTCAGTGAGAGAGAGTCAGTCAGTGAGAGAGTGGGAGAGTCAGTCAGTGAGAGTGTCTGTCAGTGAGAGTGAGTGGGTCAGTCAGTGAGAGTGAGTCAGTCAGAGTGGGAGAGTCTGTCAGTGAGAGTCAGTCAGTAAGTGAGAGTGAGTGTCAGTGAGAGAGAGTGAGTGAGTCAGTCAGTGAGTGAGAGAGAGAGGGGAGAGTCTGTCAGTGAGAGTCTGTCAGTCAGTGAGAGAGTGGGAGAGTCAGTCAGTGAGAGTGTCTGTCAGTGAGAGTGAGTGGGTCAGTCAGTGAGAGTGAGTCCGTCAGAGTGGGAGAGTCTGTCAGTGAGAGTCTGTCAGTCAGTGAGAGAGTCAGTCAGTGAGAGAGTCAGTCAGTGAGAGAGTCTGTCAGTGAGAGTGAGTCAGTCAGTGAGAGTGAGTCAGTCAGTGAGAGTGAGTCAGTCAGTGAGAGTGAGTCAGTCAGTGAGAGTGAGTCAGTCAGTGAGAGTGAGTCAGTCAGTGAGAGTGAGTCAGTCAGTGAGAGAGTCAGTCAGTGAGAGAGTCAGTCAGTGAGAGAGTCTGTCAGTGAGAGTGAGTCAGTCAGTGAGAGTGAGTCAGTCAGTGAGTGAGAGTCAGCTAGTAAGTGAGAGTGAGTCTGTCAGTCACTCAGTGAGAGTGTGTGAGTCAGTCAGTGAGAGAGAGTGGGAGAGTCAGTCAGTGAGAGAGAGTGGGAGAGTCTGTCAGTGAGAGTCTATCAGTGAGAGTGAGTCAGTCTGTCAGTGAGAGAGGGGGAGAGTCAGTGAGAGTCTGTCAGTGAGAGTCAGAGAGTGAGTCAGTCAGTCAGTGAGAATGTGTGAGTCAGTCAGTGAGTGAGAGAGGGAGAGTCAGTCAGTGAGAGTCAATCAGTGAGAGAGTGAAAGAGTATCAGTGAGAGTCTGTCAGTGATCGTGAGTCAGTGAGAGTCTGTTAGTGAGAGTCAGTCAGGGATAGTGAGTGAGTCAGTCAGTGAGAGTCAGTCAGTGAGAGTGAGTCAGCCAGTGAGTGAGGCAGTCAGTGAGTGAGAGTCAGTGAGTGAGTCAGTGAGTGAGAGTCAGTCAGTAAGTGAGAGTGAGTGAGTCTGTCAGTCAGTCAGTGAGAGTGTGTGAGTCAGTCAGTGAGAGAGAGTGGGAGAGTCAGTCAGTGAGAGAGAGTCAGTCAGTGAGAGAGTGGGACAGTCAGTGAGAGAGTGGGAGAGTCAGTCAGTGAGAGTGTCTGTCAGTGAGAGTGAGTGGGTCAGTCAGTGAGAGTGGGTCAGTCAGTGAGAGTGAGTCAGTCAGTGAGAGTGAGTCAGTCAGTGAGAGTGAGTCAGTCAGTGAGAGTGAGTCAGTCAGTGAGAGTCAGTCAGTCAGTGAGAGTCAGTCAGTCAGTGAGTGAGTGAGAATGTGTGAGTCAGTCAGTGAGTGTGAATGAGTCAGTGAGTGAGAGAGAGTGGGAGAGTCAGTCAGTGAGAGTCAGTCAGTGAGAGAGTGAAAGAGTGTCAGTGAGAGTGAGTGGGTCAGTCAGTGAGAGTGAGTCAGTCAGTGAGAGTGAGTCAGTCAGTGAGAATGAGTCAGACAGTGAGAGTGAGTCAGTCTGTGAGAGTGAGTCAGACAGTGAGACTGAGTGAGTCAGTGAGAGTGAGTCAGTCAGTCAGTGAGACTGAGTCAGTCAGTCAGAGAGACTGAGTCAGTCAGTGAGTGAGTGAGTGTGGGAGAGTCTGTCAGTGAGAGTCTATCAGTGAGAGTCAGTGAGAGAGAGGGAAAGTCAGTGAGCGTTTGTCAGTGAGAGTCAGTGAGTGAGTCAGTGAGTGAGAGTGTGTGAGTCAGTGAGTGAGTCAGTCAGTCAGTGAGTCAGTGAGAGAGAGAGTGGGAGTCAGTTAGTGAGTGAGAGAGAGTGGGAGAGTGTCAGTGAGAGTCTGTCAGTCAGTGAGTGTCTGTCAGTGAGAGTGAGTGGGTCAGTCAGTCAGTGAGAGAGAGTGAGTCAGTCAGTGAGAGAGAGTGGGTCAGTGAGAGAGAGTGAGTCAGTCAGTGAGAGAGAGTGGGTCAGTCAGTGAGAGAGAGTGGGTCAGTCAGTGAGTGAGAGTCAGTGAGAGTTTGTCAGTGAGAGTGAGTGAGTCAGTGAGTGAGTCAGTAAGAGTGAGTGAGTCAGTGAGAGTGAGTGAGTCAGTGAGAGTGAGTCTGTCAGTCAGTGAGCATGAGTCTGGGAGAGAGTGGGAGAGTCTGTCAGTCAGTGAGTCAGTCAGTCAGAGTGAGAGTGAGTCAGTGAGAGTGAGTGAGAGTCAGTCAGTGAGAGAGTGGGAGAGTCAGTCAGTGAGAGAGTGTCAGTGAGAGTGAGTCAGTCAGTGATAGTCTGTCGGTGAGAGAGAGTGAGGCAGTCAGTCAGTGAGAGAGTGGGAGTGTCAGTGAGAGTGAGTCAGTGAGAGTGAGTCAGTGAGAGAGTCTGGGTCAGTCAGTGAGACTGAGTGAGTCAGTCAGTGAGAGTGAGTGAGTCAGTCAGTGAGTGGGAGTCAGCCAGTCAGTGAGTGGGAGTGAGTGGGAGAGTCAGTCAGTGAGTGAGAGTGAGTGAGTGGGAGAGTCGGTCAGTGATCATCTGTCAGTGAGTGTGAGTGAGTCAGTCAGTCACTGAGAGAGAGTGGGTGAGTCAGTGAGAGAGAGTGAGAGAGTCAGTGAGAGTCTGTCAGTGAGAGTGAGTGAGTCACTGAGAGAGAGTGGGAGAGTCTGTCAGTGAAGGTCTTTCAGTCAGTGAGTCAGCGAGGGAGAGTCAGTCAGTGAGAGAGATTCTGTGAGTCAGTGAGAAAGATTCTGTCAGTCAGTGAGAGAGAGTCAGTTAGTCAGTGAGAGAGAGTCAGTGAGAGTGACTGAGTCAGTCAGTGAGAATGAGTGAGTCAGTCAGTGAGTGAGAGAGTGGGAGAGTCAGTGAGAGTGGGAGAGTCAGTGAGTGAGAGAGAGTGGGAGAGTCTGTCAGTGAGAGTCTATCAGTGAGAATAAGTCAGTCTGTCAGTGAGAGTCTGTCAGTGAGAGGGAGTGAGTGAGTTAGTGAGAGAGATTTTTGAGAGTCAGTTATTAAGAGAGTGGGAGAGTCAGTGAGTGAGAGTGAGTCAGTGAGAGTGAGTGAGTCAGTCAGTCAGTCAGTCAGTGAGCGAGAGGGAGTGGGAGAGTCAGTCAGTGAGAGTCTGTCAGTGAGAGTGAGTCAGTCAGTCAGTCAGTGAGAGATTTTTGAGAGTCAGTTATTAAGAGAGTGGGAGAATCAGTCAGTGAGAGTGAGTCAGTGAGAGTGAGTCAGTCAGTCAGTGAGTGAGAGTGAGTGGAGAGTCAGTCAGTGAGAGACTGTCAGTGAGTGTCAGTGAGAGTGAGTCAGTCAGTGAGAGTGAGTCAGTCTGTCAGCGAGAGTGAGTCAGTGAGAGTGAGTCAGTGAGAATGTGTCAGACAGTGAGAGTGAGTGAGTCAGTCAATCAGTGAGAGTGAGTGAGTCAGTCAGTGAGAGTGAGTCAGTTAGTCAGTGAGAGTGAGTCAGTCAGTGACAGTGAGTGAGTGAGTCAGTCAGTGAGAGTGAGTCAGTCAGTCAGTCAGTGAGGGTGAGTGAGTCAGTCAGTGAGTGGGAAAGTCAGTCAGTGAGTGAGTGGGAGAGTCAGTCAGTGAGTGAGTGGGAGAGTCTGACAGTGAGAGTCTGTCAGTGATAGTGAATCAGTCAGTGAGAGTGAGTGAGTCAGTCAGTGAGAGTCACTCAGTGAGAGAGTGAGAGAGTGTCAGTGAGCGTCTGTGAGTGAGAGTCTGTCAGTGAGAGTGAGTGAATCAGTCAGTCAGTGAGACTAA
This sequence comes from Triturus cristatus, assembly GCF_964204655.1. Classification (NCBI taxonomy): domain Eukaryota; kingdom Metazoa; phylum Chordata; class Amphibia; order Caudata; family Salamandridae; genus Triturus; species Triturus cristatus. The sequence continues at coordinate 388,741,972 of NC_140588.1, forward strand.
GTGAGCCAGATGGAGTCAGTCAGTGAGAGTGCTCGTCATTGCTAATTTATATTAACTGATTTCAGAGAGTCACTCAGTGAGAGAGTGAGAGAGTGTCAGTGAGCGTCTGTGAGTGAGAGTCTGTCAGTGAGAGTGAGTGAATCAGTCAGTCAGTGAGACTAAGTGATCCAGACGGAGTCAGTCAGTGAGAGTGCTCGTCATTGCTAATTTATATTAACTGATTTCATTTTAAAGTAATTCAATTAAGATAGAGAGACAGCACATCGGGTAAGGATTACAACGCACCTGATAAAACACATTTAACTCTTATCTTATCAAGCCCGGGAGTGGTGTGCGCATGCGCGCAGTCTTCACTTTTTCAAGTACTGCACTCGTGCTTGTGACGCGCCGCTGCGTGCTCCCGCAAGGTGGATGCCGCCACAAGCACGAGTGCAGTGCTTGAAAAAGTGCAAAACGACGACTATAGGCCCTCCTATGCAGCGCATGCGCGTTGCGCAGGCGAGACCTAATTAGACTCGCTGATTAGAAGAGACGTGTTTAGGTCATCCCTTATAAACAGCTAATCGTCATGCAATGTAGCGATATTTTGCGACTGAAATCCGGTCCCAAATCACTGAAAAGTTAGGACTCCCGAATTCGGGTTACTATTCAGACGCTGCCCTGCCTGGAAGGATTCACGAGCATCTCACTCCTACCTACCATATCGCCCCTGGGTCCCTGATACTGTGTGTCTCCTCTGCAGCCGCTGTTTGACATCGCGCAGCCATCGCAGGGGGAGACTACAGCTCCCAGAGGGCTGAGCGCTCCTCAGCTGTTCAGAATCTTCGCGCCAGGAGGCGCTTAAGAGAAGGAGGCTCCCTCGGTGGAGCGGGTTACTATTCAGACGCTGCCCTGCCTGGAAGGATTCACAAGCATCTCACTCCTACCTACCATATCGCCCCTGGGTCCCTGATACTGTGTGTCTCCCCTGCAGCCGCTGTTTGACATCGCGCAGCCATCGCAGGGGGAGACTACAGCTCCCAGAGGGCTGAGCGCTCCTCAGCTGTTCAGAATCTTCGCGCCCGAAGGCGCTTAAGAGAAGGAGGCTCCCTCGGTGGAGCGGGTTACTATTCAGACGCTGCCCTGCCTGGAAGGATTCACGAGCATCTCACTCCTACCTACCATATCGCCCCTGGGTCCCTGATACTGTGTGTCTCCCCTGCAGCCGCTGTTTCAGATCGCGCAGCCATCGCAGGGGGAGACTACAGCTCCCAGAGGGCTGAGCGCTCCTCAGCTGTTCAGAATCTTCGCGCCCGGAGGCGCTTAAGAGAAGGAGGCTCCCTCCGCGTCGCGGGACGCGCGCTGTCGGCGCCGGGCTAAGCCCGGGCAAAGGGCGGGCCGTCTGTGGCCGTCCGGGGCTGTACAAGGCTGGGCTGGGCCACCCCTCTAACCGGCACTAGACGTTCTCTGAGACTGTTCGTTCTAACACCTGGTTGATTCTTGAGGTTTGCACTGTTAAGGACTGTCATGTTTTGAAAGCTGTTGTACGTACGTATTGAGGTTTCTGTTTTAGAATACGCTATGGCGAAAAACTACAACAAGGGCTCTATAGCGGGGGGGTCAGGGACCCTAGATGCTTATTTGAAAAAAGCTGAAAATGCTGTGTCAAAAGAAATTGAAATAGTGGAAAGAAGGTTGTCATTAGAGCCTTTTACCCAGCTCAATTCAGTTGTTTCGTCACAGGCTACCCATTCTATCTCTTCTGGGCCTGCTTTAGAGTCCTGTCCTCCCAGTGCTCCATTTTCGATGAACGTCTCTAGTCCCTCTCTTTCCCCCCCAGCCTTACGCACTAGGCAGTTAAAGATCCCTTCTGTTGCTCCTGTTAAAGTACCCAAGGGTAAGAGAAAAGCTACTCATGCCCCCAAAGGAAGCCGCCAACAAGCTAAACAACCTAGGAACAAAGATCCTGGTCAGGGGATGGCTCAACCGGAAGGTAGTGTAGTGGTTGAGGCAACTCCTGATAAGGGAAATGGGCTTTCTGAGCATATGGCTCAAGGGGATGTAGCTACTATGAGGGACATATCGGTTGATTTGATTAAGCTGATGGACGAGCGATTGAGAGCGATTATATCGCCAGTCATGGATAGACTTAGTAAGATTGACGATAGACTCATTCTTATTGAACGTCATATAGCGGGTCAGAGTGCACCGGTGTTAAGGCCTAACCCATCTGATCTTCACCCCCTAAGTGCAGTTACATCTAGAGTGTCTGAACTGGTTGAGTCTATGTCGACTCCTGTTGCTGGCCCTATAAACCCCTTACCACCTGCTCGGGGAATAAACGGTGTTGTTAGCCCCGGGTCGAGGGGTCATACTGAAAGACTAAGTTCTCGGGGGGAGCTTACACGCAAGGATCGCCCTTTAAATTTGCCACCAGAGGCCTGCCCATATACGGTTATTCTGGCCAATGTCCCGAAAATTTGTGATGGCAAGGAAAAGCATTGGTCCTCCCTAAAAAATAAAGCCCTCCACTATTTGGCTGGTAAGACAGTCTTGGAGAGTCACCTCTTTGATTGTTTTAAAATGGAGAGAAGGGTTCCTTGGGTCGGGAAATCCAATAAGACACTGAAGAGTGATTGTGTCGTTGTGAATTTTAGTTCCCCCGATATAGTAGACCACATTTTGAGACAAGCAGGGTCTATCAGAATTCAACAGGACTACGTTAATGTTCTCCCATTGGGCTTTTTTTACCCACCTCTGTTTTTGGGGCCTGCCGGAATGAGAGAGCATACCTTTCAGCACGTCCCTGCAAGTAAAACATTGCTATTAAGTAATAGATATGAAGTCCTTAGCACTTTAGACGTTAATGACTGACTCAGGGTCGATAGAGTTTCCACCCATAATGATGTATCCAGTGCAGTTTTTTCTAACTCCTTTGGGTCTTTACCTCCCAGGATACCTGCTGTGGATAATATTGTCAATTTTAGTGCTTCAATAGATAAAACTTTATCTCTACAGATGGAGCACGACATAAGAGCCTCGCAGAGGTGCCCTGAGGAAGTTTCTGCAGTTGGGAGCGGAACAGCTCCTATCATTAATTTTGATAATTTGGGTGTTGAGTTGCCTAATTATGGAGTAGAAGTTGATCCACTACCTCTTTCATTTAATCTGGAAAATTGTATAACACAAGAGCGAGGGTGTGTAGGAGGCACTCCAGCAATAGATATAATTACTGCTTTGTCATGGAATATTGCTGGTCTTCGCTCTAAAAGAGGTGATCAAAACTGGAGGGCTTTTCTTTCCACTTATCACATAATTGCTCTGCAAGAAACATGGGAGGCCACAGATCCTTACTACCTGGATGGGTATCAGTCTTTTATCAAATACGCTGTGCCTTCTGTTATGGGGAGACCACGAGGGGGTCTTTTGTTACTATTCAGTCTAAAGTTATTATATAGCATGGAGCTGTTAGTGACCAATTCTCCTCACATTTTAGCGGTGAAAATGGAAGGTGTTAACTTGCCATCATTATTGGTGGTTAATTTTTATAACTCATTTACTAGACTTGATGAGTTAGAGCATCTTAAAGCACTGTTCACTTTTTTGGACGAGTACGATGCAATTAACGTTAAACCTTATTTGCTTTTACTTTTTGGCGATTTTAATATTCATGTATGTCATCTTAATTGTTTTGGAAATAATTATCACGATTTTTGCCCACAAGAGGCTATCCACTTTGAACATTCTAAGGGTGGGATATATTTAGAGAGTATGGTATCGGCTTATCATTTACACATGCCTGTTCAAAACTTGTTGGTTCCTGTCCCTACGTTTACGGGTCAAGGCCGTGGTAGTACGATTGACTATATCTTCGTATCTCGCCTTCTGATGAACTTACTGGGCACTTTTTGCGTTACGCAAAATGCCTTAAGTGACCACAATCCTCTTACTGTGGAAATCAAAGTTAAGGCCTTGAGGAATGATGTTCCCTTGCCTTTGATCTCCAACACAAATTTAGAGACTACTTGTCAGGGAAGACGACTGAGATGGGATGTTATTTCCCCGGCCGATTTCCTTGAAAACTTATACGAAAGTAATAAAGAGGATTTTAGTCTGTGTCTTTCGGTAGTGGCGTAATCGAGGGTTATTCTTCCTTTGATAGAATAACTAAACAAGTTGTGGGGAATCTTACCAGCCATGGGAGACCAAGGCCCAAGAAATTTAAAAATTGGTTTGACCATGCTTGTTCTAGTGCTCACTTTGCTCTCTTATCGGCACTGAAAGAATCCGGTAAAAACCCTAGTAAGATAGCAGAGACAAGAAGATGTTATGAAAAAGCAATAAAGGACAGGAAGACTCAGTTAAGAAATAAGGCATTGGATGATTTGTCAGATGCAAGTATCCAGAAAAATAGTAGCCAGTTCTGGAAGGTGATTAATAGTCCTCTCTTTGATGAACTGGAGAATACTAACAAAGAGTGTCTCATCCCGCCAGATAGTTGGGTGGCTCATTTTAGTGGTCTTTACTCGGATATTCAAGAATTTAATCCAGTAAACTATGCGGATAGTATATTAGCCTCTAGAATCCTTTTTAAGGAGGAAGAAGTCCTGGAGGCCATTGAGTCAATGGCAAAAGGTAAAGCCCCAGGACCGGATGGAGTTCCCGCGGACCTTTATAGGGCTGATCCAAGGTTTTGGGCAAAACTTTTAACTCGTGTTTTTAACGCTGCATCTGAGGCCGGTGCTCCTAAATCTTGGGGCAAAGCTGTTATTGTCCCTCTATTTAAAAAAGGTTCAAGAGAAGATCCGGCTTGTTACCGGCCTATTTCTCTCTTGGATTCTGCCATGAAAGTAATGGGTAAAGTTGTCCTTGCCCGTTTAACAGTCTGGTTGGAGGAGAAATCTATAATCTCTGACCTACAATATGGGTTTAGACAAGGAAAGGGTACTGTAGGTCAATGCCTTAATTTACATCTCATTATTGGGAAATACACGGTCGCTAAGCAGGGGGACCTTCATCTAGCTTTTATGGATTTGTCCACTGCTTTCGATCTTGTAAATCGGCAAAAATTATGGGCCTTATTAGCCGTTCTGGGGCTTGATCCAGTATTGATTTCTTTTTTGGCTGTTATCCACGAGGATACTACCGCAGTCGTCCGCTATAGTGAAGATGGGAGTCAGACAGATGCTTGGCAGGTAAAGCGTGGGGTAAGACAGGGGTGCATTCTTGCCCCCCTACTTTTCTCGCTTTACATTAATAATTTGGGCGTGGTTTTAACCTCGGTTAGTAAAGATATTCCCAAAGCCGGCTCAAAAATGATCCCTGCTTTACTATATGCGGATGACACTGTTTTGTTGGCAAGAACCGCGAGAGGTTTACAAGCTCTTTTAAATGGATTTTATGATTTTATGGTCTCTTTAGACTTATTAATACATTTTAAAAAATCACATTCGATGTCAATAGGTACGGGGAGGGCGAAAAGGGTTAAACTTTTCTGTAATGGGCAGGAATTAACGAAAGTGCACACCTTCCCATATTTAGGGATTGCATTTGATGATAGAAGATCTTGGGTCATGCAACGTGCCCAGAAAAAGAATAACCTTGCTAGAGCAACAGGAGCGCTGTTGGGCTTTGCAAAGCGTTTGGGGTGTAAACCGCTTCCTGCTCTTATGAAAATGTATAGAGCTAAGTGTATTCCCAGGGCCCTATATGGTAGTGAGGTTTGGGGTTATAAGGCCTCACCTGACATTCAAACTGTAGAAAATACTTTTTTTCGGAAACTGTTGTCTCTTCCCCCTTCTGCTCCAACTTTTAACATACACGAGGATCTGGGGGTGGGATATCTTACTGAACAAATATCTGTGGCCCCGCTATTAGGCTGGTTTAGAGTTTGGGCGCAGAAGTCACCAAATCTAAACCAACAAATTATTCAAGATTGTTTGTCCCTAGATGAAGCTATGTCTATCCCATGGATTAGCTATATTAAAAACAATCTGAAGTCACTTGGCTGTCTTGAATTGTTTAACAGTCCTTGTGCGCTGAGTAAAGAGAAAATCAAGACCCTTAAGACCCAATTTTTGACTAGAGCGATGTTGTCGAGGGAAGGAGATGAGTTGGGGAAGCCGACAGTTTGGAGGTTTGTCATGCTAAGTTTAGGTGGTGAGATTCAGCCTTACTTAACCTATATTAACAAACCATTCCATCTGTTTTTGCTGATGAGGGTTAAACATGGCATGCTTCCTTGGCTTTTGGCCTACCCCAAAGGCTTTTTCAAAGAGGGAACTTTGGGGCCTTGTCCTTGTGACAACATTTCTGAACAAAATACGTTGCACATGTTATTTTTTTGTGAATTTTACTCTTCTCAGCGTAAAAAATATATTCTTCCGATTGTTAAGAATTGTCAATTTGAGCAAGTGAGGCCTGCGTTGGCCTATCTACAAATGTTGGAGTCCCCTTTGATTTGTTTTGGGGTTGCTAGCTTCATCGTAGGTGCCATAAGATGTAGAAATAGGGTTCAGCCCATTTAGTAATTCCCCTCATTTTCCTATGTGTATTGTGTTTAACAAACTGTTGAAGATGGAATTTTGAAGGAGAAATGATTTTATAGATTGTAACATGGTTGAACTAATTGAAAGACATACTTTTATTGTACTTAGTGCCAAATTGTATAGTATTTATTTTTTGTGTTAAAATTTTTTTATTTTTTTTTAATTGCATTTACCTGTACAATGAATTACTGTTCTGTGCTTTGATGGTTTTAAAATCTTAACCGAATAAAGCAAACTTTGACTTTGACTTTGGGTCGCAATCAATTCACAAAGGGGAAGGTGTAACCTGGGATTTCCTCCCCCTTGTGTATGTAAAAAAAGGAAAAAGGGTTGGGAGTGGTCCAGGGAGCACTATTAAATGAAAAATACATGTTTTTTCTAAGATACACATCTATTTCCTAAATGGAAACCAGACTGCATTTATTTAAAAAGAAAAAAAAAGTACTTCACTGAAATGCAATCACAAACATGGTGGTCTGCTGACCCCAGCCATACAATCATATTGAATTGCACTTTGTGACCTACCTCTTGAATATTCATGAAGCAGGTTAGATTGCGATCCACTACGATTCGGAATTTTGTGAACTGACCTGTCAGTATGTAGGTCCATTTGCAAAATTCCTTTCCATTCGCAAAAAGTCCGTGCGCAATTTGCAACCACTTTTTGAGAACAAAAATTTCGTACTTCAAGCCCGTAGTCTGTAAATGTATCTTATGTTTTATGACACAGAGTTTGGGGTATGTGGTTTCCCAACAGAGGAACTAGTTGCATATTATTATGTTTTTCAAGTACAGTGGAAGAACAAAACTGGACAATAGTGGATAGGATTTAAAAAGTGTTTCAGAGGTAGGGTGATTATTTTATACAGAAATTCTGGGGCTAATTGTGAATTTTAAATCACAGAGATAGAAAACTTGGAAGCAATACCAAAAAATCTGTCGATTTTGAGGTTCACCCCAAAGGACATTATAGCAAATGCTGTGCGAAATCGTGCATTTGAAATGCTCTGGGAAACTAACACTGGTCAAACTATACAGGAGTCAAAGAGAATATTGAATGGGGTTGTAGGTTTCTTGCAAAGGAATGCATGTGTTGAAGGGAGGTTTGTAGGGTTCTTGACACATAACATGTGACAGATGACCAATAAAGTACGCTGAAACGGGAGGCAATATTAGAAAGGAGTAAAATGGTCAACCTGCATGGGTTTTAAAGGCAGACTTATAGGGATTATGGAGGTTCTTATTCAAGGAAAGTCTGCAGAATGGAGTGACAAATGGCAAATTTAAGGTAAATTAAGGCAGCAACACTGGCAAAAATAGTGGAACATTTACAAGTGGGTTTGGGTGTTCACCTAAAAGGGTGTTTTAGGAAAAGTTGTGTTAAATGGTGAATTTAAAATTATAACTCTCCAATAAAACTGATGAATACACACCAGGTTTTAACAATTTTACCAAAGGTAAGAGGATATGGGAGACTCTCCCTTTCAAATAACTTTTAGGTCTCGATTCACACCTCCAAAGCACCTAATACGTGCAATGCAAGCGATTTAGTCTCTCATTACAAGTAGCTCAGAGGTATAGGTAATTATGGGGTGGGGAAAATCTTGCCATTACAAGTGGGACCCTGAGGGTCCCTTTAGAAAGTGTGAAAATAAACGTTCTTTGCAACACCAAGGGTCTCATAACTCCGATGGGCTGAGAACTGTTGTTACTGACATCAAAATAATTAAGAGTCCCTCAAAGATGGCCTTAGCATGGCGTTTGCTACTGTAGAAAGCGAAGGTCAGACTTTAATATAGTGACAGTCAATGAATCTTGATTTTGAAAAGTGTCTAGAGCCTATAAAAGGAGTTTATCATTCAAAGTTTACACCAAGTATGCATTTTTTATAACGAGGATCCCAATCAGGAGAATGTGGCAGAGACATAAGTATCTTTGGTCTAAGGAGGTGAATGGCAATTGTTGGGAACATGGAGCTAGTTACAGCAACAATACGTATGACAAATCTGTGTCGGCTCTTGGAAGCTGCCAGCGCAGTTAGCATTTGGTGCGAATTGCATGTCACAGGTTCAAATCCCAGCAAGACCAACTTAGGGTTCTTTGTTGAGTGGTCAATATATTAAGTACCATCAAACTGGGATATATTCTTACGACATTAGAGAAACATCAAAATCATGAGGTGCTATATAAATAAACAAGTTACTTACCTTCGGAAGTGCCTTATCTGGTAGAGACTATGTAGCTTCATATTCCTTAGCTTGGAATACTCGCCAGGTGTCAGACTGGATCTAGAACATTTGGGGCAATGCCACTGCATGCGGGTAGTAGGTGTCGTACAGCTCGGCATCGTAGGAGCCATCCGCACTGGATGTGATGTGTACAGTGCCTATATAGGTACCACTCCAGTGCGCTGACGTAGGTTTCTTACATGACTATTTCCGTGCTAGAAGCATGAAGCCACGGTAGAGGGATGATTGACCAATGTGCAGATTCTAAGGATCTATAAGAACCAATTTGGTCAGAAAATTCCAGTTCGCAGAACAGGGATGATGGGAGAATTGGTAAGAAATCTGCGGATAAATAGAGACTCTACCAAATAAGGCTTTACAAAAGGTAAGTAATTTGTTCATCTGATAGAGACTTCAAGCTACAACTTCCTTACCTTAGAATAGATACCAAAGCAATACCTACCCTGAAGTGGGCCTGCGAACTGGCTCAGACCAAAAAGTCCTGGAGGACTGAACAATCAAAGTGCCCATCACAATGGACCAGACTGTCAAGGCAGTAGTGTTTGATAAACCTGTGCAAGGATACCCATGCAGCAGCCTGACAGATATTCAGGAAAGGGACTCAATGAGCTAACACAGTTGACGTAGCTTGGCTCCTGTGAAACTAGCCCACAAACCCTTAGGGAGTTATTTCTTGGCTGACGCATAACAGATCTTAATGCAGAGTACACTCCATCTGGAGATGGTCTATTTCTGCACTGCCTTCACCTTCTTCGTGCCTGTGAACCCTACTAATAATGGATCATCCACCGGGCGTTATTTGGTACAATCAATATAGAATGACAGTGCGCTTTTAGGGTCCAGGCGGTTGAGTCTCTCTTTCTCCTTGGAGAGGTGAGGTGCTGAGATGGCAAAATGATACCCCTTAACTGTGCCCAGAGCAAGACCTTACCAGGCTAAGGACAAAACAGACAACACTTTAGCCAGGGGTGCAGACAGTGCATCAATGTGCCCCTCAGTGCTCCCAGCCACAAACATTTCCCAACACAGGCATGTACAGTTTTTGTTGATGGATGCCTGGCTGCCAAGATGACATCACAGACTTCGGGAGAAAGGTGAAAGACCCTCAAATGTTGTTGCTCAATCTCCAAGCATGAAAGTGGAGTGTGCGCAGGTTGGGATGCCGCATGCTGCAACAGCAGATCTAGTCAAAAGTGCAGCTTGATCAGAGACAGATGCATATGCTCAAAAGTTCTGGATACCAGAGTCTCCTCTCACAATCCGGAGTCACCAAGATGACTTGGACCCAATCGGTTTTGTTCTTTTTCAGAACTTTGAAGGGAGATGAATCGGCAGAAAGCCATATAGGAGCATGTTTTCCTTTCTAGTCGGAATGAGTCTCTGAGCGAGAAGCGATTTGGGGACTCCAGCTCACAGAATTACTCACATTGCAAGTTCTTGTTGGTGGTGAATAGATCTAGCCAAGGTTCTTTTCAGTCTTGAAAAAGACCTTGAGCCACCTTCGGATGCAGACACCATTCGCTGTCTGAGAGGTAATGACGGCTGAATTTAGAGATCGGGCTAGGTGCTGCATGACCAGCAAAACTCTCCCGACATTTCAGCAATGTTCAGAGGTGCAGATCCTCCTGCCACAGGATGCACGACAATATTCAGCATTGCTTGTTCTGTACCACATGGTAGTGGTGTTGTCCGTGAACACCTTGACCAGCTTCTCTTTGATGGATGGCAGGAAAGCTTTCAATACCAAGCGAATGGCTCTCAGCTCCAAAAGACTGATGTGGAGCCAAGTCTTTGCAGTAGACTAGACGCGTCTGTTCTCAACATCTCCTAGATGGCTGCCCAGCCCCGAAGCAATGCATCGGTCACCACTGTCAGCGCTGGGTGGGAGAAGGGAGAGAAATCTGCTGATGATCAAAACATGGCCCTCGAGCCACCACCACAGATCTTTTTTCTGTCTCCCTTGAAATCTGTACCAGGTTGGAGAGATTCCCCTGATGCTGTGTTCACTGTGACTTCAGATCCCACTGCAGAGACCTCATACGCCACCAAGCATACTTCATCCGCTGGATGCAGGAGGCCATCAGACCCAACTGTCTCACAGTCAGTCTCGATGAAAACGGTCCTAGGTGCGGCGTTGCCAATTAAGTGCCGGTGCCGAGCACCGGAAACCAATTACGTACCAATGCCGAGCACCGGAAACCAATTAAGTGCCGGTGCTGAGCACTGGAAACCAATTAAGTGTGGTGCTGAGCACCGGAAACCACCAGCTCAAATTAAGCACTGGACGCCAATGAGGAGCCATTTGACGCGCAAGGTTAATGCTCACGATGTTTGATATCCAGTCTACGATTTTGGGAATGTTCTAAGGTAAAGAATATGCAGCTAGACGTCTCTCTATCAGTTTTTTAGGTTTCGCCTGGCATTGGAGCGTGCATGCGCTCCTCGCCCGCGAGAGCTATATAATTAAGTCAGTTTCAAGAAGGGGACTTGAAGCCCCGCCCCTAATTTTCATTGGGTAGCGTCCGCGTTTATGTTAAACGCTGGCTTCCCATTGAAAAGGAGGGTTTTCGGTTGCCTCCTTTTGACTTTTTGTACCGGCCCACCTGGACTGGCTCGCCTGCATTACGGCTGTCGTGACGAAGTTTTTAATCAGAAGCTTCGTCACGCTGCCTTGCACGCGCCAGTCCGGCTCTCTGATTGGGCCGGACAAAAAAGGAGACATGTCGCCGCGTGTTTATTTTTGCATCTTGCTTTCACTTTAAAGTGAAAGCGCGATGCAAAAATAAACAGCGGATGCCTGGCGAGCGGTTGTTGTAGTCTTTCTTCTATTGCAATGGCACACACTGTGCTGACTGACATTCCATAACCTACAGCTGGGCTTTGAGTGGACTAATGACATCATCGCTAAGTGATAGATGTCGCAATGGTTTCTCTCATTCCAAGTACAGATGAACTCCGAACAGACGGAACAGACTTTATCCAGAGGGTACACTTCGCATTTTAAGAAATGGGCGGGCAAGAAATTACCTTCTTGAAGGCGTCACTTAGCACGTTTGGTTTACGTTACTGTTGTGGGCGGATCTCCCATGACGTTCTGATGGAGGAGGCCTGCCTGTCGTGCGAGTCCCTGACGCATCTGGCCAAGGGGGCGGGGCGCCTGCGATGCTGGAGCAGGGGCCTGGTCTGGGAAGCAGCGACCGCGGCCTCTCGTAGCCCTGGGGGCCGCAGAGGCCGCTCAATAATTTTCGCCGGCACAATAGACAGTCTACAGGCTCGTGGGGGCTTTGGCGTCAGGATGCCCGAGGGAGACTCTGCACTGGCTGCACAGGTGAGTGGCGGGAAGACAGCAAAAGGCTGTGGTCAAGGGATGACTGAGGGGACAAGGGGGGTGAGAGGGCTGATAGTGCGCAGGTGAGGGACCACTGGGAGGAGAGGATGAAAGGTAGGGGCTGAGATGTAACCATGGTAAAGATGGACATTATGGTTGGAACAGAAATAGTTGGTGGGTGCTTCTCATAGGAGATTGGTTCCGAGGTTGTGCCACTCTGTGTGACTAGACGGAGAAAGACCAAATCTGCGCTGCTCAGATGAGTAATCCAAGGTGTCCAGCGCTGAAGATGGGTAGTGTCATGTGAAGTAGCGAAACGTCTTGGGAGCAGTGTTGGCAGTCAGGGCAGTACAGTGGCCGACTGGAGGCCCAGAGATTGTAAGGTCAGACGATTGTGACTACTGTAACTTGCTGAGTTCAAAAGTTTGCAGAATTATTGGATTACTATCACATATTACACTGTATATTGGGACTCGACCCGTAACATTGGTTACATCATAAAAAGTGATACATAAAATTATAGAAAAGTATACAAATACATTTGAAAAATAATTGTAAATCGAATTAAGATAGACTATTAAGAACTTACGTAACACCATGCTTTTATCTGAAACATGAACCGCAAGGTAATTCACTGTATAAACTTAAAACCTTTACAGACACGTTCTGTCCTACGCTCTACCATTGCCCTTCTTTGCACACAATATGTGAGGACATGCCACTGTTCCTAAAAAAACAGAAGTATGTTGACTAACCATGTTAGGCAGTATGCAAGTGAAAGCATGATGCATGCCATCACAGTGCATGATGTCTCAGCGCGTGACAATCATGTGATATCACAGGAAGTAACATAACAAGAAGTGACAGCAGATTTTAAGATTTTAAGATCTTCACACATATGTTTATCAGGTATATTATGAGTACATTTAAGCGCGTTATGAGATTTAACAAATTAGATTTTGCATTGGGGTTGTGGCAAAAAAAGTGGCCCAATCCTGAGGCAAAATCTGGGCAACAAGGAAAAACATGGCAGTAGATCTGTTCTGCTTAGTTGCTTGCGAAGTCTGCATTTTAAAATAGTTGATTGGGTTAAGGCATCTGCTGCACAGGTGCCCTGTAAATCTCGGGGAATAGTAGTAATGTTGAGATAACTCTGAAGGTTAACGTATTTGTGGGAGAGATCTGTGTTTTGTGAAGTTCCAGGTTATAACCAAAGTAGAGTAGATGTTAATGTGTCTCCTGCTAAGCACATCATGTAACATGCAGATGACAATTATTAATTTTATGTAGATAGGTAAGTAGGTTACTGCTTTTAACACATAGATGCCTTTGGTTACCTGCAGTTCATAAATTGTAATCCCTCTAATATAGCACAGTGAGATATGGACATGTTACATCTACACCGTGTAACCCTGTCTCATGTCACTCATCTTGTGCATTGATTTACACACTTACATGATTTATTGTTAATTTATAATGTGTATGTTTTGTAAAGAGTGCTTGGCTATCGCCAATATCAAACTAAATAAAAAACAAACAAACAAAGCAAGATATCAAAAAGAACACATTGTCTTAGAAGTCCCTGGCACTGAAGGATACTAATTTGCCTGCAGATGTGTTCCATGAATGCCATCCATGCTGTATGCTGTAGTGAGCAGAAGAAAAAGTGAATGACACAACTGACTTAAGGGTAAAGAGGGCTGACGGAACCCCCTATAAATAGGTATAATACATATTAAATTTTTAGCAAAATCAAAAGCTCTTGGATGCTGCCAGACCTAAAAATTATGTGGGTGTAAACTCGGGTGTTTCTGTGCAGGAAAAAATATTTTCCCCATGAAGAAATAAAGAAAAACTAACCGTGCAAAAATTGATAGCACACTCGAGTACATCTGGGAATCAGTGACTGTTGTGGATTCGCAGTAAGTAGTGCTAATGGAATTCTTTGTGAATTTCAAAAAAGTTTGGTGCGTGTCCCAAACATAGGAGTAACTATATGGAAGCGCATTTCTGATTTATATATTTATTTACTTTATAGGATATTTTGTGAATTGAGACCATTATATTTAGGTCTGGCTAGAGACAGCTTAAACTGCCAGCCTCATGTAATCAATAGTAGCCCTAAAAAACAAGCATTAAAAATGCAATAGGTCTCGCCTTTCATTAAGTTAAAGCCATTTGCTTTGCTATACAATACCATTAGCAAAGCAAATGGCTTTAACTTAATCAAAGGCGAGACCTATTGCATTTTCAATGCTTGTTGCTATTATTAGTTGCCACTACAGTGTTTTTAGTAATCTTCTTGCACAAAGCACAATCCTCCCTAGTTCCTCACAGAAGAAAGATCTGTTTCTCAGACAGACATCTAATAGGGAATCAGACTGCACGAATGCAATTAATTGTAGGATTTAGCTACTTACGACATATGCCTTACCTATTCCATGAAATACTGCTGCAGTGAGTGAAGTGTCCTTTTCAAAGGACTCAAATGCCTGCACCAGCTCGGATGCTGTCTGAGAGTTCACCGCATTTCGGGCTTCAGGCCTATTGATCCCAATTGTCATGATGGTTCCATGCCTTTCAGTTAGAACATTCATCTTATCTGCCCAAAACAAATAGGAAATGTTTTTTTTAATTCTATTTGTACTCGATTCAGCTTATTGGAAACCATAGAATCTGTACATCTATGGAAGACGAGATAACATACATCAGTAAGTAAGCATTTTAAAACCACGTACATAAAAAGCAGGAAAATAATAATCCATATTTACAATCGGTCCATTACGTGATCCACATCTAATAAGAATATTCTTTTATCAAGCACTGGCAAAGCCAATAAGTCTTGTTTGACAAGCATGCATTTGTTTGTAAGAATATAAAAAGTAATTGCCAAAACGGGGTGACGCACTAGCCAGACCCAGAAGTGCACTTTTTCTGATGGCAGGGGACATGTGATCAGGCAAAGTGCCATCACCCACAAAGCTAGGCAGCCAATGATTGAAGTGGGCTGACCCACTGCCCCAAGCTGTATGCTATGGTAGGTGGAAGCAAAATGTGATCAACACTTGAACAGACCAATGGATGAAGAAGTCTGAATGAAATCACCTTTATGTATGCCTATATGTATGTACTTTTATTATTAATTATTTGAGAAACATGATGCAGGGAAAACAGCTAAAGCTATCTCCTCTAGGCCAGACTTAAAACAGACGGTTCTGATTTTTTATATGCTACATTAATCATTTGTTGTATATCTGCTTTTATCAGATCGTAATGAATATCAATCACTTAATGACAACAGGAGTTGACAACTTTTTAAATTGCTGCAACCAAAAGAGTAACACAAGATGTGGCGTACTGTTTCCCATCCCAAACCACTAAGGCAAGATTTCCTTGCTTGTTGGGATATGCAACAGAACTGTCACAAATCACTAGGAAGAGGAGTTGACGCAATGGAAATGTAAGAAAAATCTGTTTATTGTCCACTAAATTACATTAACATATAGTTACTACGCAGCTATTTTTCATAGTGATACAAATAATTATTATGTTTTAGGGGACCCAGGTGTGATGAATCATTTTCTTTATGCAAATCCATTGATTTTGCTTTATACATTTTTCCCAATCCCTTACATGGTAGTTTAGGCATTACATTTAAGAGTCTCTTGGGGAGCACTCAAAACATCACACCCGTTCAGTAGCACAGATTGCAATGCGCCCACTTCGACTTCCTCCCAATCTCAATCACCATCAGTCCACCATACAAGAATCCCCTTTGTAAATGTTGGGACCGCTTCGCCACAGTAAACAAGTTTAAAAGCAAAAATCTATAACACCCATAGCGGTTACTAAATGAATTGAGGGTTTGCAAAATTGTCTTTATCAAAGCTGCCTTTTAACATAGATGTACTTCCTAGATGCCAGTTCGAACTCATGTCCCACTAATTTCCCTATACTGGTGGATAAGTATTTAATGCACTCTGTGATAAATACAAATCTGCTAGGAAAAGATTAAACAGGGTGCCACCAAAAACACACCTTTGTAATCTGCTAGTGACACAGATATTGGCAGTTAGCCTCACAATTTTATATAGCTATCCAAGTATTAGAATATATTATTTGGACCAATTCCATTTATTACTGTTGCTATGCAAACTGTTCCAAGAAATCTCAACCAAAAACACTCCTTTACCAGAACTTAATATGGCCCAGATTTCTCTGAAAACCAGATCAGGAAGGGACCTCGTCAACTGTGCCAACTATCGACTGATATCCCTTATAAATACGGATATAAAGATCTTGGCCACTAGGCTCAACACTTATATCCCCCTTTTAATTTATCCTTCACAGGTGGGTTTTGTACCTGGCTGTTCTTCTGCGAAGCATTTGAGAATGCTTTCCCACCTACTGTGACAGTTAATACAGGGCAAAGAAGAAAAGATTTGTATTTTCCTTCAAGGACAAAAAGACTTTTGACCCTCTGGAGTGTCTGTATGTGTTTAAGGTGATGGTCGACATTGGGTCTGGGTAGCACATTCATTGACAAAGTCTGTTGGCTCCACTGCTTTCTCAGAGCTTCTGTTATGTATGGGGATTCACCTCACACTTCTTTGACATTAGAAGGGGAAGAAGACAGAGTTGCCCCCTCTTCCTTCTGTATTTTTGATAGCACTAGAATAATTTGCAACCACTATCCGCAATACAGTACCCATCCGTGGGATACAGATGGTGATGGAGAGAACAGAAAGCATTACATTATGCAGATGACGTCTTGGTAGCTCTGATGAATGTCATTGAGTCATTCTCCAGATTTTCAGGATATCAAAGAAATTGGTCAAAGTGTGTGGCTATGCCGATGACACCAACAACTCCAACAGTGTTGCTAGGGGCCTCACCGTTCACTTGGCATCTCACCCACCAAAAATACCTTGGTGTGTACCTGAACAGCGGCCTAACAAATGTAGTGAGAGATAACCTCATCCCCATCATCAACGACGTAATAATAGAATTTGCAAACTGGTCTAAAGTTTAACTGTCACTTTGGGGCAGAGTGCTGAATATTAACTAGAACGTAATGCTAAGATTTAACTACATCTTGGGGATGCTACCCAGGAGAATTCCACAGGATTTGGTGCAGGAGATTGACCGGCTTACCAGGAGCATGATACCTCAGTCCTATCATGCCTTGTCATGTGAAACAATGGCTCTACATGGCTCTGGCCGAGGCAAAAGTGGTGATATTACACCACTTTAAAACACCCATGTCACCCTCTCTTCATATGTGGCTTTCCAACAATGCATGGGATGGCCACCCATGAAAAAATTAATGTACAAATTCAAGGACAAAATGCAGAAATTTGAGGAGGTCTGGGGCTCATTCTTACATTTGTAACAACCGGTTAGGCATTATGGCCAGATACAACCACAAGATAGGGTATCACGACCTGGATAATGGCCTGATCTCCATTACCTCGCTAACAGCAACACGGCTTCGACAGTACTGGATCGGTTCACCTTACTTGAGGGCTGCTTTCGGTGTTAACAAATCCACTTCTATATGGTTTACAGATAGACATTGAGGAATAATAGCAGGCCAAGAGTCAGGAGATGTGAGGCACACTCCGCGCCTGCAGTGGGGTGAGTGACCATAGGGAAAGGAGTATGTGGAACAGAGTGCCTTTCTGTACCTAAACTGGGCATAATCCTGCTTGGATTCAGTTCATGTTTCAGGCACATCGTTCATAGCAGTGATAGAGATTTCTCCTGTTTGGGGGGAGGGGTGGTTCTTTCTTTCTTTCACAGTTCTCCCCTTTTCCTTCAATATTAGATGACTAATCTGTTCCCCTCTCTCCATTGGAAGAACCTTTGTTCCTGTTGTGCGGTTGTGTATATTGGATTTAAGCACACTGCAGTTCAAGTCTGTGATACAAGTAATGTACTGTCAATAAAGAATTGAAATAAAAAAAATGGAAATCATTTTGTGCCCCCATTTTATTAGATTCTATTCACCTATCCAAATCAGATTTGAAATCTACTAATGAGCCTAAAAACAGGGATTTTTGAATAGTGACTTTCTGCTTAAATTTGTAGTAGTATCCATATCTGAGTCTGGTTTGAATTACTAGAAGTATTCAGTAACAATTGACACATCTCCTAAACTGGTCATATGTAATCCTACCAAGTACTATTTCCTGGGCTAATCATTAACAATAAACTGTAGCGTGAAGGGTCACCATAGTTCCACAGTTCCTGACAAGAGATACCGATATAGAGTCCTTCCATACTTTAGGTGCAGTGCCATTCTGAAGGACCAGTGTAGCAGCGGATCTCAAGCACATGAACACCACTTATCTAACTAATGATAAGCTAGACCACCCTTTTGGGCCAAATGTTTTAGAAGATTTCATACTTAAATAAAATTAATAACAATATAATCAAAGAGGACGCCTTTAGTGCACATAGCACACATACACGAGCCAGTAAAGGGATTGAAATTATTTCATTCTGAATGCTTTATCATCTTCCTACCTTCTCATATCCACTCTGCTTCCCCCTTTCTAATTTTGTTGCAGATCTGTGTGAAAGTATTCTGGTTTATCCCTAAAAGGCCTCAAGTGAAATGAATGCCACAACAAGCCGTGAGCGCTAAGCAAGGTGTGAACCTGTCTCACTCCTGTCCTCTGAGCGTCTGGGTTTAGAGGTGCCAAATGGTGTTATGTGTCATATAGGCACCCTAATATAGGCCCGGGTAATATCATACACCGTCACCTACATTATCTCCCTTACAGTACACAGTAACAAGCTTTTAGGATTGAACCTTTACCTAGTTCTAGTCCTGGGTGCAGAAGGAGGGTTTTTCCTAAACAATAGAGTCCTATCACCCCATTAATAGATTCACACAATATAAATGAATATTCATCAGGGTTCTTGGAAACCAGGCAGGGGCTACACTACCTACCCCACCATATCTACGTACAAGGTTCATCCCATACGTTAGCCTCAAATCCAACAATGGCTAATACATAAGGCAAGGGACAAAGAAACCTTAGATACTTTTTGCATAAATACAGCACATCTTGCTAGGGTTGGTAGAAGGAACCGAGACTTCCAGGCCGACACACTGAGGCTTCTGCATGCAGACGCTCCAGCTGACAGTGGTCTAAACATCCCTTGCGGGGTGTCCAACTCGAGACCAGAATGGGCTCCTACATTCTCACACTTCAGGTAATGGGGTTCGATTAAATCCTAGGGGGTTTCTTGGCTTCATACCTACTCACATGCTAGGTACACTTAGGTACATCTAGGTAGGCATCATAGGAGAATGCGCACTTTTATCATGCATTTTTTATTCATGTATTTATTCATGCTTATTGCAAGATGGTAGGACTGTACTATCCTTTTATATTCACTATACTGCTAATCATATATATCTGCTACTGTCTAACGGTTGTATCAGCACATCTCTTTTACACTAGAAGAACAACTGTGCAATAAATTCTTATTATAACACGCCCAACTGTTTCTTCTGTGTAACTCTCTGAGACTGAATAAATGAGCACGAGTAACTGAGCAAAAAGTAGTACATTGTTTCCACGGTCCTGAGGGATCAGGGTTGTCATGTTCTGAGGTTGCCAGAAACTATTCTCTCCCCGATAAGAGGAGAGACTAGTGGCACTGTGAGCTAGCTAATGCAAACAGGCTAACATTCTCGGTGGGGGTGCTCAGAGACAGTCTGCCACCAAACCCACAGTTTATGTTATCTGAAATGTGCAGGTCCTGTATGGGTAATAAAGGAATTACACGACATGGCGTCGCCAACGTTGGTTGGGTACTTATTTAACTGTAAAATCTGAGTAGTTCAGTCGTGCTATTCTCAGATACCCCTATTCACAAAACACTAGAGATGTCTGGAGTGGGTGGGCACAAACTCTGCCACAGCTGAGTAGGCTAAAATCCTATTTATTGGCTGTTGGTTCTTCAAGCTTGAAGGACATTTTGTTCCTATAATTGTGCAAACATTATCATAATTTCCTTGGAAAGTTAGTTTGTGCTATGTACACAATGACTAACCCGGTCTTAGACCCACCACAGCAAGCACTCCCCTTCACAGACAAGGAAGGAGATATAAATACAATTCAAATTGCACCTAAATTCAGACATACAATCACCCTGAAACTAATAGAAAATGGTTTATCAGCTAGGGGTGGCTTAGTAGCTTTCGTGATTGAGGCACACAAATCAAACAAAACAGAGGTATCCTATTCATGAGTTACATTCCCAGAAGCAGATACGAGAACAAAGCCATTTCACAACTATACAGGAGATGCACCAATGGAATATGGTCCGTTCGAGAACATAGAGATTCCACTCATGTTCAAGGAAAAGGTTTAAAGGCGCCCTATCTCATATAAGAAACAGAGTAAGATTAGGCCCGCTCGGAGGAGATGGGGCAACATGGCCGATTTAATAAAAATCTATAGGAACTTGACACAATTTGTAATGAGGACTTTCACAGTCCAACCAGCAACAATTGCAACAAACAGAACCCAATCTCACGGTACAGCAACTAAAATCACACCAGAAACATTACATGCGGTAATGGGCAAAATGCCCACAAAACGTGAACAAATGCCATTCTGGGTAGCTCAGAAAAGAACTAAGCTCAAGGCAGTATTCCCGAATACTGCACCGTATGAAAAACACAGAATGCTAAAAAACTGCTTGCGTATGGGGATAACACCACAAGTAGAAGATTGTACCACTTGGGGTACAGTTTTTGCTGCCATATATACCAGGACTCATGGTATTCCTTCATTAGCAGTGATACCGGATGTATTAAAACAAATACAGAATGAGTACGGAGCAGAGCCTGCTCTAAACTTGGGGATGAAGTTACTAAATAACTATGACCAGGTATCAGCCATAATACCTGCTAATATTAAAGGGAAAGCAGCTTCAGTGGCAATCCGTCAACGCCTAAGGGAGTACAGTCCGTTAGAAAAAAACACACAAACTACCCAAAATAACTGAAACTGCGTTTGCAGAATTAGGCAGAGACAGTTTGGGTGGGAAAGCTTTAAAACCACAACTGATGGGCAGTCCTGAAAAGGACACTTCAAAGAGGACACCTGCTTCTTCTAAAAAGAAGTGGGATCATAAAAAACAACAAAATAACAGGGAAAAGAGATCATAATCCTGAGGTAGATCTCCTCCACAGGAGCCCTCCGAAAGGATGTACAATCTCAGGAATAGGGATAATATTAGGAAACCAGACAGGTATCAGGATACTGATGCACATTTCTCTCGTTCCTTTCAGGGCTCGACAAAAAGCTCAGAGAGAGAAGGACGGTCAGAACACAAAGAGGAGCGTACAAAATCTAGAGACAAACAGCACGCTCAAGACTATACTTCCAAAAAAGAAGAAAAGCCAAAATCAAAACCTCAGTTTAAGAAGAAAAAAGTTGCAGGTCTATAAATCAGACATGCCCAGAATTCTGAAGACAAAGCTTCTGAACGGGGAATGGGCTCTGATGATGCTGACAGTGCGGCAGAAAACAATAGCATGCCAGAACCTGATGGAATTTCTGGTGACAGCGGAATTGAATGATTAAATATACGCAATTTAGTGATCCAGGTAATAGTGGGTCAATGAGGGTACACTTACTCAACCTTCAATGAAGGCGAAACAGTACCAATCATATTCAAATCACACCTGTACACAAGCGCAGAAATGCGTTTCACTTCAACAGAAAAAGTACTGACAGCAGTTCACACCGCAATAGCAAGAGAAAGAGCACTGGCTAGGGAAAACGCATAATTGTCGTAACCCCGGTACCGGCCTTAGAGGCTGTTTACAACGGGCTAGCATTCCGAATGCAAAAGCCTTACATCCAAGATAGATACAATGGGCTAATTCTCTTACTGCAAAGGACGTTGAATACAGATTTGATCCAAGTTTAAAAACACAAGCATTTCTGCAATACGAACAAGTATCTTGCCCCTAGATCAGTATGAATATACCTTTTTTACACCGACGGATCTGCTCAACCGGCCATAGGGAGTAAGCAACAATACAGCGCAGCATGTGCCACTGATACTGGCACTTGTAAATACGGATCACAAATTCCCCACACTAATTGTGTGTGATTCTTTTTACTGTGTGCAGTCATACAATGAATATTTACATCATTGGGAACCAAACGGGTTTAAAGATGCAACAGGTGGCCCAATTAAGCATAAAATGCTATGGGAACAGGTAGTTGAGTTGAAAAACAAACTACCACGGGCTCACGTGATACACACACTGAGTCATCAACGTGATGGTATTCACGTTGAAGGGAATTCATTGGCTGATGAAGCCGCAAAGTTGGCTGTACGCACGCTTCCGTAGCTGCAATCACTTATTCAAAAACAAGAAAAGATGGTGAGATTATGGTGGCCGTTATTGCTTTGCGCAAAGGCAGCTCAGCAGTAGTAAAGACATTTTCACATAGTACTCCTACAAGTTAGATACAAACAACATTCCATATGCTCAGATTCCTGGAGTGGGGAATAGAGTAATACCAAATATGGATTGTAGGCAAGGTTTAATCTTAGCAGCACGCAAGGATTTGGGCTCTGCGCATACAGGCATTACAGCAACTATTTCTTTGTTGAAACAGCGCTATTGGTGGCTAGGTCTAACAAAGGAAACTAAGGACTAAGTCTTGAAATGTGACATCTGCCAGCAGATGAAGAGCTTCACCATCACACGCCCGGTACAGACACCATTATTAGAATCAGACAAACCTCTAGCTTGTGTGTATCTAGACCACTGAGGAAATTCAAATCCGGCCCCATCTCCCCTTGTAACACCATTATGCTGTTGCCCTCACTCAGGCCCCTTCAACCTTCATAGCGTTTCTTTCACGTTCTATACTGTTGAACATATTACACGACCTTTCCTGGTTCCCTGAGCAAAGTCCATTCTGAGACCCGGCTCGAAGCAACTAATTCCCCAGATAACCATCTGTTGACCCTTGGTGACCGTTCTCGGCCTCTCCAGTTGTTTTACGAATCACCATCTTCAACACGCAAACACGTCCTGTCGTAAATTAATTTAACCAAGGAAGGGCTATGCCACCTGACCTATAGGGTCGGGTAGAGAACACGACCTTAGGGAAGGAATTTCTATTACCCATTATCCTGTATCTTGTACAAAGAATGTTTTCTTGTGGATAATTTGTATTTTTATTGCACATTGTGGGGGTTGTTGCTTTAGGGGATTCAAGCGCTACAAAAGACTGTGAGCCACGGATTGAAGTGGCAGTCTCCTGAGAACCTACCACTGATGTACTTCTAGGACAACTGTACCTAGCTGCAGCTAATAAATTGAAGTTCCTATGCCAGACGGAGTGTTCCGTGTCTCTGTAATTTGGAAGGCGAACTCAGAAGATTTCAGGTGTACCCTGCGCCGCCAGGCTTAAATAGCTTGGTTCTTCAATTTGGTGCCCTCTGTGAGGCCGCTTCAGAGGTTGTGGGTCCAGCCCGAGGATCGTGAGGAGCCCCGCAAGGAAATTCCGGAGGACGCGCACCACGTGATCGACCCCTGCATGTCGTAAGTGGACCGAAGGTTTTTACCGTGTGGCTTCTCCCTTCCAACGGCTGCAAAGACCTGCTGGCCTGACTGCGGCCACGCTTTGGCTCCCTTTGGTAATTTGTATCGCGAGACATCAGACGGACCTCTGTTGGCGTACGGAAACATCTGGTTAAGTTAAGTATAGTGGCCACTCCTTTGTCTTTGTTTTGTCTTTGTTCGACTTTTGCAAAAGCCGAAACCGAGGGGTGAGTGCAGTTTTTTTGTACTATAAAGTGACTAATTAACCCCTTGAAGTTTGTAAAGAAACTATTGTGGTAGCGATGCCTAGTTTCAGTAAGTTTGGAAAATGGTTTTGTTATAATTGCGATAGGGCTTCCCGACTGGAGGACACTTGTCCAATTCCTCCGGCCGGAACTCCCACTTATGAAGTATATTCTAAACATGGTATTGGCCCCATAGCTTTTAATGAGGCATGGGTTCGCTATACTAGAAAAGATGGTGTTTTACGATGGCCACAGAACGGCAGTTTTGAGCTCAATATTTCAGATAATTTGGAGAACACTTTGTTTAAACGAAAAGCCCGGCCGGCTATGTTTGACTCTTTTCGCCTATGGTGTAAGGAGGCCAAACAGAAAGAAATAAAACAAGCTAAAAGGGATAGGAGGGATATGTCTATTTTGCAAGCTGCGCAACAGTTTAAAAATAATGAAACCGATCATGCGATTGAGGTCTCAGATAGGCAACATCGTATGGCGGTAGATAAATCTTATCCAGTGTTGCCAACTTCCCCTACGGAGAAAAATGTGGACCCTGAGAAGGATCCTTTAATGTCCCATCTGTTGAGATTACCCCCGCCCTATGCGCAGGGAGCTAATGTACCTTTTGGATTACCGCCTGCCCCCGGAGCGAATGCACCTTTATTGTTAGCACCTACCTCGCCTGTTCCGCCTATTGTCCCACCTGTCGCTCCCCAACCGGTTCCTGCACCCCCACCACAGCTTTCTCCGGCATTGCCGAGCTCTCCCTTACCTTCGGCTCCTTCCGTAAATGTTACTTCCTCTTCTGCCCCGCCTAATATTCTGTCTCCTGTCCTAATGACGAATTCTCCCTCCGCTCAGAGGCGAATGATCGATACCGTCTCTGGCCTTTTGTCCCCTCTCTTTGGGACATTTCAAATGACCCCTGTTCCTCCTCGTAGACAAACTCGTAGTCAGCTACCAGGTCCGGAGGAACGGGAAGTGCTAGATCTTCAAGCCCGAAGGTGGATCACGAATGGCCCCCAGTATAGTGTGCAAGATATTATGGTCACCTTTCAGCAGTGGGAGGCACCAACGCAGAGATATGTTTTTGATACTATGTGTAACATTTTAAGTCAAGAGTGGGAGGATATGGGATTGGGACGAGCCCCTTAGGGCCTGCTCGATGTACAGGCCGAGTTTGGTAAAGGGCTGATTGTGGGCGCAGAAGTCGAGGACGCGGTAGGAACGCTTGTCACTTTTAGAATGATGCTTGCCTGCCGGTCCTTGCCAAAACGCGATTCCTCCGTCAGGCGAAAATTAAAACACTATCCCATGCGAGAGGTTCCCCCAGTGTGGAGAGAGGAGGTTGCAGCTCAGGGTGCTAATCCTATTATACCTGCTCAATTTCAACGTGTGTGGGTACACGTTCCGTGGAAACGATCTGAGGTATTGGCCCTTAAACAGTCGTTACCGGACCCCCGTAAAAATCCTCCTGGGTACTACAAAGAGTTGTCCCAAACTGTCGATGTATGTATTATGAATTTGGCAGATATAGACATGCTAATGGGTAATGTGGTCCCACAACCGTTATGGGCTAGGATTTGGAAGGAGGACCATGTGGGGGAACTGGGGGGTGATTGGGCTGCCATACTCGCCGCGGACAGACTCCAAGTGGGTGGTGCCAAACCTGAGGCTCTAATTACAGAACTCCCAGCTAGGATCATTACCTTACTGAAAACTATGATGCCCCCTCTGCGAGTTAATTGGGATAAGTTAGCAGCTTGTAAGCAGAAAGCGGATGAAAACGTCTCTGATTTCTTCACTCGTTTCGAGGAGACGTTCATCGATCATAGTGGTCAGGATATGAGCACAGAAGGTGGCCAACGATTGTTTGTAGACAAATTTGTGTCAAATTTGGTTCTGGAAATATCTAATAAGTTGAAGAATTCCGAAAACGCGTGGGCGGTCTCCTCTTCGGCCCAGATATTGGCTACTGCCCAGTATTATGAAAATAGGGATAAAGAGGAAAGAGAGAAACTTGATAAAAAGACCAAAGAGTTGAAAACAAAAGTTCTTTTACAACAAGCTTATCCTCCTTGCCCTGCCCAACGCGAATATCAGCCGTCTCCACAATTCCAGAGACAGTTGCAGAGGTCTGGGCCTTTTGTTCCCCGACCCCCACTGGGCCAAAATCAATGCGCTTACTGTAAAGAAGAAGGCCATTTAAAGTATAATTGCCCGGCTTTGTTACAGCGCACGAGCGGTATTCCCGCGTCACGAGGCCAGGGTGGTTATCAGTCAGCACCAAGAGGTAGAGGACGAGGTACGCCGCCTAATAACCAATGTTCCATGCCCCCTGGAAACTCCACGAATTATTTTGATCGGCAAAATGTTCAGTCTACCAACTATTACAACAGTGATTACTATACTGAGGATGAGAGCCAGAATTCCCAACCTAGCTAGGACAGCCATGGACAAAGTACGGGAGTAGTATCAGTTCCAGTGGACCAAAGTGTGCCTTATGTTGATGTGGAAGCACTAGGTGTTACAGAGCCATTCCTATTAGACACTGGTGCAACAAAGAGCTCTATGATTCACTCTAAACTCCCTGGGGCACCTTTGTCTGGCTGTACAAATGTTTCTGTAGGTTTTTCTGGTGCCCCGGTTCAAAACCCCGTTTCATGCCCTTTGCCCATTTCAATAGGTCCTTACAAATGGGAGGCCCCGCTCCTTTTAACAACTGGTTGTGGTGAAAATTTGTTGGGCTTGGATTTATTGAAGAGATTGTATGCGACATTACACTGTTCCCCTTCTGGTGTACGTCTTAGCTTAGGTAAGAAATTGACCTCACCGATGTATTTGTCTAAAGATCAGCTTCCCCCTGAATTACAATCTCTTCCAGCCACCCTCTGGGCCACCGGCCCCAATGATGTGGGCCTCCTGCGGATTCCTCCCTACATTGTAACGCTCAAGCCTAATACTAAATTTCCTCGCATTCCACAGTATACAATTTCCAGTGACGGCGAAAAAGCTCTTTTGACTATAGTTCATGATTTGGTACAAAACGATGTGGTCGAAGACACTAGGGGAAATGTATGCAATAGCCCTGTTCTGCCTGTTTTTAAACGAACCAACCCTTCCCAGCCACCTGTCTATCGTTTTGTGATTGATCTCAGAGAGGTCAACAAGATTGTGGTACCTCAATTCCCTGTTGTCCTGGATATTAATGCCCTGCTGACAATGATACCAGCCTCAGCTTCCTGGTTTTCCGTCATTGACCTCAAAAATGCTTTCTTCATCATTCCCATTGCTGAGGAAAGTAGGGATATTTTTGGCTTCTCCTTAGCAGGCCGAAGCTTCCGGTTCAAGCGAGCTCCTCAAGGCTATTGCGAGAGCCCCTCCATTTATAGTCAAGCATTGAAATCACAGCTCGATACTTTGTGTTTACCACAAGGGGCCACTCTCATTCAATATGTGGATGACCTGTTGGTTGCAGCAGATTCTGAAGACACTTGTAAAAAGGCTACCATTTCACTGTTACGCCACTTATCTGACCACAACCACAAGGTTTCACCATCAAAATTGCAATATTGCTGCCAAGAGGTTACCTACCTAGGTCATCTCTTGTCAAAGGAGGGACGGCGATTGACCCCAGAACGTATCCAAGCAATTGCCCAAATGCCTATTCCATGTACGCAAAAAGAGGTGCGTGCCTTTTTGGGTATTACCTCTTATTGTAAACAATGGATCCCCAATTTTTCCCTTCTGGCAAAACCTTTGTTGGCACTCACTCTTAAAGATACACCACACCCGCTTCCATGGACTGCGGAATGTCAGAAAATGTTCACTGATTTACGCACTGCCTTGTGCTCTGCCCCTGTGTTAGGTACTCCTGATTACAGTAAGCCTATCACACTCTATGTTCATAAGAAAGAAGGTTGCGCGTTATCGGTTTTAACGCAACGATTTGGGGACAAGCAACGCCCCTGTGCCTATTTTTCGGCCACGTTAGATCCAGTGGCCAAGGCATTACCTAGCTGTTTGAGGGCTACAGCAGCAGCGGCAGTTTGCTGGATTGGTATTAGATAATACCCTTATTGTCATGGTACCGCATGCAGTAGACACCCTCCTGAATAGAACAAAGACTCAACACCTCACGAGTGCACGCCTTTCGGGGTACGAATTGACGCTCTTGGCTAGCCACATACACATTAAGCGATGTAATACCTTGAACCCGGCAACATTGCTGCCAATTCCAGTAGAAAATGACACTCAGGAGGAACACGACTGCTTCCTCCGCACGGAGGAAGAGACAAAAGGCAGAGTTGATTTAAAGGATACTCCACTCCCGGACCCGGATGGGACCTTATGGGTGGACGGTTCTTGTTTTAAGCTTCCCAATGGTGAAACAACCTCAGACTATGCAGTCACTACCTTATACACTGTTGTAGAAACAGCACGTATTATACATAACTCATCCCAGGCAGCTGAATTGATAGCACTGACTAGAGCTTGTGTGTTAGCTGAAGGAAAAAGGGTGAATATGTATACTGATAGTCAGTATGCGTTTGGAGTGGCCCATAGTTTTGGCCGCCTGTGGAAGGAAAGAGGGTTTCTCACATCCCATGGCACTAAGATACAGCATGGCCAATTGGTAAATGACCTTGAATCACTCACCTTGCCCACTCAGATAGCGATTGTGAAGTGTAGTGCACATAAGAAGATCACTGATGATGTAGGTCAAGGAAATGCTTTCGCAGACCACATAGCGAAAGAGACAGCTAGAGACACTACAAGCTGCATGTATGTTGCGGGCTCTGCTAGATGGGTTGCACAAGGAAGGATGTGTGAGAATACTGTGGACAGTTTGAAAATGATCCAGGCAGAGGCCACAGAGAAAGAGTTGAGTACGTGGAAAGAAAGTATAGGAAGATTGGATGTGACAGGGTGCTGGACAGACTTGTCAGAACATCAACGCTGGTTGTTACCAGATGCTTATGTACTCCCAGTAGTTACCATGGCACATGGTCCAGCCCATATTAGCGCTAAAGGTATATGCAAGCTTCTGGCTCCGGTATGGAAGAATGTGGGGATCCCTAAATGTGCAGACAATATGGTTAAGCATTGTATTGTATGCTTAATGCATAACCCGGGGAAGGGAACACCAACACCAGCAGGACACTTTGCTCCCCCAACTTACCCTTTTGAGGTTTTACAAATAGATTACATCCACATGGAATGATGCAACAATCTGAAGTACGTTCTTGTTGTGGTATGTGCCTTCTCCCGATGGGTAGAGGCCTATCCCCTGAAAGATAATACTGCTCTATCCACGGCAAAAGTCCTTTTGAAGGAGTTTCTGCCAAGATTTGGGTTACCGAGAATTATTTGGAGTGACAACGGAAGTGAGTTTGTGGGTCAGATCATGCAGAAAGTATGTGCAGGCCTTGGCATTCAGCATAAATTCCACGCAGCAAACCATCCTCAGTCAGCAGGTTTGGTGGAATGCTATAATGGCACCCTTAAGCTTAAGCTGGCGAAAATACAAGCCAGCACGGGTCTTGCCTGGCCTGATGCCTTGCCCTTGGCTCTCTTATCCACCAGAACAACCACCCATTCCTGTATGGGACTTAGTCATTATGAGGTTATCTTTGGACGCCCTGCAAATGTTTGGGGAGTCCCAAGGCCAAAGAAATACTGAGAGATAGAGCATCCATTGTTGATTGACTATTTACATGATCTAACCACTAAGTTACGTGTCCTTCACCAACAGGTACAAGATACTTTGCCCCAGGCTTCAACAGATCCTGGTCACACCATACGGCCGGGAGACTGGGTCTGTGTCAAAAACTTCCAGAGGTCAAAGAACTTGGAACCTCGCTGGAGAGAACCTCGTCAGGTGCTACTGACGACGCGTACTGCAGTAAAGGTGGTCGGCAAAAAGAACTGGGTACATGGGGTACATTGCAAGAAAGTGCCCCTACCATTGCCTTATGATCAATGGGTTCATAAACGAATTAGTGACTCTGAAACCGGAAGAGTTCCAAGATTTGGACTATTCAGCGATACACGCCTAGACTTTGCCGGAGCAGGACAAGACGACGACGAGGTCCTCCAGACAGCTATACCACCGGCAGTGAAATTGGACACTACTAAACCACATCTCCTTTTCCAGGAACAAACTGTACCTGGTTCCCAGAGGTACGATTTGAGGCCCAGACAGAACAAAATACCTCAATAGTGCTTCATTGACTTTGTTCTTATCCCGATTTCCACATGATTGCAGGGCCGTGATCGTAAGTCTCAGAATTGTGACCCAATATGTGGCTCTAGGCCTGTGGGACTTGTAGGAAAGTATAAAGAACTACAGACAATCACAGCTGAGTGAAGCAACCTCCCGTCACGGGCAATATTTAGAGCTGGAAATGACTGTTAACAAGGGAATGGACAAAATACAAACAAGGAGCACAAAGCATTGTAAATTATTGCATAATCGTTTTATAGTGGTTTTAATAATATTGATTTTGATATGTATTATATTGTCTTGTATAGGATGGGGACTACATGTAGTTTTTAGACAACCTACTCCCAAAGTTACGGTTGAAATGCATACACATGGCACTCTACCACCTCATGTTGAGTCAAGAAGGAGTGAATTGCGCAACAACACATTTGTTTCCATGCTACACCAACATCAATTGGCCACTAATGAAATGAAAATGAAATGAAATGAAATTAAATGAAACAAACTGTTGGGTTTGTGGTCTTCTGCCAAGTTCGGTGAATACTGGAATGCCATACATTACCCTTCCTTTTTCATTTAATGGCTCTTGTAGTGCATGGTGGGAATTGAGCGCCAGTTGGGTATTTTCTGGAGATGGGGATACTCGAGAAGTAAGGAGCTTGGGAGTACATCTATACCATTTATGTTGGCGAGACAGAAAAAGGATATATGGGAAGGATAGTGAGAAGTCAGAATATGCTGATCGCCAAACCAAATCTACGGATTTGTATTTTCTGCCCTCTAACAGAACCTCTCGAAAAGGACAAACTTTCTAGTGGTACCTGGACAAGCACCATTCTGTATTAGGAAAGGAGGGTTAGAATATAAAGGTACAAGCAATTGGCAACATATTGTGACATTGAATGGGACAGATTGGCCTTGCATGGTTCCTTCACGTAATACATACTTTGTGTGTGGAAATAAGGCTTACACTTCTCTACCAGGTAATTGGAGAGGCACTTGTTATATCGCTTGGTTGTTGCCCCCTACATATATAGCAGATGCCAAGCATCATTTACAGAAAAGAGGGGTGGCGTCTGGCCAGGATACGTCAGGACAAGAAGTCGGGGATGTCTTGAAAGGACTCCTTCCATTCTGGGGCTCAATAGCCAACAGTAGAGACATAAGACAACTAATTCGAGTTGTAGAAGCCACTGTCAATGAAACAGCTGGTGCTTTGAGTAACATCACTGCAGAACTCGCTGCTGACTGCCTCGTCACGCTTCAGAACAGGATGGTATTAGATATCGTCCTTGCTGACCGTGGGGGCGTATGCAGATTGATCGGATCTAGCTGCTGCATTTTTATTCCAGACAACGCCCCTACAGTATACTAAGCCATCTCTAAGCTACATAAGATCGCTGAGTCCGTTCACCAGGATGAAGGGAATTGGTCTCTGATGGGATGGTTTGGGGGACTACTGTCTACATGGGGATGGAAGATTCTTACCTTTGTCGGAGGGACTTTGGCTATTCTCTTCTCATGTTGCCTTTGCCTAAAATGTGGTCCAGCTATATGCGGGCTCTGCGCCACCCTGTCTGTTCCAAATCCGGTATCACAGAAAGCAGCGAACAGAAAGATAATACTGCAACAACAGCTTGTAGATTTCATGGCTATTGAAGTCGATTCAGATTAACAACAGCCTCTGGCTTCTTTGCCTGAGTAATGGCAAAAGGAGGGTCTGAGGAAATTCAAATACGGCCCCATCTCCCCTTGTAACACCATTATGCTGTTGCCCTCACTCAGGCCCCTTCAACCTTCATAGCGTTTCTTTCACGTTCTATACTGTTGCACATATTACACGACCTTTCCTGTTTCCCTGAGCTAAGTCCATTCTGAGACCCGGCTCGAAGCAACTAATTCCCCAGATAACCATCTTTTGACCCTTGGTGACCGTTCTCGGCCTCTCCAGTTGTTTTACGAATCACCATCTTCAACACGCAAACACGTCCTGTCGTAAATTAATTTAACCAAGGAATGGCTATGCCACCTGACCTATAGGGTCGGGTAGAGAACACGACCTTAGGGAAGGAATTTCTATTACCCATTATGCTGTATCTTGTACAAAGAATGTTTTCTTGTGGATGATTTGTATTTTTATTGCACATTGTGGGGGTTGTTGCTTTAGGGGATTCAAGCGCTACTCTCCTTCTCCTGAGAACCTACCACTGATGTACTTCTAGGACAACTGTACCTAGCTGCAGCTAATAATTTGAAGTTCCTATGCCAGACGGAGTGTTCCGTGTCTCTGTAATTTGGAAGGCGAACTCAGAAGATTTCAGGCGTACCCTGCGCCGCCAGGCTTAAATAGCCCGGTTCTTCACCACTGCGGCCCCTTACAATCAGATTGGGCCTATAAATAGTATCACGGTTGCAGTGGATTCATGCTCAAGATTCCTATGGGTTTGGCCTCAGCGCTCGGCTGACACTCGAACTGTTATAAAAGATTTGCAAGTCTTTACAGGGACATACGCAGTTGGCACGTTACATTCTGACCATGGCCCGGCGTTAAGCTCTCGGGCTTACAAAGAGGCCATGGAAAGTATGGGCGTAGCATTGCGGTACTCCTCTCCATACCATCCTGAGGGAAATTCGGTTGTGAAGAGGAAAAACCAGGACTTAAAGCAATCTTTAACAGCTAGGGTACTAGGCAAGGGCGGGAGTTGGGTCAATCATCTATATGGGGTACAGCAAGCACTCACCAGCCAAGAAGTTCTCTTGGGGGTGTTACTCCATGTGAGGTCCTTTTTGGGATGAGAATGTAGGTACCTGATCTTGATTGTGAAGGCACAGTGGCGGATGAAAAACCATTTGATATCCGTGATCGTTTGGCGGTTTTACAGGAGCTAAATGAATCCAGGACACAACAAGGTAACATCCTCCAGAAACAGACCGCAACTGGGGAAGTCAAGGAAGTCACGGCAAGACCTGTCTGGATCCCAAAAGTTGGGGATCTGGTCAGGGAGAAATTAGTGGACAAAAAAAAATGTGGACCATCATACAAAAAGCCTGCACCTGTCCTAGCAATTCAAGGAACAAGAACTGTTCTTTTGCCGCCTCTTGCCTGGAAAATGGAGAAACGATTTGTCTCAATCGACTTAATCAAACCGCACTATGTGGCCGATACCGAGCAGTAGGCCTCGTGGGCTCCACAGTAGCAGACGCCCTACTCTAGCTACAATCCAAGAAGTTCAAACAGAAAGACTCATCACGTTTAAAGAGCCTCCTGTGCAGAATGAAGGACTATGCAACACTGCTATGGAACTCGTTCCCCTTGAACCCGAAGTTCGACTTCAAGATCAAATTCAACGTAACACACAAGTTGAAATAAGACCAAATACTGATGTTTACATTAACATGCCTCGACAAGAGCACACTACGATTTCAACAAAACCCAATGCAATTCCGACAACTGATCGAACTGCTTCTGGCTACTTCATGAACTTTGATACGTTTTCCTTGGATCGAAGTGAACCAGAAACGACGCCAGCCCAACAAACACGCAAGCGACAAGTCAAGAACTTTCTGAACTTTCTCAAAAGGACTTACCTGGTATTGCCTTGGATAGAACTCTGGGTAATTCCTGGGATACTGTTCTTTCTTTTTTGGCTAGGCTTAGTCATAACTTTTAGCATGCTTATTAATGGACGATACCTTCAACAAAGTTCTACAGCTCAAAAAGTTAATTTGATTTTGAAACCTCATCAGTCTTCACATCGCGAACAAAGAGACTTGTCATCAGTGAACATTACAGCAGTTCCTATACCAGATGGTATCGTTTGGGACAAGGTTGATTTTGCTTTATTCAGTCCGACTGAAGTTTTAAAACTTTCTCAGGTGTTTAAAATTTCATTAAGTGATATTATTACCTCCAGTACATTTTGTGATGATTGGGACTCTGAAACTGTTAATAACATGTTGTCTGATTTCGAAATAACTGCTGCATTTCCGAACACTGAAATGTTGGAAGATAATTCAGACTATGACACTTTGTACTGTTACCAACATTATGGTCATCATTTTCTGCACAAATCTATCTCACCTAGAAATGTTTTTGAGTACCACCAGCGAGAACATTGCCCTACACCACCTAAAAGTAGTTCAGCAACATTTGCACAGAAATGTTCATATTTTTCAGGATTTAACACCACTGACCCGACGTCATTTTATTATAAAGTTACACCGACATGAGCACTGAAAATTATGCTGACAAACACAAAACAGATTTACTCTGCTTCCTTTATTGCCCAATTGTCTAAACAGGGTTTTGACCTATAGAAGGACACAATAGACTTTAATCAGTCTTGAAATTGGCAAGTCCAGGGAACAGAAGCGCTATTTAGAGCATGTCTCATTCCACAGCAGATGATATTTGTAAATGACACTGTGCAATAGACATCCTGTCTTGGACTAGCTAAGAACAAGGACCTGAACACAACTTAGACACGAACAGATGTCAGAAAAGATTCTGGGATACCACCGACGGGTTCAGTAACCATAGGCCAGATCCACGTTATGTATAAAGAGAACACCCAGGGGTAGTGACATCCTATAGTGTTGGGAAGTTGTGCCTTGATTGGCTAGAGACATCAACACTCACAGAAGTGAAACAATACTTATTCTTACTCACACAAGACATGGATCTTAGGGATTTTTTACTAGGTCCCAGGAAACCTCGTCAGAAACGTTCATATATGCTGGCATTTATGCTACCTATAATGAAATTTGGAAAATATCCCAACAAGAGGTGGCAGAGAGAATACAGGAAATAGACAATATTAACTTAGAGAAATCTCTAGCAGTGATAGACAATGGGTTAACAACTTTGACCTCCAGGATATATTCCTTAGGCAACATTGTATCTTCTGCGATAGACATACTGGAACAGGATTTAGCAATATTACAACACGGCCAATCTCAGTTACGTTCTATTATGTTATTAAGCTGGACGCTGCAATCTTTGCGTGCAGGCTATGTGCCTTGGTGGTTTATCAACAGTACGTCTCTGTTTACAGAATACAATCTAACTGATAAACAAGTAGAAATGGCACAAAGAGGAGCAAAATATACAATGCTGCGTATTGAAAAACTGGATAGATTACCATTTACGGAACGGAAGATCCATGGCCACATAACTCTACCGGTCACTACTTTTCAGTTTCAATATTGCCTTGAGCAAAGGCAGGCTGGCAAATATGAAAAGATGAGTAAGGAATACATTAAGGAATCTGGGGAGTTACCATAAAGATTTCGATCCCGGAGTGGGGATCGAGAAGTGTTTCTAAGCGGTACAAACTGCAAGAGCGCTTTAAGTGGTTCTCTCATGTGTCATAATATTACCCAGCACGGTTCCATAGCAAATTTGTTCTGCCACATGAAAGGGACTCCAGCAGCTGTAATTACACAGGTATTCAAGCTGCTCTCGAATGGAAGTTACTTGATGCTGAATGATCAAAGTTGCTGTGGGATGCTTCCGGGCATTGCCTATCTGGTCACTGTGAACTCCAGGGTTACTTGCTGTATGCAAGTATTGTTTCCCCCAACAAGTACAGTCAGAGAGGCACCGTGATGGCCTTCGTTGAATGTTTCCTTTATACAGTTTGATACTTTGAGCAGACTGAAAGCCATGCTTTTACAGCAAACCGTACCCTTAACCTCTGCTCGAGAGACCTTTGATCTTCAAATCGCAAGGACCTCGACTGAGATACTGGCACTTATACGTACAAACTGCCCCATTCATTTTGCAGAAATGGGTTGTATCTTTAATATGTCTGATACGAATGGTATTGTACACCTATTTAAGACCATAGGGTCAGGATTTCTAAGCACCTTTCAGACAATCCTCGGGGTTATTCCAAATGTTATACAATCCGTATTGGGAAGCATTTTCGATCTTCCGCTGATCCTGCTTTCTATCGCAGGTATCCTGATTGTCATTTCTCTGCTACGCAATGGATGGCCCGATCAACGAGAAGGCAAAAGTGCTCCTGGAGCGTAAATACCGTGAATGAATAGTACAACATCTGGGCACACCTCGCCTACGGGAACTGAGCGCCTCTTGGTTCCTATCGTTTAGACCAGTCTGCATGGACTGCATCTTACGTGTTCTTCGATGCCTGTTTTGTGTTGAAGAATGCATGTTGGATCTCTGTCTGACACTTGCATCGGACACGCCTGCGGACTTGAATACCAGGCTGGAACCCCTGAGGACCCATGCTCGGCAATGTCCCCAGTGTATACTCCTATTGATGGCTGCATCTCTAGAAAATCGGCAGGTACCTTTTACAACTGGGTTGAGCATCAGCTCTTCCACTAGCACTCAGGTATCGATGACAGTACCGGCTGCCTCCACACCAGCTATTGGCAGGTCTGAATATCATCTGTGTTCCATTGACAGACTCTGCGAGGTGTTACAAGGACCGTCCTCTGCAGCGGCGGGCAACAGCGATGTTGCGTCTCCCAGCCAGGACACTTAATCTATAATTGGCTCATCGTGTGCTGGGAAAGAATTCGGATTTTTCTTTTGTTTCAAATCTCAACTAAATTTGGAACATTTCCTAAAAATTGACACTTTCGCTGAAAAGCATAGCCTTCTGACGCTTGTAGTGGCTCAACTTATATAAACAAACTCATCTAGGACTCTGGCTTAAGTAATAATTCCAATGAATATTTCTCAACATTTTTCTCCCACTATGAGACTGTTTTAAAATGATTTAAAGACTATGTTTTTACAAGATTCACTGATAATTTTTATGCGCTGCTACCGAGTAAAAAGTGTAGTTTGCTAGTATTTTTATCATTGTTGACTAATTGGAAGAGGAGTAAGTGTTATGTTTCATATAGGTACCCTAATATAGGCCTGGGTAATATCATACATGGTCACCTACATTATCTCCCTTACACTATACAGTAATGAGCCTTTAGGATTGAACCTTTACCTAGTTCTAGTGCTGGGTACAGAAGGAGGGTTTTCCCTAAACAATAGAGTCCTATAACTCCATCAATAGACTCACACAGTATGAATGAATATTCATAAGGGTTCTTGGAAGCCAGGCAGGGGTTACACCACCTACCCCACCATATCTACGTACAAGGTTCATCCCAAAAGTAGTACATTGTTTCCAAGGTCCTGAGGGATCAGGGTTGTCATGTTCTAAGGTTGCCAGAAACTATTCTCTCCCCGATAAGAGGAGACACTGTGAGCTAGCTAATGCAAACAGGCTTACATTCTCGGTGGGGGTGCTCAGAGCTAGTCTGCCACCAAACCCACAGTTTATGTTATCCGGAACCCCCAGGTCTTGTATGGGTAATATAGGAACTACACGACAACGGAACAGCCTGCAAGCAACTCCGCAAAAGCATATCATGAATGAGCAAAGGGATAAGCATATGCTGGGAGTAGTAGATTTTCCGTCCCCTTCCCGGTCTTCATTCATAACGGATCGCCATGTATAGATGCCACACTGTCTGCCTAATTGAGGGACTGCAGTACAATCTAAGATCTCACAAGGGTTGAAGATAAAACAAAAGAATGATATAGACAGTAGGGTTGTAGGTGTATAGGGCCTGAGAATTAGGAGACTTGGATCCAATTTACAAGGCCCGCAATTTCATACACAAAAATATAGACCAACACATTGGGTTGTAATATACACTAGCTAAGAAACTGGTGCATTATGCCTAATTCAGACCTTACAAAGGGGTACATCGCACAGAGTGTGAGTGTTTTAACAAATTACAAGGTGCACAAACTCAGGTTTGTCGCAGTTTTACTGAATGAAGTGGAAAATCTGGAGAAAATGATTTGGGGAATGCTATTTGCAGACCAGCTTTTTATTGGTATATTCATTTGAGCATACATGGGAGTTTCTGCCTGAAATGGGATTTTTAGGCCACTCAGAATGAGGGCCTTAGTGTATATAACCCAGTTATCAAAATGCTGCACCTACCAATTCTGTGTTTAATAAGCAAATATAAGATTAAGGCTGAGGATAGAGGAGCTTGAAGAGAGGTTTTCTGTAGATTTACACCATTAGGGGCCAGACGTACCTGGAAAGGCTTTCCATAACCTAGGGCTGGGAACGTGTCTGTCTTATTGGTATATTTCTAAATACCTCCACCACTGTAGTGTAACGATCAGCACTGGGAAAGCAAACATTTCATCAGTCACAGCTTAGGCTCAGATACATTACCTTTCCTTAAAGTCTGAGCAACTTATAAATTGCCTCTATCATCTAAGAGATCAATTCCATCACCAACCCAGATGTTACCTGCTAACAAGCATTTGAAATGCAATAGGTCTGTCATTTGTGAGAGTTGGAGCTATTGGCTTTGTAAATGACAATGTTTTTACCCATGTAGTAGGTTATATGTATGCATGAATGGGCCACAGAAGGACAGAGGAAGAAGCATCACAACCCTTCTCTTCTGCTCACCTGTCTCTCATCAAACTACCTGGAGTTGTACTGGGTACAAAGAGACAGAGGACGATAAGCACATTATGACTAACATATTGGAGAACACAAAATGGCAGGTTTTTTTTTCAAATCAACAGGAGTTACTCATTGAATGTGATAGAGTTGACATGAGGCAAATGGATGGAAAATAAAAACAAGAATTGGCAAAGACAATAGATTTCACTTTAAAAAGGTGTCAGTTGAATTTTGGACTTTGCGAATGTATGTTGCTGCACAACAAGTGTAAAGAGAAAAAAAAAAGCCAAAATGGCTGACCCTAGTATGAAGACATATACACACTCATGCATCACAAAGTATGACCGTATGCATTATGAGGCCGTGGGAGGGGGCATTTTTTCACCAGCATAATGATGTATACGTGCATATGCACCACCACACAAGCACACACGCGACATGATGCATAGTTTTCAATTTATCCTTCCCAGATGATGGACAGTAAACCTGGAGCAGTAAATTAATCAAATAAAAAGCAATCAAAGGTGATTTACAGAGAGAGGTGCAGCTCTGGAGAAAATTGGAGCAGCCAACGTGATGAAAAAAAAATGCATAAAAAACCAGGGGTGTGGAGGGTGAGCAACTAATTGCAGCTGAGTGGCGGCAGGGAGCAACACTAGGAATGGAGAAGCAGAGAAGCAATGGGGGAAACTGCCGGGAGGAAAGGTGTTGGCAAGAAAAAGAGAAGCAGAGTGAGACGAGGAACCTAATAAGACATATATAAACAGGTGTAATGATGCATTTAAAGAAAGGATGCCAGACCTGCAGCTGCCATACAGACCCCAACAGAGCATATGTCTGCCTCCTACCACCGACCCCCAAAACAGATGTCGCTCACAAGAACCAAGCGTCAGATAAACGCGGGCTCAAGCACTGTGACACATGCACATTCATTTTACGATTCGGGCACTAAAATCAGAGATGACAGGGTGCTCAGTCGTTGTTCTAGAACCGTCTCCCCACCAGGATGTGGGCCACGAACGCTTGTCAAGGGAACGGAGAGCCCAGTGACAAAAAAATCCAAGAGTCTCTGAGACAATCACCCAAGCCATGTCTAGGACTTGCAACCATGTGCCTTGAAGCAAAAACTTGACAAACGCCTCCACATATACGTGGGAGCCACACCAACCGGAGTGCAGTTGCACTGGTGAGTGTTGGTAAAATTTGTTTAAATAGGAGTTTATCATAGGAGGATAAAATGGAACGGCTTATTGAAATGTTAAACTATAGTTTGCAAATATGCATAGAACCACAGCGGGGTTGCTAAATTTGTTAACAGATATAAAATGAGAGGAACATGATGCTTTTTAATATAAATGTTTATTTATTTTTTTGTCATTTTTTGTCATCTTTTTATGTTAGGTTTAATAATTGAATTGTGGATGAGGAAAGAAAGTTATAGTCCTGAAGAAGGTGGCCCTATCTGTCTATGACCACCGAAACGCGTCGAGGCAATGATCTTTGTTACATTTGAGGTGTGGCAGTGGCCATAAAAACAGGGAAAGTTTTACCCTGCTAGGTTCTGTCAAAATACTGATCAATTTAACGTTCTGAAGGCAAAGTTCACTGCCTTGCGTAGTTTCCTTTCCAGGGGGTTATTTCATTGATGCAAGAGTTTTAAACATTTTTTATTGGGCTCTTTGGTTTGATGCCATATAATGTGTGTTGTATTTTATAATGTATTTTGATGACTTGATGTAATTTTTAAAATTGATGTAATAAAATTTGGGCATAACTACTTTCATATCTTGAGCAGAGTGGTTCCATTTCTATATGATGCTAGTTGGACTGGTGTGAAGTTGGATGCTTGACATTAGGGAAAAAAAGTGCTATCATTTTTTGTTTGATTATGTTGAATAGTTCCAAAGGGAATTTTGTCTTTTAACTACTCAGTTATTTTGGTGCTCTGTCCCTTTGGACTCGTAGAGCCCCTCTCCTTGGTTTCAAGGCTAGCAGAATCAGTACCTTGATATTTTCATGTAGAGATTGTTCGGTCATGACCGTGTGTCATTTTGAAGAACCAAGTCATTGGCGGAATCCTGCAGTAGTTTTGCAAGATTGAAATGCGGGTTTTCCCAAGAAGATCTAGGATTCGATCTACTTCCTCTCAGCAAACATTTCCCCCCCAGTAGAGGGGACTGCATCTTCTGGTAATACCTAGCAAGAAGAAATATCTTCCATTCATGTGTGCTGTATTCTTCTCCCCTGCCTTCTGGTTTTAATCAGCTGCTACAGCAACTGCCTCATCGAACAAATGCTGCAGCTCTGTTTTACATGTTTCACCTGAGTCCTTAGTGACTGCAGCAGAATGAGAGGAAGAGAGGCTGTGCCCTTCTTCCTCTGATGTTCTCTTACTTTCTACCTTGATAACGAAACATCTGCATTTTTCAAATCAAGAACCTTAAATAATATTCTCTGCTTAAGAAAATTGAGATTGGCTGGAGAATGAGATTCCGCACTGGTTGCAAGAAATCACTTTCGTAACAAAAGGAGAGCTTACCCTCCAATATATTCTAATATATTCTAATTCTTATTGACTAGGTTTCCTTACATGCCATTATCTTCTTTTTCCTTTAGAAAATACCCCACAATTTACTTGTCCTGCAGAGAAGCATATCATCTATGCCCTCTGGAAAGTGATCCAGCTGCTATTCGGCATAACGAGGGAGAGAGGGCCTTTCCCACCTCCACACTACCGCAGCTCTTACACAAACTACCAGCTCCAACCTGTCACAGAAGCTAAACATCTACCACACTGAGTCCACCTCACAGAATGCTAAGGTGATGACATGGACGATCTTCATATGCTCGAAAACAGCCACCACTGTAAGCCTCATTCTAATCTGCTGATCTCCTCCACTGAAGTCCCACAGGAGCAGCGGGGCAAGAGACACACAAATTTCATCACAACCAATGCTCTACACTCAGCTGTAACTATACTATAAATAAGAAATAAAGAAAAAGGCAGAATTATAAATATCCCCGTTCCATTGGATGAGTGGTGTAACCAAGAAGACAGTCAAAAAATGGAGTGGCTTATGGTCCATTTAGCAACCTATAGGCACGTAGAGGAGAGGTTTTTTGCTTGTAGTAACAGAGGGAAGCGGAGTGTCTGTTTCAGTGGCCTTGCATTCGTATATGCCATTATCAACGATCCCCATTTCAATTTTTTCTCGAGAAATAACCTTGGGAACACCAGCTCTTCTTACTCTTAACTACCAAAAAGCAGCATTCCGGCACATGAAAAAGGAACACAGAAAAATTTTGAGAGAAACCTTAAACAAACGACAGATATGGAAACACAGGGGAATGAATCAACCACTTAATACTCCTCTCAAAAAGAAAAGAAGTGAATCATGAGACCTGAATTTCAAGACAACTACACAGCATCAGAGAAATTCTTCCTAGGAGGGCATAGCATCTATAGAAATTGAAGCCCTATATGCAGCTAAACCAAATACATCACCACTTAACATAACTCTCAAACACCCGAAGCCCATTTGAATGCCATCACCGAGGACTGGATTGACCCATAATATATGGCCACCCGACAAGCTCGCTACACACACTAGACCAACTTCACCCACTCACCTGGCCCTCTTCTCTGGTGCAGCAGAAGTGGCACTGCTGATCCCCAAGCTTCAGTTCTTCGGTCTCAACTGTTTGACTTTTATATCACAACTCTTGGAGATAGAAAACACTCTTTTGATGCTCCTATGATTTTACGCCAATGCCACGCACACACTTTCTGTTGCAACATTCTTGCCCATCACCAAGCTGAAATTATCTCTTCCATGATTTATTTTATTTTTATCTTTACTGATATATTTGTGCTCCTGCTCATTCTGTCAGAAACCTAGGAGCTTTATTTTATATCAGCAAGCACAATAATTTATCTTCAGCAGCATCACCACCACTACTACTACTACAGCTGCAAACTGCCAAAGACTCAAACCTACAGTGACAGAAAGGCCCCCCCATTGCCTATCTGTCCTTGTGCACAACATCCTCCTCTTTGGCTATTGCGATCAGACAGCAGCCAACCAATTAGCTGTAGAGAAAAAAAACTATTTTCCATTGCATTGCAAATTTTTCAAATTACTCTAGAATGCTCTTTCAACCAAGAAGATCAGAACTTATCTTATCTGAATATATTTGGAACTTGAAAGCTCATTTCATTGAACTGAAAGCTCCATCACTTGACCACTCTGTCAAATTCTACATGAAATTTATAGATGACTATAATCACTGCATCTGCCGGGGGCACTGATCTCAAAAAGTGCAAATGGGTATTACCTGTAAATCTCAAGTAATGCCTTGTTTTTTGTCTTTTAATATCAGTTTGTATTTCCAGAACACAATCTCAATGTTTCCATTTTCCCAACTTATTTCCGCTATTGTAATATAATTTGTGAATATCCTTGTGTGTCAACTTGTTACTAAGTAGAGCAAGTCTGTTCTAATAGTTTTCGTATTTCAATGTTTACATATACAAATAAAAACAACTATTAAGAAAGAGAAAAAAAAACGTAATATTGAGCAGTAGTGGGTGAACATTTTCGCATAGATTTCCTTGAAAGGTCCCTTGACGTAAGCGCAGCTATCATGTACAGCCTTTCAGCAGGGGCGGCCGGTGGGTTTTGAAAGTGGTGGGGAAAAAAAATGTATCCTAGTAAAATGAGCGAGCGAGCCTGAACAGCAAAAGGAGGGTGGGGGGGGGGGGGGGGGGCAAAAGAACATTTTTCAAAAAATGGGTTCAAATGGTGGCTTTTACACCACATATTTACTTCAAATTGTTGCAAACCCGGGGTCCAGTTAAAGCTCATTGACCCCTTCTTCTAACCCCATATCTGCCCTGAACTCTCCTGCCGGGGGCCACCGCTGCAGAGAGCTGCTGGTTGCATTTTTCCAATCCAAGACCCCTGATGGCCTTGCGCAAGGTTGCTTTGCTTAGGTGGAATTGCAGTTCCTCTCTAGTGACTGACTCCCACACTTACTTCCTGCAACCTGGGAGACCATGACACCCTGTGGTGTTTTCATGATCTCCACGGAGACACTGCAAATCCTGTATCAGCACAGCCACTTTCCAGTTAAGTTGAGTGGACGACAGGTCGTGTGCTTGTGAGAATATGTGTGTGTGAAAGCATGCCTCTATTTGTGCATGTGAGCGTGTCTGTGTGATCCCATAGCTATGGGTAGAATGATTGTTGGGGGCCGTGGCACACGGAGGCATAATAATTGCCACATCATAGTGTAGTAGTTCAGAACTTACTGACTTGGGCAACCCAGCCCTTACACCAGAGGTCTTCAAACTTTTGGATGCCGAGACCC
The DNA here is from genome assembly GCF_964204655.1 of Triturus cristatus. Taxonomy (NCBI): domain Eukaryota; kingdom Metazoa; phylum Chordata; class Amphibia; order Caudata; family Salamandridae; genus Triturus; species Triturus cristatus. Next base: position 388,785,978 of record NC_140588.1, read on the forward strand.
CCCTGTCAAAACATTTCAGGCAGGAGGACCCCCTCAGGGCTCGACAAATCCACTCGACCGCTCGCATTTGCAAGGTAAATTTTATGAGGTCGAGCTATTTTTAGGTCCTACTCGCCCTTTATGGCGAGTAGGAAAACATACTAACTTTTGTCCTCCATCTTTGAAAACGGAGTAAATGTGACAAGATAACAAGATTTAAAGGCCTTTTTATTGCTCACAAAGCAAATGAGCAATAAAGATGCCTTTAAATCTTGTTATCTTGTCACTTTTGCTCCGCTGTCAGAGACGGAGGTCAAGTAGGTTACTGTTAGGTCGAGGACATTTTTCAAGGTACTAGACCTGCAGGACTAGTACCATTTTTCAGATTTTTCGAGCCCTGCCCCTCCTTACAAAAAGTTCTAGAACTTAGTACTCCTCATAATTAGGGCTCCCTGTTTTCCGTTTTTGCTGATTTTTATGGATAACTACAGACAGAAACCTTTGTACATCCTGTCTGTATCTTTTAAAAGTGGAAAAATACAGATGATTGTCTACTTTTGGGTGACTCTCTATGCTGAGATTATTGACTTTCAGGCCAGTGGCTGTACACATTGCCAGCTTAGGGAGTTATAAAGCTCACTGAGATTTGCTTAAATTAATTGTTGCATTTCTCAACAGGTATTTGTGCTATTATGCCACTTGTTTGATGTGTGTATTATATTATTGTGGCAGTGTAATTTGCTAAAACGTGACAGGCATCAAAGTATGAGTGCATCTGTTAAGTAAATGTGGAAATATACGATTTATCACATCATCTGTTCACAAAATAAATATGGATAAATACAAATAAGATGGGCAAAAAATAAATATGGATAAATACAGACAGCAAGAGACTGGTTTGAGTAGAAAATGTTTCTCAGCAATTCTTTTTAAGCATGGCCCACTCTCCTGCTACCCTCCTTTAGCCTCACTGCTACAGCTGAAACCTGCCTCCTAGTCCTTACTTTCTCTGTCTCAGGGTTGCTACCCTCAGAGATTAGGACCTGGGCCACAGCCCACAAGGTAACCACAAACAATGCAGTATCTAGGATAGACTCACCTACCCATCTCTGTTTCTCAGGGTCCATGCCAACCGCCACGGCTTCTTGCCCTCCCCAGGTTTCATTCTGCCCTATCAATAAAATTTGGGACGCAAACCACCACCTGCTTACTCCTCATGGACAACCTCCATACTACCAGGAGGTGCTATGGAGCAGACCACCCAGTTCCTGCCTCTTCAGGGTCACACGTTCTCCAGGGAACCACATTGCATCCCTCTTTACTGAGAGGCCAGGCTCAAAAGCCAGCCTTAGCGTGCCGCAAAGAACCCTAGTATCCATAGGGACGCTAAATTACACTATGCTACCAGGTCACTATGGATCTAGATCTCAGAATAAAGGACAAACACCATGACATTTATTAACTAAAGTATGCATTGGTGGGTGCATAACACAAAGCAAGAAAGCATACAGGCCTTTAAAAAGTAAGCAGATTGACAATAACTTTTGTGTAGCCTTTCAGCATGCAAGCACCCTTACAAAACATTAGTAAAAGAGTGTCCATGCATCCACTTTCAAGCTTTCATTTTTACAAATTATTGTTATCAGGTGCAGCAATCCAACTGATCTTAAACATTGGAGGACTACAATTCACAGAGAACAATACTTTGTTCAAATAAACAGGCAGAACAGGAAACACTGTGTTCCTCTCTACAGAGAGACCAGGTTCTACATGAAGTTTGAGGCAAATTAAAAAATTGTTCAATCCACCTGTTCTCCAGAAAAACATTAATGTCAAAACATAATTTCCCTGGTTAATATGTTGGATAATAATGGAAGGGGAGACCCACCCAAGAGATCCCCAGTGTGGGAGAGACACTCCTTACACCAGAGGGAGACCTTGTAGAACAGAGCCAGGCCTGGCAGACCCACTGGAGGGGTCAGAGGGCAGGACTCACCTGAGAGAGCCCCAGTGTGGGAGACACACCTTACTCACAACATAGGGAGACCTTGTCTAAGACAGAGCTAGGTCTTGACCACTGGAGGAGCGAGGGGACAGGACCCACATGATCTTGATGGTGGGAAATGCACTTCTATAGTGAAACAGAGAGTCATGCCTGCCCTGGACATGATGGCAGCGGGAGGAGTGGGAGGACAGGTGTAGAGAAAACAAATCCGGAAGTGAAGAAGCCACCTGAAGGAAATTAAGGGAGAGGAGACAGGAAGTTGGAAAAGGAGGTAAGGGCGGAATATACCACCACCCCCTGCCTTGAACAATCTTCTAATCAGAAATAGAGCGAAGGGAGCACCAGGGCTTTCCATGGTGGAAGCTGCACATTTGACAACATTATATGGTTCATGTCAGCAGCAGGAAAAAAGTGAAAGAAAAGAAATGAGAATAAAAGACAAAGATGTGTGAAAGGAGAGACGAGGTTTCGAGCAGAGGCTGGAAGAGAATGAGAATGTGTGAAAATTGTACTTTAACACAGTATCAGCTCAGGTACTAATAAAATTTTTAGAGAATGTTTAAATAGTCATAAAAACACAGTGCTGAGTTTTTGGTGTTATCAAGCAAAGTATAAAAGGTCTGAAAGCACAGCCAAGGCAAGTCAGCAGGTGCCTGGCTGAACATATGAGAACTGCTCTCCAGCCTGCGTTCACTCTTCGAATCTCGTGCTATTGGTTGTGTGACTTACTTTAGCAGAGGAATCCCAAAGACAGCAGTGGGGAAAGGGTGGGCGTGAATTTTTGGAGTTAAGAATGTGTGTGTGTGTGTGCGAGTATGCTTGTGTGTGGGTCTGAGGGGATAAAAGCCAGAGAATGGTGGAGGAGGTCGGGCAGAGGCAGTCTACTTACAAGTTCCACGAAGTTGCGGTTGCCGTGGAAATCAGGAAACAGCCACAAATTATATATGGCCGTGTCAACATTGTGATATGGTGTGACCCATTATTAGCGATAGGATGCTGATCTTTGTAGTCTGCCAAATCCTCCTTTGATACAGGCATTAGTCAGTCAACCAAGGCTCATTGTGGGCCCGATAAATCCTTAGTACAGCAGTGTGGGCTAAATTAATGGTAATCTTATTGAATAGTTCACTGCTAGTGATCACAAATTATCTCCCGTGCACACACTGTTCAATGTTTGCAATTCATCAACATAATGCCTGCAAACATTTCCATGCATAAAAAATAAACACAAACTAGTCCCCAACTGCCGCAGGCCAATGCTGTTAGGGCCAGATTTACTAACATTTGACATAGCGCAACACAGCAAGATAACTTGCTGAGCTGAGCTGTGCTGCATCAAATAGGGAGCAGGAATGCACTATATTAACTAAGATATAGTGCCTTCCTGCTCTCTCTGCGCTGGTGCACAGTGTGCAGCCTAGCACCAATGCAGGCACCCTTGCGCCATGGTGCAACGGCTACGTTACAAGCAGGATTGTTTTTGTGGTGGAACGGACACCTTCCTGCACAAAAATAATCATCAGAGGCATTTCCTCTTTCTAGAAAGAGGAAATAACGCAGAAAAACAAACATATTTCTCTTCATTATGCTGCTGTTGGGATGGGGTAGCATTGTGATGCATTCCCAATTTTACTGCCCATAGTAAACATGGGGATTTGCCAAAATCCATGGGTGGATGCATTGGATCACCATCCCAACGAGGAGTAACACAACGCAGCAATTTGGGCTGCCTTGCGTTACTCTGGTTTAACTAAGCCATGCAGAGCCATGCAAGGTGGCTTTGCATTGCTTAGTAAATATCACATAAGCCCTTGCGTTGCCTTGTGTCGCATTAGTTGACGCAATCCAACGCTGGGGCTTAATAAATCTGGGCCTGAGTTTAGAAGATTAGAGCAGCAGACATCTAACCTCAGTGCAGTAACAGCACCAAAAAACATATTAATGTTGCCACAAGCCAAGTGCTGTACATAGAAAATCAAGTTGGGCTACCACCTCGAGAGTGAAGGGTGGGAACACCAATAGACACCCTCCCTTCTTAAGGCACAGTAATTGTGTACCTAATTGGCACCTCATATGGATTTTAAAGAACCAATTAAAATCAGGGAGCCCATAAACTGTTCTCTGAATACAAAAAATGGGTGGGAGCTTGATCGAATGAAGTGAGAAAATGGCAGAAATAGTATAGTTGCATAGCTGGTTGGGTAACCTTTGTCCTTACACTACTGGTGGTCATTATGCCTCATCGAGCAGAGAATTACTGTGTGGAATGATTTTTCCGCTCATAGAGTCACACATAATTCGCTATTCTATGGAAATTTTCTACATACTTTTCCCAACTGTTTTGAGCAAGAGGTAAATGTATGCAGGTGGTGTGTGAGATGGGGTGAGAAAGGAGAGGGAGTAGGAGGGAGGGAAACGCTCTTTTTTTCTAGCAGGGGAAAGTATTGTATGCTTCTAAAATGCGGAATGAGGCTTCGCTACTACTATCATCAAAGTCTTATGTGATTTTTCCAGCAGGTTTTACCGGTCCGAAAAAAATCGGGTCATGTTCTTTCACATCCAGTAAAACTGGGTGCGAAAAAACCTAACAAGTAGTCATCAGGTATAGTGCCAATATCGGCAACTGTAGTCACATAACACACATAATACATTAATAAATCACACAACACTTTTGTAAGTGGAGAAATATTGCTGCAGGTTTATTAGCATAACCAATATGCAAACATGGTGGGTTATCTTACGGGCGATCCCAGGGCAGGCCAACCCCTATGCCGCCTGCCCGTCTGATAAGCCTAAATTACACCGTGGCAGTCGCCAATTGGTGCATACCAAATCTTGGGAGGGGCCACCCCTTCCATCCAAGGACCACCAGTCCACTTGCTTACTCACGCCCTCCCCGAAAGAGGTGGGCGGAGCTTCTTCTGGCAGCCCCCGGTTACTCAGACCCACAACCGCCCGTAGGACTAACGGGGCGCCGTAGTTCTTCCAGGTGACAACGCTAAGACATCCCTGGGTATCCTGGCTTAGCACCACTCTGTGCTGCTGCATGAAGTACCCCTTGGTATCGCCCTATGTAGAACAACTTCTGCTGGATCTTAGGTACTGAAAAGCAGAAAAATAGGTTTTCTGCTTAGACTCTAAGCAAAAAACATAATTTTCTGCTTTTCAGTAGCTAAGATCCACGAAGAAGGAGCACGAAAAGGACAACAGCTGGAAAAAACACAGCAGCAGCAACGACGACGAGGAAGTCAAGGAAATGCAGCAGGAGTGCAATGCAGCAGCAACAACAAAACATTGAAACACTGCAGACCATTCCCCAGGAGCATATTTCCTGGTGTTTAATCTGCAAATACTCTGATTGGAGGACAATCACTGATGACGCTATATGCTTTCACGATGTCCTCCAATCAGAGAGCGCCTGAAGATTGAATCCAAAACGAAGAACAAACGTTTTGTATTCCAGATTCAGGCAGTACCAGGCAAACGTTTTGGGCGACGGGACTGCGCGACCCCCTTTTGTAGGACTCCATGCCCCCCCTGGGGGTCGCGCCCCACAGATTGAAGACCCCTGCCTTACACCATCCAGCATACTGATTGGCGGAGGACTGAGGCAATAGATGCAGGGCAGGGGGCCAGCACAGGGATGGAACGAGCAAGGACTGGAACTTTGGGAGCTGGGCCCCTTAATTTCCCTTGTGTCTTTCTTCACAACATTCACACTCGCATGTACAGCCAATTTCCAATCACCAGACAACCCTTGTGCAGAAAAAAAAATTATGCACCGTTCTACTCTTTTTCCAACCATAATAGTTACAGTACAGAAGTCGTTCATGTACTTTCTTTGAAAAACAGTTTGTAACAATTTGGTGCCTCGAATACTGATAGCAGTTTTCAGATTCGCTGCAGCTTCTAGCTAAAACCCTCTAGGTAGAAACATACTGGTCTCCATGCTCCCTTGAATAAAAGTTGTATCTCTCAACACCGATTTTTGGCTCATCCATAAAACTGCTAGCAATGTATTTTTCACAGCTGCAATACATTTATTCCACCTACACAATTCCTCTATTGTAAAGAATGGCTCAGAAAAGTGATAAGAATTACATAGTATGGCTACCGGTCATGCTGGAACTTTTGTCTTACTATCCATTACTGCAAGAAAATTTCAAATACCCAGTCACTCCATCAATTTCATACTTGATGTCCAGGACATTGTAGGAAATACTTGTATTATTCTACACCCTTTCTGGATGCCATATTTTATTTCCAAAAACTGTACCAGTTCTATCCTGCTAAACACGTAAATTGCCATCAATATATAAATATTAAAAATGTTGCACTCATAAGTTGTTGATATTTATAAGTAAATATTGCCAATAAAACCCAAAATAAAACCCTTTGGTCTGGACCTTGCACTTGCACTGTTCAGCAGCTCACCCACAGACCTCTGCAGCCAGTGCATTAACCCTACGTTACACTCATGGGAGTGGATCCTGTGACCAGTAGATCACCCACAGACCTCTGCAGCAGGTGAATTAACCCTCCCTTACCCTCCTGGGAGTGAATCCTGTAACCAGTAGATCACAAACAGATACCTGCAGCCAGTGCATTAAGCCTCCGTTACACTCCTGTGAGTGGATCCTGTGAGCAGTAGATCACCCACAGACCTCTGCAGAAGGTGCATTAACCCTTTGTGACCAGTAGATCACCCACTGACCTCTGCAGCAGGAACATTAACCCTCCGTTACTCTCCGGAGAGTAGATCCTGCGAGCTGCAGGTCACACAGACTTCTACGGTAGGGGCGCTGACACGCCGAGCTATCCTTCTGAAACCGGAGTCCGTCAGACAGGGCCGGCTTTAACACTGGTGGTGCCCTGTGCGACAATGTTTGTTGGCGCCCCCCCCAATGGGCACATCTGCCACGGATTCCCTCACTAGCAGCCTTTAACAGTGCCCCTCAAGTCTCCATAAGCATGGTCTCTCAGATTCACTTAGTTCTATAGCACCACTCATACCAGTGTAAGGTGTTAGACCATTTTACATCACATACACATTGCACAGAGACAATCATATGTGTATAAATCAGTGTATAGGAAATGTACATCAGACAGGACTACAAGGTGTAGAGTAGGAGTGACGTGTCATTGATACTGGTAGGAAATATAGTTTAAGAGTCCTTATTCTGGAAAAGCACAAATTCAGAATTTAAAACGTAACACCATTTTTAGGGGTTCTCTTTAATAGAAATAATTGTTTTCTACCCAAATAAACCCTTTGGGAAGATTAGAATAATGAAAGACTGTGCAAACAAACATATAGCTCTAACAAATACCTTGCAGTTTGCATGCAGTTCTTTGATGGCAAACAACAGCTCAATGTTCTATATTGGATTTTGACTTACAAACTTCAAATAACAAAAAGAGCCATTTTACAGAAGCAGTAACCCACTGACCGATTTACATTGTACGCACTTTGTGATCTGCATGGTACACGTTCTTAGAAGCAGGCATTTTAACCCTCTGCACTGCCTTTCCATGGGTCAAACTTCCACTAAACAAACCTCCGGTCTCTTTCCAGGAAGACGATTAATCACAGGAGTTATCTTGAAGTTTTAATTGATGCCTGAAAATTGCTGGAGGCCAGGAATGCAGCAGTAAGTGCTTTTAAAATGTAACTATCCTTGTAAAAATTATGCCCCCACCCCAAGTCAGCGTCCGTTGAGGTGGCACCGATAACACCGCCCTAGAGCCGGCCTTGTCAGATCTTCACACCCACTTTACTGGCAGGTTGCATAGACCAGTCCCAGTACGAGAGCTCGATTGTTAATTTTCCCTGATGCCGAGATGTGTGTGCACAATACTTGCACGTCAGAAGTCCACATCCATGTCCAGCAATACAGCTCAGCGAGTTAATGCACCGGTGCAGAGATTCGTGTGCTGTTGCTGCCTTCTGTTCAAAGGTGTGGATTCATGTGGAAATGTAGCCTAGTAGGTTAATGGAGTCTCGAGAATGTGCCATTGATCAGACAGGCAGCCTTTGTTGGCGCTTGAGACAGTTCTTGGAGGCGTCCGGTCCGTGTTAGTGCATATGTGCGTGCAACAGTTCTGAAAGGAGGCCCCGTTAGTGCGACTCTGTATGCCACAGATCCAGTGTTAGAAGTGGGCGGGAACGGAAGGGCACGGCGTGCCCCTACTTAAAAAAAATATTTCAGTCCGTTCCCCTACTTCTTTGTTTTTTAAAAAGCGTCCCGGGACTGCAGGAATAGCCCTACTTCTAAAATTGCAACTTTATCTATCAGCCTGTGTGGTGCACATCGAGGAAGGCCTCTGCAGTGCCCACTACCTCCTCCCACTTCCCCTCTGTGTCTAGGGGCCTGCAAAACAACACCGAAAGGGCCATCAGTCTTAGGTTAGCACGAAAACTGCTCCCTCTGATGGCCCTGCTGCTGCCTTGTTTCACACCTCATTTAGTGGGGCCGCTGCTTGCCTGCACCCACTGTGACCAATACAATGGTCACGTCAGGATACTTTGGTGTCCCTGCCCTTGACCTCCTCTACCCTTTATTTTCGGGCTCACGCAGACGGACGGTCGCCACCAGGAAAAAACAAGCATTTACAATGCAACAGGTCTCGCATTTATACGAGTTTTAGCTATTGGCATTGTAAATGAAAATGCCTTTTATTTATGTTTGTTTTTGAAACATAAATAAAAGGCATTGTCATTTACAATGCCAATAGCTTAAACTCGCGGAAATGCGAGACCTATTGCATTGCAAATGCTTGTTTAAGATTGCTGTGGGTAATTTACTTGTAATTTTTCTATTTTGGTATATATGTTTATATGGTGGTGAAGCCATTAGTATTCCAAGCAATATGTTTTCAGTTGTGTGTTAACCAGGAGGGTAGGCCGAGGGGAACTCACCAACAACCATTCCATTCTCTGACAGGACTGTCCAACGCAAATGATGTGTACTTTATGTAAGATTTGATGGAGGAGTTATGAGGCACCAGTCTATTTTCTTTGCAGCCTGGAGCCAAGGGAAATCTATTAGGGCCCCTGAAATTTCAGCTTGCAGCAAAGCCTTCTATCACGCTGTGCAAGGGATTTCTACTATAAGAGGCCATGGATGGAATGGGCATTGATATTCTACTCATTCTCCGCTTTGAATGCGAGTTCCTCAGCAAATGGGCTCAGTTGAGTATTAAATGTACCAGCTCCCCAATGCAGGAGTAAAAATCTGCATTACTCCAAGTCTTCCTTGTCCCAATCTTTGGATTCCATCCCTCTTGCTCAAGGACCAGTTTCAACCTTTCCCAGATTACATATTGCTTGGTAGTGAGTCATTACTGAAACAGGATAACACGGGCAACCTTTTAAAAAACAACTGAGTTATTTTCTTTTTCTAAAGTTCACATCACTCAGTAATCCTTTGGACACTCCGATTCGCCACACCTAACAAAGTATTCTTAAACGGAAGTTCAGATTTGCCAGTAATCACGTGGGAAGCCCTCAAGAATGAGAGAGAGTATCGAGTGAGAATCAAACAGGAACAGGTGATAGAAACACAAACTACAAGATAGCCCAAGGCTAGCACCTGCTGTTCATGGTGACTGTTTTTTCCCCCAGTTCTAAAAAAAAATTCCTGCACTTTATGGCCTTTGACTACTAGATGTGAAAGGACGTACCAAGGAGAGGCCAATGACTGTATGGGTGCCAGCATTCTGCTCTGTTCTCTACTTCGAATTTTATTTCCTGTGCATAAAGTGTACATGAAACCTACATCTATTCATCCATACAGCCTTCTGTCCATCTTAAAATCATCTCTCGAATACCCCTTGAGCTTTATCTGGTACTGTATGTATACTTGAATTCTCTTCATATGAGACACTCCGGGTTGGACTGTATGCGCCTGCGCCTCTGTTCAGCTGTGTACATGGGTGACAAATGCTGGCGTTCTGCACGCAGGGTGCATGAAGGTTTCTGTGCAGAAATACATTAGGGTTTCGTGTTAGTCTGCGTAGGTCATAAGGGGAGTGTTGCTAAACATGAGGGGACACCTACACTACTGCTAAACAGAGGTCGGCGCCTCCTCCACAGGTCAGCGTCCAGTGCAGCCACACCAGTCGCACTGCCCTAAAGACGGCCCTGCATACGAGTCATCTAAAGCAACGTCGGCGTCCTGCATCACTGTGGGAATGCACGTGCTGTAAAACGACAGCCTGCTTCGTGGTTTCTCTAATATTTAACAGTTTGGTTCAGTGTTACAAGTTAGTTACAATGCACAGCCTCTCATCTTCCCAAGTAACGACCTATCATCACCTTCCAGCTGATTACTCCAAACCACCATGGTTAAGAAAACAAGCATCGATCTCTTGTCTTTATGGAGCCATGTGTTTCTATCTAGAAACACATGGCCCCAAAAAGATAAGAAAGTGCTTTGCGACAGCAGCAAAGCAGGCGACCCAGTTCGAATCGGAGGCCAAAGGGCGTCAACAAAAAACCCTCATTTCCAATGGCAGGCCACCGTTTAGCATAAACGGTGACGCCATCCAATAAAAATGAGGGGCGGGGCTTCAAGTCCCTTTCTCAAATCTACTCTCCTACAAAATCTCATGCCCATCGACAGCGCTTTGCGCTGCAACGCCAATATCGCTCTTGTTTTTTGTGAGTAGAAGAGTTGGCCAAGCAGGACAATTCAAAAGGTATCCTTTGCAGGACACTTGAATACATATGTACTATACTATGTTTGAGCAGCTAGCTAGCTGACATGAATATAAAGGAGCTCTTGTGGATTTCCGTGAGTCAGATCAGATTCTCTTGAAGAGGCCCTTTCTCTTCTGAGCCCTGCTTAACACATGTGTACAGAAGGAGCCCTGTATTCATGTCCTCCTGTTTGAAACAAAAAAATACTCATTGATTTCTGAACAATGAGAGTAAAAGTGTTAAGGTAACATGTCGTTCCTGATTAGATTTCGCATGCTTTACATAATCCTGCATTCCCTATGAGTGTTTGCATTTTCACATCTGCGTCACATCCAGGTGTTTATAATGGGGCAGAATTGGGTTGCAGCTGAAGACAGTGCGAGTTTCACTCAGTGGGGCAGAAGGGTGTTCGGGGGGATAGGATGTGGCACTATGGCCAGAGCTACCGAATTTGGAACCGGGAAACCTGATTCAGCCTTCATGACTAGTCCATCTCTCCTGAGGGAGCACATTCCCCAACTAGACCTTAGAAGGCCCTACAAGACCTTAGAAGCCCTGGTCTCTTAGCACCAGCAGGGGGACCTTACCGGTAGCCAGTGTTGGTTAACCTTGAAGCCCTGTCCACCACAATCCATACAGAAGGTCACCTCCAGTCTTGCGGGCAGGCCTACAAAGCAGCACACCCTAGATCAGCAGTGACTTTGCCACTGAGCTCACAGGACCACCACCTCAACCATTGGTGCTTCCATTTGCCTTGTTCCAGCAGTACTAATGCAACTCACCAGGGATTGGCAATGCAGGATTTGCATGCACACCAGACTAAGGGGAATGTTTACAAGGGCCTTGCATCATGCTTGCACTTTGCAACATGGTACATGCACAATGCAAAGTTCCAGCTGGGTGACCTATCCAGAAGGCTGCTGCGGCGTGATGTGACCATATATGAGGTGGATCGTTCAATACAGATTCAGATTTTAGTGCTTGAATCAATGGCTTGTTCACCTGGGCCCTTTGCTACAACCGCATTAAATGCTGCTGAATGGATGCTGTTTGCTGGTGTAGGACTGCAATAGAACAAAGGCTGTCTTAGCATCAAAAGAGCACAGTTCTTTAGGAGCTTAGCAAATAACCTGCAAAAAAGGATGACAATGACTAATGCATCAAATGTTTCTAGATGCACAACCACAAACAATGACGAAATGGAATACAAAGAGTTGGTACATAGAATGAAACTCTTGCAACCAGTTTATTGGCCAGATCCAGTAGACATCTTATATGGTGAGGCAGAATTACTAAACCGTTGTAGCAGGTTGCAGGTATTTGATACTAAGCAGGACATCCTTGGTTTCAGAGAGTAAAAACAAAATAAAAATTGCATCCCTGGAAGCCTGAAACCATTAGTGCACATAATCGACACCTTTTGCACCTCCACTGCTGAATGTGAATGGGGCTTTAGTGTAATGAATGAGGTGCTCACACCACTGCGGAACAGAATATCAATCAATCGTCGGTCTTCTATAATGTTCAGAAAAATCGTGGGGTCTCCTGTCATAGAATTTAAACCTGAATTTTATGTTCAGAAATGGTTAGAAAAAGGGAGAAGTGCAGATGAAAGAAACTGCATGGCTCGGACACAAATGTCTTATGATTCCACTTATAAGCGTATTTGGAACATTCTGTGATTGGAAACACGTCCCAGTTTGTAAATGTATTAAATGTAAACAACTTATATATTAAACCTCAAATAAATATGTTTATCCATTGTTTGAATTAAATAACATTATAAGCTGTAACTGGTCAGTGAAATGCCAAACGTACTAAAAATTGATATGTTTTGCTATTTGTAGCCACACCTCCGACTCCGCCCACTGATCCAATCTTCGATTTATTCCCGCCCTCTCATTCTCCGCCCACAGTTCCCCTACTTTTTTTTCCCCACTTCGACCACTGCACAGATCAGAGATGTGCCCCCCTGCTGGTGTCATGGGTGTGCCACAGATCAGAGATGGCATCTTCTGCTGTTTGTCGGCTTGCAAACTCGGAGAGGCATTCTCTGCTGGTGTGCGCACATGAATATCAAAAACGGCCACTGCCAGTGTGCAAGGATGTGCAAGAGGTGCGGAGAGGTGGCGTATGCGGGTGCACCTGTGGGCCACAGATACGAGTTACGGCCCTGCGTTTCTTTCCTGGTCTGTGTGCTGCCACCCACGTCAGCGGCTGCCTCCGCGTTGTTTGAGGCACGGCCGGTCCTAGAACTTCTGGGGCCCTGGGCGAAAGGGAAGATGTGAGGCCCCTCTAATTTGCATGTAACATCACAAGAAGTGACATCACAGAAAGTGACATCGATGGACTATTGATCTTATTTGGCATCACTGAAGAGACCTAACGGGGATATCAGTAACATGGACAAAAAGATAAATATACAAATGAAATAAGTCCATATATTTTAAAACTCTATTAAATGGATTACATTTGTCACATTGGATGGAAAAGCTAGGTGCAGGTCTTACAAAGATGGTTATTTTTTACTCCATGTTAACGGATTGTTTCCAGATTAGAGCATGATAAAAATTCCAGTTCTGTCGCATAAATGGGAGAGATCCTGTTGAGGTAATGAGGGGCAGGATCATTCAAAATATAAAATTACACAAGAGAAAACCTCTCACACCATAATTGCAAATTTCAAAAGGCTCCCTTATCTTACTGTGCTATTATTGTGCCACCTTAGGATGACATTAATACATAGTAATTTGTTTTAACATAAATCCTCCCACCAGTATCCCACACGCACATGCCAAGAGTCACAGGACAATCTTTTTTGTGTGTGGGCTCTTTGCACCCCAGAATTATGTTAAGTGCAAAAACACAACACATATAATACAAAATTACAAGACACCATTGCAAAACAATTAAGATTGTACATAAATTATTCAATGACTTGAAGGTATGCTGCAGATTCAAGGGGTTTTCAAATCAACATTTTTGATTTGGTGTTAGAATTGTAGGCAGTGGAAGTGGCCAGCTTTAGCGCTGGTGGAGCCCTGTGCGACAATGTTTGTTGGTGCCCCCAATGACTCCCTCTGCCAAAGATTCCCTCACTAGCACTCTTCAACAGTGCCCCTCAAGACTCCATAACACATACTCTCTCAGATGCATTTAATTTGATTTATAGCGCCGCTCTTACCAGTGTAGGGTGTCAGAGTACTCTATATCACACACATTGCACAGAAAAAAGCAATCATAACTGTGTAAATCACTGTATAGAAAAAGTTACATAAGACAAAGGACTACAAGGTGTAGGAGTCACATGACAATCATACTAGTAGGCCATATAGTTTAATAGTGATTGTTCTGCAGAAACACAAACTCTGAATTTAGAATGTAATACCATGGTTGTGGGTTCTCTTTAATAATCAGAATTGATTTCTATCTAAAAGAACTCTTTTTGCAACATTAGGATAATCACAGATGGGGAAAAACCATAACGCTCTAATTTATACGTTGCAGTTTGCATGCAGCTCTTAGATAACAGTTGATAGCTCATTGCTCTATGTTAGGATTTTGACTTATAAACGGCAAGTAACAAATGGATCTCACTGACAAAAGCAGTAACCCACTGACCTATTTACATTATGTGCACTTTGTCCTCTGCATGGTACAAGTTCTCTGTAGTGGGCACATTAACCCTATGTGCTACCTTTCCACAAGTCAAATCTTCCACTTGACAAAACTCAATCTCTCTCAAGGAAGGACATTAATCACCGAAGTTATCATGACATTTTTATTGTTGCCGAAAACTGCTGGAGGCCAGGAAGGAGGCTGCAAGTGCTTTTAAAAACATAATATACTTGCAAACATGACACCCCCCCCCCCATCCGAAATCAGCGCTCAGTGCGATCTCACCGCCCTAGAGCCTCCCTGCTCAAGGGTTCTGTGACCTCAGAGACAGAGTCACTGTTGCTCTAGGGTGTGCTGCTTTGTAGGCCTGCCCAAAAGACTTGAGGTGAGCTTCAATAGGGGTTGTGGTGGACAGGCCTTCAAGGTTAACCCACACTTGCCACGGCTAGGGTCCACCTGTGGGTGCTAAGACATCAGGGCTTCTACGGTCTTGCAGGGCCTTCTAAGGTCTAGCACAGGAACGAGCTCCCTCAGGACAGTGGTTTGGTGGACTGGTCATAAAGGCTGAACGTGGTTCCCCAGTTCCAAATTCGGCAGCTCTGACTATAGTGCCACATCCTCTCCCCCACTGAACACCATACTGCCACACAGAGATTTCTGCACTGCCTTCAACTTCAACCCAATTGTGCCCTGCTATAAACACCTAGGTGTGACTCAATTCAAATTACGCACTAGACAAGAGCAATATGCTGCCTAAAAAAAAAAGTGACAACATCCCGAAAAAAGCAAACACTCGTAGGGAATGCAAGATTAAGTAAAGCATGTGAAAGGAACAAATTGGTTACTTTAACGCTTTTGCACTTATTATTCAGAAATCAATGAGTGCTTTTGCATGAAAAGTTAAGGCCATGACTACAGGGCCGGAAGGGACTCGTTTCAATGTCCATTGCTTATATCCTTACAAAACGTAAGCAGCATGGTTTAAAAAGACCACATATGTGAATACAGAGCAACGGTATGCATTTTGTTTTCCAATACACCCAGCAAGCAGGTATTGCAGTGCATCCATGAATGGTGCACTTCCCCACCTGGGGAAAACAAGCTGTTCAGAGAAAGACAAGAAAACAAAAGTAGCGCTTCACTGGCAAACTCTGTAAAGTGGCGCTAATGTGTTTTGGGTGTGAATAAAATCAATCTGTCCCTTTTTCGACCCACTCTGTCTTGCTTTAGTTATTTTTCACATTTTGAACCTTATATTTCTCTCAGTCCCGAGGCTGCACTTTGGAAGTGAAAAATGTCCAAAAAAGACGAACTTTTCAGCAAGTGTTTGTCTTTTTTGGGATACATTTCACAGGGGAACAAATAAAGGAAAGAGGGAGTAAGGGGTACCCACATCTGGACCTTGCAGCTTGCTCTAGTGCTTGGAGTCCCAGGAAAAGGGGGCCCCTGGTGTCCCCTGGGACTGGAAGCAGTAACCAGGCATTTTGTAAAATACTGCCCTACCAAGGCAGTTCTACATACATTTTAAATGCGCATTCCCATCAAAAAAATGGATGATGCAAAAGTTAACAAAAGAGAGTGGATGTGGCTGCTCCATCCTCCCCTCACCCACCTCTTCTTACCTGTGTCCAGCTGGTCTTGGAAACAAAGGGGCCTCTGTCCCTAGAAACAAAATGCAGAAAGGGAATGGCCGATACTAAACAGAGGTGCTGCCCCGCCCCTGACACTGTGAGTCAACATAATTGCGGCCCAGCTGAGGTGCCTTCCCCACTCTGTTTGTCCCTTCCCCCCACCCCTGCACCCCCAGGAATGCCACCACGCCCTGACAAGCAAGGTCAAGACATCTGCATCTGTACTGTGATTGTGATAGGCAGGGGGGCCTGGAGGAACAGGTGGGCTAACTGTGAAAGTGTGGCATTTCACAGTGAAGTGGGCCCCCTGTTTTTTAGCTGAGCGCGAGGCCCTGGGTAGCTGCCCACACTGCCCATGCCTAGCGTAGGCCCTGGTTTGAGGGTGTACTGTACCACAGGTGTGAGATGCTGCCCTTGCTGGTGTGTGAGGGTATTCCATGCTAGTGGTGGTCCCGAGTGTGCCACGGATCAGATAGCTACCTCTGCCATTAAATGTGTGCGTGTCACAGGCAGCCCTTGCTGGTGCGTGAAGGAGTTTCATAGATGTGAGTGGTAGGCCCAGCTGGTACTCCAGGTGTTCCATGCTGGTGGCCTCAAGTGTACCACAGATCTGAGAGGCGCCCCTGCCGGTGCTTGAGTGTATGCCACAGGTAGTCCTTGCTGGTATTCATGGGTGTGCCTTGGATCCGAGAGGCGCCCCCCGCTGGTGATTACATTTGTGTGCCACAGTACAGATGTGATAGGCCCTCCATGCCGGTTATCATGGGTGTGCCACAGATCTGAGAGGCTCCCCCGGCTGTTGGTTGCGTGTGTGTGCCAGTAGGGAGTGGGCCAGGAGCAAGAGTGAAACTGCGTAGTTAGCCGGGATCGGGGTGAGGCTGCTGCCTCAAAGGGCGTTCCAGCCCGATCCTTGTCCGATTTCCACTTTGTTTCCGCCCTCTCCTCCAGTATTTCTCTTCTCGCAGCCCCACCTGTAAGTTCCAGGTGGGGCTGCGAGGAGAGAAATACTGGAGGAGAGGGCTGAAACAAAGTGAAAATCGGACAAGGATCGGAGCTTGAGGGAACAACAGTGATATGAGGAGGCACTCCGAGGGTAGGAGGGCTATCAGTAATAACCAGGCCGCTAGGTGCCCAGTGCCAAGACCTCAGCAGCACACACCGGCCGAATTGAAGCTAAAAAGGCGAGTTTGTTGCACACTCTCTACACCTGCAGAGACTACAGAGCAGGGCCTTACGGATTGCAACAGGTGCTCCAATCTTCACAAGAACAGCAGACCTCCACAGAGACCTAGGCGTTGAGATGTTGGACGACCATCTCCGCAAACTCAACAGGACATTCTACAAAGGACTGGATCAAAAAGATAACCCACTGATCAGGAAACTTGCAGATATTTCTACAAACCCATTTGACCGCTACCCGAGGCCCATCGAAGCGCTAAACTTGTGAAACTGAAACAGCAACACAGCATCCAAAAACCCATCACTGCCCGAGGGCAAATCGCCCCGGCACGTACCCAAAACTCATCACTGTCAGAAGGCAACCGCCGCGGCAGCCATAAAAAGCTCATCACCGCCAGAAGACATTTGGCAGACGAATACAAGACTCTGCGACAAAACTTGCTGACACTTCTGCAACCCAAATTGACCACAACCCGCGGCCTATCACAGCGCTGACCGTGTGATCCACCCTCAACTGTGACAAAGCGTCACACATCAATAAGACAACCTAAACAGCGACTAAAAAAACTCAAAATGAATGTGGAGTAATGAGGCTATCGCCTCGGTATCCAAAATCTCACCACTGTCAGATCGAATCTGACAGGCGAAAACAAGACACACACACTCTCTACAGACAGTAGCGCGTTAATGTCTGTAATGAAATGTAAGGCGCATGGGTTACCTCACAGCCTCACGGGCTGACACTCTGAAGGTGTAGCGGGAAAGGCCAAGTCGTCGTGTCTGCCTCAATGAAAGTGTGCGCGACTAATTTAGAAGGAACACCGGCCGTTCACAGGCAGTAACTGCCTGCGAAAGGCCGGTGTTCCTTCTAAATTATTCACGCACGCTTTCATTCAAGCTGCTGAAGC
The DNA here is from genome assembly GCF_964204655.1 of Triturus cristatus. Taxonomy (NCBI): domain Eukaryota; kingdom Metazoa; phylum Chordata; class Amphibia; order Caudata; family Salamandridae; genus Triturus; species Triturus cristatus. The sequence continues at coordinate 388,803,999 of NC_140588.1, forward strand.
TGCATCGTCATTTGTCGGGTCACTCTGGTGTGTTATATTTAGTTAGTGCTCGTCACATTAAACATGCCAATGATGACGCCGTGCTGAAAAGCCCAGTCCTAAAATGAACACACCGAAAAACAATAGTCAAACACAGTCAAGCTACCTCAATATCCTACAAGCTCGATATGTTCTCTAGCACCGGACTCCTCGTGACTGCAGAGTGCAGAAGACATAGTGGCAATGACACACAAGCCAAACAAACTGGAAAATGCTGGATTGACCCCTCCCCCAGACCCCAGCACACCAATCACTTAAAAAAACAACTGTTGCTGGGTCTTTCTCGAGGAAGAGGCAGAGGCCTCTGCCACACCCCACTGCTTTCCCAAAGCCGGACTGCCCTGCCCCCAGACATTGTAAATAATGAGGAGCTTCTGACTCTTCCCCGGGCTATACAAATGACGACTAAATTAAAAGCTCTTCTGGCAGTGATACACAGATCCTGCCCACCTGTGTGTCGTCACTGCTCTGCTTTCTGGCTCCAGGTCGAAGAAATCTTCACCCAGCCAAAAGCATGCGCAGCACAGCCAAGAGCCATCATCCCTCACCCTTTCAAAGAAAAACCCGGATTTGCCCATGTTTGTTCACCAAGCAGCCAGCACAATTTATTGCTAGCTGCTCGGTGATCCATCTCACATTTTTTTAATCCCCCAAGGGTAGCAGGGCGACACCCATCTCGCCCGTGAACATCAGCCACCACTGCCTTTTAGTGAGGATTGAGCTGAGGAGATAGAGGCATGGAGTGGGGGCTATAGTTTTGTAAGACCATGATTGTAGGAGGGAAATCAAGGTCTGAGGGCAGGTGTTTTAGGACTGAACAGAAGCACGTTTGATGTAAATACAGAGTTAAGAAGATGGACAGCTGTTAAATCAAGTGAATCAGAAAGGATTCATAGGGGAAGAATGCCTGTCGTAAGAGAAGATCAGGAAATATCAGTTGTCAGAAACCAAATGATGAGATTTTTTGTAGGACAACTTTTGATGGAGAGAGGTGGGGTTGCTCAGGCCAGACTTTAAAGTCTACAAATTAGATTATGCTTGAGTAGTCATCAACTAGTTGGTGGTACCGATCTATTTAGGTGTCATGGAAAGTGAGAAAGGGGCAGTGGGGGAAGAGGATGACTGTATAATGGAATGTGAGAGAGGCGTAGAATTTCTAATGGGTTACAATATTTTCAAAAGAGAGGGAAGACTAACTATCACGTGCAATGTGTTTCTAACCTTTCTACATCATGTACTTCCTGTATTGCTCCACCCCACAGTCTTGTGATTTGTAGAAAATATTTTGCTTTAAATATCCTCAAAGAGTGGAATGCAATGCCTTCTTCAGTTCTTCCTGCTCCTTCCATCTGTACCTCATAAAATAACCAATTTCTGTGGTTTGTTCTGGGTATATTTTCCGCAAGGCGTTCAGGTCTATACAAAAATATTCTGCTAAGATGTATTGATAAAAAGTAATGACCTGTGAATAACGTTTCACTAATCGTTAATTTTTGATGATGTGTGTTGTATTTTCAATTAATGATAAAAGGTATATAAAGTTTCCCCAAATAACGTATTTTTTTCTAAAATTAAATGTTGATATAGTGTGTGGGGGTGAACTCCATTTTTCATGCCTCTTTACTTTTCGTCAATAATATAAAAATAACTAGGCTAGTTTTGCACTCACCCTATATCAGTTTTTTTTAAAAATGTGTTTTCTTTCATGGGCTCTCGTTATTGTCTTTCTAATTTTATTACAAGACAGGAGGCTCATATTATGGACTCTCTTATCTTACTGTTTGATTTATAGCACTTAAACGCAACTACAACTCCCACAATCCTGCTCACCTAGGCAGGACGTTTAAACATAGAAAACATACATCACTCTATAAATTGGCCAGGCCCACAAGCAACGTCCTTGTTCCTTGCTGCGTAGATAAGTTTATGCTATAGAGTTCAGTTGCATCTGTTGAGGCTTGGCGTTTTGTAAAAAAAGAGTGAGTGTTATTTATGTAGAGAATGCTACTTTGCAGCTTGTAGCCATTGTTTGCATCAATTTATCGGTTTGAGGTCTTGCTGGTGTTTCTGACGTGATACATTGCTTTTCAATCACTGGGTCACTACTAGATCAGTGTCAATTTCAAGGGAAAGCTTGTTGTTGGGGCACATGAGTTCTTGCTGCATTGTTTCCCTGAGAGGCAAGGTTGTGTGGACACTCTCTTGGAGTGTTGTCAATTTCTTTCCGAGTTGTGTGGTTTTGTTACATTGTATCTTTTGAACGTGCAGTTGGAAACATACACTCACATTGTCAATTGAATTTCACCTGAAGAAGCTTCATTTTCTGTGCATTCAAGGAGGTGAACGCAGTGTATAGCCTGGCAGCAAGGTTATGGGATTACTACTCATCATTCAGGAATTCGAGATTAGATCTGGCCTGAGTTTATTTTTTAATTCAAATTTGCTCACTATTTCATATTATATAACAAATATTTGTTTTTGTTTATTGATTCAAAAGAAATGACTTGTGGCAATAAGCAATGTTTGAAGTTGCTCTTCCTTCTTAGAGTACATAAAACCACAAAGATGGATATTGCTTGAGACACCGATCTTGCAGGGGTTTAATTTCCTGATTAGACTGAGTAATGAAGAGAACAATGACAATACTGTCAATGTTAGAGAAGCAGAGGAAGAGGTTTTTAATAAAAAATCTCTGAGGGTTTCTTGATACAGCAGTGTCAAACTTCATAAAAAAGCGGTATCATCCTCCTTTCAAAATGTACCCACAGATGTAGGAAACTCAGTGGCAACTGCAATAACAAGGTCATTGACACCCTTTGGGGGTAAAGAATGAATGAAAGGTACACATATGATGATGCTGAATGATGGTCAGGAGCATGATACATATGTGGCGGTTCAATTCCGCAAGGATATTTTGGATTAGCTACCTTTTGGTATGATATAGATTTAAATATGTTTGTTGGTCAACTTAAAAAAACTATTCTGTGCTATTGCGGCTATATCTGGATGATTTATAGAACGACATTAGTTATTACAATAAAAATATGAATCCTTACATGACTAAAAGGAGGAAGGTGGGGATGCCGCAAACTGTGAATCTGGAAGCTGAAGGTAATCCTATGCGTAACCCTTCGTTGCTTCAGCACACAAATTCAGCAGAGTGGTTACCAGCTCCGTTTCTGGACGAATATGTCAAAATAAGAATAAAAACTTCCATTCGATTTCTGTAACTCTGGGCATAATCTATCATATGTTGCGTATCTGTTGATTTTCTGAATTAATCTAAAACTCAATAACAGAATTTGAAATAAAATAAGAATCAAGCGTCCTATGAGTAGGACAACCAGGACAAGAACGAGAGCAGTGCCCTAGGTTTTGCATTTCATGCAACTGTGAGCCCTGTTATTGATAACAAGATTGCAACCTTTCTGAGCAAGCAGGGAAAGGATCCCAGGAGGAGAGTTGATAGGGCCTGGGTTTCCATAGCAGGACAAACTCTTGTACATGCAGGGGTCTTTAACTAAACTTAAGAATTCAGGTGAACTATTGGATCAGAGGTGGTCACCAATTGAGCCTAGCGCTATGAGAGACAGAAAGGCTTATTATTAAAAATAGACCCTTAATTGGGAGAGCTAGCAGGAGTAGAAGTTGGCTGAAATACTCAGGGGTCCCTGTTTGGGAACATATTAATTAAGGAAATTGTCAGATATCTTCAGGCATTTACATTACTGGACAAGGTCCACTCCTCGCTGATGAGAGTGTTTCGGCGGGTTTCCCTCAGGGCCAGCGGGTACAGGGGCCCCTTCGCTGGCTGTATAGGCTTCTTCAGGCTCTACTTCTACTTCAAATGCCAGTACAGAGTCACAAAACCAATCTTCTTCCCACAGAGGAGATGAGCTGAATGTTTCAGATTCTATGGTGCACAAGCAAGGAAAGGGGGAGCCCATGGCAAGAGTCCTTTCTTTCCTCTCATCAAGGGTAAAGGGCAGGTTGGCATAGTTTTGGATGGCAATTAATCTCATGAGATCCACAGGTAATTCAGACATTATGGGGTTCACAATAGATATCTAAGCTGCAACAGTCTAGCTGAAATTTCCAGCTCAACTTCAGTTCTCACAGCTGAATGTGGAACTGATGTCTATAGAGTTTCAGGATTGTTGGTAAAAGGGACAACAGAGAGGTGCTGCAGACATTCCGGAGGTTTTGTCAGCAATATTTTTCTTCTTCAAGAGAAAAACAAAATATTTAGACCGGTAATAAATCTAAAGGATCTCATTACCTTGTACTGCACAGGCATTTCAAAATGGAAACGATCATCAGTCTTCGGGACATCATACTTCTGGGGGATTGGATAATGCATTTTGATCTAAAAAAAAGTGCTTATCCGACAGTGCCGATTTGTCTGGAGCACTGGAGTTTTCTTCAGTTTTATTGGCAAGATCATATTATCAAGTTTAGCTCCCTGCCATTCCGGCTGCCCTCTGCCCTATGGTGTTTCACCAAAATGTTAAAACCAGTGGTTGCAGCCTTGAGATCTCAGGGAGTGAGAATGGTGATATATCTAGACGATGTGATATTCCTGGATCAACAGAAGGCTCTGTTGATGAACCAGATGCAGGAGGCAGTGAACTTGTTATACAGTCTGGGATTCATAATAAAGGTTGAAAAGTCAGACCTGCTTTCTTCAAATATAATTGTTTGAGGTTCCTTGTGGATTCAGAGGGGGAGGGAGGTGCATTTCAGCTCCTTATTTCGAAATTAAAAATGATAAGGAAGGAACTAAGAGGGATGTCAGCTCATACACAGATCTCCCTTAAGCAGTAGGCAAAGCTGGTGGGTCTCCTCTCAGGCAATCTTTCCCGGTCTGTTTATTACAGGGCATTACAAGGCATGTACAAAGAGGTTTGAGTTACCCAGATATGGTTACAGATGCAAGGGCAGACGTGGTTTGGTGGTTTTGAATGGAAAGGCCCTTTTCCTTACATTCCTAGATATTGCCTTACAATCACATGCATGTCTCTTCATGGAAGGGGGGCAGGTGTGATACCTTCTCATCTTGAGAAAGATGGTCCAGGAGGCAGTGATCAGTGCATATACATTGTACAAAGCTTCTTGCAGGCTCCTTAGTGCACGTTGCCCTGACTTTCACAAAGCTCTGAACTGCAGTGCTCCATCAGATTGACATCCTGACTACAGTAAGGTTCATAAACAGGTTGGAGGGAACATGGTCAAACCCCCTGGCAATATTAGCCAGGCCCTGTGGGAGTTCTCATAAGGGGATATCTCTGGTTGCGGGGCACCTTCTGGGGTCAGGCAATGCAGTGGAGGATTGATGTTCTATACGACAGCAGCGAATGGAGTTTAGATGGGTATGAGAAACAGGGTTGTTGGTTGAGGGTGGTGTGAGCCCTTCTCAAGCAACAGTCACAATCCTTGTCAGGGTGAATCACAAAAAGTCATTAAATTAACCTGTGCTTAACCCTCTGGTAGCTTGGTACAAAAGCATTCAGGCTTAACTTAGTGGCAATGTGTAAAGTATTTATGCAGCTCTTAAAACAGAAATGAAGTGAAGATACAACACAAGAAAAAATCCTCCACCAAGTTAGAACAGAGTAAAATGTTATAAATTATTTGACACCAAAACAACAAAAATCCATCCAGCAGAACCAGGGTTATGAATTTTCATAGTTTAAAGTGAAAAATAGTGCCTAAAAGATCAAAGCACTAACTGTGGACACCTGGTCATACAAGACCAAGGGTAAAGTTGAAAGTTATGGCCCGAGGTGATGGAGCATGGTTCGGATACTTAAAGTGGATTAGGCACAGTCTGCACTTACCTTCGGACTTGGAAGAGTTTTTGTAGAAAAATGTCTGAGAATGTAAAGTATAGCAGGGCAACTCATCCGGCAGCGTCCAAGGATAAGTCTTTGTCTCTGGGTACTGCTGGATGGAGTTGTAGTGAAGCTTTCAACATTCAGACATGGGGCCTGATTAGGACTACGGCGGGCCGATGGATTGCCGTAGCCAAAGTGTCGGTGCGGTTGGACTGCCAAAGGACTGCTGCACCCGCTGGAGATCTGTGATCCCTCGGCGGTGTTACAGCAGTGTGAGGCTGCGATATGCTTGACAGGGCCGCTCCAGTATCACCAAGCATATTACAAGTTTCCTGACTACCTCACTTTTCATGGTGGTGAGCCCGCCATTAAAAAGTGTGGCGGTAAGGAGTCAAAGGGGGCCCTACAGGGGCCCATGTTGCCTCAGAGCCATGGGATGCAGGCAGGGGGGCACATGTGTTCCCCCCGTCTGCATGTGCCCCCTTTCCTGCAGGGCATGGACTTGACAGTCTATACCATCCATGTAGGAATGGGTTTAAGCGCTCCGATTTCGGTTCCTTTTTAATAGGCACCGCCGTGGGAACGCCAAAGGACCGCCCGCCAGACCAGGGGAAAACTACAAATCTAGTGGGTGGCTGGCAGTTGATGTTGGCGGTGTGGGAGCGGGGCACTGGCATGGCGGCCTGCTACCTCACTGCAAAACTCGTAATCAGGCCCTAAGTCTCTTTTCTGGAAGTTGAAAATCTCCAGCAGGACGCTGCAGAGGGCTCCACAATGCCAGATACCATTTCTGCATAGGATTTGCACCTGCGGAGAAGAACGTGGCCAGATCTACTGCAAGGTAAGGCTGACCAGCAATGCACCTTGGGAGAATAGGTGGGCAGCAAGGTCCCGGTGTCCACTTTGTTCTCAGAGCACTTTTTGTCTGAAAATTGTCCAAGTCCCAAGTTTTGGATTTGGGCAACTTTAGCACCATTTACAAGGTTTCGGGATTGGAGCGGCACCACTTGGAATGTTGGGATTCACTCCGACTGGGTCCAGGTGCGGGTTTAAGATGGTTGGAGCCTTTTCTGTACCTGATGCTCAGATCAGGAGGCCAGTCAACTAGTCCTTATAGTCACTCCGGTAGTCTAAGGTTTAAGTAGAAAAGCAGGTCACAAGTAGAAAAGCAGGTCTCAAGCAGCAGAGTAGTGCTCTGAAGGCACGGGTGGGCTTCAGGCAGCAGGGCAGTCCTCTACAGTACACAGCAGACTACAGGCAACAGGGTATCCCTCTGAGATTCCTCTGCAGGTCCACAAGTGAACTGAAGAGTGAGTCTGAGGGTCCTAATAGTATACCTGGTTACAGCTTTGAAGTAACCTCTAGAGTTTTCCTCCCATAGATGGTGTTGGAATTTCCTTCCACTCTGCCCTGGTCCTAGAAAGTATTAGGACACAAAAGGCAAGTGTGGATTTATTTTTTATTTATCTCTACCTGTTCCCAAACAAAAGTTATCACTTATTAAATGTAATACGGTAACCCAAAGTTATCCTATTGGAGAGGTAGGCCTCTCAGTAGTGAAAAACAAAAGTGTGAGTTTTTTAATAAAAGGAAATGTAAGGCTTATATGTACATGTCCAACATTTAGAATGCCACGCATCCCACCCTACCAAACTTATAGGTGACATATGTTTTAAAAAGAGAGTTTTAAGACTGGCGAGGGGTTTATTTTGCCAGGTCGAACCGACAGTTTAAAAATGCACACAGGCTGCAATGATAGGCCTGAGACATGTTTTAAGGGGCTACTTAAGTGGGTGGCACAATAAGTGCTACAGGCCCACTTATATATACCATTAATTTACTGGCCCTGGGTATATGGTACACTGATTTACTAGGGACTCATGAGTAAATTAAATATGTAAATCAGATGTCAGTCAATTTTAACATGTTTTTGAAACTGAGCACTTTAGCACTGGTTAGCAGTGGTAAAGTGTGGGGAGTCCTAAAGTCAATAAAAACGAATTCAGCAAAACAGAAGGGGTGAAGGCAAAAAGGTATGGGGAAGACCACCCTAATGTGGGCAGGTCTAACAATGTGCAGATGTTCAAGACTTTGGACAGGATTTGGGGACTGCTAGCTATAGGTCTGTTCACTTCCAGGCTGACAACTCAGTTGGGGAAGATTTTCATTTGAAGACCAGATCCAGAGGCCCTGGTAAGTGATGCTTTTCTTCAGGACTGCTCTGGAGGGGATCACTGTGCCTTTCCTCTATTCACCATGATCTCTAGATGTTTGGGCTAGATAAGCAGACCGGCAGCCTCAGTGGTGGTACTGACCCCATTATGCAAATGTCAACCCTGGCACCCAATTGTGCTCATGATTTCCTTATCTGTCTCTCAGTATTCCCTAAACTGTTGACGAGCCCGTACGGCCTGAGTCACAACCTCCTAGTTCAGAGAAAATTGGTGCTGGTAGCATAGCACATTTTTCAGGATGTTCGCCGATATGCCAGTACTTTCAGAGTTGGGTACCTAATGCATCCATGCCTGGAGCACAGCCAAAGCCTACAAGTCAAAGCAGAAGGCATGAGATGGCTGGTATGTGGAATGGGGGTCTGGATCTCGTTTTAACAGATAACATAAAGGGTTTCAACTTCTTAACATCCCTGGTGGCAGTGCAGAAGTGATATAGAACAATCTTCAGGAAATGACACAATTGATGGGAAACCAGTCAGGGAACGTTTAGTGCTGTGGAGGTTGCTAAAAGTGTAAGGTACATGAATCCTCCTAAATCTAGATATTCGAGCATGTGGAATGTTAATTTGACAATGCAATTATTCCAGACATGGGATGATGAGAATAGTTATTATTTAAGTTATTGTCAGCTGAATTGATAATTTTATTATGTTTAGTGTCTTTAAACTGGGATTAAGATGGCAGGGCATTGAAGATTTCTGCAATGCAATTTTCTCAAGGTTTTGATTTGATTTGTAATTTCTAAAGCACAATATTTACCCTAAGGCATCAAGACATCCAGAAAGGGTTGGAAAAGAGAAAAATCCAGAAAGATGCTAGGCCGAGAAAAGCCAGGTCTTAGGATCCTTTCTGAATGGTATCAGAAGAGGAATAGACCTAAGGGCAAGAGGAATGGAGTTCCAAAGTTTGATCGCTGCCACCGAGAAAGCTTTGTCCCCCCAATAACTCTTTCAGACTAAAACACACTGTCACTGGATCTAACTCCACTGTGCATCCTGGACATGTAGGGCAAAACACAGTGTGTTGTGTTATTACGGTTATGATATCCTATCAATTAAACACCTCCACTGTTTTCAGTTTTTGTTTTTATTGTTAGGTTTTTGTTCAGTGGATCTCTATGTTACTGGGGTATTTCACGTAGTTCCATAAGATCCCTGTCATACTCATTTACAGAGTAAATACTGCTGATAGCACCATATTTTACGTTTTCTTTTAAAATGAAGTCCCAAATCACTTGAGTGACCCTCCACTATGAGCCAGATGTATCAAGCGTTGTTCCCGTTCTCAAACGGGCCGATTCGCAGAATCGGCCCATTTGCGAACAGGAAAAACCCTTTTGGGATGTATCATCCCAAAAGGCATTTGCAAAATAGGGAATCACAAAAATTGCAATTCCCTATTTTGCGAATGCATTTAAGGAATCGCAATTTGCGATTCCTTAAATGAAATGCAGGAAGCAAAAAAAAATGCGACCTGCCTTTAAGGAATCGCAAATTACCACCAACTTCAAGTTGGTGGTAATATGCGAATTCCATGAAAAATGCACTTATTTGCACTTTTCAAGGTGCCATGTGGCGTATATACATGCCTCATGTGCACACATGCATATTCCAGTGGTGCAACAGGGTGTCCATTTGGCACCCTTGCATCCTTGAAATTGCATGCTCAATTTGCGATTACCTATTGGGTACTCGCAAATTGCGCACGCAATTCCAATTCATTCCTATGGGCCTCTAGGCCCATAGGAATGAATGGGAAGCCATTCCTTATTTGCAACTTGCAATTTGCGAGTCGCAAATAAGGAATATGTAGGAATCGCAATTATTATTGCGAAACCTACATACATTGCATTTTGGGATTCCATAATAGCGAATCGGTAAAATTTGCTATTATGGAATCGCAAAATCCAAAACTGATACATCTGGATCAGAATAAGTAAATTTAAATATGTTAAAAAGTGCTCTGCTTGGGTCAGATCTAAAGCACAGCATTGCGGTTCATCACAGTTCTGTTTTCTAGAGAAGATTTGCTACATGGCCAAGATATGTGCACTGATGTCCTGCTTTTTAAGACAGATTGATTCTGAAATGTTTTTGAACATTCCTATTATTGCACTTATGGTGCATATGAATGTTCGTAACTCAGGTGAAAAAGGATGTGTATGAAGGTAAGTGTAGTTTGATGTCAGTTGTCCCTATTACATGCTTGCTTGATCGCTAGTAAAATTGTCAAATTGTGACATAGGTTCACATTGGAGCACAACAGGAATGTTAACTCTTGAAAGACCTTGGAATATAAACCGATGCTGGCAATTTCACATAAAAAGTAACGTCGAGCTAGACTTTGTTTCTTTGTTCTGCTACTTTACTACACAAACCAAACATTCTAAGGACTATTGTGCTACATTTCATAATATTGTTGTGTAGTTCTTACCAATCCTTAGGACCTGTGCAGTGCTCGAAAAACATAAACTAAGGGCTTGGTGTCAAGACTGAATCCAGACACACCCACAGGAAATGTTGGCCTTTAGACCAGCTAGCTCACAGTGCCACCGTAAGCCCGCTAACCTACCAAGGAGCGAATGGTTTTCTGGCAACCATTGAACATGACAACCCTGATTCCTCAGGAATTGTGGAAACAGTACAGAACCTTTCGCTTAGTTACTCATGCTTACTTTTCTCAGAGAAATATACACTGACTACACAGTGGGACGTTTTCAATAATATTTATTGAACCAACATTATTCTTGCATAAAACGTGTGTTCTTCAATGATTAGTAGACAGAAGCAGATAAACGTGATTACAAGCACCAACAGCGTAAATAATAGATATAGTTCTACCAAGGTGCTAAACAATTGTATATATGCAGGCATATAAACAAGACAGTAATCTAGCATACTCCTACTATACGAAGCCTACTCTAAGCGTAACTAGAGTGTGTGTAGTTGTAAACCCCAAAACCCCCCCAAGGGACGATCCAACCCCATTATCTGTTGGTATAGGGTAAAGGACCCCGTCTTGTTCAAAAACTGGACACACCTCACGAGATGTCAGGTTGCTGCGTGGTGATTTCTCAGCATGCAAGGACCCTCTGTGTCAGAAGAAGTACCCCCTCTTCCAATCTATTGGGATGCCTATAATTTAGAATAAAAGGTGGCCTCGTGATGTGCGCGTTAGATTAGTGGTTTTAGGGATATATCGATAGCGTTGTCACCTGGTGGATGAAGATAGGACAACTTTTGTGCCCAGTGCGTAGAGAGGCCTAGTACATGATACTCAAGGTGTCATGATAATGTGCGAAGCTGGATGTGTAAACAAAGTAGTTTCAGTGAGACTAATCCAACATTGCCGTGCATGCAAATGTGTGCAAAAGTTCACAGCTGAAATGTGTTTTTCAAGGGCAATGTAAGAAATAAGCTGCTTCGCAACATGGGCCTAACTCGGGAATATAACAGTAGTGCCAGTGTTGTCCCATACCATTCCCTACTGCAGTTACCATAAACTGTAAAAGCTGTATATCTGAGACCACACAGGCTTGTTGCCAATTTACATTGTATCAAGAGGCACACCTGTTCTGCTGCCAAGGGGAGGAGACGGCTAGCACTTAAAGTGCTTACCCAACTCCTGCAGCGCAGGACTGCACAGACTTCTTGCCAAGGGACTCTCTGTCACAATTTAGATTGCGCCAGGAGGCTCACTTGTTCTTTGGCCAGGGGGAAGAGACTGCTAGCACTTAAAGAGCTTCCCCAACTCCTGCAGAGCTGGACCACACGCACTTGTTGCCAATTTACTTGGCGCCAGGAGGCATACCTGTTCTGCCGACAGGGCAGGAGACTGCTAGCGCTTAAAGAGCTTCCCCAACTCCTGCAGAGCTCCACCACATGGACTGGTTGCCAATTTACATTGTGCCATGAAGCACTCCTGTTCTGCGGCCAGGAGAGAACAATACTAGCGCTTAAAGCGCTTCCCCAACTCCTGCAGCACGGGCCATGCCTGGGCAAAATCAGAGCCAAGGGCGGGCCCTACTGCGTCCGTCTACGGCCGATCAAGGCCGGGCATGCCACCCCTCTAAGTCCTGCTGTGTGGGGTGAGTCGATGCTTCCTGTTAATTAAAGTATTTGCATTTATGCTGGCATTCCGCATTCGTAGATCGTTCAGGTTGCAACGGTTTACAGCGTTCTCTCCATTACAGACTATGGTATAAGATCTCAAATTGTTTGTGTTTCTTGGCCTTTGTTCTTGCCCATCAGGAGTAAAAAAAGCAAATTACTTCTATTGACAGGATGCTTCAGAGAGCAATGGTGGTGATTTCAAAAGAAACTGAACTTACGGAAAGGAGACTGTCTCTGGGAACGGGTTCTTTGAGCCTATCTGTTCTGAATGAGAGTGAGAGAGATTGCTCTAACATAAGTGATGCTCCCTCTGTGGATCCTTTGGTTCTGAATGTGGGGATGGCTCCTTCATGACGCTCACCTTCAGCTGCCTGTTCTGCCAAACCAAGAAAGTGGGGGAAATCCTAAGTCCTCTGTGGCTACCAAGCAGCCTAGACGGCAGGCTCAGACCAACCGCCTGTTGTTACAAATGCAGAAGCTTCAACACCTGTTGGAGCCTCCGTCCACCTGACACTATGCAGTTCTACAAATGAAGTGGAGGAGTCAGCCTCAAATCCTTCTTGGGCCTCAAATTTTATGGAGGACTATCTAAATTTAGAAAAATACTGTCTGCGGAACCTTTACCAATTTTCTCCCATTTGCATGCCATTGAATAGGAGTTAAGGGATATCAGACAAGCTCAGTTGTATGTTCCCGTGGCTACTAATAAAGCACAAAGGGCAGGTTTGTCATCTGGAACCAGTCAGCCTGCCCTACAGGCTTCCGCAATTCTTGTCTTGCCAGCGAACAAGACCGTGATTAACCAACATCCAGCTACACCTTCTACTACTGTACAAAAACATGTCGCCAGATTGTGTGATAATCAAACACCTCACGGGGATCCTCTGATAGCTGGGGGAAAATAGGAAGTATGATGGGGAAGTCACCTCCCAAGTCAATAACCCAAAATATTTACAAGAAGAATCCTGTGATATATCTTCCCTTTGCCTCTTGTCCATATGTGGCGGTCCTCGCCGGGGTTCCACAGCTGCGTGAGGACCAGAGGGAGGTCCAAAGGGAGCTTGCCAATAAAGTTTTGAATTGGCTGGCCCGTTACAGGGACTTCCCTCGTTGCCATGCTAATAATATGTTACTAATCTGCAAATAGGCCCTGGGCAAGCAGATCGTTCTGCGGATTGCATTGTTATTAATTTTAGGACGTCTAATTTGGTGGAAAGATTGCTTATAGGCCATTCAAGTCAGATGGGGGAGAGGGGCGGGGGGCTCTTCTTGTATTGAAATATTGCAGCTGGGCTACTTTTATAAACCACACTATTTAGGTAGACCAGGAGGCCCTGCTCACCTTCAACAATGTTTACCCTTACATCTCCTCAGGGCCATTGCCCCTTCTATATCTGATAGGGAGGACCTCGCTAAGCAGTTCGGGCTTGACTGTTTCCATGAGGAGCAGGGTCAAAACTGATTTGCATATGACTAGTTCCAAACTGGGGTGGCATGGTGAGCAAAAGAACAATGGATTTAACCCAGATCTCTGGAATGGGGGTGAACGTTTGATTTGTTCAGCATTCCATCCATCATTTGTTTGTGTAGCAATTTTCACCACAAGTGGGATGGGCATGCCTAGATGTGGGTCCCTTGCTCACTGTGTCACTGGATTCAAGCTAATCTGGGTCTGCCAGAGTCCTGCTCTCCTCTGCTGGAGTGAGTTCCTGTTCCCAAGAGGTGCCTCACAGGTCCTGAACTCTTGGTGTGGCATCAGTTGAGCTCCTCCTAGAAGAAAAGAAGAAATTCCGAAGTTTTGGGCTCTTCGTGACCGCAAACTAGTATGTTAATGGCAAGATCTTGCAGCCCATGCCAACCGTCAAAGTGAAGCTCCGATGAACACGACTCATGGGGCTACAGCAACAAGCAGCGGTGACCGGCACTGAGAGATCCGCACTCTAAGCAACAGCAGCAACAACCCGGAACACTGCCAATGAGAAGCTCCAGCAACAACCGTCTGCGATGACCAACAGGATCTTCACGCTACAGAGACACCCGTCCTACTCGTCATGCTACAGCAATAACCATTAGCAACCCTCCCCCTGCTCTTCTTGGCCTCCTCCACCATTAACGGAACTCTTTGCGCTGGATTTTTAAAGAGAACTTTTTCAGCTGGACTAACTTGGCCCCTGTGTCCGACCCACACTCTATCGCGGTTGAAATGAACTTGTGACTTTTCCCTGGTCTAGGACTACCAGATAACCTTGAGTGGCGCTTTGTGTTTTTAGGTGCTATACTTGGTTCAAAACTTTGAAGGTACATATTTCTGGTTCTATGGAATTGATTTTTGTCATTTTGGTGTCAAATAAATGATTACATTTTACTCTATTGCTCTAAATTGGTGTGGGATTTTTCTTGTGCAATGTTTTCACTGTATTAATGTTTGAGTCTGCATAAATACTTTTCACATTGCCTCTAGGTTATGCCTGACTGCTTTTGTGTCAGGCTAGCAGAGGATTTAGCACAAGTTCATTTAGTGACTTTTGTGGTTCACCCTGACAAGGACAGTAGCTGTTGCTAGAGAAGGGTTGCAACCCCCTCAACCAAGAACCCAATTTCACACAGGAAGTTAGTGGAATGACCTTCTTTTTTGTGTAACATGATCTCTTCTCCTCAGCCACCGTCATTGGGAAAATTTCATTTTGAGCTCCTTGAAGTTCAACGACATGGTTCGCGGGATGGCCAGCCAGTGGATTGCTGCAGCAGTCAAGGTGTGTAAGACCCAGTTCATGGAGCACAAGCCAGACGCGGGCTACTGGGGCTCCAAACTTGATGGTTGAGGTAATTTGCCACTGGTATGCGGGGTCTCCCCTGCAATGACTCTGTAAACTGGGTTAAGTACACCCCTTTTGCACTTGATTCTCGGGATAGTGAAGACAATCAGTCAGTGGCTTCTCAGGGGTGTGGTTTCGAAGACAAAGGCTCAAACTCATTAAAAAACAGAAAATAATGTACCGTGCAGCGCAGTGGTTATCTTGTAGTTAACAGAAAGTACTTCAATCTCATAGCAAAACAAACTACCATACACTTCAAAGATTGCACAGTTACAGGGATGCAAATTCACACACACGTTCTAATGAGTGTGTTACCCTCTACAAGGCACCTCTCCCTCCAGATACCTCTAGCTCCACCCCTCCGAGAGTTTCTAAACATCAATGGTAACTTAGGCAAAGGTACGGTTATAGGCATTGACTAGGCAAAGCTATAGATCACTATCACTAACCCCAACATTCTAGCAGCAGGATTCAACTTTGCATGAGGCGGACACAGTCATAGTGTTGATGCATATTCAGCCCGCATTCCCTCCTGTTTGGCATTGTGTATCAGTGGTGCTAGCAGGTGCTGTCAGCAATTTCCCACATTTGGGATCAGTATTGCCAAAGGAAGACCCCCCTGACTGTGGTCTCAAACACCTCCCTTGGTCACCAATGGTGAACGGGCCATCAGGGCTGATCGGTGGGTGCTAGTCTTCAGCAGCTGTGGGCTCCAGGCTTGTGCAGCAGGGCACTCTTCTTCAACAGTTGCATCCTCCGGGGCCCGCTACCCCTCCTGAATTAGGTAAACACTGGATTTTGGTGACAGTAGTTGGCTAATTTTTGGAGTCTTACATGCTGGGAACAGGCTGGGATTCTCCTGGATAGTCTTTCCTCCTCTAGGGTCAGACAATTTCCTTCCCCTTTTGAGAAAGCAAGCATGCATGCTACTAGACTCTAGGCAGACCCTCAGTTGAAGATTTTAGGTGATATCCCCTCAACTCTGTGAGACTGGCTGTCATGACATGCCAGACCTGTTCACTCAGCAAACCTTATATTACTCAGTGGAGCCCTCATTTTTTGGTCAAGAAAGATTTGGGACTGGAACAAAGTGGGGTAGCTTGGGTCCTACTTTTATACTCATTTTCCAGTCAGGAAATATATGTCATATGTCATAATCACAGGTATACTGTGAGGCACAAGAGTAGGTCTCATTAATACATATGGTCCAAATGTGGATGATCCCGATTTCTTCGTGAAAGTGCATGCAAAAATACGGGAGCTTCCAGATATGGAACTCATTTGGGGCGGAGACATGAATGTCGCACTGGACATTACATGCGACAGATCGCACGCTACGACTGAACAACATCAACGTGCGGCTGAAGCCCTCAAACATGGTATGAATGAATTTCGACTACATGATATATGGCGCATGCGTAACCCACATGTACAGGATAGCACCCACTCCTCAACTGCACATAATAGTTGGTCCAGAATTGATTATTGGCTTATAACGGAACGAGCATGCACATGGACCCAAGATGTCAATCACCTACCAAAAACGCTGTTGGACCATAAGCCTGTCCTACTGACTATACAAATCCCAACATACACCCCACCACCGTTCGTATGGCGATTTAATGCAACAGCCTTACTAGACCCACTTTATGCTGAAACGATACACAATGCAATAGAAGACTACTTTGCCACCAATAAGCAATCGGTGGAAAGTGTGAGCACACCATGGGAAGCCTTCAAGGCGACACTGCGGGGGGTATGCATAAGCACAACGGTGGGAATCCTTAAAGATATTCGTACCTAATTAGTACGATGTGAAAAGCGAATTAAAAAGTTAGAAGAAGAATACGAAGATACACACAGAGCAGACATTTTAAGTGCTAGCAGAGATGAAATAAACACTTACAATACTCTAGCAGATGACTAAGTGAGATACTTAGCGAGACGTCATACAGCACGCAGGATGAGCGAGGGAGGTAGGCCGGGACGTATACTTGCATAAAATATATGCATAGAACACAAACAGCATACTATACTAAGAATGATAGATGATAATGATGCAGGACATTATGACACGGCCGGTATTCTACAGACTTTTATGGACACTTACGGCGCATTACATAAAGCACGTGATACGGCGCACGCACAAGAGATACTGGATTATGTGGAGGATGTAGCGCTGGTATGGCTCTCAGACAATCAGCATGAATATCTAGCACAGCCAATCACTTTAGAGGAAGTACAGGATACTATAAAGATTCTCCCAAATGGCAAAACACCAGGGCCAGACGGCTACATAGGAGAATTTTACTAAGCTTACTCGGAGCTAATTAGCCCATACCTATTGGAAATGTATGACGAAGCATATAATAATAAACTTCTTCCCCCAACACTGCCTGAAGCACTAATAGTCGCATTATTTAAACCAGAAAAAAATGGAAATAGCAGAGTCCTATAGACCGCTCTCCTTAATAAATACAGACGCAAAAATACTAACCAAGATAATTGCAACCAGGCTTCAACCGTTAATGACTACTATTGTCATACCAGATCAATCTGGGTTTATACCATCCTGATCCACAACAGATAACCTGCGTACGATATTCGCCCTCCTACATCAACTGAACCCGGAGTTGGAGGCTGTGGCTGTGTTACTAGACGCGGCCAAGGCCTTTGACTCCATTGAATGGACCTACCTATTTACTATTATCCAGCGGATAGGTCTTCCACCAATGTTAATATAATGGATCAAACTTCTTTACAAGGAACCTACTGCTCGCATAAAAGATAACAGACATATATTGGATGTAATACTGATACAAAGAGGAACGCGGCAAGGCTGCCCGCTTTCACCTTTGCTATTTGCAATTTCTCTAGAACCTCTGGCCTGTAAAATACGCCAGAAATATGCATTTACAGCCTTACGATTTAATCTGCGCCCCATTGGCATATCATTGTATGCGGATGATATGGTTCTGTATATTAGGGATCCCAATGTTAAACTATCACCAATACTTCGAGAATACATAAAATTCGGGCAACACGGTTTACAAATAAATTGGTCCTAATCAGCGGTGATACCGTTGACAACCAGTACAAAATCACCACAAATGGATTTCCCGCTGGTTTGGCAGGAGGATCCTATAAAATATCTAGGTAATTGGATACACCGTGACTCTGAACTAGTGATTCAGAGTAACTATGGCCAAGTAATTGATAAATTAGAAACACAAATAGACCGATGGATCACACTACCATTATCTCTAGCAGATAGGATATCTCCTATAAAAATGGTACTGCTGCCCAAACTCCTATATCTTTTCACCAACATTCCCATAACTCCCCCAGCCCCCATCTTCAACCGATTACGCTCTCTCTTGAATAAATTGATATGGGCGGACAAGAAAGTCAGGATACATTTGCGCACGATGACATTACCATACACCTCGGGGGGCTTTACAGTCCCTGATATCTACCTACACTATTTATGCGCTCAAGCGCAATATACCTACTACTGGTATCATCCAGTGCAATATATGCCACACCTTGCAGTAGAAGACGGCTATGCCCATCCCATTAAATTTGCAAATATATTACCACACTCGAGACCTCATCTAACCAAACACGAAATAAACACAGTCCGCACGACAGCCTTGGCATGGAGACGAATTAGCCAACTCACAGATAAGACCCCCACTGAACACGCCGAATCTACCACTAGCACAACATCCCACCTTATTGGTAACGCAAGAGAAGGGTGGTATGGCATTACTGGAACAGATTGGCATCACGGTGACGGGTGATTTATACCCGAATGGAACATTTAGAACGCCGACCGATTTGGCATATGTAAGCAATCAAACACTACTATTCAAATTTGCTTACCACAGACTGCGTGCAGCAATCCAGGTACTCTACCCCACATTTCCAAATGAACCCTCTTCCCTAGAGACGCTACAGCTATTAATAACTGCTCCGAACAACACACACATAGTGGCACGACTTTACAAGGCCTTGCAGAGAGAAATTGGCACTGACAGACAAAAAGCACGCGACAAGTGGAATCTGGTACTAGATGCACCTCCGACAGTGGAGGAATGGCAAACCTGCTGTGCACTTACTGAGCTCCTTACGCCCAATGGAAATTTACGTATAATACATTATAAATACTTGCACCAAACGTACCACACTCCATTCAATTTACAGAAACATGGCTTACGAGAGGATGCAAAATGCAAGTGCTGTAGGACAGATCAGGTCAATTTTATACACCTAGCATGGTATTGTAGTAAAGTGAAGCTGTTTTGGGAGCAGGTGGTACAGTTATTAAATATGATCCTGAATTGTAAATTAGACTGCACGCTACAATTATGTTTATTGGGGCATTTAATGCATTTGAAATCTACCAAGAAATAATAAGCTGCCATCATGCTACTGTTAGCAAAACCGAGGGTAGCCATGCATTGGGACAGCAGGAAGACCCCTACCGTGGCCCAATGGGTACTTATCCACTGTAAAGATAATTTTTTGATCTATGGAGAAGAACTGCCACCAGCTGCTAAACCTTCTAACTTCTGGGAGCCGCTCACCAACTACCTACGAGAACACCCTGACCTCTTAAAAACCGATGTGTAATTACTGTTTATGTTAGGGGTATGCACCATTACTGGGCTGTAGCATTGTTATGCCAAATGTTGTGTAAAGTGCTATGAAATGTAAATGTACTATTTGTGGAATGGATAATGCAAGATTGACTTGATATGTATGAATATGATCTGTTTCATTGAATGGAAAACTTATAAATAAATAATAATAGAAAATGCAATACTAATTCAATTACTGTATCTGGGCACTATAGCATCTTATCTTTCAACAATGAACACTCCTCTTTTTCCCCCATCTCAAAACCAGGTGGATCCTATAAAATAGTTTTAGATTATAGAAATCCAAACACACACTCTAACATAGGCACTTTAAAAAGCACACAGCATGGGTTAATAACAAACCTGCTACAGAAAAAATATAAAACAACCCTGAACATGTCCATGGGTTCTTCAGTCAGAACATAGCACCTAACAGTGAACATGTAAATGCCTTCAGTTTCAATGGAGTGCAGTACTTGTTTGAACGATTGCCCATGGGGTATAAGAGCAGCCCTGGCCTATCCTTAACACACATAACTAAGGTCTTATAAATACATCCCGAGATGCTGTCATACATCTGTCTCTCAGATGACAATTTAGATGCACACCTAACTATGGTGGACCAGCAAGTGACAATACTAAAATTACACTGTTATAAAATTAACTTTAGGTAATCTAAAATTGCATGCCTGAGGGTACCTTTTCATGCATTTGAGTTACCCAATGAGCGCAAGCGACTGTCTCCTGATTTTCTTCAGAAATGTGCTACATTGCAGCCCCCCCAGACACACTGAAGAAATTACAATCTCTGTTGGGGTTTCTTAACTTTGGACGGACATACTTGCCACCCTATGATGAGTGAGTGAAGCCCGTGTACGAGTTAATTTCTCCCATATTTTCTGCAAAACACTGAAAAAGCAGACATACTGATATCTTGCGTGTGCTACAAGTAGACATGCTAGAGACAATATATTTACAGACTGGGGAGAACAAGACGAAACAAGTATAAAGAGTTGTACCAAGCTATTCAGGTTACAAATATGTAATCTACAATGAAGGACAGATGATTCCCATAGATTAGAAATCCCACTTATATTCTCCAGCTGTAGCATGTTTCTCTTCCATAGAAAAAATCCTTGAGCTATATAGACAGCTGTTTTGAAAGAAAGCCCGATGGGGAAGGAAAACTATTAATTGTGGTTTCTCCCCTACTGGTGCTAGAGGCGGTCATTAAGGCAAGCATTTCTAAAGCGCGCACCCTACACCTAAGACAGGTACAGTGGGCCACTCCATTAAGTGCAGTGGATGTAATTTTCAGTATGGTCCGACTCTTCAAACACAAGTGTTTTCTCTAACATGAACAGTATGTGATTCAGACTCTTAACCCTTTGAGCGATACCAGAGGTGTTCTATACAGATGGCTCTACAAATCCTATGGTAGGAACTACATAAAAGTACTCCACAGCCTGCAATGCAGTTCAGGGTCTAGTTAAAGATGGCAAGTTCCACCCACAGCACACCCACTCCAAAATCCTAGGCTCTGCCTGCAACAATTCATGCCTTGGTACATGCATTACAGAAGGCGCAGTTCCCACACTAATAGCATCCGATTCATCCTTCTGTGTGCAAAGTTACAGGTAGATTAAAAAACATTGGTACCAGAACGAATCTGAAGATTCAAAAGGAATACCGATTCAGAATAAACAGCTCTGGGGAAGGTAGCTGTCCTACAAAACAATCTGCCACTGGTCCATGTGATGTACACTTTGGAGCACGAGCATGACGGGATTCACCCAAAGTGAACTGTGCGGCCAATTTAGCTGCAGAGGCTACCGTACAGAATGCTACATTAGCAGTCTGAAACACATCTCCAACGAAAACGGACACAGATATACTAACAGTGATACAGGCAACAATTGAGAGTGAAACACCGCCAGCCGACTTTTCTTTCAAAAACTCCTACACCCCCCATTCAGATAACACTCCTATGTTTATCATGCACGGAGTGAAAGACAGGCTAATTCCTAATAAACTCCAAATTAGAGACTTAAACAACGCAGCCCATGAGGGGTTGGTATCTGCTCATGCTGGGATAAATGCTACAGGAACACTACTGTTGACTATCTGTACATACAAAGGTCAGAGATTATGTTCGACAATATGATGTTTGTCAACAGATTAAAGCTCCTACTGTTAGAAGACCCGAGCAGACTCCCCTCACAGTCTCCAATATACAGTTTAGAAATTTTTATTTTGGGCCATGTCCGGCCAATAAATCCTGTTAACCAATATGAGTACATATTGGTGACATCTGATTCATTTTCTCAATTTCTATGAGTGTGACCTCGGAGAAATGCCTGTGTTCGAGCAGCCCTAAAGGACTTGCAGTGTCTCACAGACATCAGAGCAGTATATACCTTTCATTCAGACAAGGTTTACAGGGATGCTATGTCTGCTCTGGAAGTATGTCTGCAATTCAGCAATCCATATTGAGCAGAGAGTCACAGTTTAATCAGGCGGGCTAATGCCACACTTAAACAAGCCCAGAGCATTAGGGTACTTAGTTCAGGTCTTAGTTGGTAGCATCACCTGTACGGAGTTCAGAGAGCAATAAATAACTTCCCTAGATGAGTATGAGGGCACGCTCCATACAAAGTTCTCTTCGGAAAGTCAATGTATGTACCTGGCCTAGGGAACCCTGGGAAGGTGGTGTAAGCCAAAGAATTTGATCAGGACCAACGCTTAAATGTTTTACAAGATTGACTAAGAGGTCAGAAACAAACTATCTAGTTTGAAGCATTCTAAAGGTACCACCAGCGAAGAGAAGGTGTCAACAACTGCTGACAGGTGGGTCACTTAAGTAGGAGATCTACTTCAAGAAAAGCTTTTGGGCCATACTACAGACCAGGAGTCTCCAACCTTTTCTGTAGCGACAGCTACTTCTAATCAGTGAAGATAATTGTGAGCTACTGAAAGCTTAACAACTCACACATTGTTACCAGACACCCCCATACCCAGCTTTATTGACTTTAAGGCTAATGTCCATAGAGCCAGATACTATGGTTTGAAAATAAAATACTTTGAATAGGGGCACTATGACAGGGCTGCCATTTGTGTCAGTCAGAGTGTGGTCTTTGGGGATGTATATATGTGTGTGTATCAGTGGGATATATGTATATGAGTGACTGAGAGCCTGTGTCATATGTACTTGTGGCAGAGAACATACCTTTCACCATATGTGGCAACGTTACATGTATAACACAAATATAGAACCGTTTTTTTCAAGTGGGAGAAATTTAAAGTCCACAAATAGTTTCTGCAAAGGTGTTCAATATATGGAACATTTTTCCGCACTTAAAATTCCTCCCATTTGAATCATGACTGTTTTTTCAGTGCTCTACAATAGCACTGTGTCTACTGGCCATTAGAAGCAAGAGGGCTCTAAAATGAAGAGCTAACTTAATCTTTGAGGTTACTTTTCATTTTAATTTTCTCCTCTTTAAAAGCATTCAGAAACATTACTTTATTCGCACGCTCCAATATTGAGTTGTCAAGGACTTTTATTTAAAGAGTTAAATACCTCAGTGCTTCAATTCTTTACCTCTTTGTCCCAGCCTCATCCTGGGTCATAACTCTGACTGAGCACTGCTCATTATCAGGCCCTGCTATCAGCAGCCTGATGATAATAATGTAAAATAAACACAGCCTCACCATACCTTTAAAAGGAAAATGTGACCCTGTGATTATTTAAAAATGAACTCAGGGTTGTGAACTAAGGTGTCTGAGAGCTACAAGTAGCTCACGATTGACTAGATGGAAACACCTGCTACAAACCATCCGAGCCAGTTCTTGGGGTGCAAAGTAAACAAACTAACATTGCCTCTTTTGTCTGGTTCAAGGAAAAACCAACAGGTGTTTATTGCCCATGATAAGATGCCCTATGTGGCCAACTCTGTACAGCAGACCTCCTGGACATCAAGAAGGATTCAGAGTAGAAGCCCTCAGCTTCTCCCTGCTCTGATTGACATACCCCTAGAAGACAGCAGTAACATCATTATCCTGAGCACCCAGCTGGGGATGTTTGGGCATACTGTGTCTCCAGCTTTACACTGAGCAACAGATTCCATAGAAGAATCTGACGCTGCAATTACTACAGTTGTAAGTTTTGAAACAATGCAGTTGTTTATTATGAACCCTGTATGAGTCAACATTGACTGAGACAATGCCTTTTCAAGAAACAATGATTTATATGTTTTACACAAAAGACTCTTCATCACACTCCCCAGTCAACATACACAATTGATTTCTTCTTGCACATCATTGGTTTTGTGAGAGGTACTTGATACCGCTGTGATCCTATATTTGGATCTCTATAGGAGGGTTTATTTTCATCATGTGTCTGACAACGCTGACGGTCATTCTGTTACTACTGAAAGGACATTACGATCCTTAAAGAACTGCTCCACAATTCGTGGACAGAGAGGTTTAACCGCATCTTTCTTCCCACAGAGCTTGAAGAGAATTCTACGATGCAAACATTATAGCGTTGCCTGTGACCAAGTGCATAGCATGGGAAAGGGTTCCCTATCAGGTTATGGGAACCAGTGAGACATTGCAATTGCCATGTGTTGAAAGTTTCAATGAATGATGTGATTATTCCTGGTTCTATTTCAGATGACCGGGACACTGAGAGTGTAAAATGTATAATGCCTGATTTACAAGCATATACTACACAAAGTAATTATGATCCTCATTTGAATGCCTTGAATTACAAAGAAATTTATTGTTTTCATGATTATGCACACTATTACATACATCACACTATTTATCCCAGAGAAATATAGAATTACACACAGTGCGAGCAGTGAAACTCCACCTCTTATTGCTCATCCAAATTTCTTAAAGAAATGTTCCTTTGCCAGAGGGAGGACAGGATCCATCCCTCAACTTTCTATTTTTCACAACTCCTAAAGAGCTAATTACAGATAACAATATGATTTATTTACAGGAGCTCAGTCAAAATGTGGCCATACAGGGTAGGAGTGCTGGAAAGAAAATATTGATGAGAAACGTATTTCGGGAACTAAATATTGACAAGTTCAAGGTAAAGAAGCCCTATTCCCGAGTGTGCATTATGCCCAAAAAGGTGATTTTTTAACCAAACTATCCTGCAGACTACCTGCCAGGGAATTGGAACTATGTAAGACCATAAACAACCCTCTGCACCAAAGGATGATTCAATACTAGTCACCAATTGGCAACAAAAAAATGTCTGACTCTTAAATAAATGCTATGATTCAGAATGGACTTCTAATTCCTTGCAGTTCCCTCCTGAAGGTTCAGCCTGATGCATGTATTGTTTCCTTATCCACAACCCTGGTATAAAAGCTAATCGCCCTGATCCCTGGTATAGTAGACATATGTAGTGTGGGGAAGCTGTGACAAGGTTGGTTGATTTTTCAGATTTCCATCCAGGCCCACGCCATGCTAGAACTAAACGATTTATACCGACAGGAATATATGCCATTTATAATGATAGGGACAAATACTCAGAGAGAGAAGCTGCAGAAAGAATTTGACAGATAAAGAAAACATGAAGCAGTTTTTAAGATTATCATCAATGCCATGCACTCTCCAAAAGTGTATTAATTGAATAACATCAGGTCTGCAGCATTTTATCTGTTTAAAGGAAATCTGGATCCTTTATATCATGGCCTGGCTTCATTAAGAGATATAATGCAATGCCACCGGGTGTTACAAATGTTTTGATCAGATTATGAGCCTGGCAACTTTTAAATGAAACAGTAATTTTTAATCTTACAACTTGATGTTAACACAGAAAATGATAGCCAACAAGGAATCCACTTACACTTTTCTTAAGCATTGAACAAATGGAGGGAACCACATTTTCTGTTAGTGAAAGTCCACCTGTGACAAGGCTGATACACAAGTTGTTCCCCTTTCAATTACAACTTTAACATTTCATGATTGCAGAAATATACATCATAGGACCTGATACGTGAAAATGCACAATTCACATCTGTTTAATTCTAGGAAATGTCCTGTCTCGTACATGTTTAAATGAAGACTAGACTGTGTTTATCAGTGTTTCAAGCTGCAGAAACCCTCTAGTTCATTCACTACTGTGTGATTACATTTTTTTGTATGGAATGTGCAACACTTTGATGTCTGGATTGAATTGTGTGTTATCAGTAACTCCCATTTCGTCCATCCCCACGCTCCACAGACTTTTAAATAATGCTTCTTAACGAATGTTAACCAACATCAGCTCCTGTGGGTTGGAATCCGACCAACTTTATGTGATTACGGTTTCTAAAACAATACTGTCATCTTGGAACTGCATCTGGAACAGCTCTCAGTGGCTTTCCTAGATGTGGAACTGCTCCTGAAATCTCTGCACTCACACCAGAAACAATGTCAAGCAAAGCACCTGCCTATGCTGTGAAATGCTCGCTATGATGGAAAAGCTTCTTTGAAGGGCTTCCGGAGGATTGGCTCAGACCACTGAAGTAATTTCAGCCATCAACTGAAACACTTTCACCATCTCTGAGTATTGTGGAACCACAACATGTTTCAGTTCTCTGGTCCATCCGCCTCATGAGTAGCTGGCAAAATGCCTGCGCTATCAATCAATCTCACTGATCACTCATATGCTGTCTGTGATCCCGCTATTTGGGAAATATCCTCAGTAGACAAGTAGAGCAGTGGCTCTCAATTCAACAAAAAACATACACAGAATCCTGTATCAACTACAAACCCTTGATAAGATTGCCCATCTTAAATTGTGTACCGATTTCAAATATGGCTCACATGCATCTTGCTACACACAAGATCTAATGGCAGAGAAAGCCTCTTGTAAAAAATTTGGAAAACGGTGACGACAAACCAACAACTCTATGGACAAGGAGGCTTAAAGATTTCATAAACCCTAGAGCCTGCTCTCAAGAAATGCAAGCATCTCAAGAACTCTGTAACTACTGGCCAATCACTTTGAAGTCAAAATCAAAGATATTTTCCAGAAATTCCCTAGACCCACTAAGGGGATTTATTTAATCCTACCCTCCTCTGACAGTGCTACTAGCTTAGGAAAGTTTAATGCTGTTGCTCTGGAGAATAGTCTCCATAACCACACTCTCTCTCAGATGCATTTAATTTTATTTACAGCGTCACTCATACCAGTGTAGGGTGTCAGAGCACTTTACATCACACACATTACTCAGAGACAATCAATATGTATGTAAATCACTGTATAGAAAATGTTACATAAGACTAAGGACTAGAAGGTGTAGGAGTCACATGACAACCATACTACTAGGCGGTATAGTTTAATAATGATTGGTCTGGAGAAACAAACTCAGAATTTTAAAACGTAATACCATGGTTGGGGGTTCTCTTTAATAATCAGAATTGATTTCTGTCCAAAAGAACACTTTTTGCAACATTAGGATAATCAAAGACTGGGGGGAAAAACATAACGCTCTAATTTATACCTTGCAGTTTGTATGCAGCTCTTAGATGAAAGTTAATAGCTCACTGTTGTATGTTAGGATTTTAACTTATATACTGCAAGTAACAAAAGTATCTCTCTGACAAAAGCAGTAGCCCACTGACCTATTTACATTATGTGCAGTTTGTGATCTGTGTAATAAGGTGGAATCTGACTGTATGGTTGCCCCCACTTTTTTCCTGGTGTTTTGCTGGTTTTCGACTTAGTCTGGCTGGAATCCTGCTATTCAGGACCCCAGCCTATCTGCTTTCTCCCTTAAATTGATCACAAGTACTATAGGTACACTCCAGATTGGATTCTGGGGTACCCTTACAAGTCCCTAGTATATGGTATACTATGTACCAAGGGCATAGGTACCCCAGAGGCCCACCAGGGGCTGCAGCATGTATTGTGTCACCCCTGGGAAGCCTTGCAAAATGACACCACAGGTCTGCTACTGCAGCCTGGGTAAGGTGGTGCATGCACCCCTTACTGAGATATAGGTTCACTATATCTCTCCATATCACTGCACATATAAACCTATCAGACACCCCTATGGCAGGCCTTACCAATCCTGAAGGCAGGGTGTTGTGTTTTATGTGAGAGGGTGCCCATGCATGAGCAGAGCCCCTCAGCAGGCTTCAGAACCTTTATTCTGGGGTTGTTTGTGATGCTGCCAAACCATACACTCTTAAGTGCATTATAACCAAACGGTAAATGCTAACTTTGGAATAGCTGCACGGAAACATGTTGTATTTGGTGTCAAACAGTTTGGAATCATACTCCCACACCAGTTACTGGTGTGGGAGTATGATCCCACCCTTCTAGAGGGAGAGACATGACAGCACCTGTATACTCGGTACCAGCTAACAGAGCCCTGGCATCACAAAATGGATGCTGCGAGCCACAGACACGAGTCTGCCCTCATGTTGCTGGACGAAACTCCGGCAGGGGAGGCCTGGACAATATGTTTCCTGTCACAGGGAGGTATCACCACCTCCCAGAAAGGCTTTAGTGTATTGGGGCTGGGTGGGTGCACTCCAAGAGTGCTTTGAAGTTCAGCACTGGGGACACATTTGGTGTCCCTGTGCATAGTCCAGCTCAAACCGGTTGCAGGGGCTACCAGCCCCTGCTCTGGCGCGAAACTGGACAAAGTAAATGGGTGTAGCCACCCCTCTTTCCTGACCCTCCCATAGGTGGGTCCCTAGAGTTTGTCCCACCCCTTCCTTGGGTATAAGAAAGGAACCCCTGGCTACAGGACTTTAGATTACACCTGGACGAAACTCTGATACTGAATCCTGGAACTTCGACGATCTACATTGAACTAGATAAGTAAAGAATCTCCCTTGGAGTAAAGGAGTTACTCCCCAGCAAGGCAGGCACCAAAGACAGATATGACCGGTTTGCAGCTCCGAAGCTCCTGCCAGACTCTGAAGAATTTTGCAACACAGGAGTTGGGTTTCCGTGGTCTTAGAGGTCGAACAGTACCCACAGCAAGTCTGAGGCCCGTATCCCTCGTGGCGACCGTGCAAACCGAACCCCTGGACACCACGTCACTTTGCAGAAGCATCAGCTTTCCAACAACTCCTGCAGCAAAGCTTTGGATTACTTATAGCCCTTACCCCGAGCAGCATTTGCACTGAAGACTGCCCGCCTACACTCCACGAGTGTTCTGTGAGCTGGCCCTTTGTGTTTTCTCTCGAGGTCCCTTCGCGATCCCTAGTCCGTCGACTGGTGGGTCCCTGTGAAGGCAACTTTACCTCTAATTAGGCTTACCTGATTGCTCTAGACGTGTCCTGACTCTCCATTGCTTGGGGAGCCCCCAGGACCTTGCTGGTCCGCACCAAAGCATCTTTTCTCTTCCTGCGTGGGTTGCTGTTGCCAAGGCTTGTTGTGTTCAATACAAGGACCGACACCCCAGCACTCGACATCCTTTGTGGGACAGCTCAAATCCAGCTTCTGGTTGTCGTCGGCGCCTCCTGGTCCTCGTGGCTGCAGAGTCAAGCTTCGCCTCTTCGCACTTGAATCACCCAACATCGGTGGGTTTTCGTCTACCGTGCCCCTGGTCACTGGCAAGTGACCCAGACTCTGTACCCTCTGCTTTCAGGTTCTTCTGATCTTCGATCCAGGCTTGGATCACACTGGACACTTTTCTCCTTACCGGCAGCAGCACCTTGCAGTAGATCGCCATTGAAATCAACGACGATCCCCGACACCATTTGACAACTATGCACCCGGCTTCCCTGGGTGAGGTAACTCAAGTACTCCGGTGCTCCCGTGGGTGCTGGCCCTAGAACCCCCTAAGTCTAAAGGGGTTTTCTCAAAGTCCTCTCCTAAGTGTCCTTAACTTCTAAAATTCCAACCGTGACTTTCCCATAAAATAGTACGGGGCTCGCGCCTGTGTTCTCACACTGCACACGTCCCCTGTGGGTCTCCTGTGTCACTATCTTGGGTGGTTCCTTGGGGTCCCAGCGATTCTACGTGCTTTAGGCACTGTGTCTAGTGAAGTCGTGGTTCTTATACCCCTTTCTTAATATATGGTTTTGTCCGCCCCTAGGGCCCATTGTATATTGTGCTATTTACTGTTGTTTTATAACTGTATTATTGTGTATCTTGGACTCTAATCTCATAAAGAGATTAGTAGTGAGTGTTTAGAAATAAATACATATATTTTATATATACCTTGTGTGGATCTCCTTTCATTTAGTAATTCAAGAGGTTATAATCTGGTAAACCACGCTGCTTTACACTCCTTCAAGACTTAGCCTGAAGGCTGCTCTCCATAGCTACCACTAGGATAGCTTTCAATAAAGGTTGTATTTAAACCTATCATCAATAAGCGTTGTTTGGACTGGTACAAGGTGCCCACTATAACTAGTGGACAGCATATACCAGGCCAACTTCTCAGAATCTGTATGGTACATGTTCTTTGCAGCAGCCACATTAACCCTCTGAGCTACCTTTCCATGAATCAGAACTTGCACTAGACAAAATGATCTCTCTCTAGGAAGAACATTAAACACCAGAGTCATCATGACATTTTTATTGTTGCCGAAAATTGCTGGAGGCCAGGAAAGAGGCAGCAAGCACTTTTAAAACCTTAATATACTTGCAAACATAATGCCTCCACCCAAAGTCAGCACCTGGTGCGGTCACACCGGTTGCACTGCCCTAGAGCTGGCCCTTCTCAAGTGTCCTGTGACCTCAGTGACAGAGTCACTGTCGCTCTAGGGTGTGCTGCTTCAAAGGCCTGTCTGCAAGACTGGAGGTGAACTTCAATATGGATTGTGGTGGACAAACCTTGAAGGTTAACCCACACTTGCCACTGCTAGGGTCCACCTGCTGGTGCTAAGACACCAGGGCTTCTAAGGTCTTGCGCAGCCTTCTAAGGTCTAGCATGGGATTGTGATCTCTCAGGAGAATGGTCTGGTGGACTGGTTATTAAGGCTGAACCTGGTTCCCCAGTTACAAATTCAGTAGCTCTGGCCATAGTGCCACATCCTCTCCCCCACTGAACACCATATTGCCCCACTGAGAAAACCTCACACTGCCTTCAACTACAAACCAAGTGCTGCCGGCTATAAACACCTGGATGCGGCTCAATTTAAATGACGCAGAGCAATATGCAGCTTACAAAAAAAAGTGACAACATCCTGGAAAAAGCAAACACTCATAGGGAATGCAAAATTAGCAAACCATGTGAATTGTAAGCAGGAACAACATGGTTACCTTAATGCGTTTACACTCACTATTCAGAAATCAGTGAGTGCCCTTGCCTGAAAATTTAAGGACATGACTACAGGGCCCTGAATGGACCCATTTCAATGCCCATTGCTTATATCCTTACAAAACGTAAGCAGTATGGTAAAAAGACCACATCCCTGTACGCAGAGCCGCAGTACACGTTTTGTTTTCCAATCCACACTTTGCAGTACCTCCAGGATTGGTGCACTAGTTGCAAGCCCAGGGAAAACAAAGACAAGAAAACAAAAATAGCGCTTCACTGGCAAACTCTGTAAAAGTGGCGCTAATGTGTTTGGGTGTGAATAAAATCAATCTGGTCAGTTTGCTACCAGCAGGCGCGCAACACCCATTGGACTCAAAGGGCTTCAGCCGCTCTTGAACCCCCCCCCCCGCCCGACCCCCATCGTGTGTGGCAGCCCGGGGGGGGGGGGGGGAATGAGACAGCTTCCCGAGCACTTCACAGGTCTTTTATAGACCATTTGCATGTTAATGAGGCCTTGCTGTTGTTTCACCCCTTCTAAGAGCCCCTGCAGCTCCACTCTGCCTATTGCTTAAAGATTAAGCCCCCCCCCCTGAAATTTTTTCTTTGCCCTCTGGCTACCAGTCTGTCTTACTTTACTTAGTTATTTTTCCTATTTTTAACCTTCTATTCCACATGCTGCACTTTGGAATTAAAATACGACATTTCCAGCAAAAATTATTTTCATTTTTGGATCCATTTCACATGGGAGGAAATAAGAGAAAGGAGAGGAAAGAGTGTAAAGACCCCGTCTTGAAATCTCGGTTTTCTGTAAGAGAAGAACTGCTAGACATAAAGAGAGGGAAGAGGGAAAGAGTTGGGGGCAGGGGGGAAGGCAGCTGAAGCTACAGAGCAGAAGCGGACACTGTATTTTTCTTTTCTGGGTAAGAAGAAAAAGACAGAGTCCTGTTACTTCTCTGCCGCCCGTCCTCGAACGCCAGGAACGCCGAGCTTTATAGGCCATGCCGATTTCTTGCGTCCCGGGACGCATTTTCAAAATAAAAAAAGTAGGGGAACGGAATCGCTGGAATTGAAGAAGTAGGGGCACGCCGTGCCCTGCCGTTCCCCCCCACTTCGACCACTGCTTTTCTTACTCTGACAGTGAAGTTAGAGGATTTTGTAAAGTGAAATGTCTGACAATCGTGCTCTGCAAAGCATGTGAAATTAAAGGCCGTAAGATGTCAGGCTTTTTTTCTAACACAACAATTAAATAGCTAATGAGTGACCTGCACAAACATTTCAAACTATATTTCAGTATTTATGAAAGCACATTTTTGTAACTCTGTATGGCGAAAAACCATTTTTTATAGGATGAAATCAAGTTACAACACTTTACTTGGTGATGAGCAAATGATAAATATTTTTGCTGAAACCCAATTTCCAAACATTGTTTATGGCTACATAGCTCTATCAGTAGAACTGCATGCTAGTAGGGAGGTTTGTGATCACTTCAATGTGCTGTAAATGACAGTGCACTACCACATCATGCTTTAGTGACATATTTATTAAAAGTGAGTTTTTAAACATGAACTGAGAAATATTCCTGTCCCCGCCCTGATGACAATGCCATTAATGATCTATGAGGCAAGTTAGGGGTCATGTGTACCCTATATGTGGGCCAGATTGGTATAATACATGGAGCAAATGTTTAGTCTAATAAATCAAAAACTGTTTTATATTCAATGCTGAACTCACATATTCGACAATGAAGAGAAAGGTAACTCCATAAAATAAAATATTTGCTTATGATCACACCATCACACCATTTGAGACTAGTTTTCGGGTCAAGTGCATTACAGTTAGGTCAAGTAGATTATTCAAGATATTCAACATGCAGGTCTAGTAACATATTTTGGATTTTTTTTAGGCCTGAGGGGTACATGCCCATTTGCAATGCAGTGGGACATTCCTATCCCAAAAAGTCCCTTCCCTGACAAAGATGGCTTTGTGTGGGTGGATTAGCATAGTTTACTTAGATTGTCAAAACAGCTACTTCCTTCTTACAACCAATTTTGGGAATGATGATTGGTTTGTGATCAAAAGAGAATCAAATTCGAAACGTTTCTGGACACTGGGTTGCAATAGCCAATAATGCATGTGTTTTCAAGTCTTTGTGGCAAGACCTTTCCTTGATCTAAAAAGGATGATCACCTATACTTTGAAACTAAATAGGATGGAGGTAAACAGCGAGCACTGATGACTATCTTGAGACACGTATTTTGGAAGGCAGCCACAGAACTATAGTCTTTTGTAAACTTGATGTATAGCTAGGCATCATCTTCCTAGGATTGTAAGAAGTTTGTTATGACCTGAAAGATATCAATCTTAATTGGCAACATTTACATAGTGCACACTACCCCAAGGGGGTCTCCATGTGATGAACGTGGCACTTACAAACCTGCTGAATGAAACAAAATATTCTCACATTGTTTCTGAATGTTAGGAGAGGGTGGTGTTGACTCTAAAGTAGATGTCTTCAAACTGTGGGGCAGACCCCTGGGACGGTCGGGGAAATTAACAGATCTTGTGGTGCAAGGCTCTGGGAGAATGTATCATGCCCCTAGGGCACAGGCCCAAACATCATGTTGAAACCAATGCTATTTTTTAGTGGAAGAAAACAGAATGTTAGTGAGAAATTTTGGGCCATCAGTAATGTCTTTTGTTGCTCATGTCTTGGCTAGGAGTAGGTGTCATAATGTGGGGCAGGGCATTCTAATTAACCCTCAAATTCCGGACACCCATTTCTGCTAATAGATCCCATAGTGGATATTTTTATACTTTTAGTGAGACGTGGCTGCCAATAGAATGTTGGCAGTCATATAGTTTATTGCATTTTTAAAAGGGATAAGTGAACACAGCTCCAATGTTTGACTTGTTAAATGTGTTCATAGGTGCCAATTTTATAGCGGAACATTGTGAGAACGTGTGTGTTTTTCTGGAGGGCTCCAGTGTGTTTGTTTTAAAACACATGTGGGCAACTTTATAAAGTTTGTAGATTATTTCTCTAGAGGGAGGGAGATGTGGCATAATGACAGAGAACAAATGGCTGCCATTGGAGTTTAGGCTGCTGCTCGAAACGTTTAGGAGAAGAAGAATGGACTATATAAGTTCCAAGAAGAAAAGTAGACCGAAACCTTGGAGCAGAGATAATGTGAAGCCAGGTAATGTAGGCAAGCTTAGATCAAGCAAACAAATCTTGAATTTGATGCACTCAGCAGGCGAAGGAGAGACCTATGGACCCTTGATATATGATCCATTTTGCAGATGGCAAATACCTCCGAGAATAATGTAAGATAGCGTTGACTATTGGACTTGGGGCTAATGCTCGATTCTTGTTTATGAACAGGAGGAGCAGTAGTTTAAGTGTTTTGATTTGGTAAAAAACCAATTACTAACAGCATTAATATGAGGTTTCTGCATTAATTTGGTGCTAAATATGAAACCTATGTTTTTTTACTTTGTCAGCAGGAGAGAGAGGAGGATTAAAAGTATCCGGAACATTATAACAGATAATTCAGTAGTTTCAAATTACTACCAAACACAATTATAGATTTTATATTAAAAAAAGTGAAGTGGCTCAAAGTTTTTCTTTGTCTCTCTATTATGCTTGTGTATTACTTTTTTCATTTCGGCTTTCTCCCCTTCTCATAGTTTCCCAATCTCTCTTCGTCATTCTTTCTCCCTTGTCTGGCCTTCCATCTTTCACTCCGGGTCAAAGTTTGATGACGAAAAATAAGTTCTGCTCCCCTCCCAAGTTAAAGAGCGATGCATGGTATTGCAGGAAGTAAAAAGGTCGAATTTGACAAATAACATTTTGTTAAAGGTAGTGAGTTCTTAAGGTTTAATAAGCATCCTCCTGTAAAAGCTGGAAAAATGGAAAACCCATTTGTAAAGAAATGGCAATCAGAACCCTGTTCAGAAGGCCATAGGGCAAACAATAGTCACTGTGCCCAACCATGGGGGGTTGAGACCTTTTACTCCTGATGTTGGAGGTATGACCTACTATGGTTCCTGAGCAACTGGGCCAAGTACTCCTTCTGCACTTGACTCTCAGTGATAGCATGGGTCGAGCAGTCCAAGGCTTCTCGGTGGTGGAGGGGTAGGAAGACACAAGGGGAGTGAACACAGGTTCACAGAACAAAATACGTCAAATAGCAGCAATAAATAATTGTTGATTCAAATACTTGCTTTTATGAAAAAAGGACTATTTATATACCAACACAAAGTAAAATGACATTAAAAAACAATACACACAAACCCACGAGGTCTGGGCTCTAGTGTTTCAATACAGGGATTCTTCAGTTCCACTGCCCTCTCGTTAGCAGTACTGGTTATTTTCCCTTCACGATCGGCAACTTCAGGCTCAGCCCTACTAGTAGATTGAGTATCAGGAGTCCCACTCCAACTCCAATTAAAGTCAAAAGAGTTCCAGCACTGAAGCGCTATATGGCAGGCAAGTTACCCTATGCCTTCCAGCCCCTCAATCAGTCTTACCTGAATCAGCAGGACCTGCATGACCAGAGTCTCATAGAACGCCCCCTCGCGGGCATGAAGGCTGCAGCAGCTGTCGCCAATGAGTATTGCAAACGAGGCCCTGCAGGGGCAGTGGTCGGGTGTCCGCAAGCTCCTCGTAAGCGGTCCTGAGGGGACAGAGGCTAGGAGTCCTTGACGCTCCTCTGATGCTGGTAAGTTTCCTTGGATCTGTCCCATAGAAGGGGCAGGGGTTTTGATGCTCCTGGTTTAGATACTCAGTAATCGGGATACCACAATGGCCTCTTCTAGACTAGACCATGCTCCTTGCCTTCTTGGCTGTGGTCCCACCTGGCATGTAGAGTCACCGAACATGCTCTCTATTTGGGCAACTGCACTATTTGCATAGCAGCAGGTTCCTGTTTACTGCCGCCCTCTCTGGCATACAGGCATGCTGACTCACACTGGCAACTGTTTGATTGGCATACCAATCTTCATGGTGGCCCCGTCTTGCATACGGAGTCGTCAATTCACACCTGCACAAGAGCAATGGCCCAATCAGTGAGTTCACAGATCACTTTTCTTGCATACAGGGTTTGCCGACTTAATCCTGCACACGGGCAATGACTTGATAGGTGCCGCAGTCGTCTCCTCATGCCTCCCTACAGGGATCCACTTGCCAGGATCCCCTACTGGACCTCAATCTCGCCAGCCCTCCTCTTTCTCACATGGGTCACTGGTCTTGGAGAGCAGGCAGACACTGGTGCTCTAGGTTCCAGGGGCAGGGATCTAGGATGATTCAGAGTGATGCCCCCTCACCCAGATGGAAGACTGGCAGGCCTTAGTCTCCAGACCTGGTCATAGGCAGAAGTATTGCAGAGTTTCTTCTCCTTGCTCAGCAAGACTGGCTGCTTGACAGTGGACAATTTCGGTGGGCCTCGAACTCCCCTTCTTATAGTCTGTTTCCAGACTCCAAATGTTATTTAGGGTCTGAGTCTTTGAAGTTTATATCATGGGTCTGCTTCCTTTTGACGTGCCCTCTTTTCTGCCCTTCTTCCAAAAAAGCAGTCTGTCGAAGCAAGAGTGACTCCAAATCTGATTGACCCACAAAACTGGCCATGGGAGTTAACGGAGGTTCACACCTATATGTCAGCCACAGTGATACGTGCATCAAAATGTTAACCCAAGGCCTCCAGCTCTCCTCATTATGATTCCCTTATGTCCTTCCTGATATGTGCCCAGTTCCCTTTCCAGTGACCTCTCTCTCAATCAAACAGCACCCTTGGCAGTGTGAGGAGCCTGGCTCTCATTCCTCCAGTGTGTGTCCCATCCAGCTCACAGAAATGCAGCCAGTGGCATAACAAAACTGGAAGGGGCTCCCTGCAAAGTACATATAGGGGGGCCCCCACGCATTGCTGCCAAGGTTCCAGGTTGGTTATGTGTGACATTTCAATAACTGAAGTGTGTGTATGTGTGACTTTGTAGTGCCTTACGTGTGACACGCTGGGGGACACTTTATCGCGAGTCAAAGTAGCTGTGCCTGTGTAATAATGTTAATTTCAGAATGTCCTGAGAGACCCTGAAAGAGTGGAGTGAAGGTGTATGTAGGTAGGAATGTGCTTGTTTCCTGCAAAAGGGACATAGCCTGGTGAGTGTTGCATGCGTCCCAGGCTAAATTATAAAAATCTAAGAAAATAACCCAAATAGCAGGCTGGTTACACTGTCATTTTGCCAGGATACAGCTGTCTGTAGTAAGCTCTGGTATCACCATGTGCTGAGTTCAGCCACACGTAGCTGCGGTAAAAAAAAAACATAGCAAGGCTGAGACTGTAACACCTAGGGGATGGTACAACCAAGACATTACAAACACAAGGATATAATGGACGGAGCACTGAAACTTTTCAGACACTCACCCACAGTCACAGATCTAGGATGAATCCGTCATTGTAATTTGGCTCACTTCGCAACCCCAGTTCAGACCCAGCCATATGCAAATCAGTCTTGACCCTGTGCCTCATGGGAACAGTCCAGACCGAACTGCCAAGCCAGGTCTTCCCTGGACCGGAATCAAGCATCCTGGGAACGGTTTTGGGGTAACACCAATCATCAGCTTGGCTAGCTTGAAACCAGTGACAAAGTGAGCAAGGGACCCACGTCTGGGCATACTCAGCCGACTTAGGGCGAACAAAGCAAACACAAGGAGATGATGGACAGAGCACTGAACTTTTCAGACACTCACCCCTAGTCACAGATCCTAGTTGAACCCATCACCGTTCTTTAGCTCACTTCGCCACCCCAGTTCAAACCCAGCCATATGCAAATCAGTCTTGACCCTGTTCCTCATGGGAACAGTCCAGAATGAACTGCCAAGCCAGGACTTCCCTGGACTGTAATCAAAGCATCCTGGGACCGGTTTCAGGGTAACACCCCTCATCAGCCAGGCTAGCTTGAATCCAGAAGCAAAGTGAGCAAGGGACCCACGTCTGGGCAAACCCGTCCCACTCGGGGTGACAAATGCAAAAAGAAAATTTGATGGACAGAATGCAGAAACAATGTCCCGTGCTCTCCATGCCACTGGAGTCAAGCTATCCTGGCTGAAGAGGGTTGTAACATCAAAACCGGTCCTAGGGTGCTTGTTTCCAGTCCAGGGAGGACCTGGCCCCCCGTTCAGGCTGGACTGTTCTCATTGGGCAATGGGTCAAAACTGATTTGCATATGGCTAGGTTCAAACTGGAATGGCATGGGGCGCAAAAAAAGATGGATTTAGGCCCAGATCTCTGTA
Organism: Triturus cristatus; assembly: GCF_964204655.1. Taxonomy (NCBI): domain Eukaryota; kingdom Metazoa; phylum Chordata; class Amphibia; order Caudata; family Salamandridae; genus Triturus; species Triturus cristatus. The sequence goes on from NC_140588.1 coordinate 388,842,199, forward strand.
CTGGGGTGAATGTACGACATTGTTTCCGCATTCTGTCCATTAATTGTTCTTTTTGCACAACCAAGACATTAGACTTTAAGCCAGTGCTGCTTTTTTGGAATCCACCCACTATCATCTCTCATTCACCAACAAACTGGTTGTGTTAATAATGAAGACTTTTTTCAGGCAATGCAGTCAAATATATGAGGGTAGCCCTATAACTGCCTTTTCATTTTCTGCCTCCTTTTCCACCACATACTGGAAGTCATCCACCACCATCTGGGCTCACCATCCCCTCCCTCCTCCAGCGAGTCTGTATCCTCATGCCCAGTGTGTCAGCCGTTCAGACTTGGTGCTTTGGTGAGGATAAATAAACTGTTGAATCTTGTCTCTACAAAGTTGATTAGGGACACCAAGCGAAAGAGACAGAAGAAAAGCAGAAGACCTTCACCGAGGACTACAGATCCTACCTTGTGAGTCATTTCTATGCCTGATCCTTTTTCTATCATTTCTTCTCGCCTCAATGATCATATTAAACAAAATAGTGACCAAAATCTAGCAATAATTGGAGTACAGTGGTTCCATCACAGGCTTTTGCCCCAGTGCCACATCACCTGTAAATTGTAAATTGATATTTGTATAGCGCACTACTCACCCGCAAGGGTCTCAAGGCGCTTGTACGAATACCGCTGTGGAACCCATCCTGGCTTTCCCTGTGAGGCGTCCACTCCTGGGCACCCCCAAGGTGGAGGCCAGGCATCCTTAGCATTGTGGGGGCCGTTGTGGAGATTAAGCAAGCTATTGCCCAGAGTTGCAGAGTGGGACTCCATGATTGGAATGGCACCGAGGCGAGAATTATCAGGTCCGTGGAATTTTTGAGCCCAAGACCCGCCGAGGCGGGGAATTGAACCCTGGTCCCGGGCTAGATCTCTGCATCACGGTCTGCCGCTCTAATCATTGAGCCACACTTCTCCACCTGCTGCACTGATTATCGATGGGCCCAGTCCTTCTTGCAGAATCCAATGGTACTGGCCCATGGCCTGGTTGTGCGCAATACAAGTCATATTTGGCAATACCAAGAGAACCCTCATCCCCTGATCTTGAAAACCTTAACCCCTCCTGCCCAGATATCACATAATTCCTGTCCATTTCATGGGCTCTCTTTGACTCACCCTCATATGCAATAAATAAATTGAAAGTTTCATCAAAACAACTAAGAGTTTCCCTCAAAATTAGATAGCCCACAATTGTTTGTTGTGTGTTTGTGACATGGGTCATTACATGAATATATTTTGTGGTTTCCCTCTCTGCCACAGCCGCAGAACTTTACAGAATGTATCTTACACATGTCACGGTTACAGAGCAGTCCCGGTGTTATCGGCTCAATGAGGATGAGTGGCAGAGACAGCCCGCTGACATTTAAGCCTGTGTATTGTGCATTTGATAAAAAATATCCACAAAAGGAATGCGTGGCCCTGCATACCCACACTCCTCCCAACCCCATAAACACCCATTGAGTTTACAGATACATTTTGCAGAATCGTTGTGTTTTCCCAAAGTCACTGAATCCATTGGTTGTTCTGCTAGGGCTGGGTGACCTGCATTCATCTGACAGCCTTTTCCAGATTTTTAAGGCTGATAAAAGACCTTTAACTTTTCACTGAACACAATTCATTGGCCATCCCATGAATATTTGCCAGTTACCTTTTCAGGAACGTTTCACATATGAAAATAAAAAGTGTTCAATTAAAAAAAGTTGTGCAATATTGTAGGGGGCGGCTGTTTTGAATAGGGGTGGGAAGCTGTGAAGTGTTCCTTTTGCAAATTTCTCTTAATTCTTAGTAAACTATTATTTTTACCAATTGTATTTGTATGTTGGTTTTCAAGTTAAAATCAGACATTTTGTCCACCAATTAAGTTGCTTAACGGAAAATTCATCTACATGCAATGCACCTTCATTTTCAGTTCCAACAACTACTTTCAAAGAAATGTTTCCATTTTATGGGTAAAATGACACCACTAAACGTTAATGAAAACAAGAACCTTCTAGAAGCACATGTAGGCCAATAATCTACGCAAGACTTTACTCATGTAATAAAAAATGCGCTACCCCTGCTCTGATGTGCCCGATTAAAATATCAGGAAACTCGGATATCCAATACTCTGCATACAAGAGAATTTCGTTTCAGGGTTTGGCAGTGTCTGTTCTGCTGCTGATTTTCGGCAGAGCCCACTGTGCACATGCTCTGGGTGCCGCGACGGCTGAGCTGCCTAGTTCCTGCTGCAATCTGGGTGTCCAGTCCAGGCTGCCAACATGTACTCTCTGCTTAGAGTTCACCCGACCCTGGAGAAAGGGCTGAGCAGAGCTCTGGGCGCAGCGCTTACCTTCTCACTTAAGAGCTGGCTGGCTCTCAACATGCTGCTGAGACGGGGCCCTCCGTGCATCTGGTACACGTGGTTGCCCGGGTGTGGCAGTGACCCTGCTGTTACGTTTCTGGGCTCTCAAGGCACCACCCATTACATCCAGTAAAGAGAGCACGATTAATTCACAGAAGCGCAGGGTTCCCGTGTCAGGTCAAGATTTAACAAAAGGCAGCTAGAATTAAAATTGTAGCAATCCAGGCCCAGAGGCGAATTCCGTGGAAACCATAGAAACCTGTCTCTGGGCCTGGCTTGTACTGCCCGGGAAACATTAAAATGTGTAAACAGTCGAGCTCTGGCTGTGCACTTGCCTAATTGACTCTAAAGTGCCTTGACAAATGGAGAGGCGCCCAAATATGCGTGCTAATCTTTTTTATTGCGGTGATTTGGGACATGCCTTTAAATGCTTTAGGCTAATCCATGAAGCTTGGCAGGGATGGGTTACGCTCCCGAACCACTCTGGAGCTCTGGCCCACCCGTGCACAGTGCCGGAGGGGGCCCCCTCGAGCTCGGGCCCCCCCGCACTGCGGGGGCTGCGGGGGTTACTGTTACGCCACTGAATGCCGCAATCCACAAACCTGTCTGGAGGAATTCCTCTACCTCCTCATGCTCCTCCAGTCAGTCCTGCGTCTCCCAGAATCATCCATGTATTGTACCCTTTCCGGGCACACACACACCTAGCACATGCAAATAAAACACATGCACTGCACTACATCGCTCATATATTGTACCATTCACAGGCACACATACACCCAACTGATGCATATAACACACATGCCCTGCACAGCACTGCATACTGACCTTATGTAGGCCAATGGTGAGTTATGCACCCAGCAGTGGAACTTTACTTTAATACACCAGTAGGCATCACTCCAGTGACTCAGATAAAATGGCCTGTTTACTTCTACTGATAACTACACGATATGCTGCCACCACCGCACTTGTGCCGCTTGATCCCTGGTAAAGGCAGTAGCCTTTCACCAAAATGAATGTAAGCACTTTGGGAGCCCATCTCGGTCCATTAAGACCGCAAACCATGAGACAGGCCTATGTCATGGTGCATACACATGATCCATGTTCACCCATGACAACAAAAATCAGCATCAGAGATCAAGGCATTGTTGCAGTTGGGGCACTCAGGGCAGAGGTGCAAGTCCGTCACCATGCAAGGGACTTCTCTGTCCCAACACTGGCTGACTGAAATAGATAAAATAATGGATGAAGATAAATATAGGGGGATGAATGAGAGCCCAGAACTCTGGACCTTTGCATTTCAATGGTTAATGAGACAAAGGTCTCAATTATGTGTGCCCTGGAGGGCACCCATTGAAACGCCAATACCCAGGGGTTAAGAATGAAACAGCAGAGAACATTTCAAATGTTAAGAGAGTAGCACTAAAAATGAATTGCTTTCCACACAAAAACCCATTTCCACGTGGTGTAACAATAACCCCCATAGCCCCCGCATTGCGGGGGGGGCCCCGAGCTCGAGGGGGCCCCCTCCGGCACTGTGCACGGGCTAGCCAGAGCTCCAGACTGGGTCGGGAGCGTGAACCAGCCGTGCCAAGCTTCATGGATTAGCCTAAAGCATTTAATGGCATGTCCCAAATCACCGCAATAAAAAAGATTAGCACACATATTGGGCGCCTCTCCATTTGTCAAGGCACTTTAGAGTCAATTAGGCAAGTGCGCAGCCAGAGCTCGACTGTTTACACATTTTAATGTTTCCCGGGCAGTACAAGCCAGGCCCAGAGACAGGTTACTATGGTTTCCACCGAATTCGCCTCTGGGCCTGGATTGCTACAATTTTATTTCTAGCTGCCTTTTGTTAAATCTTGACCTGACACCCCTGCACTGCTGTGAATTCATCGTGCTCTCTTTACTGGATGTAATGGGTGGTGCCTTGAGAGCCCAGAAACGTAACAGCAGGGTCACTGCCACACCCGGGCAACCACGTGTACCAGATGCACGGAGGGCCCCGTCTCAGCAGCATGTTGAGAGCCAGCCAGCTCTTAAGTGAGAAGGTAAGCGCTGCGCCCAGAGCTCTGCTCAGCCCTTTCTCCAGGGTCGAGTGAACTCTAAGCAGAGAGTACACGTCGGCAGCCTGGACTGGACACCCAGATTGCAGCAGGAACTAGGCAGCTCAGCCGTCGCGGCACCCAGAGCATGTGCACAGTGGGCTCTGCCGAAAATCAGCAGCAGAACAGACACTGCCACACCCTGAAACGAAATTCTCTTGTATGCAGAGTATTGGATATCAGAGTTTCCTGATATTTTAATCAGGCACATCAGAGTAGGGGTAGTGCCTTTTTTTATTACATGTGTAAAGTCTTGCGTAGATGCAGATTATTGGTCTACATGTTCTTCTAGAAAGTTCTTGTTTCAATGTATTTATTGCATATGAGGGCGAGTCAAAGAGAGCCCATGAAATGGACAGGAATTATGTGATATCTGGGCAGGAGGAGTTAAGGTTTTCAAGATCAGGGGATGAGGGTTCTCTTGGAATTGCCAAATATGACTTGTATTGCGCACAACCAGGCCATGGGCCAGTACCATTGGATTCTGCAGGAAGGACCGGGCCCATCGATAATCAGTGCAGCAGGTGATGTGGCACTGGGGCAAAAGCCTGTGATGGAACCACTGTACTCCAATTATTGCTAGATTTTGGTCACTATTTAGTTTAATGTGATCATTGAGGCGAGAAGAAATGATAGAAAAAGGATCAGGCATAGAAATGACTCACAAGGTAGGATCTGTAGTCCCCGGTGGAGGGCTTCTGCTTTTTTTCTGTCCCGTTGGCTTGTGTCCCCAATCAACTTTGTAGAAGCAAGATTCAACAGTTTATTTACTTTGTTCATGCGACAAAAGCACTGACTCCTCACCAAAGCACCAGGTCTGAACGGCTGACACACTGGGCATGAGGATACAGACTTGCTGGAGGAGGGAGGGGATGGCGAGCTCAGATATGGATGGTGGTGGATGACTTCCAGTATGTGGTGGGAAAGGAGGCAGAAAATAGAAAGGCAGTTATAGGGCTACCCTCATATATTTGACTGCATTGCCTGAAAAAAATCTTCATTATTAACACAACCAGTTTGTTTGTGAATGAGAGAGGATAGTGGGTGGATTCCAAAAAAGAAAAAAGAAGCACTGGCTTAAAGTCTAATGTCTTGGTCGTGCAAAAAGAACAATTGATGGACAGAATGCGGAAACAATGTCATACATTCACCCCAGTACAGAGATCTGGGCCTAAATCCATCTTTTTTTGCACCCCATGCCATTCCAGTTTGAACCCAGCCATATGCAAATCAGTTTTGACCCTGTGCCCAATGGGAACAGTCCAGCCCGAACTGCCAGGTCAGGTCCTCCCTGGACTGGAAACAAGCATCCTAGGACCGGTTTCGGGGTACAACCCTCTTCAGCCAGGATAGCATGACTTCAGTGGCATGGAGAGCACGGGACATTGTTTCTGCATTCTGTCCATCAATTTTTCTTTTTGCATGTGTTACCCCGAGTGGGACGGGTTTGCCCAGACATGGGTCCTTTGCTCACTTTGCCACTGGATTCAAGCTAGCCTGGCTGATATGGGGTGTTATCCTGAAACCGGTCCTAGGATGCTTGATTCCAGTCCAGGGAAGACCTGGCTAGGCAGTTCATTCTGGACTGTACCCATTAGGAACAGGGTCAAGACTGATTTGCATATGGCTGGGTTTGAACTGGGGTGGCGAAGTGAGCTAAAGAACGGTGATGAATTCAACCCAGATCTGTGACTAGGGGTGAGCGTCTGAAAAGTTCAGTGCTCCGTCCATCATCTCCTTGTGTTTGCTTTGTTCGCCCTACGTCGGCAGGGTATGCCCAGATGTGGGTCCCTTGCTCACTTTGTCACTGGTTTCAAGCTAGCCTAGCTGATGAATGGAGTTACCCCAAAACCAGTCCCAGGATGCTTGATTCCGGTCCAGGGAAGACCTGGCTTGGCAGTTCGGTCTGGACTGTTCCCATGAGGCACAGGGTCAAGACTGATTTGCATATGGCTGGGTCTGAACTGGGGTGACGAAATGAGCTAAATAACAATGATGGATTCATCCTAGATCTGTGACTGCGGGTGAGTGTCTGAAAAGTTTCAGTGCTCCGTCCATCATCTCCTTGTGTTTGTAATGTCTTGGTGGTACCATCCCCTAGCTGTTACAGTCTCAGCCTTGCTGTTTTTTCTTACCGCAGCTACGTGTGGCTGAACTCAGCACATGGTGATATCAGAGCTTACTACAGACAGCTGTATTCTGGCAAAATGACAGTGTAGCCAGCCTGCTATTTGGGTTATTTTCTTATATTTTTTATAATTTAGCCTGGGACACATGCAACACTCACCAGGCTATGTCCCTTTTGCAGGAAACAAGCACATTCCTACCTACATACACCTTCACTCCACTCTTTCAGGGTTTCTCAGGACATTCTGAAATTAACATTATTACACAGGCACAGCTACTTTGACTTGCGATAAAGTGTCCCCCAGCGTGTCACACATAAGGCACTACAAAGTCACACATACGCACACTTCAGTTATTGAAATGTCACACATAAGCAACCTGGAACCTTGCCAGCGATGCGTGTGGGCCCCCCTATTTGTACTTTGCAGGGTGGCCCCTTCCAGTTTTGTTACGCCACTGCATTTCCCAGGATTCCCCATTCCTTTTTCACCAGTAAATTTCAGTTTGACTAGCTGAACTTTATGAGAGGGTGTGGATTTTAATTACTGGATGCAGTAAATCCAAACCATCCTTTCAAACAGGTGTTCCTGCAGGGTAATTAATTACCGATGCACCCTTAGTCGATGCCATATCAGCATAGTCAATTTCATAACTGATTTACAAAAAGTAAATTTAAACCCTTGAAAGTACTCGAATGTAGGGTCTTGTGACAAATACTATAAATATTTGAAACACTGAACATCAAAGTGGACAAAAATGTCAACTTTTGTGTCACACAATGAGCGTCAAGCTTACAGTAGTCCTCCCCAGGCACACTGAAATTTGTAATAGTATTTGCTAACAGGTTTAAGAGCGGTCAGAGCTGGACATTCCTTTACCTACGAATGTTTCCTATTTTTGGTACCTTCTCTATTAAAGTGCACGACTTGAAACTTTAGTTTCTGTGGTCAAATAAACAACATTACTCAGATGTAGCCGGATGTCTCAGACAACCTTTGCAGGTTCCTCTAGTGAGGAGGAGCATGCACCAAATTCCAACAGATGAGTTGCATGCTGGTTAGTAGGCATAACAAATGCATTTCATTTTAACTTCTACTTACTTGTACCCTCACCCATAGCAGCAACAATAAATTGCAATAAATGATAAGCTTATATTTATGGTGTGAAAGATCTTGCTGGCGGGTGTATGTCTCACCCTTGGCATGGATGAACATTGACCCAAGTTCTGTGTTTTGTGTGTGAACTCTTAAACTTCCAGTAAATATAATACAATTGGTCATTTACATAATGCTCACCATCCTATTTTAAAGTGGCTCCAACCATAGCATTAATTTTTACTCTACTCTCAAAAGGTGCTTGCAGATTTAAAAGAAAGAGGGGACAAGGCCTGGAAACTACAAAAACTATGAAACAACAACTTATATGTCTGTCATTTCATTGTCTTCTCACTCTCCAGCCTGCACAAAAACTATTTGTCTATTAATTGAAGATGTGTTCATGGTTCCATTGCTAACTCTATCCCACCTTGCATGATGGTGTGGTTGTTACAGTCTTACAATGATGTTGTGCTCACTGTTTAGTGTGGTTGTTACGCTATATGTCTCTATCACAGCTTATCATGTTCCTATGTCATACAAGGTTTTCCGTATCAGAACTCTAAAATGTGGAATATACAAACTCTTTGTACGGTGCTACAACACCCAGGATGCCCAGACAGCGTTATATACATTTGTAAATAAAAACGCAATAACTTTAATCTTGTTGACATCAGGACAGTCAACTGCTGAATCGGACATCATTGCAAAACAGTTGGTGACTTCCAGCTTGTACACAGTTCTCTGCAGTGGAGCATCGTCCCACTAACCTGCTCTACCATGACGTACCAACTAAGGGGCATATTATCAAGGTCGGCGTTAAAATTTATCGCCGGTTTAGCAGCAGAAAACTGCCGCTAAAGCGGCGATAATGGGCTTGATAATATGCTCTATGGAATTCCAATTGAAGCCCATGTTAGATGTAAAGGACATCTAACCTAAAGCGGCGATAATTGTATCGCCTGTCTTGATAATATGCCCAGTAGGGCCTTGAAAGACTTCATATAGTGCTAGGCGCATACCAGTGTCCCACTGCTGTTGAAATGGCAGATTGAAGCAAAGATGATTCTGCACAGCTTGCGATTGGTAATGTGCATTTATGTGCCAACATTAAAGGTGATAGAGAATAGAAATCAAAAGAAAGTTTAATAAAAATAATCCCTGTAAGAATGTGGTCGTAGCTGTCCTACTTATGTAGTTTTAGCACACACTCAACCCCCCCTCCCCCAACACACACACACACACCTGGCAGGTAGAGTGTGGCACAAACCTCTGTGTCCTGAGGATGGTGCAGACGCTTTGGAAGGGACGCCGGACGTCAGCAGCGGCCTGCAGCTGTTCTTGCGCCAGGACGCTTTTGAGGGATTCCAAGGCAGCTCTGGCTTCTGCATCCAAACCCTGAGGCAACCAGCGGGCACTAAACGGACTACGCCCCACCTCATTGCTGCCTGGCACAACACTGTACACCTGTGGATACAGGGTGATGATGAGGTGCGAATTCTCCACCTTTCCTGAGAAGCACTGACACTTATATACGTCACACAGCCCAGTAGGGCAAAAAAGAAAAATATAACGTCTATCTTTTGAAATACATGTTAAATTGTTCATATCAGGCTCAAAAGTAAGTCACGCTCTGACATTAGTTGTAGTAACTTGTTGAAAAGAAAGTTTTATCATGCATTACCCTTGTCAGATTTTCACTACAATCAGCGTGACTTTGCCAGGCTGCAGTAAAGAGCAGCTGAGATTTTTTTCTGGAGAAAATTAACTTTTAGTCCGGTGGTCTGCAAAATAAATCCAGACAAAACAATGACACAGGGAATGTGGTATGTCTTGATCAAAATGGAATATTGCAAAACGTTAATCTTCATATAACGTACTATGTGAGCCCACACTCATAATACAGGCACTACGAGAGACGAGACCAAAAATGCAAGTTTGCTAAACATACCCAGAGACAACACAGAAACATACACGCCGACATTTGTAAACAGAAGACGGAGATTGGGGGGCGGGATTTGAGTGGGAGCAATTGATTTTCCTGTTGACCTCCAGTTAAGTGGGAGCAATTTTAGTTCACAGACCGCCCAAAAAAAGCAGTTTTAGGCTTAAAAAACTGGGAATCTGCCACCTAAATCAGATGTATTGATTGACAAGTAAGCTGAGGCGCAGTGCTGAATTGCATTACGCTCTGCACACTACTTTAAAAGATATATAAATAGAGCAATACCACAGTTATTCACAGCATGCCGTCATGCGAAGACCTATACCCGGAAGTAACAATCACACAGACAAATCGCTAGGCACTCAGCACTTTGCCCCGCAGCTACTCTGAATAGTGCTGCATTCTCAATTGGTTCAGGAGCACGTCTATCAAACTTCTACGACCCAATCCCAGATCGTTGTTGTGTAACAATACATATCTCCTTGGGATATGTATTCACTGCTCTTCGGGAGACTCCGGAGGTCTTGCCTATTGGACCGCTCGGACTGGCCCACAGCTACAGCAGCCCCACCCACCTCAGGAGAGCCAAATCTCGGCTTTAACAGGCAGAAGCAGCAGCGCTCCGAGCAGAGCTCCTGCTAGAAATGTACCTATCGCTCTGCTTAGGGAACGCTGAACAAGGGTCTAATAAAGTACTTAACTGTTCAGTTTGTTTATCCTGGCGTTGCCTCCGACTATTTGCGCTGACAGCCTCAAAATATTAATTAAATGTAAAAATAAAGGAGAGAAAATTGCAATGCAACAGGTCTCACATTAGTGAAGTTTGAGCTATTGGCGTTGCAAATGAAAAAGTACTAGTACTGCACATTAAATGACACACTATATGCCATTCCTGCAAATAAGCACTAACAAACACATTAAATAAGACACCCCTGTAAAGAAGCAAGCACACACACTGCATATTTGCGGCTGGTATTTATGCCTCCCCCGGCCATCTTGGCGTCCTCTTTGCGCCGGACACGCCGTCGAAGGGGTCGATCCGTCGTTGGTGCACGCATGATCTTTGCTGCACTTGGACGTCGTCGAGTATTCGTTGGCATCGTTGGCCATCATCGTGGGTGTTGCGAGGTGAGCGCTGGAACCCCCCCCCCCGCTTCGCTCCGAGCAGGGCAGTCGCCCAGAGGCCCAGTTGGCGGAGTGACTCCATGGGGGAGCTACTGCCCCGGGCAGCGTGGCCCGAGTGGGCTGGGGGTTTTGAGGGGGGGAAGGCCAGGATTTTCCTAAACCCGAGCAGCCTAGGCCTAGGGCTGGCGAGGCACTCTCGGCACCCATGCCCGCTTCGGCGTGTGGGTAATAGGCCCAGCCACGGGCAGCTAGCGCGAACAGGGGTAATGCTGAATTCCCCGGGAATGCATTGCTTGTCAAGTGGCAGGATGCTGGGGCAGATTTCACTCCCTAACCGGTAATTCTTTCGCGCTGGCCATCCAGAGGCAGAAACACATGATAAGCCTCGCGGGGAATAGGCTGGGGTCGACTGCACAGGTAGCGCGTTATGGTCAGTGCTTTAAATGGGGAAAAATAAGTGCAGGTACTCATTACAATAGAGGTGTGGCAAGTGGGCGGGGCTAGGGGCGGTGCTAATGGCAAAATAACATCATACATAGAGACTTCTGTACTAGTTGCAGCACATATTAAAACACATGAGAAATGTGTTTATGTCAAAAAACACAGATTAACTCATAACACAAAATGAAAGTCATGATGGCACTTTCTCCCGAATGTTCGCTGCGCACCTGATTGACAGTGCAGGGTCTGTCTAAAGACCCTGCCCTGTTAATCACAGCGTGACACAAACCTCTCACCCACCCTACAGTTTGGGGACAATTAAATGGGTGGTGCTGGAATCTTCACCAGCAACTCTGTAAAAGGATACTTCCGCCAAGTTAATCACAAGCTCCTCGGAGGCCGAGCGGCCTCTGCCCTGCACTGGAGCAGAGAAATTGAGACTGCCCTGCCGTGTATCAGGGTACCGGTACTCTCCCTGGCTACAGAGAAGTGCCGGTACTGACGGCAAAAAAATTCGGAAGTGCCGGTACTCAGTACCGGTGAGTACCGGCCCATTTAAAGCACTGGTTATGGTGGATCTCTTCAGGCATGTTGGCGAGGCTAGGCCGTTCTACCCCGTGACACTCGGGCAAGTCAGCCCCCGGAGTTTTCCCTCCTCGTTTGCCCCTTCAGCCAGACCGGGTTTCCCGTCGGCCGGGTTCCCAGATCCTGTATCCTGCCCCTGGGGGGGGGGGGTAGCGCGACGGCTTAGGGGTGCAAAGGCACACTAAACACATTGGTGCTTGAGTGAAGGGGGCAGTATAGGGCGCCCCGAGCACCAAACCTCCCGCCATCGAGGCACTATTAGCGGGCTTAGTGCGGCATGTAGTATGGAGGAGCGTGCATAAGGCCCACATCGGTGGGGGGTTAGTCCGCAGCCTGCCAACGCCGTATCTATCACCTTTTTAAATTTGCACATTTAAATGGCGCGAGCACTGCAGTCGAGTACGAGGTAATTCCAGCAGCGTGTGGGTACCAAGGTACGGGTTGTGTGGGTCCATCGTACCTCACTGGTTTGGTTCTCGTTTTCTGATTGCGGCACCATAGCACTGAGCGCAATCGGGCTGCTCCCACGGGCGCCACCCGGCAGGGTAAATTTGCATATCCTGACTCCTCTGGGGTTGCTTGAGGCAGGCGACTGGTTTAACCGTTGTGTGAAGTCGTGAAAAAGGGCAATTATCCTCGTGTTGTCGCAAGCCTAGTCCTTGTCTCCCTAGTAACATTTCAACACTGTTGACTGCCCCCCTTTTTCAAGCCTAATATGTTACGAGCTTGTCGCTTCGATGGCTCGGACAGCTATAGTTTCTTCTCTTTTCTCATTGGTTGTTGGATTCAAGGCTCACTTTCGCATCTCCGAATTGTGTTCCTTTTTGGCGTGTTGAGGCTTCCCACTGTGCAATGTTGGGCTTGGGGGGCGTTGTCGCGCTGTGTGATGCCGCTGGTGCGCGGTGTGCCGGGCAAGTCGATTGCTCAGGTTGTGCCGCGGAGGTTGGTGGAGGATCTTGGGGGGGGGTGTCAAGGGGTTTTGAGCACCAACAAGGTCACGTGGGTGACAGGTTCAAAGGCCCTCGGAACGCGGGCTTGCGGAACTGTGCTGCATGTCTCCAGAGCCATGCTCCTTGGGGTGTTAGATAAAGGAAAATATAACACCGCAACTCTTGGCCTCAAACAGGTTGTCGCTGGGCCAGTCCCAGCGGAAACAGTTAGGGCTGTGCTCTGGATGACCCCTCCCCCCCCCCCCCCCCCCCCCCGCCTTGTGAGTCCTCTCTCATGTCGGCACAGTTTATAGGGCTTGCGCGTTGTCTGATTGAAATCATAGCCATGGTACTTGTAACTGCCCTGTTGCCAGTGATGCGTGGGTGCAAGGTGGGTTGAACAAACTATACTTGAGTGGAACACTGTGCAGATTCTTTTGCATTAGTTCACACGCATTCATGTCCACTCCGATATATTACAATTGTAATTAATCAAGGCTGGCCGTTGTGCCGGTTTCCGCTGCTTCTGCATACGCGCGGCATTGGGGCAAAACATGCCCTCGGCGGCCTAGTGAGGTCCCTTGCTCCCACCTCCTGAACTTATGTTTCAACATGTTTGCTGTGGTGCTGAATTGTCCTCATTTCGCCCCGTCAGCGGTCAGCGAAAGGTCGTTGGCCCGGCCCTGTTTGTGGCTTCTCCGTTGCTGGGGACTTCCTGGCTATGGCATGGAAGGATAATGCTACGTTGCCGGTGTCTGGGTTAGGCATACTGTGCCTCTGAGGCCCGGGATGGCTCGTTTTGGGCTGACTGGCTGTTCGGCATGAGGGGCAGCAGCCTATATGTGAGCTGGGAGTTTTATATTATATTAAAGCAAACCTGGCCCTTCCAAAAAGACCTATATCAACCTAGTAGAAATGGTATTACCATTTCAATGGTGCAGCGCGTCTCTCTAGGCTAGGCACGGCACCACGCGTATGGATTTATTGCTACATCGGGCCTGCCCGCATGAAGTAATTAATGGGGCTACATCGATGGCGGGCAATGAATTTCACAGTGTACTAAGTATGATTGGTTTTTGTCAAGGTTGTCAGGGAGAGTGCATGCACAAGGAAGGGTATCCCGCTCAGTTAACACGGGCAGAGGCGGCCAGCCGCCACGGCGCCGACCGTGGCGACTGTGTCGATGACAGCGTCAGTGGTAGTCTGGTGGTACGCTGGTTGTTGTCAGCGTTGGTGTTAGTAAGGTTGTATGCTTGTGGTCAGAGACAGCCACATTTCAGATCACAGGTTGGAGTGCTGATCGCATACCTTTCCGCTCAGTCACGTTGTATTGTGGACATCAAATTAGCCTGGGCAGCAAGGCGGCTCCTGTTTCTTAACGCCGCGCCTTTTCAACGGTGGTGTGCATTTGTTTCTGTTCATGAATCCTAACATGATGAGCTTACAGAGACAGCGGCATGGCGCCCCGTCGTCATCGCCGCCTCTCACATGTTGTCATATGTCTACTTACAGGTAGTATGGCGGCGCTTGGTTGAAATGGTCAAAGGCAAGCAAATGGCTATTATGCGGGGCTTTGCCTCCTGGGGGCAGATTTCTATTGCAAGCGCTTATTTGTGCCCTATAAGTCCGGTAGTTTAAGCTGCAGAAGCAGGATTACGATGGCCACATGTTAACTTTTATCCTCCACGGGGTGTGCCCGTTCGCAGTAATGCGGCCGCCTCGCACGTGATGTGCAGTTGTGGTGAAGCTAACGCTGTGCTTGGCAGCAACTCAAGCGAAGACCTATGGCTTCGGGGTCCATTGTTCAACTTGCGCTAATCGCACAGGTTCCCCCCACCCCCCTCTGTTGAGGTCGTGCTGCGCCTAGCCCGGCGCTGGCCCTGTAGCACCGGTGCCAGGTGAGCTATAAAGGAAGGGAAATCCTATAAGAGAGTCAGGTTCTCTGTGGATTTCCCTTCCCTTTTGTAACCCAGGAGCAGCAATATTGTCTGGTGTCGCGCACTTCAAGTGAAAGTTTCAATTGCAAATGCGCCTCATGTTGAACCCTTTATTTTAATCGATTTAGCATGTTGTCACAGAAAACACGGAGCCCACCACGGGCCAGCTGTATGCCTTTAAGTCACTAGAGGACATTGCTACCCTGCACCATATAAGTACCCTCCGGTGTTCCCCATTCAATGGGTTTGTCCTGTAGTGCTTTGAACGGCGCACCTTGGGCCTCGCTTTTAGTACCATGCTTGCACGTTTATAAGGGCGCCGCTCCGGTTCTGAGGTCATTGGTGATGCTGGCTATGCCCTCGCCTGGTGGGCCTGCTTGTCTGCCCTGAAGGGGCAACGTTCCGAGTGGTGGGCTTGGCGCGCCTGCTGCCTTGTGCTTGGTATATATATTTTGGTTAGCTTGTCGCTGGGTGCAGGACAGGTATGATGCCCTGGTTCCTGACATGCTCGCCGCCTATGTGCGGGTCTGTGGCAGGGAGTGGTATCCCTGTAGCGTGGTATTTGTCAGCTGGGGCTGTTACATAATTTCACAGCATTATGGTCTACTGTGCCAGCTAGTCACAATCAAGTAAGGTTTTGATTGTTGCCCTCAGGGTAAATGGCTTTCTGGAATCAAGCAGGCTGTCTCGTAAATGGTAATGGAGAAAGGTTAGTGCACAGTGCAGACTAAGCACAGGGTGGGACGGATGCCAACGTGAGTCAATTTGTCTCCCTATAGCAGAGACCGTACCCCCCGGAATGTTATTGAGTTCGGTTTTTGTAGAGGCCCCTGGCAGTGCCTTTGGGGCGGGCTGCCCTGCCTCTGTGTGCTTGAGGCATACATGACTGAGTGCGATGCAGCGGGGGAGCAGAAAAGAGTGGCACACTTGTTTTCCACGGCATTCTTATTCATATGCCTCAGTAGCGAGAATGACCATGCCAACAGTGACAAGGAAATCCTTTATGACTCTTAAAGAGCAGTCTGTTGAATGGGTTACCACGTATCTTAACGCGGCGTGAGGGCACCCAGGAGTTGTCATAGCCTGTATTTCAAGAACGGACATCTAGAACACTCACCTGTCTGTAACACAAGTCTGGCATTGTTTGGTTCTCTGTTTGGGAAGGTCATGCCACACTCTGTGGGGATTATACAGCCTTTGGCCAGGCTGTATGCGCTTATGCCTCAGGTTTTAGAGGAGGCAGTCTTTTAGTGCAGCCCCTGCTGTTCAGCTGCTGGCATTCTAGCGCCGCTAGACAATTTGAGGGTCTTATCTGAGATGTCCAGGGGGCATCATACCTTGGCTCTCGGCTCAGCCCGGGCAGAGTTTGGTCCGGTCTCTGTGGTGTGAATGGACTGGAGCAGCAGCGCGGGGCATTTTGATGCTGCTTTTATGCCTGGCCGTGAGGCTTGTCCTGTGCTGCAGGCTGCTATACATGGGGTGGGAGGATGTGTTCGATGACCAGAACACCGACCGAGGGCTTATAGACTATTGGAAACTGTCCAATAAATCTACTTTTGCTGGTTCTTCCGGACAGAGGAGGTAAATCTTTTTCCACTGGCACATTGCTTAGCTACTGCAGTAGTGATGGCCTTAGTGTCAGTGACGCTTGTTTGTTTTGGGCTTTTCCCCAGTCACCACCGGCATTTCTACTGGCTGGTCTGCATGATGCGTCCGGCCGCTGCTAGGCACACAAGGTGGTAATTGTAATCGCAGAAGGGTCTGTGTGTCCGGGCGTTATGTGATATGTGTTGTCTCAGTTGGGCATGAGGTACTTATGATATGCCCCCTGCTACAAGTGTTAGTAGGGTACACTGCTGATTGAGTGGATGCATAAGGTGTTATGCTAAGTACAGCTCCTACCAGCAAATACAGGTTGTGTTAACCGCTCCATGCGCAAGTTCACAGAGCAAGGGGCTTTGGCTTCATCAGGCATGAGCCATGCCGGGTGAACACCAAAGGTTATTTTGACAAAGTTGGGGTGCACTTGGCACAGGTAGGCTTGGATCTGTTCCTACTGGACATGAAGATGGCCTGGGAAGTTGCAGGTTGCAGTGAGAAAGGAACTGTTTTGGTGGAGTTACAGGGCGATCTGGAAGCATATGGGTACAGAAAGGTTACCTCTGCAAGAGCACAATAGGGGTGCCAGAGCCAAATCACAGGAACCTCGTGTGGAGTGTCCTGGAACAACTACGTTGGCGCCCCGTTAGTCCTTCGTGCGTTTGTGGGCCTGAACAACCGGGGGTTTGCCTTGCTACGCTCCGCCCTGAAAGGGGCATGAGTAATAAGGCACCAATGTGTCACGTGGTCCAGTAAGGAGATCACCCGTGATCCAGTAAGGGGATCACCCCCCATAAGGGTAGCGCTGATTGGTTTCTCCACAGTGCTTGGCTCATCAGGTGGGCAGGGCAGCATAGGTTGGTACAGCTGCCTGCCCTTGGATCGCCCGTAAGATAACCCACCATATTGCATACTTTTGTATGGAATAAACCTGCAGCAATATTTTTCCCAAACAAAAGTTGTGTTGTGTATTTATTTATGCATGCATACTCTGTTGTGGTAAGGGTGGGGTGTGGTGCCATAATGGGAATATGCGGCTGCTCGCGGCCCCCACAGGGGGCCACCCTAAACAGGCGGCCCCCTTTAGTCCCATTTGGGCATTTCCCCACCCCCACTAATAATGGGGGACTCTAGGAGGAGTCCCCTTACCAGACGCGTCACTTCCGGCACGTAGAGGAGGGGGAGGTATTTATGCCTCCCCCGGCCATCTTGGCGTCCTCTTTGCGCCGGACACTCCGTCTCCCACCCTACCGGTTACCCGGCGTGGGGTTGGCAGGCGAAGTACATAGGATGTTGGAATGTTTTCTTTGTCATTGCAGGCGGAGTTACAGGGCGATCTGGAAGCATATGGGTATAGAAAGGTTACCTCTGCAAGAGCACAATAGGGGTGCCAGAGCCAAATCACAGGAACCTCGTGTGGAGGGTCCTGGAACAACTACGTCGGCGCCCCGTTAGTCCTTCGTGCGGTTGTGGGCCTGAACAACCGGGGGTTTGCCTTGCTACGCCCCGCCTGAAAGGGGCGTGAGTAATAAGGGACCAATGTGTCACGTGATCCAGTAAGGGGATCACCCCCCATAAGGGTAGCGCTGATTGGTTTCTCCACAGTGCTTGGCTCATCAGGCGGGTAGGGTAGCATAGGTTGGTACAGCTGCATGCCCTTGGATCGCCCGTAAGATAACCCACCATATTGCATACTTTTGTATGGAATAAACCTGCAGCAATATTTTTCCCAAACAAAAGTTGTGTTGTGTATTTATTTATGCATGCATACTCTGTTGTGGTAAGGGTGGGGTGTGGTGCCATAATGGGACTAAAGAAAGTGCGGTGCTAAATTGGACAATGGATGCTTCTGGAAAGGAAGGAAGGCACATTGCATCTCGTTTGTGCTGTTCATATTTCCAATGAAGGTTGAAGAGTTTGTTGATTGCCGTCACGCGGCTGGGTGCGTCCAATGATCTCCTGGAGGGAGTGTCTGCTTTGCCAGGTGTTATTGGAAAGCAATTTGATTGGTAAATTGGCTTTACACGATAAAACCGCGCTGCATGACCACACCGTGTGATCCTGGGCACACTTTACAAATTCCACTTCCCATCCAGTGGCTGAACTGCACAGTGTAAAACCCGATAACAGGGCACAATTACGGCGTCCCTGTGTGAACTTGGGCATTTATCACATCTCTTAGTACTTTTAAATACTTGAGCTCCGGATACATCTTGGACAAATACTACTATGCATTTGCCTTGCCCAACAGTTTGCTGGTATTTGCTTGATAAGAAACATGGCAGCACGACAACTGCTGTGGCCATTGCAGCACAAAAAGTACTGCCTCCAGAGATGAGGCCGGTATTTTTCTCTCTTCTCATTTCATGGTGGTATTTGATCTGTTGTTTGGCTTGTTTGCTGTACTGTGCACACTGTGGGCTGCCCCGGGTCCACAAAGGGGACCCTCCTAAGAGAACAGCCTCCCCTTAGTGCCACATGAGGGCACACAAGGTAGGCTCCCAGTGTTTGCGACCCCCTAGTGTCCGAGTTCGTGTCACTTCCGGGCATGAGTGGGCGGGGTACATATACCTCTCCCGCCCGCTGGGCGCCCTCTTTTCCCGCTGCCCTGATGCCATTTCGGATGTATCCCCAGGAGCTGCTATTTGCCGCGGTGAGTGCAGATCCTCCCATCCCCTGGTCGAGACCAGCACTGTGCTGACCAGAGAAGGGGCCCAGAGGGGAGGCAGACGGAGCACCCCTTAGCGTGGCACGGGCCGGGACCCGACCTGACTTGGGCCCTTGGGTTTTGCGGGGTTTCTTGGTGCGTGGTCCTGGTGGGCCTGACGCCTGCTGGCTCGCCTGCTTTGGCGTTGGGGCTGCTTGCTCTCGGCGGAGAAGGGAGAGCAAGCCGTACCAGTTGGGTGCCTTCCTCTTCCGGTCAGCCTGCATGGGCCGCGGGTTGCGGGGGCTCGTCCGGGGATCCGGCACCTCAGGGAAATCGCAGCATCCTCAGGGCGGGGGCAGAACATGCGGTGGGTCTTACAGGTGCACATGTGTAATATGATGTCATCATTACACATGCGGTGGGGCATTCCCATCGGGAGGAGGGCTGGCTGCATGGCCCCTTCAAGTTAGCTCACCAGGGCCCGCATGGGCATGCGGTGAGGTGCAGGCACTATGCAGGCTACTCCTGCTCTTGTTTGGGCCGCTGTGCCCCGGCCTGCGGGTGGCCAGTTCCGGGTGGCCCGCAGCTTACCTTGGCCCGCATGAGCCTGCTGCGAGGTGCGGGCCGTATGCAGGCTCCTTCTGCTTGTGCCCGTGTCGCCTGGGCTCCGTCCTGCAGGGGCCAGTTGTGAAGTGCAGGCCAGCGAGGCTCCTCTCGCGTTTGCCTGGTGTCCCTCCTGCGGGAGGGCCGGCGGCACGGCCTCCGCCCGTGTGTGAGAGGAAGTCATGTGCGATGCACCTCCAATAGCAATGTAAGGCTGCCCGGGGGGGGGGTTGCGCAGCGGCCCGCCCCTTGGAGGGCAGCCGCCTTAGTGCCACAGGAAGGCACAGGGGTGGGAGGTCGAGTCCCTGGGCTAGTCCGGGGGAGACCCCAACAGATAGCTGTTTCCGGCGAGGGCGGGGAGGAGACAGGGGTACATATACTGTCTCCGCCCCCTCATCGTCCTCTTGTCCGCTCGTTCGCCTTGGCTACTGGTTCCGCGTTGGTCGTGTTCTCTTGGGGAGGCAGAGTCACACTTCAATCGATCGATCGAATGGTACGATCGTCTGCGGCCCAGAACGTCCGCCTGTCGCGGTGAGTCTGCTTGTGGTGGGCGATATTAGAATTTGTGCGTTGTAAGCCGGCAGTTAGACGTGTCCCAGTCGGCGGCTTCCCGCAGCCAGCCCCCCCTCAGCCTTGGTTATTTGTCCTGGAAGGGGCTCGCATTGGGTCTGAGGCCTCTGGGGACGGGATGTGGTGCGGCGGCTAGATTGTAGACCTTGGGTTCGAGCCTCGTGGTCGCGTCCACAGCCGGTGATCTGGGCAAATCACTTAATCTCCGCGTGCCTGTATGTGAATGTATATAATGTATATAAGGTGCTCGTGTACAGCGTTGCAGTACCTTTGGGTTGAGTTCGCGCTATATAATTATGCAACACCGGGGTTGTAGCGTCACTGGGAAAGCCCGGATCAGGTTTCAGTACCCGGCAACTGTTAGGCTGCTTCTGGCTCCGAATGTCCGATTTCTTTCACGGTGTCTGAGGCCGAGGCAGTTAGTTCAGGGGCGTAGGAGGCCTCGAGCTGCCAGGTGTTCGCTACAAGCATGGTGGAGTGGGTTGACTGTACTCAGGCTGACCCATGGTTGAGCGTCGCGCCATTTCCCGGGTAGGAAATATCTGTCGGTGTTTTGTAATGTTGTGACGGTGAGCCTGGGCCCTTCAGACTCCTTCCAGGATGCTCGTTTAGGGCTGGATGCTCTTCGCTGCTCCCTCTCCTTAAAGACCTTGTAGAGGGGGGCAGACATATAGCTTGTTTGCCGCACCTAACGGGCGGTGTCCTTTGGTGTGGTCCGACTCCGGTTGCTGCTGGGCGGGGTTTGGGGGAGGGGCAGGGTGCAAGTCCTTGCCGGGCCATCCTCTCCCGCTGCGGAAAGTCGGCAAGCGGCGTTTCTTTCACGTTTAGGGCTGGATGCCTCTGCCCCTCAGGTGTTTATGACAGCGCTCTTCGCTGCCCCCTCTCCTTAAAGACTTTGAAGAGGGGGGCAGGCATATGGCTTGTTTGCCGTACCTAACGGCGGTGCCTTGGTGTGGTCCGATTCCGGTTGCTGCTGGGCGGGGTTTGGGGGAGGGCAGGGTGCAAGTCCTTCCGGGCCATCCTCGCCCGCTGCGGAAAGTCGGTAAGCGGCGTTTCTTTCACGTTACCTCCCCCACTTGCATGGCTATGTAAATACGGTGCTCTACGGCGTCCCAACACCTTGGTCGATCCCGCACTATGTAAACTTCTGCGTCCCTGATCCGGGGTCGCGTCCAGCATCAGTTGCGCTGCGATGTGCCCTATTTTCCCGGGACTCTTCTCGCGCCACTAGCAATCCGGACTTTGGTGCCGAAATCGCGAGTGCGAGCTTCGGGGTCGCGTCCACTAGTCACTGCGGGCCCAACCCATCACCCTTCCGCCCATGTATGCGCTTGTCGGCGGGGGCCATCTTCTCTGGGGCACATGTGCCGCCCCCCCCCCCCGGTTCCAGGCGGAAGGCGCTTGGCGCCCTGAGGTGAGTCGGGTTTTGGTGGCAGCGGAGGCTGAGACTCTTCCATGCTCTGCGACGGTAGAGTAGGGCGGTTTGGAGTGCCTATCCCCGGATTTGATCCAGTTGGCCCTGCGGTTCCGAGCTTCCTGCCTCCGGGTGACGTTCGCAGCTGGTGTCGGACGCACAGGTCGCTACCTGCGCGTCGTCCTCCGGCCGGGTTTGACTGTGGGGGGGGGGTCCAACTAAGTCTAGCAGGACTTGCCCCAGCTGCTGAGCTCATTCAGAGGAGTGCTCGTCTTGATCCCTTCTCTTTCAGGCACACAGGTTAGTCCCTGTCCGTAAGCAGTAACTCCACAGAGTGGGTGCAGTTGTGAGGAGCGCTATGTTTGACTTCCTTCACCCTCAGGCACGCAGGCTTGCTCCTGGCCTCGCCGAAGGCAGGTGGTAATTAACGGGCTAAAGTAATTTTGCAGGAGCGTGTATGGAACCCATCTCTGCTGGGCACTTTGTTTAAACTCCTGCCTTCAGCCGCGCGCTGGTTCATTAAATGTGTAAGTTAAAAGCTTTTTACATCTTGGACATGCCTGAGTTGCTACTTAATTATCTTGTGCAACCATTGACCAAGCCAACAGCCCTGTACTATAAGCATGGATAGAGCCGGTCTCCCAGTGTCTGGCTGTGATGACATGGGGGCAGGTCGAACGACGGCATGGGGGGGATGCGGTCAGCGCAGGGGCCGTGAGATGCCTCAGGGGATGGCAGTAGGGTGCGGGCCATCTCACCAAGGTTGCGATCATGAACAGAAAGGGTTTCTCTTTTGTCACGGGCACAGGAAGCCCTGGACAGGAGAGACCAAGAGTGAGGGCTGCCCTGCCAGGCGCACGCTCTCCTGTACTCCGTGTGTGTATAGACCGAGGCTACAATCCTGCATCAGTTGTAATTAGGACGCCAGCCCGCATGAAAGATATTGTTTATTTGTTGTTACATTGCAGGATATGGTTTAACTTGTTTGAAGACTGTTTAGATAGCACCATCTTATTATGGAGAGGAGCACAGTCGAGTAGACTGCCTCAAGTCTTCAGTTTTGACCAGGCACCAGTTCTGAACTTTGCTTCATGGGTGTGAAATGATTTTCATCCGGCAAGGAAATATATGGAAAGGGCTTTTAGGGGACAACATAATCTGATTGGCACAAATTAGAAATAACTTTGAGGAGGAAGGTAGGGGTCATGTTTATCATTGCCTTGTTTTGTGTGAAATATGATACATAGCTCAATGAAACATAGGGGCTGCATCACACTAATTTTGTACTGAAGTAGTAGCAACTCAGCACAAACGGCGAACTGCAGCTATATGCAGGGGCTTTGAGTTGGAAGGCATTCGTTTAAATAGCTCATTGTGGGAGAGGAAACATTTGTACAAACTTCCATAAAAACCTTACTACTGGGACAGTGAAGAAAGAAGTAGGGAACGAACTTTGTCAATACGCAGCAAGAGCTGCATAAAGCTAAAAGTTGAACTTAATTAAATACAAAACATGGCCTCGTACTGTCTCTTTTGGGGCCTTTAGTGAATCAATTGACCTCCTGGCAAACTTGATGCACAGCTTTTTCTACTTGCACGTGGAAGATGGCCGGATGCTCTTGGGATTTAGACGTCTACTATTATGTCTTAACCACTTTTCATTAATGAAGGAACTGTTTAAGTCTCTGGTGCCTCTATTCTAAATTATTGTGCTGATGGTTACGACTATCTGATGTAATGCACACTGTATATATCCTGTACTAATGTATCAGTTACCTTCATTTTCACTTCACCGTCACATGTAGCACCTTATTATTGGTTGGAATTGTCACGCAATGGCGGTGACTTAACGTATTTGGTATCTCAATATGTTTTAAATAGACCTGGGGAAGCAATGATTTGCCTGACTCTGCCTGGGCTCACCAGTTTTGACTTCGGCTCTCACTGTTGGTACTGCACATCCTTCATCGGGATGGGCACGGGGCCCGTAGGTACCATGGGCATTTTGATTCAAATAATATTTACACTGAAAGGGCATGGGAGTGTAAAACTTTAGGAAGTTTGGCTAGTAGTGTGGTTGACCCGGCCGTACCATGCCTGAACGGAGGCACTTTCAAGAGGACATGCCTGTTAGCCTCATTGATGAATGCATAGTGAAGTAAACTCTAAGTTGACAGCAAGAGTTATAGGAAAGGAAATGTTTTAACGTCTCACCTGTAAGGGGCCTACAGTCTGAGGTACATGGATGTTTAGGTAATGCGTTTATCTACAGATCAGTATCTGTTACAACAGCGTAACGGTGTCAGCGACATAGCCTACAGTCCTGGCTGGCCACAGCTCCGGGGTAATAGGATGAGTAACCACAGGTATCAAGAGAGGGAGCTCCTAGCGACAGCCCGACATCTCGCACAGCACAACAGCAATTTACGGGCTATATCCATTGGTATGCACGGGCAGGAGGTTGTTTGACCTCACAGTCACAAGGTCAGAGCTCAGCAGGCACACGCAGTTATTTTCTTACTGTGGTCGATAAATGAGTTCCAGTAAGTTGGGTTTTGACACACACCTGTAAGCTGCTTTTGTCTGAAATTTAACAGCAAAAGGTTGGCGGGTTGGGTCCTTTTTGTGTGTGATAACAAGGGTCCACCTGACGTAAATTCCGAAATCAGGGAAATTAACTAAATGTAAATATCACAGTTGGGGAAGTAGACAATAGTCATGGACCACCATACTACATGTGATAGACTTGCATGCTACCCCAACCAGTAGCATAAAAAAAAAAAAAAAAAAAAACCTTTGCGCTCACATACAGACATTATTATAAATACAATGTATTTCCCTATGCGCATTAGAGTAACGCTATGAATGGTGATCATGCAGGCTTCCACGGAACGGGACAACTGTCAGGCGTCTGTAGCTGCGCAGGGCTCCCTCGGTTATGTCGAGGTCTTTTATATTAACCGAGCACTCATGGGACACTTCACCACTATGGTCGGGAGCAGGGGGAGGTGTCACTTTGCATCCAGCACCTAGGTCAAGCAAAGAGTTACGCCCAGTGTTGAGTGAGTGTTAAGGTTACCTGGTCGTTCATTGGGGCTCCTTAGGGTAGGACGACCTAGCGGCAAGGAACAGCTAGAGTGGTTTACGTGTGCTCAGCGATCATAAAAAAGGATGCTTCGCGGGCCTTGGCTCACACGGAAGTGGGCTAAGATCAGTCACACCACTGGTGCCGTGGCCTGCTCTGATGCCTGGCACTGGGGTCCCAGGTTCTTCTGAAGGGCTAGGCCTTCAGATGCTGAAAGGATGTCCGTTGTTATTTACTCGATTGTTAAACGATTGGTTATTTCCTGGGTCATCCGCGGGTGTAGAGCTTTAGGCGCTGGTTGTCTTTCCATCGGGTCGGTTTGATGCGGGATGGTGGTTTTTGGGGCAGGTCACAGGCTGCTTCCTCTCGCTGTGTTTGTTCTTCTAGGTGTGGTCGGGTCAAGTGACGGAGGAGAGCAATCATCGCGTGGTATATCTGGGCATGATAGAACGCCAGGCAAGATTGTAGCGTAGGCAGATAGTGGCACTTATCAGGGAATGAATGTTGGTCTCAATGGCATGCCGCCATGCAAGGGGACCATGTACCTAGGTCACGTACATCAGGCAGTGACAGGTGAACAGGGACCATGTGTACTAGAATATCAGGAGTGGTTCCCACCACGGTCGGGCAGATGGGAAGCTGTCATCTTGATGCTCAATGGATACCCTTACTCCATCACACCTATTGTAAGCTGAGGATGCCTGTTGACGCTGTTAGACCTGCTATTAGTTAGTACACTCACTGGCTCGGTTTGTCTCGCATCAGGGCCAGTTGGGGTTACTGGCGAATTTTTTGCTCTACGGCTGAAGCGGGCGCTTCTAGAACAGGGCAAGATTGGTTAGGCCAGGCAGCATGACAAAGGTCTTTTCGGCACTGGCAGAATGGTGCAGGCTGCGAAGTAGAGCCATTGCAGAACTTAGATTTGTCTACATTCGGCTAGGGAATGTTTAGCAGCAGGAAGGTATTGAACCATGGTGAGCAATTGGTTTTGGGTTCGTGCGCAACAGGAGCAAGGGAATTGCATTCTGTTCCATCAGGGTACGGGGACCGTCTATACCACCAGATACTGTAAAGCTGCCATTTTCGCTCTGGGCTGGGGTGTCAATGTCATCCAACTTTGCAGCCAGACTCTGAGCAGGCAAAGGCATACTTGCGATGGTGCAACGGGCACTCAGCAGTAGAGTTAGATGTGTCATCATACCCCGATATACCGTCAGTGATGAAACATAGGTTGTGGCTACACACGACCAGGCACTCTAGGGCAGCTGGGGCGGGGGTGTGCCAGTGCCAAGAGGGTGCGGGTTGCCTGGGTAGGGCTGCTGGCTTGGAGGGAGCACTACTCGGATCGCCACAAGGGCACGTTTTGTTTCATAGAAGGCTGAATTGATACTTTTATGGCATGGTGCCAGTTGCTCTAGTTATGCGCATGTTGCTTGGCAGTGTCAGAAACATTCAGAACGCAATGCTGGTGGTTAGCCTGTTGTCATGCTGTTCAGAGGTATTTTAGCTCAGGCATGGCCATGCATGGGTTATAGGCCGGTGGCCTGCCCTGGGATTCGTGTTAACAGGCAGGTGAAGCAGCAGAACTTGGAGGGGCTTGGGTTTGACCTCTGGATACTAGGGCGGAGCCTGGTTGCTCACTTAGTAGCCCGCCCTTGAGTTCGACGAAACAGGTACCTTTGATGCGAGTATCAGTACCGGGTAACTTCTCCCGCCCTCCAGCACTGGCTGGCAGCTATGCAGGTTGTGGAAGTGGCTTATGGTCCATACGATTAAGGGAAACAACGGGGCAACACTTTGGGCTACAAATCTGCAGGAGAACAATTGGCGTTGTTCTCCTCTGTGGTCACCCTGATCTGTCTCTCCCTGGTATACTAGCAGAATTTTGGGAGGGCAAGGCTTTACATTTGGTGGTGACTGATGGAATACGATGGGCGTACTCCAACGGAGTGAAGGAGGAAGTAAGGCAGGCTTGTCAACTCTTACCTCCTCCCGCATGGGCACTGCCAGGCAGGAGTGTCTTGGCAAAGAGATTGTTATTTAGCCATGCAAAGGCAACCTTGGACCATCGCCTATTTTAGGTTTAAGGTCATTTCAGTCAAATCCACGGGGGAGTTAGAAAGGATGGGGGAACCTGTCCTGATTGTGCCCGCTGGCCGCCGGCCCGGTTGGGCGTAGACTTGTTTTGGCTGGACCTGGGAGAAGCCCGGTATCAGTATGCTGTAGGTATGAAGGCCTATCGGGAGCCATGCGCAGTTGCGCAGAGCAAAGAGGTCTTGGCTTCATCAGGCATGGTCTTGTACACGCTAAGTCCACAGGGTGCCTGGAGGGAGATGGGGTGCACCTCTCTAGTTTAGGCATGGACCTTTTCCTACTGGACCTAGGGGAAGCTTGGGCTGCAGCAGGTTGTAAGTAAACAGGTCTACCTTGGTGGGGGGCCCTGGTAGTGACGGTGGCCACTCCCAAGGCTGTGGAGGAGTTACAGGGCGATCCAGGGTCTGCACATACCAAGGGGTACATCATGCAGCAGCACCGCGGGGTGCTAAGCCAGGATACCCAGGGATGTTTTAGCGTGTCCCCTGGAAGAACGACGGCGCCCCGTTAACCGAAAGGCGGTTGTGGGTCTGAGCAACCAGGGGCTGCCATGTATGCTCCGCCCACCCATCACGGGGGGGCGTGTGAAGCAAGTGGACTGGTGGTCCACGGATGGGAGGGGTGGACCCTCCCAATATTTGGTATACACCAGTTGGCGTTGCCATGGTGACTCTAGGCTTATCAGACGGGCAGGCGGCATAGGGCTGGCCTGCCCTGGGATCGCCCGTAAGATAACCCACCTTGTTTGCATATTGGTTATGCTAATAAACCTGCAGCAATATTTCTCCACTTACATTGCAGTGTCGTGTGTTTTATTTATGTACTTATGTACTTATGTGCTTTGTGATAACTGTTGCCGATATTGGCACTAAGTAAGTTGCGTGAGGGGTGCCAGCATAGTAAGGGCCCTGGAGAGTCTCCCTCCTCCGATTCCTCCTCGACCCGTGTTTTTGGTTGCCGGGTTGGAAGGCGGGGGGTGTAGGGCGGGGAGCGCGTGGCTCCCCCTCCCCCTGTGCAGCGATCAGTGCCACGCGACTGCGGGCCGAGTTCCTCTGGCTGCAAGGGAGCACTCTCTCAACAACGGAAACGCCGTTTTTAGGCTCCGTGCGGCCTGGGGTGCCAGTTGGGCAAGGCAGGGTTGCGGCATCTTGGCCCCAAACACGTGGGTGGAGCAGTCGGAGCAACTTTGGGGGAGCACGAGCCTGCTGCCAGGGCCCGGCTGGGGCTTCGGAAGGGTGTAGTCAATGTTTAGGCCTTGCGATTCTGGGCCCAGTGGTATTCGTTCCGGCCCGGAACCCAATCCCCACTCCATTGACTACGACGGGGGTGTATACTATTTTTAGCCACTACAGAAGTGCGACTTTGCCCGGTGGCGGGGGCATGGGCGCAGGCCGTGGCCTGCTCTGATGCCTGGCACTGGGGTCCCAGGTTCTTCTGAAGGGCTAGGCCTTCAGATGCTGAAAGGATGTCCGTTGTTATTTACTCGATTGTTAAACGATTGGTTATTTCCTGGGTCATCCGCGGGTGTAGAGCTTTAGGCGCTGGTTGTCTTTCCATCGGGTCGGTTTGATGCGGGATGGTGGTTTTTGGGGCAGGTCACAGGCTGCTTCCTCTCGCTGTGTTTGTTCTTCTAGGTGTGGTCGGGTCAAGTGACGGAGGAGAGCAATCATCGCGTGGTATATCTGGGCATGATAGAACGCCAGGCAAGATTGTAGCGTAGGCAGATAGTGGCACTTATCAGGGAATGAATGTTGGTCTCAATGGCATGCCGCCATGCAAGGGGACCATGTACCTAGGTCACGTACATCAGGCAGTGACAGGTGAACAGGGACCATGTGTACTAGAATATCAGGAGTGGTTCCCACCACGGTCGGGCAGATGGGAAGCTGTCATCTTGATGCTCAATGGATACCCTTACTCCATCACACCTATTGTAAGCTGAGGATGCCTGTTGACGCTGTTAGACCTGCTATTAGTTAGTACACTCACTGGCTCGGTTTGTCTCGCATCAGGGCCAGTTGGGGTTACTGGCGAATTTTTTGCTCTACGGCTGAAGCGGGCGCTTCTAGAACAGGGCAAGATTGGTTAGGCCAGGCAGCATGACAAAGGTCTTTTCGGCACTGGCAGAATGGTGCAGGCTGCGAAGTAGAGCCATTGCAGAACTTAGATTTGTCTACATTCGGCTAGGGAATGTTTAGCAGCAGGAAGGTATTGAACCATGGTGAGCAATTGGTTTTGGGTTCGTGCGCAACAGGAGCAAGGGAATTGCATTCTGTTCCATCAGGGTACGGGGACCGTCTATACCACCAGATACTGTAAAGCTGCCATTTTCGCTCTGGGCTGGGGTGTCAATGTCATCCAACTTTGCAGCCAGACTCTGAGCAGGCAAAGGCATACTTGCGATGGTGCAACGGGCACTCAGCAGTAGAGTTAGATGTGTCATCATACCCCGATATACCGTCAGTGATGAAACATAGGTTGTGGCTACACACGACCAGGCACTCTAGGGCAGCTGGGGCGGGGGTGTGCCAGTGCCAAGAGGGTGCGGGTTGCCTGGGTAGGGCTGCTGGCTTGGAGGGAGCACTACTCGGATCGCCACAAGGGCACGTTTTGTTTCATAGAAGGCTGAATTGATACTTTTATGGCATGGTGCCAGTTGCTCTAGTTATGCGCATGTTGCTTGGCAGTGTCAGAAACATTCAGAACGCAATGCTGGTGGTTAGCCTGTTGTCATGCTGTTCAGAGGTATTTTAGCTCAGGCATGGCCATGCATGGGTTATAGGCCGGTGGCCTGCCCTGGGATTCGTGTTAACAGGCAGGTGAAGCAGCAGAACTTGGAGGGGCTTGGGTTTGACCTCTGGATACTAGGGCGGAGCCTGGTTGCTCACTTAGTAGCCCGCCCTTGAGTTCGACGAAACAGGTACCTTTGATGCGAGTATCAGTACCGGGTAACTTCTCCCGCCCTCCAGCACTGGCTGGCAGCTATGCAGGTTGTGGAAGTGGCTTATGGTCCATACGATTAAGGGAAACAACGGGGCAACACTTTGGGCTACAAATCTGCAGGAGAACAATTGGCGTTGTTCTCCTCTGTGGTCACCCTGATCTGTCTCTCCCTGGTATACTAGCAGAATTTTGGGAGGGCAAGGCTTTACATTTGGTGGTGACTGATGGAATACGATGGGCGTACTCCAACGGAGTGAAGGAGGAAGTAAGGCAGGCTTGTCAACTCTTACCTCCTCCCGCATGGGCACTGCCAGGCAGGAGTGTCTTGGCAAAGAGATTGTTATTTAGCCATGCAAAGGCAACCTTGGACCATCGCCTATTTTAGGTTTAAGGTCATTTCAGTCAAATCCACGGGGGAGTTAGAAAGGATGGGGGAACCTGTCCTGATTGTGCCCGCTGGCCGCCGGCCCGGTTGGGCGTAGACTTGTTTTGGCTGGACCTGGGAGAAGCCCGGTATCAGTATGCTGTAGGTATGAAGGCCTATCGGGAGCCATGCGCAGTTGCGCAGAGCAAAGAGGTCTTGGCTCCATCAGGCATGGTCTTGTACACGCTAAGTCCACAGGGTGCCTGGAGGGAGATGGGGTGCACCTCTCTAGTTTAGGCATGGACCTTTTCCTACTGGACCTAGGGGAAGCTTGGGCTGCAGCAGGTTGTAAGTAAACAGGTCTACCTTGGTGGGGGGCCCTGGTAGTGACGGTGGCCACTCCCAAGGCTGTGGAGGAGTTACAGGGCGATCCAGGGTCTGCACATACCAAGGGGTACATCATGCAGCAGCACCGCGGGGTGCTAAGCCAGGATACCCAGGGATGTTTTAGCGTGTCCCCTGGAAGAACGACGGCGCCCCGTTAACCGAAAGGCCGTTGTGGGTCTGAGCAACCAGGGGCTGCCATGTATGCTCCGCCCACCCATCACGGGGGGGCGTGTGAAGCAAGTGGACTGGTGGTCCACGGATAGGAGGGGTGGACCCTCCCAATATTTGGTATACACCAGTTGGCGTTGCCATGGTGACTCTAGGCTTATCAGACGGGCAGGCGGCATAGGGCTGGCCTGCCCTGGGATCGCCCGTAAGATAACCCACCTTGTTTGCATATTGGTTATGCTAATAAACCTGCAGCAATATTTCTCCACTTACATTGCAGTGTCGTGTGTTTTATTTATGTACTTATGTACTTATGTGCTTTGTGATAACTGTTGCCGATATTGGCACTAAGTAAGTTGCGTGAGGGGTGCCAGCATAGTAAGGGCCCTGGAGAGTCTCTCTCCTCCGATTCCTCCTCGACCCGTGTTTTTGGTTGCCGGGTTGGAAGGCGGGGGGTGTAGGGCGGGGAGCGCGTGGCTCCCCCTCCCCCTGTGCAGCGATCAGTGCCACGCGACTGCGGGCCGAGTTCCTCTGGCTGCAAGGGAGCACTCTCTCAACAACGGAAACGCCGTTTTTAGGCTCCGTGCGGCCTGGGGTGCCAGTTGGGCAAGGCAGGGTTGCGGCATCTTGGCCCCAAACACGTGGGTGGAGCAGTCGGAGCAACTTTGGGGGAGCACGAGCCTGCTGCCAGGGCCCGGCCGGGGCTTCGGAAGGGTGTAGTCAATGTTTAGGCCTTGCGATTCTGGGCCCAGTGGTATTCGTTCCGGCCCGGAACCCAATCCCCCCTCCATTGACTACGACGGCGGTGTATACTATTTTTAGCCACTACAGAAGTGCGACTTTGCCCGGTGGCGGGGGCATGGGGAGCGGCGCAGGCGAAGGGCTCGGGGCGTGGCGCGCCCGGGCCCCAACGAGAGTAGGTGACCGATTGGGGAGTCAACAAAAGACTACGGGCTTACCACCTCCGCTCCCCCTTCTGCCGTGGACCAGTTGCAGTTCCTGTAAACTCAGTGTGAGGGACACCCGGGTACAACCGCCAGGGAGCACTCACCGCTGGGCCCCGGTAATTTGTACTGGTGCAGCAGTCCTTGGGACGCCCCGGGGTGTGCGCAGTCTCACACGGTTAGGACTCTTGAATTCTGGCCTGCTCAGGAGCAGCCCTGGGGACGGCGGGCGGGTGCGGGTCACCTCGCCATGGTTGGCTCCGGAAACTGAAAGGGTTTCTCTGGTCGCGGGAGGGACCAGACCGAATGCTGTCATTTGTGTCTTCTTCACCGCTGTGGGAGTCACATGCTGTGGGGCATTCCGCCTGTTGCATATTGAGCATTGGGTGGTCCGCCTCTCGGCGCGTGGGGTTTCCAGTAGAGTGCATGCGGCCCTCACCGCTAATGTTGTTTAACATGTTTAATGTCAGTTGTGGGGGCAGTCGTGACGACTAGGGCCGTGCTTCCACCCACACACTGTTGATATCTTCCACCTTGGCCCCAGGTTTTCTTTGCTCCTCCGACTTCTTCCAGGTCATCCCGTGGGGTGACATGGACAGCGGGGGTGCTGGTTCAGGGTCTGCTACTGGGGGTTCCTGCTCGTTCCCGGCCCTGGTCTGCTCTAGCTGGAGTCAGGATTGCGGCCCATCTCAAGTTGCTGCCATTTAACCTTGCAACTAATAACCATTGACAAAGCCAACTGTCCTGAGTTGATACAGGTATGTTGTTACTGGTTATAGCACATATCTCGATGCAATGAAAGAAACAGCCAAATACAAGTCAGGCGGCACACTTTTTAAGCGACGCCCTTATACCCACTTTAACTGCCCCTCGAAGAGACCCCCCAGTTTTCATCTCAAACGGTGTGGGATACCCGCCAGAGCTGCTGTCTTTTGTCGAGTTTTGGCATCGCTCACAACCCTGAAATTCTGGGCAAATCCCTTAATCTCCCCGGGTCTACGGTAATTGATCGTGCCCTTGTGTAATGCAACTGGTCCTAATGTAAAGCGCTCCAATACCTGCTGGTCGAGTTCACGCTATACTAAACAGCAACTACTATTGCACAAAGGAAATGAGGCAGAACACTGATTAAAGAGAAAGAAGCAAAGTAAAAACATTGAATTCAACACACCCATGGAGAAATATGACTCTCTCTAACCCGTCATGGCGCCTGCCTGACATGTTCCTATTTTCAGTGTAATAATGTGACGGTTCACGATCACGGTGAGGGACTTTCACCATTACAAAAAGGGCACGTAGGATTGGTTAGCAGTCCGGGCGTCATCTGTTTTGTTTGCTAAGATGGTTCCGCCCAAGGTTTAGACAGGGCTTCCGGTGGAGGGGCGGGTCTCCAGAAGTGACTTTTGATTAGCTTGACCCAGACGAATCTCGGGTAAAGAAAGCATTCACTCCTGTTCGACACGCAAATTAACTCTTCATGTGGGCTGGGGGTTTGGTAGAGGTTAGGACCAAGGGGTTTCCTTTGCTGAGGTAATGGGATACGTATTCACTTTAGGCAACATGCTTCCATTGCCTAGGTCAAGGGCCCCAGTTTCCTGTAAGTGTAAGGTCATGGGTGGACTAGATATATGGATCGAATGACGGAAAAGGGTGAACTAGGCGGCACGCTATCCCAAGCATAATTTCAGCACAATATTTTATTCCAATGACCAAGAGTAGATGCCGGGTCAGAATCAATAGGCCATAGGGTGGCACGCCAGGATAATTTTGCAGGGGGAACATTGGAATAGGTGCATGCTATTTATGCCATACAACAATGCGGTATCTGGTGTTTCATCCACCCTCCACCCCTCGCTATCCTCGTAAGTGATTGGCAAGCATAGTGAGATAGAACAGAGACGGTTCTGGCTTTCTTTTGTGGAATACCATAGCAATACTCTAAAGCATCACTGCCTAGTTGAATTTGGTAATCAGGCTCGGTTATTTATGACATACGGAGATCCTCGCACAGGGATAGGCACAGGATGGTGCTAGGCGCGTTGAGAGTATTGTTTCGGTGGAGGCCGTGTTGGTTTGTTAGGTGCAAGCGGTTCAATTCACAGCACTGGGCATACTACTAGGGCATCCGACGCCCGAAAGGAAGTCACCCTTTTGAGGCATTCTCATTCATCGAAGGAGTTATGCAAGTTGGCAAGTTATTTTGACTAAGCGCTCAATGCGACGCAAGGGCAGCATTACGCTGCAGCTGGTGCACAGGCATTGTGTTTACTCCAGGGGGCAGCAAGCGAAGGCTATGCTCTCTTCATTTCTGGCACCTGAACAGGGAAAACTTGACTGTTGGGTGACTTGAGCAGGCAAAGACTTATTACAGCTCTTGCACAGTCCCATAGTTTCAGAATTGATAGCAGTGCCTTCGGGATTTCTGGGCATAAGAGGAAGGCCAGACAAGAACCCAGAGGATACAGAGCAGGTACACTCTATTCTGAGCATAGGAGATGCAGGCTAAATAATGTTAGTAGCAGCCAGCGGACATGTGCATCACCACGTCAAGAAAGCAGACATGTCTTTAGGTAGGACCAATACAAGACAGGAAGGAATAATTTCACTATGCCAACTTGCCAGTGCAGATGATTATTATATTTGAGAAACGATTGTGCACTGCACATTAATGCTATTTTTTTCACGGCTCTGTATGTATGTCCTCTAACCCCCGCAGGCTGTCCGTGCACGTCTGGGGGCTTTATCCGGTCCACAGTAAGCAACCTGGCCGGGCTATGCCGACAGCTTTTATCATTTCACATAGCTGCAGAACAAAGCCATTCTTTATGTCCCCCCTCCAGTCTGAGCAGGGTTCACCACATAGAGCAGGGTGCAACAGACTGCATTAGAAGCAGGGCAGGCACATATCATGTGGGGGCAGTCACCAACGGATAAATGGGGCACGAAAATACAGGTTTGGGTTGGCACAACTAGGGTCTACTTCAATGCTTGTGGACGGGATGAACTAACATAGCTCATAATAGAGAACACAGGGGAAAGCTTTACACAGAGTATACCCGGTCCACATATAGTGCAAGGTGCCCTTAGGTGCGGGGTACACTGGGAATAGGATGCTTGCAGACAAAGTGTAGCAAAGCCACATGCAATGTCCTCTCCTGCATCCCAGCATTACTTCCAATCTGGGGGCTGGGTAATCCACACCAGGGTGGGTGCGCCGGTCTGCTACACATCGTCCTGCTTCTACCAGTAGTTAGACTGGCATGGGACTCTGGCAGCTTAGCAGGACTTGTTATTCCCGGTTTCTGCTGGCTCAGCGACTACAGCGTACACTGCGGGAGACGGGGTTCTACGTCACGGTCCCCCCTGTGGGGTTTCTCTCAGCCTGGCACCTCCCTCTTCAGCTCCAACATGCTCACAGGTTCAACCACCCGGTTCTTAGAAAAATGCCACTGGCGCTAGGAGGACTACAGCACTAAGAGCAAAGGCTGCAAGTTATTGGACTTTAAGCATTCACATATTTAGACAGGACAGGCACACCACTTGATTGTTCGCCCCACTCCAGTAGCGTTTCCACATGCAGGTCTGCATTCTGGTATGCAGCAGCAGGAGTCTGGCCATGGGCTACTCACATGAGGGTGTGGACCGTGGCCAGCCAATATGGACGTCTTGCTTGACATGCTCCATGCAGTCATTCTCTCTGACTAGGGTGATGCAGGGGACAGGTTGCAAGCATGCGCTCAGGTATGGGTCCTTTGACTTTATCCATATGTGAACGTGGTTAGTTTTAGGCCCAGGAGCGACTGCATGACCCCCGGGTGCCAGGGAGGGTTTTCTGGGTGGCATCTTTTCCGAATATTACACAGGTTGTTGTTTCCACAGAGTGGGGGCAGGTTAGCAGGCCTCATTTTGTCAGGGTTGAGGTGTCGGTCGGGTCTTTTAGACCGAGTACAAATGAGCTCCATCGTGTCAGCTGGGGTGTGAGTTTGCCATTCCCAAAAGGGTGCTGGTACCCTAATAGTGTTGGAATAGAGGGTTAGAATCACAAAGACGGACGACTATCAGAGCACATTTGGCTTTTATAGTTAAGAGGGTACAGGTACACTGACCATAGGTTTACTCCATGTCCCCCGATCCACAGCGGCATTATACAGGTTGCTTCAGTTAAGCAAAATATCCTTGGGAGCGGTCAGCCAACAAGGGGACTAATGTCCCAATTTTGGCTTAGGAAGATGAGCGGGTGTGGTGCTCCCTTACAAGGGGTAGGGAGAAGGGCACATTCTGACCAGGCTGGGCTGAAGTATTCTGTTACACCCAGTTGGGAGATAGTTGTATGGCCCAGTGGGTCTGGTCGACCCTCACCTGGCCCTTCGGGAGTGGGGTACTCTCTGGTTCATGCTGACAGCACGCCCCTTACCATTTTGGGGTTGAACGGGTATGGAAGGCATGATTAAATGTCAGGCTATGCGGGTAATGGCAGGCAACTTTGCAAGCACTCTTTTGCAGGGGAAGCAAGCCCAGCGTTCTGGGCAGGCTTGTCAGTGGAGCGCATCATGCATTAGGGACAAGGTGAATCGCAAGGTGTTAAAAGGTACATCCATCAACAGCCACCGAGGGGAGTGGCCGGGTGACAAGTTAAGTGTTTTATGTACAGGCAAATGGTGAATATACCATAGGCACTCCTGTGAGGCACCTGAGGTTTGTTGGGGTGCAGTGTTATTTAGGCAAATATGTGCAAGCTGGATTAGTTGTATAGAATGGTGTGCAGTGCTCAACAAAGGTTTTTTTTGCAACCTAGCATTTCGTCAAGTTGCCAGGACCAGTGGTCTGGGGAGAGGGCCTTCCGGGCATCCTGTAAGTGGGGGTCCCAGGCATGCGCTGGAACAGCTTGCTGTAGAGGCTGCGACACAGACTAGGGGGGGTGTCTCCCCTCCCAATAATTTTGGCCATACACCTGGGAGGCAATGACTTGACTTTCCTGGGTAGGTGGGTACGGCTGCCAGAAATGAAACCCCCCTGGTGTCCATAGTGTGTTTTGATGAAGATGGGATACACCTGTCCAGAGGGGGAATGGACCTGTTCTTGCTTGATCTGGGGGAGGCCTTGGAATCAGCTGGGTGTAGGTAACGCGGCCTATCATGGTGGGGGGCCCTGGGGTGACAGTGGCGACACCCAGTGCTGTGGCCGAGTTACAGGGCGATCCAGAGGCTGCAAGTTACAGAGGGTTACCCTCTGCACGAGCACAACAAGAGTGCAAAGGCCAGATATCCCCAGGGAGGTCCTCGCGTTGGACTATGGGCGGTTGTGGACCTGAGCAACCGGGAGTTGCCTGGAATGCTCCGCTCCCCTTCTGGGGGCGTGAGTAAATGGGTGGACTGGCGGTTCACCGGTGGGAGGGGTTATCCCCTCCCCCAAATCTGGCAAACACCGATTGGATAGGGCCACGGTGTAATTTGGCTCATCAGGTGGGCAGGCGGTGAGGGACTGCCTGCCCTGGGATCGCCCGTAAGATAACCCACCATGTTGGCATATTTGTTATGCAAATAAACCTGCAGCAATTTTCTCCACAAAGAAGGTGTCTGGTCTGTTTATTTCTCCAGGTTATTGCTGTGGGAGGATGGGGAGTGTTGCCGATTTTGGCACTAAGTTCCACGACACAATAAAGCGTAGCGGAAGTAACAGTGACTCGGTTGTTAAAGGCATGGCCCCCCCATCCCCCGGCTTGTAGTGGGAAAAGGGAGCGAGCAGCAGTTTTCAATTAAAAAGAAAAAGGTCAGAATAATTCTGGTGATTTGTGTTCCTGTTGGCGTGAGATTGTACGTTGTCAGGTGGCGGTGCAGCACATTTTGTCCCATATTGCTTCACTATTATGTCACCTTTAACAAGATTGGAGCTAAAGTTTAACATCATTATTATCAGTTTAACATTTAACTACAGCATTCAGCAATTGGAAGTAGACCAGTTAACGATTGCAATGCGACGGCCCACGCAGTGGACCACCCTAAAAGGGCGGCCCTCTTAGTGCCAATTAGGCAAAAACATCACCCTTCTAGTGTTGGGGACTTTGGGAGGAGTCCCCCTGCTCGGCGCACCAGGCGCATCACTTCCGGCGCATAGAGGTTTGGGGAGGATATTTATACCTCCCCCCGCCTTTCTGGTGTCCTCTTTTGCACCAGTCACACCGTCTCGACTGGTAGTCTCACGTCGTAGCTTGTCCCGGGTTTGGAGGTCGTGTTTTCTCGCTGCCTGGTCGGGTCTGCATATTGCGAAAGAGAGGTTAGTGGTAGTCCTCCTGCTCTGCAGTTGGCCACAGCCTGCGGGTTGACGAGCAACGCTTCCCGAGCCCATCCTTTCCCTCCTGTATAGCATGCTGGGGCGGGGAGGGTGCTCGGGCCTGGGCCGTGTGTAATTCCTGCTGTGGCCCAGTTCCTTGGGTTTGCTGCCTTGCTTACAGATCTTATGGCCGCCGATTCATGCCCGTGTCAGCCAGGCTAGTCGCACTGGTTTGCTGCTCCTTGAGTCTGTTTATCTCTGAGGTGTAACAGCCTTTGTAAAGGCTTATGGTAATTGACCTTTGTGTTTCAGTTAGGAGATCTGTTGTGTTTCATCCCGGAGGATGTGAGTTCGATACCTGAGCTTTCCATTGTTTTCACATAGCTATGTGTGCAAGCATGGACTCATAATCAAGGTCGTGGGTTCAAGCCCCACTTTGCGCTGTAAGGATTTGGTGCGTGTGGTGTAGCCGAGGAAAGGAGCTTGTGTACCGTAATTGGGTTGTGTCCCGTGTGGGGGCCGTGCAACGCGGAACACAGCGATGGTGTACCGCTTCCCTAGTCAGCGTGCTATGCAGTTGAAGTGGAGGGGCCAGAAGCGAGTGTTGTACAGCGGCCTCCACAGGGAAGGACGTGCGCTGGTGGTTACCTCTTTAGGTGGTTTGGTCGGTGGTCGAGGGAGGGCTTGTCCGGGCAGCCCTGAGCATAGAAGTCATGAGGTAGTTCCCCACCGCCTTCCTAAGGGAAGACGTGCGCGGTCGGTTTGGGTGCGCCCCTTTCATCAAGGTGACCCTCCCCCCCACGCCAAGATGCGGCGATGGCACGAGATTGT
Organism: Triturus cristatus; assembly: GCF_964204655.1. Taxonomy (NCBI): domain Eukaryota; kingdom Metazoa; phylum Chordata; class Amphibia; order Caudata; family Salamandridae; genus Triturus; species Triturus cristatus. Next base: position 388,880,779 of record NC_140588.1, read on the forward strand.
CAAGGGTTCAGAGCGCTGGGGGGAAGTGTGAGTGCAGGCGCATTGAGCGTGGGCGCTACATCGTTGCAGTGTTTGAGTGGGTTTGTTGTAGGCCCCTTGCGTAGGTAGCAGCGGCACCATTGGGAATAGGGGAGAATGCATTCCTCGGACCGCGCCGCGCTCGGAGGCTGTGTGGCTAGCACGGAGCTCTCCGGATGTGCCATTGTTGAAAACCGGGGCGAGTGCGCGTGAGCGGTGGCATGTTTCCGTGCATCTGCCTGGCCCTCTGTCTGCACCACAGGGCCCCACCGTGCAGACACGAGGGGGCCCGAGAGTGCTTGGGCAGGTGTCCGTTGGGCGCAGTGCTCCGTCCGCATTCTTGTTTATCCCACATGCCTAGCTATGGAATGGCAAGTAGTTTAGTTGCCCGTGCTTCCGCCGTGCTGTATGTTGCCATGAGGCCTTCATAGTTGGGTTGATTGCAGGGGGTGAGCTGCCGCCTTAGATCGGAGAGTCCAGGTTCGAGCTCAGAGCCGTTCGACATCCTGTGAGCTTGGACATATCCATCATCTCCCCGCGCCTAACAAAGGGATTTGTTTTCCGTGTGTTGGTAGCTGGCCCCATGCAGAGCCACGTATTTAACTGTCCGAGTCTCGCTTGCACCACAATTCCACAGAGAGTAGGGACAACTGAGAAGAGCGTTGTGAGTTCAGCAAGGAACGATTGGCCACTCCGATTTTGGGAACCTGGTACTCTATTGTCTACTCTAAAAACACATCATGCCCATTGTTTCGTGGTGAATTCTCCCCAGTTCGTTCAAACAATGGAGTGGACCTTGGCTTGTGTCTTTGTCGTGCAGTGGTCTGGGGAGGAAGCGACACCCAGCACTGTATGCGGGAGTGAGTGCCGTTATGGAGTTGGTGGTGCAGGTCCGCACTGGTACGCGCAGGGCAATGGTTGCGGGTCCTTTCGCCTAGCGGGGTAAGCATGGCCCCTTCGCAAAGGTGGCATCTCGGGCAGTGTGTGTGCACCAGAGCAGGGGAGCTCTGGTAGTAAGGTTGTTGACCATATTAACGTTTTTTTGGTTGCCCCCCAGAGATATTCACATACTGTAATTTCTTTCTCAGAGATTTCTGCAAGGTTCAGTCGCTGCGGACCTGCCAGGACCAGCTCGCGGCCGCCGGGCAACATAGGCAACGATAAAAGGAAAGAACAGTAAGTAGGCAGTGCGGTCCATGCCCAGTGGGAAGGGAGTGGTTTAGTTCGGGGCAGCACACCAAGTCGGGGCGTCCATTGGAGTCAGCTTGTCTAGCTGGTTCTAGCGGTTCTGCTATGCGCACCAGTTAGTTCCAAGTAAAAACGCCGGAGTGTCATCATATAGCGCCATAAGCTAACCCCTTCTGCAGGACACAGGCATAGGGAAATGCGGATTCCGGAGGATAGAACCTGGCGCTTAGTGAACGTAGATTAAACACAGGGAGACTCATTGTCAGCAATCCCTTAGTGGGTGCTGGAGAGCCGGGATCGGGTCTCGCGTGGCAACACACCCAGTGATATTGGGCAAGTCAGCGTGTTGTAGCCTACCACTCCTAGATGCCACATGCCCAGAGTTTGGGTCCAGCATAGTTTTGCTTTGCGCTTGCAGAAGTTGAAATGAGTCATGCTTTCTGTTGTGGAGACAGGAGATGCTTCACTGATGATCTGAGCTGGGAGAGTGAGTGCCGGCGAGTCAGGTTCGCAAGCGCATTGTTTTGGCGGTTACCCTTGTTGTGATAACACAGTTGTTTTCGGGGAATTGGGGGCCTGTGAAGGTTTGGTGTCTTCGCTACAGAGTGGACGAGTGCGGGCACGGTGCTCTGGTTGCGTGCCTTGTTTTACCAGTTTTGGGCTTTGAAGCACCAGGGTTGTTGACTCCTACATCGTGGGGCACTCGGTTCACGGGTACTGAGCTGCGTTGTGCCAGTGAGAATGGCTAGGTCAAGGGTAGATGCAGCTTCCTCGAGGACCTTCCAGTTCACTTGAAGAGGGCAGTTTGCTGAAAAGCACCATGGTTCAATAAAATAGCTAGCCCAAGTGGGGCGAATGCCACCATGGGTCAATTTTGTCTCCAACGCAGGGATTGTGCACCGCCATTCTGTTTTCAAATGGCTGCTTCTTTCTGATTTCAGCACCTGGCATGTACGCAGGTGACTTTCCAGGCTGTTGCGGAAGTACGGAGGGCGCGGAGGGACACCGGTGGTCTCTACAATTGCCCAGATGAACTGCTTCTAGTGGTTTCGTTTGGATACGGCCGGATTTTACACACAGTTTGACTGCTTCACAGGGCGGTACGGTTGATTTCAGTTCATTCGTGGTGGTGCTTAGTGGTAATGGTCTTATTTGTAGTTTAACTTGCTTTCAATTGAATTGAGACATTTAATATTTTCAGATTTTTGTCACAAGCTTGCACATGCTGTGTTCCCACAGAGTCTGGGGCATGTTAGCATCCCCACCTTGTCTCTGCGGGTTTGATGGGTCTCTCGGGTCATTATGACCATGTTGAGCCATTATCGATTGGTATAGCTGGACATAAGGAATGCCAGGCAAGAACCCAGGGGATTATGGAGCAAGTGTTCCCTGTTCTGAGCCTAGTATAGTCAGACGTGAGTAACATCAGTAGCCACCAGTTTAATCGTGCATCATTCCCCTTCAAGAGAGTAGGCATGTCTTTAAGCATGAAGTAGGCCCCATAAAGGACTTCAAGGGAACATTCACCAGACTAACCATGACTGTGCAAACAAGTATGACCTGTGTGGGATTGAGCGCTGCAAGTGTGGGCAGTCCTTGCTGGTGTGGGAGCTAAAGCTCGAAGGCCGGGCTTCGGCATTGGCCTCAAGTGCCTTTCAAAGGCGAGGTTTCAATCTCCAATCGGAGGTGACATGGTCATCTTTACTACACACTCCAGTTGGTTGCCTTTTAAATTGGGTGCTATGACTCAATTAGTGCTCCCATCCTTACAACACCCTCTCAGTTGGGGTCCTTGTACCGGCTCTACAACGAGCAGAGGGAGCGGCAGGTTTCCTTTCTGTGCGGTGAGGCAGCATGGGGCCTCACGTACCAAAAGTTTTTCTATGGGTCGGACAGACACAGAATCCCCCTGTCCCAGTCATCCATATTTTACAGTACAGGGAGGCAGATTTTGGGGCAGGTTAGCATACCTCTAAGGTGTCCCTGAGGGTTTGGGTTTTCTTTCTGGTCACTGACCGAGTAGGGCAATTCCCACTGGTTCTCTGCCTGGGTCTTGCGTCCTTCAGCGGCCCCACCTCAGAGACTTTTAGACGTATGCCCTTGGTAATTGGGTGCTTATTAGGTTTTTATGACCAAAGCGGGCTGTTGTATCTTGTCAGGGGTAAAAGATACAAGTTAAGTACCTTTTGCTTACCTCGAAGCACATTTGGTGGGCCAAGATTAACCATGACCTATGGTTTCACTTTGCTCCAGTAACCTCCTCGAACAAGGAGTTCTGCAGGGAGGCTATAATAAGGCAAAAAGCCATCTAATCGCTAGTATTTTAACCCCTTGTGTGCCACGCCCTTTCCCCACCCTGTGCCGGGCGTTGCATTAGCGGGCGGGGTTCATGACGAGCTGGACTCGTCATGGGCACAGCGCAACCGCGGCCCATGACGAGTCCAGCTCGTCATGGGCACAGAAGGGGTTAAACAGACAAACAAACCTTGGCGGGTACTTACTGGCGGATGCACATAAGACTAACATTGACTGAATCCGGATTGACACATGATTAACTTGTTAGCAATAAAACGGTCTGGGTAAGTGTAATTTTCAGTCAACAGGAAATGTGCTACACGAGTGAGTGTTGGAGGTTGCCTTCTTTTCTGCCAGTGCGGCCAGGCGAGTTACGGAAGCTTGTCATCCTAAAAGTAGGCAGTGGTTCCAAAGTTTTTGGGTAAAACTGGGTTGGAACAATAAGGCAACAGTTCTTAGAAAGCATTCAACATGCCCAAAAATTAAGAAAGGGCATTATATGTACATAGTTATCAGTGAGTGGGACAACATACAGTGGTTATTTAGCACCACCTGGCCTACGGGAGCATGCGTGCTTCACAAATATACATTTAGGTTTTACTCCCACAAGCACTAAACACAGAAAACTAAGAGTGGAAGTAAGGTGGGTTGGATATCTCTTGACTTCTACCTGCACTGGCACATCTTGTCAAGAGTTGCTTGGGCAAAGGTATTGCACCACTGCCCGGCAGCATTCCTAACCCATCCACACTAAGGCGGTTGCACTCGCAGATGCACGTAAGACAATCATTCAGAAACAAGGGCAACACATGATTTGTTCACTATAGTTTTATCATGAAACCTGTCCGTGCAAATGTATTAGTAATTTCAACAGAAATGGTGATAAGCCAAGTTTATCTGCCTCATCGCCATTGTAGCTTGGTGGGTTGCGTAAGTTTGTCAGTATGAAAAGTGTGTTGGGGTTCTAAACGTTTCGGAAACCCTGGGTTACAGCACATGGGCTACAACTGATTGGTCATTTGCAGGCCCACATTTAAAGAAAAGGTAGGGGAACTGTACTTATTATTCTCACCTTCCTAGTAGCTTTTCTAAAAAGTGTGCTGTCCTTCAACGGTGTGAAATAATGGGGTTGGAGCATGAATGCCGACAGTTACCAGCACATTTGGCAGTCTTATTTCTGAGGGTGCAGATAAATTTGCTCATGTTTTACTCCCTGTCCCCCTATCCAAAAACATTGGCTAACCTTTTGGCATTCCGGTATACCTTTAGCATAAGCTGCTTATGGGTTACATATGCTGGGGTGGGGGACACCAGCATGTCAACACAACATCTGTGATCACGGCCAGATGGATGGGTTTGCAGGCAATAAGGTCATGAAACTGAGCAGGAGATTAGGAGACCTCAAGCCTTCCCCCCTATGGCGATCCACTCATGTCTTGGTTTAGGTGAGGAGGCTCACCGGGCGTCCTTGTAAGGACAGGTGAGAGCTTAAATTCGATCCATGTCTGCATGTTCACTTGCTGGCGCAGCACTTGGTCATCAGTCTAAACCCTTGTACTTGGGACCTCCGAGGAGGGGACGACTAAGGGCTTAGTCAACCCGAAAGGAAATACACAAATGTGCACACAGTGCGTTAGAGTTTGTATCACACAGAACTGTGGTTTCTCAGTTGGCACACTGCCTGTGCCTTGTGTCTTAGGCCGGTTTGTTTTAGCTTTCACAGGGAAGAGAGATGTTGGGTACCTAATGGCCTACAGCATGGCACATTAAGGTGGGCGCAAGCCACGATTTTTCCCACTAATGTCGCAACTGCACACATTGCTAGCAGTTAATCAAACTGGAAAGTCTGGGGGGGTTACACCACAGATGGAACTAAACATCCCCTAAGGAAAAAAGGGATACATGGCAGGTACATGAGGACACATTCGCTTATTGTCACAGATTCCTAGTTTATTGGATAGTTGAGCCTTTACACATCATAATGGGTTAGTCACCAAGTTGTACAGGCGATTGGGTTAATCTTGCCAGGACATTCACACACCTCAAACGGACTGGAGCCTCTATAAAAGGAAAATGCTGGAAAGACGGAATGGGGGTATGTCTCGCTTTCCTTGGAACAGAGAGTAGGGTAGAGTCATTCATGGGTCGATGGCCACTTGGCGGCGGTGAGCCACGATGCCAAACTGAGAGGAGGGCGGGATCCAACCAAGTCTTTACTGATCAGGGCAGCTCTTAAAGGGTGGGTCAGAGAGGAGGTCAGGGTGCCAGACAACAGGGCTCCCATTAACTTCCACACACTCCAGGGCATGCTAGAAGCAGTGGATCAGGTCACCCATTCGCATTTTGAGGCCAGACTCTTTGCTGCGGCATTCTGCATGGTGTTTTTTGGGGCATTTCGAATTAATGAGCTGGTGGCTAGGTCAAAAAAAAGATCTGTCAGGTGATGCCTTATACAGCCAAGATGTGAAACTGATGGATAAGCTGGTGATACATATCAGGAGATCCAAAACAGACCAAGCAGGGCGGGGGGCTGACATAGTCCTTATGCCAATGGGGGATCAGAGGTACTGCCCGGTTTCCCGAGTCAAGGATTACATGGCGGCACGTCCTAATGTCCCGGGCTATTTTCTGATACACGCAGACCTGGTGCCACTAACAAAATTTCAAGTAGATCGGATCATGTGCACTTGCCTCGCGCGGTCTGGCCTTGCCCGCCCTGATAGAAAGTACTCAAGCCACTCATTTAGGATTGGGGCGGCCACAGCAGCGCAAGGCAGGCATGGTGCCTGAGGGCATAAAGAAGGTGGGACGCTGGGAGTTTTGTTTCTTTGAGCGCTACATCCGCCCTTGAGGGTGACAATAGGTAAATTGTATATCATGTGTGCAGTGAATTTTAGTTGTATTATTTGCCAGAGCAGTGTGTTAACATAAAGATCATTAAAATAGGGTGTGAAAATGGCATCCGTTTATTTTGCCATGATTCCAAGTGTGGGTGATTGGCCACTCGTTTCTCGCCAGGTTGGGGCAGTGGGCTGCACGCAGGAATTGGATGCGGGGGTTTCACAGACGCAGTTTGTCTGGATGGCTTTCCCCGGAATGAGATGGAGCATCCTCCTGAACAGATTGGAGCAGAGACTGGCTGGGGGGCGGTCTCCCCAACATCTTGGTAATCCACTTAGGAGGCAACAACCTCACTGCCATGAGTAGGGGGCATTGTTGCAAGCAAAGAAGGCAGCAAATACATGGGGCAATGTGAGCTTTGGTGGACTGAAATCGTCCCGCGCAGAGTTTGGCACAGGGCTAAGTAATGTGAGGCGGTGGAACATTCCCGCAGGAGGGTGAATAGTTCAAATGCACAAGTTCACAGACAAAGGGACTTTGGTTTCATCAGACACGAGCCGATCCAGACGAATGTCAAGGGTTATTTTGATAAAGATGGGGTTCACTTGTCACAGGAGGGAATGGACCTGTTCTTCTTGGATATGCAGGAGGCCCTGGAAATTGCAGGTTGCAGGTGCGAATACAGCTGTGTTGGTGGGGGGGCTCTGGAGGCAACGGGGGCCACCTCCAGATCTGTGGCGGAGTTACATGGCGATCTGGATGCAGATGGGTACAGAAGGGTACCTCTGCAGGAGCACAATAGGGGTGCCAGAGCCAAATCCCAGGAGTCCTCATGCAGGTTCCTGGAAGAAGTCTGTTGGCGCCCGCTAGTCCTTCGGGCAGTTGTGGGCCTGAACAACCGGGGGCTTGCCTTGATATGCTCCGCCCTGAAAGAGGCGTGAGTAATAAGGGACCAATGTGTCACATGATCCGGCAAAGAGGATCACCCCATAAGGTGTAGCACTGTTTGGGTTCGCCACAGTGCAAGTTGGCTCATCAGGCGTTCAGGGCAACATAGGTCGGTTACTGCTGCCTGCCCTTGGATCGCCCTGAGATAACCCACCATATTGCATAATTTTGTATTGAATAAACCTGCAGCAATATTTTCCCAAACAAAAGTTGTGTTGTTTATTTATTTATGTCATCATGCATGCTCTGACAGTGGGTGGGGAGTGTTGCCGATAATGGCACTATGCGGCTGCCCGCGGCCCACACAGGGGGCCACCCTAATAGGGCGGCCCTCTTAGTGCCAATTAGGCACAAACATCACCCCTCTAGTGACGGGGACTCGGGGAGGAGTCCTCCTGTTCGGCGCGCCAGGCGCGCCACTTCCGGCGCATAGAAGTTTGGGCAGGGTATTTATACCTCCCCCGCCTTTCTGGCGTCCTCTTTTGCACTGGTCACACCGTCTCCCACCCTACCGCTTGCCCGTACATAGAACGCTGTAATGTTTTCCTTTGTGTTGCAGGCAGAGTTACAGGGCGATCTGTAAGCAGATGGGTACAGAAGGGTACCTCTGCAGGAGCACAAAAGGGGTGCCAGAGCCAAATCCCAGGAGTCCTCATGGCAGATTCCTGGAAGAAGTCTGTCGGTGCCCCGCTAGTCCTTCGGGTGGTTGTGGGCCTGAACAACCGGGGGCTTGCCTTGCTACGCTCCACCCTGAAAAGGGTGTGAGTAATAAGGGACCAATGTGTCATGTGATCCAGCAAAGAGGATCACCCCATAAGGTGTAGCACTGATTGGGTTCACCACAGTGCAAGTTGGCTCATCAGGCGGGCTGGGCAGCATAGGTCAGTTACCGCTGCATGCCCTTGGATCGCCCGTAAGATAACCCACCATATTGCATACTTTTGTATGGAATAAACCTGCAGCAATATTTTCCCAAACAAAAGTTGTGTTGTGTATTTATTTATTTCATCATGCATGCTCTGACAGTGGGTGGGGAGTGTTGCCTATAATGGCACTAAGCGCCTACCACTGAAGGACTAGACACGTGGCAGTGCTTTTAATAACCTTTGATGCATTATAACTAGAAAGTATTTTATTGAAATAGAACCCCCAGTCAAGGGCACCTCCCTGGTCACTCCCACATGACACCAATGCATTTTGCATACAGCAGTGTCCATTTAAATATATATGTATATGAGGCACAGCTTATTTTAGTGTCTGTATACAAAGCGCTCTGGCGACCGGCTGATTTGGCCGCGATGCATCAAACGTGAAATAAGTATGTTGTTTCATGTGAAGTACTGTCTAGAAGCTTTTATTACTACGAGTAGTTCTTGCAGGAGGGCATTGGAAGCCATAAGCCTTCGCTATGGTGTTTGTCTGTAGTGCCGAACATGGGCAGGGGTATTCAGTGGTTGAAGTGCAATAAAAAAAGTATAGGAACTGTGATGCTGCGTGCAATGTGGGCGGAGTGAGTTAGCGTGGGTGTGGGGTCAAAGGCATGGCAGCAAAATATATTCGGTAACTTTTTTCAGTATTTCACTTTTAGTTAACTACATATAAAATTACACAGTTTAAATGAAAAATGAAGGCAAGTTAATAGGAGGGAAATTAATCCTGGCTGGTGCAGTGGAGAATAGTAATGTATGTATTTTTAGTGCTAGGAGGTCCGAGTCTGTGCCAGAAAACACTGTGAATATGTAAGTTGTTATTTGAAAGTTATACTCACAGCATAAGATAGGTTGTGTTGTCAGGAACTTTCAAGTGATGCTATCAATTAAAGCCAAAACAGGCTTACAAGCGCCCTTTACATTTGCAAATTGACCAGTTGAGCACATTTACATTTCTTTCAGGCAACCAGGCTTGTGTAGCTGTCTGCCCCTCCCTCGGATTCACAGCACAGGAGTCTCCCTGCCTTACATTCCAGCTGAAGCATTTCAACTCTAGTAATTAACTGTGCCGGGGCAGTTATGTAGTCTAAAAAAGTAGGGGGACTATTTAGCTTAAATTAAAAAAGTATTGGCACGTCGTGCCCCTCAGATCCTGGCCACTTCAACCACTGGGGGTGTCTTTTTAGAGGCAACGGTGGTGCTAGTTGGGGATTGCCGGGCAGGCATACATTAGCGCTGACCTTGATTACATGGTTTGTGTTGCATTGGATGTTGTTTGTGTTGTTTGGTATGCTGTGAAGACTGTACCACGGTACAGTGGGGATAGCGGATGTAGCCGTGCCTCTGTTGTTGGTTGCGCGCCCTCCCCCTGGTTTGAAGAGTGTAAAGGGAGTGGACAAAGGAGTCCCTCGGGCGGTGCTGGTGCTAGAGCAGTGCGACCAGTGCAGCTGCACCTGGTGCCAACTTTGGTAGGGGGGCGTTGTGTTTACAATTTTAAAAAAGTATTGGTTTCAAAGCAGTGCACTTCAATGTGTGACCAGCAGTCTTCAGGCAACAATAAAATTTACTCTAGTGATGAATGTTCCTACTGGCATGAGATCGGAATTGGCAAACGGACTTTAATGAGAAGCCATGGAAGATGCCTATGCTCATGGCTGTGTTTGAATACTGTTGCAAATGAAGCCTGACCTAATGGCCTCTTTAAAAATACACTTCAGCTGCCATTCCACGTCTCTGTGCCGCAGTTCCAATGCCCCCAAAGCAGAGCATGATGGGAGCATGCCTGCCTCTCCAGTTAAAAAAACAAGCCCAATCCCCCTTAAAAGGAAGCCCAAAACCTAAATTCTTACCAAAAGAAGCCCAAGTGACAGTCCACATTGAAATTTGGCAAACAAAACTGAAATAATAAGAAAACGAGCAATAGAGGGGAGGCGCGGGAGGCAGCACTAACACAACTGTGTCATTAGAAGGAGGTGAGAGGAAGGAATACTATGTGCAAATGTAAGCAGTTATGGTGCAGAAGCTGAACACAGACAATCAGTAAGAGAGCAGCAAACCAAGAAAAAAAATGTCCCCCAAAGAACTGATAAAGAACCATAGCGTAATGAGACAGTACTTAGTCCCTGCTCCATGATAGGAACAGAAGAGAAAAAGGAGGGACAAAGAGGTAGGACTGACCACTAGCAAGCAATGTAAAAAGAAGAGCATTCACAGGTTTCTTTGTAGTTCTTCAGTAACTTTATTGGCTAAACAGCATCCCAGCAGAGAGTAGCTTCTACCACAACATTGACTCTCTTCAACTGTTCTCCCCAGAACTTTCCCTCACATCCATTCCACATGTATCTAGGTAACAAGGCTATGACACATGCAATGTGGGGATCTCTACACATCTCCCTTTTACACAATATAACAAACATAAGCATATGTGGTAACAGACCATAGAAAGGTCAAAGGAAATAAAAATATTGGTTGAACAAAATGAACACAATATACACTGAGAAATAAATTCAAAATTCTAAAGACACATTTCATGGTAATGTCCTATGGTCTAGGTACTTTACAAACATTTCCTAAACTCCAAATTGTATCGTCTTCCAAGATTACAACATTAGATTTTACATTTTTAACTTGAAAAGGTCCTATATATTTGCTCTCACCTTTACGAACCCATTCATTTTTCCGTACTGCAACCCAATCACCCACTTGAATACACACCTGTTTAACTCCTTTTCTGAAATTATAAGTGTTTTTCATCCTTTCCTGACTTTCTTTAACGTTTTCCAACATTTGTTCACGATCAATCCATATCCTTTCTTTTTTACATAACCAAATTGGACACTCCATTTTCCCTGGTTCCCTTCTCTTAAGAGAGACAAAAGGAGCTATACCAGCACTGGAGTGAGGAGTAATTCTATGCATCCACATCATTTTCCTCAACTCTTCTCTCCAAGATAACCCATTAGCAAGTGATAACTGAACATTTTCCATTATAATGCGATTAACTCTTTCCACAAGACCATTAGCTTGAGGTCTGAAAAGAGCCACTCTCTCATGAATGATACCCATCTTTTTGAGATATTCTTGCATCTCCCTTGAAACGAATTGTACACCATTATCGGTCACTATGCTAGCTGGTATCCCCCCCTCGAGAAAAGTTTTCTCAAGAAATCTTATAACATTTTTAGTATTGATTTCTCCCATGGTTTCTATTGTAAACCACTTAGAATGGTAATCGACTAGAACCAAAATAAATCTGTCTCTTACTCCTAGTTTACTAACCGGTCCAATAAAATCCACAGATAGTTTTTCCCATGATCTTGATGGAAATTTAGTACATTCCAAAGGAGGCTGACGTATAATTTTAGACTTATCACTGTTTAAGCAAAATTGACAGTCTTTCACCATGGCCTCAACTTCACTATCAACTCCAGTCCACCAGAATGATTCTCTCATTCTTCGCTTCGACATTCCCTGTCCTGGATGACCATCATGAACTATCTCAAGAATATGCTTCCTTACACCTCTAGGAGGTACAATTTGCCATCTCCTCATAATATTCCCATTGCTCAGACTTAATTCTTCCCTGGCTTTAAAGAATTCTGCCAATTCCAAATCTTTGTTGTCATTAAGATCCCAACCCTACACTATTTTGGATTCCACTTTCTTCAATACCGAATCACACTCCATGGCCTTATTCCACTCTCCAGAGGACAAAGCAACGACACCTGTCATAACACCAATGTCGCTATTTACATCACTACAAATTTCATCGCACTCGGTATCTAGAGGCATTCTCGATAAATAGTCAGCAATCACGTTTTTCTTCCCTTTGACATACTCAACTTCATAATTGAACTCCATGACAGACAGTAACCACCTGGATATTCTCGGAGTTACGCTCCCTTTCAAACCTCTACCTCCTTTGAAAATAAATAACAATGATTTATGATCAGTTCGTATTCTGAAAGGGAGACCCCACAAGTAAAACTTAAAGTGACACATTCCCCAACAACACGCCAATGCTTCCTTTTCAATCACCGAATAAGATCATTCTGCACCCTGCAATCTTCTCGAAGCAAAACCAATAATCCGTTCTTCACTTCCAACCACTTGTGATAACACTGCTCCAATGCCAACACTACTAGCATCAGTAGTCAAAAAGGTTCTTGCACCAACTTCAAAACGTTGTAATGTAGGCGCTTCGGATATCTTTCTTTTTATTAGTTCGAAACTCTCCTTACAATCAATGGACCACTCAAACAAAGCATTTTTTTTCATAACTTCTCTTAATGGTTCAACAATTTCAGTAAAACCGTTCACATATTTTGAGCAATACTCTGCTAATCCTAAAAAAGATCTAATTCATCCTTGTTCGTTGGTTCAGGAGCCATTGTAATTGCTTTAATAATACTTTTTTTTGGTCGTATACCTTCTGAACTTATCTCATGCCCCAAATAGTCCTCGTCCTCGTCGCCATGAAAAGAAGAGCCTTTACAGGTTTCTTTGTAGTTCTTCAGTAACTTTATTGGTTAAACAGCATCCCAGCAGAGAGTAGCTTCTACCACAACATTGACTCTCTTCAACTGTTCTCCCCAGAACTTTCCCTCACATCCATTCCACATGTATCTAGGTAACAAGGCTATGACACATGCAATGTGGGGATCTCTACACAATGATTTTTAAAAGACACTGACATAGACAAATGAAAAGGAAAGGCAAGTAAAGGGCGGAGTTGAAACACGATAAAGCATCTCCAACAGGTCTCTAAGTGACAGCACAAGCGCTGTCTAGCTCAACCCAAAAAGGGAGGTAAACCATCACAGTAATAGAACAAGCATTTGCAATGCAATAGTGTGAGAAGTTGGCCTGGCATATGCTGGTCACTAGTTATAGTAGCCACCTTGCACCAGTCCAATTCGACTCTTATGGTAGATAGGTTTAAGACAAGCTTTTAAAGAAAGCTATCCTAGTGGTAGCTGTGGAGAGCAGCCTTCAGGCTAAGTCTCAGAGGAATGTAAAGCAGCTTGTTTTACCTTATAATCTCTTGAATTACCAAATGAAAGGACACCACACAGGTATATATATCAAATATATATGTATTTATTACTAGACACACTCTACTAATCTCTTTATGAGATTAGAAGCCAGAACACATTCAAATATCAACGTTTCACAATAAGTTAAGCACAAATATGGCTGGGGCCCTAGGGGCGTACCAGACCATATACTAAAAAAATGGGTTAAGAAAGTCGACTTGCAAAATGACAAGGCCTAGGGCCTGTAGAATCGCTGGGGCCTCACTGCTGCAGTGAAAGCAGATAAGTAACAGACCCACGGGAGACGCATGCAGTGTGTGAACACAGCCGCGGGTTCCCTATTGATTATAATGGAGCAAGTCGTGGTTGGATTTTTAAAGTTTTAGGGTACTTCGAGGAAGTATACAAGCAAGCCACTTGCAAGGTAAGTATTTCGAGGGCCAACACACACTAAGGCACCAGAGTGCATGAGTTACCTCACCCAGGGAAGCCGGGTGCATAGGTGTCTTTTGGTGTTGGGTCGCGTCGCTGTTTTCTATGGAGACCTAAGAAGACTTGCTGCTTGCGTCGACTGAAGAAGTGTCCGGTGGAATCCAACGGTGGATTCGAGATGCAGATGACCTGAAAGTTGAAGGGACAGTGTTCAAAGTGACTTGCCAGTGACCGGTGGCCAGGAAGATGGATGACCACAGATGTCGGGTGATTTCAGGTTGTCGATGGTGTTTTGACTCTTCGCTCACGGGGTCCAGGAGAGATCGACGATAACCAGCAGCTGGATTCGGAGTGTCCCATGACGTCTGCAGCGGACTGCGGTGTTGGCAACCGGATTGGAGCCAACAAGCTTTGGCAACTGCAAGTCTTGTGGAATTCAAAGAAGTTCAGTGTTGCAGACCAGCAAGGTCTGAGGGGCTCACCCAGCAAGGGTGAGTGAGGGCAGGCCTGGAGCAACCAGGGGAGCCCTTTTAGTTGATAAGAAAGTCTTCGGGGGACCCACAAGCCAACGGGCAAGGGATCGCAAAGACGCCTCTTGAGGGAATGCTTCACAGGAGCCCACGGTCACTTGGGATGGGGTAGGCATTTGATTTTCGCTGCAAAACCTGCTGGAGGCTTGGGCCACTAATGGTCCAATGCACAAGTTCATAGAATGTCGTGAAGGGGTTGCACTTGACAATAGTGCACGGTACCTGGGTATTGCTGTTCCTCGTCACTCGTGGGGTCCACTCGCCTCAGCTCTGCTGGGGACTCACAATAGCCGTCGAGAAGTCAGGAAATCTACTTCCGGGGCTGCAGGGACTTCGAACTCCGGCGGGAGCGGGAAAGTTTGCAACCATTGATTAAGGTTTTTGGTGCCTGCCAAGCAGGGAAGTCACTCCTTGACTCCAAGGGAGATTCTTCTGTCTTCCAAAGGTGGTGGAACATCGAAGGGCCATGATTCTTCTTTGTAGAGTGTCATCCAGGGTTATCTGTTTTGCAATGGCAAAGTTTGCTATCTTATACTGAAGATAGAGGAGGGACTAGCTCTATGACCACTCCTCTGGGAGGGTCAGGGTAGGGGGTGGTTACACCCACTTCCCTTTGTCCAGTTTCGTGCCAGAGCAGGAACAGGTAGCCCCTGAACCGGTTTGAGCTGGCATATGCACAGAGGAGCCTACTGCTCCCCCAGTGCAAGACTTCAAAGCACTCTAGAAGTGCACCCACCCAGCCCCAATACACTAAATCCTGTCTGGAAGGTGGTGACACCTCCCTGTGACAGGATGCCTATTGTTGGGCCTCCTCCACTGCGAGTTTCAGTCAGCGGCAGGAGGGCAGCACAGTGTCTGTGCTGGTGGCATCCATTTTGTGATGCCAGGGCTCTTTCAGATTTCTACTGTGTTACCACAGTAGGCACATGTCGTCCGCTCTAGAAGGGGGGGGTTAATGCTCCCACAAACACAACATGTTTTGATGCATTCATTACAAAGTTAGCATTATAATGCACTTAAGAGTATATGGTTTAACCGCATCCACAAACAGCCATAAAGAATAGACTCTGGTAGCTGCAGAGGGGTCCTGCTCATGCAGAGGCACCCCCTCACGTTGTAAACCAAGCACCCTGCCCTTAGGATTGATAGGGCCTGCCATAGAGGTGGCTGATAGGTTTATATGTGTGTGTATGGTGAGATATAGAAACCTGTACCTCAGTGAGGAGTGCTAACACTACCTCACACAGGCTGCCGTAGCAGGCCTGTGGTGTCAGATTGAGTCTGCTTCCCAGGGGTGGCATAATACATGCTGCAGCCCCTGGGAGGCCTGTGAAGTACCTATGCCCTTGGTACCTAGGGTACCATATACTAGGGGCTCATAAGGTACCACAGTATCCAATCACTAGTGCATCTAGTATGCACTCCAGTCATTTAAGGGAGTAAGCAGATAGGCTGGGGTCCTGGATAGCAGGATCCCAGCCAGACTAGTCAAAAACCATTCAAACACCAGGAAAAAAGTGGGGGCAACCATGTAGTCAGATTTCACCCTCCTACAAATAGGTTTCGCATTTGCAACAGTTTAAGCTATTGCCTTTGTAAATGACAATGCCTTTTATTAATCTGTTTTGCTAATTAACACATAAATAAAAGGCATAGTCATTTACAATGCCAATAGCTCAAAGTCTTGTAAATGCGAGATCTATTCAAAGAATCGGCCACCCTTGTCCCGGCTGCTTGGAAAATAAAAGCACGTATGGTGCGCTGAATGTTGCAGGAAAGCATGTCGTGCCTGCAGTAGGAGACATGCATTAAAGAAAATAGTGCTTAGAGACTAAAAAAGATATACTTTGTAACAACCAAAGTAAAAGGACCGGTCCTCATGCGAGGTTACAGATGAAGACAAGGTGGTACTAAGGAGGAACTAACAAGCCTATTAACGAATCAGAGGCCAGCATTTACGAAGGGCAATCACAAGTCAATGACAAATATGGGCAGAAAGTGGGCGGGGCTTCTATTCCATACTACAATACAGGATGCCTCGCAGAGCAGCGTATGCGCTGCCCAGGCTCGACCTAAAAAGCAAGGACATATTGCAAAAACAATAGGGAGACAAGGGATATTTACAGGATTGGAAAAGAACGAGAGAGATAACATGAGAGGAAAATGGAGAAAGAAAACATTTTGGCTTTCTAATGTTAAAACTTATTCAAGTCTTTAGAGACACTACAGGAACAGAAGCAGCAAAGGCCTTCCATATTTGCTTGTATATGTGCCTTGTATGTCACATGACTCTGACTCCCTATTGAACTCGGAGCTGATGAAAATCATACAACAAACATTGTGTAAAATATGATACAGTCTGATCAAAATGCAAGGAAGTGTATTTCTTTAGCACAGGGAAAGGAAGCTTTGACATTAATACATCACTTTATAGTGCTGCATTGAGAAGTACTAAGTAAAAGTGATAATTTTCAAACATAGCTGTAGAACCATTCCTGCCCCTGCCTCCACACTGGTGAAAGTGCCATTGGTGAACTAAGAGGCAAGACAGTTGTCATGTGAACCCTGTATTCGTCCCAGATCATTATAGAGCAACATTATGGTCTATTAAATCAAACACCGTAGGTTTTTTTAGAGCTGGTATTCTGAAATCGTTTTTGGAAGTACGTTAAAGTATAATTTTGAAGAAAATTGAGTTTTAGTGAAATAAAATATATACTTAAGATCACAGAATTTATGCAGGGAAGCCATGATTTATCTAGGCTTTCTGGTTTCACTTTGTAAAAAGTATCCACTAAATGGGTATGCATTTGTCTCCTTTTATGTTAAGGCTTTGTTTGTAGTTCTCTGCATTTTTCTGCAGTTTTTATATAGCGCAGCCTGACACTAAAGCATTGGACCACTTTACATCAGCATCTATTAAATGACACAAGGCCATATTCTTTTGGCATGGGTAGGTTAAGTGATTTGCCCAGAATCACAGAACGTTGAGCCTTGAACCTGGTTACCCATTTCCAAAATAGATAGTTCTAGCCATAATGCCATATCCTGGGCTCAGCAGAGGATAGCAGGCAGAAGCCATATGAAAGCTCAGCTTGTTATTGGTGCACGGTTCCAAAAAGACCTCAAACTGAGCCAGAGCCAGGCTTCAGCTTGGCTTGAGCTTTCTGTGACTTAACGGCCTCTAATTCAATCTGCAATAAGTTGCATTGTGGCACTTGCAGGCTTTTCTTTCAACCAGTGCTCGATGTAGAAAAAAATGACCAAAGGATCCCATAAATTGTGGCTGATTTGTGACAGATGAACAGGCTGGAGGAGCTCTGCCAAGTTTCCCATGGGCCCAGTCCAGGTTTTTTCTTTTGAATTCTGGGACTTGTAGTCTTGTTTATTCCATTACAAAACAGGACTACAAATCTTAGAAAGTTAAAAGAACAAACAAACATCAGTGCTGACTCACAATGATTTAAATTTTGAGAACATAACTTTTTGCGAACACCTTTAAATTATTAATTGTACATACCAAATTATTATTTCATTTAAGCATACAACTGTCAATACCAGAGGAACAACATCTTCATGTGACAAATACAATGTCATATATTAAATAAACATCTACGCATTGAGACAAAAATGAATTAATATGCTCAACATCAAAAAACAGATAACAAGGAGATGCTATTAGTGGGTTTTAAACTGCCAATCCAACCTGGCAAAAGAAACTTTTCACCAGGCCTAAACCTTATTTTTTTAATACATTTGTCATCCCTTGTGTAGGCCTTAAAAACACATTGGGCAAGGTGCATTGAAATTGAAAAGTAGGGCATGTGTTTATAAGTTTTACATGTCCTAGTTGTGAAAAGCTCCTAAATTCATTTCTCACTACTGTTAGGCCTGTCTCTCCCAATGGATAACATTATATTACTGTATTACATTTAAAATGTGCTAACAGGAAGGATGTCAAGTGTGGACCCAATTGATTTGTAACTAAAAATCCTATTTGATGGTAAAGTCGTATTTTACGTCAAAAGTCAGAAAATTACACTTTTAGAAAGTTGGAATTTTCTTGTCCTTACCATTTGGTGCCTTCTGTCAGTCCTGGGTAACCTAATTGTGAATAGTTTAGCTATTTGGCTATGTATATTCTTCCCAGTGAGACAAAAGGGGATTATGTATTGGCAGGTTGGGCCATCCTGCCACGGAAGCTGGGGGTGGAGCTGTTCCCTGCGCCACATACACTTCAAAAGGGCTTCTTCCAGTGTACACACACAAAGAAACCTGAAACTAGTATTTTTCACCACAAAATTATTAGATGCTTGGCAGGGTAAGGGAAGAAATTTCCAGAACCAGATGTGGGGTAGCTTAGGAAATTCTCCCACTTCAAAGGCCAGCACCATGCAAAAATGTTGGACCCTCAGATCATCTTTTCATTATGCTTCTGAATCTGTGGAAGACTTCAGAAGGACTTCATGGACCTCCAAAGGGCTGCCCTGCTGCGTGAGGCCTGCCTTGGTCCCCAGAGGACTGTCCTGCTGCTACCAAAAAACTGCACTGCTGCTAGAGACCTGTCTTGCTTCCCAGAAGACTGCCCTGCTTCTAGAGGCCAACCTTGATGCTTGAAGGGAAACTTGACTATCTCCTGGAATGCAGGCCCACCAGATGGGACTCTAAAAGCTAGTTGACTGGCCTCCTGTGTGAGCTACAGGTGCATAACAAGCTCCAGAGAACTTGAACCCTACACCTGGTCACTATGCTGAAGTGAGCCCTAATAGCCTCCAAATGCTGTTCCGCCTATCCTGCATCTTTGGAAATGGTGTTAGAGGTGCTGCTCCCGCCCACCCTTGAATCTTGGGACTTCTAAAAACTTTCACCAAAAAGTGCCAGAAGATCCAACAGAACTACGTGCCTGTTCATCCGCCCAAGGTGCATTGCAAGTCAGTCTGACATTGCAGTAGCTCCGGCTAAGTTCTTCACCACACCAGCAAATCCTGCTCACAGGATCTTTCAGTGATGGCATCTGGGCTTGTGGAGCTCTTTTTGGCTGCAGCTTGTAACTCTGTCTCACTGGCAGTTTTCAACTTCCAAAAAGTTGTTTAAGTTGGGCGGTAAACATCTTCACCGGGCTTGATGCCGTCCAGCAGTGGTGGCTCCTCCGCTAAGGCAAATGAGCGTTGCCCCACTGCTCACGACGCAGTGTAAATGAAAAAATAAAATGATAACAACAGGTGTTACTATCATTTAAATTTTAATGTCTTGTTCAGGCAGTGCGGGCCGGGCTCCTGTGACGAGGGAGGAGGAATGGTTGCTGCACTCTAAAGTGCGCATGACGGTTAGGCCTGCCATCTTGGCCTGGCCAAACAGTCATGCACACTTTGCATGTTCTCCACCCAGGCTGCATTACAGCCTTGGTAGAAAACATGCCCAGGCTCTCATTCCCCATCTGACCGCTGAACCACGGCGCTCAGACTAAACACAACACTGCATTGCAGCGTTGTGATTGGTTTAGGGGAGCCTGGGTGCTTCCTGGTTGAGGAGTGGAGGAGAGGCGATGTGGAAGAGGCAGCCGCTCATTCAGGTGAGTGAATTTTTTTTTCTCCCTTTTCCCCCATGCCTCCACTCCGCCACCCCTGTACCGTACTGGCCGCCACTGCCGACCAGCTCCCCATCAACAAACTCCTCAGCCTGGAAATCCAGCTTCTTCTGCTCAGAGCTTTTTCCTGCCATCGTCAATTGCTTCACCAAGAATTCGTGCAGCACTACCTGGCAATGACGACTTCTCTTTGGACACATCCTGCTGCGATGCCCAGTTGAACTCTACCTTCTCCTGCACTTTTCTCAAAATGTCTTCTCGATCCGAAGGTAAGCCTAGACCAGGCCCATCCACCTTGTGTATTTAACTTGCACTCTATCGCGGTCAACCTAAACTTTTGATTTTGCACTGGTTTTGCGCAACCAAATACCTTTGGTTTGCACCTTGTTTTTTTAGGTGCTAGATTTTACTGAAAAGATTTAAAAAATCATAACTTCGGTTGTACTGATTGGATTTGTTTTGGTGTCACTTTATTTATTGAGTTGTGATTTTTCCTGTGTTGTGTTTCACTTTATTAATGGTTGTATGCTGCAGAAATACTTTACACATTGTCTGACTGCTTTTGTGTCAAGTTACAAGAGGGTTAAGAACAGATTAATTTAGTAACTTTAAAGGTTTACTCTGACAGGTATTGTGACTGTTTCTTCAGAAGGGCACACACCCTCCCCCTCAACCAACAACCCCATTTCCCACAAACATCCTTATAACTTTCATCTTGCAGATCACTGCATAAAGATCTGGACTGTGGCTGTGGTCAGTCTCACAAGGGAAAGTGGAACACCCTCTTTTACAAAGCAGAGCAAAACTTCAGAGAAGGGAGTGACCAGGAGAAGGGACAGGATAGAAAGAAGGCACTGCTGAGAAGACAGTGGCCAAGAACAGGGAGGGGATAAGAGAAGGCAATACTGAGAGCAGAGCAGGGGGAGGGAGAGTGAGAGAGCATGCACTACTGCAGAAAGAGGGGTCAAAGGGAGGGGAGGGATGAGAGCAGGAGGTTTGGAGGTGAGAGGTTTGGGAGGAAGAGGGAGAGGACCGCCCAGACAGTAAGGGAATGGAGGGAGTGAGATTAAGATCTGCTAGGGAGACAGAGACTAGAGTGAGGAAGAGTGAGAAAGCAGATATTGCTTAGGAGTAACTGGAACTCATTCAGAGCCTGACTCTCACACTGGGGCATGCACTGCGCTTTCCCTACCCTTCGCTTTCTCGTCCTGGGATATCAAAAGAGAGAGTGATCAAACTATTTAATATTAATCAGCTTTCACTTTGCTTCATTGTCTTTTCTTTTCTGCATTGAAATGTGCAATCGGTACCACCTAAAATATACATTATCGCAACTTTCATTTGTGCTTACTAGCCATTTGAGAAAATAGTTTCTATTCACCAAGTCCTTGAGTAGTTGTTTCCTTAGTATTATAACTAGACATTTTCTGCCAGCAGTAAACTCACTAAAGATATCCATGTGCTGCAAGACCTGTCTCCCATCAACCGCGAAGTGCTGTTGGTAAAACTTCCCATATTGTAGTTTAGAACCTTTATATTCGAGCAAAAACAAATGTACCTCCATGAAAAAATTATGCAGGTTTCTATGCAAATCATTATTCTGAAAACATATCAGAAAGCCAAAGACAAAATGTGTGAAACAAAAGACTTGAGAGGATTTTTAGACATGAAAAACATCTGGTGCCTCTGGGTATCCTTGTGTATTGTGTTGACACATACGTTATAGCCAGTTATCCAGGGCCGGACTGGGAACCAAAACCGGCCCTGGCACAGTACTCGGCCGGCCTCCCCCACCCCGGGGGTTGGGTTGCCGCCGAGCTCTTTGTCAGGGCCGGTTTTCGGCCGATTTTGTTACAGGGCCGATTATGCAGCTATGCTGCAAAAACGGCTCTGAGTCTGTAACAAAAACGGCCCCCAGGGGCCCAAAAACGGCCCCACCCGTGCGGCCCACCGGGGGATTGCCCGGTGCCCGCTAGGGCCAGTCCGGCCCTGCAGTTATCAATTACTGATACTGCATGGTTGTAAATGGCTTCCTTTCCTACCTCATATTCTTTTTTCTTATGTTGGTATTTGTTTGTAGTGCAAACTCCAACCTAGGGCATTTGAGTCCTTCAGTTGATCACTAGCTGCATTACACAGTAACACATTTTATTCCTTCTTCAAGGGGGCATTAAAAGATTTGCCCAAAGTCACAGGATGGTGAACCCCGACATGAGACTCGCAGCTTGGTCCCCAGTTCCAAAGTCGCCCTCTTATGTAATGCTAGATCTTCGCCCTCTGCTCTATGTTTTCATCAAAGAGGAAATACAAAGTGATCAACAGACACTTCAAATTTCAAATAATTCATGGTACAACATAACTTCTGTCAATAATAAGGTTAACAGTCACTTCTTTGTGAGAGATAACCTCAGTGCGCATCTTGACTTTTCACTTTACTAAACAGTTTGATCCTGTGCACACACTCATTCATTGTCGAACACACCAGCACAGCCTCACTCAATGGCCAACCCCCTGGAGCTCGTTCTTTCCCCTGGCCAGGACCAGTTGCTCTGAACAATTCTTGCTCAGGCATCTTTGTGGCACTTCATTCACATCAGAGACTTTGATGGTATAGAGCAAAAATGGATGCTAAATACTCACAGTCCAACTTTAGAATTACAGTGCTGCATGAAAAGGGACACCTGGACGATCTTGCTGCAATGCTGCATGACTTGAAGACACATCCCATGCTGGACTAGAGCTCAGGGCCGGCTGTAGGGCAGTGAAACAGGTGCGGCAGCACAGGGCGCTGACCAGTGGAGGGGGCGCGAACCTCGGGGGGGGGGGGGTGCACTGTATTTATCATTAACTTATGATTGGAGAGATGAGGGGCACTTCTTCCTGGTGGTAGTGAGAGAATCTGAACAGGCGCTCATGGGATGTGGGGGCGCCAAAAAGGATTGTCGCACCGGGCGCCACCAGCGCTAAAGCCGGCCCTGGATTTTTTAAGAGTGAAGCATAATCTCCCTATATGTTGCCAATCTACTGCAAGTGCAGCCTTGTTTCCCACTATTCTCTGTCCATGCTGTTGTTTTGCCCAGGGTGGAAATTTAGAATGGTTTGCAGCCTTCGCTAAAAGGTCTCTCCTCCTATCGTCTCCTGAATCAATACATTTCTTTTCTACACTGGCAATAGAACAGGTTCACTTGTGGCGGTGTGCATAAGCAGTATCTAGGGACATAATGGATCTAAAGAAGTGTCCCATTATCTCAGCATTCTTGGCATGTTGTTATCTATTCAGGTTCTTCGGCACCGGAACTTTCAGAAAGAACCAGATCTTGATTTGAGTAATAATCATGGAAATGACCTTTCTTTTAAAATAGACTGTCAACACACTACAAGTAACTCCATGTGTCAAGGGAATGTGGTGATAAGTTTTTACCTTTCAACTGATGCAGGTAATTGCATACAAACATAGCAATCCCTAGCATCCATACTGTCAACGTATGCATACAATAGTTTTGTTCACACGTTCAGTGAATAATCTCCTCTAGAAGCATCCATGTGTTAGCGTTTCTCATTTAAGGTGGGCAAACTACTACAAGTAGAATGAGTCTTTCGGGGTGAGATAGTAGCTTTAGGCTCATCATGAATGTGGTGCTTTATACTAAGAATTATAAGTAGAATAACTAATACTATAGTGGCAACTGCACACACAAGTTTGCATCTAAGCTCTCTTGCAGTAGGATCCACGAGTTCACTTAGAACAGATCGTTAGCTTTAGAAGATTGCAGCACAAAGTTCAATTTAAGGAGGTTCGGGTGGATGCAAATTGTTACAGCAAAAGGTATAAAACTCTCTCTCCCAATTATTGGCTGCCAAGTAAGTCCATTCATGTGATGAGTTCCTCTGGCAGGGTACTCTCACTCTTTTGCATCTTCTCAATGTTGGTCTTTCGCCTACATTGTCACTGAGGCTGGATTCATCAGTGCCCTTAAGGATGGTGCAAGGCAGCTGCACTTTGGTCGGACAGCGTCTCGCTCTCTCCTCTATTTTGGGCCAATAGTCTCTAGGTACTACTCACCTTGCTATTGCAGTATGCCCTTGCTGGTGTCTAAACATCAAGTAGTCATCTCGACTGTATTTGATTCTTTAGAACTGATAACAATTGTCTCTTTCTGACCCCCCCTCAGACCAAACAATAGCTGCTGTCCCAGCACCTTGCTGATCCCCAACAGCTTGACTAACCTGTTTCCTGTGTCTCAATGTAACCACTGGAAGCAGTAGTAATAACCAGAATCACATGGTACGGGCCAGGCTAATGAGGCTCAAAGCACAACTTGCACAACTGCTTCTTCACCATTACCCAGTCGCCAGGACTGAGGTCATTGAACTGCTCCTGATGAGGTGGGGCAGTCATCTCTTTAACCTGGCAGGACTCATGTCACACCACACCAGCCAGTCCTTTACAGTAATCAAGAATTATGTCATCTGTAATGTCCACAAGCTCATTCGCAGGCACAGCTGGTTGTCTCATAGCTCTCCCCATGATGATTTTATGGGGTGATCATCCTGCCCTCCTGTCTGGGGGTACTCATTGACACTAGAGGCAATGCATCAGGCCATTTCAGAGAATTGGAAGCACACACTTTTACCAACATGGATTTCAATGTTCCATTCACTTGCTCAACAATGCCAGAAGCCTCAGGATGATAACCTCAATGTAGTGTTGGCTCGAATTTTAATGCTGCGTACAACATCTTCAGGATCTCGTTATTAAAATGAGTACATAGATCTGATAGTAAAGAAGTCGGGAAACCGAAACGTGGAATTATCTCCCTCAACAATAATTTGCCAACTGTGAAACTGTAATTTCTCCTAGTCGGGTAAGTTTCTACCCACCAGGGCAAGATGCACATGATCACCAGGACATCTCAGTCCATACCAGATGGACATCTCTATGAAATCGATTTGTATTCTATTTAAGGGCCCTCCAGATCTCCCTATGTGACTCATGGTTACTGGTGTTTTCCTGCCACAATTATGTTGTTGAGACAATCTGAACCTGGGATTCAACCACGTTTTTTGGAAGAGATGCACCATTGCAACCATTGCATCTCCCCACATGCTCAGGACCATGCTAATGTCTTGTCATAGAAGGTAACAAAGTGTCTGGCAATACCGGTCTTCCATCAGTCAAAATGCACACTTCATCTTCCTCATTTTTAAAACAACCTTCTATGATGCAACCTTGTTTTCTGCTTCTGTCAATTCTTCCTCCAATTTCCTAATCTCTTCCCAAGTTTCAACAGCAGACAACAACAAGTTGCGGCTTGTGACATCTGACCTTTCATTGCTGTACTCCTTGTAGGAGAGTAGGATCTGCTTCTTGTAGTTACCCCCACTTTTTGCTGATGTTCCACTGTTTTTCAACTTAGTCTGGCTGGGACCCTGCTAATTAGGACCCCAGCCTAGCTGCTTTCTCTCTAAAATGGTTTGCATGTACTTTAGGTACACTTCAGATTGGATTCTGGGGTACCCTTATAAGTCCCTAGTATATGGTATACTATATACCCAGGGCATAGGTACCCCAGAGGCCTCTCAGGGGCTGCAGCATGTATTATGCCATCCCTGGGAGACCATTCAAAATGACACAACAGGTCTGCTACAGCAGCCTGTGTAAGGTGATGCATGCACCCCTTACTTAGATATAGGTTCACCATATCTATCCATATCACTGCACATATAAACCTATCAGTCACCCTTATGGCAGGCCTTATCAATCCTGAAGGCAGGGTGCTGGGTTTTATGTGAGAGGGTGCACCTGCATGAGCAGAGCCCCTCTGCAGCCTTTGGAACCTCAATCCTGGTTTTGTTTGTGATGCAGCCATACCATATACTCTTAAGTGCATTATAACCTTGCGGTAAATGCTAACTTTAAAACGGCTGCTAGGAAACATGTAGTGCTTGGTGTCAAACACCTTGAAATCATACCTCCACACCAGTAACTGGTGTGGGAGGTATGATTCCACCCTACTAGAGGGAGAAACATGACAGCACCGGTACACCCGGTACCAGCTTTTGCAAGCCCTGGCATCACAAAATGAATGTTGCCAGCCACAGACACGAGTCTGCCCTCCTGCTGCTGGACGAAACTCCGGCAGGGGATGGCTGGACAATAGGTTTCCTGTCACAGTGAGATGTGACCACCTTCCAGACAGGCTTTGGTGTATTGGGGCTGGGTGGGGGCACTCTGAGAGTGCTGTGATGTCTGCACTGGGGGCACATTTGGTGTGCCTCTGCCTAGTCCATCTCAAACCGGTTGCAGGGGCTACCAGCCCCTGCTCTGGCGTGAAACTGGACAAAGGACATGGGTGTTGCTACCCCTCTGTCCTTACCCTCCCATAGGTGGGTCCCCAGAGTTTGTCCCACCCCTTCCTTGGGTATAAAGTAGGAACCCCTGAGTACAGGACTTTAGATTTACCTGGACGAAACTCTGCTACAGAATCCCAGAACTTCAACTATCTACACGACGTTGGATGACCGAAGAAACTACCTTGGAGCAAAGGAGTTACTCTCCTACAAGGCAGGCACCAAAGACGCATCTGTCCAGTTTGCTACTACGCCGCTCCTGAAGGACTCCGAAGACTTTGCAACACAGGATGTGGGTTTCCAAGCTTCTCCGAGGCAGATCTGTGCTCTCAGCAAACCTGAGACCCAAAGCCCTCATGGGGACCATGCAACCCGAACCCTTGGACACCGTGTACATTTGCAGCAGCATATGCTTTTTGGCAATCCCTGAGGCTGTTCTTTGGGCTACTTATAGTCCAGACCCCAAGCAGTGATTTCACCGAAGATTACTGGCCTACACTCCACGAGTATCCCGTGGGCTGGTATTTAGTGATTCCTCTCGAGGTCCCTTCGCGATCCCTTGTCCGTGGACTTGTGGGTCCCTGAGAATGGTAATTTAACTTTCAGTGGGCTTACCTGGTTGCTCCAGACGTGCCCTGACCTTGCTGGTCCACACCGAAGCCTTTTTACGCTCACCGCGTGGGTTGCCGTTGCCAAGGCTTGTTGGTCTCCAATCCGGACACCGATCCCCCAGCACTCGACATCCTTTGTGGGACAGCTCTCCTGCGGACTGTGGTCATCATTGACGTCTCCTGGTCCCCGTGGCAGTGGAGTCAAGCTTCACCTCTTCGCACCTGAAACACCCGACATTGGTGGGCATTGGTCTACCGTGCCCCTGGTCACTATGAAGTGACCCAGACATTGTCCCTTCTGCTTTCAGGTTCTTCACATCTCCGATCCAGGCTTGGATCACACCGGACACTTTTCCTCTTCATGGCAGCAGCACTTTGCAGCAACTCTCCATTGAAAATGATGAAGATTCCCGACACCATTTGACACCTCTGCACCCGGCTTCCCTGGGTTAGGTAACACGAGTACTTTGGTGCTCACATGGGTGCTGGCTTTAGAATCTTCTAAGTCTCCAAGGGTTTGCTCCAAGTCCTCTCCTAAGTGTCCTTAATCTTAAAAATTCCAACTGCGACTTTCCCATAGGATTGTACTGAGCTCGCGGCTGTGTTCTCACACTGCACGCGTCCCCCGTGGGTCCCCTGTGTCACAACCTTGGGTGGTTCCTTGGGGTCCCAGCGATTCTACGTGCTCTAGGCACTGTGTCTAGTCAAGTCGTCGTTGTTATACCACTTTCTTAATATATGGTTTGGTCTCACTATATGGTTTGGTCTCGCCCTGGGGCCCATTGTATATTGTGCTATTTACTGTTGTTCTAGTGCTTTAATATTATGTATCTTGTTCTCTAATCTCATAAAGTGATTAGTAGAGAGTGTTTAGAAATAAATACATATAGTTTATATATACCTTGTGTGGTTCTCCTTTCATTTGGTCATTCAAGAGGTTATAATCTGGTAAACTAAGCTGCTTTACACTCCTTCCAGACTTAGCCTGAAGGCTGCTCTCAATAGCTACCACTAGGATAGCTTTCAATAAAGGTTGTCTTTAAACCGATCATCAATAAGGGTTGTTTGGACTGGTGCAAGGTGCCCACTATAACTAGTGGACAGCATATACCAGGCCAACTTCTCACACTCCTCATTAAAGGTGTAAGGATCCAACACACAGTAACGTGGCTTCTTCTGCATATTTTTCCCAACTGTCACATAATTAGTATCTGACCCGTGAGCAGCACATTTGACTACTGCATTTTGGCCAGGCAGCTGTGGGGAAGGGAGAAGGCTTTGAACACTTTCTTCATTATGGATTGATGACCCAGATGTAGTCATACATCCGCGTTTGGACCACAACTGCCCAAAGTCATGCACAACACTGAATTTATACTGACTGTCAGTAAAGATAGTTACTCTCAGCTGGTTTAAAGTGCAGCATGCCCTAGTAAGAGCAATCAACTCAGCCACTTGTACTGAAAACACTACTCGAAGCCAGGATGCTTCGGCCGCCCCTGCAACTGTGCAAGCTGCACAAACAGCTTTCAGATTTCTATCTTGGTCAAGCAGACAGGAGCCATCAACAACAGCACATGATCAGTTTTGGGTAGTGGCACATCTTGTAAATCAGGTTTGAGCTTTATGGATAATTCAGTGACATTTAGGCAATCATGTTCAACTTCTTACTCACAATCGAATTTCTGGAAAGGGGCAACAAGGTGGTGGCATTCAGAATGGTGACATGCTCAGCGCTCAGAACTGTTTGCTCATATCTGGTAAGTCAACTATTGGTAAGGTGCTGTGTTCGAGTACGAGTCATTAGTGTGGTGACCTCTGTTCACGGTGTAATGGTGAGGCCTAGTATCACGGGATACAAAAATGAGGGGACACATACACTGGGTTTCCTGGTATCGGGAGATAACCCACGTGCAGGCTCACCCCTTTTATTCTTACCCCACAGGCCTTGCCTGGCCTGCGGATGACGTGCTAAGAGTTCCGGCCAGTGGCCCGGAACACAGGACTGCTAACCACTACAAGTAGCACCTCAACTGAGTGGGATACAAACATTGTCAGTGGGTGACCCATAACTATACTTTCACACTGTTCAAGTCTCACACAAGTAGAAGCAACCACTTTCAGGCAAATGGGCAGTGCGGCAGCTACAGGGTAAAATGGAGAATAAAAATAGGCTACTGGATTGTCTGGGGTGGGTGACAGCCAAGCTTTGTGTATTTCCCCTAGGCAGCCACATACAATGGGAGCATAGGTGTCACTTGAAGGACCATCCTGGGAGGATGGGAGGGAGGCATTGGACCCGGACTCACTTAAACCTGAATAGGCAGCGCCTGTCCACATATAAAGGGCTGCATACTCCCCCCCCCCCTCCTGTAGTGAATATAGCACCAGGGAAGAAAGGTCATTTTAAAGGACTGTCTTTGAAGTCTACTTCACTTCAAAGACCAAACTGGGTATAAGTACTGGACCTCTGACACCACCAAATGACTCTGCCAGGAAGAAGAACTGCTGTGCTGCTGAAAGTTCTATCACTCTGCTGGAGTTCTGTTTTGCTGAACTCTTGTTTTCCTGTGCTGACACTTGCCTGACTCTTGCCTGGGTGAGGAGACTGGACCTGCATTACTTTGACCCAAAATTGACACCAAAGGCTGATTGGCTGGCTGCCTGATTTGAAGTCTCCCAATCGTTCTGCTTCTGCAATCTGTGAGTCTACCCTGGCTAGTGGTGCCACCCCAGTCCTGGACCCATGGAAATGGGCCTTAATTGTTTCTCTCAAGGAACAGCTGCATCCTCTGCGGAGCAACACATACCCACCAGAACCGATGCATCTCCTGTGCTGAGCATCTTCTGCAGAACTGGTGCCTCGCTGCTGTTGCATGGATTGGACTAGGTGCAAAAGACTTGTGTCACCACTGCATGGCACATCTGGGACCGGTACATCACCTTTGGAACAGACACTGCATGAAACTTTTCCCAGCGCAGGCTCCTCGCATCCCTAGCTGATGGCAGCCTCGACAACGAACCTCCGCATTGCATCTTCACTGCTCTTCGGAACAGACGCATCGTCTTTACTATGCCTCGCATCCTCTACAACAGCCTTCACATTGCAAGCCCTGTTGATAGGATTCTCAACATCGATGCATCAGGACCTCGCACAGCAGTCTTATTTCATTTCGGAACCGATGCTTTGGCTCTGCTGCCGAATGCTTTACGGATCTATGCATCTGTCTGCAACTCGGATGAAGGTACTTTTGTTCAGTGTGCCTAATTGGGTCTCCCCTCATAGGCGGCCTGCACTCCATTGCAGTCAGCCTGAACCTTTGGTCTTTTCTCGGTCCGGCGCAACCAGATAGCCTTTAACTGTGCTTTGTGCTTTTTGGCGCTATTATTAATGTTACAACTAAAACAAGTGTCAGGGGTAAAAGGGACATGAATGCTGACACAAAGCGAAACATCTCCATATTGGCATATTTACCAGTAGAGATTACTGGAGAACAGAAGTTACTGACATTACTTCATAAGCTCCCAAGATGGTGGAGTTTATGAGAGAGTTCATAGGGTATCACAGAAGCAGAATTTCGGATGGAGAAGGTTAGAACTACATGTCCCATGAATGATTGTCTAGGTCAGTTGCTCTATAACCTTTTGCAAATAATGACGCACAATAACCCGGAAGAGCTGTAAAAAGAGCTTCCGGTTGAGGAACAAGACAGATTAATCCATCTCTGGATCCTATCCGGTACTTCTGCTGTTTTCCTGAAGATACTCCCACTTGTGAGGAGGTAAGGATGCTTGTACCAATTCCTGTTCATATATGCTAAAAGTTTAAGTCTGTGCTTTCGCCTTGACATTAGAGTAAATATTTATCTACAAGGTGCTTTTAATAACAGTGCTGATTTTCTGAAAAGCTGTATATAATTATATTCAGTTCAACAAAGTGTTTTCTTTTACATTTCCAAGTTCCTAATTTTCAAATAAGGTAAAGCTATAATTGATCACTATAGAAGTGGCAAATCTTGGAAGAGTTAATTATTTGCTGGCTTGCTTAAGCTGGGAGGACACGAAAGCTACTGCTTAATGAAATCAAGAGTTGAACACTTTATTTTCCACAAGCCTGAAATAACATTGCTTTATCTATTTTTTGGGATCAAGAGGTCATATCATTGGAACAACAATGGAGAAATAACTATTTCTTTTGTTCATTCATGTATTTTGAAATACATGTGGATTGTTTACCATAAGTAATTCATTTTTTGAAAGAAGAGCTGTGCTTGGAAAAAGTGTTCTCTCATTAATATTTTCACATTTGGTTTCTTTTATTTTGTTATTTTACTAAAATTAACAGGGGTCAAGTGGAGTCCAGGAGGTTTGGTTCTTTCCCTGTGAGACACAGTTTCTATTGTTTTTGATGGGTATGTGTTTCCTCATAGAGAGGTACTATGTGTTTTAGTGTGAATAGTATAAATGAACGACATCTCTTTCTTATTTTTTTTAGCTTGGTCATTAGACAGGCATAAGGACACACATACTACTTTTGAAAACAGCCTCTTCCTCATATACGAATTACAAGAGTTCTTTTGTTTTGTTACAGGCAAAGCTTAAGGTATATAAACATATTCATTATGTTAACAATGTGTGGAGTGATTAATGTATGTTGTGCTAATTCCAGGTCTCCTTCCCAGCTGTTCCCTTCCCATTCCTTCCCTCACTTGATCACCTCAAACTTCTGTGCTGTAGTAGCAGACAGAATTGAGGCTATCGAGAAGTGGACCCTATTGTGCATCGAACCAATCCTAAGGGCATTGATCTTCATTGTTACAATTCACTTCAAACTTTCAAATTCAATATCTCAAGTTCAACTAAATTGGATTTTTGTCGTTTTGGTCTTGATTTACCTGGCGTGAAATCTTTTTCTGTGGTGTTTTCACTGTGTTAGTGTTTGAAGTGTTGCGTAAATACTTTACACATTGCCTCCAAGTTCTGTGCCAAGCTACCAGAGGGTAGGCACAGGTTAATTTAGGGTGTACTTGTGCCCTGACTGCGATTGTGGATATTGCATGACCAGGGCTTACACCCTAGTCAACAAGGAGCCCAGTTCCTCACAGCACTCTTGGCTTGGGTCCAGCTGGACTTTCCCCACAATCTCTGAAAAGTTGAAAGTCAGAAAAGTGTTTGACTTCTAGACTTTCAGACAACTGGGACCAACCGCTCATGTCAATATGACCAAGGTGCAACCTCAGTGGGTGAAGGCTACAAGTTGTTCCTGATCTGAGCATTTTTGTCACTCCAAAAAACATTCAGTGGACCCTTGCAGCAAGCCTAACTGACATGGGTGCAGCCTGCTGGGACACTGCCTACAGCCTTCTTCCTCGGCAGGATTCTGAACTCCAAGAAAGAGACTAAGGGCCCAATTCAGAGTTTGGTGGGCCTTAGGATTGCCAAACCCACGGTGGAGGTCCGACCGCTGTACTACAACTACGGCGGTCAGACCACCATACGACCCGCCGCAACGGAGATGTCTTTAAAGATCCTAATTATTCCTGGGTGGCTCAATTCTTTTACATGACCGTCGGCCAACCAGCCTTTAATCCACTGGATATCGGTTCTTGTCCTCCTCTTCAAGGGTAAGCTTCTCCCTTATACAGGTAACTCCTTGCCATGGCAGGTCAAGATCACAGAATCGGGTCATCTTCCTAGGTCCTAAGCGTGCGTCCCACCTTGTCGAAAGAGAAACTTCAAAAGTTTGATTCAAGGTCAGATGTCCCAAGGAGCTGCAGCATCAGAGCTGCTCCAAAACACGGTCAAATAATACCTACTGTCTAAAGTATTGATTTCAAACTAGGGGCACTGGCATTGGTAAGGTAGACCCGATAAAGTCACTGCTAAGTTGATAAAACATAACTCCACCCAACCAAATTAGATCATTTCTTTGCAGTCTTTCTTCGAGGGTGACGGGGACAAATCCCCTATGTATCTCTTGAGCCGGGCAATGGGCAATACAGACTTTCATCAAGTAAGGGATAGCACAGGTGATGCAGACTCACCACACTTGTATTCCTGGAAGATATTGCAAAGCAGTTGTCTTAAGAGATTGGTTCAAAGGTTAACAAAAAGTGATTTATGAAAATGCTTGAACTCACATTAAATTCTAGTAATTGTCTCTGGGTACATTCAATTGATTCAAACATTCCCACTCACTGAAGATGTACCAGTATTCCAGATGTAGGTCCTAAATTCCCTGTTCCATAGATATTCAAGCTGCATCTCACTGATGAGTTCTACTAATACTAGTGGTTTAGTTTGACTGTCTGATTTGAGAGCAAGGACAAAACTCATTTAAATATTGTTGTTCCTACTCTGTATTGGCACAATCAATAAACAATTAAACAAAATGTGACCCCTTTATTAACCTTCCAAATTATTGAAGAATTGCCATTCATCGCCACTTTGATATGTAATTCAGTTATGTTCTGTTTTTTTAATGTGTGTCAGCGCCATGTAATGTGTTTCAAAGTCATGGGAGAGGCTAACTGGAAGTCCCGCCAAGAACCTGCATCTGTCATTGAGCTCTGTGATCACCAATGGCCTTTCAGAAGTGTGCAGTGATGCTCTGATACCAATGGGAGCACTATTGACGCATGGCAGTATTTGGAGTTGAAGGATGTTGCCAGCTCCTAAAACCATACAACTTGCCAGAAAGACCTCTAGCAGGGAATTGCAGGGCCTGACAGTCTGGTAGAGGCCTAGTAGAAGTTCTTGGGTGAGCAGGTGAGAGGCAGAAGGAAGACCAAGAAAAAGATGGAAGATTAGGGCATCTCTTATTTCTGGCGCACCTCAAGAGGGATATTCCTGGAAAGAACGCAGAACAGGGACACAGCACTGCCTGTGTTTGTTTAATTCAGACTTGCACAACTCGGATTTGTTCCTTTACTGACATGTTTCTGATGTGCATACAAATCAACACAGAAGAGGCGAAGGAAGGGGCTTTAGTTAGTTAGGGTATGCCTCTCTAACTACTATAATCAACAACCATGGACACCCTGAAGGTGAAACAATACATGAAGCTGGCAGCTTCCGTCCTGGGTCCCTCCTTCCTTTAATGCATCAAAGGACCCAGGACGGAAGTCTCCCTAGTCGCCCTTGTTGGGTCCATGAGTGGAGGCCTTTTGGGACAAGGCCAGGATCCTAGAAAATCATAACCAGCAAGAGACTATTCTGAAGGTCAAGTATATGGCCCTTTTGTGATTTATTTATTACACAGCCTATGGAAGCATTACATACAGGGAAATGTTGGTCCTACGAAAGCCCGTTGCACCTTATAAAAAGGGATGTTCAGGAGCTGAAACATGTCAACATTTTCCCTAAATTTTATTTGTACCATACGTGGACATGAATAGGATTATTTTCTCCACTGCAAACTACTTATTACTGTGCCCATCTCTGTATTTTAGTTAGAAGAAAGAATGTCATTACTCTTCACCATCATTAGTTTTTTTTCCACCCCCACCACAACTAACATTATAGGGCCCCTTGATTTTCTATCTACAAGTGGTCCCCTGACGCGCAGGATTATAGCCCATATCGGCTGTACTGCTACCAATCCGAGGCGGAGCCCTTTGATGAAGAATGACACTTTTGGGTAGGTGACGCTACCACCCTTATAAATAAATTATTTACAAGACAACAATGTTTCTGATATGACCAAGTACATAATATGTTATGGCACTTGTAATGCAGCGAACAGGATATCTGTTATGTTTTGACAGAGTATCCCATTAGCAAAATGGGCAAATTCTAAGAAGGCCCATAGGTATTATACCTCAGGCCCTGAGCTGGCCAGATACTAATGAGGAGGAAGAACTAGTTGCATCTCCCTATCCACATCCCAGAAAGGAACATAAAGGCCTGAGGAGAAAGAGATGCTGAATGAAGATCCAGCCAACACCAGGGAAGAAGGTGGAATGATGGCAAAGGTTTGCTCATCTGAGACTGAACCAGAGAATAAGGACCAGAGAGAATACAATTCAAAGGGTTAGACCCATCAGCCTAATGTGATCTACAAAATGCCACAAGCTTCCTGTCCCTGTGAACAGTGGCGTAACGAAAGTTTAAGGGGCCCCCCTGCAATGTACACAGAGGGGCCCCTGCTCCGGATTTTATCCAGAGCGCTCAGACCCGAGTGCTGTGCTGAGGGGGCCCCTGCGGGTGGGAGGTCCCCCCACACCACGGGGGATGCGGGGGCCTGTGTTACGCCCCTGCCTGTGGACCCCTAAATAAACAAGTCATATGGAACAGCAGTTATACATCAGCAGTTATACATCTTTACTTTGAGTGTGGATTACCTACAAAGCACATGGGAGAGGATGTTACGTTGAGAGCATCATATTTTGGGATGTGATTGTGATTGTGAATATGAAAACCACAGAGTCAGAGCTGAGACTGATAAGTCGAATCCTGAAGGCAATCAAACTGCATGCCACACTGACTCAAGAAGGAGTTATCTTAAATGGCCAAAGTGTGCATTCTCTGTCCAGCCGTATGGTTGCACTAAGATGCTGACCAGGTTACTGACATGCCTGGCAAAGGGACTGATGGGTGGGGTGTGGGGTGTTTGTGTGTAGGAGGTTGGGCAGAAATCTGCCATGCCCAGTTGTCACCTCTTTTTTAGGAGTCAAGCACATCATATCCGTTGCCAGCCATGGACATTTCTCAGCATTAAGTCCCTCCTTAACCCCAGCAGGATATAGAAGAAAGGGTGGCATATGTTCAGGGAGCCATGAGCTTTCAGTATGCCCTGCACTGGTGAATGGGTATTGGACAAGGTAGAGCATGTTATAAGACCTGGCACCACAGCAGAATTGAGCAGCAGCTGCTGGCTGAGGGCAGAAGTGCTCCCCTAGACCCCACAATGAGCTCAGAAAGGCTGCAGGATTCAAGTACAAAACATGACTCTAGTGTTAGACTATTTGTAGAGATAGATAGCTGCTGTGAAGAGACGCGGATGCTGAGTGAGGAGTAGGCGAGAGCTGCTGCTGGAGAAGAAGAGATTGGGAAGATTCAATACTTAAAACAGCCTGATTAGACTGAAGATTTGCAGAAGAATATCGAGGAGGGAGAGAGTATAAAAGAGGGATGCGCTCCGGTGCGTCGGGAACTAGAGAAGTGTAGTAAGTATAATCCTATCCTGCACCTGTCCTATAGTCCTTGTCTCCTGACTCTGAATCAGGTGACCTCCACCAATCCTATAGGCCTGGGTTCGGGTTTCCCGTTTCACCTTTGGTAACTATTATTCTATTTTAAAAATTTGCATATTCTTTGCAAAGTATGAGTTATTGTGTCTTTTGTCTCTTTATCTATCACCCTTAATGCATTGATGTTGTTGAATGTGTCTGCATTTTGAATGTAATATGATAAATGCATTTTCTCTCCCATGAAAGTTGATGGAGTTTGCACTGTGAATCTGTACAAATGAGCGTTCATTTTGGATGAGTTATTAGATAAATGATATTGAATCTTACCTGGAGTCTGTGATTATTTTACTGAAAAGTTCTGTGATTGATTAGTGAAATTGTTAATATCACCATCAACTACTCGACTAATGGTCCATTGACCAAAGGAACAGCGTTGATATGTGAAGATTAGTTAGATATTGACTAATTCAGATCAAAGTGAAACAAAACTTGACCCCCAGTGGAAAAGGTCAGGAAACTTGAAAATGTGTATATGGGCCCAGTGTGTGTAGTTGGGTGATTTGTGAAATGTTCAAACTGGCTTTCCGCTGGACCAACAGATTGCGCCAAATATGGTCCCTTGGACTACCCATTGCTTCCCTTCGTTCTAGAGAGCTTCAATGTCTTGTCTTCCTGAAGACTCGACCCGTAATTCACAGACTCCATATCTCCTGGTTCCCGACTCCTTTAGTACTGTTCTTCTCTGTGGAATAGAATGTTTACTTTATTCTTCACCCTTTTGAACTAGTTCCCCAGTTTGATATTGCCCCCCATGGTTAGTTTGATCCCTGTCAGTGACCACAAAAAAGTATAGAATAGTTGTGCCATGTTCTTCTTACCTACTTTTCGCTTTAGAAAATGTGATTTTATCTTATTTCCCTTCAAGTGTGTGTTGTGAATAGGATATCCTATATAGACTATAATGAGCGTCTGGTTTGGAGAGATTGTCAGACAGCTTGTGGGTGGCTTTCTAGGATGAGCCATTGAGTTCCTGTGACTGCGGCTGAAACAGGGAAGAGTCATTGTTGGACCTTGCTTGTAGCTTGTAGTGGACCTGCAGCAGCAGATGTAGGATTGCAGATGACTGACTTCAATGTCTCATGGAGTGTGAGGAGACAGGTTTTACAGGTGCTGTGGAGCTCGAGTTTAATGGCTGGATGCTTGACTCTCTTGGCACATTGCGGAAAGTCACTTGTGTGGTGCAAGGGAGTGCCATTAAAATGTTAGCTATAGAAGTGTCATACTGGAGTTGTAGAGTGTTTCTGAGGATATGTGTAGTTAGTTTCAACAATAATGGAGAAGATAGAGGTAGTCTGCGGTCCATATCCCACTCTCTCGAAATTGATGGATGCATATCTTTAGGCCTATGAAGCATTGGACCTGGATGTGATTTTTGTGTATGAATAGGGTGCCTGTAGCACACATGGAGGTGTACGGATGTGTGAACTAGAAACTGAGGAGATCTCTTGAGACTTGTGCAACTACAAGTCTGATTCAGTTAAATTAGATGGTGTCAGCATACATGTAAAATGTGTTTTCACTATGTGTGAGGCATTCACAGTGTGTTTGCAGCATGTGCAATCCTTCTGCAGGCCTCATGGAAGCCACCATTAATGAGCCCTGGAGTAAAGTCTAAAAGTGTATCCAAGGACAGAATGAAGGCTTGGGTATCTGGTAATGCTTGTGGAAAGTGCTGAATGCTTGATAGTGCCTGCATAGAAATGGTAGAGTGCTCCTGCAGGAGTGTGGGTGAAGAATATGAATATGAGTGCTCTGGAAGGATCTAGAAATCCAGGTTTTCTTGTGAGAGAGAATGTGCAAGAGACTTGAATATGAACAGCTAGTGGGGCCTGCGTTGTGCACCCCTGGAGGGGTGAAAAGAAAATGGAAGACCCAATGGGAAGACCCCCAAAAAAGCTATGGATACCATGGATTTGAAACCATGTTTGTAAATGCACCTTCATGGTGCACACAAGGGATGAATCACACCAACTCACATTATACTGCGACTGTCTAGCACCTTGGAGAAGGAGTAGGACACATATGAGTTTGCCCCAGAGAGATTGGAAGTGCCCCTGTTCATGGCTGAGAACAACAGCTGTAAAAGCACCTCTTTTGTGAGAATGAGCCACTGTGACCATTGTGAATGAAAGTGAAAATATGAGCTCCTCTTGAGAGGGCAATGTGATCATGCATTGACCTGTTTATTCTGAATTGAGTATACTCTGCTATATCAGGGACCTGGAGTGTGTGTAAATACATTCTAGGGTATAACACTGAGTCTGCTGAGTAAGATTAATTATTGGGCCTGTCAGTGGTAGTTAGGCTTCCTTGATACTGATTTGTAGGTGGGATCACTAAGAATAGTGATTATATGTTGATGTTGAGAATCATAAAATATTCCACACAACTGCTCCACACACTGGCCCACAGCTCAGATCAACTCCTTTACAGTTCACTCATTCGCTCTTCTTGATGGATAAGGTATATGCAATGCATATATTATCACATGTATAGCCCCTTATATGCCTATGGGGACCAGGGTAAATATTAGTTTTACAAACACAAAGTAAACCGTGGGACCCTTTTCTGGAATGTGCCGCCTCCATGCATCTATCTGTGGAATCCAACACTCAATGTGTTATTCAGGAAAACCCAAGTTGAATGTACACACTTGGGTAGCGTCACTTGATTATTGATTAGTAACGATCCTATTGGCACATGTCTTGTTTGTAAATATTTATAGCCAGTGATTTTTTGTTGTGTGACTTTTGTATATATTTTGTATCTAGTCACACACTGGAGTACTGCCTCAACTGCACTTATGTTAATTGTTTTATTATATATATATATATATATATATATATATATATATATATATATATATATATATATATTGAAGAACAATACAAAAATGCAACCTCAAAAACTGTTGTCAGCAAGTAGTGATCATTAGTTTGTTTTTGTCTATTTTGTGTAAAACGTTACCAAACTATGTACATAAAACTGATTTTTTCCTGAATAATACATTGAGTCTATTGGGGAAACTTATAGAAACATTTGAAATGTTCTCAGAACAGTCATCATGAAAGTTTGAAGGAGTAAAGGAGTGTGATTCTTTCATTGATGATTTATTTGCGTGTCCTAGATCAGGAAGGTTTAAGTAAATGTATGGTAGAGAAGGCCTTTGTATGGCTCTGGAGATGCTATACCATCCTATCCTGTCAGTTTTTCTTGTTATCCCCATGCCTCCAACCTCCCAATCTCCTGGTGAACTGAGCAAACTTGCTTGTCCTCTGCAGTGGTTCATCCATTTGCATTTCTGTTTGGCGGGGCAGGAGGACACACACATTGTATTATAAGGTAACAGGTTCTAGTGGAAGCAGGTTAATATTGAATGGGCACAAGACTTTTAACCTTTATCACCATGGGAAAATTGGCTACTTAGTATCTGGATCCCCAAACTATAATCTTTTGCCTTCATCATGTATAGAATTTCAGTATGTCTGGTTTATTTGTACTGGGTAAATGGTGGCATACATTTGAGTCTGAAATTGTGCTGCACAAATTGGCGACTCTCCCACAGCAGACTGTCTTAGTCCATGGTGGACATGTTAGTCTGCACAAACTGCTTCCTAAGTCCACCTCCCTTAAACCAGTAGTAGTGGGTGAATGAGGAGGGAGAAAACTGCAAATGCATTCCCTTTGCAATATAATGTTTCCTTCTGCTCCAGTGAAATCCGCTTCATATGTTGTTATTGGTCTGGGAAGCAGTGGGAACAAATGGAGAG
The DNA here is from genome assembly GCF_964204655.1 of Triturus cristatus. Taxonomy (NCBI): domain Eukaryota; kingdom Metazoa; phylum Chordata; class Amphibia; order Caudata; family Salamandridae; genus Triturus; species Triturus cristatus. Next base: position 388,920,566 of record NC_140588.1, read on the forward strand.
TTCTGTCTGGCTTGGATTCAACAAAACAACATTGAAGAATCCATACTGGTCTGAACAGTTATTCATGGCTTCAGAATCCAGGAAAGGTTGGATACCAAAAGGAAGTAGCACCTAGTACTTTGTATTGCACGATTTGTACAGTCCTTCTTGACCCTGATAAGGCCCCAAAGCACTTCAGGGTCGGCAGCTAAAAATCAACCTTTTTTGTTGTGCACAGGTGCTATTGTATTGCCTATGTGGGAACATTGGGAATCATGCATGAGGGCCAGAAATGTGCTATAATCATTCCATAGCACGCTTGTTGTTGTGCTTAAGCATGAAGTGAAGCATGAAGTGAAGCAGAGAGGCCTAATTAAGATGGAGTTACATTTTCATTTGTGTTTGGTTGATAGACTGTGAGCTTGTAGTCAGACTTACCAGAACACTATTAGGTATCAATGGGAGGTTCAGGGAAATGCTCCAATCGTGTGTCAACAATTCTGAAGCTGAGTTTGTTTTATTTACATGTTTTGCCAAAACATATAAGGTAGATGGAGCTTAAGTATCATCATCCTCTAAGCGGATCTATATAAAATCATCTGTTTGGGAACAGCAAGGGCAGCCCTCTCAATACCACCTAGAGCTACACCATGCTATAGTCCAGTAAAGGATGTCTGCCCATAAAACAGTGAGCCTTTAACAGCAGAAAGTTGAACTATCTGACCTACGACACCCTCTCAATGACTTTGGCACAATACATATATTGAATGCAATAGGTGGCAAAGTAGCCTGTTTCTAAACCAATTACTTTGCTTGCATTTCTCACAGTGACTGACTCCTGCAGTTCCCAATTACTTTCCCCTTAATATTAAAGTCAATATAAGGAAAAAAACCACAGAAAATACTTTCTTAAAAAGGTTTATAGTAAAATGACTGCTCTCCAAGTAGCATATTTGTGCAGCAACTTGCGTTCTTGAGGGAGACCCATAGTTGATGTGGCATGCACACATCCACCTATATCATCACCTGTTTTCGAACAGATAATGTGCATAAGTAGAAATCACCACTTTCAAAAATAATTATCTTTTAAAGTGACTATTAGTACTGCAATCACAAACACTTTAGACATTTACTGTATATGAAATATAAAGAAAGCATATTTACATTTAAATGCAGGTCATTGTATACATTTGATAGACATTATGCACATTATTATCTTCTTCAGCAATGAGGCCTCCCAGGTCACATGCAGATGGGTGGTCAGTCTCAGCAGCTGCAGCCCCGAGGCTGGCTCTGCAATGGGTATTTGCCTTTGGCAGCTGTGACCTTCTTGGCTTTGTTTTGGTCTCCTTTTCCTCCTCACCCATTGTCCTTCTTGTCCTGGTATGTCAGGTCTCAATCCTCCGGGGCCTGTCTGTCTGGATCTTCCTATTCCCCTTGTTGTGCTCCTACTGGTCTACTTTGCCCTTGTCTTGTGGATGGGAGGATAATATAGACTCCAGCATGTGTATTGGCAATACGTCATATTTTACTATTTTCACTGCAGTTTGTGTGCCTAATACTGTAACAGCAAAACCACACAATGAACCTCTGCTCAAAGTTAGCTCAAGAAAATGTACTCTTGGTTTTAGCGCATACGACAAGGGTCACCATGTCACTTGTCAGCTGTGCCTGGTCAATACTCAGTGTGTTTATAAATACACTCACCTTCCTCAACCTGTGGCCATAAATTTGACTGGAACACAGAGGTGGTCCAAACACATAATCACTGCAGCCAGCCACATCTCTGGGACATGAAAAGAGCAAAGAAAGAACAGACTCTGATAATAAACTTCCTCAACTTTTGCAGATTTGTTGGATTTCCTAATGAGGACCACAGAGTCTCAACCACTTAGCCTGGAAATGGAGACAGAATTATAAGCAGGTTGGGGAGGGCTAAGGAGTTCACCTGGCCATGCATATAAAGCTATTGTTTGTGCACAGTGGGAGAGCTTTGACGTTTGCATTCTGTAGCAGTGATGCTCTCATTAAATCTTATCTGCGTACTTTGAGCCTCTGAGTAAGTTTGCCTTCATTTGGGAAGCTGTGTCTACTGTGCTTCACCTTATTGCAAGGCACTGACCGAATAGTTCAGTGAAATCTTTGATTGTTGCTGAGCTCACTCCTTACACCATCTGCTGTATTCAGATTTTGAGCAGTTCCATGTGTGGAATCCACACAAAGTATCATGAGAGAGCAGGATTGATAGGCATCTTAGTACTTGTCCATCTGGCTTTGGTTGCCTTAGCCACGGCTCCTTAACCTCCAGGTCCTGTTCTCCTAGTCCTCCTCACTCTTGTTTTAGCCTGCGGAGCCACGCTCTCCTAATCCTGGCCCAGACCGTCCTTGCTCTCCTCCTGATTTTGTGGTTACTGGACATGATCCTCTTGCTCCTGATGCTCCTTGTTGAAGTTTCTGTATGCCTAGTACTCTTGGCCCTGGTCCTTCTGACCACCTGGTCGTGCCATGTTCTCCTGGCTCTTCCAGGTTTTGTTCTTTTCTAGTCTTCTTAAACTTGGTCACCTTCCATGGTCCCTCTGATCTTGCTTAGTCTGTCCAACAGATTCTTGATACCCCGCTCCTGGTCCTATTGGTCCCCTTGGCCCATCTTGTGTCCTGGTCTTTCTAGGCGTTGTCTTCCCAATTCTTGTCCTCCTGTATTAGGGTGTCATAGCCCTGCTGGCCATTGTATTCTTGGCCCTGATATACAAAGTCTCCCTCAGTCTGGTCCCAATCCATCTGGCCCTCGGTCTCGCAGTACTCTTGATCCTTGTCCTCATGGTTCTGCAGAACAATTGTTCTGGGTCACCACTGATCATCCTAGCTTTTCCTAGTTCTGGTAGTTCTCTGGATCCACATATTCCAATTTTACATCCTCCCTGCCCTGTCCCTTTTCAATTGCTTCACCCTAATTCTGGTCCCCCGTCCTTCCCTGGTTTAGGTAGTCCCCAGGTTTACCTGTTCCTATTCCTTCTGCTCCTGGTATCCCTGGTCCGTGAATCCCTGAAATTCTTAGTTCTGGTGCATCTTTGGTCCTCCTGTATCTGGTTTTCTTGTGATTGGCCCATTGGGCCTTAGTTTTCCTAGCCACCCTAGTTCCTCTGGTGCTCCTACCCTCTCCTATATATAATTCCATAATGATTCTGCTGAGATGGCGCTTGCAAGATGGCCGCAAGCGAGTGAAGCTCCCGCCGCCCGGTGCCGTTATCCTGGCACTTTCTCCTGGCTGGGCTTCATTATGACTCCGGGCGCCGCCGGTGGTGAGACCCGTGTTCCCCTGCCGCCATTAGGCGCGAGCTGGTGGGCGCAGCTGCTGGGCGTGCCGGTCCTGCTGCATGAAAGCTGAGGCCGGCAGACGCGGTGCGGTGGGCGTGTGCCGCGGCCAGCCTCCATCAACTAATTTAGCCCGCGGCTCGCCACGAGGGACCCAGGCCGCGCGGGCTGGAATGCCGGCGGCGGAGGAGGCGTGGCGCCGCCGGATCCTCTGGATGTGGTGCCCTGGGCCAGCAGTGACAGCGGGAGCCGGACCGGTCGCGCAGTGAGCGGCCTGGGATGCCCTGTCTTCGTGGGACACCCTGGACGTAGCACTGAAGGCGACGGAGGTGCGGAGGCGATTGCGGCCTGCTGGTGGCGCCGCGGGGCTTGCTGTCTGACGGTGTGGTGGTGCGGGGGGCATCCCCTGCGGACTCCCTGGGGTGCTGCTGTGGCCCTGTCAAAGTACCTGAGGTGGCCCGGTGAGTGGACTGACAAAGCGCTAGGAGGCGATCCCCCGGAGGTGCTCCACAGACCGGTCAGATGTGGTGAGGTGGTCGGGAGGTTAAAGGGGACCTCCCTACATGCAGCAGTGGAGTGGTGGGCCTGACGCCGGACACTGGGGTGGCCCTTGCTGTGGCGGATTACGCAGTGGACTGCTGTGACTGTGCGGGGGCCTGGAGCCTCGGAACTTGGTGGGTGATCAGTGGACGACCTGGTGCCGGTCAGCGAGGTGAGCAGAGGTGGCGGAGGGGGAGACCGCCTGACATTGGCGCGAGGGGAGCACCTGGACTCCTAACGCACATCAAAGGTGTTGGCACAGGGTGGGGGTGCCTGGAACCGTGCAAGCAATACGGCACCGAGGGACCAGGAGAGGCACGGACTGACCTGTAGACGCTGGAGATGGCGTGCGCTGCATGCGGTGCCCTGGCATAGCTGGAGTCGGGGAGCCGTTTGGGGTGTGTCACCGCCGGTGCCGTGCCTGTAGCGCTGAGGTGGTGCCCAACAGTGGGTGATTACACAGGAGCAGCTGCCAAGGGGAGAGGCGGCAGATATTCACCAGCCCTACTTTCCAGGGGACGCGATGCTCAGGCGGAGGAGGGGTGCCCGACAGGGGACAGGGGATCCAGACACATCGGGGGAGTGACGAGTGACAGCCGCCGTGGTCCTGTGGAATCAGTGAGTAACGGGAGACTGGTGTCTCCTGGACAGTGGCGGCGGACCCGGCGGGGAGGGCTCTGGCTTTCCCTCTCTGTTCTCCACTCTTGCCGCAGTGCCGGAGGTCTACGGTGTCAGCTCTCTTTTGCTGTGGTGGACTAGGGGTCTAGGCCCGGGTCGCCTGCCTGGTGCTGAAGTTACCAGCAGATGCCTACGGCTCAGCAATTGGTCATGGGCCGGCTACGAAACGCGCCAAAGGAAGGCCGAACACTGTCGGCGGGCTCAGGCCCCATGGCGGAAAGTCGCGGTGAAAGCGTGGAGCCCCAGGCGGCGGTGCTTGCGGCGAAACTGGACACAGTGCTAGCTGCAGTGGAGCGAATCGGCTCTACGCTGGAGCAGACAAAGGCCTCCCTAGAATCCCGAATCGACAAAGTAATGGTGGACTTCACCCTCCTTCATGCGGACCACCGCAAGTTAGCGGACACAGTGGCCTTACAACGGCAGGCGCTCCAGGATGTCCAACCAGTGGTGAACAACCATACTATAACCTTGCAGGACCTAATAGATCGCGTCCACACCTTGGAGGATTGGGCCGAGGATGCCGAAGGGCACTCCCGGCGCAGTAATATCAGAGTGGTGGGATTGCCGGAGGGCGAGGAGGGACGACAGCCAGAGCAATACGTCGAGGGATGGCTTCGAGATCTGCTCGCTCCGGGGGTACTCTCTCCACAGTTTGTGGTGGAGCGGGCCCACAGAGTCCCAGCTCAGCGGCCCAAGCCGGGGGCTCAGCCCCGTCCCTTTCTGTTCAACCTTCTCAATTACCGGGACAGGGATGTGGTGTTCCGCGAGACCAGGAAGTTGGGCACAATCACAGTGGGAAGTGGGCAGGTGATGTTCTTCCCGGACTACACGGCGGTGGTGCAGAGGCGGAGGAGCAACTATCTGGCGGTGAAGCGCCCGCTACGTGACCTGGAAATCCCATACTCTTTGCTATATCCGTCACGCCTCAGAGTGGTCACAAAGGAGGGGACCCGCTTCTTCGATGCCCCATTGGAGGTCTGGGACTGGTTGGAGATGACGGGGCGGTGTAGTGGACAGAGACCACCGGATCCGGAACTTGGTAATCAACACGGAAGAGACCCCGGCGGCGGCGATGGAGAGGTCCCCGAAGAGATGCGGGACTGGGCCCGGGAGTGGCGCCTAGCCCGGAGCGGATACGCCTAGAACGCCAGGGAGCGCTGGAAGCGGTGGCAACCCTTGGGTCTACAAGTAGTCGGGGAGATGCAGACACTCACAGGCATAGCGAACCCGAGACCAGCAGATCGTCCTCTCCGTCCACCACGCTCTCCGAGGATCAACTAATGCCACTGGTGACCCCCCAGACTTCTGAGCAGATCATGTGAGCCGGGAGCGACGTGAGGACAACACCCACTGGCATACACGTCAACAAGGGATAGGCAATGAGTCACGGTGGCCGACTGCTTAAAGATTCTGATGTATAATGTGGTAAAGTGCTGTGTGATGGCAGTGCTGCGTCTAGCTGGCAGCTGTGTGTGTGTGGGAGGATGGGAGGCCCTGCCCAGGGGGGGACAGTGCGCCAGGCGGAATCTGCGGCAGGAGGCGTAGATAGATGTAGTTAGGTCACTCGCCCATACTTTTCCAAGCCCATGCTACAGGAGACATCCACAGCGCGCGCAGGGGCACTGTGGTAGGGGAGCAGCTCACGGCAGCGAAAGTCACACTAAGCACCCATTAGCCACTACCTGGCTTAGTTTTACTCCATAAGCGTTTAGCTTACAGTGTGGACGAATGCCCGCACAGGGGTTTGCCCTGATAGTTATATTGGTTTTGATGATCAGCTCGCGTGCTTGGCACCGCGTATATGCTTCTTTGTTTTGTTTATCAATGCAGCGCACCGGCTTCACATATAGAGCCCATGTTCCCCCTGTTGGTCGAGCGGACCCCGGCCCCGCCACCTATGCAGTCTATAATTGCTTCATATGGCCACCACCAACATGGAATATTTGGGGCATGCACACGCCAGCGTGTAAATATTCCATTTTCGCTTGTCTGCAGAGGCACAAGGCGGCCGTAGCCCTCGTTCAGGAGACTCACATGAAACAGGCAGAAATAGCCCGGTTGCGTACGCACTGGAGGGGTCAACTATTCGGAACTATATATTAAGCACACGCAAGGGGCACGTTGGTCTGGGTGATGGCGGGCACCCCGTTCACATGTACGGAGGTACTGGTCGACCCGGCTGGGAGATACACATTAGTGCGTGGGCGACTTAATGGGCAACACATATTGCTAGGGTCATTTTACGCCCCAAACGTTGAACGATCATCATTCCTTGCCCATCTGTCCACGGTGTTAGCACCGTACGCGGGTCTCCCTTGGTTACTGGGCGAGGATTTCAACTCGGTCCTCGACGTGCACCTTGACCGGTCTTTTCCGCCCCTCCGTAATACACAAGTGGGCTCGAACGCACGGACTCTGAATGACTGGATATCACGCTGGGCCTTGGTCGATGTGTGGCGCAACCTGCACCCCGACGACCACGTCTACTCGTACTATTCGGCGGTACATGACCTCCATGTGCGTCTTGACAGGGTGGTGGGCTCCTATTCTTTGCTTCCTCTGTTAGATCAGGCAGAATATCTAGGTCTGACGCACTCCGACCTCAACCCCCTTAGGCTGTGCCTCCGATGGAACCCTGGCCGTCCCCCGATCCCCACGTGGCGCCTCCAGTCGGAAGCTCTGGAGGATATAGAATTCCGAGCCTCCTTGGGCACCGCGATAGAGCAGTTCTTTGATCTGAACGAGGGCACCACGAGCAGCGAACTGATAGAGTGGGATGCCCATAAGTCCAGCATCAGGGGGCATTGTTTAGGCGCGACGTGGAATATTCGCAAGCAACTCGCATTGTCACTTGCCGCCTTGGAATCTCGCCTACTCTCTTGCGAGCGGCTCGGGGAGTGCAGCGGTCGTGATTCGGCCCAGCTGCTGAGACTTCGGGCGCGCCATGCCGAACTGCTGGAATGCCTGCGCTGTCACAATTATGCGGCCCACTCGGCTCGTGTTCATGCCACGTCAAATAGGGCAGGGAGGCTACTGGCCTGGCTGCTCAGGCAGGAGATTGTTCACTCTCCGATAGGCGGACCTGACGGGTCGCTGGTATACACACAGTGGGAGATTCATCAGGTAATGACGGCGCATTACGCGTCTCTGTATTGCTCGACGGGATGCCGGCAGGCGCATGACCTGGATCAGTTCTTGGAGGCTGCTTGTCTGCCCACGGTCCCAGATGAGCACCAGGAGTCACTCGAGAGCCCCCTCACTGCGGAGGAGATCAGGGATGCGGTCGCCTCTTTGGCCTCTGGGAAGGCGTCGGGCCCCGATGGGCTCCTGGCGGAATATTATAAGACCTATCGGGAAACACTGGTACCCAAATTGTACACTCTCTATTTGGCTGCCCTTGAGGAGCGTACCTTGCCCGGCTCAATGCGAGAGACCTATTTGGCATCCCACCCAACTAGGGTCTTATCGCCCCCTCGCTCTGCTTAATGCGGATTATAACATTTTGGCGAAGGTGTTGGCAGAGTGCCTGGCGCCAGCGGTGTGGCGCTGGTGCATGTCAACCAAAATTGCTTTGTACCTAAGCGCAGTACCTCCCTTAACCTGCGGCGGTTTTTCCGAGTGGCGTCAGATAGTGTCCAACAATGGCCCAGGGCAGGCTGTCTAGTTTTAGACCTTGAAAAAGCCTTTGACTGCCTGGAATGGGGATATCTGGTGGCGGCATTGTTGCACTTCGGGTTGGGCCTCGGCTTCCTCCAATTGGCAGCCCTTCTGTACAAGGACCCCACGGTGAGAGGGAGAACCGGGCCGTACATATCTGATGCCATCCCTATTGGCCGCGGCACTAGGCAGGGGTGCCTGCTCTCACCCCTCCTGTTTGCGCTCGCAATGGAGCCGCTGGCGGCCACGCTCCGCAGGGAGCTGACTGACGGCATTCCCCAAGGCGATGCGACACATCAAGTGTCACTTTATGCGGACGACCTGTTGGTCTTTGTCAGGGATGTGTCTCACATGCCTGTTGACCTGGAGCGTATTCTGCTGGAATTCGAGGCCCTGTCATGTCTCCGGGTGAATGCTGCTAAGTCCTGCCTATATGCGTTCAGAGCCGACACCCAAGACCCGAGTTATCATCTTAGGGGAGTACAGGTGCAATGGCGACCGGATACCTTCCGCTATCTGGGTATCCAGATGTACCGTCAGCCAGCGGATCTTGTGGAGGGCAAGTTGGGCAGAGCCGTATCCGCAGTCAGGGCTCAGATGAGGTTCTGGGGTACGCTTCCTCTCTCGGTCACGTGCCGAATAGCATTAGTTAAAATGGTGATTTTACCCCGTCTCCTGTACTATTTTGACAATCTGCCCGTCTATGTTCCGGCGTCTTTCTTCGCAGGTTTGGCGCGGTCCCTCCGGGACTTCTTATGGGGTGCCACGCGTCACAGAGTCGCGTTGCCCAAGCTTTACCTTCCCACCTACCAAGGGGTACTTGCAATGCTGTGTTTCGAACATTACTACCTGGCTGCGCAGCTACAGTGGATAACCCGTTGGCTGGCAGATAGAGGTCGTGAGGCTACCGCGACTGCGGCGCCCCCCCTTTCACTTGCTGACATCATTAAGGTCTTCCACCCGGCCGCGAGGGTATCAAGGCTTGTGCCTCTTCTATTAGTGGTGGCCTACAAATGCTATCTCCAGTGTCTTCATCTTACCCGGACCCCCTATACCCCGGCTATACCGCTCGAAGGCTCCCCTAGAGGGCAGGGAGTGCTCGGTGCTTCAGAACTAGAAGACTGGAGCACGGCAGACATACACACCTTAGGGGACCTCTATCGGGATGGGACCCTTCTTTCGTTTGCCGCCCTGGCGGAGGAGACGGGGTTAGCTCCAGGCCACTTTCTCCGTCACCGGGCTTTGGTGGCGATGCTCACGGGCTGTTGGGGAGATCTAAGGGAGGAGCCAGAGCAACATCTAACGGTACAATATCTCCATGTCATGGGGCGGGGGAGGCATCTGGTTAAATGGTTCGCGGCGTCCTTACGCACGCATACGGCACTTAGCTTGGCACCACTACGGGGTAAGTGGAAGGCGGATCTGGCTCGACCCGTGACTGACAAGGAGTGGGACAGGGTGCTGCAGGGCCCGAAGAGAATCTCCAGGAACATGCGCTTCCGCCAAGTACAATTCTTCATCTTACACAGAGCATATCTCACGCCCGCCTCTATTAATAGATACTTTCACCGTGCGGATGCATGCTGCCCCCGCTGTGCGGAGCTGGGCGTTGGCCTGATCCATATGCTGTGGAGCTGTCCCGTACTGAGCACATACTGGCAGGCAGTAAAGGAAGCGCTCTGCGAGTCCACAGGCCGTGATATCGCATTTGAGTGGCCAGCCTACCTATTACACCTTTTCCACAGAACACCTTCCACAAAGGGTACCTCTAGGTTCATTGACCTGGGGTTTGTGGTGGGGAAACGGCTTCTTACCAAGCATTGGAAGACGGCTGCCCCACCACACACGAGGGCATGGCGCGGTTCCTTTCTGGTCTGGGCTAAGGCGGAGGGCACGGCCCTCTGGAGGGAGGAGACGCTAGGCCTCAGGAGGACGCCCATTGCGGCCCAGTGGGAGGCGCTCTTACAGACCATGATGCGCCTAGGGGAGGATGCCGCAGAGGCCTGTCAGGTACACGATGAGGGCGCCACCCCTGGGGGTATGGAGTTGGTTTGTCCAGCAGAGTGTCATGGCATACGATAGCGAAGACTTAGTCAGATTGGCGAGGCATAAGTGCAAGCACGACGCAGTCTGTGCAGCGATCCGGGTGGGAGGTATGGGGCTGGGGGGGATGACTTATGGGACATTGGGTGAGCAATACTTGGACAATGGCCGGACATTGCTGCTGTTATCGTTGCTGTTGTTCTGATGGGGCGTTAGCTGCTCAGCTGTTTGGTCCCTGTTATTTTGATTAAAATTTGCTATTTGTTTATGGAGAAACCCTAGGGGAGAATGGATGAAGTATTACAACTCTCGCCTTGGGGTCGCCCCTTATGTGGTAGGGCCTCAAGAAAAAACACGGCTCTATAGTTGGTGCCACTGTCGTGAGGGCTTTCACTGCGACAGGAAACAAGAGATACACCCATTCCTCACAGTTCATTGTATGCCAGTCTGCGTACATAGCCATGATTTAAATGTTGCTGCACATTATTCTGTTACATGATGTGATGTACACCTTTCGAAAACCTCAATAAACATATTTATAAATAAATGATTCTGCTGAGATTTCAGGAATTATATATGTAATAGACCCAGATTTCGAGGGTTACCGGATCCACCCCATGTATATTTTAGCCTACCTTATCCTTGTCAGCCTTCTCCACCTGATCCCCTGGTTTGCCTGTTTCACCTTGTTCTTGTCCCCCTCTGACTCTTTGTCCTTGCCCTGCTTGTTTAGGGTCCTCATGACTCTGATCCTTATGGACCTTCTGATCCTAGTCCCACTGGGACTGAACCTCCTGAGTGTCTTTCTATTCTTCCTTGGCATGCTGATTTTGGGCTTCCTGGTCCTGCTAGTCATGGTCCTTCTCGGTGATGGTCTTCCCAGTCCTGATACGTTTGCTTCAGGTCACCTCCTAATCGCTCATCTGAGCTCTGTGGACCTGATGCTTCTTTACCTTATTTTCCTGGGACAGGTCTGTCAACTTGGGTCTGTTATTCCTACCCCTGGTGATTCATATATCTCTGGTCCTGTTTGGTGCTCTCAGACTCTTCTACCCCTCCGGGTCCATGGCCTCCTGGTCCTCCTATGAATGGTCCTTCTAGTCCTCTCCACTTCAGGAAATTCGTAAGACTGAATTGTTCAGTTGTTGACCCACCTAACTCTGCATATACCACTCCTTAGCGCGGAAATACCCCTCCGGGGGTGATTCCAGCGCTTTACAAAGTCAATAAACAAATAAAATAACTAAATAGTCCTTCCGGTGCTGGTCCTCTGGGTTCTGATCCCACTATTCCACATTCTCCTGGTACTCCTAATTCTTCTCATACTGTATTCAGTAATCTAGTCCTGTTTCTCCTGGCCATGTTCCTTCATGTCTATTTGTTCCTAGTCCTCTTTGGCCTTACCCACCCTGGTGCTCATCAATTGGGTCTCCCAGGTCAATCTTATCATGGTTCCCATGGTTCTGGACAGCTTAGCTATCCTGGTGGTCTACCTCTTGGTCCTTATCCTCCTACTGGTTATCATCCACTTTCTACTGGTTCTCCTCCTTCCTTCCTCAGATCCCCACCCCAATGACTGAGTCAGCTACAGCCTCCAAGACTGTCACTCTGGGCTTGATTATGATACTGGTCAGACAACTGTCTGCTGTTGTGGCGATCAAGAGACGGCCCGGAAAGCAGTCAGCAGTCCGACTGCCCATTTACGGTATGACTGCCATGGTGGTGGTCGGAAAATGCTCCTTTACACTGCGGCTTGAGCTGCGTCCCCAGAATAGGGCTGCATCCCAAGTTGCCGTGTTAAGGAGTACTTAGAGCACATCCATGAACCGTGTGCCATGCGGTGCATGGCACATGGTGCCATGGTGCATGGATGTGAGTGGGGGCACAATATATGCCCCCAGGGCTACTTGCAGTGGCCCACGAGGGCCGGCGGTACTGTTTGGGACCTCCAAAGTTCCTTTCCGACAGCCTTTTCTTGGTGGTCGGACTGCCATGAAATGACTGTCGGAAAGGAACATTATAATTCTGATGGCGGGGCCTGCCTCGGCACTGCTGCCATTCAAGGGATACAATTCCGACCACCGCCCTGAAGGGTTCGTAGATCCTGTCATAGGCGACGGTCTTCCCCGATGGTTTCGGTCCAAGAGCCACATCAGAATGCAGCGGCCACCACTGATGGCCTGTCGGTGACGGCACCACCGATATTGTAATGAGGCCCTTAGTTTTTTATTCATTTATTTTTTGGCTTCCAGTTGGCTTATGCTGAGACAAAGCAGTCAAGGCCAAAAATCTGAGCCTAGAAGAGAAAAGACCCAGTCCACTGAAAACACAGTTTAACATGGTACAAACAAAACTACAATTCCCAAGATACTATGGGTTGTAACTTAAATGCCAGTGTGCTGCAGCGGTCCCTCATGACATTGAACTACTAGCATCTATGTCAGAAACCCACTTTGTAGAGTGAATAGAGTAAAAGGGTGTGTTTATACAGCTGACAGCTGAGTGAATAGACACTTCCCTTTATAATTACCCAGCTTTCCCTTCCCCTGCTCCAAAGAAATCCTATTATTGTGTTTCTACTCAGTTTAGCACCTGCACATGCACCCTTGCACCAAGTGCCTTATGTAAGTACCCCTCCCTTTCTGGCCCAGATACCACCTGTCTCCTTGCACCCCCTGTTTACTGATACTGCAGCTAAGCAAGCACAATCTCACTTACTTAAAAAGTAGCCCAAATAAGCAAAATGCTTTAAATAAAAAGCTCAAAATCATCCCAGCGCGCGAAAATCATCAAAAGGAGGATCATGAATATTGAAAATACAATGTATTCTCATGAGTAAAGAAAACATTTATGTAACATCTATCAAAAACATAATCATTATTCATTGGAGATATAACTTTAAAATCTGCCTGATACCTGTGTGCCATGATCTGAAGCTCCTAAAACAGAACTTTGATTTCTACACCGATTTTACACTTTAATTTTTTACCTGTAAACAATTCACACCTTACTTGTGCACTTACTTTTGGCATTTGTACATGCACTTACTTTTAAGTGATTCACACACTTTCCTGCACGATAATTACAAGATAGACATTACCCTGCTATTTTCTGAAATCTTTTTTTGTTCATGTCCAGCTAAATAAAGACATCTTTCATACGATTTCTCCGGTTGCACGTCAAATAATTACAGTCTCTGCTATTATGCTTGTGGCCAGATAAATAGTGAAATTTCAGATATTTAGCCGGCTGCTAAATATAGCTAGATAGCAGAGAATATGTACTATCTGGCCGGCGGCCGAATAAATAACCACTTCCTTTATAAATAGTCCTGAAATATGAGATGGTTATGCAAAGAGTACAGGTATCCTACCAGTGTTCTTCACAACATTTCTGGTGTTCAGACAAAATATCGGATTAAAAATATGGCGAATTAGACATATCGGAAAATTAATATTGTGCTAATCAAATATCATGATGCACAAATATCGTTAACAAGAATATCGTTTTTTAGGTAAGTAATGTCACTTTTTATAATATTGAGGTTTTTAATATAATTTTAAATAATACAGTGGCAAAAATATTGTGTTTTCATTATTTGAATGTGTTTATATGAATTGTGTGTGCTTCTATTGTTCATATAAAGGTTATTTGTTTTTTAAATGTAACTTGTAATTTTAATTGATATAGATTTTTTCAATTATTTTTTCCCAGTAATTTGTAGCGTTGTTGTGGGTTGTTGGGTTTGAGGGAGATAGAATGGGAAGTAAATAAATTACTAATTAATTAAAATGAATTATTCATTGTTAATCAATTATTTAATTGTTTACAATTATGTAAATTATGGAATGCGTATTTATTTTAGTAATGATTTAGTTTTGGGCTGCTGGATTTGTAGGGGTCTAGGGTGGGAGGTTAAGTAATAATTAATTAATAACTAAATAATGTTTAATTAATTATGTAGCTAATTTTTTATTTTGTAAAATATGGAATACTGAATTATTGTACCAATTTTTGATTGGTATTGGTGTGTTCATGGTTTTGAAACTTATAGCTCCTATTTTAGAGTGTGTGTATCAACTATTATATTAGGGTCTGAAGAGGTGCATCAGATTTTCACGTAGATGATGTCATCAGTGATGTCATTTGAGATGTCATTTGAGATGTCATCAGTGATGTCACTGACCATGTCATGAATGATGTAATATGTGACGTCATCAGCAGTGCATTGTGGGGGCGCGAGTTATAGTTAGCTCAACTAACTATAACGGGGGAATTTCTATGGTTTTCCATGAGTGTAATGTCCAACTAACTATAACGTCCCTGAAACCTATGTTTTTTTAAGTGAATTTATAAGGTTTTTTAAATGCTAATTTCTAACTATAACGTCTGTAAAACCTATGGTTTTTTCAGTGAATTTCGATGGTTTTTTAAATGTTAATTTCATATTTTAATATTTATAAAACCTATATTTTTTCAAATTTTTTAAATAATATTTTGGAACTTTATAAACCTTTTTTTAAGCTTAAAAATTATGCAATGTTTTATATCTTCAAACAAATAATCTATATAATTTTTGTTTTTTCTGAGAAAACTCGAGTCCCGTACCGGTAGTCTACCAAGCTCCATCAGCACACGAATCCTATCTGCCATATTGAAATGATGCGCATTTCGTATCCAACGAGTTTGTGGCACCACGTCCTGCGTAAGAACATATAGGTATGAGGTCGCATCAGCTGCTACTTTGGTATGCGACGGGTACACAATACGAAGCCACACATTACGTCATGTACGTATGGGGTCGCGCCCGCTGCTCATTGTTTATGCGACGACTGCACGCTGCCAGGCCCTGTGTTACGTCATAGACGTATGGTGCCGCACCGGGTACGCCATTCTCTGATTTTTTTGTATGTCTCAAAACTATATCTACATAACTTTAAAGTGTATATGAGAGCAAGCGAAAATCTAGAATATTTTAAACATTTGTATATTTGTAATAAACTTATAATATAGTAAATATATTTTCTCAAAATCGCGTCGGGTGCGGTTTCCTTGCGCGCTGAGTGCGCGATTGCCATGTGACCTTAAAAAAAGCATTTGATTGGTTCATAACATTTCCCATTCTACCAGTTGGAAAACGCCACCCATTTCAGTCATTCTCTCTACAGCATTTGATGAGACACACCTCTTCTGCTTAGAGAGCTTTTTTGAAAACGTTTAGCTATATACACATATCTTACACTACACACAACATGCAACCATCATCTTCATCAATATTCATGGTCTGTAAAATAGCCTTCCACCTGTGATAGGCACACACCTAAAACTTACATAACCAAAGTTTTCCCCACTGCCAGAGGTAACATGCTTGTATACGCTATCCACAGCACAATGTAATGTGGTACGGCCCAGGGGCACTATCATCCATAGAAAATGAACACACAGACACAGATAGATAGTGGAACTGGGTACGGGCATGTGCGCTCGACTCCTTTTTATTACCAGGGTCACATATCCATTGAAGTCTGTGCTGGATGCGTGTGGGGTGAGTGTAAACCAGCCCTCAGAGTATGGTTGCTGCTAACATCAACTACAATAGTAATCATTGGATCACACACAGAGATTCAATAATAAAAGAGTCAATAGTTTGTGCTGCAGTAAGGTAGGGACAGTAGATGT
The DNA here is from genome assembly GCF_964204655.1 of Triturus cristatus. Taxonomy (NCBI): domain Eukaryota; kingdom Metazoa; phylum Chordata; class Amphibia; order Caudata; family Salamandridae; genus Triturus; species Triturus cristatus. Next base: position 388,936,454 of record NC_140588.1, read on the forward strand.
AAAACGATACAGAAAAAATTCTATCGTAAAAGAACCACAACTTGTGCTATATTCAGACACAGGCAATAGATCTGAAATAATACACAAAATATTTGTATCATTAAGGGTCCAGCAGTTCTAGTGCACTCAGATAGCCACATCAAAAGTATTCAGCATGTGCACAGCCAGCGATGAAGCGTGCTGCGAATGGGCCGTACTAGCAGCAATGTCTATTGCCATCAACACTGCATCATCTGCAATAGCAACTCGATCTCAATTGTGAACACTGCTGTCTGCAGTGTAGGCCAGAGAGAGCGGTCAGCAAGGACCCACAGCTACGTAAGGTGGACTTGAGCTACACAGTTTTTCGTACGCGAAGCAAGAAAAAGCATGTGCGGAGCCTGCGATGACGCATATGCATGGTGCGGACAGAGCGCACTGCAGCAATGTCTTTTCCTACAGGACTGAGTCATCTACAATACAGACTCGATCTGAATTGTGAACACTGATGTCTGCAGTGTAGGCCAGAGAGAGCGGTCAGCAAAGACCCACAGCTACGTAAGGTGGACTTGAGCTACACAGTTTGTCGTACGCGAAGCAAGAAAAAGCATGTGCGGAGCCTGCGATGACGTGTATGCATGGTGCGGACAGAGCACACTGCAGCAATGTCTTTTCCTACAGGACTGCGTCATCTCCAATACCGACTCGATCTGAATTGTGAACACTGCTGTCTGCAGTGTAAATTGAAGGCATTAGTCACACAGGCATCCATTAATACTTTTTCTCACTTCCTCTTCCCAAAATACAACAACATAAATTACAGAAAACTGCAATAAATAAATCAAAACAATTCGAATTTCGATTTCTACTGTCCACAGTGTAGACTATTCAGTGTTCCTTTGAACTTGCAAGATTAATTTCACCATTGTACTAAACATATAACTCATCTAAAAAAAATTCTTCAAGCAAATATACTAAAAGAATATACTGTATATTTTAAGACGTTGTAGTTAGTTGCCTACTGAATTCTGTAATCAAACAATCACCACTCAATCTGAATTGTGAGCCCTGCTGACCGCAGTGTAGGCCAGAGGCAGTAGTCATTAACACCTCACAGCCACGTGCCGTTGGATTCGGATGCACGGAGTTGGTTGCACCTGGTCGGAGGGGATACACAGAAATCATCACAGACTTTAACTTCTGACATCCTCAGTCATATAATAAAGACCCCGTTTCACTGTTCGGACCTTCTGTACCACGGTGTAGTCCTCCGACTACAGTCAACCAAGCCCAATAATCATGTGCAGCAGTTAACTACGGAAGCACAGACACTGATGCACCTCAACGGAAACAGTTCTGTGAAAAGCAGGCAGCAGTTAATATCGAACACCGTCCATTGTGGGATCAAGGCACCGTTCCACTGTTGGGACCTAGAGTTGGTAGCATCTGATCAAAGGGAGTACCTTTATCTCCACTCTCAGATGCAGTACTAACATCGTCCATTGTGGGATCAAGACACCGTTCCACTGTTGGGACCTAGAGTTGGTTGCATCTGGTCGAAGGGAGTACCTTCATCTCCACTCTCAGATGCAGTTCTAACATCGTCCATTGTGGGATCAAGACACCGTTCCACTGTTAGGACCTAGAGTTGATTGCACCTGTTCGAAGGGAGTACCTTCATCTCCACTCTTAGATGCAGTTCTAACATCGTCCATTGTGGGATCAAGACACCGTTCCACTGTTGGTACCTAGAGTTGGTTGCACCTGGTGGAAGGGAGTACCTTCATCTCCACTCTGAGATGCAGTTCTAACATAGTCCATTGTGGGATCAATACACCGTTCCACTGTTGGGACCTAGAGTTGGTAGCACCTGATCAAAGGGAGTACCTTTATCTCCACTCTCAAATGCAGTTCTAACATCGTCCATTGTGGGATCAAGACACCGTTGCACTGTTGGGACCTAGAGTTGGTTGCATCTGGTCGAAGGGAGTACCTTCATCTCCACTTTCAGATGCAGTTCTAACATCGTCCATTGTGGGATCAAGACACCGTTCCACTGTTAGGACCTAGAGTTGATTGCACCTGTTCGAAGGGAGTACCTTCATCTCCACTCTCAGATGCAGTTCTAACATCGTCCATTGTGCGATCAAGACACCGTTCCACTGTTGGGACCTAGAGTTGGTTGCACCTGGTGGAAGGGAGTACCTTTATCACCACTCTCAGATGCAGTTCTTACATCGTCCATTGTGGGATTAAGACCCCGTTTCACTGTTCGGACCTGCTATAGCGCGGTGTACACCAGCCACTGCAGTCAGCCAAGCCCAATAATCATGTGCAGCAATTACCTACGGAAGCACAGAGTCTGACGCACGTGAACAGAAGGAGTTCTGTGAAAAATCACCAGCAAGTAATATCGGACATCGTCCATTCTGGAATCAATACACCGTTCAACAATTGTGACCTAGAGTTGGTTGCACCTGCTCCAAGGAAGTACCTTCATCTCCACTCTCAGATGCAGTTCTAACATCGTCCATTGTGGGATCAAGACACCGTTCCACTGTTGGTACCTGTTCGACTACTGTGTTAGTAGTATACAGAGCACTCCACGCTGCTGGGCCTCAAACTGAACGCTGTGTGCCCATGTCGCCGTAGCCAGCGTTGATCTCAGGAACCCTCCGACCTCGCAGACCTCGCCCCAGGAGCTTCAGCAGGCACATAATGCGGTAGCGAAAGGTGAACTGTGGGGCATACGTGCATTGCAGCTGTTACAGCGGTTTCTGAGTACCAGCAGGCTGAGAGCATCATTCACGCAGCCACCTTCACTCACAAGGTCAACCTCGTGGTGGTGTAAGCTGCGCAGACCTGGCAGACACGTTCGCCATTCCGGAAGAGAACCACACCCAGAGAAACGTGCCTTTTATTCATACCCCTACACTAGGCTTGCGTACGCCGAGCCAGCCCACTACGCTAAAGATTTTGGGGGGGAAAGGGCACGTATGCGCTATTTTAAAAAAATCTTCCCTACTGACTGTACTATTATGGTTCCGTCCACTATCTACTTCACTCAGTAGACCACCAGTGTGTGTTCACATGTACATGTGTGTGCTCTGCATACTCAAGTCTGTCCGCAACATCCCCTCAACACTTTCCATTGTATACTTTTATAATCGAGAATCACTTGCCACCTTCGCACATACTTTCCTCCCATCTCTCCCCATATTCTGCATTGTGTAACAGAGGTGCTATGCCATGTTTGCTTTGTGTACATGGCTAGCCACGGTTCCCACAGTACGTAGTGTCATTGTGTCTGATAGGTGTACATGTTGTTTGTCATGTTGTATGCGATTATATAAGGTACAGCGTTTATTCACGAGCAGTGGTTTCTCCCATTTACATATCGCTGTCTTAAAGAGCATACAGAAGTTTTTCTCACAGGTGCAAACTGTGACCACAAAGGCAGTCATTCATTACTATGCAAGAATTTCCAACTGCATGACACTTCTAGGCTTACAGCCCACAATCTTGCCTGCTTTCTTGAAAGCACGCCAACTCCCACAATCACACCAACATTCACACAGCTTTCTAACAGCAGTTATCTGTTTCTCAATAACATGCACTCCTACGGAATGTGTGGTGGCATAACGTATGTCCTTACTGTTTCAAACCAATTAACTTCCTGTAGAGATGTCTATTCCCACCCACACAAACTAACTCCCAAACTTCAACTTGGCCTTGGATCCCTACTTTGCAAACAGATTTAATTAAACTAACCAAACTAAAGTGCTTTTCTTCAGAACAGAAGTGTCCCTCACTTCTGCAAAAGAAATGTATCGCCTGCAGATAGCACGCACTTCCAGTAAAATACAGTCCCTTTTAAATTAGAACCTCCCATTACACTTTGTGAATTGTTACCCAATTTTCACCACATCTCACACTCAAGGTCTGGCACACTTATTTAATACAGTCTCCTCCGGCCTTCTCACAGCCATTCAAACTGTTTTTGGTATAATGCCACACTTAATTCATTCGATCATCTCTGGAATAACAGGAACAGTGCCCAAAATTCTCGCTCTCTTTGCGGCCATCCTACTACTATTGTTGCTTGTACAAAATGACTGCGCTCCCTGTGGTAACAAGCATCTCCAACAGAATACGCCTCTACGCGAAGCTACATCAATACCATGTAAAAATGGAACTACTTTTCGGTTGCCTGCCTCTATCTATTATCGGAGCCAGCTACAACATGACATTTATTTACACATATCCAATGTGCGTTCCACCATCTTTCTAATGCAAAACTAGCCCATTCGACTGGAGAATGGATGTATGCCTTGCCAACATCCCAACAATCGCTCCCAATATCCAGCAGGTAAAGGAGTATCTTAAAAACCATGAACTCGATTGTTCAGGCAGTACAGCAATGGCGGATGCAACGCAAAAAGGTATTGTGGCGGAATGGGATTTCTGCGCAGCCGCGGAAGATCTACTGCAACGTACGACCTTTGAAAACATCGCAGATTGCCTGCCAATTCAAATTGCCGCTCCAACATTCGAGGAACATTATTGTCCCTTCGAAGATATGAATTAGATTGCTTCCCTTTTCTCACACGATGGCAACAATGACAACAATGACCTCTTGGAACATTACGCATCTCAAGCCGCTGAAGAACTTCTGGACTGCAATCTACAAGACTTGGATTGATTTTTACCAGCTTTTTTGACTTTTTCCTTTCAATTTTTTTAATACACTTCAATTGAACTATTTTCATATAATAACTTTCTAAGTATGCTCAGGCATTTGAACTCTGTTTTCATTATTGCCCCTTACGTCTCCAGTCTAACCAGGGATGGGTGATGTATGGCCTATCCAAATACGCTATTTACTTCCTAAATTAGCCTAAACCCGACATCCATTTTGAAACCATCTCTATTCTTTGTGCACACGTCTCTCTGCCTGCTTGTTATCCATGAAGCCCTTTTACACAAATGTACTCATCCTCAGCCTCTACTCACGAGCTGGCGATCAACATAAAAAAACACAGCATTGTTTAGGAACTGGTTGGCACAGTGTGCTGATCGTATCCTACCTTTATTTTAATTATAGAATTGAGTCATTCATGTCTAATAGCTATTGTTTATGTCACATGGAACTGTTACATGTAATGTGGAATTCACTAATGCAGCAGCTTCAGATTTGAATATAACAGAATCGGTTGGAGTTTGCCTCAGCTCGGTGCCTTAGCTCTTTGCACAAGAAAATGTATGATTTGACGAGAAGGGTACCTAGTGTGCTTCTCAGCAGCACAATTTTGTGTTCCTCCTCAAAGTTCCGATGTGACTAGAACTATTACCAATTCTGACACGCACCAGATTGAATCTACCGTACAAGAGATTGCTGACTGTTCTACTGTTGATAATTTTGTGTTACAACAAAGGAGTACCAGGGTACTGAAGAAGTTTGGTGATTACACTTTGCAATTTTTTTTTGTTTCTTTTCTTAAAGGATACATGTGCTAATCGTATCCTACCTTTATTTTCATTATAGAATTTCGAGTCATTCAAGTGTAATAGGTATTGTTTATGTCACATGGAACTGTAACATGTAATGTGGAATTCACTGATGCAGGAGCTTACTTTTGAATACAGCAGAAGCGGTTGGAATTTGCCTCAACTGAATGCCTTACCTCTTGCACCAGTGGATCCATTTATGGCACTTAAATAAAGACACTCTTTATATAACTTTCAGACTCCATCGCTTTATTACACACAGCCACTTTCTTAGACACACCTGATTTTACCATTGCTCCTCTGTGGCATTGCAACATTCTGCATTATATCCTTCACGATTATTTCTTTATTCCTCCCTCCTATTACACACACACCCACTTTCTTAGACACACCTCATTTCACAATTGCTCTTCTGTGGCATTGCAACATTCTGCATTATATTCTTCACAATTATTTCTTTATTCCTGCTTCTTAAAACACTGCATTCAAGTCTTCAGAAAGTAGAGGTGAGTAGTTTGCTTCCCACGCCCTGTATCGTATAAATGCATACTAACACTACTTACACAGATATGCTAAAGCAGCCAGTATCCTACAGCGCCCACACACATCACTTTACAGCAATCCGCTCACAGCTTACGCTCACGGTTTCATACCCGAGTCTTCAGACCAGTACCAGTGAGTAGTTTGCTTCCCACTCCCGCTATACTCTAAACACATACCAACACCACCTGCACAGCTATCCTACAGTGGCCAGTACGCTACAGCGCCCAGACCCCATCAGTTTACACCACTCAGCTCACGGTTTAGGCGCACGCTTTCATCCCCGAGTGTACCGGCACCTCACCTCAGCACCAGCTCACTCTGCGTAAAACAGCACTTTCACACCGGTAGGGATAAATACTTCAGCACATCAGTTTACAGCACTCAGCTCATGGTTTAGGCACACACTTTCCTCCCCGAGTGTACCGGCACCTCACCTCAGCACCCTCTCACTCTCGGCAAAACAGAACTTTCACACCGGTAGGACTAAATACTTCGCTTCACACTTCTTGTATAGCACACCCTAAACACCCCACCGACGTTACAGTGCTCCTACCCTCCCCTTTCCTACTTTTTTTGCCATTTTTCCCCCTTACTCATTTCAACCGAATCACAAAATGGCAGCAAACACTTCCTAGTTGCAACCGCTCGCACCGTTCACAGCCAATAAGCAGCAAGCCCATGCTCGTAACGCCTCAGCCAATCAGATGGCAGAATTCCCAAATATCGATATCTGTAAATTTCGATTTTTCTCCAAAACTACTGAATGGACTTACACCAAATAAACAAATGTGTGTTTTCTAGCCCAAGACCCTTCTCCCTGCCAAATGTGGGGCAATTCCGTTCACCCGTTCCACCTGTAGCCTTGTCTAAAGTTTCCTATGGAAATTAAAATGGAGAAAACACGTTTTGGGACCCCCCTTTTTTCTCGGCCCCCCCTTGACGAATCACCCCCAAACTTCCCACATAGGAGCTGATATGAACAAAGAATTCATTTTGGAAAATTTCATGCAGATTCATCAAATGACGCCAAAGTTATAAGCAAAACAATAAATGCTCTTCCTATGGAAACTTGGACCTAACTATAACTACCTACTGACGACTGTACTTATATGTATATTATATATTATATATCATATGTATGTATACATCCACATTGGCAAAATATACGGAAGTAGCCAAAGAATGGGTGAACTCACTGAGTCTGTTTAAAAGTAAAATACTCTTTAATGTGTAAGCATCCTGCACCAACAGACGCGTTTTAGCGTTAAGCCTTTATCGATGTCGGTTACAATGTTGTCACGGAGTCATTTCAATCAAACCCAGTGTGTCACGTGATAATCATAGACAACAAAGACAGTACTCTGGTCTCACTCAATTGCCAGAATTGCGGCACCCATCTTAGAACGTGCTCAAAACAATATTGTGTTTAATAAAAGTGGAAACAGTAATATAACAATAAATTCCGCATATTCCATTATGCATACTCATGTAAAATCGCACAAAAGGGATAATTATTATGGTATTGATACCTTACAGATATGTTTCAATCACATATCTCCCTTGTGCCACATGGCTTACAACAATTTCTCACAATTACTCCTTGAATGGGCAGTTAAATGCTACCAATTCAGTGAATCCAATTATTGATATAAATTCATTAAAAATATTCACAGTTTTGATGTATCATATGCGGAATTGCAAATTAAAAGCATCCAATCCATAATTACGCCCTGAATGGGCAATCTTATTTGGTTCATAGAACAGTTGATGCGGCATGCTCATCATTTATTTCACCAATTCCTAAATCTATTTCCCAAAAACATAATTAAAAATTAATTAAATAGGCTATACTGAATCATTTCTGATCCATATTATTATGTATGCCTAGTATAGTTAATAGAATTAAGGGTAGAAATACCCAATGGTTCTGAGGTAATACATAGAATCCCAGGTCCCTGTATGTCTACATGGTCAAATACAGCCAATTATTTTACTTGAGGTGTACCCACAGTTCTTCATAATTGTTAAGACCTAGGGGGCCTTGGTTTGAAGTTTTATTGTATATTTGGATTCAAGGATATGTAGTAGTGTGGTCATATCGCCCCCTCTTTCGTCTTTCGGGACTTGGTCCAACCAGAAGAAACTTAGCAGGTCCCTTTTACTCTGGTGTGCAGTTTCAAAGTGGCGGGCTACCGGGTAACTCCTGTCTCTTTTGTTAATTGCACGCATGTGCTCTAATATGCGTTGTTTTAGTGGGATGAATAATGCTTCAATGTAACGCTTCTGACAAGGGCATATTAAACAATAGACTGTAATTTCGGAATTGCAGTTTAATAATAAGTTGATCTTCCATGAAGTTCTTGGGTCATCTTCTCTGATCCTGTAGTGTGTGACTTTCTTACTATATTTACACACCTTGCATTTAGTGAATAGAACCACGTGATTGCATCTATTTGAGGTGGTATGGAGCGGAAATGACTATGTACCAGATAATCACTCAAGGACTTACATCTCCTATAGGTTATTTGTGGTCTAGAGGGGAATGTTTTTCTTAAAAGCGGGTCAGATTGTAAGACGTGCCAATTCTTTTTGAAGATTTGGACTAATTGTGGTGACCTCCATTGTACTGGGTAATCATCCTAACTGGTTCTGTACGTTCCTGTTTGTCTTTGCCACTAGTATTTTTAGATGCTAACAGTTGTGACCTTGTCACTTGTTCCGCCCTCGCTTCTGGTTGATATAGGCTATTGCTAGTATAGCCCCTCACTTTGAAACGTTTTAGAGCTTCGTTCTTTGCTCATTGATAATCAAACTGCGTGGTACAATTACGTTTCATCTGCAGCAGTTCCCCATAGGGGATATTGTTGACTAGACTTTTCGGATGGTAACTCCCCGCATGCAGGATAGAGTTAGCTGACGTGGGTTTCCTATATAGTCTAGTCAACAATTTGTGGTTCTCTATGTATACTTCGAGGTCTAGATAGCATACCTTGGGGTCACTGATATTGGCTGTCAAAATCAGATTCAGATCATTAGTATTCAGTGATGCAATATATTCTTCAGCCGAAGAACGACTGCCTCGCCATACGATAAACAAGTCGTCTATAAATCTAGCCCACAAGGCTATTTTGTCAATCCATTTCTCATGTCTACCAGCCCAGGCCACGTGCTTCTCCCACCAGCCCACAAACAAGTTTGCGTAGCTGGGGGCGAAGCACGTGCCCATCGCGGTCTGCCCTGCTGTCTGTACAATTGTCCTGAGAATGTGAAAACATTATTCTCTAAACACAATTTGACCATGTCCAAAAGCATTTGGTTGTGTTTCTGGTATTTAAATGACCTTTTGTCTAGAAACCATTTTACTGCATTGATGCCCTGTGTATTATTAATGCAAGGATATAGGCTTGTAATGTCAAGAGTGATTAGCATCATGTCCTCCTCCCATGTTATGCCCTCGATCAGTCTTAGAAAGTCCGTGTATCACACACATACGAAGCTAAATCTCTGACAAGAGGTGATAAAATAGAGTCAATATAGGTGGAGGTGTTCTCCAAGAGACTTTTGGTGGAGGCTACAATTGGTCTTCCTGGAGGATTTAGCATATCTCTATGGACTTTTGGGAGATGATAAAAAGTAGGGAGAACCGGATGTTCACAAAAGAGAAACAAATATTCCTCTTGTGTTAGCACGCCCTCATTTTACAATTTTTGTAACCATTGATGAAAGGTGTGAATATAATCAACATATTCCATTATTTTAATGACATTCTGTGTCATCAAGTTGTCTTCTTGTGATATTGCTCCTTATCAAAGACCACTATGTTCCCTCCCTTATTCGAAGGTTTGAATACTAGAGGATCATCCTTTTTAAGTGTCAGTATCGTTTGCTATTGTTTTCTGTAAAGATTGTATTGACGTTCTCTATAGTTTCATTTCTTAGCCAGACTCTTCAGATCTGAAATAATTGCTTTGTTAAAGACATCAATGGCATCATGGGGGGTTTGCGGTATCATTCTTGATTTCCTTTTCAACATACTTCTTCCACCAATTTGTGTGTTGCCTGATTCTTCCAAATACGTGTTCACATTCTCTATATTCCCTAGTTTACTACTCTCACTCTAGGAGTCCGGAGATTGTCATTAATGTCTCAAGGTTGTGGCCACTAAGAAGATCCATTTTGTATGTGATGTATCCACTGTAACAGATGATTTTTTTTGCAATTTCAATTTCCAGATTCTTAAAACGGTCTATGCTTGTCTGTGCATATTCTAATTCTGCTGTGAGGCCGAATTTCAGGCTGTCCGTTAGGGATTATGATTGGTTTTCACCTGGCTGACCGATTCCTTGAGCCCGTCAGAAGCCAGTTGGATTGACGGGCCGGTTTAAACTCCGACTGCCTTCTTTGTAATAAGGCGTTTAAACCATGGATGTCGGTGGGACCAACATCCAAATGAGACCCTTAGTGTGTGTGTGTGTATGTATATTATATATATATAAAAAAATATATATATATATTTTTTATATATTGTATTGTAATTGCATTTATATAGTGCTTTTTTGCCAAGTAGCACGCTACTCCGGGACTCATAAAGAATTAGTGTTGAATTAGTATAGTGAAATATGAAAGTAATTAAAGTGGTGGATAGGTTAGTCAGTTATTTGGATTCGGAAGGATAAAAGAGGAAAAAAGGTTTGTGTTTATATAGCGCTTGCTACCCCTGATGGGGTTTGAAGCGCTGTTTTTGGTGAGCAGCACGCTACGCTGGAACCCATAAGGATTAGTGTTGAATTGGTATAGTGAAATATGACGGTAATTTGAGTGGTGGATATGTTGGTCAGTTATTTGGATTGAGAAGGGTTGGGGAGGGATAGAAAAGGGAAAAGGTTTGCATTTATATAGCGCTTGTAACCCTGATGGGGTGTTGAAGCGCTTTATTGGCGAGTAGCACACTACTCCGGAACCCATAAATGATTAGTGATGAAAATTAGTATAGTGAAATATGAAAGTAGTTTGAATGGTGTGTGTGTTATTCAGTTGGATAGAGAAAGGTAGCGTAGGGTTAGAAGAGGGAAAAAGGTTTGCATTTATATAATGCTTGCTTACCTCTGATGAGATGTTGAAGCACTTTTTTGCGAGTAGCACGCTTCTCTTGGACCCATAAAGGATTAGTGGTGAATTAGTATAGTGGAATATGAAAATTGAGAAGTGAACATGTTAGTTTATTATTTTGATTGAAAAGCATAGTGGAGGGATAGGAGAGTAGAGGATTTGTTCATTTTTTGGAGGTCATAGCTAAGCGCTTTATGAATACAACTACAATACAATCACAATACAATATATAATATATATAAATTCATATATTACCTACTGGCGGTCCATAGGAAATCCGCAACATTCTATTTGGAATAAATTTGGCGCCGGTCGACGAATCCTCGCGAATTTCTCAAAATAGGTGGGGCGCTACGCTCCGCTCCTTCCCTGAAAGTCTCGGGGGGATTCGTCAAGCGGGGGCTGAGAAAAAAGGGGGGTCCCAAAACGCATTTTTCCCATGCATTTTTCCATAGGACCTTTAGACAGGGCTACAGCCCGAACGGCTGAACAGAATTACTAGAAATTTGGCAGAGAGGTAGTCCCCAGGTCAAGGAAGTGCCTTTTGTAGGTTTGGTGTAAATCTGTTCAGTAGATTATGAGAAAATAGCCTTTAAATCAATATATATATATCTAAGCGCGCTCCGTGCGCGCTGGGTGCGCGCACCTCGCCGTGCGCGAGCGCAATTCTGATTGGTTGTTAGATCTTAGTAAACATTCGAATCGGTGGAAATCAGGAAGCGGCGGCCGCCATTTTGTCTATCGCATAAAGAGGGGGTGATAAACAAAGGGGGAGAACTTGAAAAGGGGGCAGAGTGGGTAGAAATAGACCCAGTAGGCATTGTAAGGGGGTCAAAGTAGGACCTTGTAGGGCAAAAAAAAAGATTTATATTTTGTTAAAAAATATCGCCGAGTAGGCGCACCCAGCGCGCACCCGGAAAAAAACTTTATTAAACAAATTAAAAAAAAATCGCATTTAAGTGTTTAGATATAAGTTATGAGATAAACTAAAATATAAAAAAAAAAACTAATAAAAAAAAAAATTATCCACACTCTCTCCTCCCCGTGTGCAACTGGTGTCCGAAGGGCACCAGTTGTGCATGGCTTATAACACATACGAAAAATTATAATATTACGTTTAAAAACGAAGTGCATCATATGTCCTCCATGTGCGCACGGTGCGCGAAGCGCATCGTGCGTACATGGCCCATCTAGCGTAACGTTGGCACGCGGTGCGCGTAGCGCACCGCGTGCCCACCGTGCGTGCACGGCACTAACTGCGTAAAGTGGGCGCGCGGTGCGCGAAGCGCACCGCGTGCTCAATGTGCGCGCACGGTGCGCGAAGCGCACCGTGCGCGCACGGAACGAACTGCGTTAAGTGGGCGCGCACGCCACGAATGGGGTAAAGTAACTTAGCATTTAAAAAACCGTACAAATTCACTGAAAAAACCATAGGTTTCACACACGTTATAGTTAGGAATTAGCATTTAAAAAACCTTGCAAATTCACTGAAAAAACCATAGGTTTCACACATCTTCTGCTGATGACATATGTGTCTTTATGAAAAAAAAATATTTGTAATATATGTATAGCTAAAAATGTATGGAAGAAGACATGGGCAAATAAGTGTCTAAATACAGTATTAGCATCAGCAGAGGATTGCGGTCGCGTGAGTTATAGTTGCCTGCACTAACTATAACGGGGGAATTTCATTGGTTTTTTATCAGTAAAATTTCCGCTAACTATAACATGTGTGAAACCTATGGTTTTTTCAGTGAATTTGCAAGGTTTTTTAAATGCTAATTCCTAACTATAACGTGTGTGAAACCTATGGTTTTTTCAGTGAATATTTATATATATATATCTTTTTAAATATTAGTGGAATATATTTAATTTACATTGTATTAAAATGAAATAATGAAATAGTTAACATTTACTACTTTAAACTTTTTTATATTAAAAATCCATATTACCGTCTATTTTTTGATCAGTTTAGTGTAAACAATATTTTTTCCTATATTTTTATGCTTACCATTATGAGAATAGGATCTCGCTACTTTGGTAAACGATATTTTTTTCCTGATATTTTTGACAATGATATTACTTACAATGATATTATGGCAGTGATCTCAAATTTATTTCATCCGTTCATTCATAGAAAACCTGCATCTTTGTTTCATTAAATTTACTTTAATAATGATCAATGGAAACAACTCAACAAAAATGTGTCTTTACAACATTCAATGAATAACAATAACAATTATATAAAGATAATTTCACAGAGAGCGGCTTCCTTCCTGAGATTAATGTTTCAACCTTTTGTTACTGGTTTGGAGGATTCCCATGGGGTGGCTGGAGGCAGAATGGCGCATCAGATACTATGCATTCACGGATTCTACAGGCAGCACAGAAGAATTAATTTAAGTTAGGTCCTTTCCTGAAAGGGTCTTCTCTCATGTTGTAGGCAGAGTAGCATGATGACAAGTCACAAACACCATTGATTCCAGGAAGTCCACGCTTTCCATGTGTGCCTGGCATTCCATCCACACCAGGGTTTCCAGGAGGACCTGGTAGACCTTCGCCATTGTGGCCTGAGGGTCCTTGGGAACCTGTGTACAGACACATCAGAAAATGTTTAATTTTATAAAAATCATATCTGGCGACCCCAAACTACCTTTTTTGTAATTAGACTAACACTTCTTTGGGAATTTGTTCTAAATCTTCTTGATGAACACTGAACCTCAAGTTCTCCTTAATCACTGCTGCTTGGCCCCATTCAAAATTATTTTCTTTTATAAGTTATGAAAGTGACCAGTCCTACTCTAGATATTTTGCTGCATATAAATGAATGGACTGGAGATGGAGCCAAGCTCAAGCTCCATCCCCAGTCCATTGATTTATATGCAGCAAAATTCTGTGTGCAGTTTAAATGCATACGTTTGAAAACTGAAGACAAGCATTAGTTCAAAATGAGTTACTTACCTTTGGTAATACTCTTTGTGATGGATACTCTATCTAACCACAGATTCCTCACCTTAGAATACTTCCTATGCGTCAGACTGAATCCGGGAATCTTTGTCAGAAGCAGTGCACCCACGAGCTGCTTGGTGGAGCTACGCAGCTCTGCACTGACTCCACACCACCCTGTTAGTGACGGAGTAGAGCTACATATAATAACTACCACATGCGCTGACATCATATTCTTATATTTTCTATGTTCGTGCCTTCAGACATGGAACATGAACAATTAGTGATATGCTAGACACTTATTTTAGACCTTTCTAGATGTTATAAAGAGGCCACTTCACAGATTGGAGGGTAGGAGGGTTGTGGGCATCTGAGGTTATAAACAGTATCCACCAGAAAGAGCACTACTGAAGTAATGTGTTCTTCTGAAGGATACTCCTAACCACAGATTCCTCACCTTAGAATAGATAGCAAAGCTACAGCTCCTCAGGTGAGGTTCTGCATGGACTCAGACCAAAACGTTTTCAAGGATCGAGTAGATGAAATATCCTTCTCACTAAACCTGGCTGGCATGGCATTTTGGCTTTGTACATGAATGCTCTGATGTTCATGTCGCAGCCTGGCAGATGTCAATGATGGACAGTCCATGTACAAAGGCAGTGGTAGCAGCCTTAACTCTGGTGGAATGGGCTCTGAAACCTTCCGGAGACTGCTTCTTGGACAGCTCATAGCAGATCTTCAATATAGAGGGCTACCCACCTTATCTGGAGAACTCTATAAAATGTTGATTGTCGAATCAATGGTCCTTGGTACGATCAATGTAAAAGCTCCTCTTGCAGATGTGAGTGTCGTACAGGTGCACTGAAATTGCCTGAAATTCACTCATGTGACAGGCTGGCATAATGTCAATGAGGAAGATGAAGTGAGTATCTATGCATCGGCTCTAAGGTTCTACATATGACAAATGTTAAGACCAAGGTAAGGTCCCAGTGTGGCATTACAAACTGTGTGGGAAGGAATTTGTGTGTCAAACCTTTGATACATTTTTATCACAACAGGTGATTTAAACAAGGACAGTTGGTCTGACAAACGTGGAAAGTCCAAAAAGGCTAACAAATTATCTTTAATAGTGCTCACTGCAAGGCCTTGCAGGGCCAAAGACAAAATAAACAAAAGGACGTCAGACAGCTTTGCTTGCAAGTAGTCAGTCTTATAAATGCCACACCAGACTGCAAGTTTGTCCTAGCGCCTGGCATAAATGGATTTCATAGAAGGATGCCTGGTGGCACAAATAACATCCAGCACCTCAGGTGGAAAATCAGTTACCTCAGTCAGCTGCTGGCAATCAATATACACACATATGCATTTAATTTAGTTTTCTCTGATTTGGGTGGAGGGCCCTGCTCTGTTTCTGAGAAAGGAAGGCCTTGCAAAGTGGTAGCATGAGTGGAGGACAAACACTCATGCCCAGAAAGCCCGGGTACCACATGCTCCTTGTCCAATCCAGATGACTTGGTCCTGTGAGTATTCTCTAAATCATTATCAGTATAGAGAAGGTGAGCAAACCATCTTTGTCAAAATCTTCATCAAAATCCTGGGGTGTCTGCTGCTCTTCTGTAGGATCAGATTTAGAACTAGAAAGATAATCAAACGTCTGCTGGGGTAACATGGCCAAGGCACTGGGTTACAGTCAGGTTCCATGATGACCCATTGCACATTTGTGATTTCATATAATGATATCGGGCAAGCTCGAGCCAAAGTGGGTTCGGGATCAGTAATTGGCATTGGCACTAGATCCTCATCTGTCACCGGTGACATAGATACTGGCGATCAGAGTAGATCTCAGGACCGGAGTAGAAGCCTTTACAGGCATCGGTATGGGTCTGGTAATGGGTCCACTCCCACAACTTGGATCAGGAGTGGGAAGAGCACTGTTTCTTCTTGTGTTCAACAACATACAGCTGTGCTTCCAGGTCTCAGACACCCTTTGGATGCATGAGAGCGCACTTATCGCATGACTTACGGTGTTGGCCTGAGCCTAAACACCAAAGACTCACCTCATGCAGGTCTGTGGCCGACATCTGCTGTCTGAAGTCGAGACTCTATTAGTGACCTGAGCTGTATACTTAAGGCTCTTCATTTACATACACCATTTCCTCTCTATCTTTGGTGCTTTTTGAATTTTTGCCCTTTTTCGAACACCGCACGGTATTCAGTAATTTGAAGGATCTTTATTGGCCTTATGATTCAGTCCACTACTGGACTTCCTTTTCAAAAAACAACAACACTTTTTCCTTTCAAATCTTTCATCACCTTTTTCTGGTTTTCCTGTGACAAGTTTTAAATTAAAATAATTGTTCTGCATATTAGACCTGACTCTCAACTGAGCAGATACTTTTGAGTAGGACCCTCAATATGTAACTTATAAGGTTATTTCTTTAAATATATTTCTTTAGGTATCTTTGCATATATGGCTACCTGATGAAGGAGTAATGCCAAAACATGCGTAGGACATGCAATTTTCTTCAGCCATAGCAAATATGAATGCTTTTTAATATGGAAACCATGTGTTAAGAATTGATGTGTAGTCACCTCATTGTTTGGTCCACGTTTTTCCTTAAACTACATACAAACTGCATATGATATTCTCACAGAAAAATGTATATAGTAATAGGTACTGTATGAGTGCGTGAGTATGCCTGCATACCTGCAATAGGGATAATGGACCATCAAAGTGTTGAATAATGAATACCTGTATTGTACATTTTGTGAAACTGTTTTTATGATATCATTTTCTCAATTTTTAACAAAAATAGAAAATAATATATAAAATATAATTGGTTTAAATAAACATATATTTTTGATATACAATAACATCTGGTTGGTTACATATTGTTTTCTGTATATTTCAAGGTCCACATTTTATTGCATTTCCTAAAAGTTTTGTTTAAACTTGGAATTTAGACCCTGCTTTAGGAAATTTAGTCAGGGGTACCCCTATTTTTGCAAAGGCATTCCAAAGGGTTTACAGAGGCATAAATGGCACCCCAAATGCTCTCTTTTATAGTAGTGTGGTCAATCAGTGAGGCATATCAGAGGGTAGTGCTAAGCATTTATTGCATACACAAAAGACACACACTCAATAAAGAAGCCTGACACCTATTTATAAAATTAACACATACTTTTATATAAATTTAGATACCATGAGCATCGGAAACGAGTAAGTTCTTTCTGGGTTATGGATTGTTAGTTTTTAAAAATAGACGCTGTGAGATTTCTGAATCGGTAATGTTATACCGTGGAGGAAAAACATGCATTGCATTCGGGCACTTAGCAGTGACTTAAAGGGACTGCTCATCAGGAATTAAGGTGTGTATGAGGAAAGATCCAAGGTCACATCAACAGATCACCTTGAGGGGCTTTGGGGCATCCGGGTGCAGAGGAGTGTCACTGCGCCGGCTATCCCATTCACTTTAATGGGTGAATGATCCGGTCAGAAAGAGGCTGCCAGCTGGGACTGGGAGGCCAGTCCGAGGTAACCCGGGGGGGGGTGGGGCTTGACCCATGAGATCCTCGGGTATGCAGGCACATCCTTGGTGCACTTCTGCTTAGGCGGTGGGGCTTGGGTGCAGTGGTGTCTTTTGGCATCAGATCAGGTGCTGAAGTCACTAATAGTTGGAGGGAGCCTGCAGAAAAAGGCTGCAGACGGCGACTGGAAGTCCAGTCTGGGCAAACAAAAGGTTTGCCTAGCTCTTGTGGGTCTGGGGACCCTGTTGGCACCATCACACCTCTTGGACTCAGGCTCTGGAGCACGGGTGCATAGGTGTTTTGAGGCTTTGGGTGGTGGCAGTTGCAGACTCATTCTTGGTCTTTGTTTCTGCTACAGAGGGGCAAACAGGACAGATGGGCCCCTCACAATGTGGGTCTCACTGCCCCTGTAGTCCCTCGACATGCAGGTTAGTCTTCCTCGGCATTGGTGTCTGGACTGGACACAACAAGCCTTGGCTACTGCAAGGGGTCCGGTACTCCAAGTGTTGGTGTTGTGTGGCTCTGATTCATCCTGGCAGCCCTGCACTTGGAGGGAAGACAAATCTGACATGTAGAAGCGCTGCTACCTCTTCCTGGGTGGATGCTCAGTCAGTACACTCCATAAGCGGCAGGCCGGTGTACCAGGTCCCACTTCTGTGGTGCCTGCGGCTTCACTGGGTTAGCTCCTCTACTCCAAGGGAGTTCATTTGGCAATTGGCAAAGCTCTGGCAGCCCTCTGGGTTTTTTGAGCTCTGCACAGTGGCAGGACGATTCAGTTGCTCCACAAAGGTCGGGTGCATCGGGCAGGCTGACAGGGTTGACGCTAAATCAGTTGTGCCCCTCGGTTCTCAGGTCAGCAGTCTTCTTCTTTGTTTCCTAAATACTCAATTTTGGGGCGTTAAGTGGAGTAGATGGTAGTAGCCTGGGGTCACTACACCCACTGGATGACAACTTCCTTTGGGCTTGGTCCCCCTAGAGGTGTGTCTAGCCTGGCAGTGTAACATCCCTCCTGTATAGCTTATTCCCCCCCTGACTTAGAGCCAGAGAGCTCAGGTCAGGGGTGTTGGCATCCTCTCCTGTGAGGGAAGCCAGGTTCGCATACCAAAGGCTGTGGGCTCTTTGAAGCTCCCTGTCTTAAAATGCTAATTCGCAGGTGATCCTATGAGAGCGGGTGTAAATACCCTCTGCCCGAGCAGTCTTTTGTTCCTGACCTCCTGAGAGCAAAGGCCCTCACCCCTGGGGTGGTCGGCTGGTTAGGACCAGTCCAGCAGCACACCAGTAGTTAGTAGGTTTTCAGGGGCACTTCTAAGGTGCCCTCTGAGTGTATGCAATAATAAATTGATCACTGGAATCAGTGTGGGTTTATTAATATGAGGTGTTTGATACCAAACACAATATATTTCAGTGAATCCATTCTGTGGCTGGGGAACTTCGGTTCTACCAGTGCCCAGTGAATACTTTATGATGGCTCCCTGCTCACTTGCAATATCTAGTAATAGAACTAGACATCACAGGGGCATATCTGATCCTCACATAAAATATAATGCACCCTGACTTAGGGCTCAAAGACCTGCTATAAGGATGACTTACATATAGGAGATGCAGTGACTTTGGCATGACACACAGGAGTGTATCATGTCATGTTCCCACTCATGGATTGCACCCTGTCACATAGCCTGCAATGGCAGTCTGTGTGGAATTTGTATGTGGGTCCCTTAGGGTGGGATACGATATGATGCAGACCTCAGGGACCCTCTTTAGCACTCATGCCCCACGTACCTGGGGTACCATTTTCTCTGGACTTACAGGGGTACTAAAGTCCTTAGCCAGTTGTAAGACAATTAGACCATTTTTTAAGGTAAGGAGCACTGGCACTGAGGTCTGGTTAGTAGGCGTTAGTGCACTGTCAGAGTTGAAAATTAGCATGTAGTAGCTACAAAGGGGGCAGAAAGTGAAGGGGGGCACTTGTAACAAAAGCCTAGTTTCCTATACATGCCAAAAACGGTCCCACTTCTTATTACAGCCAATGTGGTTAAGCAAATGCTTGATTTGTAAACAGTGGAAGTGAAGAGTCCATAATAGGGTTGCCATATTATGGCTCTTCTCTGGCTATCCTGTATTGTCTGTCTTGATATCTCACTCTTGCAGAATTATTTTCATCCCTAGTTTCTTCCTTTGTGAGGGCTTTCCTACCTTACCTTTCCTCCTTTCTCCTGTTACTGTTTTCTCGCTCTTACTTTGGGTCAAAGACTGATCATGAAAAATAAGTACTGGTCAGCAAAAATGAGAATAAGTACCTACCGCCTGCAATCACTGTATAAAAAATAAGCACTGAGTTAAACACGCAATGAAGAGGTCTAAATGAATTTAATATAGGGCAAAACATTTAGGTACAAAGATTACAACCTTTATTAAATGTTATTTCTCCTACTGAATTAAATACATACCGATCTTAAAGTTATGAATGAATTTTGACAAAAGTTATCTTCTTGGACTATAACTTGAAATCCCTTTATTTAAGGCTGAAATGCACATAAACACATGGCCAACATATATCACAGGCAGTAGATGTAAATGGGAGTGTATTATCATTTCAATAATAGCTGATTGCTATTTACTGACCCCAGTGCTGTCAATACTGTAACAATAGCATGCATCAACCCTGCCTGCGGATTATTCACAGAGAGTCATCTACTGAGTCTATCTGAATCTTATTTCAGGGAGAAAGACAATTCTTAAGATCACATTTTTAGTAGCATCTTTTGTTAGTTCGCATGAGTTTGCGAGTTGCCTGAAGCAATATTTGTCTCTGTGCCTCATGTTTGGCATGCCTTGCCTAGATCATTTTGCCTCCTCCTCCAGTACCCAGCTCTGGAGGTTCTGTTTCTGACTTCGGGACTAGAAATCCTGGTAGGTGGATGTTGTAGCAAATCCGTAACTGGTCCATCCTGACTGTTCCAATACCTTCATAAAAAATACAGGCAATAGTCAGAGATAATAGTTGCGACCCAGTGTGGACCATCTCTGGAAAGGACCAAGTGGTGGCCAACATCAGAGATGCTGGCAGCATCCACATGGTGGCAATTTCCCCACAGCACTTTGCCTCTATATCTAGGTTGTTCTTGGGGTCAAGCCCCCGGGACAAGCTAATTATAAGTCTGAAAGTTGAGGATTATCCACAGGGCATGCTCTTCAGCAGTATACTACGCAGTAAACTCTGATGGTGTATGATGAATAATTACCGGTCTACAAGAAACAGTGCAAATCTATTGGACCATTCAATAGCCACATTATGAGACAATCGAACACCTTTTTATGCTGCTCTTGAGCTTGGAAATGATTGGATGGAGCAAAGGGATTTCATAGCTAGGTTGTTGATTAGGGCCTGATGTACATTTTGACAGACATGTTGCTCTGAAAAAATGGGACCCGTATTCTATCAACCTTACTACAAGTGCCATAGAACATATCATGCTTGGAATAAGGTGACAAAATATCCAAAATGTTTGTACGCCCTTCATTTTTTGCCATGGAATTTCAATGCCAAAGTCAGCAATATCCCAATAGGCTCTCGCATTACACTAGAATTCATTGATCCTAGGTTCATGGCAACGAAAACTACATTTCTGTTTTCTTTTTTGTCAGGCAGGTGTCAGGGGATCCTGTGTGCGCTCCTGTGTATGGATTTTAATGGCATGTTCAGAGGCCTAAATTCAATGTCTGGAGCTGTACTTCCAGCAAAAGGCTTCTTCTGGGCTAAGGAAGTTAATCTTCCATCGATGTTCCCATCTCCCGCCTCGGATGAAGAATTTTGGTGGCTTATGTTGAATGTCTGTGGGGCATTTGTGATTATCACGAGCAGTCATAATTGTTTAGAAAATTAGATATCCTATCCATCCATGCCATATGATGCATCTGGCAAAAGCATAGGCCCATGTTTATCAAGGTTTTGCTTCACCCTTGAACCATGCAAGGGTAAGCAAAGGCAACAAAAAACCTAAATTAGATGCGTGGCTTGATAAATCTAGAGTAACGCAAGGCAGAGCAAATCGCTGCCTTACTTTACTCTTTGGCAGAGAGGTGTAACATAGGTGGAGCATGGGTGTTCCCACTCATCCACCCATGCATTCTGACACATTTGCAGATTTACCAACACTGGTAGACCTGGGAATGCATCAGAATTGTACACCTCCCCACCAGAGGTGCAGTGAGGAAAAATATATTTATTTCTCCTAGTTTTTTCATCTTTCCGTGATTGTTTTTGTGCAGGAAGGTGCCTCTTCCTGCAGAAAAACAATCCTGCCCACAATGCAGGCACCCTTTCACCATGGTGCAAGGGTGCATGCATTGGCGCTAGGCAAATATCTGTGCACCAGCGACGGCAGAGAGCAGGAATGCGGTGTGTAATGTTAAATACAATGCATTCCTGCCCTCTCCCTTTCAAGCAGTGCAGCAAGGTGACTTGCTGCCTTGAGTTGGTTTGAAACAGTGATAAATATGGGCCCTAATGTCTTCCACCACTCATCAGCTGTTGGATCAGGACGTCATCACCCTACAAGGTCTCTTACGATATGCCAAGTCGCTCCATCAGGTGGATGGTTGCATCATGGTTATAAGTTCAGTCATACGGGCCCTTTATTGATCGTATAAGGCTGCAACTTGGGCTTCAGAATTCAGGGTTCCATGTCATTTTTAAGATCAATTCATTACTTTGAAATTATTCTCAGTAGTAATTTATTTCCCAATCCTATTATGTCTCTTTGTTTTTTTTATTAATTTTGGCTCAAAAATTCATTTCAATCCTAAATTAATTTCATTTTTTCACAGTAGATTGAGTGTTGCACCATATATATTTATTTTCATAAGATGCATAAAAACCTCAAGCCAGTTACACTCTACTGAAATAATAATACATTACCACTGTAGTAATAAAAGTGTGGATCTGTGTTTAATAGTATATTTGTCCCAAACCGAAGAAAAAGTGTTATTGGATCACATTTATTTTCACTACCACGGCAGGGTGTAATATTCTCTTTGTTACTATTGGGGGCTGTACTGTCCCAGTGTTAAACCATGACGTCAGCTGTGCCTGACGTACCAGGCACTAAATTAAGGGATGCACCATTGTTTGGGCGGGGTTCATAATATCAGCTCTCCAGTGTGCATAGAGTATGTTTCCAGTGCTGCATAGTCTTTCCTGGCTCGTTCCATTAGGCCCCTCACTGGAGCACCACAGTGGCGATGAGGTCAGTCCCAGCATGCTCCCACCTGCGTGCACTTGCTTGCTGTGCCCCGTGGTGTCTGCCTGATTTTACTGCCACCTCCCTGTTTCCTCAGTCGACCGCGAGGACAGCGACTGAACGCTCCAGTCCATCAGGCTGCTCACCTGCTGTGACGCCCGGCTTGGTTTGCAGCTTTGAGCACTGCTCATGTGACTCTCCTCCCAGGGAGCTCCTAATAGTGCCCTGACAAAACCTGGCATGCTGTGACTGCCTAGACCCACAGCCCTTCTGCAGCCACTCCTGGGGAGAGATAGTGGTGCACGGAGATCCTTCCTTAACACCCCAGCACCCAGCCAATGGACTCCTCTACTCCACATCACCTCATAGGCCACGTGTTGGGCCCTATTTCAACTCCCAGCAGCACCACAGAAGGGTCCACCAGTGATATGCCTCAGCACAGGGGTGAGTCCTGCCCAGCGGAACTATATCTTGAGGCACAGACTCCTCGCCCTTCACAGAGCGTGCGCCTGCATCACCTACTGCCTGCCACTCTGCTCAGCTCTTCCTGGTCACTTTCTCCTCATGTACCCCTTTTCCCCAATATGTCACAAGATTGGCCCAGCCTGCACCCTACCTTTGCTGCGCCGGCCAACGATGGAGGCCCTCTTGTGACTGTGATGCAGACAGCTGGTAATCCAACCCATCTAGCGAATAATGTACTCCTGCCTTTCAGCAAACTTGCCAATCCTGCGACAGGGGCCACCCATGAGAGTGACCCTATGGTAAAATGGTCGCTACTTTTACACTATGCCGGTGAGGAAATATTCAAACTATTTGAAAATCTCCCCAACACTGGTGATGAAGAACACTATGACGCAGCAGTGACTGCTCTCAATACGCAGTTCAGCCCGCAGATCAACCCAGATTTTGAGCACTTCAATCTTCGCCAAGTGCAACAGAGAGACTATGAGCCCATTGATGGATTCTATGTGTTGCTCACTAAATAGCAAGCACTTTCCCAAATGCCGATCCCCACAAAGAAGTCAGAGCTCAGATCATCAAAGGGTGCATATCCACTGTGCTCAGGAGGCTAATGATGAGGACGCCGGCCATGAAGTTGGAAGACATGCTGACTCTGGGCCTCACACACGAGTTGTCACACAGCGGAGCAGAACGCATGGCAGAGGGCCTAACAAACATAAGCATGACATCACCAACCACGTCTGAAACAAGAATCAAAACCAAAACCATGGACTTGGTGTGCCAAGCTCAAGTCACTGGACACACCGCAAAAGCCACAACCAATGTGTCACTTTGCACTTACTGTAGACAAGACCATCATCCTCCAGCCCAATGCGCGGCGCAGAGGAAAACGTGAGCGTAGTGAAGAAAGTACAATCACTTTACATGAGTTTGCCGCAGCAGCACTAGCGGATGGTGGAGGAAATGCACAGTTGCCAGCCCGCACCTCCACCAAACTGTCCAAGCAGACACACCTGACAAGCCCAGGAAACCCCTGAGCCACATAGGCTTGTAAACCACCTTGGAGAGCAGTGATGAGGAAGTCTTCTTTTTCTCCTACACCAGTTATGAGACACCATGAAACCAGCCACACCAAGTATACAGAGTGCGAATCAATGGACAGCCCTTTATCTCACTCACTGATACCGACACCTCAGTCAATGTGATAGCATGGGATACCTATGAAACCCTGAAAAGAAGCCACCCCTAAGTGGCACCAGAGCAAGAACTATTGGAGTAATACCCTCCTTCCCATAGTGGAAGCCTTTACCAGTGCAGTCTGCCAGGGGAGTGATCAGATACACGCCAAATTCTACATCACCATGAAAGGAGGTGACACACTAATCAGCTGCAAAAGGGCAAGTGGTCTTGGTCTATTGGCAAGGTTGGGGTGCCTTAAAACTACACGGTTACACTGCATATTGATGAGTCCAACAAGCCAGATGTGCTGCGGCATCACCGTGTCCCAATTTACCTCCTCCGCCATGGAGAACGAGCTCACAAGGCTCAATCAGCTAGGAGTAAAGTCAAAACCCTACCGTTTGGGTCTCCCCATTGGTGATTACACCCAAGCCCAAACAGCTAGGAGCACTGAGAATCTGCACCGATGCCACATCACGCCCGCAATGTACAACATCATAGCTGATCTCACAGGAGCCAAGTGGTTTTTGAAGATCAATCTTTACTCTGGTTACCATCAATTAACTCTTGACCCCAAAGACAGATGTATCACTAATTTCTCCACCCACCTTAGTCTGTGCTGCCACACCAGGCCAAATTTTGGCATATTCTCAGCCGCTGAGATTATGAAATTTAATACAAGAGGTTCTACATGGCCTTCAAGGAGTAATCAACATTAGCAATGATATTCTCATCCAGTCCAAATCCAAAGGTGAGCACTACATGCACATCCGCGCAGCTCTATAAAGAATATCTGACAGTAGCCCGACATGACATTGCCAAATGTTCCTCTTTCGAACAAAAAGTTGAGTTCTTCAACTACATATTGTCATCTGACAGAATCAGGGTAGACCCAAAAATGTCCACTGACATCAAGAACAACCCACCCCAACATCGATTTCCAAAGTTTTCTTGGCATGATGAACTATCGGGCCCGATTTAGTCCTAATCTCACCTCCCCCCCACAGACTCTTTGAGAGTATTCACTATAGCCAAGATGAAGTGGGATTAGGGCACATCCCAAGGAACAGCTTTCCAAACAATCAAGTTTCCTGCTCCACTTTGTAACAATGGCTTATTTTGACCACTCCCTTGAAACGGAACTCATTATTAACGCCAGCCCAGTGAGGCATAGAGCCATCCTAGTGCAGTAATAACAGTTTGACCATTGGGCACCAATAGCCTTTGCAAGCCACGCCCTCTCCAAAATTGAGATGCGCTATGCTCAAATTGAGTGTGGCACACTCACCATCAAATGGGGCTGCACCCATTTCTAGGTCTCGCCTAGCGTTGCAGCGCGCATGCGCTGCAACGCTCTGCGAGAAATATTGTGGTAGAGGAGATTTTGGAAGTGGAGATGAAGCCCCGCCCATCTTTCTGATTGGCTTGCGTCCTCGTTTATGGTAAACACTGTGTTGTGATTTGCAATTAGGCTTTTTTTACCGCCCTGTCTCCTTTTTGGCTCCACCCATCCGGACCTGAACAACATTTGGCGGCGTTAGAAGCTCTCCATTAAGTACAGGGTACAAACTTTATTTTTTATTTTTTGGGAAGTAAGAGCTTGTTAAACACTGCGGCAGCCTTAGCAGCTTGTTGTTTTGTGCACATAGAGGCGTTCCTTGGAGCGTCCGGAGCAGGGCACAGCTCGCGTGCCTGTGTCTGCAATCAGCAGGAGGAGGCCAGAGAGCCTGTTTGAGTGCGGTCCACCGAGGCAAGGTTTCAGTTCTACTGGAGTTTCTTCCTACTGTGGGTCGTGCGGCGGTGGTTCCTGGGAGCGTCGGAAGCAGGGCACAGCTCGCGTGCCTGTGTCTTTAACCAGCAGGAGGAGGCTTGCAGAGAGCCTGTATGAGTTTGACCCACCAAGGCAAGGGGTCAGTTCTAAAGTTGGTGCAGCCCATATTGTGCTAGTAGTATTTTTGTACCTGCATCATCTGCCACGTTTTTTTTGTTGCAGATTGAAGGGAGCACTGTACAAGTTATAAAGTATCTGTTTTAGAAGTAAATTGTAGTCATTAAAGTTTTAATAAATTGATGTTTTTTCTAGAAATGACCTAGTTACCGTTGCGCCTTTTCGCCCGTATCAACTTCTCATTCCGCCTCCAATAACACTGTGGCAACAGTTAGACTTGCTGTTATCTCAGGCCTATGATTCGTCCAATAAACATACGTATGTGTGCTTTTTATATGTGTGAGAGAATAAACATGTCTATCAAAAAAGCATCATCCTCATTATTTTGTTTGCACCCAAATTAGCACGCTGCTTATATCCAGAGCCACCTATTTTCATCAGGCCCATGAGCCGCGTTCATTTGTTTTAATTTTGTATTTGTATTTTTGTATTACAATGTAATACCGAGCGCGGCACACAGTTTAGGGACACCGCGCTCAGCAGCAGCACAGTCGTAGCATTTTGTTCCAGCTTGTTTACAGCGTTAGGATGCTGCCTGGCGCTCTCCCTCGACCGCTGAGCTTTGGTCGGTGTGCTGTTGACTACCTCTCCCCCAGCCTTGCACATAACTGGCCTTAATTTAAGGCAGTGTCTGCTGGTATGCACATCCATAAATTGTAATAAAAACAAATCATGTGGGCACAGTTTACATGCCTTTGTCTGCGACCATCAGGGGAAGGCTGCCAAAGAGCCCGTCTCTGTGCGACCCACCAAGGCAAGGGGTCAGTTCTAATGTTGGCCCAGGCCGGGGCTGCGTGTGTGTGTGTGTGTGCTGGAGAGAACCTAAATACTGTTGGGTGTGAATTACTTTTAGTAGAGGCCATATGTTGTATTGTGTTAGTAGCATTTTTTGACCTGCATCGTATGGCACCATTTTTTGTGTTACATATTGAAGGGAGCACTGAATTTTTTTCCCAGCTTGTTTACAATGGTGTTGGGCTGCTTGATGCCGCTCTCTCTCTACCACTGAGCTGTGGTCGGTGTGCTGTTGACTACTCATCCTCCAGCTTTCAAGATAACAGGCCTTAATTTAAGCCGGTGTCTGACGATATGCATATTGACAAATTGTAATAAATATAAAAAATGTGGGCACAGCTTGCGCACCTCTGTCTGAGACCTGCAGGAGGAGGCTGTCAGAGAGCCCGTCTGAGTGCGACCCACTGAGGGAAGGGGTCAGTTCTAATGTTGGCGCAGTAATCCCCTGCAGGGGACTTAATTTAAGATGGTGTTTGCCGGACCGCACATCAGCAAACTCTAATAAATGCAAACATTTTAAACATAACATATATGAAATCACTATTTAAACAACATTGAGCATCCTGCTTGTAATTTCTGCCAATGCACAACTTTAACTCAGATGTAATCACATCCTCGGGTGCTTCACCGCACTTAAATTACAATGTTGTTGTGACAACTCTTCACAAGAAGCAGACCAGCGCTGCCACAGTAACAGCAGGCAGACACAGCACACCTCCCCACTCCCAAACAACAGCTCCGCAATAAACGTTATCTCCCTTCATTTGCTCCTCACCCGTGTCCTTTCAATATGCCCCTATCTCCCTCAGGATGTAACTTTTCTGAAAACACAAGTTTAAAAAAAGATTTAATTACGTTCTGTTGTTAGCATGTCTCCCCTCAAGAGAGCCGCTTATTTTTACCATGCCCATGGACAGCGCTCGTTTTTTAATTTTTTTAAAATTATAATGTAATACCCAGCACGGGTCACAGTTCAGGGACACCGTGCTCAGCAGCAGCACAGTCGAAGCATTTCTTTCCAGCTTGTTTACAATAACATTAGGCTGCTGCCTGGCGCTCTAACTGGACCGCTGAGCTCTGGTCGATGTGCTGTTGATTACCCCTCCCCCAGCCTTGAAGATAACAGGCCTTAATTTGAGCCGGTGTTTGCTGGTATGCACATTGACAATTTGTAATAAATATCGAAAATCTGGGCACAGCTCGCGAGCCTCAGTGACAATAACTCAAGCTCGCATAAATGCAATGCAATATGTCTCCCATTTACAAGAGTTTAAAATGTTAGCATAGCAAATAACACTGCCTTTTATTTATATTTTACAAATAAAAGAACAAATAAAAGACAATGTAATTTACAATGGCAATGGCTCAAACTACTGTCAATGGGAGACCTATTGCATTGCAAATGCTTGTTATTTGTATTTAATAGGACGCACGTTCCGAGTCATCATGGATCACAATCCACTAGAAAATGTTTTCTCGAGCACATCAACAATCTGTTGTCCTGTATCGAGAAATGGGCAGTCCAGCTGCAACAATATCAGTTCAGCATCCAGTGTCGGACAGGAATGGACAACCCAGTAGACTTCCTCTCCAGACACTTGAGGAGAGGTGCCGAAGACGACCAGCAGACGGAGCTGTATATTCAGATCATATTCCAGGCAGTCATCCCCCGAGCTCTCTCAGTTGATGAACTAATATGTGTCACACGACAGGACTCATGTCAACAACGAGCCAGGGAAGCCATCAGGTCAAATCAGTGGGAGACATTCCTCGTGAAGTGCAAGAAAATTGACAATGATTCGAGAAACGGCCTAGAACAGAATTGAGCTCAACTGAACATGAGGTAGACTAGTCCTTCGTGGACATTGATTGTGGTCCACCAGAGAGCTACAAGACGTTGTCTTGACCCTAGCATGGCCCCATGGGTGCAAATGAGCATCGACTTTGGGAGTTTTTCAGATGGGTGGTAGGCTCTGGTCCTCGTTGACCCCTACCCGAAGTTCCCTGTTTTAGAGGTCATCCATAGCACAGCATTTGAACACATAGAACCCAAGTTAGAGAGACCTTTGCTGTATTTGGCCTGCCAGTAACTGTGAGGCCCGACATTGGGCCCCCTTCCAAGAGCACCCTTTTCGAACCTACCTCGACAGCCTCAACAACACCCATAGACACATCACTCCTCGGCAGCCTCAAGCAAACGGGGATGTTGAAAGATTTATGAAGACTCTGAGAAAAGCCCTCAGAATTTGTGTGGCTCAGCAAAATGATCCTGAGTGGGTGCTGCATAGTTTTCTAAGGGCATACCGCACCACCCCTCACAGTGTGATGCAATGTTCCCTGGCGTCATTGATGTTCAGGAGGGGGGTCCAGGGCATACTACCCACAACTTTTGCGTGACGACCATGCCAACTACAGGTAACAGACAACCAACAAAGGAGGAGGAACAACAACAACCAGGCATCTGCAGACTGGAGATCCCAAAGATGATAACCTTGGCAGAGGTGATCTTGTGTTACTCCGAGATCATAATCTGGGAGGGAAGTAACGGGCCCCCTATGAGATAGGGACATGGGTTGTGGTCAATCGCAAAGGCACCATGATCACCGCCACTCGAGGAATGGAGACAATCATATGTAAAGTCTCATGGTTCAAGAAAGCTCCCCATCTGATAGCAATCAGAGCCAAAAACAACCACCTGCAGTAAGATCATAGAGCCCCGCATTATTGCACCAAATCTGTCACTCCTTCCCAATGAAGAGAAGACTCTGGAGAACATGCCCGATTGGCACATAGCGGTACTCCCACTGCCATTCCAAGCCAATCCTGTGACTCCCCATCTCTTACAACAGACACCCAGGAGCGACACCACCAAAGATACCATCTGCGACCACACCCACAGAGGTCAACCATGCTCAAAGACTTTATCAGGGGTGAATGGCAGCCGTGGTACACCAGTGCTCACCAAGAACTCTTTACTTCACAACTAAGGTGGGGGGGATATACAGTTTTAGTGTTGAACCATGACGTCAGCTGCGTCTGACATAGCGCGCGTCTAGAGGTCGGGCGTGACCTCCAGGATAAAAAGAGAGATGCACCATTGCTCAGGACAGTTTCCAGTGCCGCATTGCCTTTCCAGGCCTGCTCCATTAGGCCACTCACTGAAGCACTACAGGGGCCATGACTCATGATAGGAGCAATCACATTGAAGCGGTCCCATGCTAAAGGGAGGGTTGTTTCCAAGTGTAAAGTAATTGAAACATGTAAACTTCAAGACACAAGGCAGAGTTTTTCTCATGTCAAGTTTGCTCTACTGTGGTAATTAACTAGAATGTCACTTTTGCACTGTAGTATTATATGTGCGAATGTGTGTTTATTAGTACAGTTGCCACAAGTGTTATTAGATCAGATTTATTTTTATTGTCAGGTCAGAGAATATTATGCTCTTTATTACTATTGAGGGCCATGACTTTTGAAAGGTGAAATCACATTTAAGAGGCACCATCCCATGATGTAATGCTCAATTTGAGCAGTTGGTTGCCTCTGTGGGCCACCTGAACTCATTTTTAGGGACTTGCACTTATTTTCCCTCTTCAGACCTATCCTGAGATCAAGAGAGGGAAAACACACAAATGCTAAATAAGGAGGACGCTAAAGAGAAAACCGTCACAAAGGGAAAATGTAGCAACCTGCAAGAGTGACATAAAGTTGCAGGGAGTGTCTGCCAGTGGATGAAAGAGCCTCGAGGTGTATGTAGCCTTGGTAATGGGCATGCAGAAATATATTAGCTCCAACTGTGGGCTTTTGACCAGATCTGTGGGGACAGGCACTCATTATTTTACAAATTGAATGACTATAAAGAAGGTTGGTTCCAAGCGTAAAGTAGTTCCAACATGTAAACTGCAAGGCAGCAAACAGTGGGACATATTTACAAGCCCCTAACGTCATCGGAGCATCACTTTTTTTGATGCTCCTTAGGTGCAGTGCCATTTTCCATATTTACAAGGTGGCGCTAAGCCTCTTTGCGTGGTTTAACGCCACCTTGTAAATAAGCCCCCTTCTGCCGCAGTCCTCTGCGGAAAAGGGGCGTGCAATTAGTGATGCTGTGGGAGTTCCACTGCAACACCCATTGCTTTTTGACGCTGCCCCAGATTTTACACGGCTGAGCCAGCACCAAAATCTAACGCCATGGAATACCAGGAATTAGAATAGCGATATGATGAGAAATTACTCATTTCTCCTTGTTTTTTGCTCTTTCCAAGTGCACTGCATTTTGAAGCACACATAGAAAGAGCAGATCACCATTATCAAGTGTTTAGTGCTAGGGGAAACCCAGGGGTACAACGTATACAACACAACCCTGCATTTTCAAAATGTCGGAACGCGGTGCTGCCAAATTTGGCACAGCTCCTTGCTCCAACATTTTTTTGTAAAT
The DNA here is from genome assembly GCF_964204655.1 of Triturus cristatus. Lineage (NCBI taxonomy): Eukaryota > Metazoa > Chordata > Amphibia > Caudata > Salamandridae > Triturus > Triturus cristatus. The sequence continues at coordinate 388,968,126 of NC_140588.1, forward strand.
ATATCCCAGTGTTTTCCTCATGTCAAGTTTGCTCTACAGTGGTAATAAACCGGAATTTGACCTTTGCACTGTAGTAATAAATGTATGAATGTGTGTTTATCACTACTGTTGCTACATTTATTTTCACTTCCATGGCATAAATATAATTATTGTCATCAAACTAAACTAGAATGAATCTATTTTGGTACACTTATTCCATTGGTTAGTGATAATTTTTGCACAATTCGAAAATCAGATAAATGTTCTCTGACTAAACTCAGTTCTCCAAAAATTCATTTTAGTTCGATATTTCTCTTACACAGTTTATGAGTGCAAAGCTTATATCACTGTGCTGCCACAATGCATTTCAGGGTATTGTCAGGGTGCTGTGTATAATGTGCTTTAAACAGAGCAATGGCACATGTGAACGCACTTCTTCAAACAGGTATACTCTAATGCATCTGTTACATTAAAAAGATTAATAATGTTCACAATTTATTCAAATGATAATCATTCATATGCCTTAAGGAGTTACAGCCAGGTGTTCTCTTTATGCATTACTACAATTAGCTTCACAAATCGCCTCCAGTTTGACATTTTAAATATCACTCAATTAATGGCAGCCAACTTCAATGTCTTCTCTGTTCTTTATTCAATGTCAAAGACGTGACGTCTGTCTGTTATGGTCCCCAGATTGTAATTTTATTGCAACACTGTGCATCAAGGGTAAGAACATACCTTCAGCGATTTACATCCCCTACTGCAATATGGCCTACAAGTTGAACACTCCCTAGCTGGAATTTCCTTGCCTGGAACTGTGCATATTTTAACCATGTAATAGAAGTAGCCCTCCATCATCTTTCCCCATCTCCATCACAGTTTATGCAAATATGTATTCACAGTTATGGCGGTAGCCGCTCCGCGTGTCCTCTCTTGGCTGTCAATGGTGTGCAGGCCATCGCTTGCATGTTCCCATAAATTGCTACTGGACTGACCTCTCAAAGGGTTACATGTTTTTTATTCTAACCTGGTTCCATTGGGTATACTGTAAAAACTCTGTCACCTCACCACTATGCATCTTAAAGCATTCGAAGGGAAATGGTTGTAAGAGCATCATGTACATACATAATCTCATTACCTGCTTTTTATTGTCAGCATTTCAGTAATCCTGACATATTTTGACATTAGATCTCCTTCTACCTCCTGGAGTTGACATTCTTATGGATGAGTAGTGTACAATTCACATGGTAGGATATTTGTTCAGGCCCTTTTAAACAGAAATTACGATGGCTGGAAACTAAAGATACTGTGTTGCCCCGATATTAATTAATGTTGCCTTATGATTTCACCACACGTATTGATGTGCTTCAGGTGACACTCACCACGTGATACGAAAGTGGAAAGAAAGACACTCAAACAGTATAGAAAATGAATCACAAGCAACATGCAGGCATTAGAGTGTCAACCTTTGGCAAAGTAAATTCTGAAAAGGAAGGGAGCATCCTTTACCTTGTTGTATCTCTAATGGTTCAAATGTTTATCTCCCTATCCTCCTTCAGACTGTGACTACAAGATCCGTCCGCCTCTAAAATTCTATGGGGAGCAATGAACGTGCTGAATAAGAATGATTTTTACCACGATTTGCTGTGTATGCGTGAACAATTAAACACAAAATATGGATTTACAATCAAAATGGGTATAGTTCAGGCCCACTGGCTATAAGAGAAATGGTTCAGAGATAATTGGCAATTAATGCACCCCTGTTTGTTCCACTACATACATTAGTGTGCAGTGCTCATTGTGTCTCACAACATGCAATATCAGCTGTGAATATATGTTTAATGTTGTCTCTCTTTTGATCTACAGATACTACAGGAAAGAGCTCAGTATGATTGTTATGTGTGGAGTGCTTCAACTAGTGATAATCACACAGACAGAATACTGGGACTAAGGGTGTATTGATTTGAGAGAAAATAACCCATTGGGGTTTGTGTTGGGATCTACGTTTGGTCCTGACGAAAGCCAATTGACCAGTCAGGCAGAGGTTTAGGGCTGAAACATGTAGACCCATAGACGCTGGAGTCAATCACCTGCTCCTGTAGCATCGCCTTTCAATTTTATTCTTGTCAGGGGGTCCTGGAATAAAACTTTGAGCAGCCATTAAGGTACCTCTAGGCAATTTTCACCTCCTAAAAAACAGAAGTGCTCCTTGATGGCTCCAAGGCTCTATGCCTGACTTTCAAAGATATCAAGGGCGTTGGTCTGATGTTTATAACCAGAAAAATACATCTCCAATCCCCTTCTTGTATCCTCTGATTTTCTAGAGCATTGCTGCTTCAGGTGCCCCAATTCCAGCTTAGAGCCTTATTTGAACGTCAGATGGAAGGCCATCTGACAGTCTGTCGGAGGCTTCCCGTCCAACATCTAGGGTTTCCCTCTGACCACTGTATTATGATGATGGCTGTTGGATGGAAACCCGCGAGGGATTCGGCTCCTCATCCCATCGGAAGAGGTGCAGATTTGTAATCTCTTGAATGACGGGGGAGCCAGCCTTGGCTCCGCCATCGGGATTATGATGTTGGTTTCCGACAGCCTTTCCATGTCAGCCTTTCTGACATGGAAAGGCGGTCGGAAAGTGACTTTGGGGACCCCTTGCCGGGCCCCCACCCCCCTGTCGCTCCACTATGGGACCTGGGGGGCACCCACAGGTTTACAAACATCCATGTTTCAATGGAAGCTTGTTCTGTGGGTGTTTTCCGCCTGCAGCACAAGCTTCCAATGAAAAATGGATGTTTGCGAACGCCCAGGGAGGTCGCATCCTAATTCTGCGGTCAGAACCACTGGCATGAAGTCAGGCAGTTCCAAACCGCAACAATGTCAGCCCGACATCGTAATGAGGCCCATAGTCGGATTGGATGTCACTCTTTTTTTCCAACCTATGAAATTCCTTACTGTTCACCATGACATATCCCTGATTATCTCTCCTTTTGAAAGCCCTAAAAACCTGGCTCTTTCTACAATTGTAATGGTGCTAAATCTGATGGTAGAATTCTCGACACACCTTTCTGTGGTAACACCGTGCTTTAGAAATATTGTTCATTCATTTATTCAGTCATGATTAAGGTTGAGCCTGTCAAGTTGCAGAAAGTACCGATGATGAAACATGCCACTAGGAATTATAGTGGGTGAGAGTCCTTTAAAACATAAAGGATGCCTCTTGAAGGCATCCTTATAAAGTTCTTTAAAGCATGGTGCTTGTGTTGCAGTACCATTTAGCGAACTCATTGTCTGTCTTCCGCATGACTAATACCTCACATTGTGAACAACCTCTTATATCATTATTAGAATTCTTATACACAGTATCAGTTTTAGAAGGATATGTTTCACTACAGCATCTCTGATATCATGGATTATAAACAACCACATATATAATTATCTTAGAAATGTCCCTGAAATCCAATCGTTCATTTTACTGATGTGGAAAACAGCTGTCTGACTGTAGATGATAGTGTAGTTCGTTTACAAAAAACAAGAGATTTCTGTTCTTTAATTCAACCCTAGGGGATGCATGCTGGAGAGAATGTAAATCCAATACATTTCTCTTCTTGATAGAGGATTTTGTACATCCTTAACACTATTATCAATGGTTTATATTATTTGAAATCTTAATTGACTGATGTTATGTCCAGCCTGCATGAAATATCTGGCTAAGGTAACTACTTCACACTTATTTTGTATGTTGCTTTTATGGTCAAACAATCTTGTTTCATCTTCCTTTCTGTTTTGCCCCCATATATATTCACACATGGCCATTTTGAACGAAAGCCACATTTAATGGTATCACAAGTAAATGCTTCCTAAATTTTATATGTCTTTCCTATATAAGGATATCTTAATTAATTTTCGCTGATAACCACACCACATGGGCTCGACTTCGACAGGGTTAGATCCCTTGTTTGTCCTCTGCAATTAAAGATGCATCTCACAGTTGATTATTTGGACACAAACACATTTCTTCTTGTTTGATTTTTCACCTTAGTATTCAATAACTCAGACTGTTGCATGCTTTTCACTTTGGATTTAGCTTGTTCTCATACAGATTTGGGATTGTCTCTTGAATTGTTTTTCTCATCTGTTGCATTTGTACTTCTCACTTCTCATTATTGCTGACACTTCTTTTAACTCTTATCACTTGGTCAACTGGAAGATTACCCTTCAATCCTTTCTGATGGAAACTTGTGTAACAAAACATGTTGTTTATTTCCATTTCTTGGTGTATATTGTGGTAGGTAACTTGTTTTTGTGCACCACAATTTAACACCTAGGAAAGTAATTTCCTGCTGGTTGAGATGACTTGTAAATTGAATCCTTAGATAGACATTTTATAGAACTTCAATATAGCCTTATATCCCACCGTGGGATATACCGGCTGTTAAAGGCCAGCTCCAGCGTTAAAGGCCCGAGCCGAAGGCAATGTTCTAATATTAGTTAGGACCTTTCCATAATATGAAGACGACATTGATAAAGTGTTTGTGTAACAACACCTTTCTCCATGTATAAATTGCTTGTATGCTTTCATACTCAAATTTTCCATAAATTAATTGGTATAATATTGAGGTGCTGCTGAACCCCTTTGAAGTTCCATTACAAAGTAAAAAATAATCATTCATATTCTAAGAATAGCTCATGTATAAAATAAATGTCATCAATTGTAACAGGAAAACTAGGTGTGCACTTTCTATGGGTTGTCTCAGCAAAAACCATCACACAGCATCCAGTCCGTCAGCATGGGGGATGGGAGTGTACAAGGTGTTTACATCAAGAACACACACAAAGATTTTAACCTATGGAGTAATCTGAATGCTGCAAAAGAAATTGTTGTGTCATCAGTTGGGTAACTGTAGAACAACATTTTGCAAGAAAGTATCAATGTATTTACCGACATGTTCATGATGGGCCACTTAAGTTTTTGTAAATTTTAGGAATAAAATACAACCGCAGACTCTGTGGAAATTTTGGTAACAAGACATTTTTGTTGTTGTGTCCAAAATTTTCAAGTATTTTAGAAAAAAAACAATTGGGGAGTTATTCCCAAGTTTATGTATACACAGGTGGTATTTATAAGTTCATGTAGTTTTGAGTCATAGTAGGACGTACTCATAACTATTAGGGATCCTCCTTTGTCCGTCACTTGGAATGTTAGCTACGTTCTTTTAGTCAAACATGTTTACATAATATTGTCTCCTTTATAAAAATAATAGAGTTCTATTTATGGTTCTTATTGTATTGGATTGTATTAATATCTAGAATAATTATGCTTTTCAATGAGTTTAAAGTTTTATGACAAGCTGGGAATTAATTTGTATTGTGTATTGAATTTTTTGTACATTCCTTCTGACTGTCTATCAGAGGTGTTATTACATTCTCAAACACGTGTCTCAGATGTAAAGTTCTCATGATCCTGAAAATGTATGTATCTGTTTTGAGAGGATTTGATCGCTAAGTTAGCATAAATGAAGTCCCCTCTTGTAAAACTTACAATACATTATGACTTAGGCGTTATGAAAAAATGTTGACTACTAGAGTTTCTTTTGGCTCCTTGTCTTTTAGTGGTTTCCTCGTGCATGTTTTTTCATTAGTCATGAGACTTTTCATTAGAAAAAATGTATCTTTGGACTGACCAGATGTCTTGATTAACTCTAGACTCTCATCCAATTTATGCTTTGATGTAGATGAAAGTGCTTTTGCACTGTCCCTAGATAGAATGGAGATCCTCCCTCACCTTCTGAGTAACTTGATTCCTCGGATGTCTTTATAATGTGTTAAGTCAATTGTTCGCTTATCTTTTTTTGTGTAGGCCACTACACAATTTTAGACCTTATCAATTTATAATCTATGGCCTCTTTTTTAAAGTTATAATGTTTTTTTGTCTTGATTTCCGTGGTGAAACTATCTATTTTTTACTCACGTCTTCTAAAACACTGTTCCACTTGTTTACTTCATATTGTTCCGTAAGTACATCTTCAATCTCCTAGAATTCAATTTCCAACTTTTTTATCACTTTTGCTAATTCGTCTACTATTAACAATAAGAGATCCAAGGAACATTTGATATATGACAGAAGCCATGCCATATTTGTACAAATTAGTTATCATTTTTGCCCAACAGAGGCTTTAACTATATTGTTAATCCACAAGGTATCCTCTTCAATATGTGGTAATATATTAATGTTGATACATGAAGTTGTTGACTAATTTTCCTTTTTGGAGGAATTCAAATTTCGTACGGTTGCTCCCTTTTGATTTTCCATCAGACTAATTATCTTTACTTCTCCGTCTAAGGCATATACGTTTGCTGCTTAATAATTATTATGTGCCAAAGTTGTGGTATGATTATCTGTTGAACTCCCTAATTCTTCAAATGACAAACTTAGTCAAGTGTTCCTTTTATTAAATATTTTGGCACGCTTACCTGATTAACATAGGAAAAGAAGGATATAAAATAGGTAGAGTGAAATATTAGAATCCCATGGAAATATTATATGTATTGGTCTCAGTCAAATTCCAATGTGCATATTTAATTCAAGGATTATATAACTGAGTAAGTAAACATTCTAACTCCTCCCAGGATCATCATGTTTAACAGGATTCAAATAGATACTAATGTTCCTGGGGTGGAAATAAGTTCTGTGTTCGAAGATATAAAGTTAGAGTATATACAAAGGAATCAATCCAAGACGGCGACCTGGTTAGAGTAAAGACATGTAACCATAAGGGAGGTCAGTTCAGTGGGGATTTACAGGATCACACCAACTATGTTGTACACACCATTACCATTGACAGCAGAGAGAAAACAAATGGAGTGGCTATCGCCACAGTCATGAACACATACGTGCATAAAGTAGTCAACTACTTAGCTAACTAACTAGCTAAAATTTGCATAGCTTCAGGCAAGGGAATTCTAGCTACGGAGTGCTTGACTTCGGGGTCATATTACAGTAGGGGACATAAATTGTTGTAGATATATTCTTTCCATTGACATACAGTATTGTACTAGGAATACATTTGGGTCTCGGACTATACTAGACAGAAACCACATCCCTGGAACTGAGTAAGGAAGAGTAATTTTCTTAAGGAGAAGAAATTGTGGTTGATTGCCATTAATACAGTGATATATAATATGTGAATGTACTTGTGAATACTATTTGAGCTGGAGGTGAGCTATAAGGGTCATTGTAGTAATGCATAAAGAGAATAACTAATTGTAACACGTTAAGGCATATGAATGATTATCATTTGAATCAATTGTGATCATTATTAGCTAATCTAGATGGAACAGATGCATTAGAGAAAACACGCTTGAAGAAATGTATTTATATATGCCATTGCTCTGTTTAAATTCACAGCACATTATGCACCAGTCACCTGACAAGAGTATTCTCCTGAAATGAATTACAGCAGTATTCTAATACATGTTTCCCACAGATAAATGCTCAAGAGAAGTATTGAAGCAAAATACATTTTTAAAAAACATTTACCTCATCTATGAATGGTACAAAACGAACCCTAATCAATTGAATAAGTGTTCCAATATGGATCCATGCTTTGTGGGGTTTCATACTAAATGAATTCTAATTTAGTTTCACGACAACGGAATCTTTACATCTCAGTTTCAGAAAAGAGCTCAACCGGCTTGCTTAATTGATCAACATAGGAGCAAACGGATATAAAATATGGAGAACCAGACATTCGAAAATGATGTGAAAATAAAAATATTTATGCCATGGCAGTGGAAACAGCATTTAGGTTTTGTCCAAATGGGTGTGTGTGAGTGTGCGCATTTGCATGTGCTGAGGTCCTTTAACTATAACAGTGCTTACACTCAGGTTTGCTACTATGCTTAGCACCAAGACACTGAACTCTATTTTAAGATAACTATAAAAGGAATATTCATCATGACATCTAAAGCAAAAATACTTTTGTCATCTTACCAGTTGGGCCCGGAGGTCCGGGAGGTCCTATTTGTCGTTCTCCTTTGACACCTCTGTCACCTTTCATTCCTTTTTCACCTGTATATAAAAAAAGTGTGTGTAATTATATAAACTGTTGGTCCACATAGGCAACTGTGGTCATGCCACTTGATTGCCCTGTTTGGTGAAATTAGAGATGGCCACTGCTACAACTGTGATAATATGCAATATCAGTGATTTCATAAATCTGTTGCTTGTGCTGCTGAAAGGAAGAATGTTGATCAATAAAGGACATCAAAGGAAGGAGCAAAAACATCATTTTCTTCTGCCTTCTTGGGCCTAGAAAAACTTGTAGATATATCTAAATACAGCAATAGCTTTTACTTTGAGAAAAGCCTGCATTCTTTATGTCCCTTTGTAAAGGTCAACATTATTTACTACATGCCTTTCCGAAGTCCCCACCCCTATTTTATGTGAAAGCTAGAAAGATTCTTTGAAGGACTGTGAAAGAATGTTTAAACGCATTATATAATGGCTCATGTTGTTGAGGAAAGAAACTATTTAACAGTTGAAGTAAAAGAGCATATGTACTATGCCAGAGATAAAAGCCTTCCCCGATCAAAGGTGCTAAACTATATTAGACCTGCGGTACGTTTTACCAATCAGTGAACTAAGAACCATTATTTATATGCTGTCGAAAATGCACATATGAATTTCAGATTAGACTTGTGTACCCATTATCTCAAGTATTGATTCTTTGTTTCCAGCAATCAGTATGCATATGGATACGTTTCTACAACCATTGCAATGTGCCAATTCTACCTATGTGTAATGCTATGTTTACTTTATTGAGAGACACAATGGATTTTCGATAGACTACGAAATTGGTTATAGAAAAAGCAATGTTGTGTACACTAGTGTCAGGATTAAGAAACAAAGAGGATTAATTCCTCAAAAACAGTCTGCAGACACATGGGCAATTCTGAATCCGGGAAAAAGCTAAAATAACTAGGACTACAAGTCATAAGAACATCTGCACAGGTGAAATTGAGAGGGTTTAAGTTTGCCTAGAAGAACTGTTGGATAAGTTGGTAGAAAATTGGAAGGAGAACTAGACAACTACCCTCCAAAATGTATTCACTTCCAGGTTAGATTCACAACTTATGTGGCTTGTTATGAAGTGGGATTCCTAATCACCAGGTTAGCATGCAGCAGCTGCCAGACACCATTTTGATATTTGTGTGGCTTCCCTTTTTGAGAGTTTTTCACCTGCACCCTTCTTCTTTGGCTTTTATTTGGTTCTCTTGTGTAGTGGGTTTAGGCAGGACTGTTACCTTGACTGCTTTATACTCTAACAACTTACTGTTACAGGTCCCGTGGAGTCCTATAGTTTGGTGCCTATATCCACGTCACTATTGAGCTCATTAGAGCACCATCCATCACAGAATTTAGTAAGAATTTTTCCTTGTGTACCTGTATTGTTTGCATTGGTTTGTCTTAATTGATGAGATATTTATGCTTTTTGATTGTGTGCTCAATGTCAAGTCTCCCCGATCCTTCTGGCCCTGCCGTTCTCTTCCTGAAGATCCGAAGCAGGCAAGTACCACTTGTGTATCCCTCCCCTAACCCTTTGGATCTCGGCTTGCTCTAGTCTACGTATTCTCACTCTGATCGACAGAAAGGGAGGCAAGGGATTCTCATTTGCGCCACAGCGCTTCTTGCAAAGTTTGCCAACTAGATAAGGTTTCATCGTACATATTAACAGAGCGCAATGGAATATTAGACGCTTTAGACATGGATATCCTTTGACATTTGTTAAATGGCATGAATTACACTTTTGCTTAAGGTCTTGGTGCATAATATTTTGCAGTACAATGTTTTTACAGGGAGGGAGAATATTTTGATGCAAATAACATGGACACTATGGGTTCTGACCCAGCATATGCTAATTTATTCATGCATCATTTTGAAGTTCTATAAGTCTTGCCGAACAATGAATGAAAGTAAAAGTTAGTCCATTTTTTTTAAACAATATATTGATATCTTCCTGATAGACAAACATACTTGGCTGTCTCTTGAAAGAAACATCATGGCATTGAATGGGGTTTTCCAAAGACTTAAATGTACTTCATCAGTCAGTGAAGAAAATGCGGTTTATTTGAATATGAAAGTGATTTTAGTCAGGGGGAAGATTATTATTATACCTTTGCGCTAAAGATAATAGCAACACTACAGCTGCCATTCTAAACCTTTGTGCGATAATCTGCTTTTTTACCCAGGCAATAATGATTACAATTATTGCTTCTCGCCCTAATTATTATGAACAAACTAAATGGAACTAGGCAAAGGGATTTTGCATACATGACACTCATAAGAGAGTTTGAATATAACAACCCAGAGAGTTTTCTTGTTGTTTTTATAAAGCACAAACTCGAACCGAAGCCAGGGCTTTAAGTGGCTCAGCACCAGCAGTTCTTAAAAGCAGGTGCCGAGACGGGTCTCTATCGGGCTCTCCATTTTTGTTTTCCCCATCAGTGTGAATTTTTATTTAATTCTGCAGCAGTAACACGCTTCACTGCCATTAATGTAACTTGAAAGAGACTTGTTATAGTTCTTTAACAGTATCATCATTTAAGAACGGAAGCATGTTTAATATTGTATAACACGGAGCCATAGTTGTTGCTTAATTCTCTTATGCAACTAACAAGCATTAACAAAGCCAATAGTCCTGGCTTGTTGTATGTGAAATGTTACTTTTTGTAATATATACCTGGATGCAATGACAGAAACAGCAAAATACCAGTCGGGCAGCACACTATGCTAAGCACAGAAGTTTAGCTTAGGTTTTTTAAGCCACGCCCTTAATGACATCGGCCACTCCTCTTTGAGTGACCCCCAGTTTTTTCATCCCTCTTAAACCCCTGCCCGAAGCTATGAGAGCCCTTTACATGAGCACCAGTTGCATTACAGATGGGTAAATTCATCTTGTGAGGCATGAGGAGATTAAGTGATCTGCCCAGAATCACAGGATGTTGAGCGTCCCTGCTGAGACTCAAACCCCGTTCCCCAGGCTCGAGGTCAACCGCTATAGCCATTAGGCCACATTCCCTCGCCTCTCTGAGTAGTTGGTTTTCAAAGAGACAAATTACTTAAGGTTAAAATGAAGGTACTCAAAGGATATCAGTATTTCTACTTTTCTTTGAAATAAAAAAAATAAAACAAGACATAATTTGTGAACATTGGAAAGTGATTTATTCAGGTAATGAACTCAAGAAAATATATACAGAACGAACCTCTATTGTTTTCATGCAATTTCCTCAAAATGTTTAGGTAATTTAAAAGATTGTCTCAGTAAATCTGAATTAAATGTGGGCATTGTCTATGTCATGTTCTGCAAATGGAATCGACTCCTGGCTCAAAAGTGCCCTCAGACTGTGCACCGCTCCTTGACTTCTTTGTTTCAACTCATTCAAAATGTTCTGAGGAGGCAGAAATAAGACATGCTGTGGAACACACAACCCTAAATTAAAAACATAATGCAAATATGACGTTACCTGTGAGCCCCTGTGCTCCCTGAATCCCCTGTAGGCCAGAATATCCCTGCCTCCCTGGTCTTCCTGGGTAACCTGGCAGTCCTCTGTCGCCTGGCAGTCCTCGGTCACCTGGAGTGCCAGGCAAGCCTTGTTTTCCTTCACATGACTGGCAGCCGGCCTTGAGGTTCTGAAGAAAGGATGGCAGCTGGTCTGCAAAAAGAAACATGATAGATGTATTCCGACTCCATCCCTTCAGCCTAGCCTATCAGTCTTATGTTTGAATGAATTTTGTAATGTTCATATCCACCCATCCACGCCCATCTTGATGAATGGAAAAAACTCATGGAGCCAGGCTTATTAAACATTTACGTAGCACAGTGCAGCGCAGCAAGCCACCTTGTTGTGCTGCGCTGCATGAAAGGGAAAGGCCATGAATGAGCCGTAGTTAACGTTATACGCCGTATTTCTGACCTTTCCTTGCGTTGGCACGTAAACTGCTGCTAGCACCAACACAGGCACCTTTGTGCTGTGGTGCAAGGGTACCTGTGTTGCAGACAGGATTTTTTTTGTGCAGGAAGGACACCTTCCTGCACAAAAACAATCCTCAGAGCCATTTTCCTCTTTTCATGTGTGCTGCAGAATGTAGTTTTGGCAGGGGGCAGGGTTTTAGGCCTCTGGGTGGGGGGAGGGAAAGGGGTAGTTTTAAGTGCAGCACGGGGTCGGTTTTAGTACTCAGGGTGGGGTATTTTTAAGGGTGGGTCTGTTTTAGGACTCAGGGCAGTTAGTTAGGGTGGGGTAATTTTTGTGCAGGATTTTAGGGCTCAGGGCGGGGAGGTCAGGTTTGTTTTTTGGTGGGGGGCAGGGTTTTAGGGTTTGGGCAGGGGTGTTCAGGGTAGTTTTTGGGGCAGGGACCAAGTTTTAGGGCTTAGTGTGAGGGGTCATGGTAGTTTTAAGGGCTGGGGCAGGGAGGATTACAGGGCTGGGGTATCGGGTGTTAGGGCGCAGGGCAGGTGGGCTGGGATATTCAATTTGCCATGCATATCCCTTTAGCAAGCCTCCCTTTACAACAGAATTCGAAGTAAAGGCATGCATGATAAAGACGTGGTTGCAGTTCACACCACGTTGTTAAGGCATGCATGGTTGCACCTTTTATGTAATAAATGAATGTATAAGTGTATGATTAAAGTTCAACGTAACTACTATAAAAGTACTCTGTACTGTTTGGGAGATACCAGGATGCTATTTGTGACTTTGACAAGAGGTAGGAAAGCACAATAGAAATGTTACAATACAATACAACATCATAAGAGAGAATCAGCAGTGCATTTCTGACATGGCCCGTGTCTCTACAAAGACCCCTCAAACAGGTGGCAACATTAAAAAAAAAACCACAGCAAAGTTTCTTTTCTGTGGTATATTTGCATGTTAATACTGTGTTGCATGTTAATACCACTTTGATACAGCTGACGGGAGCTGCAATTAGCTATTTTGGCTCTTGCCATGGTCTCCTGCAGTTGCCCGTGCTGGAAGTAAAAGTGTCCCACAGTTGCCCCGCCTCAACACCTCTAGCGACACACGAGTCCCATGATGTACAGAATCAAAAGCCAAGCAAGCCAGCTGTCCAGGCACAACATACGAATAGATAGGCCTGATCTTGCTGACAGTGAACAGTTCTAAGACAATTAGAAAAGTCTTCTCTCAGGCAACAGTGAGCACACCTTACAAAATTTGGCACTACTGCCTCCTATTGGATACCTCAGTTCAAGCCAATATGAACAGCTCAAACAGAAAGAAAATGTATCAATCCTGTCTTCTGGATTGTAGGATCGAAAGCCTGACTCTGCTTCAGTGTAAGGCTCTCTGAGTGCTCCCTTGTTACAGAGACTAAGAATCCAAAAATCAGAGATGCCAAGGTCAGTCTTTCAGTTTGCAGGTGACTGATCTCTGGAACAAACTCCAACTGTATCTCAGATCGCTAAACAATGACCAGGGCTGTCTGCACAATGAAAAAAGAACAATTGATGGATGGAAAGCTGAATAATGTCAAACATTCAACCCCAGTACAGAGATCTGGGACTAACTCCATTGTTTTTACTCACAACGCCACCCCAGTTTGGGCCTAGCCATATGCAAATCAGTCTTGACCCTTATCCCCAATCGGAACAGTCCATCCAGAACTGCCAAGCCAGGTCCTCCCTGGACCAGAAACAAGCATCCTAGGACCGGTTTCAGGATATCACCCCTCATCAGCCAGGATAGCTTGAATCCAGTAGGACGGCAAGCATGGGGTCCACGTCTGGGCAGCCCCATCCCACTTGGGGTGACAAATGCAAAAAGAGCAGATGAAGGATGGAATGCTGAACAATGTCAAACACTCACCCCCAGTACAGCGATTTGGGCTTAAATCCATTGTTTTTGTGCTCACCACCCCAACCCAGTTTGGACCAAGCCATATGCAAATCAGTCTTGACGTTGCTCCCATGGGGATAGAATGAAAGAGAATGACAAAGAAGAACAAGTAAAGAGGCATGTTGAAAGGAACAGAGATAAGTGATCCAGGAAAAGAGAGGTGTTCAATAACATGCATATGAGTGCACTTACTCTGCAGAATGTTGGTGCACAGCTTTATAATGTGGTCTTCTGTTAATGATTTTCCCTAAATGGAAAAAAACAAATACAGATAAAGCGCCTCCCACATTCCATCAATTACCATATTAGTACACCAAAGCAGAACATTGTGTATTTGTTGGTACTGCAGGAAAAAAGTTGATAGATTTCTTACAAGCTAGAACAAGCATTTGTTTACCCACCAAGGTGTTGATGGAAATTTGAGTAACCTGAGGAAGATTCTTAAAAAATCAGGTTTTTATTAAATATAGTCTGGCTCATTCCTAACCATGGGCCATCATTTGAAGGCAAACTCATCCCTTTTCGCCTAACTTGACATTTGTAACAAAACATTCCTGTATAACTTTTACAGGTAAAAAGTTAGTCAATTTAATGATCGTAATGAAAAACTGCTATACATAGGCATTGTCAGAAAAGGATGGGAGAACACTACTGTTGTTCTCTTAGATCTAAAGTGTATCCTTATGATGAAGAGACAACAAGAGCAGAGGAGTTTGGGACAGGAATAAAATACACACCCCTCGGAACCCTGAGCCATGTAATGCAGTTGATGAGGACATTGGCTGCTTGGTAAGGTAGTGCTTATTTTAGGTGAAAAAGGGCAACATGCCTAAATAGAATTCAATTGGCCCATTAGTACTTGGGCCAGACTGTAGCTGGCTGAATAGCTCACTGAACTTATTACGAGGTCACTTAGACTTCAGCAGGTGGCTACCCTGACACTACTGGGGGTTGGCCACAGTGTTTTCCTCTCTAAAGAATGATAGGGCCATCTTCAAGCTGCAGAACACCCTCCACCATTGGCTCCCCGTAGATTCAATGTCTAAGTGAACCACCATGCTACAGCAGCACTGAAAATGCAGAGGGCACCAGGTTCTTATTTTTTGTAAAAGATAAGTACCAGACCAAATGTTTTGCTCAGAAGCCCACAGCCAGTGCTACAGAAAGATGGTGTCACAAATACCAATCCTCCATAGTTTTGATTCCTCCTCATGTCTCATTTAATTCACCACCAGACTCTCCCTGCTCTTTTATCTCACATTTTTCAGGTTGTTGTTTTCTCCCTTTGTTAGGTTCTTTTTCCCTCTTTCTCTTCTTCTTCTTTCTCCCTTGGGTGGTTTTCCCCCTCTTGTTCGGAGTCAAAATCTGATGAGAAAGAATAAGTGCTGGTCCCCCAAAATGAGTGCCAGTGTGCCACACCTACAACCACCAGCTCATATTAATTACTGTCTGCAGGCATGGTGTTGATGTGATGTTAGCTGGCAAGGGGGGCACATTGTTTCCTATAGAAACTGCATGATGGCAACCCTCTCTGTCCTGGCACATGGAAAATTAGCTTGTGGCTGGCACCCCAGTCGCTTTTCTCTGTTTATTTTAAAACTTTAAGTACTCTGGGGCATATTATCAAGCACGGTGTTACAATTATCGCCGCTTTATCGGCAGAAAACTGCCGCTAAAGCGGCGATAATGGGCTTGATAATATGCCGCAGAGAATTCCAATAGAAGACCATGTTGACACCAGAATATGGGCTTCTATGGGAATTCTCTGCGGCATATTATCAAGACCCTTATCGCCGCTTTAGCGGCAGTTTTCTGCCGATAAAGCGGCGATAATTGTAACACCGTTTCTTGATAATATACCCCTATGTAGCTTGGGTATATGTTGAAAGGATGATTATTCTACAAAGCAAAATTGTGTGATACTCACCACATCACTGTAACTGACATTGCAGAAGATTCTTTAGAGAATGAATGGTTAGAAACAGCACATAGTGTGCCCTTGATATTGTCGATAAAGTGTGGCACTCATTGCTTAAGAGGAAAAGGCACAATGGGGCTGTGTTGTACCTCTGCCTGCAGCCTTTGCCACTCTCTCCACCACAGCTTTGCTGCAGGGCTGTCTTAACAGCATTATAGGTCCTCGGACAAAGCAGTGCACTGGGCCCTGCCTACACAACCACTCAGAGGAATAAAAATGTTTAACGGACAATTTGTGTTAAATTCTGGTCTGCATGGGGCCCATATGCTCGTGGGGGCCCCGGGCAACTGCCCAGCTTGCCCATGCATTAAGATGGCAGTGCTTTGCTGGTCCTGGACTTACCAGGTGCAAATCCTCACCTGGTAAATCTGGGTCACATGTTTCTGGACCTGATCATTTCAGATCAGAGTTAGGTGAAGTGGTATTCCCTGAGAAGGACCGCTCCAGGCAGCTCGGAATGGGGGCTTAATGGGAGGATTAGGAGGAATGCAAATGATTTGTCATAGATCTGGGTGCCAAAAACATCTAGCCCAGAACAGGGCAATGAGAGTCACATGTGCCTTGTGATATCAAATATTTTAAATCGTTCTCTTCATAAGTAGAATGGGTTGACAAGCATGACGAGATGCTTGCCTTTGGGCCAAAATGGTATACGCTTGAAGTTCCCCACTAATGTAACAATCTCTTGTGTCAACTTTCAGCCATGAGGGGAAAATAACAGACTGCTTAGAAAACTACAGTTCTATTGTCATTCCTTGCCAGAAGAGCTGCAGACTAGTTCCACAGTCTATTATCCAGTCCCACAGTTCTGTTGTCTCTACCCGGCTGTATGGAGCCTACTCCACCCTTCATGTTCACGTGAAACATTGCAGTTGAATTGTTTGCGAGGACGTGAACTTCACTCCCCTTCATTGTCTTTTAAATGTGGTAAGAAAACCTTGAGGACCAGAGAGATCTGTCTTACACAAGACAGAGACCGAGACAACAGGTTTGCACAGCTACAACAAACAATTACATTAATACAGAGTTAATATTACACTCATAAATAGCACCAATAAAAATGATGGCTGGATGTGCAATCTACACCCACAAAAATTACATTATATCGAATATGTGAATATGGATCACTTATTTTTGGAATCAGGGGGTTTATCACCGGAGTGCCCCGGGGGCGCATTGGGCATTTTCACCTGCTTTGCTCGCCCCCAGGGCCACTTTGGTATCACAGAAGGGGCTGAAGACGCTTGGGCGTCCTCTATTGTAATACAGATAGTGCTGGCGCACATAAAGTGCCAGCGCTATCATCAGAGGGCCTTCCCTCATTTGCATGGGGGTATGGCCACATGCAAATGAGAGAATCCCTTTGCCTTTGCGTCTGCGCCGTATTACAGATCCATCTTGTCCAGATAGACTTATTTTGACAAATTAATGATCAAACAAGACCTTAGACATTCAATTTAAAGGCCTGAGTGTTTTATATTACTCTTCTTTAGTTTTTTTTAAAACAAGATTAAGCCATTATTTTCATGTCATTTTGTCGAGCAACACATTTTTTGTAAAATAACCTTTTCATAGTTACAAAAAAATCATACATAAACAGTTTGTAATGCAACACAATAGAATGCAAAACACATCAAACATAACAGTGAACAAGTGAAATAATCGTAAAATGTGAAATAAATTCTAAATGACCAGTCCTTATTTCTAATATGCACTGGGCGGACACTAAAAGTTCGTTGACAAAGGCTTTTGCCTACTGACCTGCCCGTGTCTGATGCTTAAGGTATAGACATTTTAATGGGTGTTGAGTCGGAGCAGAGACCCGCGAGCAGTGTCATGTTGGATTGCTTCAAATAGAAGAGACAAAATATTAACAGAAACTTGTGTACCTCCAACACATTCTGGTACCCTGCAACGGACGGAGTGACAACGCCTAATAGAATATTTTGCTACTGAAATTCAATTGCTTGGCACTCTGTCAAAACAATGCTCTAGACCAAGTCCAAGTCCTGAGGAGAACCCTCCAGCACGAAGGGGTTCGAAACGCGTTGACTCCAGCTTAAGTGATAAGACCTACAGGGTGTGCCACGAGGGAATATTTTCCATCCCTTTTCTTTCCCCGCAAGGACAACACCCTTTATAATTACTATTTTTTTGTAAGTATGAAAATTTTATTTTACAAAAAAAGTGTTGCCTGACAAGATGACATGAAAATAATGGCTTAAGCTTGTTTTAAAAAAACTCCTAAAGAAGAGGGAAATAAAGCACTCGGGCCTTTGAATTGAATGTCTAAGGTCTCGTTTGATCATTAATTTGTCAAAAAAATCTATCTGGACATCTCAGATGTTATACAGTATTACAGTGGTCCAGTCCAGATAGTGCAAGGACCCGAGTCTTCTTTGTTTAAAAAGTATTATAGATGCAGGCACAGAGGCAAAGAAGCTGTCAGGAGGCGCCCTTACAGTGCACCACCCTGGTCCTAATGACCCCCTCCCCTAGACATCCCTGTGCAGGTTGGTGAAGTCACTCACTGCACCCGCCTGCAAGGAGATCTCTAATCCCCCTTCAAAGTGCAGGAGGGTTGCCACATGCACAGTGAAACACGGAGCGGCTTCAAAGCAGCTGCTCCATTTTTCACCTGAATGAGCAGCCTCCAGGGCAGCATGAATTTGCAGCTGCCGTGGGGAAGTGCGTTCACTGTAATGCAGCACATTTCCTGGTTAGCCATGGGTGCACCTTTTGAAAGGTGCAGCTTAAGCTAACCAAGAAAATGTGCTGCGTCTGTAATATGGCCCCAGGTGTCGTTGTGTTCTAAAAGATTTAAAAATAAGGCCCAATGTGTTTTGATCCGTAGTAAGCAGCAGCTAATAAAACGGACTGTCTTCTAGAATTGTTGACAATGCATGCTTACATTTCACAGTAAACTGTTAGTTAAACTCAATAATACATACAGGTTTTCCTGGGAATCCCGGAAGCCCCGGTCTTCCTTGTGGTCCTTCTCCTCCTACAAAACCGCGCGGCCCTGGAGGGCCGATGAAACCAGTTTCTCCTTTTTTTCCCTCTGCTCCTGTTTTTCCTGTGTCGCCAGAATCACCTTTCTGTAATATAATACATAGTTGAGAATAGAAGATTAAATTCACTAAAATGCGCTTTTCGTGTTCAGAATCGGTAAAATAAAAATCTCAATGGCAAATGATTGCCTTCATATTGATAAGAATGGATATGGCTGCAAATCTGACTATGAGGTCACTTTTCACTTCTTGCTAACAAGTTCTCACCTTTGATTTACTTAATAACACAAACGCCAGAACACATCGGTGGCTCAATTTGCTATTTATGTGATCACATTTTTCATCTTGTAACCCAATTTTGACAAGTTTACCTCTATTGTCAGAATTGCTAATCTGTAGATTTGTTGACAGTGCCAGCATGTCTCTGGTGTTGGTTATGATCGTTCATTCATTCATTTCATTTACTTGATTAAGACCTCTACTGAGATCAACAATTAGGGGCTGATTCCGATCCGGGTCGGAAGGGCACCGAACGCGATCCGGCCGGAAAAACTACGAGCCGTACGCGTGTTTTCCGCCCCACTCGTACAGCTGTACAGCGAGCAAGTACGATGCGAGCTATGTGAAATTCACTGACCGAGTCGTTTCCGGGTCTGAACCGCTCCGTACGTCTCGGTCGTAAGCCAACCGTGGCGTGCAATGAATGCGATTTACGACCGAGCCAGTACGATGCACGCGCCAGCCAGCCGGTGCGAGCCGGAGTGTCCGGCTCGCAAAACGTCCGGGAAGTTGCCTTTGGGGGTCCGCGTCGGACCCCCTGTCTCCCGCAGCCCTACGACTCGGACACAGTGGGAGACCCAAGGGTCCCCCCAACACAGGCATATACGTTTCGGATGGCACGACACGTACCCACTGTAGGGGGCGCCCTTGTGCGAGACGTACCCATTCAGTCAATGGGAGCCCATGTACGCGTCGTACGACCGGCTCTCATTGACTTCTATGGGAGTCCGACCGAACCGAGTCCGGCAGCATACGGCCGCATCGTACTCGCTCGGTCGGACTGCAGGACTCCGGCTCGGTTGGAAAACACTCCGGATCCGGCTCAGTCGGAGAGATTTCCGACCCGGATCGGAATCGGAGCCTTAGTGTAATATAGCAGATAAATACACCGCCTAATAAGAACATCAATACAGTCAAAAAAGTTTCAGAAACAAGTAAAAAAAAATTTAAACATTATGACAGACACGCTATTCTAGTGGAAAAAGAATTAGATTAATCAAAACGTCCCACTTTGTTCACTGTAAATAGTGACTGTGAGGTTGTGCAATCGACGAATAAATTAATAAAACCTGATTTATGTCTTAGATCCCACCTTTACGCAGGTTACAGAGACCGGTCTCATCTTTTGATGTAGTCCTGTGGCTTTTATAAGCTTTCAGAAGTAGTATGCCTAACTTGAGTGCTAAGATGACCGCCTAGCTCCATGATCACATGAAAAGGAAAGATACTGTTGAGGACACATAAAGTTGATCTTATTTGATAAAGAGAAAAATAACTTCAATGACATACAATAGTTACTATCCCCCATAAAACCAAATCTTTGGACTGCGTTTAAAAAAAAAAAAATGCTTAGATTGCCCAGGAGGACATGCATGAAGGTATTCTAACTTACAATTAAAATTTTCCAGGACAAACCTAAAATTTCTAGTAAATGTGAATTCGAACTAGAAGTTACAAAATACTCTTGTTTTAACAGATTTCAGAGTGTACCTTCCAAAATATGTAGCAAACGGTAGGCTCAACGTACAATGCTAGCCATAGCAAATGTGACAAACTAATTAATGCTAATTTTAGATGTAATGCCTGCACTGTAATTGCTTAGCTAACAGTTGTGATTTTACACTGGGCCTTCCCTTCGTACTGGTGTAGAGAAGACCATTTCTCAATAGAGATATGTTCTAATGCGTAAGTGAGCATGGGAGGAAACTTGACTTTTAAAATCTCTCAAAACAAAAATGTAACTGTCTCCTGCTGGAGGCTATATAACATTTATTTAAAACACTAACCTGTGCTAGAGCCCTACTACCTAAATGGGAAGGTGCAGTTTGCTAATCAAATTTTGAGAAAACACCCTTCCAAGGTAAAGTGTATGCTTTTACTATTTCAACATTGTTTCCTCCGACCTTCCAGGAATAGGGACAACATGATTTTCTTCCCTTAAAAACTAGAAATGTTGTTTTAAATATAATCATATTTAAGACATTCTGCCAACCATAACTGTTCAAGGTACTCAAATTTAGTTGCAATCCAAGTGGATTTAAATCAAATAAAACCACGTTGTCAATGTACATCAGTACATGAAGATCATTGGCAGCACAGTGTGGGGGGAGGTTTTTATATCCAAGAATTGGGCTGGTAGATCATGTAAGTAAACAGAGAAGGGAAAAGGAGCCAGGAAACATCCCTGTTTTCTTCCATTCCCAGGACAGATTTTAGGGGTGAGCAATGCTTAATTTGAGCCGATGGTTTCCGGTGCTCAGCACCGACATTTAATCATCAACAACTGTGCTTGAGAACCAGTTAAGGATGCATTCATTGGGGAGGAGCCAAGATGGCGACCGAGACGGCAGCGTAGATTCCCGGCTCCGTGAACCTCCGCATCCCGCACGGATATCCTGTACTAGATCCTCAGCTTGCGCCATGGGATCGTGTTTGTGAAGGAGAGTGGCAACCGATCGTGTGACTCCGGGGTTTCTGGCTACTGTACCGCCTGAGAAATCTGCGGATGAACTTTGCGGCCCGTGCAGCCCCGGAGCCGGGACCTCGAGTGGACGCCTTGGCCGGGTGGCAGTTTAACAACAACGGCCTGTGGTGACTGGGTGGAGTCGGTCCGCCGGAGCGGTGCTGCCCCCGGCCTGCATCTCGCCGCGGCCGCTCCCGTTGCTAAAGCGTAGTGGATCGAGGGCATGCCCGGGGGTGCAGTTCTCAGACTCTTCGGTGTTTGCCCCTGCCTTTGACGGTGAGCTGCCCGGACACCGCCCCTAGCTCGCCCTGATCCTTGCAGATTGCACCCGGATTTTCGCGGCTGCTGGTCCTTGGTGGAGACGACTGTTGCCCGAGTCCACGCAACGGCTGACTTTGTGCCTGCCCCCGGACCCCTGTCTCCAGCGACGTGGACCCCGAGGTGCTTGTCCCTGGGTCCCGGCCCCCATACGAGTCGGGCCTCCCCCGGCGGCCATCTTGTTGCGATGCAGCCTACTATCCTGTCCACCGGGTCGCAGCAGGATTGGGAGTGTGTGACTTTTGGGAGTGTGGCAGAGCGACCGCGGGGAGCAGTGCGGGGGTACGGCGACCTCCTTGAGGCCCTTGGTGCCCTTCATTTCTCCTTGGCTCGTGGCATCGAGGTCTTGGGGAGTAAGATCGACGGTGTGGCATCAGCGTTGGGACAATGGCGGTATGCTGGTCCACAGTTACACAGGGACTTCCTACACTGCACACAGGAGGATAATGTCGCGGCCATCCCTGCGATTAGTGCACAGCCGGACACTCCGGACAGTATGCTACCGTATGATCGGCTGACTGAGGGTTTGGTCTGTTCCGGAGGTAGTGGTTCCGAGTGGAAGGTGGTGGCCTCGTCCCGTGCACGACCTCCGGTGACCCGGGGACTTTACCAGCAATGTCTGTCTACGTTGGATGATTCAGCCTTCCCGGACCTTGTGTGCAGTGCAGATCCTGGGGCAGCACTGGGAAAGATGTCACTCCGAGAGGCGGACTGTGTTGGCGTTCTGAGACCTCCACCCCACCTGTGTGCGTCGCTTCCCGGTTGTTTTGGGACATCCCTTCACCTTGGAACGTCGGACATGGCGCTGGGTCGAGGGGTAGGCATGGGCAGCATCGCCAGGAGTGGTCAGGGATGAGGCTGATCCCTCGGGGTGGTCATCTGGTAGACGGGCGGACTCACGGTTGTGTACTCCCAGGACATAGTTACTAGCATATTCGGTGCGCAATGCTCCCCATTCCCCCTTTTGTTATGGTCGATTTGGTGCTACTTATTGTTTGCTGTTGGGATACCTTACTGTGCGGGAGGGAGAAGCCGGGGGTATGTTCTGAAGGCCCTCCTCCAGTTTATTATATTTTCTCCACCCCCCCGCCTGGTGGGGTTCTTTCTTATTCCTTTTTCCCTGTTTCTTCTATACTTCGGGTCTAGTTCCAGGGCGACAGGCACACTGCTGGGGGGAGGGGCCATACTCATTTGCAGAGGTGCAGGGTGGGGGGTTGGGGGGGGACTCTTTTCTTTCTCAGTCTTCCTCTCTTTTTCCATGGCCTCCTTTTTCTTCTCCGTTTCTTCTTGTTTCTTCTTTTCTGGGATCAGCGTGGTACGCCTCTTTTGCTGTGAACCGTTGTCTCTCCGTGTGTGCCACAGTTTCCTGGGGTTTTCGGGGCGTTAGGTATGGGGGCCTGCAGGCGCAACTGTTTTTGATATTCTTCCCCATCCTTTCCTGTGTTTGCGCCATGGATTCGATAGATTGCTGTTTATTGCTAACGTTTATTATGCGGCCTGCCCTTTATCGCTGTTGGGAAATTGTTCGGCACCTGATCCTACTGTTTTGTTTCATTATAAAATGAAAAACCCCTTTTCTCCTGGTGTCCTACCTGCGCGGCTCCTAGGCCGAACTATCTTAGTATGAAGATTTTGCTACCGAGGTGCCGCATGTGCTTATATTTGACCTTATTGCTCTGATTGCTTAGCGGCCGGCCCTGGGGGGTTGTAGGCCCATACTTGTCAATGATCAAAATGTCAATAAAGGTTTTTCAAAAAAAAAAAAAACAAAAAAAAAGGATGCATTCATTTTTGGTGGACACAGAGAGATTAAGTGATTTGCCCAGAATCACAGGATTTTTAGCCAATGCTGAGGCTCAAACCTAGTTCCCCAGCTCCAAGGCCGGCAACTCTGGCCATTACGCCACATCCCATCCCCAGTTTTAGGGTTTGTTGGTTCTAACAGGAGACAGGAGGCTGGTAGAAGCTGTCTTCTGACAAGAGGACCAGCACTTCTGTTTTTTATAAATTAACCACTGCGGTTGAGCCCTTTTTTCCTGCACATCAGCACTCTACACCATGTTGAGGAGTGGAGTGCTATTATCACTCTCAGTAAATTTGGTGGAACTCCCAGCCCAGAAGTTTTTTTCCCAAGAGTAGGCCTGTCTACTATATTGAAGGCTGAGGAAGAGTCTATAAATCCAGTATACAGAATTTGTGACTTTCCAACTACTTACATGTCAATTAGAGTTTGTGTGATCACAATATTGTCTGTAACGGAATGCTTGTTCCCATGCAATTATCCTTTTGGAAAAAACTCAATCCTGCAGTCGTTCTGAGATGCAACCCGCAGAGATTTTCCTTGCTGCACCAAGTAGAGCAATTTGCCAGAAATTGCCAGATAGGGAACGTGAGTCTTTCTTATGTGGAGGAATTATGATGCTTCCTTTCCAGGAATTTGGAACTTGACAAGTTAAAAAGCAGTACTTAAAAAGAGGAGTTAAGAACTTCCCCATGTCTCAGGGTCCTTTTTTATTACTATACCAGAATTCTATTGGGGCATATAAATGAAGATATTTTTTATTTTTGCAATCACCATATCTTGTGACAGAGGAAAGACCTTTTCTAGGATGTTCGTTACGGTATGAAAAGCAGGTTGATTCATTTCAGTAGTTATATTTTCTTTATAGAGATGTGAGATATAATTTGTCCAGGCTGAACAAGGGGTAGAAACTGTGGATGGGGGATTTTTGGTGTTGGTTATGGAAATGTAAACAGGGATTTACATTCACCAGCACTGCAATTCACTCATATTAAGAATTTCAGATCAATGCCGATCATGCCAATACAATCCAGTGCTGAAAGCCCTTGGATTTAAGGAAAACGTCAGTTGTAATATACAATATCTGTAGTCTAAGACAGTTGCAAGGGGCTCACTGAAGGGAAGGATTATTCAATTTGTGGCTAATAAGAAAAGTATGAAAAGATCTCTGGTGCCGTGTTAAATTGCCACATGCTAGCCCTAGCAGAAAACAGTGCCGCACAGGGAGAGATTAGGGAAAAAGCTAAAATTCTCAGACAGAGAGATAGAGGTGGTGCGCCGTTCACCCTAGCTATGAAAAACGTAAGAAGAGTAGAACTGCAAGGTGTCTTTGTGTGGAAAGTTAGAAATAACATTTAAATCAAAGACCATTAGTCTGAAAACGGGGGTGTTCTGAATTTATGAAAAACAGATTAGGCAAATAGGAGTTAAATTCTAAGAGACACAATAGAAGCAGATCCGTCTATTGCCAGAAATCTTAAATGCTGCAAATTATCTGAGATTAATGACCAGTATATAAGTAGGCTCTCCTCCCAAACCAAAGAGATCAATCCAGCTATAAAGCCAGGAAAGAACACTGTCCCGATGGTGTGGGTTTGGGATAGATATCTATAGTCATTGGAAGGGCCTAAGACAATAGATTTAGATCCCTATAAGAAAACAGAGCTCTTCATGCTTGACATTGTAGATATTCAGTTTGAAGTAAAACATATATGCTGTAGAAATAACATACCTCTCCTTTTGCCCCTTTAACACCTGATTCACCCTGCAGATTAAAATTGAATTATTTGAGTTATTTAAATTGTCATAGCTTAAAAACTATCATTTGGATAACAGGGATATAAAGGTATCTTTACCCTCAGTCCTGGGCTTCCAGGAACTCCTACTTCTCCCCTTTCACCCTAAAAGAAATGGAAAAATATGTTCTAAAATGTGAATACATTTATCGTTTGTAAATGTACAATTCCAGAGGAGGTACATAACACTGTAGCTTGATGACCTAATACTAGCACTGACACTCATACTGTAAACGTGTGCCTAAACTCTCTTTTTGTGCAAGTGGCGCCTGAAAGTAACAGCCACTTTAAAAATGTTTTTCAAATTACTATCCAAAATATTTTCAGAATACATTCACTTTTTTGTATGTTAACAGGCATTACATTCTTTACTAAAACAGTATGTATGATTTGAAAAGCTCAAACTATTTTCTTGATAATAAAGTCCTTGCTGTCAGACATCACCCGACAACTCACCTAGACGTCTACCATCAATCAACAAGATCCTTCTTACCCATCCTTCCCCTCACAAAACCAAACCAAAGTGAGTACACTTGTGTCCATGGACTACACCTCCAGTAGTAAAGATAAAACAGGTATTACACCAGCCATTTGACGCTCTCTGCACAGCTCATAAAAACATGCTCCTAGGCACATAATATTCAGCAACCCCCACTTCATCTGAAGCACTTTGCATCAGCTAGTTGTCCATGCATTAGCAACAGCATATAACCCATCTCCCGCTACATTATGACATTGAGAACACAAAACACAACAAACACAATTCCCCTATTATACAAACCTAGCAAACATGACACGACACATTGTTCCTAATGAAAAAGCTACAACTCCAGGAATTTGCCATGCAATATTTCACACACAAGGAACAGGACACGTGTACATCTAACACAATAATTCACAAAACCAAAGTTTTACAGACAAGAGACAAGAAAATATCCCTCCACTCACAGAACTGTACATCCTGAGACTAAATTCAAAACAATGAAGCACTTAACCCCTTGAGTGCCCATGACGAGATGGTCTCGTCATGGGCCGCGGTTGCGCTGTGCCCATGACGAGACTATCTCGTCATGAACCCCGCCCGCTAATTCAACGCCCGGCACAGGGCGGGGAAAGGGCGGGGCACACAAGGGGTTAAAAACTCTGAAACCATACTTTTCAATAAAGCAACGTCCGATCTAATTGAGATGCACTCAGCACAGAGCAAAGAGAAGGTCATAATAATAGCTATTCCACTTGAGAAAAAACTCATCAAAGCACTGTGACTTCCTGATAGTCCATCCAGAAATTGCAGACTCAACAGGTAGCAAATTACTAAAGCATTATAACAGCAATATGATAGTCAGGGCTCTCAGGATGCAGTCCTGCCCATGCAATATTACTTCTGCCGACTCCCCGTGTACCAACACAAACACATCTATCCATGGGTACAGATGCAGGGAACAAAAGTTGTGTTTGCTCTGGTCATAGAATCTCCACTCAGACACACACTTCGTCCGCACAGTGGGTGGTCAACCACAGCATGTGTTGACACTCACCCACACAAATTAGAGCCACTGCTGCATTTGATGGCACTTTAACATATTTTGGTTTTACAGTGCAGGGCAGGCATATGCACTTCACAAACTGGTCACGGGGCTAACAGACATCATGCATCCACCTCACCCATGGCAGGGTGGACTGAAGTATTCACAGTACTTCACTGGAGCCCCATGTGAAATAGATGTTGGCAGGCGGTAGAATCAATCTGTTTTACTGCCCACGTAAGAGGAGCTGGCATTATTTCTGCAATCCCCCTCTGTCCACATTGCAGAACAGTGTTGTGAAAAATGGCCCCATTTTTGTGGTCGCCCCCCATTTTAGCCTAAATGATATTGATGATTTTAAGACTCTGTGTTTCCCCATAAAACATGTGCTGTACATTGGAACTCCTTATTTGGCCAACTTAACTTCCCCTAACTTTCACTGTAAATGGATCTTAAGGCAAAATCTCATACCACTACCCTCAACAGAGGGGATAGGTGTGTAGGACTTGGCCTTTTTGGCTAAAGATCCCTAAAACTTTTTGCTTTCCCCCTAGACCGTTTTCCTGACATAGAGTTGCCAATTTAGATGCTTTGGGTCTTTTGCCACTGTTGCTCAGTGTCAAAGTACAAGTGTTCCCTGGGTAAAGTGAAATGGTAATTGGTTGGCCATGATTGGTATGTTTGCCTTACTAGTAAAGTCCCTAGTGATGTGCATTCTGTGTGCCAGGGCTAGTAATGCAAAGGTGCGCGGAGAAGGGAACTCAGGCCTGCAGTGTAGGGCCTGCGCGCAGTTTGCTAAGTTAGCATGTTGTCCTGACAAGTGCAACCACCTGTCCGGCCTTACTTTCCCTTTTGTGTACACAGTGGGCACCCCTGTGGTAGGTCCCGGGTAACCCCTGGGCAAGGTGCAGTCTAAGTTAAAGGCAGGACATATACTGAGGTGTGTGCTTTGTCCTGACAGTGAAAAAGCACTCCATTTCGTTTTCACTGGTGAAAGGCCATCCTGCCCATAGGACAGAATGGGGGTGGCTGGGTATTGTGTTTTGTTAGCCTAGTTTCCTATAAGTTTAAAATGGGGAGGTGAAGTTTAGTATGTATGAACTCACAGTGTCATAACACATCTTTCTATGAAAGTGGTTTTGTCACTGTGTGTTCAGAAACCACTCTTTTAGAAAGTGGCTGAGTTTTGTGCTTTAAGCATTTCTGTTTGTCTCTGCTGAATGTGGATTCACTGGATCTGAGAGGTGAGAGGAGCTGGAGAAAGTCTTGACCCAGGGAGGGGTTGAGATGGCACCAGGCTGACTGGCATCTGGAGAGTAGGCGAGGAGAAGCCCCGGGAGGTGAAGAGTCCTGGGTTGCTGCTATAAAACAATTGACCTGTCTCCTGCTGAGTGATTAAGGATCCAGACCCCCAGTGTCAAAGGGAGAATGGTGACACTGGGAGGGAGACATCCAGAACTGATTTAGGCAGGGGTCAGGGACCCCTGAGCACAAACGAACTTCAAAGACATTTAGGGGTATAACTATGAGAGCTGAGGCCCCTGAACGTTGGAATAGAAATGGATTGAGACTGAAAAGGCTTAGACCCATTTCGTGGTCAAGAGGAACCACTGCTAAGGAAGGAACAACTGAAGAGACTGCTGGGGAAGGACCAACCCTTGCTTCGTGATCTGGGGCTGGTCTGCAGTTTGCTGTTTTAACCAAGGAACAGGCTATTGGAACTGTGCTTCGTGAGCTGGGTCCCCCTGCTTGAAGAAGACTGTGCTTTGTGCTGTGTCTTTTTACCACAAGGGCCCGAGGTGAGCTGGCTCCCTGTTTGGAAGCACAGGAACATAAAAGTTTCCGGAGAAGTTTCAAGCGATGCAGTGGGCGTGTGATGTGGCAGCTTGAGACCCTCGGAAGGTGTGCCCTGTGATCTTGGACACACGGAAGAGAAGTGAGACTCGGACGCGCTGGGTGTGTGTCGTGGTGCACAGGAGGCACTGGTGAGGAGTACCTGGTCAACGTGTGCACCGAAGGTGGAGAGAGTCTCGGACACACTGGGTGCGTGTCGTGGTGCACAGGAGGCGTTGGTGAGGAGCGCCTGGTCAGTGTGTGCACTGGAGGTGAAGTGAGACTCAGACGCGCAGGGTGCGTGTTGTGGTGCACCACAGGTGTTGGTGAAGAGCGCCTGGTCGGCGTGTGCATCAGAGGTGGAAGGAGTCTCGGACGCGCAGGGTGTGTGTCGTGGTGCACAGGAGGCGTTGGTGAATAGTGCCTGATCAACATGTGCATCGGAAGTGGAGTGAGTCTCGGACGCGCAGGGTGCATGTCGGGGTGCACCGGAGGCGCTGGTGAAGAGCGCCTGGTCATCGAGTGCACCGGAGGAGAAGTGAGGCTCGGACACAGTGAGCCTGTCATGGTGCGGCCGGGGGCGTTGGTAAAGAGCGCCTGGATATCGGGGCACCGGAGTTGGAGTAAGTCTCAGTGAAGCAGTGTGCGTGGTTTGGTGCAACCTGGGACTGTGGAGGTGATTGGCTGATCATTGTGTGCGTGTCTTGGAGACAACTGAGACCGCAGAAAGGAGTGCCTGGTGAACGTGCACACTATATACGGACTCTATGTAAGGTTTTGGAAGATATTGAGCAAATAATCCACAGTTCACCAGCTCTTTACCATGCTAAAGTTAAATATGCTTAGTTAAATAGGTATTAAAAAGTGAACCAGACTCTGGAACTAACGTTTCGAAGAGGGACTGAACTCTGATAATATTAGTAGCTTTGTAAAGTTTATCTGAACAAGAGGGACACAACTAAGTAAAATGATCATGCAATACGTTTTTCTTAAATACTTATTTTATATTGTTCAGAAGCTGTGATTAATATTGTTTTACATTCTATTTTAGGACCGATAATCTGGACTTTCGTTTACTATTTTATTTTATAATGCCTTATTTAAGCGGTTTATTGAAATGTTAGTACTGACAGATACATTTCTATTGTAACTATGAATGTATTGTCTATTCTGCTGTGCAATAAACATGATCACTACTGCTGTAAATGTCAAAGCAAAGCATGCTTTTCACTGATTGCTCCCAAGCTGCCCCAAAGTGCATATAGCTGCTTCTCCCATTTACTTAGCGAGGCATTTGCAGAGGGTGATCCCAGACTCCAACTCATGGCAAGGGGTTAAATGTTAGTTAAATAAGGGGAATCTGGATTACATACCAAAACTATTTTCTACAAGAGAATTATTAAAAAAAGTAAAATACATTGACATGCTTGGAAATTTTGAGAGGGCAGAAATATCACCTGTGCTCCTTTCATGCCATCATCGCCTTGTGCGCCCTGCAAGAGACAAAATAAAATTAGTTACCTAGATTGGTGAAGAAGTCTTTTTTTACTTTCCACCTTTTCTTTACCTCTCTCAATATAGTGCTAAACAGATGTTTATTTACATTGTGCTGAGCATTCCTGATTGTTCCATCTCATGTTCCGCTGGGCTTTCTGATACGCCAATTGCATTTGAGCCGTTTAGCTTTTTACCATCCTATGAGCAGCCTTGTGAAGTTGAAAGAAAATCTTGTGGTTTATGGCAATGTTTGTAACTTCCATTATATGGATAGAGGGATGTCCTCTAAGATGTTTCATTTACATGAATGGGTAGCAAAAAATGTATTTATCTATATCAAAGTTTAGTGTAGCACAGCATGCAGGCTTTTGGCTGCTCTTTTGTGCTCCTTGTATGGTCTTCCTACCCAATAATGCTTTCAAAGAAACTATCCTATACTATCAATCAAACAAATGAATGTAATTATTATTGTTAAACCATACATGAATAGCTTGAATTAAAAAATTTCAAAGCTACAAATGTTTAATGTGTTGTTGTACTTAAATAAATATGTATATTAAAAATGAAAGACAAGAAGGCAGCGTACATAAAAATCACAGAGTTGCGTGATAAAAACCTGCTATCAAACTATTATATCCTACTCCATCTAAGTAATTCATTCAAGTAGGGAAGGTGAAGTCTTATTTACAATTAATAGCCGAAGCAATGCCGATGTTTCAGTGTACAAGACCTCCTCAGGACAGAATGGCATTCTTTAATCCCCAAAAGAGAGAATTAGATGATTAAGAGGATATTGCATCAATGGATAGAAAGCATCTAGGACCCCTTGCTACAGTAACACCTTCTGTAATGTGTCCAAATCCCAGGAGAGGGTCACCATCAATACATGAGAGGCCTAAGGACTCAAAGGCGATTCATTTTCTCCATTTTAAATGGCCGCCATAAATTAGAAATAAAGGGCAAACAGACTCATAAGTAATTAGTAATGCCCAAAACACCTCACTGCTGCTAAATTGCCCAGACTGGATTTGACATGAATGAAAAAGCTTTCTTGTTCTTATGCCATTCATCTACTGATGGTAATCAATTTCTGGGATTTAATCCGATTACGGATGGTTTTACAATGGCTAAATAGTCCATCACTGCCTCCTACCATTTAGAGAAGACACCCTTGTGTTGCCCATGTATATAATTAATTCATCAACACTGCTAACCTACCATGTGTACAATTAAATTCATCAACACTGCTTACTGTGGCTAAACAAGGAAGGTAATGGAAAAAATACCTCTATTTTTTAAGGACAGGATGTCAGGCCCTGTTTGGGTGGCACAGGGCACACTGGTTAGTGGGCCCCAACCAGTGTGGTAGTGGTTGTCTGCCCTTGTGTCCTAGCATCCATAATACTATATCTCATCAAACTGGGCCAAGTACAACCCTTTCTGCACTTGACTCGCAGGGTAACGAGGTTGAGCAGTGACAGCCTTCAGAGAGTCAACTGATACATTAACTTATTGTCCAGCCATGTGCTCACCTTTTATGGAACAAAAAGTACTTAATATCACATCGGTACTTAATACTACACACTCGGATGGGTGTGACATGAATATATATCTTTACAACAAATGCGCTACATCGCATTCCATTACAACGTGAACTATTACATCGCAAGTCGTTACAATGACTTGCTGTAGGGGGTGCGCTGGATTTAGGAATAGTATAATTTACTATTCCTACTCCAGTTTGTGCAACATTCGGGAAGGTGTTGGATTGTAAATACAACACCAGCGCACCCCCTACAGCAAGTTGTTGAAACGACTTGCGATGTAATGGCTCGCATTGTAACAATGTGGTCATTGTAACAATGTGGTTGTTGTAACGACCGCATTGTAATGGAATGCGTTGTAGCGCATTCGATGTAAACAATGTCTCCCGTGTGACATAAAGGGTTGTATTAAGCTGTGTTCTTTTTTTTTTTTTACATTTATAAAGCGCGATGGCTACCCGTAGGCCTCCCAACGCTGCAGACAGATAGGCAAGGAACAGGAGACAAGGAAAGGAAGCTAAAACAGCCAAGTTTTTAGTAACCTGCGGAAGGATAAAAGGTTAGGTTCCTTCCGTATTTGAAGCGGAAGAGCATTCCAACCGGTGGCACCATTATATGAAAAGGATCGGCCACCACGTTTTCTGCTACTGTTTGTCATCAGCCTTCCTGAAAAAGCAATCAGAGACACATAAAAGTCCAGTCCCTGCCTAGCAACTTCCTCCGCTTGACCAACAGAAAGTGAAGCCTTAACATCTACCAAATGGCAGTGCCCCAGAAGGTCTAATCAGCAGTCCTTTGCTAACAGGGCCCTTTTGGAACTCCTTAAGGGAGTCCTGTCCATCCTCCTCATCTCAGTACTTGGGTCTCCACTCTCCAGCTACAGGACTGCAGGAAATACACTTTCACTGTCTGGATGAAGCTGTACTCATCGTCATCTTGTGCCATGCAAAATCAGAGGCATCCACAATGGAGCCATCCTTGGTTGTGACAAGGTTGGCCATTAGTTGTGGTGTTTTTAGTTTTGTTTGTATGTGGTATGTGCGGCCAAAGTACAGGTGTTTTCTTCACTTTTGTGGTAGGGTTGGAGGCGACCACTGCGTGAATTGCTTACTTGTCTGTAATTTCCCACCTGTTTCCTCTTCCTCCCAATTGTTTATTTCACCAGAAGCAGCATCCTCTCTGCTCCGCTCCCTCTCTGTAACTGCCAATCCAGCCTTATAATCACACTGCAACATTCCATGGCCTCATAGTTGAACAGATGAGGGAAGGCATGACAAGACAGCAGATTATAACACTTAAGTAGTGTTTCATCTATTCATTGACTGTTCCCATGAGGAGCAGAGTAAAGCCTGATTTGCATATGGCTGGGTCCAAACTGAGTTGGCATGGTGGGTGAAAAACGATGGATTGGGATGCAGCCCTGAGCGATTGTCAGTTGCTGAGATTACATTTCAGCATTTCATCCATCACCTTGTTGTTGTTTCCAAAACAGAGTTAAGCACTATCACAGATCCGGTTTAAAAGCCTGACCATAGTAGATAAATCCATCTCTGGAAAAGCACCTTCATGATTAAAACAATGCCTCCCATCATAATACCCAATGAAGGCCCTTATTTAACTAATTAGAATCTGGTCATCCCCTCTCAAAGATGAAGGAAAGGGGTGAAACCAGTAACATTCTCATCAAATTTCTTTGGTATTGACTTTTCCTGCAAGATTACCTAAAATTGGTGCTTCCCGTTTATGTTTCCTCTACTCTCATCAGGACCTGCGCTGGGCATGGCAGCTGCCCAGGGCCTCACACTCAGCCAACCAGCATGGGGCCCCGCACCAGTGCAACACACCACCAAAACTCTTGTACCTGTGCTTATCCCATTGAAGAAAGGTGTCTGTTTGCAACTGGGCTTACAGGAAGGGGCCCCCACCCTGGGCCTCTCAGGGATGCTGTGGGGAGGCCATGGGGTGGCCTTGGGGAGGGGAACACTTCACCTTGTGCTAGTTGCAAGGAGACGCATTTTGTCCTGCAATTAGGCCTCCTTCCCGGCTGCCCATTGAGAGACACTGCGGGACACCTTTGTAAGCACTTTACCATCTGCACAGTTTTAACTCTCAGCCTCCAAGCTATTCTCACACATTCAGCCCGATAGGAGATGTGAAAGAGGTGCTTGTAGGAGGCAGCGAGGGGAGCTGCGGCCCAGGAGGAATCTGCACAAAGCAGCTTCCGAAGCCCTGAAGGTGTCAATTATGTAAATTAGTGCGGGGCCCCAAAAATTCTAGAACTGGCCCTGGCCCTCATTATGAGTATGAATGAAGTGACCTCTTATTTTGGATTTTGGAGAAAACAGGAGTTTCCACCCAACTCGAAGTTATGAGTCATGCAGCATAACGTGGTTTTACGACATTTCGTAAAATCACGTAATACCGTGTGACAAATCCACCAGGTCAACCCGATAAAACATATCCTCAGAAAAAGGGCTGAAATTCACGGATTTTATGAGGAACTAAGTGTTGTAATACCGATTTCCTCACATCGTTCCCCATCCAGATTTGAAACTTGTAATAGCCCGTACAATGTATGATAATACATCCTAGTAACTTTTTACCGATTCATAATTGGGGCATGATGTTGTATGCAGCTGATGCTGCACCACTGTCATTATACGTGAAAAAGTAAAACAATGACCGTGAGCAATATTCGCTTGTGCAGTTTGCTCACTCACAGTCCGACTTACAATGCTATTTCCCGGAAAAAGTATGTTGTGAACCTCGACCACAACCTGTGAATTTTTGCAAACATGTTGATGAACGTGTGCATTTTTGTATTGCTATTGGATTTTGTTTGTTTTATGTTAAAAAGTATTAGGAATTTGAACTATGGAGCATCTTGTTTACTAGAGAGAATAAAACCAGGTTCATGTCGCATTTTGCTGAATTTCAGTTTATTTGTGAATCTGACTCCAAACATATTCTTTAGAAGTTCAAATTAATTTCACACTTGTTATCGAGCTATCTATTTTATTTCTAAATTAGTTGGGTACATTTCTTTTAAATGTTTTTAACCTCCAAATACTCATATGCACACTAGGTGGCGCTATTACACAAAAGTGTGAAGATATGAGAAAACACGATTCTCATTAAACTACACTTATACTTTACTAAATATATAATGTAAATCGTTGACATTTCATACATGTTATCTGACTAGCCATTTACTTTTTCTAAATCAATTTGGTGCATTTCTTTTAAATGTGTTAAACCTCCGACTACTCATATGAACACTAGGTGGCAGTATTACGAAATAAAAGTGTGAACATATGAGAAAAACACGATTTTGATTAAACTACACTTTTACTTTACTAAATATAATGTAAAAAAACGTTGATATTCATGCAAGGTACAAATGAACCTTAATTTTATATTTTCTTCATATCTCTATCTGGAGAATATATTTCTAGGTGGAGGATTTCCTTCCCCACAAATTTATGTTATTCCTTCAGGCTCTAATATTTTATGTTTAAATTGTGTGTGAAAACGCCACGGGAGAGAGTTGTGAATACCCACAAAGCTACTATACCGTGGAAGTTCACTTCCTGTCCAATAGTCCTCGTCCTGCAGCTTCACCTCTGTTTGATTCACTGCATAGACCTATATCACAACACGGGCAGCAATACCAATGCATTAGTTCCACACAGGGGTGTAGATTCAATGGGAATTGGGGGTTGTTTGAGGTGTGACACCCTCAATGCATGCATTCTTGGCTTGGTAGTTGGGTCTGTAGATCTTGAGTTGGGATCTGTCAGGTCTGTGTTGATTTTCCTTGTCATTCCTGATTTGCTGAGAGGTTTTAACTTGTTCATTTATTGGATTGAGAAATTAAATGTATTGACGGGTTCACCAAAAAAGCAGTAGTTCTGTATCCATAGAAGTAATCCTTGAATGAATGCACATTGCCTGCCCTTTGGAATCCCACCAAAATTGGCAGTATAGGCTTGGAAAGCAGCGCAAGCCCAGATGATGGACGGAAGCTGAACAATGCAAACATTCACCCCCAGTCAACAGATCTGGGTTTAATCCATTGCTTTTTTGACCACCACGCCACCCCAGTTTGGACCCAGCCATATGCAAATCAGTCTTGACCCTGTTCTTCATGGGAACAGTCCAGCCCAAACTGCCAAGCCATGTCCTCCCTGGACCGCAAACAAGCATCCTGGGACCAGTTTCCGGGAAACACCCTTCATCAGCCAGGCTAGCTTGAATCCAGTGGAGCAGTGAGCATGGGACCCACATTTGGACATACCCTTCCCACTTAGGGCGACAAATGCAAAAAGAACATATAATGGACGGAATGCTGAACAATGCAAACATTCACCCCCAGTCAACAGATCTGGGTTCAATCCATCGTTTTTTTGCCCACCATGCCACCCCGGTTTGGACCCAGCCATATGCAAATCAGGCTTGACCCTGTTCCTCCTGGGAACAGTCCAGCCCGAACTGCCAAGCCCAGTCCTCCCTGGACCGGGACTAAGCATCCTGGGACCGGTTTCGGGGAATCACCCTTCATCAGTCAGGCTAGCTTGAATCCAGTGGCGCAGTGAGCATGGGACCCACGTCTGGGCATATTGTTCCCACTAAAAGAAACAAATGCAAAAAGAACAGATGATGAATTGAATGCTGAACAATGCAAACATTTACCCCCAGTCAACAGATCTGGGTTTAATCCATCGTTTTTTTGCCCTCCATGCCACCCCAGTTTGGACCCAGCCATATGCAAATCAGGCTTGACCCTGTTTCTCCTGGGAACAGTCCAGCCCAAACTGCCAAGCCAGGCCCTCCCTGGACTGGAAACAAGCATCCTGGGACTGATTTTGGGGCATCACCCCTTATCAGCCAGGCTAGCTTGAATCCAATGGTGCAGTGAGCACAGGACCCACGTCTGGGCATACGCTTCCCACTTAGAGTGACAAATGCAAAAAGAACTCACAATGGAGGGAATGCTGAACAATGCAAACATTCACCCCCCAGTCAACAGATCTGGGTTTAATCCATCAGTTTTTTGCCCACCACGCCACCCCAGTTTGGATCCAGCCATATGTAAATCAGCCTTGACCCTGTTCCTCCTGGGAACAGTTCATCCCGAACTGCCAAGCCAGGTCCTCCCTGGACCGGGAACAAGCATCCTGGGACCAGTTTTGGGGTATCACCCCTCATCAGCCAGGCTAGCTTGAATCCAGTAGTGCAGCGAGCACGGGACCCACGTCTGGGCATACCCTTCCCACTTAGGGCAACAAATGCAAAAAGAACAGATAATGGACGGAATGCTGTACAATGCAAACATTCACCCCGAGTCAACAGATCAGGGTCTAATCCATCTTTTGTTGCCTGCTTCGCCAGCCCAGTTTGGACCCAGCCATATGTAAATCAGTCTTGACCCTGTTCCCCCTGGCAACAGTCCAGCTCATACTGCCAAGCCAGGTCCTCCCTGAACCGATAACAAGCATCCTGGGACCGGATTTGGGGCATCACCCCTCATCAGCCAGGCTAGCTTGAATCCAGTGGCACAGTGAGCAAGGGAAAGAGGTAAACATTCACCCCCAGTCAACAGATCTGACTTTAATCCATCTTTTTTTTTGCCCACCACGCCACCTCAGTTTCGGGCTGGACTGTTCCCGGTCAAGGCTGATTTGCATATGGCTGGGTCTGAACTGGAAAGGCATGGGGAGCAAACACATGATGGATTTAGGCCGAGATCTCTGTACTGGGTGAATGTTTGACATTGTGCAGCATTCTGTCCATCAATTTTTCTTTTTGCATTTATCACCCCGAGTGGGATGGGAATGCCCAGACGTGGGTCCCATGCGCTCCATTCCACTGGAGACAAGTTAGCCTGGCTGATATGGGGTGATGCTCCGAAACCGGTCCCAGGATGCTTGTCTCCAGTCCAGGGAGGACCTGGCCTGACAGTTCTGGCTGGACTGTTCCCCTGGGGACCAGGTTCAAGACTGTATTGCATATGGCTGGGTCTGAACTGGAAAGGCATGGGGAGCAAAGAAACGAAGGAAAAAAACTATGGATTTAGGCCGAGATCTCTGTACTGGGGTGAATGTTTGACATTGTGCAACATTCTGTCCATCAATTGTTATTTTTGCATTTGTCACCCCGAGTAGGACGGGTATGCCCAGACGTGGGTCCCAAGCTCTCCATCCCACTGGAGACAAGCAAGCCTGGCTGATGAGGGGTGATGCCCCAAAACCGGTCCCAGGATGCTTGTTTCCAGTCCAGGGAGGACCTGGCCTGGCAGTTCCGGCTGGACTGTTCCCATGGGGACCAGTGTCAAGACTGCATTGAATATGGCTAGGTCTGGACTGGAAAGGGATGGGGAGCAAAAAAATGAAGAAAAAAAACCTATGGATTTAGGCCCAGATCTCTGTACTGGGGTGAATGTTTGACATTGTGAAGCATTCTGTCCATTCATTGTTCTTTTTGCATGGCAGTAGTAGGCTTGGAAATCTGTGCAAGCCTTAGCTTCCGGGCATACTACTGGCAATCAAACACCCCAAAGATGATGGAATGAATGCTTACAAATATTTTAACCACTGGTAATCGCTCGTTGAAGCATTCCATCCCATGATTTTTCACCCACTATGCCACTCTACACAGAGGCTCACCTAATGCAAACCAGTACTTACCCTGTTCATTATGGGAACAGTCCAACCCCAATCTTGGTCATCCCCGCCCTCCAACATGCATCTCACTGCTATCCTAATTAGGACATTTGAGATTCACACACCCCGACTCTCACTGACCCACACCTGAAGCTGCTAATCCTATGAGTGGTAGTTATGTTGGGATGTAGGAATACTGCATTTTTCCAATGTGTTTTTTGAGGGTGCATAAGACATAGTGAATTACATTGGGAATCAGAGTTAACACAGCCAAATCAAGATGTAGTGCTGCATTTACACTCCTTTTCTACCTGAAAATTTCACCAGATTTTAGCCTATGAAATGTCAGTGGGTGAGGGAATCATTAAGGTTTAATTCTAACATAATTTGTAATTTCCAATTTAGCCACGCTTTCTGGTATAGAACGAATAGAAATTTTACCGTTCTCTGAATTAGTGTTTTACTAATGATTTTGAGCAGGAGGAAGTGGATTTGTGGGATAGAATGCCATAAATCATGATTCTTTGAAACAGGATTTGTGTACTAAGCCTGGAAACAGCCCATGGCGTTCTGGTTTGGGTTGTGAATTAACTTCAGTTAGAAGCCTTTTTGCATAAAGAAATGCAGATATTAACTCACCTCCCCCTTTCTTGGAAATGCCTACATTCTCACACAATCCTCAGACATTAAGAATTATTTTCTCTTTTTTATTTTCATTTTCAGATGCTGCAACTTGAATTGTGTAAATATGCATTGTGCGTTTGTAAACACAAGCCAGGCTAGCAATTATGACGACCCGGTTACTTATGCCTGAACATGATAAATACTCAGAGACCCAGCTAGACTTTCTGTTATAAGCACATCATGCAGAGCAGTCATGATGAAGAAGGCATCTACCCCAGTACACAGCAGACACAAACCTACCTCTGGGCCTGCCATCCGATTAATGCTTCCTTGTGCCAGCCTTGACAGCCATGCAGTAAACGGCAAAACAATAATCAGCCAAAATATGGAACATCATCCCAAGTAGTCATCCCTGACATTTTCATGAAAAAACACATACCCGAATGACAGCAAGGCTTTGCAGAACCAAAGGAGCTAGCATTGGCAAAGCCAATAGGTCCTGTTAATGCGAGAGCCATTAGCAAGTTGTTTTAGCCAAGTTGTACACTATTCAAGGCATGGCATGGGGTGGAGTGGGATAGATTAGAGTCGAGTAGATTGGGGTAGAGTGGAATGGGGTAGTTTAGGGGAAAGTACAGTGGTGTAGATTGGTGTGGAGTGGGGGTAGAGTGGGGTAAAATTGAGTGGGTAGATTGGACTGGTGTGGGGAAGATTGGAGTGGGGTAGAATGGGTGGATTATAGTGGGTAAAATTGAATGGAGTGGGATACAATTGGGGTAGTTTGGAGTGGGGTAATTTGGGGGTGGGGTGGGAGGGGTAGATTGGAGTGGTGTATAGTGGGTTAGATTGGACTGATGTGGGGTACATTTGAGTGGTGTGTGGTAGATTAGAGTGAAGTGGAATGGGGTAGAATGGGTTGAGTGGAATGGCGTGTGGTAGATTGGAGTGGGTTAGATTGAAGTGAAGTGTAGTGGGATAGATTAGGGAGGAGGATAGTGGGGTAGATTGGATGGATTAGAGTGGGGTAGATTGGGTAGATTAGAGTATGGTAGATTGCAATGGAGTGGAGTAGATTGAAGAGGGATGATTGGAGTGGGGTAGTTTAGAGTGCGGTGGATTGGAGTGGGGTGGGGTTGATTGCAGTGCGGTATAGTGGGGTGGGGTAGATTGCTGTGGGTGGAGAGGGGTAGAGTGGGGTAGAGTGGAGTATATAGGGGTAAATTGGAGTGGGATAGTTTGAGGTGGGGTAGATTGGGGAGGGGTAGATTGAAGTAGGGTAGATTGGGGTGGAGTGGGATAGATTGTAGTGGAGTGGGGTAGATTTCAGGAGTATGGTAGATTGGAGTGGAGTGTGGTAGATTGGAGAGGAGTGTGGTAGACTAGAGTGGAGTAGGGTAGATTGGGTGGATTGGAGTGCGGTAGATTGGAGTGGAGTGGGGTAGATTGAGGTGAGGTAGATCGCGGAAGATTGGACTGGGGAAGATTGTGGTAGATTGTGGTGGCATGGGGTAGGTTGTGGTGGAGAGGAGTTGGATAGATTACAGTAGAGTTTGGAGTGGAGTGGGGTAAATTTGACTGGGGTAGATTGGAGTGGAGTAGAGAGGAGGGAGCTACATTGGAAAGGAGTCGGGAAGATTGGAGTGGAGTAGGTTTGATTGCGGTAAATTGCAGTGGAGTAGATTGGAGTGGATTGGACTGGGGTGGACCGGGTAGAGTGGAGCAGAGTGGCATAGGTTGGAGTGGAATAGATCGGGGTAGATTGTAGCAAAGTGGAGTGGAGTAGAGTGGAGTGGGGTAAGTGGTGTGGAGTGGAGGGGCGTAGAGGGGAGTTTCTTGTTGTGAAGTAAGTGGCGTAGATTAGAGTCAAGTTGAGTCAAGAGGCGATGCATGTCGTAGAGTGTGTTAGAGTGGAGGGGCGCAGAGTGGAGTGGAGTGTTGTAGAATGGAGTGGCGTGGCATAGAGTGAAAGGGCATAGAGTGGAGTGGAGTAGTGTAGTGTGGAGTATGCATGGTGTAATAGCGCACTTTCATTACAAACAACGCATTTTCAATTGAAATGACCATTACCATTGCATTGAAAAATAGTTTTACTGCACACAAATGGTAATGTGTGCAAATAGCATTACCTAGTGTATTGATGTGTTTTGATCGTATTCAAATATTTGTTTCCACCACACTTCAGAATTACAAAAACATGTGCTTCATTTGTACTAATTCTGAAATATTCTGAAACATCAGCACAGTTTGTTTTGTTTGTTGTGTGATAGAAAAAAACTTCCTACACCCTCTCCTCTTACGTGTGTACTTAGCAGGATTGTCACACACATTCTCTTACTTTGAAGTCAGAGAAAGAAAAGTAAACCCATATCTCCTTGGGAAGAGAACTTGATATATAACCTCTTCCTTTGAATGAACATGAAATGTGACAAGATAAGAACAATATTTAAAGGCCTGTTAACAGAAAGTGAGTTTGTGGAAAAATACAGCAAACAAGGTTTTGGCAACGAGAGGGACGAACTCAAGCCAGACAGCCTAAAACAAATAAAGCCAGCAAACAGAAAGCCAGCAAATGTGAGTCACAAACCACAATGCCAATGGTAAGCAACAAGTAAAATGTATTTCTAGGTCAGCTTTCTGAATATCCCAAAGATCTCTTTAGCAAACTAGACAGCTGTTCTATCTGGTAGGCTTTGACCTAAGAAGAAGAAATTTGAGATTAATGTTTGAGATGAATGAGGTTGCCTCCCATGACCATGTTCATGTCAAAACCCAAAAAACTCAATCACCCAAAAAGACTGAAAAAGGCTTCATCAACACCTAAGTCACAGAAAAAAGTGTTCCCAATACATTGCATGCCATCAGGGATCACAACCGGGATGCACTAGGCCCAACAAGATTTGTTATACAGATAGCTGCATCACAGATATAGACTCACGAACACATGCAAAAATCAAACTTACCTGCCACATGCTACCTGAGTCAACGCTCGGCAGGCCTTTTAAGACCTGTCTTGAGAATTCTTTGAATGCACCTCTTAGTACACCTTCTGTGGCCCAGAAAAAACAATAACTTTCGATGTTGTTATTTTCTCTCTCATGAAAATTAAGTCTAAGTTGAATGCAAGTCAGTAAAACTAATGGTTCAAAAAAGAGCTGCTCCACTTGAAATATTGAGGAGGGTATAAGAATGGCATTGAGAGAAATCTGGCTTGGAGAAATTTAAAACGTTTTTCAGAATCCATTGGAAGATCCTCCAGACAGCAGTGGTCCGCCAAAAGGAAACCTAGTACCGTACTCACCTAGCTTATGGAAACAGCAACCCTACTG
Organism: Triturus cristatus; assembly: GCF_964204655.1. Classification (NCBI taxonomy): domain Eukaryota; kingdom Metazoa; phylum Chordata; class Amphibia; order Caudata; family Salamandridae; genus Triturus; species Triturus cristatus. Next base: position 389,010,675 of record NC_140588.1, read on the forward strand.
AATTATTTAATTTTTTTCAACAAACCAGTATACCAGCCCGAACAAAAGATGTGCTCGACACCGCATAAAGGCATGAAGCCAACCTAATCTCATTGTTTTGCAAAATTGTGTGAATGGCAAAGCAAAATATTAAAAGCCAGTCACTGTCAACTGTCTTTTAAGTCGCACCTCCTGTAATTACTACACCAGCATTCCTATCTCTCTCTTAGGCTAAATTAAAAAAACAATAACCAAAATGGAGGACTAATAAAGCATCTTCAACTCTTGCTGAGATGTATAATGAATTTAAATATCACTCTTGTCCGGAGACTGAACTACATCATTAACTCTTCACTTGGCTGTAGGAAGACTGCATCACAATTAAAATGCGCCAGTCAGTTACCCCCAGAATAAGCTCAATGCGGATATGAACAACCTGCCATGCTATCAACTTACCCCAAACCTCCAGACTGAGGTTAAATGTTAGAGAAACAGGTGACCAGGTGTTAGACCTGGAACCATTGGCGTGTGTCTCCCTTCCATTTTTTGCTGATGTCTCCTCTGTTTTTGATATGTTTTGCTGGTTTTAGATGCTTTGGGGACTGTGCCACTGCTATGCAGTGCCACAGTGCAAGTGCTCCCTATTGTAAATTAATGTAATGGATTAATGACTCCATGATTGGCTTATTTGATTTACTTGTCAGACCCTAGTACAGTGCACCATGTGTGCCCAGGGCCTGTAAATCAAATGCTGCTAGTGGGCTTGCAGCACTGATTGTGCCACCCACAGACGCAGCATGCAAAGTGTGTCTCAGGCCTGCCATTGCAGAGCCTGTGTGCAGTCTAGTACTGACATGTCGACTTGGTAAGTGCACCCACTTACCAGTCCCTAAACCTTCCCTTTTCTACATGTTAGCTACCTCAAAGGTAGGCCCAAGGGCAGGGTCCATTGTAAGTAAGAGGTAGGACATGCCCTGATGTGTGTGGCATGTCCTGATAGTGAATTACAGCCAATTTCGTTTTTCACTGTTGCAAGGCTACCTGTCCCCAAAGGCAAAAATGGGCAGTTTGATTATAACACCTTATAATCCTAACTGACCCAGCGAACATGGTAGAAAAACAAATTTAGTATGCCTGAACTCAGAATGATAAAATACATCTTTTAGTTAAGTTGATTTTAACATTCTATGTTTGAAAATACCACTTTTAGTAAGTGGGTATTTTCTTGCCTAACCATCTAGCCTGCCTCTGCTAGGTTGTGTATTGCATGTCGGGTTTGTGAGTGACAGGAGGGCTTGGGCTCCAGCAGTCTGATGAGTCAGGGCTGGGCTGAATAGTGGCAGGAGATTGGGGGGAGGAGATATCCTTTCACTCCCCTGAGCCCTCATAGAATAGAGTGTAGGGGGAGGAGATTTCCTTTCAGCTCCCTGGGCCAGGTCTGCCTTCAACAATGCTGTCTCCACCTTCTGCCAGGAAGCTGCACAGAACTGGTGTAAGCTAGGTACAGGCACCCTCTGCCTTCAGAGGACAAAGGATTTACTATCATAAATATTGGGGCCCAGACCCCAAGACTTTAAGTCACTTCTGGGAATCAAGACAGACCTTTGCCAAGGAGAAGAACCAGAGAAGCTGAAGGAGTTGGCTGCCTGTGTGCCAGTGTGCTATTTTCTGGGGTTGGCCTGCAGTGGTTTCTTTATTGCCAAGGAAAGGAGAAGGAACTTTTATTGAGCTTTCATCGTCTTGAAGAAGAATCTCCAAGGGCTTGAACTGTGCTTGCCTGCTGCTGAAGTCTCAGGGATACAAGACTTCACCCCCAGCTCCCCCCTGAATTTCCGTGCTGGGAATTCTGTCTGCAGAAGCTTGCGTATTGTTGGGAGCTGGAAGCACGACACAACGAGAAGAAGCGTGTCGCATCCGCAGCTGTTGCATCATCAGAGAAGCGTGTCGCCACCGCAAGGGTCGCTGTCGCATCACCGGAGAAGCGTGTATCCATCGCAGCTGCTTGTCGTCGCATCACCGGAGAAGCGTGTCGTGACTGCAAGGGTCACCGTCACATCCCCGGAGAAGCGTGTCGCAGGGCCTGTCGTAGCTCAGAAGTTCGCATCGCATCAAAGACGCCATCTTGTTGCATCGCACCGGATTGTCGCATCGCATTGAGGCACCATCTTGTCGCATCTGAACCGGAACGCAACCTGAGAGCGACGCATCACCTCCTCTCCGGTAAGGAACAGACGCATTGCCTACTTTGCGCAAGCACTGAGGAACAGACGCATCGCCTCCCCCGAAGCAAGGAACCGACGCATCGTTCTCCCTGTGAACCTTTTGTGTATCTTGCGTGACGCATCCAAAGGTACTTTGTGAGAAACGTGTCGCATTTACCATCATCTTTGAACTAAGCTATTTCTAGCATTTAAAAGTCATTTTCCTATTACTGTATTTTGGATTTTTGTCGTTTGGGTTTTGTGTTAAGTCAATATAAAGAATACTTATTTTTATAAAACCTGTGTGGTGTCCATCTGTAGTGTTTTCACTGTATTACTGTATGTGTTCACAAATGCTTTACACACTGCCTCTGAGATAAGCCTTCCTGCTCGTGCCACGCTACCATGGGGTTAAGCAGGGGTTATTTTAGGAGTGTAGCCCCTTACTCTGACTAGAATCAAGGGTCTCTATTTGGACAAAGGTGCACACCATTGCCAACTAGACACCCCCAGTTCTAACACCAGGCAATTACAGTAAAACAATAAATACTTATCACTTTTATATAACTAGCAATCAGGTTTTTGGCTTGTCAAGGGCACAGACACCACCCTCATTAAAATACATCAGAAACTACAGATAGCCCTTGGGGAATATCAAGCATATACAAATATAAATACTGCTCAAACCTCTCAATTTCCTATGATACCATCAATCACGCTATCATTCACCGACACCCCTAAAAATAACTGTCCAGGAAAGCATGTGTGGATTATACCATACTCACAATGTCACCTCTCGTCATCACCACAGGTTTCGTTATTTAAAAAAAAAAAATACCTTGAATTTATGTGTTTCCCATATTTTTTACCTTTATTTGTTACAGCTGTTATTTCACTATTTCTTTCAAAAATCCTTATTTTTAAGAGGGCATGTTAACTGTACACTGGTAAAGAAATGCTTTGAATTTATGATCATTACACGAAACTGCTCAATTTTACAGCATCTTGTATGTGATGAAAACAGGGGGAAAGAAATTGATGAGAGAGGCTTGACACTGACCTTCATAGACACAGTCTAAATCAAGGTAAGGCAACAGCCTTAAGGCCCCACCTACTGGAGATGTAGGTGTACTACATAAGGCATTTTTCAGAGTGAGGGTGGGACTGACCATCTCTCAGCACCATCTCAGCCGCCATCATCTCTCAGCACTATCTCAGTCGCCACCATCTCTCAGCACCATCTCAGCCATCACCATCTCTCAGCGGCATATCAGTCATCACCATCTCACAGCACCATCTCAGCTGCCACCATCTCTCAGCAGAATCTCAGCCGCCACCATCTCTCAGCACCATCTCAGCCGCCATCATCTCTCAGCACAATCTCAGCTACCACCATCTCTCACCACCATCTCAGCCACCACCATCTGCCAGCACCATCTCAGCCACCACCATCTCTCAGCACCGTCTCAGCCGCCACCATCTCTCAGCACCGTCTCAGCCTCCACCATCCCTCAGCACCATCTCAGCCACCACCATATGTCAGCAACATCTCAGCCACCACCATTTCTCAGCACCATCTCAGCCTCCATCATCTCTAAGCACCATCTCAGCCACCACCATCTCGGAGCACCATCTCAGCCTCCACCATCTCTCAGCAGCATCTCAGCCGCCACCATCTTTCAGCACCATCTCACCCTCCACTATCTCTCTGCACCATCTCAGCCATCACCATCTCTCAGCACCATCTCAGCCACCATCATCTCTCAGCACCATCTCAGCTTCCACCATCTCTCAGCACCATCTCAGCCATCACCAACTCAGTCGCCACCATCTCTCAGCACCATCTCAGACTCCACCATCTCTCAGCAGCATCTCAGCTGCCACCATCTCTCAGCACCATCTCAGCCGCCACCATCTGTCAGCATTGGTCTGTATGGTGCCACCTGATGACCATCACCCACAGCCCTGCCCAATTCTCACCGGCCCCCAGCCTTCCCCCTGTTCTGGGCCTGTCACACCCCAATGTCATGGAGATGATGTGCGCTGGGAATCCTTATATTGTCTCTGCTGTACAAGCATTTTAGGATGATACAAAGACCACCATTTACAGAGCTACAGAAAGAGTGAATCCTTTATATTAACCAAAAATAAAATTGAGAAACAATATCAGTCTCTCTGGTTTACCTTATGTCCTTCGGGGCCATGTGCGCCCATCAGGCCAGGTTGCCCGGCCATTCCAGGTTCCCCTTTTGAGCCCTAAAACATAAAAAGTAAAAGTTAAAAACAACAAACCATTGTTTTTCTGCAGTATATCTTGTTTAAAAGTTAGTCTGACAATTGAGACTCTCTCGGGCCGATTCACAGAACTAACTTAAGACAAAATCCTAAACTTACTACTTTTGGTATTCACAGAAGTTAGGATTTTGTCTTACGTTTGTCTTAAGACAGACTTAAGACAGACTTAAGACAGACATAAGACAAACTTAAGACAGACTTAAGACAGACTTAAGACAAAATCCTAACTTAAGTCTGTCTTAAGTCTGTCTTAAGTCTGTCTTAAGTTTGTCTTAAGTCTGTCTTAAGTTTGTTTTAAGACAAACTTAAGACAAAATCATAACTTCTGTGAATACCAAAAGTAGTAAGTTAGGACTTTGTCTTAAGTTAGTTCTGTGAATCGGGCCCGCTGCCTCAAAGTAACACCAGGGATTTGGCAATGGCAGGCTCATAAGATACTATAAAATAGCATAGCAGAGCGTCATACAGCATTGCCTAAGATGAGATAAGATACCATAACATAACATGCTTTACATCATTCATTTATTTTAAGTATGTTAGATGTGTTATATCAGTTCCTTATACCAGAGGCATCAGCAAGTATGTTAAAGCTATTTTTGAAGCATGAGAGCTGAAATTTATAAATGTATTTATTAAAAGTTAATTTATAAATGTGAGAAGATTTCTGACTTTTTTTTAAATGTACCCATGAGGGCCAATGGAATTGTAAGCAAGTTGTAGATGCTTGTGAATGCTGCCCAGTCCCTATACTTCCTCCAGAAGAAAATCTGTGTGTGAAGGCTGGAAATTGAGAATTACATATACAACACCCTTTTTGCTGTTTTTTCTTTCAATTAGGGAATATATTTCCTTATGGCAAACATATCTCTCCCATTACCTTTTAAAATATGGGATTGTTTGCTTCTCTTTTCCTCACCTGAAACAGACTTGCTCCAACTATATTTTGAAGTGCAGTTACATGTGTGTCCAAAGTGGGAATGGTCATAAAAATGAATTGTGAGAACTCATGAAGGTAAGAGTTAATGAGTGTAACACAGATTTTGCATGCTACCACATCCCCCATAACCCCACTTCCTCACTCCAGCCCACCCTCACCCCCTTCCTATCTTTAACACTACACGTAGCGCATTATGCCATATATTTTCTACCATTGCCCTCAGTTTTCAGACCTAAACGTCCAGTGATCCTGTTTTTTTTGTTGCATTTTTTCTTTTTTCTTTCAAACATGTTTTATTACATTTTTTAAAAAGAACACATTAGTAATTCTGTAACAGGGTTTGCATCTTTACATCCACTCGCTTTTGCCAATATAAATCTGTGCTGATTTAACGCATACTTTTTTTTTGGAAGGTATGCCCACAGATATTTAAAAAAACACCTTAAAGCGATCATTTTATAACTCAGCATCTTAGTATCAACTATATTATTGTAGCTACAGGGGGTTGGAATGAATAGTGAATCTCTGATGATGAAGTGAGGGATGCCCTTACCCTGTATCTGGTGTTGTGTGTTACCTAAGGAGATGCTGGGATTATCTGACTCTTAGTACAGTTTGTGTACATGTGCTTGTGGCTTTCTGTAGTAAATGAAGAAGTGAACTCACTTTGTGCCCTGGAAGGCCTGGAGATCCGGGCAATCCGGCATCACCTGCAGCCCCCTAATTAGAGAAAAAAAAGTTTAACACATCACAAGATTTCCCGATGGCTGGTCATACAGTTTGGGAGTGGACAATACACATACGCGTGAAAACTGGTACACGTAATAGTACCTTTGGGCCTTGAGGTCCTTCTACTCCAGGAAGGCCTATCGCTCCGCTGTCTCCCTAAAAAAAAAAAAAAACGGATGTTAGAACGCGTATGTTATTTCCAAATATATATTACACAAGATATATATATATATATATATATATATATATATATATATATATATATATATATATATATATATATATATATAATATGCTGATTCTCTGACTGCTACTAGGTCCTGGAATGATCTGCTGCTTTCTGTCTGCAGATGCTGTCACTCTGATGGCATGTGCTGGCCATGCCCACTTACTGAGCATGCTCACAACTGTTGACGGATCTGTGCCCTGATTGGCTGATGGGCATCATCAACAAATTACTTGGCATGGCACTGGTGGCCACGGAAGCCAGGACATTGGCATATCCCATCGGCCTTCCTTATGACTTTCAGAAAAATATCATGGTTGGAGCTAACAAATAAATTGTGCCCTAATATGGCCTCCCTTGCACTTCATACACAGGATTCAGTCCTCTGCACAGAGTTCCCCTCAGTCCTCTATGCAGAGTTCCTACAGTGTGAGAAGTTGGCCTGGCATATGCTGGTCACTAGTTATAGTGGCCACCTTGCACCAGTCCAATTCGAATCTTGGTAGATAGGTTTAAGACAACCTTTTAAAGAAAGCTATCCTAGTGGTAGCTGTGGAGAGCAGCCTTCAGGCTAAGTCTCGGAGGAATGTAAAGCAGCTTGTTTGACCTTATAATCTCTTGAATTACCAAATGAAAAGGACACCACACAGGTATATATATCAAATATATATGTATTTATTCTTAGATACACTCTACTAATCTCTTTATGAGATACACATTCAAATGTCAACACTTCTCAATAAAGTAAGCACAAATATGGCTGTAGCCCTAGGGGCGTACCAGACCATATACTAAGAATAGGGTTTAACAAACTCGACTTGCAAAATGAAAAGGCCTAGGGCCTTGGGAATCGCTGGGGCTTCACTTCTGCAATGTTAGCAGGTAAGTAATCAGCCCAAGGGAGACGCGTGCAGTGTCTAAACACAGCCGCGGGTTTCCTATGGGTTTCAATGGCACAAGTCGCGGTTTGTAATTTAAAGTTTTAGGGCACTTCGGAGAAGTCATCAAGCAAGCCACTTACAGGGTAAGTATTTCGAGGGCCAACACACACTTGGGCACCGGAGTGCACGAGTTACCTTACCCACGGAAGCCGGGTGCATAGGTGTCGTTTGGTGTCGGGTCGTGATGCTGTTTTCAATGGAGATCACTAAAGACTTGCTGCTTGTGACGACTGGAGAGGTGTCCGCTGGAATCTGAAGATGGATTGAAGTTGAAGAGGACCTGAAAATTGAGGGGACAGAGTTCAAAATCACTTGCGAGTGACCGGTGGCCAGCAGGATAGATGACCACGGATGTCGCGTCGCTTCAGGTCGTCGATGGTGAGTTGTCTCTTCGCTCACGAGGTCCAGGAGAGATCGACGATGACCAGCAGCTGGGTTCGGAGGGTCTCACAACGTGTGCAGCTGATGACGGTGTCGGCAACTGGACTGGAGCCAACAAACCTTGGCATCTGCAAGTCTTGTGTGGAGTGAAGATTGAAGATGGTGCAGACCAGCAAGGTCTGATGGACTTACCCAGCAAGGGTAAGTGATGGCAGGCCCGGAGCAACCAGGAGAGCCCTTGAAGTTGATGAGGAAGTCTTCCGGTGAGTCACTAGCCAACGGGCAAGCAACCGCAAAGACGCCTTTGCAGGAAAAGTTTCACAGGAGCCCACGGTCACTCGGGACGGGGTAGGCCACTGATTTTCGGTACCAGACCTGCTAGGGACTTGGACTACAGATGGTCCAAAGCACAAGTTCGTAGAACGTTGTTTAGGGTTTGCACTCAAAATCAGTGCACGGTTCCCTTGTATTGCTGTTCCTCGTCACTCGTGGGGTCCAGATGCCACAGCTTCGCTGGGGACTCAAAATGGCCATTGAGAGGTCAGGAAATCTGCTTCAGGGGACGCAGGGACTTCGGACTCCGGCGGGAGCGGTGAAGTTTGCAGCCGTTGCTCAAGTTACTGGTGCCTGCCAAGCAGGGGAGTCACTCCTTGACTCCAAGGGAGATTCTTCAGTCTTCCAGAGATAGTGGAACGTCGAAGGGCCAGGATTCTTCTTTGTAGAGCGTCGTCCAGGTGTAATCTGAGTTGCATTGGCAATGCTTGGTATCTTATAGTGAAGATAGGGGAGGGACTAGCTCTATGACCACTCCTCTAGGAGGGTCAGGGTAGTGGGTGGTTACACCCACTTCCTTTTGTCCAGTTTCGCGCCCGAGCAGGGGCAGGTAGCCCCTGAACCGGTTGGAGCTGGCATATGCACAGAGGAGCCTACTGCTCCCCCAGTGCAGGACTTCAAAGCACTCTAAGAGTGCACCCACCCAGCTCCAATACACTAAATCCTGTCTGGGAGGTGGTAACACCTCCCTGTGACAGGATACCCTTTGTTGGACTTCCTACACTGCGAGTTTCGGTCAGCAGCAGGAGGGCAGCCCGGTGTCTGTGCTGGGGGCATCCATTTTGTGATGCCAGGGCTCTAGAAGATTTCTACCGTTTAGTACAGTGGGTACATGTCGTCCCCTCTAGAAGGGTGGGAACATACTCCCACACCAGTTACTGGTGTGGGTGTATGATTCCAAGTTGTTTGACACCAAACACAACATGTTTTGATGCAGTCATTCCAAAGTTAGCATTTACCGCGAGGTTATAATGCACTTAAGAGTATATGGTTTAACCGCATCCACAAACAGCAGTAGAGAATAGACTCTGCTAGCTGCAGGGGGGTCCTGCTCAGGCAGAAGCACCCCCTCACATAGTAAACCAAGCACCCTTCCCTCAGGATTGTTAGGGCCTGCTAGAGGGGTGACTGATAGGTTTATATGTGTGTGTATGGTGAGATATAGGAACCTATACCTCTGTGAGGAGTGCTAACACTACCTCACACAGGCTACAGTAGCAGGCCTGTGGTGTCAGATTGTGAAAGCTTCCCAGGGGTGGCATAATACATGCTGCAGCCCCTGGTAGGCCTGTGAAGTACCAATGCCCTAGGTACCTAAGGTACTATATACTAGGGGCTCATAAGGTACCACAGTAGTGCATCTAATATGCACACCAATCATTTAAGGGAGTAAGCAGATAGGCTGGGGTCCTGGATAGCAGGATCCCAGCCAGACTAGTCAAAAACCATTCAAACACCAGGAAAAAAGTGGGGGCAACCATATAGTCAGATTCCACCTTCCTACATACAGCCTGTCTGTTTCTTGCCTTTTTGGACATAGCACATTCTTGGGCACAGTAGCACCTATGTCATCCCTTCTTGGCACTAGGTACAGAGGTACAGAGTCACAGACACCCAATCTCAGCAGTGGAGCACCAAACCACACAGCACCACCACAGCAGTGCTCCCACTGTGTAGCTCTGGTTTCCAAAATTTGTGGCGGCCACCCCGTCTGCCTGAGTTTGCCACTGACCCTGATGAACACATAAGCTCGGACTAGGTTGTGAAGGTTATGTGTGGGAATAACTCATTCAGGATCTCATTGTATATACACTTAGGGCCTCATTTACAGGATTTTGAGGTAGGGCAGCGCAGTAAGTCAGTTTGCTGTGCTGCCCTGCGTCAAAGGAAAAGGGTAGGAATGCACGGTATCTATGAGATATGGCGCATTTCTGTCCTCTTTCACTGCGGTGGTGCACAAATAGCTGCCTTGCGTCAAAACAGGCACCCTTACACCATGGTCTTCTCCCCTTCCTGCCTCTTATAACACTATGGCAGGACCCAGGCCACACAGTGGTGCACTGTGCACAGAACTGCCTCTGAAATCATCCAGAGCTCTATTATTCTGTAGAAGCAGGACACAAGTCAGAGTGCATGCAGGAAGACGGCCTCTACCCACTATTTTCACAGGGTGGACGCTGTCTTCCCTGCCAAGAGGTCGGGCCCCACAGAAATGTACTGAATCTGTCCCAGTGTAATTTTCAGACACCGGGGCAATTTCTGCAATGCCTCCACGTTATCTGCTTTTGTTCCAAGCAGCAATGTGCAGGCGGGGAATGGGCTTATCGGATTCCAGCTCGTCCATAACAAAAATCAAAGTTATGGGGCCCTCAGGCCTTCCTTTGTTGAAGTATCCTGTCCGGAAGCTACCTGGATTTCACACCTAGATGCAATGTAGGGGAAACAAAAGCTCACATCTTGATATCACTTCACAGGCACTTACAAGAGGCATGCTTTTGACTTTGCTCAGTCCCCTTATATAAGATATATGATTATGCATGCACTGTAAGAATGTCAGATGTGTTGGGCTGTCCCAGTATTTACACAAATAACAAATTAAATACCACTGTTTTGTTTTAGTTTTTTGATAGCGCTTTAGCACTACTCATCCCAATCTAAGGTGGAGGAGCGATTTACAACACACCTACACATTATACATTGACAATAAATGATATATGTGTAAATCAACGTACAGGGTGTGTTACATAAGACAGTGATGGTTACAAGGTTTAGTAGCAGCGACATCGTGAACCCCTGCTTTAGCAGCTAAAGCGGGAGTGAAGGTTTTGATGGGACTCCTCTGGTTTCCGTTTGTCAGAAAAGGCTCTAGTTAACGAGAAAGGGTGGGTGGTTGGTTGATTGTAAGGACTGATGGATAGGTGTGTGAGTGAAATGGTGGATGGGTGAGTGAAAGCGTTGATGGATAGATGAATGAATGAGTGAAAAGATGGATGTAAGGATGAAAGAATGAATTGATGAGTGATAGAGTTTGGATAGATACGTGAAAGAAATGATGAATGATTGAAAGAGATGGTGGACAGATGGTTGGAAGGGGGAATGGATGGATGAGTGAAAGGGCAGATGGATGATGATAAAGGATGGATGGATTAGTGAAAGGGTGGATGAATGGGTGGAGTGAAATGGTGGATAGATGGACAGAATCAAAGGGCAAATGGATGGATAGATGGATTGGTGAAAGGTTGGATGCTGGGACGCCGAGCAGAGGCAAATTTCAGAAGCTACAGCAGGGTGAGGTTATTGATGGGCCTCCTCTCTCTACAAATTGGCAGACAAAGGGCAGTGAAAGGGTGGATGTGTGAGGCAAAGGGTGGATGGATGGGTGAGTGAAAGGATGGTTGGTAGGAAGATGGATGGCTGAATGACTTAAAGGATGTATGAGTGAAAGAATGGAGGGATGAGTGAAAGGGGGAGTGGATGGGTAGATGAGTGAGTGAAAGGGTGGATGGATGAGTGAGTGAAAGGATGGATGGTTGAATGAAAGAGAGGGTGGATGGATTGATGGATGGTATGAGTAAAAGGGAGGATGGATGGATGACAAAGGATGGATGAATGAATGAGAGAAAGAGTGGATGGAGAGATGGATGAGTGAAAGGATGGATTGATGGATGGATAGACTTGGAGATGTATGCATAGGTTTGGATATGGATGGGTGGACAGACGGACGGAATGGTACATGAAAGACTGCGTGGATGACAGAATAGAAAGGTGAAACTGTGGTTATCAGCAGGTGGATGGAAGGATGAATAGATAGATGCTTGGATGGAAGAGACATGAGAGCTTTTCTAGGAAGGATTCCTGATGACTTGCTTTGTTTGCTTGGTGCCATAATACCTTTGGCTCAAAGTGGGAGGTATTTTAATTTTCTGGCTACTCCCTTGTTTAATAGCCACATATCCTTTATAGCTCACTGTGTTATATTACAAAAATAGCAATTTATGTACTGCAAGTAACAAAAGGGTCTCTGAGAATCTAGGATTGATATTGTTTAAACTGCTGTTTTTCTACCCATGATTGTTTTAAAAATCTGTCCTGGTTCCCCTGTACCGTGTTTAGGCGTGCAGGGGCAACCCCACCAAGCCCCCATTTCGTCTGTTAAACGTTTAAAAGGCAAACTAAATCCCTTAGAGGCTAAGCACAGTGTGTATATCAAACTGCAGAATCTATTTTAAGATTTAAAATGTGTTTGGAACCCTCGTTTTTGGCTAGAAAAAGGAATTTGTTGAAGTGTACAAAAAGCAGTAATTAAGTGGTTTAGATTTGGACCTACTTGCAGGGTGAACCAGACCAGCAAAATGTGGACTAAGCCTGTCAGTAGGAGATTCTGATCTCCAGGAGCAGCTCCCTGCACCCTGGCCATCAGCCTGGGCCTTCCTGATTGGTTCTCGAGCTCCCAAGCAATCCCTGAGCCCCCACCTGCAGTTTCCCCTAAGGTTAGGTCAGTGCATCCCAAGACAGCCACCTCCATCTTGTAGCCCCAACCTTTCTGTGCCCTACAGAGCCTAGTAAACAAACAAAAGAGAAGGTGGTAAGAACACAGACTTGTGCTGTGTTTTTGAATCTTTAAAACTGCTGTTTGTCCCTGGGGCTAGGGTTACTATTGGACTTAGGGATTAGGGTTTAGTTTGTGATTGGCTGCTTTGACTAGGACTGTGATTGGTTGGAAGGACTTGGTATCCTATTTGTCCTAGGGCTAGTGCTGTGACCACTTGGGCTATTTAAGCCTAGGGCTCAGGGCATCTCAGCCCAGGCGTCAATGCTAAGGCCATAGAGGACAAGTCATGTTTGTGACTTGTTGGGCCTAGGGCCCGAAATGCTGCCCTTTTTACCATTTACCAGAAATCACCTTAACACATCCACAAACATATTAACACACTCACAGCAAATGCACTTTGCTCATTTACCACAAACATACACTAACCACAAGTCACCATCTCAACAACCACCAACACCCCCCACAAATGACACTTATACACCCTTCTACCCCATCTACCACACAATGGCACCATCACTCACACACAAAGCACCACTCTATCCTATATCACTAACAAATCCACACATCGCCACCACAGCCTAAATTCACACTATACATAACTATATCCCATCCAGACACACACTCCCTGCTCATATCAGCTCTACCCTATACTTACTCCCTAACAGACTCCTTTCTGTCACCACCACACGTATACAGTCTTCCATCATTTAATCCACCAACACCCTCATCCTCTTTTTACCAAAAAAGCACAACCACACAACCTTTGCACTCCACTCTTCCACACGTGCTACCTCTTCCAGCGATCAAATCTAACACAACTCTTGTCCATCCCCTCTCACACACCACTTACACTCTTTTCCAAAACACATCACCACCCCTTTACCATTCGGCTTTCACTCACCAGCAATACTTTACTAATAAATCCTTCTCAGAAAACAACTACATCATTATCACCTCTCACTACGCCTCAAAATCAAAACATAACACACACACCAGCACAACAAAATCTCACACACACACAACCTCATAATACTTTCCATCACAAACTAGAAACATGCACCCACCCTCCTGACTACACAAATAAAACACACCCTAAACCAGCTTTTCTGCCAAGCTTTCTCTCTTCTCCGACACCTAGCACATATACAGCAACACAGCAACTCTCTTTCAACTGCATATCATCCATTGGACTACTTAAAACCTTCCGCCATGATGCACATGCTGCACCAACACCCCTAACTCATACAACTTTCACTCTAAACAGACGCAAACAAAATAAACCACATGGCACTCTTCACAATCTCGCATCTCATGTCTACTGTACAACAAGGCTACTATACAAAAACAACGGAGCTCACCAACTCACTTTCAACCACCATCTCCACCATCTCCACCATCTCCACCACCTACACAAACAGACTCATCAAAATGCCTTCTTAGCTTGCTGGACGAGGAACACGATACAGAAAAGCTACACTATTGCAATCCTCATACAGCTAATACCAGCACAAAGAATACAACTGCTACAAGTCCATACTGCTATTCTTCTACAAAACAAAGTCACACCATCACCAAAACACAATCTCTAAACAGTCTACTAATAAATGATTGATCTCTCTCTAAAAACAAGCATCACATCTATGACCTTCTCACTGATTCACAACCTGACTTACTCTGCAAAACTTAATCATGGTTGGGAGATGACATGACTCCAGTGTTGCATGAAGTCGTTCCATTAGGCTATCAAACTATTGCACAAAATCATACAGGCAAAAGAGGCGGTTGCTTAGCTGTTATATTCAATTAAACATTAAATATCCCTAGTGCAGACAACGTCTGCATACAAGTTTGTGAGGCCCCCTTCACCAGATGCAACCCTTCACCATCTTCCTCCTGTAGCTTCCTACTCCTTTACAGACCTCCACCTAGCAATGTGACATTCCCAGACACCCTTCTAGAAACACTTTCAAACCTGATAACACTACACTCCAACCTATGCATTCTTTGAGTGACCTAAACATTTGGTTTGGCAAACCCAATGTGCCTCATCAAAATACAATCATCACTGGCCTGGAAGCACTGAACTTATATCAGATCGTCCACAAACCCACACACATAGCTGGATACATCCTAGATGTCACTTTTACAAATACAGAACTAGTTACAGTTCAAATGATTACTCAAGTTACATGGTCAGACCACCATCTGATTGCTTTCCAACATAAAACAACACAAAGGAACACACATAAAATCACCTTACATGCATCCACCTATCGACCATGGAACAAACTAAATTTCGAACACCTAGAAACTCAACTAACATCCAATACCGATCTAGGCACAATAAAGTCTGTTCAAAAACTATATCAGTGGCTACAGGAAGATTGTGATATCCTAATACCACTAAGAACAACAAAACAGGACAAAAGAAATCAAGGCCCTTGGAGAAATACAGAGCTAAAAGAGAGAAAACAGCAAATTAGAAAGCTGCATCACACCTAGCTAAAAAAACAGCAATCAAGACAAATTTCACATATAGTAATTTAACAGATTATACAAGTCAGCAATCAAAAAAGCTAAAAAGATACTGTTCAGACAGAATTCAAAATGCTAAATGTGCAAATAAAGAATTAGTTAAAATTCTCACAGAATTTCATAAACCAAATTGCATAGAAGAAACTCATCCCATTACTCAAGAATTCACAGAAAACTGGCAAATCATCACACAACCAAAGCAGACATGTTGGACTCCTATTTAAAATAAAAGAAAACCACCAGTACAGACCCTTTTCCAAATAACACCTCCAAGAGTAGGCTAACCCAGCCTCTGCATTCCTTGCACCAAATATCACACAATGAATTTATAGATCTGGTCAAAGCAAGCAGGACTGCCCAGCAGTTCTTCTTACCCATATCCACCACAAACCTTCAAGGAAATTCTCTTAACTATCTCTGCTGCCACACCAGTGAAAAGAATCATCAACAATTCCTTAAATATGGGAACATTTACAGAAGACCCAAGAAAGCCATACATGCGCCCATTACCCCGGCAACTATAGACCAATTACAAATGGTCCTTTCCTGGCCAAATTGATAGAAAGAGCAGCATTCACCCAGATGTCACAATTCATTGGAGGTAATTCCATGCTTTCAGACTTCAAACAGGATTCTGTTCAGGAAGAGGCACAGAATCTGCCCTAATTGCCATCTGGGATGACCTTAAGAGCACAGTTGACTGGAACAGGGTTGCAACTTGCTGCACTACTACTCTTAGACATCTCAGCTGCCTTTGACACAGTTGACCATGGCATTCTTCAATACAAAGACTCTGCAAAGCTGGCATAGAGGGGACTGCTCTCAACTGGATCGCATCCTACCTTCAAAACATAACAACTGTCATCCATACACCCCCTTTCTCATCCAAACTATTCTTCACAAAAGAAGGGGTTCCTCAAGGCTCTATCATCTCACCCATGCTTTTCAACATCTACATGAAGTCATTACCGGCACTGATGAATTTAACCTCACATGCTATAACTATGCAGATGACACACAAATAATTCTTACGGGAAAGCCCCAAGGTCAATGGAAACTCACACATTTTCAGTTGCCTCAGAGCTGTTGATCAGTGGGTGACATGGAGCCATCTCAAATTGAATACTTCCAAAATGCTAATACTCACATGTTGTGATTGGAAAATTTATGACCCACTTGCAGCCTGCCCATGTGATGTGGGAACACCTCCTAAAGTATCTAAGGAAGAATGAAACCTCGGAATTACCATTAACTCCCAGCAATCAATGAATGCCCAAGTGAACAAACTATCAAGATGAAGTTTCATTACTAAAACCATGTCACACATCTTCCCCCACCTGGAATTGCCACTCAAAGCCCAGGCTACTGTCTCTCTTGTACTGTCTAAACTCGATTACTCCAATAGACTCTACCGCGGATCATCTTTAACAACTATGAAAAGACTAGAACAGATTCAGAACTACCAGACTACTCCTACATGTAAAACCACAAGCCCACATTTCCCTCTGCCATGAAGGCCCTACTTTGGATTCCGGTTGCCAGAAGATCCACTTTCAAGCTGCTCTGTATCACCACATAAAGCGATACATGGAACTGGGCCACTCTTCATCAGGAATAAAATACCCAAAGGCATTCAACAAAGGAGCCTCCGCTCTAGATTCGCACCTCACCTCATGATCCCACCATGCAGCAACAAAAAAAACATAGGTGGCACATCCTTCTCTGTTCAAGCAGCCATACTATGAAACTCTTTACCCCCAAACATATCCCCACTGTTAACTATCTTATCTTGAGAAGGCTACTCACAAGTTGGCTCTTCCCCACATAGCCACCATACTCAAATATAAATGTACAGCATATTCCTGTCTATATAAGCATGTATATGGATTATATGTATCTATCTAGATATGTGTATTCCTTTGTATAAATGTGTATAATAATTATGTTTCTAAATATATATATATGCATTAGGTCTGTTTAACAAATGTACATATTACTTATGGTTATATTATTCTATGTTTAACATGTATGTAGGTCACTCCATGGATAAGTACATTTTTATCATAACTATTTATCTACAATTGCTTCACTAGTGAATTATTAAAAGCAAAAAATATATAAATACAAATAAATAAGCTTAAAGTACAGTAACACTTGAAAGTCTGAGTTTATTAAATACAACTTAAATCTAGATCTATTACCATGTGATCAAGGCCGCATGTCTGGCGGCCGAAACACGTCATTTGGACACTTGATGCTTGAATAAAACATAATTTAACTCTCAACTTTGCCTTTGGAGTCTGTTTCCTGATGTTGCGCCTTTCTTGGGATGGTGGTACCCCTGGGATCCTGCTGTGGAATATTACCTTCTTTATACATATATATCTTCCATGTACTTATGTATCTTTATATTTTTTACTTTATTCCTAATTCAGCATCTCCAATGCACTACCCTATATCTCACCCAATATCTCTCTCAATATATCCTCTATCTCCACTCTCGGACTCTTCCCAAACCTAATTCTACTACTCTTTCCAATGCACTACTCTATTTCGCACCCTATACCTCTCTAAAAATATCCTCTACCGCCATTCTCTGACTCATCCCAAACCCCATTCGTCTACTTTGATCCCCAAAATAACCCTTTCTAGACTCTTCCCCCCTCTAACACTCCTTGCATCATCTCAAAACCTTTTTTACTATTAAGATCTCCCAAACAAGCCTTTCTAAACCCTTCTCTCTGACATTTTCCCTAACACCTCCCTTTTACACACCCCAAACCTCCTCCTACTGCTATGATCTCCAAATAACCACTTTCTAGACCCTTCCCTCTTCTATCCCTTCTATCCTTTTCAACCAAACTAACAGATTCACATGTCCACTGCGCAAATTAATTTCATATTTCTCCATACTAATTCACCACTAACCCTTTTTGGGTTCTGGAGTAGTGTGCTACTCACTGAAAAGTGCTTCAACGCCTCGGTAGGGGTAGTAAGCGCTTTATAACTGCTTTTTTGGTCATTCTCGCCTTTGCACAATAAGCCCTGGGATCCAGCAGGTTTTGCTCCATATCATATTGCATAAAGCACCTCCCAAAAAATGGATGAAAAGGGCTATGAAACATTTTAAAAATACAAAATTATAAAACATCTATTGCTGGTAAATCCATTTTCTTAGGTAACTAAGTTTTTAATATAGAAATAATTTATTCTGTCTTCTTAATACTCGAGAGCAATCTGATTTTACCAGAAACGCAACTCGTATTTCATATTTTAACTGGAAAGAACATTATTTGTTCCATTCCTTTTCAAGTAAACTGTTAAAAAAAGAGAGTATATTCAGTTAACTGGTAAAAATGTTCGCCACCTTCAAACATCGCTCGAATACGAGGCTGTGAGTGTAAGGGGCACTTGGCAAACTGTAAACATTATAGCGCTTTATTCTAGGTTCATTTAAGAGTCTTGACTTTCTTTCTGCATGAGAGCAGTCTCATTGTAAGCTGCCACGAATCTAAGACTCTCTTTTCTGTGCATTTTTTTTGTTCATATTAGTTGCGCTATGCACTCTCCTTCCGCTTGATGGCGGTATATATCCATCTCCGACAAATTAAACAGTTCAAACGCTGCATACCAATCGAGGAAAATGAACCTGGAGCGAAAAGCAACTACCTATAATTTAAAGCTGACAAACATAGCACTGGCTGTAATTACCTAAAATACATATGCACATAAAGAAGCTCGTCAGTACTTGAAATGAAAGGAGATAACACATGGGGGTGCCTGAAGTGCAAGGAGATATGTGATGGTCTGGCGATGCAGAGCAGGAAAAGGGGAACGGGAGCACTGTGGGGAGGGGTTGTCATTCCTAGAGGAGCAGTGCTTAATTTGCAAGAAAATAAGTGCCAGGCCTACAACGCATGCCATTACATCTTGTGCCATTGCAACGCAAAACTTTACCCCGACTTTCTCTCGGGTGGGGAGCGCTGGAAGTTGGAATAGATCAATTTTCTATTCCAACTCCAGTGTGTACAACAGTAGGAAAGGTGTTGGAGTTAAATCCAACACCTTCTACCCACTGCTGCACACCTTTTGCGTTGCAACAGCATGCGATGTAATGGTTGCGTTAAAAAGGCTGTTTCCCACCACACATTGTCCTTGCCAGCACCGACAATGGTTGTAACAAAACAAGTACTACCATTCACACTCCTACATGTGTGACAGTTCAGACTATTTAAGGCCCCCAAAGCTATAAGAATGGCTTTGGTGGCAGATAATATTAATTTCTAATGTATATTGAGTTAATAATTTACTGTTGTTTTAGTCATCTCTAAGATAGTCAGACAGCGCCACCTGTGGTAGACTGTCACAGGCCCTGGTGCTGACAATTAAGTGCCGGTGCTGAGCACCGGAAACCACTGGCTCAAATTAAGCACTGTAAAGGAGTGCACGAGGTGTAGTGTTGGCGCCGAGCAGGGCATGTGACTGTGGGTCCCAGAGGTCCCTATGGGCCAGGCAGCTGGTGTGAGGGGTCAGTACACCAGTCCTGTGGTCTTAGTTGAGGTTGTAGGGAGCAGTAGGCGGGCAGACTTGGGTGAGTCTGGTGTGATTCGCACACCCTGAGGGGAAATGATGGCAGACATAAGGCGAGGGACCACGCAACACCGGCAGAAGAAGTTTCGATGAGGCCTCATCGGCACCTCCGGCAGGAAGGTTTAGGGCATCTTCCGGCTACAGCGGCAAGAGAGAAGGACGATCGGCTTCAGCAGAGCGGTATGGAGGAGATTGGTATGGCCCCACTGAACGTCGACTGGCAGCCCCCAAACCAGTGTAGGCCAATGGTAACATGTCAATGGGAGACTGCTGGCCCTAGCTGGGCAAGGGTAGAGGACGCTGCAGACAAGACTCTGGTTGAGTATGAGGAGGACAGCATTGAGGAAGGCTCCTGGTGAGGTGGAGGAGCAATGCGCACAGGGGGGCACATTATTGTGTCAATGTCTCGTGTGTTGCAGATGGATGGTTCAGCTACATTGATGGTGAACCAAGAGAAAAGGAATCATCTGGTGAGGTGGCAGGCTTCTGTGCGGGCACAGACCTTGACACCAAGTAAGAGAAAGTACGCAGCAACAGGCCCAGTGATGGTGTCCTTGGGTGTGGATGCAGGGTGGGGGGCAAAGAGGGGAAAGGGAGAACAGCTCCAAAAGGGCAAGTATGTTGTTGATGTAGGGGTAGGTACAGAGGAGGTAATGAGAAGCATAATAGAAGAGCAGGATAAGTCTGAGAAGGACGGTGCAGGGGCTCACAAAGAGTGGGACAAAGCAGGGACCAAAAGCAGAGAGAAAGAGAAGAAGGAAGGTTTGGAGAGTAAGGAATTGAATAATAAAAATCTACCATATATGGGGTTGATGAAGCCTCTGGGAGCACACTTAATGGTGGCCACAAAGGAGAAGATCTGGAAGGGGGAGTATGTGGAGATGTTCAATGTCCTGCATAGGGAGCTGCATTCCAAAGAGGGGTCCAATGAGGAGTAGTATGAACTCTCCAAGAGGCTGAGGGTACCCTTGATGATAGAAAACTTGACTGAAGTGTTTTTGATATACACCAGTGTCTACTGCAAAAAGTTTCTGGAGCAATACATGACGCTCTTTATATACATTGACGTTATATGCAAGCTCAGGTCACCTATGCAGGGTATGTCTAAGGCTCCCTGTTTTCCATTTTTACTGACTTTTACAGATAGATAACAACAGAAAACCATTTCTTTTCTTGTCTGTATTTATTTTTAAATGTGGATAAAAAACAGAAATTGGGCTGCTTTTTGAGTGATTTTAGACATTCTCGGCCATGACTGCCAGGCCAATAGCGGTTTGGGTTGATAGGCAAAGGGTTAAAAAAGAAAGTAATTTAAGTAAAGAGACTTAAACAGCAGTAGATATGCACAAGGTTGATACTGAAATGTGAACATTTTCCTATAAATGCATTGATTTATCTTTTGCGGGTACTCAGATCACTGAAACCTGGCAGGCAGTCAAGCATCAGTGCACATTAATCGTTTACATAAATGTGGAAATATACCAGTTTCCGCTTCATTTTTTTTCACAAAACCCTAAATAAATATGGATAAATGTAGATACAATTTGCAAAAGATATATTTCGATAAATACAGATGGAAATGTCCAAAAAATGGAATCCATAAAACCGGAGCTCTTTGGTATGTTTGGGCTCAGTATGATGAGGAGTTCAGGTCATGATAGGCACTGGACCCAGAGGCAAAGTGGGGAGAGCTCGACTCTGAGTTTTAGAAGCACACAATGGGCCTGGTGAAATTCGGGAAGACTATTTTCACAGCCAGTAAGCTGGCAATTTACTGCCGGCCCTTTCAGGGCCACCGCACCTGGTGAGGGGTGGGGAATACAACAAAGGGACAGAGTGGGACGTGGGGAGCCGGTTGGGACTACAACAAGGAGTTAGGTAGATGAGCGGTCAGAAAGTTTTGGCATAAGTGCTCCAAGTTCTCGGGAAGGCACAACCTCATACATTGCTTCAGTGGAACAGGGGGACATCAGGGACAGAACACAGGACAGTGGCAACATCACTCTAGGGGCCACAACAGCAGCCACAATCTTTTGGACACAGAGGGGGTCGAGGGGCACAGGATTCTGGTGCAAAAGGCTTGATCTCTGGTTAAATTGGATAGGTAGGAGTACAAGCTGAGCTTTTATGACCGGGCTGAAGAAGAGGAGGATACTGCAGGATGGGTTCCAATGGGGTTTCTGCTTGGGGTATGAAGGCCCCCGGGACAGACGGTGGGCGTATAATTTATGATCAGTGAAGAAGCACAGGCAGGTAGTTCAGGATCACCTGAAGAAGGAGGTACAGGAGGGACTGATGGTGGGCCCCTTTGAGGACTGGCCGATAGACACCTTGATTGTATCACCAATTAGTGTGTGCCCAGGAAGGAAAAAGGGCAGTTTCGGCTGATACAGCATTTGTCTTGGCCTCAAGGGGGGTCAGTCAATGATTTTATTTAGGAGGACCTGGTGTCCATGTCCTATTCATTGGTGCTTACATCAAACAGGGGCAGCCCTATTACCCAAACCTGGGCCACTAAAATATATAATAACAATGGTCCAAGGCCAAATTACACAAGAAAACAGAAATAAAGATAAATATAAAAAGTGAAATTCAAGGAAAAAATGCAATGAAAAATTACAGAAAATGATACCCATAAACAGAAAATTATAAATAAAGAGAATTTTTACTGAGTGAACAAATTTGAAAAATTTAAATCAAATAATGAACAAACAGGTGCTCATACAGTTGTACAGTATAAAAAGAATAATTGACTGTAAATAATAAAACAATGGAAAATATAGAAAAAACAACAACTGATGCAAACAATTGCAAAAACAGGATTGGCAATAGATGCTTCCTCTTTAGTGTGTGCCAAAGATGACCTCGACGGTGTTTCAACCAAAACAAGTTAATATGGTCATCATCAGGACAAAAAAACATAATTGAGAGCATCCAGTATGAAATTTCTGAAATAAGGAATATATGGGTATCATGATCAAAAAATTAAGTATACGCATTGCACAAAACCCAAAAATGCAAATTTGAGACCAAATCAGTGCAAAAATTAAAAATTGAAGGGAAAAGGTGATTAAAATCCCAAAGGAAGAAAAATAAAGAAATAAAGTCCAGTGCATTAGCAAAGCCATACGTGGAAGGAAAACCATGTAGATAGTAATCACCAAATAAATTAACTTGGAAAAAATAATCAAGAAAATTAATAAAAGTAATGCCTGTATAACTCAGGCACCCCACCCATCCTTAAGGTATTGAAGCTGGTCAAGAATAATAGGCCTGAAAACAACAAATGTATATAAAGAAATACAAAAATAAAAATATATATCTATATCACAAAGGTTCTGCACTACACAATACAATTGTATGATAATGTTCAAAGCAGTGAGCACATGAAGAAAAGTCCAAAGTCCAATCATTCGTCTTTTTTGTACAAAGGCTGGTCTTTATTGAGTTCTCATTAAAATCTCAAAGGATCATAGCCAACACGTTTCGTCTCAGAGACTTCTTCAGGGTCATTTAAATACAAATGACGTTTTCATTAATTGCAACACAGTCACATGGTTCCCAGTTTTCAAAAGAATTTTTTTACATCATGCCTGTCCATATCAGTGGCATGATAACCGACAGCATATTTCAACAACGATGTCACAGCGTCCTCTCTCAACTGCAATGACTATTCATCCAATGAGATAACATCATGTGCTTTAAATGTTGTTACATCGGAGCTGTCTTGTTTGAACGCAAACTGGAAGAAGGCTCACGCCGAAATGCATACTTGCAATTAAATTATTGAAACTGACCCCGAGAGTGCATCGTGTTTCCTTTGGGATTTGAGCGTTGTTAGATCTGGCACCATTGGCGTGGGTCTCTCTTCCATTTTGTGCCTTTATCGCCTGTGTTTTCCTGTGTGTTGGACTCCATTTTTGCTGGTCTAGATGCTTTGGGCACTTTGCCACTGCTGTTCAGTGCCAAAGTGTAAGTGATCCCTTTGTGAATTATTGTTATGGATTAGTGATTCCATTATTGGCTTATTTGATTTACTTGTCAGACCCTAGGACAGTGCACTATGTGTGCCCAGGGACTGTAAATCAAATGCTGCTGGTGGGCTTGCAGCACTGATTGTGCCACCCACAGAAGCAGCTTGTAAAATGTGACTCAGGCCTGCCATTGCAGAGCCTGTGTGCAGTCTCGGACTGCCATGTCAACTTGGCAAGTGCACACACTTGCCAGTCCTTAAACCTTCCCTTTTCTACATATTAGTAACCCCTAAGGTAGGCCCAAGATACCCCTGTGGGCAGGGTGCATTGTATGTGAAAGGTAGGACACGCCCTGATGTGTGTGGCATGTCCTGATAATGAAATATAGCCAATTTCATTTTTTACTATTGCAAGGCTATCTGTTCCCATAGGACAGAATGGGGAGTTTGTTTATAACTTCTTATAAACATAACTGACCCTAGGAACAAGATGGAGAAGTAAAGTTTAGTATGCCTGAACTCACAATGTTAAAGTGCATCATTTAGTGAGGGTGATTTTTACATTCTGTGTTTGAAAATACCACTTTTAGAAAGTAGGTATTGTCTTGCCTAACCATCCAGTGTGCCTCTGCTAGGTTTGTGTATTGCATGTCTGGCTTTTGAATGACAGGGGCTGGAGAGGGGCAGTGGCTCCAGAAGTCTGATGAGTCAGGGCTGGGCTGAATAGGCCTGGTTTGCATTTGGAGTGGTGGGAGGAGTAGCACCTTCACCTGAATAGGGCTGTGCCTGCGTTCCACAATGACGGCTCCGCTCCCCTGTGGTATGTCTGGAGCCAGGGCTTACACTGACAATGGAGGTTGTTGTGCACTTGCAAAGTGCCCCACAGAACTGGTTTTGGCTGAGTACAGACACTCTCTGCCTTCAGAGAACAAAGGATATTTGTGTATAAAAAGAGGGGCCCAGACTCCAGACTTTTAGATCACTTCTGGGAAATCAAGAGGAACCTTTGCCACGGAGAAGAGCTGGGTAAGCTGAGGAGGAATACTGCCCCTGTGCTGTTTGCTGTCTGGGGTTGGCCTGTAGTGTCTGCTTCCTGCCAAGGAAAGGAAAAAAAACGACTTTGCTGTTTACTTTGTCACCTGCTTGAAGAAAAGATTTCCAACGGCTTGAAACTGAGATTGCCTCCTGTTCTGATGTTTCAGGAACTGCACCACTCCATGAGATGAGCCGCCTAACCACCTGTGGAGATTGTGGGCGGCAGTCGCTCAAGCAGATTTACGCCTTATGGGGGCCTCTTTCAGCCTTCTGGGAAGGCTGGATTTATGGGCGAACAGGCAATTTTAATTATGGGAACATTACGTTCTATGAAAGATTTAAAGAACTAACAATACCAGAATGCTTTGCTTATGATTAACTCATTGGAGTGTAATCACATGTTATAAATACTATGAACTCATTTGAGGATAATCACGTGTTATATATACTCACGTGCTGGTTTCATTCTTGCCGACAGTACCCGTGATCATGGTGATCTCACCGAAACGCGTTGGGGAGGCTCGCAGTGTTCCGTGCACTGATAAATTGATGGAAGCCTTGTTTGGAGTGCATCATTTCTCCGAGAGTGGGAGTATGGAGATTGTTTATAATATTGGCGGCTTGCCCAAAGCCGATACAGGAACTGCACCACTCCATGAGATGAGCCGCCTAACAGCCTGTGGAGATTGTGGGTGCCGGTCGCTCGAGCAGATTTACGCACTTATGGGGGCCTCTTTTAGCCTTTTGGGAAGGCTGGATTTATGGGCGAACAGGAGATTTAAATTATGGGAACATTGCGATCTATGAAAGATTTAAAGAACTAACCATACCAGAATGCTTTGCTAATGATGAACTCATTGGAGCGCAATCACATGTTATAAATACTATGAACTCATTTGAGGATAATCACGTGTTATATATACTCACCTGCTGGTTTCATTCTTGCCGACAGTACCCTTGATCGAGGTGATTCCACCGAAATGCGTTGAGGAGGACACGCTGTGTTCCGTGCACTTGCACTAATAAATTGATAGAAGCCTTGTTTGGAGGGCATCCTTTCTCCGAGAGTGGGAGTTTGGAGATTGTTTATAATATATATATATATATGTATGGATACTCACTGGAGGTCAAAAAATATTAGGGACCTTCCAAGTGGCAAAGAACTTTCAATCAAACCCACATGAACAAATCCGGCAGCTGCTAAGCAAAAAAGTCATGTCGAAAGTAAGTTAACTCTCTTAATCCAAAAAATCTGAAAAAAGAAAGAAAAGAGGAGGAGACACAAATAATTAAAAGACTCACCACCCACTGATGTGGTGAGAAACCAGAAAGAAATAATCCGCAGAATGGTGCAAATAAATGAACAGTCTAAAACAAATACAAAAACAGTAATCTGTAAAAATGAAAGCAGGAGCAGTAAACTCAACCTCCAAAGTCAAGGGAAACTGGAAGGTGAGGGAAACATACAAGGGGAAGGAGGGTGGGGGCCGGAGGAAAAAGGGGGTGAAGGAAATGGGGAAAAGAGGGGGACAGAAGGAAGGAGAAGGACAGGAAGAAGGGAGCGATGGGAAAAGGGGAGGACAAAGGATGGGCAAGAATACTTACATATCCAGCAAATCTTAGCCCCCGAGCGTTAGTTACTACAAACGATTTGCCGTCCAATGGTGTGGTTGGAGATCGAAATTAATTCAAAATACAGATCGGCATAATTTAAATAGCCGGTCTGAAGTAGGTATGGGGAATTAGCCTAAAACACTCAAAAGGGGGAATGGTATAATCAACCTCCAAATTCGAGTAAACACTAGCCAAAAGCTTAAACAAAAGCTTAAACTAAAAGGAATAGAGTCTAACTTACGCTATGTCTGATTTAACACCTGCCCGCTGGAATCATCAAGGGATAGTGAGAGCGGAAGATGAGGCAGCGTCAAAAAAAGAGAAAGCTGCGTCCGCGATAGAAAAGAAAGGAAGACTTAACATGGCTTAAAACAAAAGATGAAAAACATTAGTTTATCGGTTAGTACACAATACCAAATTAACTAAAAAAACAATAGGAGAAGAAAGGCAGAGGAGACGCTAGAGGGGAAAACAGAAAAACTAAAGAAAAGACGGGAAGGGACAAAGGAGGAGGTTAAAAAGGGAGGGGGGTGGTGGAGTGGAGTTGGGGAGGGGGAGGGGAAAAAGAAGGGAAAGAAAAATTGGGTTTGTGCATCTGCGCGACAATCAGGACACAGCACATCCCCAAAGGTCAGCATTTTATGGTTTAAAGCGTTTTATTGGATATTGTTGCAACCAATAACAATACACCCACCTACGGGGGAACTTTGCCGTCACATTCAACTTTCATTGTATCGAACACAGAGTGAAACAAACGCAAAAAACAAAGGAAAAAGTCCAAGAAATGTAGAGTAAAGCAAGGAGGAGAACGAGATCAGTTGGAGAGAGAAGAGACAGAAATCCACCCATTACTCGAGGTAGGCCGGGTAGGGATTTGGAGCTAAGCTCCCTTTGGGGAAGAGGGTGGGGCCGCTGGGAACCGCAGGACCCTGAGGTAGCGGGGGCAAGTAAGCTCGACGAACTCGGAGGAAAGGTACTCCACAATTGACCTCCAAGTCCTATCAAACTTAGGCAACGTGCAGTTGATCCCAGCAGTGATCCGTTCCATCCGGACCACCTCCCACAGCCTGTGCAGCCAGTCTAGTTTGGTTGGGACGACAGCCGTACCCCATTTCGCCAGCAGGACCTGTTTGGCTGCTCCCAACGCCAAAGTGATTTCTCTACCCCTACAGGAATGGAGAGGATATATGAGGGAGTTAGGAAGTCCCAACAAGATATAGCTGGGAATCTAGGGAGTTCTGTCTGGTATATATGATCAACTAAGGGCAAGATAGAATCCCAGAATTACTGTATCTTGGGGCAGTGCCAAAGAATGTGGGACAGAGTACCCACCTGACTGCAATTGCGCCAACAAAGATCTCTGCTGGAGGCCTTCACTCAGCCACCCGCGTCAGGGTATAATACCAATAGTGCGCAATTTTTAGGAGCATCTACTTCCCTTGAGTGCTGCATGATGATGCCCGGGCTCTGTGTATAATGTCCGTCCACTCTTTTGGTGAAAATTCCAGATCCAGCTCCGATTCCCACCTACGCTGTGCTGGTGACTTAGTTGAGTTCTTAACCTAAGGTCAGCATTTTAAATGCTCAAGGTGCATGGCTATACTCCAAGATTTGGTATTGTGCACTGCGTATCAATTCACAAGAAGAACCCATATAATATACAGGTTAATCAAAACAAATGCCTGGTATAACACAAGTGTAATAAAATTGTGCAAGACAATTATACACTAGAGATAAGGGAGGGGGGACAAGGAGCTGGATGCAGGTCCAGTGAATCGTGCTCCTGAATAATAGAATCGTCACAGAGGAGAGTCACAGTTCCTAAAAAGGAATAAGGAAGAAAGAAGGGAGTGCCGTTCTTTGAGAAAAGGGAGGGGACAGTGTGACCTTTACTTGATGCCCTCACACACCCCGAAGGATGTCATGCTTCATCATCGGGCGGTGCTCCTCGTCGGGCCGGCGCTGTAATGCAATGCGGGGCCTCTGAAGGGTCACTTTGTCAGAGATCTTTTTAGTGATCTAGTCGTATGGGTGTGTGCGGGTCTGAGTATAAGGTATGTGAAGTGTAGATGTTAAAAGATGGCTAGAGGGGAGTAGAAGTAGTTTAGTTTAATTAAAAAAATCCCTCTGTCATCATTAAAAAACCGGAACGCTGTGTGCTGCTCGAGGGTGATATTGGCCCTCAGTAGCTAGACGAGTGTTAAGTCAGTTTAGGACAGGGGTAGGGTCGACATGTTTCGCGCAGTGGTGTGGTCTCAGGAGGAGATCCTTTGCGCTTCTTCAGGACCAGGAGGGGAGTGAAGTAAGTGATGGGGTTGTATGGTGGCCTAGTAGAGTCTAGTAGTGCCACTCATTGGACCCGTAAGATGACCCTATCTATTCAATATGAACATAATGTCCCATAAGACTCGGCTGAGGTTTTGGCCATCGCAATAGTTACGTCGGTGTATACAGGTTCTTGAACCTACCCGACCTCCAAGCTGGCGAGAGGTCGGGTAGGTTCAAGAACCTGAATACACCGACCTTTTATTCTTGACTGGCTTCAATACCTTAAGTATGGGAGCCTGAATTATACTGGCATTACATTTATTGATCTTCTTGATTATCTTTTCCGAACTAATTTATTTGGTGATTACAATCTACATGGTTCTTCTTCCACATAGGGCTTTGCTGATGCACTGATTTGGTCTCAAATTTGCATGACACAGAGCTCTCTCTTTTTTGGTTTTGTGCAATGCGTATACTTAATTTTTTGATCATGATACCTATATATTCCTTATTTCAGAAATTACATACTGGATGCTCTGAATTATGTATTTTTTGTCCTGATGATGGCCATACTAACTTGCTTTTGTTGAAACACCGTCATTGCTCATCTTAGCACACACTAAAGAGGAAGCATCTATGACCAATCTGTTTTTGCAATTGTTTGCATCAATTGTTGTTTTTTGTATATTTTTCCTCGGCCATTGTTTTATTGGTTTTTTTGTGCTGTTGGTTGGGTAACTGTTTGAGCACCTGTTTGTTCAATGTTTTATTGCAATTTTTCTAATTTTTTGCCTCAGTAAAAATAAGCTTTTTTGATAATTTTCTGTTTATGGGTATCATTTTCTATCATTTTTCATTGCATGTTCTCCTTGTATTGCACTTTTTATATTTATCTTTATTTCTGTTTTCTTGCGTAATTTTGCCTTATCATATACTGTTCATTGGTCGACATCACTCGTGGTGAAGGCAAGCCAGGGGGCATAAATGGCAAAAGTGCACCCGGAGGATTTCCAACTGGTGGGCATACATTTTGAGGGGCAGTGCTATGTGGACAGGGCACTTCCAATATGCTGCTCAATATCATGTGCATTATTTGAGTGTTTCAATTAATTCCTGTGGTGACTTTTTTTCTTTTTTTTTTTTTTTGAAACCGTTTATTACAAGACTCAAAAAATTATACAAATATGGGCCTACAACCTTCCGGCCGGCCGCTAGCAATAAAAGGAGCATACGATACACATTTATAAAACACATGGTGCTGCGGCCGAGCATGTACAGGAGGTAACATCGTTGCGCGCCACACTATCCAGACCCCATTATACGGTTCCATTTTAAATTTAAAGAACAACAAACACAAACAAACCCACAAGGCAATCCTCAATCGGAATAGCAACACGTGCTCCCCTAGAGGGGGGATCCTAGCCATCCATAGGAATCTCAAGAGGGGGGGGAGAGATCAGAACTAGGGTTGGGGACACCTAATGCCCAGGTACCGGGGGGATGAGTTGGCTAAGGGGACGGGGCCGGCGACGGATCGGGCAATAACGGTGGAGCACAGATTCCCCCGCGGTAGGCGTTCCAGGGGCCCCACACTTTCACCCATGTCGCAGGCTTACCTCTCGCCACATACACCACCTTTTCCCGAAACATGCACCAATCCATATGTTCCTTCCAGGCCGAGACAGTCGGGGGCCTCTGGGATCCCCACAGCCGGGCAATATCACGCTTGGCAACCATATACCCCAGAGTCACCCACCACGTCTGCGGCACCGAGTAATCGGTAGGCTCCCACACATTCAACAGGCATCTCCTCGCTTCGGGCAACAGCGCCACATGCGTGACCACTCGCAGCACCTCATGCACACCTCGCCAGAACCCCTCCACTTCCGGGCACTCCCACAGGATATGCAGAAAAGTCCCCAGCGCACCACACCCACGCTTACACAAACCGTCCTCAGCATAGCCCATACGCAGGAGCTTTGGCCCCGTCATGTAGACCCTGTGGAGTATCTTGAGCTGGACGAAACGAAGGCGAGCCGGTATGGCCACCTCTTTCGGGGAGGCCACCGCGGAGATCCAGTCCTCGTCGTCCAGCTCCAGCCCATCGGCTACCCAAGCCTCACGAAGGGCAGTCAGCAAGTCTGAGCGGTCGTTGATCAGTTTTTTGTAGATCAGTGAGATCGTGCTGTCAGGGACGTGTCCATCCAGCACTCTATCCTCCAGGGGGGAACACTCCGGGATGGAGGCAACGTCCGGAAAGACGGAGCCCAGCGCATGCCGGACCTGCAAGTACCGAAAGTACTCGCTGCCCTGCAACTGAAATTCCGTCTGCAGCATCTCGAACGTTTTAAATCCTCCCCTCGTCCAGAGATCCCCCACTTTGCTGATGCCTATTAAATCCCACTTCTCAAAGCCCTTCGAGGTCCACAAGGAGCCCAACCGCTCAGATGCGTATAGTGGTGACGCCCGGGTCAAACGGTCCTTCCACCCCATTGCAGCATTGGCCGCGTGCCACACTCGCACCATGACACGCGTGGGGCCCGTTAGGCGAGCGTCGGGCGCGCTAGAGTAGAGCGCTCTATTATAGTCACCACCTGGAAGTAGCATCCTATCCATTTCAAACGCCGGGTTTAAGGCTGGCCCATATAGGCCCTGATTAATTGCAGCTAGCTGGGAGGCCCAATAATACCGTTTAATATCCGGGAGGGCAATCCCCCCATCATACCAGGGGAGCGTCAGCTTAGCCAGGGCAATACGTGGCCTCCCGTCCCAGAACAGGCGGCGCTGCAAACTCTCCACTTCGCGGAAGTAGCGCGCTGGGACGAGGTCCATCGTGTTCTGCAACGCGTATAGGAAACGCGGCAACGACATCATTTTAAACAATGCCGCCCGGCCGAGCGGCGAAAGCGGCAAACGCCGCCAGCGCGCGACATCCTCTTTCAGACGCTGGAGGGGGGGAAGCAAGTTCCGATCATACCGAGCCTCCGGGTCCAGAGTAATGAAGACACCCAGGTACCTAAATCCCTGCGGGGCGACCTGGATCGGACAGCCCCGCGGGAGGATAGGAGCCTCCCCAGAAAGAACATACACACACGATTTAGCCCAGTTGATGACCAGAC
The DNA here is from genome assembly GCF_964204655.1 of Triturus cristatus. Classification (NCBI taxonomy): domain Eukaryota; kingdom Metazoa; phylum Chordata; class Amphibia; order Caudata; family Salamandridae; genus Triturus; species Triturus cristatus. The sequence continues at coordinate 389,042,383 of NC_140588.1, forward strand.
CGGAGTTACGACCGAATGAATGCAGAACATCAACCAGTACTATGAGTGATTTACGTGGGGAAGCTAGGTACAAGAGGATGTCATCAGCGTATAGGGATACGCGGTCCTCATACTCAGGGGTCCAGCGGAGACCACGGATGGAAGGCTCCCACCGCAGCCACTCCGCCAGGGGCTCCAAGGCAAGTGCAAAGAGGAGCGGCGATAAGGGGCAGCCCTGTCGAGTGCCCCGGCCCAGCTCGAACGGAGCCGATACTCTTCCGTTCACCACCACCTGCGCCAATGGGCCCGAATACAGTAATTTGACCCAACTGATGAACCATGGGCCAAATCCAAACTTCGCAAGCATCGCCCAGATATATGGCCATTCAAGCGTGTCAAACGCCATGGTGGCGTCTAAGGACGCCAAAATGGCGAGCTCCCGTATGAACGGGGCACGTGCGAGCACACCGTGCAAACGCCGCAGATTAAGGGCTGTGTTGCGATGAGGAATAAAGCCGGACTGGTCCTGATGAACCAAATCGCCCACCACGCCGACCAGCCGATTGGCCAGTACCTTAGCGAGAATCTTGGGCTCCGCATTCAGCAGCGAAATGGGCCGATAGGATGTAACCCGGTCCCGAGGTCTCCCCTCCTTGTGGATGACCACGATTGTAGCCAGACGCTGGTCCGGCGGGAGGGAGCCCACCGAGTGTGCCGCCAGGAACATAGCCCGGAGGTGGGGTGCCAGCGTATCCGGTCGTAACTTGTACAACTCGATAGGGAGACCATTCGAACCCATGGCCTTGCCGGAAGCGACCGAGTGTATGGCGAGGGCGATCTCGTCGGAGGTGGGAGCGGCGTCCAACGACACCCTGTCCTCCCCGGAAAGGGACGGCAGCGCGATATCACTGAGCAGGGCACGGGAATCCTCTTCCGAGCAGGGAGACACCGGGGAATACACCTCATGGAAATAATCCGCGAAGCAGGATACAATTTCTTCTGGCTCAGTTACACACACACCATCCGTTTTCTCAATCAGCGGGACCACACGATTCGCTCTCTCTTTTTTGTCCAACCACGCTATAAGTTTACCAGCCTTATCACCCACATCATACAGACGCCCCTGTTGCTCTCTACTGAGGCCCCTGGCCGCCTCCGTGACGAGGGCCCTGTAGGCCGCCTGCTTGAGTTGGAGGACATGTAATGTAGCATCCGTCACCCCACCTTCTAAATTCCCCTCCAACTCGGCTATTTCAGCCTCCATCCGGGTCACCTCCTCCCGCTCGCGCCTCCGGGCATGGGAAATAAGGGATAGGGCCTCCCCTCGGAGTACTGTCTTGAAGGCCTCCCATAGCGGTATGGCCGAAGGCACAGACCCCACATTCTCATCAAAATATCGCTGAAGGGATTTAATCAATGCAGCGCGAATGGAGGGGTCGCGCAGGTACCAAGGATTGATTGGGACCACCCTACCCTCACCCCTCGGATAGACATCAAAGTGCAGTAGGAGCGGGGAGTGGTCCGAAATACCCCGTGGCAAATGGCGTACCTCTCCCACCCTCCCAACATAGGCCGCCGGGACAAGGACATAGTCTAGTCGTGAGAGACTACCATGGGCTCCCGAGTGGAAAGTATACTGCAGCTGCGCGGGGTGTTTTAAACGCCAGCAGTCCACTAATCCAAATGTATCCAAGAGGCTGGGTAGCCACGCCTGTGCCCGGGGGAGGTCCCTAGGGGGGTGACGATCCAAAGATCCAGATACCACCGCATTAAAATCCCCCCCCACAACTAAAAGCCCCCCCGGAAGGCCAAGGAGAAGGCGCCCAAGGTCCGCAAAGGTGGTCGACTGCAGCCCCGGTGGGATGTATACTGACACAAAGACAACCACTTTGCCCTCCAGTCTTCCCACCAAGACCGTATAACGTCCCCTATCATCGTGGAGCACCTCATCAATCTCCAACGGGAGCGAGTTCTTCACCATGATGCCCACACCCCGTGAGCCGGACGTAAAGCCCGAGTGAGCCACTAGGCGATAGCCACGCCGATTCATGGCGCAGAAGGAGTTGCCAATGAGGTGTGTCTCCTGCAGAAAGACTACATCGGGCGAGATTCGCTTCAAAAACTGCAGGACCACACCCCGTTTGATCCTGTCCCCCAGTCCATTCACATTCCAGGACAACAAAGTTAGTTCCCTACCCCCCATCATATACAAAAGCCATCATTCGTACCCCGGAGAGCACTTTAGAACCAACACAATAATACGTTTGCCTTGTGATAAAAACGAACAACACCCCATCCCTACCCACCCACCCCAACAGAACTCCCCCCTCCCTGCACCCCTGCATGAGCCCAAACAGCCCCCCCAACGTGCAGTGTGCCTGTCGCCCCATATGTAGTTAGACTAACTAAACCCCCTAGAGGAGGAGGGAGAACCCCCAATAGACCCAACACAACCTCCATAGGAGGGGAACTTACAAAAAACTGACGCAGAATCAAAAGTGGCATCATTTTCGTCCAGAGTGAGGCCCAATATTAGACCCTCAGTCCTGATCCAGCGTGCCGTCTCCCCCCGCCGCCCCCCCCCCCGCCCCCCCGATCACGATCCCCGGGCAGAGTATCCAGCCAGTCCCCGGCCGCCTCGGGACGATCAAAGAAATGCGTGCGACCATCCACCTCCACACGCAGCTTGGCCGGGAAAAGCATGGCATATTTGAGGTTTAGGTCCCGAAGACGGCGTTTGACGCCTAGGAAGCTCAGTCTCTGCTTCTGGACCGCTGGGGTGAAATCAGGATAAAAATTAACCTCCATATTGTCAAGCTTGACCGGTCCATGCAGTCTGGAGGTTTGCAGGATAGCGTCTCTATCCCGAAAATTGAAAATCCGGGCGATGAGAGGTCTCGGAGGGGCTCCGACATTCGGCCTTCCCCCGGGAACCCTGTGAGCCCTCTCCACAGCGAAGAATTTGCTCAGCCCCCGTGGCTGGAGATGGGTAGCAATCAGGTCCTCCACAAAGAGATCCGCCGCCGCCGCCTCGCGTCCCTCGGGCACCCCGATAATGCGGATGTTGTTCCTCCGTGCCCGACTCTCGGAGTCCTCCAGGCGTCGATCCATTAGCGCAGTCGCCCGACTGAGCCGGCGCACCTCTGTTTGCAAGGCCGCCACATCTGTCGTTAGGCCCGATGCGGTGTGGGCCAAAGACTCTACTCGGTCATTGGTTTTGGAAAGATCGGCCCTCACCAGGCCAACATCCACGAGGACCGAGTCAATCTTCTGCGCCAGTGTATCAAACCGCTGGCCCACCGAGGCCTTCATCTCGGCAATGGCGCCCATAACATCTCGCAGAGTCAAATCTGCGGGCAGGTCTGGGGCATCAGGAGGGCTCTCAGGGGACTTGCGCGGTCCATCGGGCGATCCCTTCTGGAGGGTATAGCGGTCCATACTGTTGGCCTGATGGACGGCGCCGCGCCGGGCCGATTTGGTCTTTGCCCGGTCTCCATCTTGTTTCGTGGCCATGGCCACCAGTCTCCCAGTCGCACCAGCCACGTCGTGTAGGGCAGGAAAGCAGACACGAGCTCCGGGGGGGCCCCCTCAGGGCAGCGGGGTGGATCACAGCCTGCAGGCAGGCAGGGTCTCCCAGCAAGGCCACACCACACCAACACCAAGGGCTCCACGACCCAACCTCGCAGAGACGACAAGGTGGTGCGAAAGCGAAAGCGAAAGTGCGGGGCACGTGAGTCGCCAGGCCCTGCCTGCCGCTGTTGTTCACTTTGTCACTGGATCACCCCACAGCGCAAATACGGGGTCCGGCGAGGGGAAGGCCGCACACTTCAATCGGTGCTCACTCCGGTGTCCGAGGTCCGATTCGGAAGCGGGAAACGGGTGCCACCTCAGCTCAGGTTCACCAACATAGTCCCCTCATCCAGGGCAGGATAATGTCAGGATAATCGTAGGAGGTTGCGGAGGTCCTCGGGAGCCTCGCACCTACGTGGCCATCTTGGTTGCGCGCTAGGCTCCTCCTCCCTGTGGTGACTTTTCATGTGGCACATGGGACACGAGCTAGTGACACATTACTTGGACAAATTCTTCTTTGTGGGGGCACCCGACTCTGCGGACTGCCAGCAAATGCTGGTAAGTTTTGAGGAGCTCATGGGTGACATGGAATTCATTTGGCATTGGGGCTTGGTATGGTGCTGTCATTCCTGGGGATTGAGCTTGACTCGCAGGTAATGCAGGCGAGCTTGCTATAGGACAAAAAGGAGATGATGCAGGTGCATCATGCTGGGCAAGGAGAAGCTGAGGGTGAGGGAAATTCAAGTGTTGCTGGGGCAACCGAACATTGCATGCAGTGTGCTCAGGGCAGGGAGAACTTTTTGCAGGAGGTTGGGTTTGGCATAAGTGGGTTTATGGTTGCCACATCATCATGTGCGCTTATCAGCAGGTGTCAAAGACGATCTCAGGATGTGGAGCTTTTTCTTGAATTCCTTCAATGGTATTCCTTTGGACATGCAGGATGACATTGTGACTGTGAAGTACAGATATTCTCAGATGCGGTGGGTAGTGCGGAGTTGGTGCATCGGAGGGTGCTGTGCAGGGTGGAAAACATGGCGGGGTCCAGATCGTGAATGGACACCTTCCAGGGGATGTGCAAGTGCTGAAACTGTTGCATGTTTTGTGCTTGGTTGCCTGAGGTATTACATTCTGTTCAGGGCACATCACATACCAGGGCTGGACAATGACATTGCAGTTGCTTAGTCTCATTCGCAGGGGGAGAGATTCTGTTGGTTGGCCAAGGAGATGGACAGATACATGATGTCCATGCCGGTAGAATTGTGGACTGTAGGAAACAAAGAATTTTGCAGTTGGTAGTTGGCGGAGTAAACATGGAGATCAGACCCCCTGGGCTCTGCTCTCCCAGAAAGCAGCTCTGCATCAGCTCTGTCTGCTAGTGCCCCTGCCTCCCTCACAGCAGAGCACGGCTCGAGTCCCCAGGACTCGCCTTTTTGCCTTCTGCCTCTGTCTCTGGCATCTCGACTCACTTTTGCCTCCTTTGTTTTTTTACCTTTATTGTGTATTTGCTTTCTCATTTTGATTTTATTGTGATATTGTGCTTTTGCTTATTTTATTTTGTTTCAGTTTTTATATTTGCTTTATGTCTTTTTGATTAATCTTTGTGCCTTTTTTAAGCCACTCTTGCAGCTTTGCCCTTGTTTTTCCTGCTTCCTGCCGCTGCTAACCCTGCAGCCCTTCCCACCTCCCGCCTGTTCCCGCCCTACCCCTACTTAATGGTGGCAGCTGGGCACTGAGGTCGAGCAAGACCCACTGGGTTGTACCCTCCCAGCACATAGCTCCGCCTCAGCTCTGTCTGCTAGTGCCCCTGCCTCCCGCACAGCACAGCAGGGTTCAAGTCCCCAGGACTCTCCTTTTTGCCTTCTGCCTCGATCTCTGGCATCTTGCATCACTCTTGCCTGCTTTGTTTTTTCACTTTATTGCGCATTTGCGTTCTCATTTTGATTTTATTGTGACTTATTGTGTTTTCGCTTATTTCATTTTGTTTCTGATCGTATCTTTGCTTTATTTCTTTTTTATTCATCTTTGTGCCTTTTTTAAGCTGCTCTTGTAGCTTTGCCCTTCTTTTTCCCTCTTCCCACCATTGCTGCCCCCGCGGCCCCTCCTGCTCCTGCCTCCCAGCTGTCACCGCCATCCCCCTACACCTACTTAATGGCAGCTGCGCCACAGCTGCACCAAAGGCACACTAAAGGCAAGACCATCTGTGCCCATCTGTGCCCATCTGTGCCCATCTCCGACCAGCCCGTGACCAACGCCTGGAACCCTGGTCCTCCAACCCACCAGTGCTATGACTCAGCAACACTCCATGGACTCAACCCTAGAAGAAACAACAACTGCCAGCTGTCAACTTTGAACACCACCCAAGGCCAGTTTTCCTGCAGACACTGCCGCCGCACCTTCACCCACCTCTGAATGCCCACCAGCAACCCACCGGATGCCAGCGCATCCAAACTCCTAACATGCATCCTCCTCAACGTTCGCTCCCTTCACAGACACGTAGTAGAAATATGGGACCTCCTCAGCACCCTCTTGCCCGATGTCGTCTTCCTCACAGAAAGTTGGACCAACACCAGCTCCACATTCGACATCGCAACCGCCATCCCCAACAGATACAAGATCCAGAGGAAGTCCTGCAGACTTCCATCTGTGGTCTTGGCTGCAGTTGCTCAAGTCATGATGATCTTGACATAGCTCTGCACAACATGTAGGTTTTCAGTATGCACATTTATACAGTCTCTCTGGACACAAATGTGATTTAGTGCCTTGCCCTTTGAATTTTTTATTGCGTGTGTTGGGCACTTCGAAGAGCTACTCCTCTGTTCTTTTCTTTGTCCATGGACCTTTCTGCAGGTGTGGCACCAGAGCTGATGGATCCTGGACCCAGGTCATGGATGCATCAAGAGTTACTCTTGGGTGTCAGCTTCCTATAACACATGCCTCACAAACTTTTAAAGGATTAAGACTCCCATCTTTATGATTCTGTGTTCCTGCAGTGTGAACATTATAAGTCCCACCACCTCCCATAAACACTGTGCTCCGGCCTCCCTTCCCAGCACGCCTACTGAATCATAAAATGCTTTTGATATACATAGGGTAAGTTCTGCTCCCATCCCACTGTCGCTCTCCTCCCAGTCCCACGAATGTCAGTAATCTACATCCTTGTCTGGAACTACAGTTCCCAAAATGGAATCCATGGGCCATCATGTTATGCACTCTCACAGGCACACATACATGCAGTTGTTAGCACACACAAGCATGAGCGCACTTCACAAAGCTACATTCCTCTCATGTAGCCAAGCGAGTTGAGAATACAGCCATGGAACTTTAACCCAGAGGGCCAGTAGACTCCATTCCTATGACATCTGAAATCAACCAGCCATTCTCCTGTACAGCAATCATGTATGCTGCCACCACTTCGTTTGTACTCCACAAATCTGGGTGAGGGCAGTAGCCCAATCCACTGGACAGAAGTGCTTTTTGCACCCTCCCGGTCTATGGTAGACAGCAGTGACTCAAAATAGGCCTGGGTCAGAGCATGCATGCATGATCCGTGCATGTCGCATGACTTATTTCATCACTAGGATTCCAGATCCACATGCAGCAGGGGCACTCCAGGCTAAGGTGCACTTCCGTTACCATGCAGGGGACTTTTCTGTCCCAACAGCAAGCAGGTGATTTTTGGATGCTTCAAGAAAGGCATGGTTCCAAAGGGCATTTCCACCTTCTTCACAGGGGATGTTCTTTTCCTATTTCCCGCTTGTGTTTAAATATTACTTAATTTAAAACTGAAGAATGTGAGGTTGACATGTTTACGTTTGCTCAGCATTGTATTGTAGATTCTTTAAGAAGATCACTTCTGATGTGTAGCATCGTAGACTTTGCTCACTGTCTCTCCTCTTGTAGGTGCTTTACATGACTTTGCAAGTCTTTGAGTTTCATTGTTTTGGCTGGCTAATCCAATTCTCTATGTCCATTTACTGAACGAAGGAAGTTTATCACAGCAAAAGTGTAACCAACCTTTGCCAGATTTTATTACCACCACACGCTTATAGGCTTCAAGGAGTGAGATGCAGGGTTGCAATTCATCATCAAATAAGTGAATGACACACTAAGTTCACATCCCTCATCCCAGTACACTGGAGCTGAGTTGATATCCATCTCCAAGCTAGAGGATACAATCAAGCAATGCAAATCCAAAGCCCTTACCTCGTCAGAAGGAGGCTGTAAGTATCCTGTTTACCAAATCTGACCTCAGAATAAATTCCAGGCTTCTTAAGAGTGGCAGCCTCATCATCGCCATCTCTCTGTACTGGGACAAATCAAGAAGTTATGAAGATCACCGGTAAGAAACTCAGGAAATATCCATATAGGGAGGAAGCTATAATAGTGCAATTGATGCCTTAAAATCAAGAGTCACCCACAGCAATGTGAAGTGCTGGAGTCTAAGCAATGCATTTGTGTTGATAATTTCCGATTATGATGAACTCCATAGTAAAATCATGAACTTTTGTGACATAGGCTCCACTTCTGACCCAGGAATGAAGAGGAATCGGCTATGGGGAAAGGAAGGAGTAGGGCGAGTCTTTTGACAGGCATAAAGCTGCTACCCTAGATGCTGAAAAACAGTCTTGAAAAAAAAAGACTACTTATTGGCTGAAGGAGGAATCAGGATTTTCTTAAAACATTCTTCATAACACAATTTCCTCTTTTTTAGATCTGACTACAGAGAACCTCAGGCATCTGGGCATCATGGCATCAATTCTTCAAAAAGTTACAACAGGAAGTAGTTCAGAGAGAGTGGGCTTTCGGTCACCCCCTTTCAGCCATTGGCTTCCATGTCGTTTTCATGGTTTATATTGCTTGGAAGCGCTGTCCGTATAGGCTATGGTACTTTGTGGATGGTTGCATTGTCCCATATGTGCTCCGTTAGGTTTCGGTGATAGAACATCAAGTAGTCCTTTTGGTAGACTGCAGATGCAACATGATGTGCAGCTTGTGATTGCCATAAAGTGTTGTTGTCTGATAAATTTACTTTGCTGACACAACAGCGTTTTATTCTCAGATTTATGGCATTGTTGTTTAGGAAACTTGCCATTTGGATGCCTTAGCCTGTCATAAACTCACATAGCTAGTCACAAATCAACTTTATGAATTTATTTGTTTTATTTTGCTGTCATTTCGTCAAGGTTTATAGCTCAAAAGGTAAAGATGCAGGCACACGAAAGCTTTCTTCATGATGCAAAGTAAATACCAACCCGTTTTCTCAAAAGTATCTACTGTGCAATATATCCGTGTGTTTACTTTTTAATTTCACCCCTTACAGCAAACACAACTGCTGACTTCGTTTCATAACTTCCTCCATTGAGGGTATAACTTAACTGTACCACTGCAATAGGTTCAACAATGGGGCCCTACTCTCAGCTTCCATATCATTGTAGCTCAAAATATTGCTTCATTACAGGATTTTCTTTATAGGCCAGCTGCGGGCAGCACTACACAAAAGGCGCGCAAGTGTAAACAAACACTTCCCCTACCAAAAAAGGCAGACGTAATGGCTTTGCCAGTGCTTGTTTGTTCAGCCGCCCTGTCTTGGTCCTCACTGCGGTTCTAACCATCAATGAAAATGTTTCTATTTTCTTCTGCCTTTTCATTATTAGTCCACATGAACGTTTAATTCAGTATCTTTTGAAGAGATCTTTTGAAGTGTCTAACTTCCATTTAGATTAATTTGTCTCACTTCAGTTTGAAGAGTGAATATCATTCTGCGTGCTTCTTTTGGTGTGTGTGGCTACTGAAAGCTACAACATGTTAGTGCTGAAGTAATGCTGCGGAAGGATGTCATTATTAAGGCTGCTGCCTCCGGATTTATATGAAATTGAAAATGGCACACAATAGACACCTGGTGATAACAGGAAAGATTTGCAGTATGTTCTCCAGTAGCTTGTGTAATAAATGTAATATCACCAACAGATGTGAAGAAGCAGGGTGAAATATACAAAAACTGCTGTTTCCAAGTGGGTGCAGCAAAGCAGGCCACGGTAGATCCACCAGTAGCGTCTGCCTTTATGATCTCACATAGGGGCTGCATCCGACTTGGCCCAGTTTTGTTTGTGCAGATTGTTTTTTCGGATAAACATATCCTCAGTGGAGAGTATTTTTATTGCTGTGCTTATGCGCTTATCTTTCCACCATCTCCCACGTGTGGGCTAATCAGTCATCAGTGGGGGACTACTGTGCCCTCCTAATATGGAAACACCAATTTAGTTGGATGAAGGCAACAACCAATATGCACCTGAAATGTTGCCTAGCAAATAACATGTATTTTGCGTTGTAGTGACGCATGAAATGCTGAATAAAATGTGTACAAAGTGGGCCTGATCATGCAAACTATCTCTACAATCTAGCCATTACACATGTGAACAGAGTATACAGAAGGTAACCTGTAATAATGATTGTGGCTCTTTCATATCAGTACACAGTGTTCTGTCTACACATTATCAGCCATTAATCTCTTATAACCTCGTCTAATCACTTCTAACTTAATTATCTACATGTGATGCACCCAGTGGCCCATTATAAAGAAATGACGTCAGAGCTCAACTTTGATAACTTTCTTTTCTTTCTTCCTTTATTGACAGATCGCACATAACAGTTCATCGGTAAGTACAAATTAAAAATTCAACATGCATAAATATATCAAACAAAATACAATTTATAAATAACCACATCAACAGTAAGTAGACAAGTATAAAACAATCAAATACTCGAGATGACATCACTAAAATATCATGTTCAACATACTCTTTCTCAGCAACCATAAATTTCAACGGCGGCTCGCAGAGGTCATGCTGTGGGGTGGTGAGGCGGGGCGTGGACGGGCTGAGTGGGGGGGGGGGGGGGGGTTAGTGTAGTCCGACATATGACAGCAAAGGTGAAAGAAAATAAATAAATAAAATCAAACCACTTACCTTATGCTCGCCGCATCACCGACTCGACGATACAGCGAGCACAAGATAAGTGGTTTTATTTTTTTATTTCTTTACTTTGATCTTTGTCGTCAATTGTCAAGCTCCACATCCCCTCTTAGCTTCACAGCCCGACAGCATTACCTCTGCGAGCCACCACTGATAAAATTCAACCCAAAATGGTCCAAAGAAATAAGGACACACATGTACCACTTAATTTAAATGAATCATAAATATGGTAGAAGTCACTTTTTGTCTAATCAACCATGCAGCAAACCAAAATCTAAGGACTGCAAGCACTATCATTCTAGTGAGATCACATTTACAAATTCGATGAGCATTTACACGGTTTGTCAAACCCAGAAGGCGACAAATGGATGTTATTCACATGGCTGTCGGTGCAGAATATTTTGTGCAAAAGAATGATAAGTGCTCTTCGGTCTTATCAGCAAGCATGATTGCCAGACACAGAGTAGACCGGTGTTGTGATGCAGCCCATGTTGAGGTAAACGCAGCAATCTGAATAATGCCATACCTATCACAAGATGATTGTCCATACCCTAATAACCTTCAGGCTGGACTACTCTAATAATCTGTGTTTGGGCCTTCCTGCCTTTATGATTCAGTGTCTTCAGACTATTCAAAAGCGCTGCTGTTCAGCTGATTGTGAAGCTCCTGGGTCGATCTTTGGTGTTGGGTCACTTGCATGCCCCCCACTGGCTTCCTGTCGAAAACAAAATCCAATTCAAAGCTCTGACCTTAGCTTTCAGAGCCTACCATCATAAGGTTCCTCTTTACCAAAGGATCCACTTTAAACCATATTGGCAGGAGATGTCTGAGTTTTATTAATCTCAAATTTTTCCACATCCCCCGCATTCACAGGGCCAGAAGAGGAGGCAGATCCTTCATCATTCTGACAACTAAGCTGTGGAGTGCTCTTCCTCTTAATTCGAGAAGTGTCTCTTCTTGAACTGCTTTTAGAAAGTCGTTAAAAAGTTTTCTTTTTGATTCTTGCTAAGGCTGCCGTCAGCCCTTTTCTGCCCCGTCTCTGGCTGATCCTTCCTGTTAGTGCCAGGACGCCTTTTCGGAGGTAGCTGTGTGCTTTATATATGTGACTGTATTCTATAAAATATGACTGTACCTGAATTGCAGGATAAGCAAACATGCACACGCAAAACAGATGAAGTCTAAAAAATCCTGCGCCATAGGCATAGTCTTGTGCCAAAGGAAGGACTTAGCGCAAATACCCATATGGTTAGAAGATTCATAACGAGAGACAACCTAACCCCAGAACCTTGCTTTAACAACAGCAACTGCTGAAGTTGTCTTTTCAGTAGTTTCCCAGCCCTTCGGTCATATAGCAGTTTTTTTGACACAGACCAAGCACTGGATCTACTGAGGTGCTATGTAAGCTCAGAATATGAATAAGGCCATCTCTATATGATTGCGCCAGACCATATATGGACAGGCTTCAATTTGGCCAACTCTGAGACAAAGCAAAACACATGGAGATGATGGACGGAGCACTTAAACTTTTCAGACACTCACCCTGAGTCACAGATCTAGGTTGAATCCATCATCGTTCATTAGCTCACTTCACCACCCCTGTTCAGACCCGGCCATATGCAAATCAGTCTTGACCCTGTTCCTCAAGGTAACAGTCCAGCCCAAACTACAAAGACAGACTTGAGCTCGAAATCTAATCACAAAAGAGCTCTTATGAAATTGTTCTCACTAACCCCAGGGAATCCATGGATGAGTGGCCCCATAATTCTGCACCATACAGGGCTACATTCCTAACTTGAGCCTTGTATATCTCCACAGTTGGGAGAATTGGATACCAGGGGGGTCTCTTGACGAATGTGAGGATGACCGCAGCCCAGTGGTTCATAAAGAGTGAGTTCCTGGAGATCTGTGGGGCCCACGATTCAGAGTCATTCAAACGGATCCCAATACACTCAAACTCCGTAACTCTCCCCGAGGCTTCCCTCCCCAAACTGATGGTTCCTCTAGCTATCATACCTGTACAGAAAGCCATCTGCTTCATTTTAGGTGCATTGATTTCCAGACCGTATGACTCACAGAAAAGGTTAAAACTATGGACAAAGGTTTGCAAGCCAACCCTTGTCTTATATAGGAAAAGGGTATTGTCCACAAAGAAAAGAGCCAGAATCCTCTGGCCTGCCAGAATCGGAGAATTGTTTACACAATTTATCAAAAACTCTATTGATGTATAAAAGAAAATGAGTTGGGCCAAAGCACAGCCCTGGTGTACTACCTTTCTGATGGCAATTTTCTCTGTTAGTTCACCATTACGGCCCTAATGAACCTCTGCAAAATTCCCCTCATGGAGGTGGCACGATAATATTGAGCAAGTTGCAGGGAATTCCCAACCCAAAAAGAACCCCCCCACCAACATCCACCATCTTCCATTTGGCCATCAGAAAGGGAAAAACATAGTCAACTGTGACAGTCTTCGATCTAAATCCAGCCATGCAGGTGGGAGAGCATTTGGTTATTGTCAGTCCATTTTAATAGTTTACCAAGGACCTGCTTGCAAAAGACCTTTTGCAGGTTATCTAAAAGACTGATGGGATGGTAATTATTCGGATTCTTTCCACAAAGCAGACATCATGGTATCGGCCACAATTGTGTTGAAAATCACATTAATATAAGGCATATACATATTTGAACCAGATCTAAAAAGATTGGATGGAATCTTATCCAACATGGGGGCCTACCCTGCTTCTGAAAACAGACTGCAAATGCTGCCTCGGCAAGAGTCAAAACAACGGATGAAGATGGCAACTCAGGAATACAGACAGCTCCTTCATCATTGATATTATACACCGGATTGGGTTCGGGTGGGTGAAAGAGACTCCCAAAGCTCGCTACCCACTTGCTTGGCTGGATAGACGTCCCCACCGCCCTGACTCACTAGCTGCCAAAATGACTTAAGGTATTTATTAATGGACGCTTCTAGCAGGTCATCTAATTTTTTCTCCCCCAATTTTCTATAGCTGATCTTATTGCAGCACTAATCTCGTGCCTAGATTATGTTTTTAGTGCTTTGACAAGATTATTCTTCGCCTCCCTGCCCTGTGGTGAGACCCACCATCTCAATCTGCCATTCCTTCAGACCTGCTTAAAGGTCTTAAGAAAGAGATCTTTGAGCCCAATAAATGAATAATATGCTGAGCAGTAATCGCATCACAGTTCCCCCAATTTTCAAGCATTGTAGCTATATGGATAGCCACAGTAGCATAAATGTCTGAAACTACCTTAGGAGAGAAACAAACAGCTTCCCACTACACATTTCTATGGTTATTTGTCACCTTCATGACATGCCCACATGACTGAACAGGTGTCAACATAACACGTGGTAGTAGATCTTTCACAGTTAAAATCAGTGGATTGGTATTGATCTCTTCCCTATCAACCACTATCATATCCTGCATGAAGTTCATATCCTAATTTTGAGAATGATATAATCAGTGTGGCTAGTGTATGTTCGTCTCCGAAAAGTGGGAGCAGTTGTTGCGTTGGAAGGTGAACGGCCATTGCATACTCAGAGGCCATGAGTAAGGAATAAATTCATCATTTGGAGGGCAGTCCTGGAAATATGACTATTCACAGGAGATGTTATCTCGGGGATTCCCCACAATATATCTTCATCACAATACAAGTTTGTAACTTAAGTTCAGGTCACCTGCCACAATGACATGATGAGTCCCACTATATGAGGCTAGGATCATCCAGTAAGTGGATAGATAGAGATTCTTTCTGAATGAAACACACAAAAGGTGATGGGAGGAATGCTTGAATTTGTCTAACCACCGGCAATCGCTCGGGGCAACATTCCAAACCATCTTTCTTCTGCTCACCATGCCACCTCAGCTTGGACCCAGACATATTAACCTTGACCCTGCCCCTCATGGGAGCTGTCCAGCCTAAACTGAAAGGCCAGGTCCTCCCTGAACCAGAACACAAGTAACCAGGACCGTGTCAACCCTTAGTGGCATGAGTATGCCCAGATGTGGGTCCTATGTTCACTGTGTCACTGGACCAAGCTGTACCCAGTTGATGAGCCCATAACTATGGTGAACCCCACCCTGGGATGCTTGTGTTCTGGTTCAGGGAGGGCCTGGCCTGCAGTTCAGGCTTAACTGTTCCCATGAGCAGCAGTCAATAGCAAGCCAATCAATTCCTGAAAGTGTATTTGGCACCAGAAAACAATTAGAAGGGATGCTCCATGTAGCAGGCTCCCTGGGGAGGTGGGCTACATGCAGACACCGGCTGCAAGTGGCAACAGAAATAACTCGAAGGGAGGTGATAATAGATGCCTGTGTTTCCAAAGATGGTGGTCACCTAAACAACAATTTCTGAACAATGGCTGGGTGCCTGAAGGTAACTAAAAACACAATGTTCTGCAAAGATCTTTTTCAAGAGACCAACTCAGGTCCCTCTGCGAACCATGAAAATGTCAGACGCAACAGACAAAGGAAAATTTGCATTAATATGGAGCCAGTGAAGAACCTTGTATTTTGAACCAAGGAATCAACACTATTTGGTGCCCAGCATGGAACTTTGACAGTATTATAACATAGGGACAGACTTCAAGCAGAAGGTTTAGTTTATGGAATTATGGACTCTAAGGTGCTGAGCTCCAATCCACACCATCTTTCCTTTCTACTCCCCTTCCATCCCCGGGACCAACCCTCTCTGCAGCTAAGGGGGGGGAAGTGTGCTAGAATAATAGGGCCTCAGAACCCCCTTATCCACTGGCCGATTTAACATCGTACTGACATTGTCTACTACTTTGCTGTGGCATTTCGGGAGGATCACACCTCCTAAGCCAGGATCAGCAGGTGGAAAAGGGAGCAAAAACAGGCAATGCAGCAGAATTAAGTTGGAATAGTTTTGCCTCAATGACACTCAGCCTTTCATAAATAGGTTTCAATTTGACCTCCAAAATAGCAGATATTTTTCTACATAAAAACCCATCTGTATCATAAAGATCTAGATCACTACATACAGATGTGTCCTGCGTAGAGGCAGATGATGGTACACAAAAATTGCTCTTTGGTTTTGCAGTTGGCTGTTGCATCCTGTTTTTCGCTGGCAGACCCTTTGCTGGGGAATGAGATAGATTGAGCGCTGATGCCAAAAGCATAGGAGGAGAAAGGCTAGAGGACTCAGGAGCAGAGATAGTATTGAGGCCCACAGACGCAGATGCCCCCGCTGTTGAACAGCAGATTGCACAGGGTAAACAGAAGTCAGAGATAAACTGTGCTCAGCAACTTCTATTTCTTTGTTAATAACCCCTACAGTACGCTGAAGAAGTCCATCAAAAGGGGAACCCGTTTGCAGTTTGGGTGGATTAACTGCAGTCTTATCCTGCCCAATCCAATCAATGTTATCAATATTATCTAATATGCAGAGGAGAGCCCGGCACACAAGTAGGGAATGGTGAATGGGGCAATATTGAACAGTACTTCAGCAATGGAAGAAGAGCCTAGGTGAACGTGGAGCCAAGAGAAATAGCTCAGCTTCTTTTGGCTGATGGTGGGCGAAGACAGGCTCACACAGAGACGACAAAGCTGGAACAAATTTGCCCACACATGCTATTTGCAGCTCCACTGCCTACTGGCAGAAAGAGGATTATGGAGGATTATGGGGCTGTAGTCCAAAGCCCCCCGGCAATGTGTCCCACGCTGCGGACAACAAAACTGGAACAAATACGTCCACCCGGTGCTGTTTGCAGCACACCTGCCTCCTGACGGAGGGAGGATTATGGGCATTGTATTCCAAGGCCCAGAGGAAACATCAATTAGCTTAAACAGTACCAAGTTCCCAGAACAATCATGCAAAATATCCAGAGTTATGTAAGTGAATGTATTATGATATTCTTAGAAAGAAGCCCCCTTCTGTTAGCAGTAAATTATCTTGAGCTCTGGGAGCTCATGCAACCTGTTGCCACAGTTGAGGGACAACTTTCTGGTGGGATAAATGGCCTCCCAGGCCCTCGTTTCTCACTCAACCAGACAGTCCTGTCTCACAGGTGGTGGGGGCCAAGGCAGAGGGGCAACACTGTGGCTCACAACAACCAAACGGGGCCGGGAGTCCAGGCAGGAGCCCAGGCAAAAGGAGCACAAAGTCCTGTTCTTCTGACCACTGCAGGAGTCTTGGCTTCCGTGGTCCCGCACAGACCCAGAACGCCACTCTCAGGCTCTACAGCACCTTAGAATGGCTACATGCAACCAGTTTACTCTCTCATTCTCATTAATAACTTATTACAGTTGAGTTCGGATGCCTCAATGCCTGTTGCTGGAGCCAGCAGTCAAGGGAAAGGCAGGTCAGGTCACAAGGCAAAATTAAAGCACATTGCTTTACTTTTTTCTGCTCTGTTTTCTGACCTTTATAGTGGCAAGCAGAAAGAAGATATTTATGAGGCAACATGTTTATTTTTTGCATTCTTTGGGTAATTATAGAAAAGTTACAATCTTTCGGCATGTTTTAACACATTCCAAGCTACTATGACATTTTTATTAAAAACTGGCTTGCATTAAACCAATGGAAAGTGCACCCTTACAGAGGTTTGGCTTGCAGACATTCATGTTGTTCTTAATGACTGAGGACAAGCTGCTATTTTTGGGGTATCATTAGTTCAGTCAGAACCAAACCCAATGAGTCTGATTCACAAAGAGTTTGCTGTAATTTACTCTTGTTTGTCCGCCTTGCTTTGAACCCTAATACAAGCGGCAGGCCCGGTATGAGAGGCAATGATGAAGATCAGAAATAGCTGCAGGGTGGAAAAGGGGATACTAATTCCGTGTGCTTATGTACTGTACATTTCAAGACTATTACACCCTGGATTGGCCTCGGACCTCTGTTGTGCCTTGGGAAACTCCGTGCTTTACAATATGGACAGCGTCATTGAAATGGTGAGCATATGTCCATTACAAATGTTCCTCTCATACTGATGCGACCCTGGAACTGAAGGAATACTCAGTGAGTTGGGTCCGGAGACTTTATGTGTTACTTTGGTCAAAGCGCATGGCTCAGTGCTTAAATTAAATGACTGGGAAGTTTCAACAGTTTGTATTGTTGAAAGTATTAGCAATTCTGTCTATCTCATAGAGGCTGAAAAACAAAATGGCTGATGCAGATGGAGAAAATCAAATGGGACATAGGTGCGGAACAGTGAACTATTCAAAATATTAGCAGTTTGCTATAGGAATATACTTGTGCACCTGTCATATGTAAGAAAGACAAAAAACAGCCGTTTTTATGCCAGAGAAAATATGAATTAATAATGTCATTTCAGCAATTGCTTGGAGGTGATATAATAATTGAACCACGAGTCCTAGAAGGCCCCTCAGGGTATAAAAACACACAAGCACATACAGAAATTGTAAAGAGACTACCGTGAACAAGACCGCAATGGCTGAAATGCGTTGGTGGCATCCATGCTTTGTGCTCATTAAAGAATCTGGAAATCTGAGCTTTTGGGAGCGCAGCGTCATTCTTTTTGCTTGGAAATGCTTCGGGGATTTCGGTCCTATCCCAACACTTGCACCAGCATCTAGTGCGCACCACTTTGACGGCCTTGCTTTGAAAAAAAAATATATATATATGTATGTATATGTATTACCTACTGGCGGTCGCCAGTAGGTAGTTATAGTTAGAACCTAGTTTCCATAGGAAAAGCATTTTTTGATTTGCTAATAACTTTGGCGTCGTTTGACGAATGTTCGCAAAATTCTCCAAAAACAAGGTCTATCCAGGTCAGCTCCTATCCTGAACGTTTGGGGGTGATTCGTCAAGCGGGAGCTGAGATAAAAGGGGGGGTCCCAAAAAGTGTTTTCTCCATGTTAATTTACATAGGAAATGTTATTACATGCTACAGCCCGAACTGCTGAACGGATTTACACCAAATTTGGCAAAAAGGTAGAGCTTGGTTCAGAAAGCGACCTTTTTTTTAAATGGTGTAAATCCGTTCAGTAGTTGTTGAGAAATTCAAAATATAAAAGTCAAAAATTCAATTTCCCATAGGAAACTTTAACCAAGATTACAGCCTGAACTGCTGAACGGAATGACACCAAATTTGGCAAAAAGTTAGTGCTTGATTCAGAAAGCATCTTTGTTTTTAAATGGTATAAATCCATTCAGTAGTTGCTGAGAATTTTTTTTTTAAAAAGTTTCGATATCTGGGGCAGCGGTGGGTTCGCGCACCCTCCGACCACGCGCTTCACTGTGATTGGCTACCACGACCATGAGCTTCACTGTGATTGGCTGCCAACACTCCAAACCAGGAAGTGTTGGCAGCCGAGTCACAAGAAAACAGCGAAACAAAGGTAAAACAAGCATTGGCATAGCCAAGAGGTCTCGCTTTTGGGACCTTATAAATATTTAGTTATGCAGCACAATATCCTTGGTGCAACAACATCAACTGTTGCATGGCTAAACACTTATAAGGTCCCAAAAGCGAGACCTATTGGATATGCCAATACTTGTTCCATTTGTGTCACTAATTTTCCACCTCCCTTCCCTCGTAACCCATTTCCCGCTTTCTGGTTCTCCAGCGCTGCAACCCCACACGAATGGCAACAGCGCCTTGCAAACATGATCACTCCACTGCAAAAAAAAATAGTAAAAAAACAGTCATTTACAACGCCAATAGGTCCAATTTTCACAAATGCCAGACCTGATTGCATTGCAAATGCTTGTTGACAGTTTAAGTCAGGAGTTTCCTACCCCCATCAGGATCCCTGTTATTCGCTTACCCATACTGGTGCTGGGGGCGGATTCCCTGCTCTGGCGCGCAGCAAGAAGCAGCTACGAGGAGATCTGAGTTTAGAGCTCACAGGGTGAATGTTTTAATCTCCCTGTAGAAGCAGGAAAAGGTGAGAGTTAGGTGTCTCGCGGGGGGAGGGTGTGGTGAAGCAAAGGGTTGATGGCTTGAGGAAAAAGTCGAGAATGGCAGCAAAGATAATATATATATAGTATATATATTACAACACTGGCCAAGTCAAATTTGTGCGACAGGGAGACAGACAGATAGATATGTGTGGCTCAGATCTCGCTAGGGTTCACCAGTGTCATCTAAATACTCCCTTATAAGTAGGAAAGGAAACCTAAAATAACCACTCTTATTCATTTTAATAGCAATCAGTGTGGCACTAAATGCTCCCTGGCACGGCCTTTTTCCCTCCTTGAAACGTTAATCAATGTAACGATGTGTGGGAAGCAGGGGGTTTGGAAACGACAGCCTGCCTTACCGAAAGCCATTTGAGTAAAACGAAAGGGTAAAAAAGCAGCCAGCCAGATTGCGTGTGCACATGTGGAGGGGAAGGGCAGGCAGCCGCCTACAGCCACCATTCCACTGCACACTCATATACATAAAAACACCCACTTCCAGAGAAACCCCATTTTATGCAGTAACGGGTACATTGGCTTGTCAAAGCATCGCTGCCTCTTTTAAGATCAAAGAAGGAGGCTGTCTGTGTTTGCCACAAACGCTTCTATCCTGGAAAAGCCTCGGTATAATCTAAACTGGATTCTCTGTTTTTTTCTGCCATGGCAGACGCGGTGAAAAAAATGCCTGCCTTGATCTCTGGTGGCACCCTTGGAGAGGAACACTGAAACCAGATACGGCAGCAGCAGCACCAGTGAAAGTGCCATTGTCAGGCAGACGTGCTCATACCCGGGCTGAATTGTAGGTCACTCTTAAAGGGGCAGTAGAACCCGGCAAAAAAAAAAAACAAGCACAAAAAAGGAAGCTCATTGAGGCCCGCAAGGCTTAATGAGCCTTGACAGAACCCCACATGGCGGCTGCGCGCGTGCACGCTTGCATGAACGCAAGTGCTAGGCCACCAAAAGCCTGTGGCAGCACTTTGAAAACCCACAGACTAAATTTCTCGCAGGACAGCGCATGCGCTGGCTCAGCGAGACCTAAAAAGGAATGAAAAGAGAAGTGCTTGCAGGTTCCTGAGGTGGGGGGGGGAGCGAAAAAAATGCATCATGTAGAGTGATTAAAAAAAACATGTTTGGATGTGAAGGTGATCTGGCTGGGGTTGATTGGGAGGGGGGAAAAGGTGATGGGGGATAGAGGGAGTGAAAACGAATCCACAAGCACTCAGTGGAATGCTCAAAGCAAGAATATTAACAGTGACTTTCCAGTGTAAATAAATTAATACCAAGATAAGCAGGATGGCTTTGAAGAAAAACAAGTTTTGAAATGTTTGGCTCCGTGCACCCTGCTGCTACATACTGATTAATGGGGAGCTGCTGTAAAAGAGCAACAAAGGCTTTTTAAGGATACATCCCACAACTCAAAGCGGGTGACGACAGAAACAAAGCTGCTTGTCAAGATAAATAATTCTAGACAGTGGGGGTGGGGTGCTGAAGGAGGGGAGGTTTGTGGGTTAAACCCAGTTGTGCCAGCCTTTTGTTGTTTGTGAAGTGAATGGCAGTTTCAAAATCAGACGAGTTATAGATGAGGATATTGTGGTAGAAGGATGTTTATTTTACAGCATTTTCATTCACTCAGAGCAGGAAGGGGAGGCCCACTATTGTTAACCAGGACGGAGTGCCTTTCTCACTTCCGAAAGTTTCCATTCCAGCCTCAGACCTTAGCGACCACAGTATGCTTTTGCACCTGTATCTAAACTAGGCTCCAAAGTTACTAGAGAGAACCCCATAAAATAACACCATAGCATGATATAATATAACATACACCCTTGCAAGCACACGTTCACCCGGGAGGTTCTTGCTACTATGTAACAGATGTTTAATGTTACCCAACTATATGGTTCTCATTTCACCCATCTCAGAAGTGTGGAAGGCTGCATGGACTAGCAAGATGTGATGGGGTGGAGGAGGTGTCACACATAATCATGCTTTAGTTATCAGAACTATGAGTCCCAGCCAAGTCATGAGCGACACCAGATTTCAGTCCCACGCTTTGAATTTAAAAATGGTACATTTGAGGTGCATTATTACTTCAACATGTGCAGCGGCAATCAACCAATCCTACAACACCCATAATGGACTAGGTCATTCACTTAAAGCACAGGATTGGAGCATAATATACCGGATGATGCGATGTCACCTGGAAAATTTATGTTTAAAGCAGTGTGTGGAGACTATTGTCACACATTAGAACGTTTACAATGTTGCCAAGTGGTCGTGTTTTATTATACGTTTTCCTAGACAATTGTAACATTGGTTAAGGCAATTCTCATATATGCAGTTTATTTCATCATGCAGGAGAGACGTGACACGATGCATGTGATTCGTTCAGCCTCTCCCATTCCTACTGCATGTTCAGAGAGCCTGGGGCAACCAGAGTGTACAGTCACCCACGCCGTGAGTGTAGTGTGAAAAATAGAGACCTTACCAGCCTGCGCGCAGGTAAAGCGCTGCTGTGCCCCGGTCCAGTGAGTCCACGCGTCCTACGCCTCTACTGGGAAGCGGAAAGCAAAATGTTTCACCAACTAAAGACACAAAAAAACTGAAAACGCACAGCAAGTAAACCCCGGGAACGAGCAGCCATGTTAGAAGATGAAGTGCGTCGGGTCTCTTGTTGATGAAAGAAAACACACTGCCCGCCTCCTATAGCCAGCATGCTGCCGCCATGCCAATAATAAACAAGCATTTGCAATGCAATAGATCTCGCATTTACACGATTTTGAGCTATTGGCATTGTAAATGACAATGCCTTCTGTTTATGTTTTGGGTTTTAAAACATAAATACAAGGCATTGTTATTTACAATACTAATAGCTTAAAAAATGCAATGAACCTCACCATCTATAACAACAGAAAGGGCGCTTTAGATATATCAGGTCAAAGAGCAAACACCCCGACTGGCGCAGATGAGAGCACCTCAGAATACTGAATGGACAGCAACTTCACCTGAAAGCAGACATCGCCTCGACCCTGCCTTTTCTCCATTGTTGTGCATATTTTTGGGGACAGGAGGCAGCGCAGCTTGCAAACTCGACTGAGTGGTCACATATAGTATGCTCCCTGCTAACACTTGACCTGGCATTTTTTAGATGGTTTATGGACATGTGCAGCTCAGTTGGCATAGGTGCAGAGCAGTACAAGGCCCAGCTCTGTCTGCTTGGGGCATGTGTGAGCGCCTGCACCAGACATCTGTGAGAGCCTCGCATACGCAAAAAGCCTATTGAGAGCTTGCACTCCAAAAGGGCAGCACAAAGGGGCTCATGTGTGAGGAATACAAGAGTTCTTACCACAACAGAAGCAAAAACAGACGACTCTACACTACATGGTGCGTGAAACAAAAATAACAAATCAACATCTGGCTCTACAGTGCATAGGTACTGCGCCTCACTAGGCGAAGACTTAATTTTGTTTAACTTTCTGAGCATGAACCACGTCAGTTAAGACAGCTGCAGGCCTCTTAGAATTACACGTACAGACACATGCGCGCGCCTCCTAGCTCGTGCATGGTCTTCACATTATTTTATACTTTGTGCCTGGCTGGGCGCACCATGGCACAGAGAGCAGGGAACATGCTCCCACATAGGTACCTGTTCACTACACTATGGTGGGAATTTAAGAGCTTCGCTCCCCTGGTCAGCTTTACATCAAACACTATATAAATTCTACAGTAAAGGTTGGCTCGGGCTGTCATAGCCTAAACCGTGAGTACACACCAAAAGTGCTGGGTGACCACACACTGCATGTGCAGTACCTCCCACTCCTGAAGCACTGCTCTGAAACGAGAGATAGTGCTTAAAGTCCCATCGCAACATACAACTAATTTTTAATGTTATTGAACACATCATGTGACGATGACAAGGCGCTGGACAAGAAGATAAGGTGTCGCTTACACACGTCCTGGTTTATGGCAGCTCCACAGAGAAGAGACAGACCCCCTTTACAAGATGTATGTGCACAATGGGGTCTCCACGGCCAACCATTAAGGGGCCGCTGCAGCTCGCAAGCCCAGGCACTCATTAAAACCCACAGGGCATTTTCATGCAAAGCAGGAGGCAGCGGCCACAGAACAGAGAGCTAAAATTTCAGGGCCTGTTTTTAGGATGCGGGCATATCCCCACCCGCTGACGCAAAGCGCTTGAAAAAAATAAAAGCAAAATCATACAGATTGGACACACACACAATCACCATTGCCCCCCCCCACCAACACTCCCCCTCCCCCCCCTCCTGCCCCAAGACCTCTGCTTCAGGAACAAAACCGAAGTCTTTGCCACTGAAAGGGGAAGGTTTTGTGTGTTGCAACTTGCAACCGGAAGAACCGTGTGTCAAGCAGGGCCCTTTCTAGGAGGCACAGGCCTGTGTGGCACAGAGAGAGGTAGGAAAGAGATGAATAAAGTAGAAGGAGGCAAAGAAGAGCATGGTGAAGAGAGTAAGGGGATGAGGGGTGGGCAAGAGAAAGATGAGAGAAAAAATAGACTGCGGGTGGGGGGGCAACAAAGAGGAAAAGGAGTGGGGAGAGAAGGCAAGGAAGGAGAAAAATAAACAAAGAGGGTGAGAGAGGAAAAGAGAGCAGATCGTTATTGTAGAGGCAGGGCAGAGAAGGGCAGTGATGACAGAAATGAAGAGAGCAGCAGGGAGTGCCAACTTCTAACCAAGCAGTCTCAGCTATGACAACATAGTTGTCTCCCCGTCCTCAGT
This sequence comes from Triturus cristatus, assembly GCF_964204655.1. Lineage (NCBI taxonomy): Eukaryota > Metazoa > Chordata > Amphibia > Caudata > Salamandridae > Triturus > Triturus cristatus. Next base: position 389,066,561 of record NC_140588.1, read on the forward strand.
GACCACGCCTTCACAGCCCACCCCAATGCAACCACCTCCCCACGGACTCTGAAATACACTTGGGCCCTTTCCACTCACCCTAGGTCCAGCTCGTATCTGGAATCGGGAGTTCCGCATGTGGTTGGCGCGGCCGGCAATCCTCATGAAGAGCGGGCTTCACCCACAGATAAAGAGCTTCTGCGGTCCGCCCTAGACCCGCCGGAAACCTAGCATCCGTTGCTCTGGTGATGGGGTGGCATCCCAGCTAGAATGGAAGCCACCGTTTATCTCTACAAAACCGCCAGGCTCTATGCCCAGAGGAAGTGTTCCATTTTCAGACCGTAGCATTTATCCCCCCCACGCAGCACAGAAACTCAGAAACAGCCTCTCGAACTGCTTGCATGTCACACTGCTGCCCAGATTCCCACTACCTCTTAGGCACGCCACAAAAGAGAGCACTCAATAGTTCCTCAATCTGAAAAGCTACAAATATCATGTGCCGTCTGCGACCAACGAACATGTCCCGATGAATGCAGTACTTTAAACATGACTGGATCAGCCTACATTCGTCAACAGAGGTGCGTTCAGAAAGAGTTCTTGGAAACCTCCCATGGAGTAGAAATACTTCAGGTTTCTCCTTCAATCGTTGACCTCTCACCACCTACAGCTGCTCACACAAGAGCGCCACAAAAGGCATGGTAGCGGCACGCGCTGCGCTGCGAATCCAATGTTTAATGGGAGCTGCACTCAAGAGCGGCTGCTGCGTACAATATCCGCAACAGCTACTCATACACAGCCACTACCAATGCTCTGTGCAGCTCAATGCACCTTATTTTCAAGCTTACGATGAAAAAGTGAAAGCGCGCCATGCTCGCGATGTCCTAAAAACGCTGCGAGCCAGAGATGTGCATGCGCCGAAAATCACGGGGAGGGAGGGAATGTGAAAGCGCGCCATGCGCACGTTGTCCTGAAAATGCCGCGAGCCGTGCACATCGCCTGTCCTCCAGGCACGTGCACATGTCCGGTCCCCCTTCAGCTAAGAAACCGACAACAATAGATCTCACCAAGGCGGACAGCGCATGCGCTGCGTCGCTAGGCAAGACCTAAAAAAGGGTTACACGATCTGTGTACACTGGCTAAACGAGTGTCTTTTAGCTTTATAAAAGCCAGTCTCGAAAATAAAAATTAGATGCGTTTATTGATATTTCAAACTTAATTACCAGCAATCGGTATATTTAGTGTTTGTATCTAAAAGAAATATTTTCTAATTAAGTACAAAAAGTTACAATAAATAGGTAGATGACTGCAACTACTTGCACAAAACAGAATCTAAGACCATGTTCTCTTCTAGGACGCAAATAGGAAAACATTTTAGATTTCCGATGTTCAGGCTAAGCAGCTGTGCAGCACATTTTAATTCCTATTTGCACCTGTCTTGCAAGTGACATACGTCTGCTATGTTAATTGCAAAAACAGCGTTGCTTTGTTCAAACATAAACATAGCCTGACCTGCCAAATGGCTATTTTCAATCTCACGTTGCAGTATTTTTCTAAATGTAAATCAGGGAAGTTCTTCTGCGGGGTTGCATGTAGAATGTGCATTGTCTGTCATAAATTTGACTTACTACAGGAACAAGTATGTCAATTTGTATGGTAAAAAGAAAGTACTGTCACATTTTGAACATTTAAATGAAGTTGGGGGCCTCTTCAGCAGCTTCCAGCTGCCCAGGGTTTAGAAAGTTAGCTATTCAAGGACAAATGTGAGGAACCATGCAAAAAAATATATTTGCTATGGTAACAGACCATGGATATGGGGTGAGCCAGCATGAAAGGAGTTGAAAACGTGCATGAAGCTGGAGAATGAATATTAATACATTTGGCAGCAATGAGAGAGTTCATGGGCTCAGTACATGCCGAGAACAAGGGACCTATACATGGTTAGATTTTGAGTGGTACTAGAAATTCTTTTTGTTGACTGCAGTTGTTGACTTGGGACTCAATGGCTCTTGTGGCAGAAACTTCTCTGAAACCCCACTTCAGTGGCCATAAATTTGCGGTGCACCCTGAAGAATGAGAAGGTCACACATGATGCATACAATCTCCAAACGGAACAAGAAACGCGTCAGTGATACTTAAACTGTCCTTGGAACACAAGCATCAGTGCTGGCAGGAACAAAGAAAGCCAAAACCTTAAAAGAAGTATGTACTAATTCTAATAAATAGTGCTTATTGAATACACATGGATCTCCTCAGGATGATCAAGAAAGATCATTAGCTTTCTTTGTCGTTATTCTGTTAAGTGCACTAACAATGAATGATCACAGAAGTTGTGGCAGAAATCACTTCCGATTTAAACGTCACTTCCTGACTTGATAGCGACGTTCGAGTAATAATCAATACACTGTAGCCGACAAGGTACTCAAGACAGAAGGCATTGTAAAGATCAGGTATTGCTTTGTTGCTATGCCGAGCCACCCTTTGAACAAACAATATACATTTGAGAGAGAGAAGGGAAGCGGATTCAAGATCAAAATACTGTGTGAGTACGCACAAAAGATAAACACCTTCGCACAGTCACATTCTCTATTTCTCTGTCTCTCTCACACCCACACACACACTCCTAAAGAAACAAGCTTAGACTTGAACTGTAGTGAACTTTCTTATTGGATTAGAGAATGAACGCAGAGGTGGCTTCAAAACTGGAGCTCAGGGCACAGCACATTCTACGCACAGCAAAAAAGCATTCTGAAAAACAGCAGGACATGAAATAATCCAGACTAAAGAGCAGGTCGAGGCTTGAAGAAAGAAAAAATCTGACTATAAGCAACCAAAGGTAGTGAATTGTGCAGAAACGGGATTGGGTAAACAGATAACTCGCAGCAATCAAGTGTGTAGGATATACATTGTAAGCAACTGCAATTGAAGAATGAAGAAAGTTCTGTTAGGTAATTGCTAGGAACAAATGTGGAGGAAGAACAAACCTGTGATTGAAGCTGAAATAGGTTTTTGGCAGGGCTGTAAATGGTTGAAAGTCTTACTGGCTGATCTATAACAAGCCCGGCGGTCGGCGGAGCGTGGCACGCGCGCGCTTGGGGGCGTGTGCGTCTGCGCTTCTCAGAAGCGCGTCCACAGACCCCGATCGCTGCGCGTGCCCCGGTCTGTCTCCCTTGAGAGGCATCACGGTAACAATAGTTTTCGTTGGCGGCAGCGCTTCGCGCTGCAACGCCAGCGAGACCTAACAAGGTTTGTACGGCAATGGGGAGGCCATGCCAAAAACAGAAGCAGGGACACCGAGAAGAACATGGAATGGTGGATGGGCAAGAGTTAGACACAGTATTGAGTGCGGCCGCCATTTATTAAGGGCAGCATACGGCGAGTGGTGTGTGCGGCAGCTGCCGCCATTGTGAAAACAAAAATGAAAGTGAAGCATTGGCCGCGCGGCCGTGAAAGCAAAAGTGATCGCGATCAAAGCGAAAGTGATCATGATCACGTGCTCTGTGGTAAGCATGCGAGTGGTGCGTGCGCAGCAGTGATCGCGCTGGAAGGGAGGCAGATAGCGGCTGCGCGCGTGCACGCTTATGTGAATGCAAGCATTAGGCCAGCGAGGTCTGGTAGCACTTTGAAAACCCGTATACTAAATGTCTCGCAGAGCAGCACATGCGCTGGCTCAGGCAAGACCTAAAAAAGAAAAGGGGGCAGGGTAGAAAAACCCTGACCCCCTAGGCCTGCTCAGGGGGTCCCAGAAGCATTTTTTAAAAATAATTTCGGCGGAATTTGTTCTGGGGTCACAAATCCCGCCGAAATTATGAAAAAAAAAATGAAGCATGGGCTCCCGCGCTTCCCGGGGGCATTGCCCAAATTATAGTTTATACTTGCGGGGGCCCGCGGGGGCCCGCGGGGGCCCCCACAGCCCCAGAGACTGCCACCTCCCCGGGGTTATATTAATGATATGTGGGAGGGCACGCGGCCCTCCTGCAGGCCCAGGGACTGCCACCCGCCGGGGCTTGTTTTTGAATGTGTGAGTGACCTCCAAGGTCCCCCCAAGCCCCGGGGACCGCCTCCCCTGGGGCTTTTCTAAAATATTCACAGGGGCACACGGCCCCCCGCTGCCCCGGGGACCGCCACCCCCTGGGGCTTGTTTTTTTATAAAAAAAAGACATTTGTGTGGAGGGGCTTGAGCCCCCTCACATGCCCCGGGGACCACCACCTCCCCGGGGCACTAAAATTCAAATGCGGGGCTAAGTTACGGACCCCGACCACCCCCTCCCTGGGCCCTTGATGGCCCTGGGGACTGCCACCCCCAGGGCCGGCTCCAGCAGTGTCCCGGGATGCCCACCCCCGGGACACTGCTGTTTGCAAAGACAGGGCGGGAGCCGTGCAGCTCCCGCCCTGTCTATGCAAACTCCGCTTTTGCAAACACCTGCTCTTGCTACAATGAAGCAAAGCAGATTGCTTTTCCGCAAGGGGAGCTGGATGTCAGCAGCTTCCCATGTGGAAAAGCAATGTCGGTTCCTGCAGGAGGCGGGGAGCCGGCAGGACCGTGGGGGAATTGGAGCTCCCCCCACGGTCCCCAACAAAGTGGTCAGGCTCCGGGGGATGGGATCCCAGGGGCCAGTAGTGGCTTTCTAATGTTTTTTAAATGCTAATTTCTAACTATAACGTGCCTGAAACCTATGTTTTTTTCAGTGATATGTATATATATATATATATATATATATATATATATATATATATATATATATATATATATATATACACACATCCTGTCTTGCAAGATTTGGGGTTATTCTTCAAGCAGGGGCCGAGAAAAAAGGGGGGTCCCAAAATCTGTTTTCTCCATGTTATTTTCCATAGGAAACTTTTGTCGCAGCTATAGCTGAACTGCTGAACGGAATTACACCAAATTTGGCAGAGAGTTAGCTCTTGATTCAGAGTGCACTCTTTACTTTAAAATAGTGTAAATCCGTTCAGTAGTTTCTGAGAAATTTATACATAAAAAAATATTAGTATCTGGTGAACGCGGTGGATTCGTGAATCCTCTCGATCACAAGCTTACTTCTGATTGGCTGCCAACCCTCCAAACCAGGAAGTGTTGGCAGCCATCTTGTGACTCGGTTGAACCAAGTCACAAGAAAAAAGGTTAAAAAAAGAACAAGGGCAGAGTAGAAACAACCTGACCCCCTAGGCCTCCTCAGGGAAAATTGGCGTCATTCGGGATACTCCTGCCCGCCCCATACTGTCCTGGGGACCGCCACCTCCCTGGGGCTTTAATATTTCAATCTGAGGGGGGCCTTGTGCCCCCCGCTGCCCCAGGGACTGCCACCTCCCGGGGTGTTTTTTTAAAATATAGAATGTGTTGGGGAACTCCTGCCCCCCACACTGCCCTGGGGCCACCACCATCCCGGGGAATTTAATAATTTACATACGGGGGTCTGTTGTGGACTCCCGGCCCTGGGGACCGCCAACTCCCCGGGGCTTTTTCCATAAAATCAATGTGTCGGGGGACTCCTGCCACCCCCATGCTGCCCTGGGGACCGCCACCTCCCCAGGGCTTTAATATTGCAATCTGAGGGGGGACTTGTGCCCCCCCGCTGCCCCGGGGACCACCACCATCCTGCGGAATTAAATAATTAACATACGGGGGTCCGTTGTGGACTCCTGGCCCCGGAGAACACCACCTCCCCGGGGCTTTAATCCTGTTAGGAGGGGGGCCGCGCTAGTTGGCCCCTAAAGACCCCCAGCAGCGAAGGGGACTTCAATCCCCATCCAAGAGCTTGCTAGGGAGCACGTTTGCAGAGTGGTGGGCAAAGGGGGTGTGGCCTGCTATGAAAACTTAGCAACCCTGCTGTGTGGGACTTGGGGGCCAACTACCCCTCCTGTTACCTCCATTAAGTCCCACACAGTGGGATTGCTAAGTGGGCTTTGGAAGCCAAGCCCCCCTTTCGCCACCCCTCTGCAAACGCACCCCCTGGCACACTACTGGTTGGAGGATGAAGTCCATTTTACTCCTGAGAGACTTTGGGTGCCAAGAAGCCCTCCTGGTACCTCCTGTAAGCCCTACGCAGCGGAATTCCTAAGCGCTGGTCAGAGGCCCAGACCTCTTTCTCCAGCACTCTGCAAACGCGACTACTCGCTACAGAAGCATTTGAAATGCAATAGGTCTTGCATTTGCGAGAGTTAGAGCTATTGGCGTTGTAAATATAAAAGTTTTTTACTAATGTGTTTTGGAGTGGAGTGGATGTACGTTGTGGGGTATGTTGTGCAGTGACATTATGTGGATTGTAAGTATGTGGTATTTAGTGTATAGGAATTATGTAGAGTGGGATTATGTGTTATGGAGAGCAATTATGTGGTATGGTAGTCTGTGTTGTGGAGTGGTAAGCTCAGGTTTGGTCTTTGGCGTTTCCATAGAAGCTAAACCATGAACTCAATGAGACAAAAAAAGAAGGAACCACTGAGGAGCACTTCTGGACCTAGTCGGAGGTATGAGCACGGCCACTGGAATTATGCGATTGTTTGGCTGCACCCATTTTCGCATAATTAGACATTTTCCACGTTTGCCACATAACCCATCATCTGCTGTATAATCTTCAGATTTTAACAAAAAACCTTGTTTCTAGCTCAAATGGCTCAATCATTACCTAAAATGCAGTGACAAGTGTTACATCAAAGAGGAAGGCCCTTTGCAAACCTGGTATGGCCACCTATTACTTATTGCTAAATGTGGGTGTTAAATTGGTAGTAATGGTGCGCAAACCACTCTTGCTTTTTTCTGTGTCTCTCTTGCCTCTTTCTGCATTTCTCTTGCTTCTTTGTACACCTTTCTTCCTTTTTCTGCACTTCTTTTGCCTCTTTCTGCACATCTCTTCTGCTTTCTGCACCTTCCTTCTTTCTGCACCTCTCCTGCTTCATTCTTCTGCACCTCTCTTGCCTCTTTCTGCACCTCTGTTCATCCTTTCTGCACCTTCTTTCTGCACCTCCCTTGCCTCTTTCTGCACTTCCCCTGCTTCTTTCTCCACCTTTCTTGCTTCTTTCTGCACCCCTCTTCCCTCTTTCTGCATCTCCGTTGATTCTTCCTGTCCTTCTCTTACTCTTTTCTGCATCTCTCTGTACTTCTCTTGCTTCTTTCTGCACCCTCTTGCCTCTTTCTGCACCTCACTCGCTTCTTTCTGCACTTCCCCTGCTTCTTTCTCCACCTTTCTTGCTTCTTTCTGCACCCCTCTTCCCTCTTTCTGCATCTCCGTTGATTCTTTCTGTACTTTTTTCTGCATCTCTATGTACTTCTCTTGCTTCTTTCTGCACCCTCTTGCCTCTTTCTGCCCCTCTCTTTCCTTTTTCTGCACTTCTCTTGCCTCTCTGCACCTCACTTGCCTCTTTCTGCACTTCTGTTGCTTCTTTCTGCACCTCTATTGCTTCTTTCTGCCCCTCTCGTGCTTATTTCTTCTGCACCTCTTGCTTCTTTCTTCTGCACCTCTCTTGCCTCTTTCTGCACCTCTCTTGCTTCTTGTGTACTTCTCTTACCTGTTTCTGCACCATTTTCCCTCTTTCTGCCCCTCTCTTTCCTATTTCTGTACTTCTCTTGTGTTTATGTACATCACTTGCTTCTTTCTGCCCTTCCCTTGCTTCTTTCTCCAACTCTCTTGCTTCTTTCTGCACCCCTTCCCTCTTTCTCCATGCCTCTTCCCTTGTTCTGCACCTCTGTTGCCTGTTTCTGCACCTCTCTTGCCTCTTCCTGCACTTCCCTTGTGTTTTTCTGCACTTCTCTTGCCTGTTTCTGCATATCTGTTGATTCTTTCTGCACTCCTCTTACTTCTTTATGCACCTCTGTTGCTTCTTTCTGCACTTCTGTTGCTTCTTTCTGCACCTCTATTGCTTCTTTCTGTACCCCTCTTTTCTCTTTCTGCACCTCTCTTGCCTCTTTCTGCACCTCTCTTGCCTCTTGCAGCATTTCCCTTGCCTCGTTCTGCACCTCTGTTGCTTGTTTCAGCACTTCTCTTGCCTCTTTCTGCATCCCTCTTGCCTCTTTCTGCACCTCCGTTGATTCTTTCTGTACTTCTCTTGCTTTTTTCTGCATCTCTCTTGATTCTTTCTGCACCCTCTTGCCACTTTCTGCCCCTCTCTTTCCTCTTTCTGCACTTCTCTTGCTTTGTTCTGCACATCTTTTGTTTCTTTCTGCAACTTTTATCTCTTTCATCACTTCTCTTGCTTCTTTCTACACCTCTGTTTTTTCAGTACTTTTCTTGCCTGTTTCTGCACCTCACTTGCCTCTCTACGCACTTCTCTTGTCTGTTTCTGTACCTGTCTTGCCTCTTTCTGCATGGCTCTTGCCTCTTTCTGTACCTCACTTGCTTCTTACTGCACCCCTCTTGCCTACTTCTGCATCCCTCTTTCTGTTCCGCTCTTTCTGCACCCCTGTTCCCTCTCTCTGCACCTCTTCTGCTTGTTCCTGCACCTCTGTTGCCTCTTTCTGCACTTCTCTTGCTTCTTTCTGCACCACTATTGCCTCTTTCTGTACTTCTCTTGCCTGTTTCTGCACCTGTCTTGCTTCTTTCTGCACCTCTGTTGCCTCTTTCTGCACCTCACTTGCTTCTTACTGCACCCCTCTTGCCTATTTCTTCATTCCTCTTTCTGTACCGCTCTTGACTCTTTCTGCCCCCTGTTCCCTCTTTCTGCACCCCTTCTGCCTGTTTCTGCACCTCTGTTGTATCTTTCTGCACTTCTCTTGCCTCTTTCTCCACCTGTTGCTTCTTTTTGCACTTCTTTTGCTTCTTTCTGCACCACTATTGCCTCTTTCTGTACTTCTCTTGCCTGTTTCTGCACCTGCCTTGCTTCTTTCTGCACCTCTGTTACCTCTTTCTGCACCTCACTTGCTTCTTACTGCACCCCTCTTGCCTATTTCTTCATCCCTCTTTCTGTACCGCTCTTGACTCTTTCTGCCCCCTGTTCCCTCTTTCTGCACCCCTTCTGCCTGTTTCTGCACCTCTGTTGTAGTTGCATCTTTCTGCACTTCTCTTTCTCCACCTGTTGCTTCTTTTTGCACTTCTTTTGCCTCTTTCTGCATCCCTCTTCCCTCTTTCTGCAACCCTCTTCCCTCTTTCTGCACCTCTCTTGCCTCTTCCTGCACCTCTCTTGTGTGTTTCTGCACTTCTCTTGCCTGTTTCTGCATATCTGCTGCTTCTCTCTGCACTTCTCTTAGCTCTTTTTGCACCCCTTTTGCCTCTTTCTGCACCTCTGTTGCTTCTTTCTGCACTTCTGTTGCTTCTTTCTGCACCTCTATTGCTTCTTTCTGCATCTCTCTTGCCTCTTTCTGCAGCTGTCTTGCCTCTTTCTGCACCTCTGTTGCTTGTTTCTGGACTTCTCTTGCCTCTTTCTGCCCCCCTCCCCTCTTTCTGCACCCAACTTGCCTCTTTCTGCACCTCTCTTGCTGTTTTCTGCACCTCTCTTGTTTCTTTCTGCAACTCTCTTGACTCTTTCATCACTTCTCTTGCTTCTTTCTACACCTGTGTTGCTTCTTTCAGTACTTCTCTTGCCTGTTTCTACACCTCACTTGCCTCTTTCTACAGCTCTCTTGCCTCTTTCTGTACTTCCCTTGCCCCTTTATGCACCTCTGTTGCTTCATTTTGCACTTCTCTTGCCTCTTTCTGTACCCCTTTTGCCTATTTCTATTTCTGCATCCCTCTTTCTTTACCGCTCTTGACTCTTTCTGCACCCCATTCCCTCTTTCTGCACCTCTTCTGCCTGTTTCTGCACCTCTGTTGCCTCTTTCTGTACCCCTCTTCCCGCACCTCTGTTGCTTCTTTCTGCACTTCTATTACTTCTTCCTGCACCTCTATTGCTTTTTTCTGCACCCCTCTTGCCTCTTTCTGCACCCCTCTTGCCTCTTTCTGCACCCCTCTTCCCTCATTCTGCACCTCTCTTGGTTCTTTCTGCACCTCTGTTGCTTGTTTCTGCACTTCTCTTGCCTCTTTCTGCATCTCTGTTGGTCCTTTGTGCACCCCTCTTGCTTCTTTGTGCACCTCTCTTGCAAATTTCTGCACCGCTCTTGCTTCTTTCTGCACCCCTCTTGCCTCTGTCTGCACCCCTATTCTCTCTTTCTGCACCTCCTTTGCCTGTTTCTGCAACTCTCTTGCCTGTTTCTGCGGTTTACTTGCCTCTTTCTGCACCACTGTTGCATCTTTCTTCACTTCTGTTGCTTCTTTCTGCACTTCTATTACCTCTTTCTGCACGCCTCTTCCCTCTTTCCACACCTCTCTTGCCTCTTTCTGCACCTCTCTTGTCTCTTTCTGCACCTCTCTTGCCTCTTTCTGCAGTTCTCTTGCCTCTTTCTGCACCTCTATTGCCTCTTTCTGCACCTCTCATGCCTCTTACTGCAGTTCTCTTGCTTTTTTCCGCATCTCTCTTGCTTCTTTCTGCACCCCTCTTCCCTCTTTCTGCACCCCTCTTTCCTCTTTCTGTACTTCTCTTGCCTCTTTCTGTACCCCTCTTGCCTGCTTCTGTGCCTCACTTCCCTCTTTCTGCACCTCTCTCGCCTCTCTCTGCACCTAACTTTCCTCTTTCTGCACTTTTCTTGCTTTTTTCTGCTTCTCTCTTGTTTGTTTCTGCAACTCTCTTGTCTCTTTCATCACTTCTCTTGCTTCTTTCTACACCTCTGATGCTTCTTTCAGTACTTCTCTTGCCTCTTTCTGCATTTATCTTGCCTGTCTCTGCACCTGTCTTGCATCTTTCTGCACCTCTGTTGCATCTTTCTGCACCTCACTTGCTTCTTTCTCCACCTCTGTTGCTTCTTTTTGCGCTTCTTTTTCCTCTTTCTGCAGCCCTCTTCCCTCTTTCTTTACCTCTCTTGCCACTTTCTGCACCCCTGTTCCCTCTTTCTGCACCTCTCCTGCCTGTTTCTGCACTTCTGCTGCTTCTTTCTGCACTTCTCCTGTCTCTTTATACACCCCCTTCCCTCTTTCTGCACCTCTGTTGCTTTTTTTTGCACTTCTCTTGCTTCTTTCTGCACCTCTCATGCTTCTTTCTGTACCCCCCTTACCTCTGTCTGCACCCCTGTTCTCTCTTTCTGCACCTCTTTTGCCTGTTTCTATAACTCACTTGCCTCTTTCTGCAGTTCTCTTGCCTCTTTCTGCACCTCTGTTGCTTCTTTCTGCACCTCTCGTGCTTATTTCTTCTGCACCTCTTGCTTCTTTCTTCTGCACCTCTCTTGCCTCTTTCTGCACCTCTCTTGCTTCTTGTGTACTTCTCTTACCTGTTTCTGCACAATTTTCCCTCTTTCTGCCCCTCTCTTTCCTATTTCTCTTGTGATTATGTACATCACTTGCTTCTTTCTGCCCTTCCCTTGCTTCTTTCTCCAACTCTCTTCTGCACCCCTTCCCTCTTTCTCCATGCCTCTTCCCTTGTTCTGCACCTCTGTTGCCTGTTTCTGCACCTCTCTTGCCTCTTCCTGCACTTCCCTTGTGTTTTTCTGCACTTCTCTTGCCTGTTTCTGCATATCTGTTGATTCTTTCTGCACTCCTCTTACTTCTTTATGCACCTCTGTTGCTTCTTTCTGCACTTCTGTTGCTTCTTTCTGCACCTCTATTGTTTCTTTCTGCACCCCTCTTTTCTCTTTCTGCACCCCTCTTGCCTCTTTCTGCACCTCTCTTGCCTCTTCCTGCATTTCCCTTGCCTCGTTCTGCACCTCTGTTGCTTGTTTCAGCACTTCTCTTGCCTCTTTCTGCATCCCTCTTGCCTCTTTCTGCACCTCCGTTGATTCTTTCTGTATTTCTCTTGCTTTTTTCTGCATCTCTCTTGATTCTTTCTGCACCCTCTTGCCTCTTTCTGCCCCTCTCTTTCCTCTTTCTGCACTTCTCTTGCCTCTCTGCACCTCACTTGCCTCTTTCTGCACTTCTCTTGCTTTGTTCTGCACATCTTTTGTTTCTTTCTGCAACTTTTGTCTCTTTCATCACTTCTCTTGCTTCTTTCTACACCTCTGTTTTTTCAGTACTTTTCTTGCCTGTTTCTGCACCTCACTTGCCTCTCTACGCACTTCTCTTGTCTGTTTCTGTACCTGTCTTGACTCTTTCTGCATGGCTCTTGCCTCTTTCTGTACCTCACTTGCTTCTTACTGCACCCCTCTTGCCTCTTTCTGCACCCCTCTTTCCTCTTTCTGTACTTCTCTTGCCTCTTTCTGTACCCCTCTTGCCTGCTTCTGTACCTCACTTCCCTCTTTCTGCACCTCTCTCGCCTCTCTCTGCACCTAACTTTCCTCTTTCTGCACTTTTCTTGCTTTTTTCTGCTTCTCTCTTGTTTGTTTCTGCAACTCTCTTGTCTCTTTCATCACTTCTCTTGCTTCTTTCTACACCTCTGATGCTTCTTTCAGTACTTCTCTTGCCTCTTTCTGCATTTATCTTGCCTGTCTCTGCACCTGTCTTGCATCTTTCTGCACCTCTGTTGCATCTTTCTGCACCTCAGTTGCTTCTTTCTCCACCTCTGTTGCTTCTTTTTGCGCTTCTTTTTCCTCTTTCTGCAGCCCTCTTCCCTCTTTCTTTACCTCTCTTGCCACTTTCTGCACCCCTGTTCCCTCTTTCTGCACCTCTCCTGCCTGTTTCTGCACCTCTGCTGCTTCTTTCTGCACTTCTCTTGTCTCTTTATACACCCCCTTCCCTCTTTCTGCACCTCTGTTGCTTTTTTTGCACTTCTCTTGCTTCTTTCTGCACCTCTCATGCTTCTTTCTGCACCCCCCTTACCTCTGTCTGCACCCCTGTTCTCTCTTTCTGCACCTCTTTTGCCTGTTTCTATAACTCACTTGCCTCTTTCTGCAGTTCTCTTGCCTCTTTCTGCACCTCTGTTGCTTCTTTCTGCACTTCTCTTGCCTTTTTCTGCACCCCTCTTGCCTCTTTCTGCACCTCTGTTGCTTCTTTCCGCACTTCTCTTGCCTCTTTCTGCACCCCTTTTCCTTCTTTCTGCACCTCTGTTGCTTCTTTCTGTACTTCTTTTGCTTCTTTCTGCACCCTTCTTCCCTCTTTGTGTACCTCTCTTGCCTCTTTCTGTACCTCTCTTTCCTCTTTCTGCAGGTCTCTTGCCTCTTTCTGCACCTCTTTTGCTTCTTTCTGCAGTTCTGTTGCCTCTTTCTGTACCCCTCTTGCCTCTTTCTGTGCCCCTCTTGCCTCTGTCTGTACCCCTGTTCTCTCTTTCTGCACCTCTTTTGCCTGTTTCTGCAACTCTTGCCTCTTCATGCAGTTCACTTGCCTCTTTCTGCAGTTCTCCTGCCTCTTTCTGTACCTCTGTTGCTTCTTTCTGCAGTTCTCTTGCCTCTTTCTGCACACCTCTTGCCTCTCTCTGCACCTCCTTTGGTTCTTTCTGCACTTCTTTTGCTTCTTTCTGCACCTTTCTTTCTCTTTCTGTACATGTCCTACCTATGTAGGCAGTTAGAAATTATGTAAAGATGTGGTTTTGTCAGTGTATATATATATATATATATTGATGTGATCAAGGCCATCTTACCGGCCGAAACGCGTCATGACTAACATGAGGAGAGAATAAAAATCTTATTGCACAAGTAAGCGGAATTTGAGCATTCTTTCTCGCCGCTTCGGCGGTTAAGGGATGCAGTACAATCGGAATATATTTATATATATATATGTCTTGATTAGCTTTTCTATTTTCAAACATAACAGTCAACATTATATATGAACAGCAGGCATCTGAATCTGAAAGCACAAACATAATTTTTAGGTTAAAGGATTTAAACATTGGTCCTACCAATACTTCCAACCACATTTTCTTTGAGTAGATTAGTTATACGTTCAGCAGTTGTCTTCTCAGCCTCGGCCACATACCAGCCATCTAACCCCTACATTGGGGTCCCTTGTCTTCTTGATATTCCTCCCAACTATCCCAGACCATTCCATCCATACTTCATCTGAACTGGGAGTGGGTCAGGCTCAGTGACGTTTATTTCCTCCAAACTGGGCTATATCATGCTTCTCTAATGTGTGACCCAATCATAAAAGAGACTTTTCTTCCCCTGTGGGTCCTTCGTCATCAACTATGATAATGGAAAATCCTATACCTCATTGATGGCCTAAAAGTGTTCCAGAACTTTACAAACTCTCCTCATTATTCTTCGCACCTTGAGCATTTTTATCTAGCTATCTAAAGATATCACATGTGCTTTCCGGTTAAGGAAAACAGCACTTACCTTTGGACCTGGATTTCCACTTGAACCTTTGTGCCCTGGGCTTCCTCTTTCACCCTGAAAAGTACAGGCATTGGGTAATATAATGGACAATATGCATAGTTTAAAGTAGGAAAAGTAATTCTGAGCCCCACCCCCACACCTCCTGGGCCAACACTTTCCCCAAAGCTGCTTAGTTTGGAGTGGCAACAGTAAATCTGACACCTCAAGGGAAAATTCTTGAGGCAGGAAGAAAAAACTTAACTTTGTATTCATTTTTAATAAGCGTAGTTTTTTAGTGTGTTTTGTAACTAACAATTTGTGATGTGTTTTATGAAAAATAATTATTGAATATAGTTTTGTGTAAACTTTAAACAATTAACTATACTATCACTACTAACAGATGTAGCAATATTTTTTGCTGTTGCCCAAAGGGATTATGAGTTTTTATTACAACACTGTGAGGAATGGCATTCTAAATCTGTGTTACTTTCTTGGGAATGTTGATTTCAAAAGTAACAACCTAGAAAAAGTGTTTGCTCTTTGGAGCAGTGAGAGATCGGAATGAAACAGGGCTCTACCTTTTCTCCTCATTGTCTCCTCTGTTATCACATCAGAGGGAATGTCCTAAGAGTTATCCAGACTTTTCCATTTTCTTCCCAACTTTCTTCACATTTATTGCAACACCACATGTTACTTGTACTATCACTTGCTTTGGAGGTGGGATAATTTTTTGGATTGTGTGAAAGATCAAGGCTTGACCACTCCGACAACCTCAAACTCAAGTCCAGAACTTCTCAAACTGGATCTCTGCTGTCGCAGACACCATCGCCCCCATGAACGACACCTCCTGCAACAGACCTGCGAAGTACACCAGCTGATTCACCCCCGAACTACAGACTAGGGGTGGGCGGAATTTGCACAGTCGCGCTACGCAAAGCTCTGCGAAACGATAAACAATCTCTGCGAGCATGCAAAAATTCCGTGAACACGCGGAATTGCTTGTTCGCGATGCTTTATTCCTGTTCACGAATGCTGTTTGAGTGCTCGGGGGAAATATCTCACGAACACGCATTTTGAAAGCGTGAAAAAGCTAAAAATTCTGCGAAATTGCAGAATTTTTGGCAATTTCACGTTCTATGTAAAACGCAAAATTACCCAAATTACCCAAATTCCGCGAGCGGAACCAAATTTACCACCCAGTCCTACTACAGACCCTCAAACATGAATGTAGGAAACTAGAGAGATGTTGGCACTCCAGCAATTCTCCCTATGATCTTAGCTCAATCAGTTCCGCCCTCAACAACTACCACCACCACCTTAGAGAGACCAAGAAGAACAACAGAGGAGTTGGCCTAACGGCTAGGGCTTTTGACCTCGAATCTGGGGAACTGGGGTCGAGTCTCGGCAATGATGCTGAACATCCTGTAATTCTGGGCAAATCACTTAATCTCCCCATGCCTACCAAAATTAATGTATGTCCTCATGTAACATAACTGGTGCTATGTAAAACGCTCTGATACCCGATTCGGGCCAAGTTCGCACAGTATAAAACTCTGGCAAAAAAAAAACCCTCAACAACCGCATCGAGGCAAGCGGCAACCACGCCAAAGAGCTCATCACCATCGTGAAAGAGTTCTCCTGCCCATCTGCCACCAAAAACCCGATTCACCCCTTCCAAGCCCTCTGCGACATCCTTGGGGACTACTTCCACCAGGAGATTTCAGACATCTACTGCAACTTCGACCCCCAACCCACCAACCCCCCAACCCCTGCACCCTAACCACTGCCACCGACACCCATTGACTATCCGACTGGAAGCAGCTCTTAGTCCAAGCCACTACCATCATCATGAATTTAATCCACTCTGGCGCTCCCTCGGACCCCTGACTGCACAACATCTACAACCTGGGTCGCCTACATTAACAACCACCTGACGTTCTAAAATCCCACTAAAGAACTCTGCGCTGCCGTCCCCGCCGCATAGAAACACGTGGAGGTCAAGTCTCTCCTGAAAGAACCCTCTGCTGCCCCCAGCATTCTCAAGAACTATTGACCCATGGCGCTACTCCCCTTGCCAGCCAAGGTCTTGGAATAGGCCATCAACCACCAGCTCACAGAGTACCTCGAACAGAACAACCTTCTTGATGGCTCCCGATCAGGCTTCCGGGCCAACCACAGCACAGAGACCACCATGATCGCAGCTATGGACGACACCAGACACCTGCTTGACCAGGGGGAAATGCAGCCCTCATCCTCCTTGACCTTTCGGCAGCCTTCGACACCATCTCCCATCACGCCCTCATCACCAGACTTCACCACCTGGGCATCCAAGGCAACTCTCTCTACTGGATCACCTCGGTTCTCTCCGGCCGAACACAGAGGATCCACCTACCACCTTTTTCCTCCGAATCCAAGAACATCATCTGTGGTGTCCCCCAGGGCTCCTCACTCAGCCCCACCCTCTTCAACACCTACGTGATGCCTCTAGCAGACATTGACCACACCCGCAGACTCAACATCATTTCATACGCCGAGGACACGCAGCTCATCCTTTCCCTCACAAAAGACACCAACACCACCAGAGCCAGCTTCCAGAACACCTTGTCCGACATTGCCAAATGCATGAAGGCCAACTGCCTGAAGCTCAACTCTGAGAAAACGGAGGTACTCATCTTCAGAAACAACCCCTCCAACTATGACGACTCCTGGTGGCCCACCGCACTCGGCCCTGTTCTTGCCCCCTCCAACCACACATGCAACCTCGGATTCATCCTGGACAGCTAACTAACCATGAAGAACCAAGTCAACGCCTATGTTCTTATCTCCAGCCTCCTCGAAAACAGCAACCCACTCTACACCGGAGCAACCAAGCATCTACTCAGCCACCTCCAGACTATCCAGAACACTGCAGCAAGACTCATCCTCAACCTCCCCAAGAGAACTAGCACCACCCCCACCTCAGAGCTCTCCACTGACTCCCCGTGCAGAAAAGATGCCTCTTCAAGCTCCTGACTCACGCCTACTAAGCCCTCCACAACTCCGGGCCGCCTACATTAACAACCACCTGACGTTCTAAAATCCCACTAAAGAACTCTGCGCTGCCTCCCTCACCCTGTCCCACACCCCTATCATCCATTGGAACTGCTGCAGAGTTTTTGCTTCTCTTACCTCACCACCAAGTTCTGGACCTCCCTCCCCCTTCACCTACGCACCTGTCCATCACTCAAGATGTGGCTCTTCGACTAAGGACTTAAGGACCCAGCACCTGGAGACCCTAAGGGGTGACAAGTTCACACTTTACAAGAACCCTTCGATTGATTGATTGAGGCTGGGGAACTATTTTTATGAGTCTGCCTTTCGACAAAACGTGACTTCCAGGGAAAAGTTCAGTTTCTGTGGGTCTTCCCTGGATATAACAATTGGGTAATGAGCATGGGTGCAATTACTCTGTGTAATTGCGTATCAACAATTACAATGGCAGTTACAATAACAATAATCTGAAGTTAATGGGAAAACGTTTAGGTAATGTCCAAGCAGGGGTCAAGCTAGTAGAGATCATAGTAACTGAGCATGCAGCAGGTCGAAAAGTTGGCTAGTTGGATATGACTAAATGTGATACAATAGCATAGGAAAGAGCTCACTCTTTAAAGACAGAATTTGGTTTTACCTTCATTCCCTGTGATCCAGGGGGGCCTGGTGGTCCACGAAAGCCCTGCAATAAAGGAGACAATCATTTTCATACTTGGCAAGGCATTTTTATATAACATAGTGCTGGCAAACTACATTTTTGTCTATGATAAACAAATCTGTAGCCTGTATACTTCTGCAAGTACCAAATTCGTTGAGAAATTAGTCTTCATTTCCTGTAGACTTTACACTCAACTAAATAAACTCCTGGGCCTTTATTATACACAAGCTGAATGTGGTGCCACCAGGAGCTATTAGTGAGGCGCCCATCATCTCCAAACTGATTGGTATGAGGACCTACTACTCCTCACCACAAAGGCCTGACCATAGCTTTTTCTTCTCATATCTTTACAGCAAAGGTGCTGTGGTCTCCACCTGAGCATTGCTTATGCAATTTGACTCAACAAAAGTCAAAAGTGACCACCCTGCATCTGCATAAACAACCAGAGTCACTAGGATCCTAAACCACAAGACTTGCAGTGGGAATTACCTGTAGGATTGACGCGGTTGATGTGCCAGAATATGGCACACACAGGGATTGCATCTCTATGGAATCCATTGAACATTACATTGAATGGCATTGCTTGGTACATGCATGGGTAAGTCATATCATTATTAGGTATGGCATCACAGAATGGGCACTGCATAAATTAAGTAGTGCCTATTTTGCGATGCTGCCTTAGCCATAATGAAGCGGCTCTTTCCCTCTATGTGCAATTTGTCCCTCTTTACTTATGGTACATTAAAGTGGGGGCTCTGGAATATTGTAGATTGAATTCGGTAAATTCATGTTTATCGTCAAGGCTTGGTTGTAGATCTAGTTTACAAGGTAAACAGTCTGTCCTGACACAAATAGTGAAAGCAGAACGATGATCCATCGAATGCAGTGATAAGAAGCAATAGAAGACAAAAAAAGCTACATTATCTAGCCCACTTGACTACCAATCTTATAAGAGTCTTCAGACTATTTGATACTGGAACTGATTGTCAGTGTAGATGCTTGGCCTTCATTCTTAAAAGTGATAGACTAAAGTAGCAAATGAGGTGCGTGGTCTTCAATAATAGTTGAGAACCTGAGGTCTCTGGGGAGGAAACCATTGGACATGTGATGCAGTGCGTATATGGGTCTCAGGCCTGGGCCTAATACCTGATAGGAAGAGGCAAGATAGATAACAGCCATGATAAACTGGCCTTGGAACCATCAGGGAGTGGAGCAGACACCATGATAGTAAGGAGAAGTGCAATAACCTCAGGAGCAAAACTTACACCCAGCAAATAGTTGCCATCTTGAGAAGGCATGCAGTGCCCCTACAACCTCCACAGGTGCCAGAATGCCAAGAGTTAATAACTTGAAGGAACCTTAACTAGCAAACCAGAAGAGTATAAAAATGCACTGTCGGTGAGAAAGCCTTGTGTAAGTGCATTGGTGCTGTGATCAGTGTAAGTCACCCATTTAGGGTATCCAGTAGTGTGAGAACCAGAAACAGGAATACAAGATCTTACAAAGATACCTCACAGAAAGAGGGTATTTAAATTGTGAGTATGGCCAACTCCTCAACCTGTACAAGAACCAAGGTAAACCATAACAGTCATTTGAAAGATGAAGGAAACTAGTTGTTAGGCAGGTGATGTTAAGGATATAGCAAACAAATGAGGTCCATTAGACACAAAACAAGTTTTGTTCTCAGCAGGCAGATACCAGGTTTTCTCAGTTGAAGACAATATCCAGATGCCCTAGCATTTAATAGATGGTATTTTTGGACTGGGGACATTACAAGATCTATGTATTTTCTCAGTTTTCAATCACGTCTAGGAAAAGTGTGTAGGTCATCTGACAATGTGTTGCTCAATTTAGGGCAGCATAAGCTCGGACAAAATAAGAAGATGGAGCAATACGCCTCAGTGTCTTGAACTAAATCATGAAGTTCCAACACATCAGCTGGAGGAAATGTGCCTATTGTGATACATTTCTGTGTAAAACAGCTGTCTAACATATGATTTCCTACAGATATCAGAACAACTGCTTTCTCTATTGATTTTCATCTGTGTTGTAACTCTCTGTGGAGTTTGCATACAGCTTTTCGAACCATCTCTCTAACCTAGAGAGGATAATGTTTATAAATAAATGTCTCTCTTCTTTTGTTTTGAAAGTCAAACTAAACAATATACCTGAAGAGTATTGTCTCTGAAAATTGGCTCCAATGTGTTTTAACCACTTATGTTACGAGCCCAATATGTTTTAAAACACACATATTAATTGTAGAAGGTATACGATTAATGGCAGAGCAAGCAATCTTGTAAACTGGTAATGCTCCTCAAATGAAAATAAAATCAACACAAAGGCAGGGAACTTGTCAGCAGCCCAGTAACAATATTTCACTTTTCCCTAGTCACAGTCACAACCTTCAGGAGAGGCGCTAAGTGGCTCTGAATTGGTTGTACAAGTTACAGCGTAAGAAAGGATGTATGCGAAAATCAGGCACATCTAGTAGCTTGATGTGCCCCAACATGCTGGAGATCAGAAGCGTTAAGGCAGCATAGCAAGTAAAATACTACTGCTACTTAAGCGAAAGCAAAACAAATTGGAGACAGACTATGTCACTACCTTCAAATGTATATATCCAGCCAATCATGGCCTGGCAAGCAAGCGGTCATTTGTCGCACATGGGGCACACCAAGGAGAAAAGTGCACCAATTTTCTGCACTTTACAATGCAAACAAAACAAAAAAAACAATTATTGCTTTCATAATTGGACCCTGAAAAGAAAATGTTAATTATTTTCTGTTTACGGCTGCTTACAAATTCAGTTTACAAATGTTCTTACAGTTGAAGCAATAACCAAGGTTTTATAGTTGGAATTCATATGCATTGCATGAGTTGGATAATAATTTGGAATTATTGGCCAAACAGATGGAAGTCAAAGTGTATGCAGCAAAGTGAACAATCCAACAAAGAATACTTAGTGCCTTATTTGGACTTTGTCAAAAAGGGATATTCTGTCGAGACGTTTCCACTGTAATACATGTTCTATAGGCTATAACCCAATTGTGCCACATTTGTGATGGAGTATCCCACCTGTCAATTTCTCAGTAAGGCCCTTAATACCTATCCAAGAAGGCAGGTGTGCTGCAACAAACCAGTCCTTGTAACACCTGCTCCAAAGTGCTTAACTCAGGAACGTAAAATGAAACCATGCAAGGCTTGTAAAAGCCAATTTAGTGCTTGTATTTCTTTACTTTCAGTCATGTTGCACAGCGGCCATGCTGCTATGCAATGTGGCTAAAAAACATTGACAAAGCCAATAGATCTCACATAGGCGAGACCTATTGGCTTTACCAGTACTTGGTTTCCCCTGTGTTTCTGTGACGAGTGTAAAGTACTGAAACCAAAATCCCACCAAAGCCCTCCGAAACAAGAGATCGCAAAATGAAACCAGCATACCTGCTGCTGCGTTGACCAATAAAAGCAAGAGAAAGCAGATTTATGAGCAAGCTTACAAATGGTTAGTAATGAATGGGTTCTAAGCCCCTTTTTGGGTTTTGTTTTAAATAACAATAGACTCACGAGAAACAGCACATACGCTGTTTCAGGCAAGACCCAAAAAGGGAAGAAGGGGAACTGAAACTGGTGTGGTCAAGGGGTGAACCAATGTTGCAACAACAGAGGGTCAGAAGGCATGAGGGGAGAAACAAACAAATGCAGTAGGGCATAGGCATCTATTTGCCTATTTGGTTAATATTCATGCCAGATTACTGGCTTTATTTAGACTTCGGTGGACAGGGTACTCCATCAAAAAGTGGTGGATGTCCCGTCCTTCATATTTACTATGCCATTTACTATAATTCACTTGTAGTCAGATAAATAGACCATTTACCACATTTTTTGTGAAGAACTGTATGTGCCAAACTCTAGGTAAGGACCATGTTATTTGTCTGAATTCATTATTTGTTAATTTTAATAAGTGGATAGCCTGTAAGCCTGGCCTTGATCAGTCCCAGATTGGTCACCACTGCTCTATGAGGTTGATAAGCTCCATACAGACATGGACAGTGTTGTATTTTGTCTTTTGCCTTGTTTGATTTTCCAGTAATCATCAGTATCCTTGAGTGTTGCAAGACCTAGGGCCCTGGCATGTTTTTATCAAACCGTTTTGCAATGAGCTTGCTCGTAGGGGTTGCCCCGTTTGCATCAGCTTTATTCCATTTGTAAAGGATTGTTTTGATATTATGCAGGAGGGCCAGGCAGAGAGTCGTAAGCTCCACTCAATGTTTTACAGGAATCCAGTAGAGGGGTTTCCGGCCGCTGTCACCTGAGGATTTCCCCACCTGAGTACAGCCGCATGTTGTGCACATGGCATTGAAGATTGGGTGGTTACCATGGGGATGTTATGATGCTTAGAATGTTTTATAAGCAGGGTTTGGAATGTGGGGTCTCAGGGTGGTTATTGTGAAGAGGTGAGACGATTGAAGAGGAGAGTTGTCTTGCCGATGCCGTGTTTGAGCCTATGAATAAAGTACTTGAGCTCTATATTTCGTGTGGAGCGGTACTCAACACTGGACAGTTCTACTGTGCATCTTCTGTAGTCTGCAGATCTGTGTATGTGGCAGTCTAGTGTAAACGGCATTTAAACAGTCAATGGAAATTTCACACGGTCCATGGGTTGGCCCAATACACCGCTAACCTCGTTCTTGTTAGATTTTTTAGGTTAAATCTCTCTTCACACACAAAACTATTCACTTTGTAGAGGCAAGAGACTTACAATGATGAATAAAGCAAGGTAAAGTGTTAGAGTAAAAGTGAGCCACTTGAAAGAAAACATTGAGTCATAGAAACATCATAGCATTGCTAGTCTCACAATATGACTTCCTATGACCACAAAACATGCTCTTCTGATGAAAAGTAACTTGTTAAAGTTTTCGGAAACAATCTTACCGGTTGTCCTGGAGCACCGTCTGCTCCAGGCTGACCTGGCTGCCCAGATTCTCCCTGTAAATTCAAAAAACATTGTTAAAATATGCCAGAATATAGCACCTGTTGTAAAAGTTTAGGTGATAACTGTAAAAATAATCATTTAACTAATAGCAAGTTGATTTTAACTTTTCAAATGAAGCCCTTGAGATGGAGGGGTCACTGTATCGCAGTTGCATTATTGAAGTGCAAAACTTTCGCATCCACAATACCAGCTAAACAAAGACATTTCCACCTGGTGCTCCAGTGGTGAACTGGGAACACCTACCTTAAGGGTTAAAAAACAGTCCGCTACACACGTTTATGTTTCTTTGAGTGCTTTACCACACTTTTGGGACAATTGACTTTACAAGGTGTTAACGATTCTATGATAAATGAGACAGCCATTTTGTTTTGATACTTTATAGAGATATTAATGTGTATTTACCTTCTACAATGATGAACTGACCCAAACAAGGCCAACAGCCCCTCCTGCGAGTGTTAAAATACCACCATCCTCAGACCCGGAAAAGACAAGTCGAGCAGATGTACAGAACCTGGATGTACTAAATTAAGAAATATGGAGCCATTTTTAACTACCCCATTTCTGCAAAAATAATCCTTGAAAAGGCAGCCATCACATTGTGCTGTTAGCTGCTCACGTGAATAAAATCAAGAACAATCTGAGAAGTCGGAACATCCATCACGAATCAATGTCTCAATGAACATCAAGTTTACATAATATGGTGCAATAAATAATGGGAGAATCATTTTCAGAGTGGTACAGCTGACACCAGCTGCCTAGAATCAGGGGGCTTATACATTTTAACACACTTCCATGCACTGTTGTGACTCAATCTAAGTGACCCAGGCATCAATGATGTAGTACATGTCAGAAAGTGCAACAAACATTCCCGATATTCATGGGACATTTAGAAAGCAAAGACTTTTCATTGAAAACTATTTTTCATCAGAAGGTTAAAAACAAATATATCTTCAAGTTAACACCTATCCAACTATAAAATATAAAAAAAGAATACTAGAAAAGCCTTTCCCATTAAAAGTCTTTCCTTCACCCCTCACATCATATGTCAATAACTCCGGATTAATTTGCGTATGATTAGAAGAGAGAAGAAGGCATTCAAAATGTTTGTAAGTATCCACAAAGTTGTCACTATGTCAGTGTTCACCTCATTTTCGCACTCTCATTGGAAAACACTTAAAGTGCCGTTTATGACTGGAATAACTGAACACGTGGCGGAAAATGTCATAGTTGTAACTGGCATCTTTACCTTCACAATTGAATGTGATCAGTCCTTGTGGGAGCCCTGATTCCAGACTACTAATAAGCATAAAGTGTCAATTAATTGTATGGGAGCTCAGTGGGGTCAAGTGCGTGCCACTCAAGCCAAAGAATACCTCAAACAGTAAAATGTCACGAGACTAAAGTCTGATAGTCTAGAAAAACACAGAAATAGATCTGCTTGTGTTATAATAATATAAATAGACGTGTAATTTCATCTAAAAATTTAATATTTCCTTTAAAAAAAGAGCAAAAGTACATTAAAGTAGTTTCCTTCTTGCGTCCTTCAGAAAAAGAGCAAATAACAAGACATATTTGTTTTTTTAACTGCACCCAAAATATTTACTTTATCACAACCAGTATTAGAAGACCGTGTGCCTTATTTATACTTCCAAAGTAGATGACATTTTGCAATATTAGAACATGTTGGTAAGTTACAAGTATATGGTTTGCCATGTGCCGTTAGCTTTCTGTTTTTCACTCCGTATTAGCAAAGTGTTCTATAAGGTTTGAGTTATAAAATGCTCCCACTTCGCAAAGAGACACATTTAAGGATAAATGTGCATAAAAAGCACTTGGTGCCTGATACAGAGCTTGGTGGACGGGTTACTGAAGGGCTTTATTTCGGCTCATTCTCCCGCTGAAACCTCTCCAGGACTTCCGGGGGTGCACGTGCTACACCTCTTGTTCTAGCGCCACTGAACGGGAACTCATATTATCTCGTTCCGCAGTCTTTCCTTTGTGGCTGTATTCAACTGAATGACGTTGTTTACTTGATAGCGTGGAAAGACCTCTAGCAATAAAGCGAAACGTCACCATGCGTAACAGTGCACACCGACATCTTTCATTTTAGTTTGTTCATTGGCACCATGGACTTCACGGTTTTTAGCATTTGTGTAAGAAACCTTTTCCTTGTCATGTTGTTTTGTCTCTCCTCAGCAGCATTCTCAGAAAGACAAGATGTCTGAGAGGGTAGGCGGACAAGCAGCCAGCCGTGCCTCTGATGTCAGCAAGGAGATTACTAGGCAGTCTCCTTGGGGATATTGAAGAGCTACAAAAGATCTGAAAAAAATAACATTCACCAATGCCCTAACAGACTGTTGTGTATCGAGTAGGTTCAATCTCGATCATTTGGTTGCAGAATAGGAAGGAAACACTCGCCAAGCATAGAAAATGAAGAGGTGTAACCCGATCACGGATCAATCTTTAACTGAGGTCAGACAACCCTTCAGCAAGCACGGATCTTTAAGGGGATACCTGTCCATGCAGATACACCTGGATGGCCTCTTCCTTAAACTTGTTGAGATTCTTCTGCTGCTTAAATTTAAGAAACTACTTTTATCTTTCAGCACTCCATGAGAGAGCATCTTGCTTTCTCCCTTGTATCTTGCTTCCCTCCTCCAAACAACCGCTCCCCTGCATGCTATATGCTGCTTTCTCCCTTGTGTGCTGCTCTCTCTAGTTTGCTTCTCCCCGCACCCTGTGCTCGATGGTGCTCTCACCCTTGTGTGCTGCTCATGCTCTTGTGTGTTTCTCTTCCAGCCCTGTACTTTCTGTTACTCTCTCCCTCATGCACAATTTTTCCTTATCCCCAACTTATCTTTATTTGAAGTTTGTCTGCCTTCTACTCCATGTTACCTACTTCCTCTTCACTCCCTCCACTCACTCCTCCATTGCTCCCAGAATCTCATGTGGACCTTTCATATTTCTTAATTTATGTTCTGTTTTAGAAGACCTTTGAGCTGGCATTTGCTGCCAGACCACTCCACAGGGCAGCAAGAACCTATAAGTCCAATTGACAATCACCATCTTGCATTGGTAAATATAGTAAACAAATCAAAGGGTGGCGGTGCCGTTCCGCTGGCTTGCATGTGTGGTGACGCTTACATATTCTTACATCATCAGGCATGCATGACCAGTGGAATGGCACGATTGCCGGCACTGGCCGTATCATTGTGCCTTTTTTCTTTTTTTGTCAACGATGCACAGCAGTGGCAAAAGCATTGGCAAACCAATAGGTCAGCAAGGTGAGACTTAATTGCTTTGCCAATGCTTCTTTAAATTTAATGTGGTGGACAGAGGCATCATGGAGGCTTTTGAAAGTTTGTTATTGCACTTGCAAGAGTCTGCAGGACCATGGCCTACTGTCTAGTCACAGACCACTGCACCCTCAGTAACCATGCTTTTATCTGTCACCTACATGTTTACAATGTCTTATAGTACTTTCTTCTTTTCTGACATAAACTTCTCCCTCTTGGTGGTGGGTTTCACCTTCAACTCAAAATCTAACACCCTTTCACTCAGGAGTTAGATTCCATAACTTTAAGCAAATATTGCACCTTCCAAACAGAACTTAACTCTAACACCAGCTTTCGAGAGCTGACAGTTTTCCTATAGCATAGAGAGGGTACTCACCCTGCACCATCACAGACTTTTTTCTTCAGTAATTTTGTAGTGTCCTCCCCAGCCTGGGCTCCCGCCAATGACTACGCCACACACGGCGCTTAGTATTACACGTCTTTATTCATCTGCATGTAACTGCAAACTCCACATGCTAAACCTGCATTCACTTCACTAAGCTTTAACACTTATGTCACAGTTCTACGGAATCCATCAAGGGCTAAAAGGGTTCCGTCATTGCTAACTCACACAACCCTACAAATTCCATTTACGACTGTTTCATAATTCAAAACGCTTTCATTTGTCTGAAGAAGGTAATAGTCAGTATATTCTCAATCACATACAGTAGCATTTGACTTTATAGTACATTTGGGTTGGTGAGTGGTTGTGGCCAGAACCACTGATTCCCAGTTGTCTCTGATGAAGAATGAACATTTAGGCATCACGATCAACTCTCTCTCCATATGGGGGGCATATTTATAGGGATTTGGCGCAATACAGCTCATCAAGTCACCTCGCTGCACTGCCCTGCATCAAAGTGAAAGGGCAGGAATGCGCTGTATCTATGGCATACAGCGCATTCCTGTCCTGTCCCCCTGCGCTGAAGGCGATTCAGCAGCCTAGCGCCAATGCAGGCACCCTTGCACCATGGTGCAAGGGGGCCCGTGTTGCATGAAGGAATATCTTCCTGCACAAAAACAATTCTGGGAGCCTTTTGCAGCTTTCTATGTGGGCTGAAGAATGCAACACACATGGAAAGAGTAACAAACGAGGAGAAATAAAATAATTTCTCCTCGTTGTGCCTAATCAATTGAGACAACTGAAGCTTTAGCTTGAATAGTTGTGGAGGTTGGAGACCCAAGCCTTAGTGGCCCCTGTTAAATTGCTCATCCTTATTATGATACTGTGAATCAGTTAACCCCTTCAGTGCCCGCCCCTTTCCCCGCCCTGTGCCGGCCGTTTCATTAGCGGGCGGGGTTTGTGACGAGCTGGTCTCGTCATGGGCACAGCGCAACCGCAGCCCATGACGAGACCAGCTCGTCACGGGCATTGAAGAGGTTAAATGTGTGATCGTATGAATCACAGTTTACAGATGCATATCCATAGAGATAGTGGGGCACATTTATTAGGGTTTCATGCAATGCAGCACAGCAAGAGAAGTTGCTGTGCTGCTTTGCCTGGAAGGGAGAGTGTTGAAATGTGCCATATTTACAAAGATATGGATTAGTTCAGCTCTCTTCTAGCACTGACACACTTGTGGCTGCCTAATGCCTAAGCAGGCACCTTTGCCCAATGGCACGTGTACCTGCGGTACAGGCAGGATTGTTTTTGGGCAGGAAGAGATACCATCCTGCACAAAAACAATCCATAGAGGGATATTCCTTTTTCTGTCTGTGCTGCAGAGTTCAACAAATATGGGAAGAGGAAGTAACAAGGAGACATCAAGATATTCCTCCCTGTTACGCTTGTCAGGTAGCTGTACCATTTTGGTGCAAACACATGTTTACATGTCTTTATAAATCTGTGTTTGCATCAAAATACATGAGTGGATACACAGGAACACCCATGCTCCGTCCATGCAATGCCTACCCTATGCACAGTAAGACAAGGAAGCGCTATGTGCTGCATTGCATTACTTGGTATTTACTAAACCACACAAAGTCATGCAAATCTACTTTGCGTGGTTTTGTAAATGCCAACATTGATATTTTTGGTTGGGCTGCACCACAGAAGTGATGCACCCCTGATGCAAAATTTTAGTAAATTGGGGGCAGTGCGATTAGAAGTTGTGGACTGGTACTTAATAGTTATTCATTAATTCTTGTAGATGTGAGTAGAGAAAATAAACAGAAAAATTTCATGTCATGCATTAATTTATGCTTTTCCATGTCCTTGATTGTTCTTCAGTACATTGTCAGCCATAGTGAGAGAAACTTTGTTTTATAAAGGAAGGTGAATAGAGACGTAAGAAATTGTTTGTGTAGTCTAGGAGAATAGATGACGCGTGGTAGAGTTCATGTAAAGAGACTATGGCCCATATGTACTAACACATGTTCTCATAGAAACAAGCTGGGAAAAAAACGCTTGAATACATCAGGCCCTACGTGCCAGATTTACTAATGACTTGCGTTTTCCTTGCATGATGTAAATAATTGCAAGGCAATTCAAGACCTTAAATGGGATTTACAAAGCCACCCAATAAGCGACTGGTACTGCCTTGCGTGACTTTGTAAAGAAATGTAACACAATGTAGCATCTTTCACTGTGTTGCATTACATTTCACTGTGGTAGACATTTCATGGGTAGGGAATGGGCATTCCCACGGGATTTGATATAATCCCTGATTTACTAAAAGTAGCCAACCTGAGATTGCACCAAAACAGTGCATCTGCCCAAGAGAGCTATTAAAAGGAGAAATGTGTTTATTTCTCCTTGTTATGCCTTCTTACAATGTGTGCTGAATTATGCAATGCATGCAGAAAAAAATAAGCCTCTAAGGATTGTTTTTGCGCAGGAAGATATCTCTTCCTGCACAAAAACAATCCTGCTCGTAACGCAGGCCACTGTGCAAGGGTGCCTGCCTTGGCGCTAGGCAGCCACAAGTGCACCAGCACTAGGACAGAGCTGAACTGCTCCCCCTTTCACCCGCAGTTGTGTGAAATATTACTAAATATGCCCCTACAAGCCTTGCAAAAGCCAACCGGCCCGAAACGTGTTTGCGTCAATTTGAACTTTGGGGCCATCCTTTGCAGTGATCCGTTCATGGGGAGATTTGGCTCCAAAATGATGGTATTAGACATGCGCGAAGTGGGTATTTAGAGTAAGAATAAACTGCTACGTATTCAAATGGCCCTGGAAAATACAGTATTTACTGTGCCCTTCAACATTTCTGCGTGTCTCTTCAAACCTTTAAGAATAAGGTACAAAGTCATATTTCAGTGATATTTCTTACATATGTACACACACACACACATTCTTTTCTTTCGTAGCTGTATTCCATATTGTGGTGTTTGCCAAATGTGCAGGAACTACCTCTAGCAATTGAGTGTCGCCTCGCGGAGCAGTGTATAAGGCAGACTTCATATCAGTGCTTTCATTGGCACCACGGGCGTCACGGTTTTTGATATTTACTAAAGGAACCTATTTCTTGTTGTGTTGTTTTGGCTCTGCTCGGCAGGATAGACTGACAGACAAGGCCTCTGGCAGGGGAGCGGACAAGCAACATTTCTTCTGTTGTCCTTGGAGGCTGTCGGGTGGTCTTCGAGCTCGCGATTACAAATGTAGTAATCAATCCCTGAAGTCTTGCAATGTAATTACACTTGCCTTTTGTTCGGCTGTCAACATATGACACGGAAACGTATGTAATCTCCTCGCGATTGGGCTGGGAGGTTTACAGTATAAAGATGTACTGAAAGAAAATTACATGGCCAGAGATGTCATGAACCCCCGACTTTAGAGACTTGAGTGGTTGGGTGCTACTGTGAGTTGTGCAGTAGTGTGTTAAAAAAAAACCTTTAAAAGGTTGTTTTTGGCTCTTTTGAATTTGTTGGGGGACACTGGTCTCCCATAAGCTGAAAAAAGCAACTTAAAATAAAATGATTAATTAAAGTTTCTTAGTCAAGTTCACAGAGAAAGCAAACTGCAGTGCAGAACATATTAAAGAAGCCATACAGTGTGCATTTAGTACAATTAGCTGATTTGCATTGTCAGAGATTTCAAACACAAAAGGAGTCGGTAGGGTCAATACCATGCAGTATAATGCAATAAAACAAAAATGGTGCAGGAAGAGAACAGAGCAAAAGGAGAGATGAGTGGAATAGGGGATGAAGCAGTCACACCAAGAACAAGCATTTGCAATGCATTAGGTCTCGCATTTACGCGAGTTTAAGCTATTGGCATTGTAAATGACAATGCGTTGTATATATGTTTCAAAAACCAAAACATAAATAAAAGGCATTGTCATTTACAATGCCAATTGCTCAAACTCGCATAAATGCGAGACCTGTTGCATTGCAAATGCTTGTTTTGTTTTGGTTCTTGTGTAACTTTAGTGCATATCTCTACTCCTCGTGCATTCCTTTCTTGCAAGATGATTCATAAAATAACATTCTGGCAAAAAGTAGTTCACCACTTTTATCTTACGTTGGTGAGTGCCTGTCTTAGGACACCTCCCTTTGCACTGTCATCAGGACTGGGGGATTGTGCCAAAAGCGGCTTATCACACAGGGTGAACTCCCTGGAGCTGTCTCTAAGAGCACATTGACTATAGATGTCAATTCACCAAAAGGGCAGGGGTAGAGGAAGTGAGATTCTGCAACCTTTTACCCCTTATGACATCACAATGTTGACCTTTGGCACCATCCCTAGCGACTAAAGCACCTTCTACTTAAAAGGAGAGTGTATTGCAGACAGTAAACATGGCTCTGAAAACGATCTTTACATTCTCCTCCCACTACCACCTACCTCTGAGAATGGGGTCAGCATGGGAACTGTCAAATGTGCCAGTGCGCAATGTCTGATGTAAATGCTGCTGCCCCTGGCAACCCTTCATTAACTTCCATGGCATTAACTTCATCTCCCATATAATAACATCTTAATTGTTTGTGTGTCACATGGGGGGTGTCCATGCCTCAAAGCAGCAGTTTACAAAACAAGCTGTTGATAAGGATGAATATTAACATCTGGCAATGGTAGTGTTTTTGCACCAGATATATCTATCGTGGACAATAGAGTGAGCACTGCCCAGGAAAGGTTCTTGTGTCTGCTTTGAGCAGATC
The DNA here is from genome assembly GCF_964204655.1 of Triturus cristatus. Taxonomy (NCBI): domain Eukaryota; kingdom Metazoa; phylum Chordata; class Amphibia; order Caudata; family Salamandridae; genus Triturus; species Triturus cristatus. The sequence continues at coordinate 389,097,814 of NC_140588.1, forward strand.
CACATTTCATGTAGTCATGTTAGATCTCTGCATTTCTAGCAAACATGAGTAATGTTGCGCTGCAAAATGCACAATAGCACTCACATATTTTGTGGTGGGAAAGATGCTCTAAAGTACTATACTCCCATTTCCTTTGTCGTCACTAGGTTGCTTACTGTTTCACAGCCCTCCTTATCCCGCCTATGTTATTGTTGCCACCCTGAGGGGAAATAAGCCAGACTGACCCTTTCACTTCTTAGAACGTTACAAGGCACCCTCAGGATGGGAGTGCTTGTCTCCTATCACTATTTTGATTGTGGCAAGCATGGAAAGAGAAGGCAAACTATTGCCGGCTTTCGCAAAAAAGAACTGCAGCTGAAGTCTCTCCCACTTTAACATATCTCACGACCGCCCTGCTCTCGGCCCTCGGTGCTTTCTCCACTTTGGAATAGGGTCCCTGCAGGCAGACACTCCAGGTTCCCAGACACACACAGACATAGAAAACGAACAACAACATAAGAACCGGAGCGTCTTAGATACTAAAGAAAGCAAGCTTGTCATCCACGGTCAGGTTCCACATAGCTCAGATTTTGCAGTCAAAACATGAGAAAAAAATGTACACTACATTTAGGACCATGGCCTCTAGGCGTACGTAACACAAGTGCATGCTTGGTATGTAGGAGGCGCGCTGACATTATGTAAATGTTTTTATTTAGCAAAGAAGGAGGCCTTCCAGTGACCCCATGCTCGAGAAACTTCACCAGAACGCATACCTCATTCTCTACTCCCGCAAAGACGGGGTACCTTGCACTCTGTACATCGTGCAGTGACAGGGTGGGCGCTGCCACCACCCGAGTCCTGCAGGGTTACACAACGCTACAGCCTGTGTTTCACTTTCATCTACGTCCTGGAAGTGACAATGTCGAGCGTCCCGGAGGCAGCGTAAACCACCTGCTCTCTCTATTGTGCCGCTTGCTCGAGGAGCCACACTGTGACCTGCCCACAGCATGATCCACAACACTCCCCCTCTGCGCCGCGCCCTCCAGCGCAGGATTGCGCTAAAAGAAGAATGCTTACAGCTAGAATTCCTCGAGTGCGGACTCGAACTAAACAAGCACCCACCTTTAAAATGAAGTGCGGTGTCCTGCGCTGTGTAGTGCACCCACATGGCGATCCTCCAGATGCTGCGGGTGGGGGTGAACGTGGAAGCAGGGGAGAGAGGGGCAAGAGAACAGGGACAGTGGGAGGGGGAAAGCATTGCGAGCGGTGCGGACAGGGAAGTAACAGAGGGCCTGGGGGCTGCGGCTCGGACGTGGTGGGGGCTGCAGGCGCTCAGCGTACTTGGGGCAGCAGATGTCCACGCAGCTCTCGGTGATCCCTATGCGAGACCTACAAAACAAAAAAGTAGTCCCTACATCAAAAGATATCACCCTGCAGTGTATGTCTACTGTAGTTGGCCGATGCTGCTTCCTGCAGAAACGAAAGAAAACGGAAGTGACGGATGGGACCACTAGCCAACAATGAGCAAGGTAAGAAAAGCAATGCCAGATTGGACCAATGGCAAGCGAAAAAACAAAAAGAAATGCAATGGGTGGAGTTTTGCTGATATTACTAATTACTTGATGCCTCGGAGATGCAGCGCATGTGCTGCCTGTGCGAGACCTAAAGGTAAGAAAAGCAATGCCAGATTGGACCAATGGCAAGCGAAGAAACAAAAAGAAATGCAATGGGTGGAGTTTCACTGGTATTACTAATTACTTAATGCCTCAGAGAGGCAGTGCATGCGCTGTCTGTGCGAGACCTAAAAAGGATCGCGAGAGCTCTCGTAGTGGTAGCCTCGGTCATCACAACAAGGAGGCTCGGCTGGCGCTGTGGTTGTCACCATGTGTAGGAGAATGTGATAGACCACGATTGGCCTAGTATGCGTCGGGGGAATTTATCTCTGCTTCCCCTTCATCTCGCAGCTGCTAGTACGATTCTAAGGGGGTTCAAATATATTCCTGGACGTGATCGGACAGGTATTCATTCCCAATATGCCTTTAAGTAGCATCCCGGTCCCAGGTGACCGCCACACGCCTCTTATCCAGGAGGAGCAAGAGGACGGTTATTTTCTGTATCTCCAGGGGAACAGCTTTGACATAGCCAAACAATGGCACTAGGGGGGTGAATGGCAATGGCATTAGAAATAGACTGCTAATAGTGACGTATTCCAGGGCAAGTGAAGGAAGTGAAGAAAGTTAGTGCAGGGTTCAAAGCATCTGACGCAGTGGGCGTCATCTATTAGATCTATTTTAAGCAGTCACTCTGGGGTTCTGTAGAGCCTGTGCAAAAATTTAAAGTGCACCACTTGGAGTCTATAATTGGGTGATAGTACTCTAGCCTGACCGCAGCAAAACCTCCACTGGGCCTCAGAAATGGGAACGTCCAAGTGGTTCTACCATGCCAAGTGCTTCATGAATCCGATCCGGTACCGTTCGCTGCATTATGGCATATATTCTAGTAATGAGCCTACATGGGGAAGAGTTCCCAAGTAGTTCTTCAAGTACCTGTAACGTGGGGTGGCGCTGTGGCGAATGAGGTGTGGAGTGTGCACATTGCCACCCTCAATTAGGATTAGATAAACCTGTCTAGAGTGGTGGTGGTGTCACGGTCTTGCAGGGTCAGCTGCGGCCTAATAAAAGAGTCTTCCGGGTGTGCCATTCCCATAGTGGTGAACTGCAGCCGATGCAATCCGTTGCGTGGGCTAGTGTCTGGGGTGAACGGCAAAGCATGGTGTCCAGTAAGGGGGATTGAGGTGGAAAAGAGAGCATCCAATCTAGGCCACCTACTCAACTTGTGCCATGCCCAAACCATGCAACCAACTATATCAAGAACTGCTCGTGGTCGCCGTGGGGTCTGATATAGCGTCATGTGAAGTGGGCATTGTGCAGCATGGTCGTGCTCAGGTGATGTGTGGGCCATAAACTGCATAGGGTATACCCAGTAGAACGCAAACTGTGCCTGCACACTATTATAGTAGAGGTCCATGTCCGGTGCACCCAGCCTACCCTGCTCAAAAGGAGAGTGAGAACTTCCCAGACAATCCTTGGCTGTCGCCCCCCCTCAATCAAGCACCACCATGTGTGATCTAAGTTGGAGCCGAAAGCAGTGAGGAAGTGGAAGCATGAGATTGATGAACAAATATAGGAATTAGGGTAACACAATCATCTTTGCAATTGCTAGTCTCCCAGCCATGGATAGTGGGAGTTTCAACCAGGTTGCCACCTGTCTCTCCAGCCACTCCATCAGGCGGCCATAGCTGCTTTCATCCAGTTGACGGTAATACCAGACAGCCCACCAAACCTAGTGAATTCTCGAATTAGGGTGTCTAAATTATCACAGGGGTTTTTAACTTTAAATATAAAGTGACATCATCAGCATACAGGGATACCAGCACAACCCGAGGTGTGAAGGTCAGGCCACGATGAGCATGATATTGCTGGAGTCAAGCTGCCAGGGGCTTCATCGCTACAGCAAAAGAGATGGGTGACAGTAGGCATCCTTGTCACGTTCCTCGGGTGACTGAGAAGGGGGACATATCTCCCCATTGATCTGGAGTCATGCTGTTGGTTTTTTTTGAGTATAGAAGGCCAATTCATTTAATGAATTTGGGACTGAGACGTAGGTGGGACAGCAAGATAAACCGGCATGGCCATTCAAGGGAATTGAATGCCTTAGGGGCATAAAGGAAGATTGCGGCTGCACTAAGGGAGGATTCTATGACCTGATCTATTGCAAAGAATGTGCAAATATTATGTGACGTGGCCCTGCCAAGCACAAAATCCGATTGGTCAGGGCGTACTATGAGAGGGATCAGCCTAGAAGCTTTCAATTTGTCAAGAGTGTTATTGTCTATATTAATCATGGATAGCGGCCTGTACGACTCTCAGTACTGCAAGTCTTTGTCTAGTTTTAAAATAGTAACCATGAGTGCCCCTTAAAGAGATGGAGGCAGCTCACCTCACTCAAGTGATTCACAAAACATGTTTATTAGGTGTGGGGCAGGCAGAGGCGCAAACTCTTTATAAAATGCAGCCGTGAGGCCATCTAGACCTGTGGCTCTGTCCCTGGGGAGGGCTCTAATGACTTGCACAACCTTCTCCTCCGTAAAAGGCTCATCTAGGAATCTCCTGTGGCCATCTTCTATCCAAAGCAACTGTACTGATTCGAAGAAGGAGTTAAGATCTGGGGTGAGGGATGGCTGTGTCGTTGCATACAGCGAGGAGAAGAAGTTAGTAATCTCCTCTTGTACTTCCCTCAAGCCAAAAACTAGGTCATCCTCATTGGTTTGTAGTTGAGCAATGTACGCGTTGGCCCAGGGTTTGGGCAACATAGCTGCCAAAAGTCCTGCCTGCCCGGTCACACTCACCAAAACACCTAGCTCACACTTTTATGCCTAGGTAATGTGTCTCCAGCTGCGCTGTTTCTTGAAATCGTTTATCTTACTACAAATGCCAGCAAGTATGGGTGCGCTGAGGTCGAGAATTGATTAATTGAGTTCTAGTGCATGGATCTCACCTTCAAGTTAACTCCCAAGAAGCACCCTCAAGAGGCTTGTTTAGCTATACATTCTCCTGGAATTACAGTCTTGAACGCCTCACATAGGGTCAAACAATATTCAACCATGCCCATATTATGAACAAGATATTCCACTATAGCTGTCCTGATACTCTCTTTGAGCACCTAATCCCTTAGTGCTCCTGACAGTAAGCGTCATGAATGTGCCCGAGATTGAAACTCATATGGAGAGAGCTTGAGGAGCACAGAGGTGGGATCTAAAAAAGTCTGAGGCAGATGGTATGTGTCAGTAGTCCAAGAGTCCACATCCCGCAAGGCAAGGAAGAAGTCAATGCCCGACCACGATGTGCTCGCCGAGGCCACGCATGTGCCCTCCTCGCTGTCGCTGTGCCCTTAGCTTAAGTGGTCAACTAAGTCATTATCAGCTATTTTATCCTGAAGCTGGGCTGCCGCTCAGCTTCAGGATAAAATAGCTGATAATGGCTGCCGCTCGTCGTGGGGGCCGCAGAAGGCACAGGATCTATCTATCAATCGGTCTAGGATTACGTTAAAGTCTCCCACCCATATGATCGCACACGGGGCCATGGTGTCCACCAGCCTCTAAACTTCTACAAAGAATCTAGGATCATCCACGATAGGAACATAGATGGAGATTAGCCTGAGGGAGATTCCCTGCGTGAAAGATGCGCAACTTGGCTGGATATAGGAGTAAGTATTTAGGGTCAATTTAGAGGAGAGTACACTTTACTGGCAGAAAGTCTCTTTTGTCAGCATGGACTGCCATTGTAAAGTCTGGGGGAAAGTATATATTGTTTCCTTAATAGTTGATCATCTGTCTGTTTCTGGCAAGACGCAAAACCGTATCTCTGTCTCAGTAATTCAAGAGACGAGCTATTATAGTTCAAGCTGATGTCCCAAGTGGAGGTCTTGGGCCCAAAAATCTTTGCACTCATTCCACTACACAGAAAGCGGATAGTGCATCACCAAAAATGGAGTGCAACATCTTATTATTTTATCTGGATCTGGCCTACAAATCCTCGTTTTTGTTGCCGATAAGTTCCAGTACCTTTTCCATTTCAAGCAGTTTCTGTCTTCCTGTAGCTCTGTCGTCTTCTACCATCGATGTGCGCTGCTCGAGTTGGCTAAGCTGTTCATCGTGGCAAGCTACCTTTTCTTTGAGGCAATCAAATCAGTTGATTAACAGGACTAATTTGTTGTCTATGGCCATCAGGCTATACTTTGAGTCCAGAAACATTGCACGGACGTCAGGTTCTGGGAGTGACCCCCCAGCACCCTTGGGGTCCGTGGGGCATTCTTCCTTCAGGGGGCCTCCGATATCCGAGTCTGACAATTGGTCTGTCTTGTGTCTTTTTTTCCCCTCTTGATAACAAGTGGCTCCTCCAGCACACCAGTCCCCCAGATGCGGTCCCGCCTCTCACCAAGCAATTTGCACATGGGGGGCATGACCGAACCCCAAGTCCCAGATACAGCCCCATCAAATAAAGGAGGGGAGGGGTCTGTCCCAGGAAGGCTCCAGCATCCACTAGACTGTAGAGATTGTTCAATGTACAAGGGGAACTAGGCCTTGCCATGCCCCAACAGATCACCCTAGGAGCACGAGCAGGTCAGCCCCAGGGATCACCTGAGTGACCCCCCAGTTCCAACACAGACTACTCCCAAAGATGTACAAGGGGGCGAACAGTCACAAGGTGGCAATGGCAGAATGCCCCCCCCCCCCCAGGTCCGACTCGCTGTCTAATGAGTTCCAAAGAAACTTGCTTGCCCGCTATAGTGCACTCCAAGGGGACAACATTCACAGCTAGTCTCTGTCACCCAATATGGTGCCCACCTCAGTTCCAAGGCAACACTCAGGGGCTCCCCAGCCTCCTCCTCCCTGGGAGCAGCCCAGGCCGGACCATCCAATCCTGCCACCTCACGATGTCAGTCTGGCAAGCATTTCACACATAGAGGCTCACGAGTCCAGGGATGCACCAGCTGCATTCTGGCCATCAGGCAGCACAAGTGACCCTAGTCAGGATCCTCTGGGGCCACACACACAGCCTTCTCACCCCGCATGATCCAGCGAGGGAGCAGCCCCAGTGCAGGAGTGCCGGGCCTCCTACCTAGCTCCTACCTGCCGTCAGAAGATCATACAAGGCAGATCCGTGCCAGCACATCCGTCTGTCTGCTTCCAGGTCAGGCCGCAGGGCTCACCACAGCAGCCACACCATCTGGGTCTTAAGGCACCAACGGGGGGCTTACTCCCAGTCCACTGGGTCCCTCCAGATCTTGGACCACAGCTGTGATCCCCATTCAGGGGGGACAACGCCACTGATCTACTCCTCACAACTGTAGGCACATTTTCGATATAGTCTGACATATAAAATTATGTTACCTGTATGTATTTGAAAATCCCCAAACGGGGTATATAGCGGCTTATTAAATGATTTATCACAAGAAACTTCGTTGGTACTCGTTTCTTTGGTTTTCCATTGATTCCTACTGAAAGACTCCAAGCTGTCTTTAATGTCCCATGGTACAAAGGGCCTCATTTGCGAGGTTTTGTCGCAGGGCAGTGCCACAAGGAATCTTGATAAGTTCAACAGGAGTATCACCCATAAACCACGTTGTGATATGGGTAGGTATGAGAGAATAAACAACAATATCACAAATGGTATAATTACGAGAGACGGTTTAGACTGAGCATGTCAAAGAACATTGCAGAGCAGAAAAAGGAAGATTCTTGGTCACTGATTTTTTGGGAAGTGCACAAGGCATCATATATTTTAAATTATACCATATGTGATATTGTTGTTTATTCTCACAAGGAATCTTGAGGCGCTGCCCTGCATCAAATGAAAAGGGCAGGAATGGGCTGTATCTATGAGATACGGCACATTCCTGTTCTTTTTCCCTGTGCTGGCACAAAATGGGCTGTCATGCGCCAACGTAGGCACCCTTGCCCCATGGTGCTAGGGTGTCTGCGTGGTAGGGGTGATTGTTTTTGAGCAGGAAGGGGCACCTTCCTGCACAAAAACAATTAAGACACAGACCTTGTTTAATTGATGTTGTTAATCACATTTCTCAATGCTACCCTGACCCCAGAGACCAGCACGCACTAGGCCACGTGATGTTCTCTGCATAAAGTTCTAGCAGCAACACCAGTGATAGATAAGGACCAGACACTCACTCAAGGTGGCGGCTGTATTACATGGAACTATTTAGTGCAGTTGTGCATAACCAGGGACATACATGGGTTACGCTTAACGTTACTTGAGATAACAAGCTACTTCACGCTTTAAGTATGCTGATGTCCTTTTGTAGCTCCTCCATAGTCTCCACAGTTTTTTACTTAACACGGCCGGCCTGAAGAGGTTGTAGGTGACTTGCTGTGTATCTATCTATCCTCCGCCTATGTGATATCTTATGTATTTACACAGCCGGCCTGGTCTGGGTTGTAGGCAACATGATGCGCTCAACAACTAATGTTTTTAAGATGCTAATAAAAGTGTTTTTTGTAAAAACAAGAATGAGAGGGGTTTACCTCTTTCTATGTGCGCTGCGGAATGCATGAGTATATTACCGATTTATGTTTACACTACTGCCACTAACCATTATAAATCCAAGCTGCTATGGTCCTCTTTCATAATATAAGAAGAGTTTCTTCAGATAATGTAGGAATATCTGGTAGGCAAAAATCAGAGTCACCATGCTATGTAAAATAATAAATGATGCTATCACAGATGTACATAACACATATATCCTGAAAAGTCTTAAAATAATGATGACTCTGGGCATTTTTTGCCGTTTAAGTGAACCCAGGTGTGTTATATAAGAAGTTTCTAAAGGTATATTACCAGTCTTATTTCATAGAAACAGGCTTGGTGGGATTATAGCTGCAAAATGTGTATCTACGAATAACTATGTTTAGATTGTATAGTGGAGGCAAGATGGCATCCGCAAGCTCGGGTGTGTGAGCTGGCTGCTCGCGAGCCTCCACCTACCCGCATCCATCGGAGCTCCTCACTGATACGATGTGGCTGTAACTTTAAAAAAACTTTTTTCTGAAGCCTGATGAAAGACAGAATCAGAAGCAATAATGACTTGTTAAAATCTTGTGGAAACCTGTTGTCATGTTGAACTTCTCTGCACCTTTAGCTCTCAGCTTTCAATGTGCCCGATCGCAACCAAATCCACCCCGGGTTTTCTGTTTTCTCTGGAGGATTTGGAGACACCGAGCAAGGACGTTGTTGTGAGTCGCAGGCAGCGGCCGCTGGGCCTTGCTCCGGGTGGAGGCGGTGAGTGCTTCGAAATAATTAGAAGTGCTCAGAAGACTCCTGGCCATGGGTGGTATAACGCAAGAGGGTGATTAGAACCGGAGGACTCGGAGGTCGCCCCCCGTGGAGGGTGGCCTCGCAGCTTTGATCCCTGAGGCATGTGAAAGGCTTGAATCCCGGTGCCAACTGATAAACGTGAATGACTTTGGATTCCATAAAAGCAGGTGCCTGCCCAAAGTTACTGAGACTGTGTGTTTGGAGGGGATTAGTGGATAAGCTGTGGAGAGATAGATACGGTGTGATCTTTCCAGCCCGCTGTCAATGATCTGGCGCTCGTGGCTGTGGGAGGTCCCGCTGCCTTGTAGGTTAACAACTCAGAAGACCCACGGTCTAGCAGCCTCTCTTGCTTCGGTCACCGGTGCAGCTTCATCCATGCCGGCGAATGCTGCTTCTAGGAGCCTTAAGGTGAGGGGGCCATCAGCAGTCTCTGGCAGTCCGGGAAAAATTGCTCCGACCCAAGGAGGAAGTCCTGGTGTTGGCAGACGGCATTCTGTCATGGAAACGCCGGGTGTTGGTGCGCAACTCAAGGGTAGGGATGGCGCTGCTACTCGTGCTAAACAGACGGTTCCTGCTTTGTTTAAAGTGCAAACTTCGAAGAAACTACCAGCAGCAGGAATCAAAATGAATGCAAAAATCAACACTCCTCCACCCGCCCCTGGAACTGCTCAATCCGCTCTGGATGTTGCATTAACTCCGATGGAGCTGACTCAGGGTGAGTCCACAGAAGGAGGAACTGACGGGGAGACTTCGGACCAAGGGCCTGATTGTACTAGCATAGACAGCTTTCCTGGTGAGAGGGGGTAAGCTGGTGGCTTGACAGGTCTCCTACCCCCCGAGCCGGTAGCCGGTACATTGTCTGATCAATCAGTCAAGTGTATTCTGGTACATGGAGTTTCCGCTAGTAATGGCCACTCTAAAGGGGCTGTGGACCGGGGCACCCAGGCAGGGAGGCCGACAGTCTGCTGACATGTAGGGAGGAGGATTTAGTGGATACATTCTACACTTGTCTGACCACTCCAACTCCTCCGGCGATGACAGACGTGCAAAAAACTGGGTGGGGGAAGAAAGCGATACCAGTAGCCTTCATTGGGAGTAAGAGAGTGACAAATCTTTGATAAGTCCTAGAACAGTTAGAAAACTGAGAGATCAACCTGCCTTATCCTCGCAGACCGAGGCCGTGAATGGCTCAATGACCTGGGACTATTCCTTCTCATCAAATTTGGAAGGAAACGATACACCAGCTGGAACTGTGGTACCTGGTGCGACCAGCTTCAACTCCAACAAACCTGAGGAAATCACCCTCTCCACTATATATCAGTCCATTACGGCCCACCGGCCGGAGACAAGAGCTTAGAGCTCTCGGACTCAAGGTGCGTGCCGGAAACTCCAGAATGCAATACGTAGGGTCACAAAGACGAATTGGAGAGGCAGAGACAAGAATTTCCCAGCTGGAAGACGAGCTGGCCGCACACAAGATTCTGACTGAGTCTATGCAAGCCAAGAAGGATGACACACTTTTGAAATTGATTGACTTGGAAAATTGCTCCAGGAGGAACAACCTTAGAATTTTGGGCATCCCGGAGGGCAAGAAGGGGGCAGATGTCCGCCAGTTTGTGATTGAACTTTTTGAGGAGGCTTTCCCCGAACTCTGTCACTGGGACTGCAAAACGCAATTGCAAAGGGCTCACCGCTTCCCCTTTATTCAGCGGAGAAAAGGGGGTCAGGTTGATAACCACGTGCTATCCTGATCTGTCTTAATAATTTTTTTGGCCAGGGAAGCCATGTATGATTTAGCCAGGCCAGATCGGAAAAGGGCCGGCAAAGAGTGCGAATTCTTTGTGAGACCTGACTTTTGCCAGCCGACTGTTGAAAAGAGATGGTTAATGCGTCAATTAATCCCGTTATTTCAGGCAAAGGGGGCTCAGGTCTTTTTGCTTAACCCAGCCAAATTGAAGGTGGTCTTTCAGGGGCAGACCCATTATTTCCAGTCTGAAATTCAGGCAAAAGAATTTATGCTTTCACTAGAGGGAACTGTGGGCTAAATGTGATCCACATTGCACTGACCCCGGGGGTTTCCTTAGTGCTCAATAATTTAAGTATGGTCTGCCTTTTCCCTTAGTGTTTCTTTTTGTTTCTGATTCTATTCACTATATGGTACGCATTTTTGGGAGGGGGTGGGGGGGGCTCTAACTCAGTGGAGGGGGCAGCGGGCCAGTTCTGCATCACCAGGGACCGTTGGTCCCCATGCCTCATGTGGTGGGAAGGTGGGGGGTGGGTGGGTGGAGGGCTTCTGGTAGAAGCAGAGTGGGATTTGGGGGGTGGGGGAGCCGAGCGGGGGTGAAGGGTGGGTGGGGGTCACAGTCACTATTCTGTTTAAATTGTCATGGCATTAGATTGTATCGAGATTTTGTAAATATATTACGCTTCAGAACTCCCTTGAAATAGGGAGAAATTTTTTTTTTAAAAATTCTCTTTGCATTTCTGCTGTGCTGAAATATTCACATTTTAAGGGCTGATGGCCGGAAAAAGTTAAATCCGAATATGTTCTTTAAACACTTGCGGCCTTAATGATAGAAAAAAAAGAGGCTTACTTTCCAAGCTTATAAGATATATGAATATAGATGCACTGTGTTTACAAGAAATACATATTCCTTGGAATAATCGTGGGTGGCTAAAGGTTCTCAGTTTTGATGTTCTCGCATGCTCTCGTCAAGCCACTACCATACGGGGTTTGCTATTTTAGTCAAGCATGGCATTGCATTTAGCAAGCGTAACAAGGAAGATAAGTTAGGCCGATGGTTAATCGGTGAAGTTGCAATTTCAGGTACCCCTCTTACCATTTGCTCTTTGTATAGGTCGAATCTGGAGGATCCAGAAATCTTGAATTTTTTGAGTATAGAATTGCCTCTATGGCCCGTTCCGGTAATCCTCTGTGGTGATTTCAATATCCATTTGAATGGTAGTTTCAGCCTCTTCAGCAACATCCCTTATCAGGGAAGAAAGGGTAAGACTTTTAGGGCTCTACAGGGGTTGGTCATGGAACACGGACTGATTGATATTTGGCATAGGCACAGGCACATGGAGCCGGGGTACACTTATTTTTCAGCACCTCACCGCAAATTTGTCCGATTGGACTATTTTTTTGCTTCTGATCAAATCACAGAAAAGTCTAATATTGAGCTTTTTCCAAAGATAATATCAGATCATAACCCGCTAGTGATTGAGCTCACGACAAGCTCCTTTTTACAACTTCCGGCGACTTGGACGTTTGATAGGAAGTTACTGCTAGATCAGACATACTGCCTACATATGAACAAATGGATTACTGAGTTTTTCAACGTTAACAAGGGCACTGCCCCTGACATATTAGTCTGGGATGCTTTTAAAGCAGCAGTACAGGGGGTTACTCTCAGTTTCTCCCTTTATCGACAAAGGACGGTTAAAGAGAAGATCAATGGCTGCGGAAGGCCGAGGAAGAGCTCATGCGGGTAATCGGGGATATGCAAAAATCGGAAGAATGCTTGCAGCAGATAGTAGTTGCAAAGGCCAGAATACATCAATTTTTTGGTGATGAATTGGCCATTAAATTTGCACAGTACCATGCGGACATGTATGAATATGGGGAGCACTCAGGCAGGTTGTTGGTGAAACGTATGCAACAAAGGGGAGTTTTTAATAGAATTCCCCGTATTCAGGATCAATTAGGTCAGATCCAGGACTCACCGCGGGAGGTCCTGAAGGTTTTCCAGGATTTCTATCAGGAGCTATATACTGCTGATAGACATGTAGAAGCAATGTCTGGGGAGGAATTTTTGCGGGACTACGAAACTTCGAAGGTTACCCCGGAACAAAGCATGATGCTGTCTGCTCCAATTACGGGGGACGAGGTCAAGCTTGCTCTAACTTTGCTAGCAGCTGGTAAGGCTGTCGGCCCGACGCGTTACAGCTGGAATTTTATCGCACGTTTCGCCAAACAAATGAGCTCAGCCCATCATCATATAGACCTATCTCCCTGATATGCGCTGACAGTAAGATCTATTCTAAAATAATTGCTCTAAGGTTGAGCAAGGTTATTACTCAATTGGTTAACATTCGCCAACACAGGTTTATCCCGGGTCGAGATAGCCATAGCTCTGTTTGATTGGGCTCAGGCGATGAAGACACCTTTCGGGATGATCCTGCTGGAAGCAGGGAAAGCGTTCGACAGGGTCTCCTGGGGGATTCTTTGGTCCGCCTTCTTTGCAAAAGGCCTACCTGAGGATTTTATACAAGCAGTCCAGGCACTATACACACTTCCTGATGCCTGTATCCATATATCGGGCCAAGTATCTAAATCATTTACTATAAGAAGAGGAACTTGGCAGGGCTGTCCTTGCTCCCCGCTATTATTTGCAATTTATATTGATCCTTTTTTGAATAAACTTGATGCAAATACATCGATTAAAGCTGTTACGGTTAACAGCATCGCTTATAAAACATTGGCGTATGCGGACGATATTGCCGTTTTCACATCTGATATAAGATCAGCTCTTCCGGTATTAAAGGACTCAGCAGAGATGTTCAGCTCTGTGTCGGGTTACAAATTAAATATCGATAAAACCCAGATCCTACACTCAGCTACATCATTTCCGGAAGAAGTCCCAACTGTATCCGCAGCAACATATCTAGGTGTAAAGATTATGGCCTCAGTGGAGCACATACCTGAGGTAAACATTTTGCCAATAATAAGAAAAATTAACAAGACACTTGAGAGACTAGATCATCTACACCTATCAATGCATGGCCGATGCAATGTCATCAAAATGATGGTTTTTCCAAAACTTTTATACTTATTTCAGACCATACCTTTAGAATTTCCAGCATCCTATATCTCTAAGACTAAGAGGGTATGCGTCAGATTCCTTTGGGGGTACTGTAGAGCCAGAAGAGCAGTTAAATGGATGATCTTACCCAGACTTAGGGGACTGGGGGCTGCCCAGCCTTCTCCTTTACCACTGGGCTGCATTACTACAGCACATGGGGATATTGTTGGTTGGGGCTAATGCAGTAGTCCTCGCTGCCGCTAGACCAACTATCTACGAGGTAGCACTTGGTGAGGCTGCTGGTCAATGTCTAGTAAAAATTCTAGAGCCGAGTTATTACAAAAAAACTACATTTAAAGTCATCCAATCAGCCTATTCTATCTGGAAAAAGATACGGCGGAAGCTTGGCATTTCAAATATTAATGTCTACACCCCGTTCTCGTCATCTAGACTCTTACCTTCAATCTTTCAAGATTAAATTGCGCCTAGCTGGGGTAATTTAGGGATTAATGTTCTGGGGCATGTCTGCTGTCGGGGACAAATCACTTCCTTTTCTAACTTACAGGAAAAGTTTGGCCTGTCTATGAGACACTTTTTAAAATTCTTGCAGATCAGGAGTTACCTCGGTAAAATTATGGTTCAAAAAGATGCAAACTTGGGTAAAATACCCCTGGTTGACATAATAGGGAATAGATCTCGTATTGGGACAATTTATCAAATGCTGCTGGCTGGTCTCCCTGATGACTTGTCTACCCAGTCTGATAGATAGGGAAGGAAGTTCGGTAAAGAAGGTATTGACTTAGAGCTGACTCTGGAATATGCTAACCAGATCTTAATTACTGGCACCTTGAGGACACAACATTTTATGTTGGTATTTGATTTATATTATACTCCGGGGAAGATCTCCAAATGGGTAGGTCTATGGGGTAAGTCATGCAGTAGGTGTGGGGAATGGGCTGCCAATACGATACATATGTTTTTTCCTGCCCCAACCTGACTAAATTCCTCCAGGATATCGAATTCTTTCTGAACCACATACTTGGCATATCGGTTTCCTTAACTTCCGATATGATTATCTTGGAGGTAGAAGGATGCCAGGAGACTATGGCTCAGCCTAGATCTGAAAGTGGAATTTCTTTTTGTTGCAATGGCTATAGCCAGAACATGCATTACCTCTCAGTGGATTGGTCCTGACCCTCCTATATTTATAATGTGGCGGGCAAAGCTATTAGCCACTTATAATATGGAGTCAGTCGTCTACAGATTGAAAGGGCATAGGAAAAGGGGAATGGGGAGGAGAATCTGGTTGCCAATTGCTAGCTGGATTGGATAAACATTTCTAAGTTTGTTTTTTTGTATATGTGCATATTTGTCCACATCTTCATTGCTCTAAGACTTTTTTTTCTCTCCCTTCCCATCTCATCTTTTTTCGACTTTGCTCTTTTTCTTTCTTATTTGTTTTCTCGTGGTGGGAACGTGATTCATGGGAGTTATGCTGCCTGAACTTGCTGATGTTTTTTTCTTTCTTTTTATACAATAATTAGTTTTTTCATGTGCCATGACCATTTGTCAATTGTCAAAGTTTCAATAAAAATCTCAACAACAAAAAAAATCGACTGGATTGTGGAATTGATGTATTTATAAGTTTATGGATACAGGTGATTTTGTCGAGGAAAACAGTATTTACAATTAAATCTTTACCACGTAACCCCTTTACCAAAGGGATTTACCATGCAGGTAAATATTTGTACCTTTAGCCACATGCCTTTACTATGCAGGCATGTATTATTTAAATAGCATAACTATTATGTTATAGACAAGGGAGGTAAGGGTAATTTTAGGATTTAGAGGTGGTTAGTGGCAAAGAGAGGTTAGAAGTAAATTAAAAACAAAAAAGAAAATACAGAAATATCTATCTATCTCTCTCTCTCTATCCCTCTCTCTCTCTCTCTGTCTCTCTCACTCCCTCTCTCGACCCATGTACGCAGAGGTACTGCTGTCCAGTGACAGTCCATCACTGCGGAGATGCGGTCACTGCAATGGCGCCTCCGGTCATGCGACTAATGGGAAAGTGTGGCTGGGAGTAGGGGACAGAGACTGTTTGTTGGCCAGAATCATCGCCGAGGCCTCCACCAAACCTAGTTCGCAAGCAGCCCAGACTCACTTTGAGTATGACGAAATCCGGTCCATGGAGACACGTATTCATGCTATCAACAAACTGCATGATGGTATCTGCAGTCTTTCACAGGGAACTGTCGGAGTCTTCTCCAAACTAACTTAGTTCAGGTGTGCTGCTGCCACTGTGAGGGGAGGAGCACAATAAAAGACACTGAAGTGGAAACTCTATTTTACCTGTGGCATTCGAAAAAGGCCCACTGCCGAAATGCGTCATGCCAGTATTTCCAATAAACAGCCTCAAGAAACCCCGCTGTGTCCCCTTGTCTGCTTGGAAAGGAGGAGACTGTGGTGTATATTCAGTGTGCAGCCATTGGCACACAAGGGGGACCCTTCCATTAAGTGTTCTTGGCATACAGTGGCAAACTGGAACAGAAGAAACCCGAGGTATCGGATATTGCCTTGAACCGCCGCTCGACCCATGGAAGCAGAGGTACTGCTGTCCAGTGACAGTCCATCACTGAATGGAGACATGCGGTCACTGCACTGGCGTCTCCGGTCATGCGACTAATGGGAAAGTGTGGCTGGGAGTAGACAACAGAGACTGTTTGTTGGCCAGAATCATCGCCAAGGCCTCCACCAAACCTAGTTCATAAGCAGCCCAGACTCACTTTGAGTATGACAAATTCCGGCCCACGGAGACATGTATTCATGCTATCAACAAACTGCATGATGGGTTCTGCAGTCTTTCACAGGGAACTGCCGGAGTGTTCTCCAAACTAACTTGGTTCAGGTGTGCTCCCGCCACTATGAGGGGAGGAGCACAATAAAAAACACTGAATTGGAAACTCTATTTCACCTGTGGCATTCGAAAAAGGCCCACCGCCGAAATGCGTCATGCCAGTATTTCCAATAAACAGCCTCAAGAAACCCCGCTGTGTCCCCTTGTCTGCTTGGAAAGGAGGAGACTGTGGTGTATATTCAGCGTGCAGCCATTGGCATGCAAGGGGGACCCTTCCATTAAGCGTCCTTGGCATACAGTGGCAAACTGGAACAGAAGCAACCCGAGGTATTGGATATTGCCTTGAACCGCCGCTAGACCCAGGGAAGCAGAGGTACTGCTGTCCAGTGACAGTCCATCACTGAATGGAGACATGCGGTCACTGCACTGGCGTCTCCGGTCATGCGACTAATGGGAAAGTGTGGCTGGGAGTAGAGGACAGAGACTGTTTGTTGGCCAGAATCATCGCCAAGGCCTCCACCAAACGTAGTTCGTAAGCAGCCCAGACTCACTTTGAGTATGACAAAATCCGGCCCAAGGAGACATGTATTCATGCTATCAACAAACTGCATGATGGGTTTTGCAGTCTTTCACAGGGAACTGCCGGAGTGTTGTCCGAACTAACTTGGTTCAGGTGTGCTCCTGCCACTGTGAGGGGAGGAGCACAATAAAAGACCCTGAAGTGGGAACTCTATTTTAACTGTGGCATTCGAAAAAGGCCCACCGCCGAAACGCGCCATACCAGTATTTCCAATAAACAGCCTCAAGAAACCCCGCTGTGTCCCCTTGTCTGCTTGGAAAGGAGGTGACTGTGGTGTATATAAATATATATATATATTTACTTATATATATATATAAATATACATATACATATGTGTGTGTGTATATATATATATATATAGCATATGTACAATCCTCCCAACTCAGGCAGAATGATGAGCCCACCAACCAGTGTGATCCTATATTCTTTATTACTGAGAGTCCTCCATAATGCGTTTCGACCCCCATGGGTCTTAATCATATGGATTGCAACATTGTTGGTTGCTCCGATTTTTAAACACCAAGGTGTGAACATAAAGAAAGGACTTCAACTGAGGTCAGTCGCATTTTCTGATAACATGTCATGTTTTTTAATCAATCCCAATGATTTGAAACTTCACTGCGTACTAATTTTCTTCTTTAACCCCACAATGAGTTTCTTAATGTTCATTTTCTACTTTTTTTTATCATATTCACTGAAAAAGGTTAAAATAGCATTATAATTAAGTGTGATAAAAACTGTTTTTGTTTAAACAATTCCTTAAAAATTCACTGAAAAAACCAAAGGTTAAAGTGATGTTATAATTCGATGAATATATCAGTCACAACCTTAACGTTTTGAACTAAAAAGAAAGCACCGAAATTCACCAGTTATAGTTAACTCTGCTAACTATAACTTGCGCCAACGCCATGCACTGCTTATGACTTCACAATACTAAAGTATTTTTACTGTGCCTTTAATTATATCAGTGGTATAGTTTTAAATCTAAAATGTATGTGTTCTATTATGGGAAATGTTCTTTTATGGCCAGAACTTGGCCGAATAAAGTTTTTATTGATTTGATTTGACTTCACATATTACATCACTCATGTGATGTTCTATGACTCCATTTATGATATCACCAATGACGTCTCAAATGACATGCCCTAGAAATGTATGCACATTTGCTCCTGGCAGGAGTGAAGTGTATTTACTGGTGGAAATGTGGTGTGAGCATCTCAATACATACAAATATTTTTGCAAAGATTTACACCAAGATACTCTGCGAGAGGCTGGAATCTCTCCTCCCCCAGCCGATTGGGCAGTCACAAGTAGGTTTCATGAAACACATACTATCCAGTGATAACGCCTGTCTCATTTGTCACGTTATTGAAAAGGCCAAGACAGCCTCCACCAAAACAGTTGCAATTACTCTTGATGCTGAAAAAACATTTGATAGGGTCTCTTGGACTTTTCTACGTGAATCTCTTTGGAAATTCAACTTAGGGGAACCCTTCACCAAGATGATCATGGCTCTCTATAGCAGCCCGTCAGCTAAAATTAGATCTGGAGGTCTACTTTCACCATCACTTAAATTAGAAAGAGGTACAAGATAAGGCTGCCCCCTTTCACCGTCATTATTCATTTTAAGCCTAGGAGCCCACACTCCATAAGATCAGAAATAACCCCCACATCCATGGTATCTCACTCAATAGTGCTAAAGTGAAAGTTGCGGCTTATGCTGACGATATCTTAATTATGTCCGAACACGCAGCCCAATTCATCCTGCCTTGCTCCAGACCATAAAAGAATATGCCCATGTCTCAAACTACAAATTCAACAAAGGAAAGTCTGAAATCCTTGCTCTGAATACCCTCTGCTCCAGTGCCCTCTTCGCCACCAAAGGTCTTTCTCGGCAACTGAAGTTTGTTAAATACTTGGGACTGGAGTTCAACTCAGATATCCTAGAATCTCTAAATCATAATGAGGCTCAGAAGCTGAGGAAGGTTGAAGTCCTATTAGAGAGCTGGAACCCTAAATTCCTCACATGGTAGAACAGCATCGAGACCATCAAAATGATGATCACCCCCATAATTAACTACCTCGCGAACATGCTTCCTCTAGCGCTATCAGATGATTTCACACAAAAGACCAATAGACTAATAAATACATTTATTTGGCAAAATAAAATTAAAGTCAGTCTATCTAAGCTAAATCCCAAACTAAAGACCCAAACCATCCTAACCTTTAAAACATCCGGTTACCAGGCCTCCAAGTTCTATGACCTACTAAAACCGAAGTCCTCTACCCTGCCCTCAAAACTCCAAACAAAGTGGGACCCCACAGAGTTGGTATCGTTGGAGTCCTGGCACCTACTATGGAAGTCATTAGTCTCATATAAAATCTCTCCCGCCCTTTCACAGACTATATTCTGGCTACTACCTGACTGACTGGAGATCTTCCCCACCGCCTTGTTCACTGTAGCTTGATTTCACCATTCTGGGACTCTGTATTTCACTTTATTCACCCCATGTGTGGGGCACATAGAACAGAATTTCCTAGCCCTAATCAAAGGTTTCCTTGACCCAAGTATTATATCCCTTAAAGATAGCCTCTTTATTGACATTCTTCTTACTGCTGCCTGTAAAACAGCTCTAGCTAACTGGAAGAACACCATAGCCACCTCTTTTCACTCGTGGCTAAACTGAATCTCCTTCCCAAGAGACGCAGATAACACCTCCCTGCAAAACTCCTCATGGATAGTGCGCAACACCTTTATTTGGAACTCTCTCGATAATTAGTTTGCTACCTCTAAACCACTGTGAAGTCCTAATGGGGGAACCACCCCCTAAAATCCCTGACACCAGTCACCCTCTCAAGTTGGTAGTCTCCCTGGATGCTCAAACATCAGACACAGCAACAACTGTTTTCACCGCCTACTAAAGCCCGTGGTTTGATTTCAGTCTTGATGTGAACATACTCCCCGATTCACATCTATACCTACGTACTCTAAAGCCTCTTTAGGTTCGCCCCTCCTACACATATCACCTGATTCTACACCTACTAGATGTTTTCTTTATCTTTTCGTTATTAATCAATTTCTTTTCAACCAGTTATTTACATGGGTTGGTGCGTATACCATATGTTACTCTGCTCTTAATTGTTACATGTTTCCTGGGCTATATCATATGTAATAGTCTATCCGTTAACAATTCTACACCCAGGGCTTTTCGTATCAGGCCTGGGCTTCTCAATATGCAACCCATGTACCTTACTACTGTTCATTTTTCCCTCTGTGTTTTTGAAAATGTACAATAAAATATGCCTGAACTTTAATTTTATTTTTTTGCTGTAGAGAAAAAAAACAATTAACTGTGGAAAATCGCAATTGCCTCGCATTCAGTTAATCCCCTCTACTGAGTGTGTGTGTGTGTGTGTGCGTGTGTGTGGAACTCATCAGTCAAAAATATTGAGCATTACATTCTGAAACAATTTGTTTCACCAATCTTTCATTGCACACAACCTTATTGGATTATGAAGTCTGAAGCAAATGGTGCAAAACTCAAACTTAGACTAAAGAAGATTTGAATCCCCATTATCTAAAAATACATAGAGCTGACCTTTAAACCGTTTAACCCTGGAACTCCGTTTCTTCCGGGAGAGCCTGGTTCACCCTGTGGAAAGAAAAGGTCACTGTTAGAGACTAGTGGTTATTTAGAGGCATCCTTTGCACACACTGTACCACGCAAGCTGCTGTATAGTTTCAGTTGCCGGGAGAAAACATTACCTAAGGTTCAAAAGAAGCTCAGGTTTATGAAGTACAGAGTAAGAGGGAATTACTTTGCTTCTAATTTAAGGCTCAAAAATATGATGCACTTTATATAGCCGTGATAATAGGGTGGAGAAAAACAAAAAAAAACTGAACTAGAGAGTAAAGGTAAAAGGACTGATGTGGCCTATTTTACACTTGTCTGGCCATCTCTGCCAGGCAGTGTTGAGATGGAACCTCCTTGGACCTTTCTCAAGAAGTCATGTGAGTCCACCTTGGTCCCCCATGTACCTGTAGGTCTCATAAGAACTTGCTTGTAGCACCTGCTCACTCCAACAAAATACAGGTTATAGGAATGCTGGTCTACTTTTGTTGCACTACTGTCTCCCAGGCTAACAACATAATCCAGTGTTTAATTTTTTGGTGGGGTGTAAGCCATGTAGACATAACGTATGGTGCATGGCCCCGTGCAAATGAGACTCAGTCCTCCTGTCCACTGGTAGTGATGTACAATGGCTCCCATCACCCGAATATGTGTCGACTCGGCAGCACACACACTAACCCCTATCAAGTTGATTTAACTTAAAAGAAATAAGGTCACAGCCCCTGGTTTGCCAAAGAGCTGAGAACATACAAGCTAACTTGCAGAAGGCAAGAAAAGGAGTGGCACCATCACTACAACTCAGAGGAAAGAACTAAGTATAAAACTTGCCTAAAAACCTATAAGGCCATGATCTTTTCCACAAAAATGAATACTTTTCAACAAAAATTGAAGCAGCTTCTAATTCCTCCAGGGAAATTTTCTCACGGTGACCAAGCTCACAACAGAACCTACTAGATCCTCCTTAATTACTGCTCAATCTTTCTTCGCTGCAGCATGAGCTGCATTTGAAAAAGGCATGTTTCCGACAGCCTTCACAGTGGTTGGATTGTAATGAGGCGGGTGGAGATGCCGACTACATGTCGGGTGGTCTCCATCCCGATACGATGGCAGTTGGACACTTGTCTGACCGCCATAGTAATGAGGCCCACAATGAGGATCCCTTCCTTTTATGTGACAATCTAAATATTTAAATGTTGAAAAACAAATCTTACTTTTATCTATAGCAAAAGAACATTTATAAAACTTAACCAATGCCAAACCTGGATGATGGATGAGACCTTCAATGTCCCAAACCATTCACTCAGATATACACCATACATGGTGAATATCAAAACACCAATATCCCTTTCATATGTGCTTTACTACCAAACAAAGCATTTCATACTGTGAACTCCTAAATTATATAAAACAACAAACAAATAACTACTACCCCCGAAAAATAATCATGACTTTGAACAAGCCATGATTCAAGTAGATCTTATTTATACCCCCACACAATCATATAAGGCTGTTACTCTCACTTTAATAAAAGTATGTGGCAATACCTCTAAAAATCTTGACTAAAGGCCTAACTCTGAGTGCACGGTCCTCGGACTGTCGTATTCACTGTGGCAGTCCGACCACCATATTATGATGGTGGCGTTGGGATCGACAGAAGACCGTCGCCTCCACCAGGATCCAGGATCCTGTTGCAGCACCGGTGCGAAAAAGGAGCAGCAAATGGTGGCAGTGTCAATACTGGCACTGCTGAGTAGATTACGACCTGCATTTCCACTGCCCATTTCATGGCGGGGACCCGTCCATAAGGGTGGTGGAATGAAGGTAAGGGGGCCCTAACAAGCTAATCTGTCCACGGGAGTGCACCTTCGTGCATGCATGACATGGTGCATGCCACACTGTGCATGAACATGCTGTAGACTTTGTCACGTTGGCAGTATGGTATTTAGGCTCTCCTATGACCCTAACATATCCGCCGCCATGACACCATTCGGTTGGGAAGCTTTCCAAAGCACATCAGAATCGGCCCTTAGTTCCTGGAAAAATGGCCCACCATAACATTAATAGACCACATATAGAAGCTAGCGGTAAAAAAATAAAATGGCCACCAAATGAAACAAAATTAAAAAAACTCGCTCCCCATAGAAATCAATGGTAAATATACTAAAGTTGTTCAATAAATGGGCAAAAAATAATATTTTGTTTTTAGAATGTTAAACATGTCAAACAATGTTGTAAAATATGTTTTAAAACTTGTTCAGTATAGTTTAAATAATTGTATAACATATATAAAATTATTTAATATATACTGATAATAAATGTTAAAATACAGTTTAAAAAATGTATTAAAAAGTTAATAAGTGTATAAAGATCTTAATCAAAGAACAATAACAAAGTTGTACATTATACAAATATATTAAATGGGATGTACTTCATATTTTTACAGTTAACAATTTGCAAAAAATCTTTTGTTTACTTCACTTTGCATTGTTGAAATGTAAAACTGTACAATAAATGTAAAATTGTAAAATAAATTAAATATGAAAAATATGTGTGACATATTTTTACTGCACTGAATGTAACAAAAATCTTATACATAAAAATGGTGACATTTACTATTCCCACTCCCACCTAAACCAACTTGGGTCTGGTGTTGGACACTTAAAGAGTATCATTTACTATTCTCGCTCTAATCTAAACCAACTTGAGAACGTTGTTAGACACTAAAGGGTAATATTTCCAATTTTCACTCAAACCTAAACCAACTAACTAAATAAAATTATAAATTACAAAATTAATACTACACATTCTAACATTTTAGTAAATTACAAAACTGCCAAAAATATTGAATAAAGAACACTAATTTAAAGTACTCACCTTTACTTCAACTTTTAAATTAAACATTTAGCGGGCTATTTACAAGCCCCTTGTGCCACCAGATCGTCACAGTGATGCACCGGCAGTGCAAGGGGCTTGTAAATAAGTCTCTTATATTATACATTTGAATACAAATCTTAAAATGTTTATAAATATTTCCTACCATTCAAACACTTTAAAAATTACAATTACATAGATTTATAATGACAAAATCTTCAATAATAATGTATTAAAAATGTCTTATATTTAAAAATAATTGGAAATGTTTGTAATCATGTTAATTAAAAAATCCAAACAAGTCCAAATATACAACTTAATACATTATTTTAAAAATAAACTTATAGTTTCAAAAATTCAAACAAAAAAGTAATTAAAATATGTAATATTAACTATGACATTCAAACATATTAAAAAGATAATTATAATAAAATACATTTTTAATTTCAAAACAAAGAATTTGCATATCTATCAAATAATTAATTAACAAATTTTAATTTGAATACTTACCATCACAAAATACAAACATACACCCACCTTTCAAACCACACAAAAGAACAAACTCCAATGCCAGGCTTTCTCTCTTCCACCACACCTAACACAGATACAGCAACACAGCAACTCTCCTCCAAACGCCTCTCATCCATTGGACAATTTAGAACCTTACTACATGAGCCACATGCTGTACCACCACCCCTGATTCATACACCTACCCCCCTAAACACAGGCAAACAATATAAGCAACGTGCCACACCTCACAACTTCGCTTCCCCATGTGTACTGCACAACAATGTTACACCACGAAAACAACACAGCACACCAACTCACTCTCAAACACCATCTCCACCACATACACACGCAGACCCATCAAAATGCCTTCTTAGCATGCTGGATGAGGAAGATGATACAGAACAGCTACATTATTGCTATCCTAATACAGCTAATACAGGCACTAAAAACACACCTGCTACAAACCCACACAATACTGATCACTCTTCTGCAAAACAAAGTCTTGCTATCACCAAAGCCCATTCTCTAAACTGTCTACTAATAAATGCTCGATCCCTCTCTAAAAACAAACATCACATCAACAACCTTCTCACCAATGCAAAATTAGACATACTATTCATAACTCAATCATGGTTGGGAGATGATATGGCTCCAGTCCTGCATGAAGCTGTTCCTCTAGGCTATCAAACAATCACCCAAAATCGTATAAGCAAAAAAGGAGGTGGTCCAGCTGTTGCTTCAGGCAAACATTACAATCACTAAAGTTGATGACATCAACATAAAGAATTGTGAGTCTCTTCTCACCAGATGCAATCCTACACTGTCTTCCTTCTGTAACTTCCTGCTCCTTTACAGATCTCCACCTAGCAAGGCGACATTCACAGACTCACTTCTAGACACGGTTTCAAACCTGATAACAATACACTATGCGTTCCAGGTGACCTCAAAATTTGGTTTGACAAACCCAATATGACCTATCCAAAAACAATAATCACTGGCCTAGATGCACTGATCCAGCCTCAGATTGTCCACAAGCCCACACACATCGCTGGACATATCCTAGATGTCATTTTTGCTAATACCGAGCTAGTTACCTTTCAAACTATAACTCCGTTCACATGGTCAGACCACCACTTGCTTGCTTTCCAACATAAAACAACACTAAGAGACTCACCTAAAACTACCTTACATGCATCCACCCATCTGCCGTGGAACAAGCTTAATTTGGAACACTTAGAAACACAACTAACATCCAATACAAATCTGAAAGGAATACATTCTGTTCAAAATCTATATGAGTGGCTACAGGAAGCTTTTGACATCCTGATACCACTCAAAACCACACAACAGAACAAAAGAAAAAAAGCACCTTGGAGAAACATAGAGATAAAAGACATAAAACAACAAATTAGAAAGCTGCAACGTACCTGGCTCAAAACAAACGCCAAACAAGACAAACTTCACCTACAGAAAATTAACCGATTATACAAGTCAGCTGTCAAAAAAGCTAAGAAAAGGTACTATTCAGACAGAATTCAAAATGCTAAATGTGCAAATAAAGAATTCTATAAAATACTTAATGAATTTCTCAAACCAAATTGCCTAGAAGGAACTCATCCTGTTACTCAAGATTTCACAGACACACTGGCAAATCATTACATGGACAGAGCAGACACATTGGATTCGTACTTAAAACAGAAACAAAGCACCAGCACTAACCCTTTTACAAAACAACAATCCAAGAATACTCTAATCCAGCCTCTTTGGTCCTTCCAACATATCTCACACGATGAATTAATGGACCTGGTTAAAGCAAGCATTCCTGCCGGCAGCCCTTCTGACCCATGTCCACCACAGATTTTCAAGACAATTCTTTTAACAACCTCTGCTGCCACTCCAGTAAGAAGAATCATCAACAATTCCTTAACTACCAGAATATTTCCAGAAGAACTCAAAAAGTCACACTTACGCCCTTTACTGAAGAAAACAAACTTGGACCCGCTGAACCCTGACAACTACAGACCTATTTCAAATGGACCTTTCCTGGGCAAACTGATAGAAAGAGCAGCGTTTACCCAGATGCCACAATTCATTGAAGAGAATTACTTACTTTCAGACTTCCATACAGGATTCCGTCTGGGAAGAAGCACTGAATCTGCCCTCCTTGCCATCTGGGATGACCTGAAGAATACAGTGGACCACAACGGGGTTGCCGTGCTACTCCTCTTGGACCTCTCGGCTGCCTTTGACACGGTTGACCATGACACTCTGTATCAAAGACTGTATGAAGCCAGCATAGAGGGAACTGCTCTAGACTGGATTGTGTCCTACCTTCGAAACAGAACTAATGTCATCCATACCTCACCTTTCTCATCCAAACCATACTCCACAAAAGCAGGGGTCCCTCAAGGCTCTATCATCTCGCCCATGCTTTTCAACATCTACATGAAGTCATTACCGGTACTGATCAATCAATTTCACCTCATGTGCTATAACTATGCAGATGACACACAAATACTCTTTCAGCTGGAATGCCCCAAAGACATTGGAAAATCACCAATTTTCAGTTGTCTCAGAGCCATGGACCAGTGGATGACTTGGAGCCATTTCAAAGTGAAGGCTTCCAAAACAGAAATACTCACGTATGGTGAAAGGAAACATTATGACCCGCTTGCCGCCTGGCCTGATGAACTGGGATCACTGCCTAAAATATTGAAGGAAGTAAGAAACCTCAGAATGACCATGGACTCCAAGCGGTCGATGAATGCCCAAGTGGACAAACTAGCCAGATCAAACTTTGTCTCTATAAAAACGCTGCGACAAATATTCCCTCATTTTGGATTTCCGCACAAGGTCCAAGCTACCAGCTCCTTTGTTCTGTCCAAACTCGATTACACCAATAGCCTCTGCCACGGATCACCTTAAACAACCATGAAAAGACTACAGCGGAATCAGAACTCGGCTGCCAGACTACTCTTGCATATCATACCGCGAGACCACATCTCACTTGCCTTAAAAGCCCTGCATTGGTTACCAGTTGCCAGAAGATCGAAGTTCAAGCTGCTTTGTATCACCCACAAAGCAATACATGGAATGTGACCGCTCTTCATCAGGAATAAAATCACCAAACTCATTCAATAAAGGAACCTCGGCTCTAAACTGCACCTCGCCTCAAATGCCCAAGATTCAAGAAATGAAACATGGGTGGCACATCCTTCTCAGTTCAAGCAGCCAAACTTTCAACATCCATCAGGGGTAACAGGTGCTATATGAATGCAAAACCTTGTTCCCCTTCTGTTCCTCTGCTATCCTTCTCACTATAAATAACTGACTAATATCCACCACTTAAATTACTTTCATATTTCACCATACTAATTCACCACTAATCTTTTATGGGTTTCTGGAGTAGCATGCTACTCGCTCCACCCCCCCCCCAAAAGGGCTTCAACACGCCATCAGGGGTAACAAGCACTATATAAATACAAACATTTTTTTCCTCTTCTATCCTTCTGCTATCCTTCTGAATCCAAATAACTGACTAACCTATCCACCACTTAAAACTACTTTCATATTTCACTATACTAATTCAACACTAATCCTCTATGAGTCCCGGAGTAGCGTGCTACTCGCCGAAAAAGCGCTTTGACGCCTCGTCAGGGGTAGTAAGCACTATATAAATGCAATTACAATTACATAATTTTTTTCTTAAACTCCCCACCCTTATCCCCTAATAACTCAACACCACGCTATTAAATTTTAAATAAAATAAAAAAATTAACAAAAATAAAAACAAATACATTTTTTTGACAAACACATAGAAGAAATCAGTATGATAATTAACAACAAAAACAATATTATATTCTCCGATATTTACTACATCAATATTTTATCAACTAGATTAACAATAACACTAAAAACAATATTTTTATCTTCAATACTCCTGTCCACTATATTTTTCCAAGTCCCAATATTCTTGACACAATATTTCTGCACCATGAAATGTTTTATCTGATATTTTGTCCAAACCCTTTGAATGAGATATCGTGGGGCCTTGTTTTTCTTTTCATGGGCAAAGGAAAGGTTATACGCCCTGAGATGGGTCCTAGAAAAAACATGAGAATGTTAGGTCATCAAGGGACCATGGGCAGGGAAGTGAGACCCTGTTTCTCTGTTCATAGGACCAGTAACAAGACTCTGACTCTAACCAATGAGGGACACCAAGAGTTACTGGTGTGTGAAAGAGAAATGAGTGTAATCATCCCAATCAAAGTACTGAGATATTTTTACCTAAATCACAGAATTGTACTGCCTGGAAAATTATCTAAAAGAGTCTCTCTACCCCGTAGCACAAGTTATAAAAACATTGAATGTCCATGTTCTAGGTTGATTCTGCTGGTTAAGATAATCTAAGAAAACTGATGTCATTTGTGTGGATTTCTAAGTAATACATTCTATTCCTACTCAATTTTAGGCATGCCCGTGCTGGTTCATCATTCATCTGCCAACCTACAGCCCCAATTTAGAGTTGAGTGGTAACTGAAAATTCCCTAATTTGTGGAAGAAGTTCTGTATCCAGAGGAGCAATCATGAGAAGAAATTCCTCCACAGTACTATCTCGAAGATAGAAATAGCAGGATCTAGCTTTTTTGCATCCAACTCTACAATTGGCCTACAGTGTTCTCCTTTCCCTACTGTCTCCCTTGCTAATGACTCTTCATGGATACAGAAATGTTTTAGTGTCAGCATGAGAAGGGTATAATGTACACTCCACTAGTTCACTATAAAGGATGGACACATGATTCCGCAGTCCAGTTGCAAACAAGCACCTCTTATGAGCACTACAATGACCCTAAACATGAGTTATGTAAGGCACCTAAAAATGATGTGGTGGTTTGTGCTTCCCAATAGATTAACTCACTGAAAATTATGAGATTCAATTAATCTCAGTGCGAGTGTCAGACATAGCTACTACCTTAATTCAGTTTTATGGAAATGTGTTGAAAGTCAAATATATGAATATTATTAACTTTACCTTCATGACATGGTAAGAGTATACAGCAGTTAACCAACCTACAGTTTCTTATCTATAATTGTGTTGTGGATTTAAAATAATACAAATATATATATATATATATAATTCTGGAAATTGAACAGATCAATGAGCAACTGATGAAATTAGAACCAAGCGACTTTGTATCTAAGACGCGAAAAGAGATACAAGAAAGATTGAGTAAGCAGAAAGACAAGATCAAAAGTCCGAAGGCTTATAAATTCTCCAGGGACAAGAGGGATTATGAGCAAGGATGAATATTCACTATTCACGTAAATACGAAAACGCTAAAAAAGCTTAATTCAATGTGCAACAAGCAAAACCAAAGCCAGCTAGTGCACAACAGGCAAATACGGATGCTGATGAAACCCCCAATGCTTCAGACAATGATTTACTAACAAGTGACTTATCGTCGGACAATGAAAGCATAAGCAACACAAGTGGTTCTGGGCAGATGCACATTTTGGGCCTAGGAGAAGAGGTCGATTTTTTATCATTCGACAGACGTCAAATACTGAGGCCACGGCAACAAAAGAAAGCAATAGAGCCAGAAAAAACACGAGAAGAAGGGAAAGGCGCAAGAAATGCAAAACCAAAAAGAGCATACTGGCGCAAACAATAATGACTGATGATAATACCATTATTAACCTTTCTTCAATAACTTTATCAGAGGCCAAAAAGCAGCTGCTATCTTTGGGGTTGTCGTTTTGCCTTATTAGCGATTTTAATAATGCTCGTGCCAGGATTGACGTCTTCTGCTTTATTCGCAAGTTGAAATTGAAAAATCTCTTCTCCATCAAAGATGGACTAAAAGAAGCTCAAGTAACAAAAAATACAAGCAAGACAGAATCGAGCATGGACATGCTTGCATCAGGTGTGTCCACTTTGCTTGCTCTGCATGAACTAAACAATGAGGTCAATAACAGCGGCCAAATCATGACCGAATTACAATCGACTCAGTATAGATTATACGCTGCCAATATTAGGCAAGTAGGAGCAGGAATGAGCCCCTTCAAAGCCAAGTCTAACTTTATTCCAAACATGCCAAAAGACGCTATCGATATCTACCATGAGGTGGTAATGGAAGAAATCAAAAAATTACATCATCAGGTCAAACATTGAAAATGTTATAAAAGCAAAGAAGAAATGCAGTACTCGAAGCTGATAAAAAAGTTGAGCAATAATCATGAAGTCTTTGTTACAAAATCAGACAAGGGTGGAAATATAGTAGTATGGCCACAAAAGGATTACGTGCTAGAAGTTCATACGCACCTAGATGATCTGAATTGTTATGAGAAGACAAACATCAAACAATATAATTTGGCAAAGGACATTTAAAAAAAGATGTTTCGTGAATGGAAACGAGAGGGAATTATTTCCCCAGAGGAGTACAAATTTCTATATGTTGAACATCCGGTCTTACCTAGACTTTACTTTATCCCCAAAGTCCATAAGAACATTACCCCCATCCCAGGAAGACCGATCATATCAGCAATCGGTAGTATGGGGGGAAAAAGCTATGCAATATATAGATTATTTTCTTCAGGACAGCTTCCCACATATGTGAAGGGTACCGGGAATTTTCTGACGAAAATACAAGATATAGAATGGGCAGAAAACTAGATGTTTATCACATTAAACATCAAATCCTTCTGTAAAAGTATAGAGCACAATACAGGATTAAATGCAACATAGTACTTTTTAAATACAAGGCCAATGAAATGTTATAATCAGAACAAAATGCTTTTAAAATTGATCTCTTGGTGTCTAAACAATAACTTTTTTACCTTCGGTAATGATGTTTATCTGCAAAAGCGAGGTGTGGCGATGGGAGCCTGCTTCTCCCCCAGCTATGCATGCTTGCATGTAGAATGGTGGGAGGAGCAGGTTCTCAAACCCATACTTCGTGACAAATATGCCGGCCAAGTTTTATACAGGTTGAGGTATATAGATTATGTTTTTATTGTATGGAAGGGGGATGAGAGACAGGCCGATGAATTTATCAACTGTATTAATAAGAACACTGCCAATTTGAAATTTACCTCACATATAAGCAGGGGATCCATTGAATTTTTAGATGTGCAAGTGTATGTAATAGAAGGGAGGTTGGCAACCACCTTACATAGAAAAACCACAGCTGGAAATGTTACACTACATGCCAGCAGTGCACATCCTCAGCACATAATTAAAAATATCCCCTACGGAGAACTTCTACGTATAAAAAGAATCTGCAGTACAAAGGAAGATCTTGAAAAGTGTACAGAAGAAGCGTTAAGCAGATTCAATTAGAGAGGGTATAACAACAACGTTCTAGTGGAGGCAGAAAGGAAAATGAGGGAAAGAACCAGGGAATCTCTGTTTTCCAATCATAGCAAAAAAGGAGATGGTGTTGATGGTAATAATGCCCCCAGACTTATCACCACCTACAACAAACAGGAAAGGAAGATTTGATCTATTATTAACACAATTGGCCAATTGTGTTGACAGATGCGGTACTGGCTCCGAGGCTCCCTGCACAACCTGTTATTACATACAGAAAAAGCCCCTCTTTGCGCACACAGATTGTGAAGAGCAGCCCAGAATTGTCTAAAGACACTATGTGGCTGCAACCGAAACTGGGTTTTACTAAATGCTCTTCCTGTAGGGCTTGCAGATTCGGGGAAAACACAACTCATTACACCTCTCCGTTCAGCCCGGATAGAATTGCTATCAAGGGCAAATTTAACTTGTAGAACGGAGTATGCCGTGTACATGCTGACATGCACCTGCGGCCTTAGGTACGTGGAGAGTACCAAGCTGCAGGTGCATGTCTGAATTCTGCAACACCTACGAGCCATCGTGAATAATGACACTAACTTATCCGATGGCTCGCCATTTCAAACAGATGCATGACAACACTCTAAACTGTTTAAAATATTTTGTGGTGACAGCGGTCCCCAAGTTACGAAGAGGTGGCGACAGGGAAAGAAAATTGAGGCAGATGGAATCTCGTATGATTTTGGAGCTAGATAGTAAGTTCCCAAATGGATTAAATAATACTGAGGACTTACATTATTTTTTATAACCACAATCCTGTATACAAGAAAAGTATGTTTAAAGATTAGGGTGGCATAGTCTACATGTGACAGAGAATTGACATTTTTTATAATATAGGGAAAGGATTGTAACCAGGAATGTAACAGTTGCTTTTGCAGTGACGAGTCCCAAATTCCAGCAAGGACCGCGCTAGATTTGTACATATATATATATATATATATATATATATATATATAAATACATTTTTTAGATATGGCTTTTATGATGGTATTTTGTATTGAGGTTTCAGCACTTGCACTTTAAAGGGCCTATTTGGCCAGATTTAGCACTTTTGCACATCTAGCACTTTACAGTTGTATTGCACACTTTGCACAATACTTAGCACTTTATCAATAGGCAGGTTTGCACAGGAGGCAACAATTCGCTAATTTACTGCTTTAATTATGATCAAATCTGCAATGCATTTAAGCATAGTTTTCCCAGCTAGGGGAAACAATCATCAAGGACTCACAAACTGTATACATATGAGTTGACTACACGAACAAGCATTAGGCAGGAAAATGGATTTAACCATATCGTATAGTCAGCAACAATGGTATACTCAAGAGCTCCAAGAAGAACTGCCGAGCCCTCGAGAGAACCTGGCGCAGAGACCCAATACCGGACAACATGACTGCCCTCAAGCTCGCCACCCGAAAACACCACCAACTCATCCACGCCACCAAGAAAACTGCATTCAAGGAACGACTGGACAACAACACACACAACAGCAAGGAACTCTTCAACATCGTCAAAGAGCTCTCCAACCCCAACGCCAGAAACAACGACATCACCCCTTCGCAAGACCTCTGCAACTCCCTCGCCTCCTACTTCCACAACAAGATCGCGGACATACACAACAGCTTCAGCTCTCTACCGACGTACGCCACGACCGAACCACTGCCCCCCACCACCACCCTCCGCGCCTGGGCTCAGATCAGCACCGAAGACACCGTCCGCACGATGAACTCCATCCACTCCGGATCTCCGACCGACCCCTGCCCTCACCACGTCTTCAACAAGGCCGACGCTGTCATCGCACCCCACCTGCGGGACATCATCAACACCTCCTTCGACACCTCCACCTTCCCGGAGAGCTGGAAGCACGCCGAACTCAGCACCCTACTCAAGAAGCCATCGGCCGACCCGACCGACCTCAAGAACTACCGCCCCATCTCGCTTCTCCCGTTTCCAGCAAAAGTCATTGAGAAGACCGTCAACAAGCAACTGGCCGCCTTCCTCGAAACGAACGGATCCCTCAACCCCTCGCAGTCTGGCTTCCGAGCCAACCACAGCACCGAGACCGCCTTGATCGCAGCCACCGATGACATCCGAGCACTACTCGACAACGGAGAAACAGCGGCCCTCATCCTCCTCGACCTCTCCGCGGCCTTCGACACTGTCTGCCACCGTACCCTAGTACAACGCCTCAGCAACATTGGAGTCCAGGAGAAGGCACTGGAGTGGATCATCTCCTTCCTCGCCGGAAGGACACAGAGAGTCCGTCTCCCTCCGTTCAGATCTGAAGCCACCGAAGTCATCTGCGGCGTCCCTCAAGGCTCCTCGCTCAGTCCAACCCTCTTCAACGTCTACATGAGCCCCCTCGCAGACATCGCACACCAGCACAACCTCAACATCATCTCCTACGCCGACGACACCCAGCTGATCCTCTCCCTCACCAACGACCCCGCCACCGCCAGAGCCAACCTTCACGAAGGGATGAAAGAGGTAGCCGAATGGATGAAGAACAGCCGCCTGAAACTGAACTCAGACAAGACGGAAGTCCTCATCCTGGGATCCTCACCCGCCGCGTGGGACGACTCCTGGTGGCCCCCCGCCCTAGGCAGCGCACCCAAACCAACAGACCACGCACGCAACCTGGGCTTCATCCTGGACTCCTCCCTCTCCATGACCAGACAAGTCAACGCCGTCTCCTCGTCATGCTTCAACATACTGCGCATGCTACGTAAGATCTTCCGGTGGATCCCCACCGAGACCAGGAAGACGGTCACCCAGGCCCTCGTCACCAGCCGTCTGGACTACGGCAACTCCCTCTACGCCGGAACCACCACCAAACTCCAAAAGAGACTCCAGCGGATCCAGAACACCTCAGCACGACTCGTCCTGGACATCCCCCGTCGCAGCCACATCTCCGGACACCTGAGAGACCTGCACTGGCTCCCGGTCAGCAAGAGAATCACCTTCCGTCTCCTCACCCACGCACACAAAGCCCTACACAACCAAGGGCCAAGATACCTCAACAGCCGCCTCAACTTCTACGCTCCCAAACGCCAGCTTCGATCGACCAGCCACGCCCTCGCCACCGTCCCCCGCATCCGAAGAGCCACCACAGGGGGACAGTCCTTCTCCTACCTCGCCGCCAAGACATGGAACTCCCTCCCCACCCACCTCCGCCTGACCCAGGACCACCTCACCTTCAGGAAGCAACTCAAGACCTGGCTGTTCGAGCAGTAGCGGACCCCCCAGCGTCTTGAGACCCTCCGGGTGAGTAGCGTGCTATATAAATGCGTTGATTGATTGATTGATTATACAAATTGGGAGTAGATAGCTGCTTTCATTTGTTTCTAATGTGCTAAGGAGCATGACGCAGAAATCAATGATTTTATTATTGTAATAACATGCAACAAGTAATGTGGGTGAATCATTGCGTAGAAGCAACGCATGATGGAATGTATTTATAATATGATACTCTGATTGCATATCACATACATAATAAGCCAGAGAAATAGGACAGCTCAAATTAAGGATGTGTTTCTATATAAATAATTATGTTGCCAAATGAAAAATGGTTGTGCTACCACACACAATGTGCTAAGTAAATTAATGCAAATAATGTGGGGGAACAAAAGTGGGGAAAAAAAGGGCAAAAAAGAAAACAGACCAACTGAGTAAAAATTAGTACTAGTATGTCTTCTATGTTTACATACCACGATGGGAAAAGCACAGCAGATTTAAACATGGCGAACGGCTTCCTTTGTAACGAGATCAAGGGCAAGTGGTGCCCGAAACGTGTCGTTCTGATGAGCAATTGAATAAAAAGATCTTTATGCCAAAGATTCCTGTGGTTCGTGGATTCTCTGTTCGCCCGTCGTTGATGTGGAGGTGCGGAGAAATCGATATATATATATTACCTCCTGGAGGTCGCCAGTAGGTAGTTATAGTTAGGACCTAGTTTCCATAGGAAAAGCGATTTTTGACTTGCTTATAACTTTGAGACCGTATGACAAATTTTTACGAAATTATCCAAACAAAAGTTAACTCCTGAATCTAGTTGTTCATTGAAAGTTTTGTGATGATCTGTCAAGCGGGGGCCAAGCTAAAGGGGTGTGGGGGGTAAAAAAGTGTGGTTTTAATGTTAATTCCCATAGAGATTTTAGACACGACTACAGTCCAAACTACCGGACCAAATTTACACCACATTTATCAAAAAGCTAGATCTTGGTCAAGAAAGAGCATTTTTTGTGATTTGGTGTAAATGCACTCAGTAGTTTTTGAGATATTAAAAGAAAACCAAATTTGTATATCTAGGGATGCGGACACTCTGTGAATCAAACCAATCTAACGAACTGATTGGCTGCCAACATTCAACCAGGAAGTGTTGGCAGCCATTTTGGGACTCAGACTCAGCCGAGGCCAAAACAAAAAGGTAAAGAAAAAGAGAAGGGGACAGGGTAAAGATACCCTGTCCCTAAGGCCTGGTGCTGGGTTCCCCAGG
This sequence comes from Triturus cristatus, assembly GCF_964204655.1. NCBI lineage: Eukaryota > Metazoa > Chordata > Amphibia > Caudata > Salamandridae > Triturus > Triturus cristatus. The sequence goes on from NC_140588.1 coordinate 389,133,800, forward strand.
GACCTTGCCTGGACCAAAAAGCATTTTTTTTTTAAATGTGCAACGAAAAGTGTATTGGCTCATGGATTAGTGGGAAAATTAAAAAACAAACAAGTTCGATCTCCCTCACGTGTTTGTATTTCAGCCCCTGGGTGAGCCAGGCCCCAGAGGCATATTTTAATATATATTTGGGGGAATGGATGCAGACACGACCCCCTCTCCATGACCGATATCGGCCTCGGGGAACGCCACCTCCCTGGGCCCATGCCAATGTGCTAAAATGGAGGAGGGGAACCGCGTGACTTCCCTCACAGGCCATCTGCGACCTTAGGGACCTCCACATTCCCCAGGACAAGGCAAATATTATTTACATCAATGGAGGGGGCAGCAAGGACCCCCCCCCTCTGGGGCCCTTTAAGGCCCAGGGAACCACCACCTACCCGGGGCCTGGTCGATCTGTCAAAAAGAGGAAGGAGGGTTGCACGGCCCCCCTCCTGGGCCCATTCCCGGCTCCAGGGACAACCAACTCCCTAGAGCTTGGGAAAAATCTGAAAGGGAGGGGGTCACATGGCCCCCCTCCTGGCCCATTTTCAGATGGGGGACCAGGCCCTGTAATAACAAAGGATGGTGGTCCTCCCCTCTTGGAGACAATTTTGGACCCAGGGACAGCTCCCTATTTCCCGCGGTGCCCACCCCGAGACATAGCTGTTATAGCTCCCGCAAAGCAAGAGCAAACAGGAGGCCCACTCCCAGCGGGCAGGAGCAGGAAAACTGCTCCCACGCGCTTGGAGCGTACGTTTCATCTGTTTTCCTGCCTGCTGTCAAACAGGCAGTAAAACAGATTAAAGGAATGCTCCCAAATGCAAGAAGCAGTATTTTTAGCTGTTCCCTGCATGCAGGAGCAATGTCAGCTCCCGCTAGAGGTGGGGAGCTGGTGGGGACTATAGGGGCTTTGAGCCTGTCCCCAGGGCTCACACTCGGGGCCCTGGGTGGGCTGCTTGGGACCCAGGATCATGTGGCTGGGTCACGGAATGGGTCCCCCGGGGACAAAATTGACCCAGGGAGGGAGGCCGTGCAGCCTCACTCTCCATCTTAAAAACACTAATAATCCTAACTTCTTGAGCTTGGGGAGGGCAAAGCAAGTGTGTTTCCTCATGTATTCCACATTGATAAACTAACTGAAACCCATAATAGAGGTGACTGCATCATTGATCTTTTGGAGTGCAATTTGATCTATAGTGACTGTGAAGAGTGGTTTCTTTTTGTTGTCTCCTGGTGAGAGCAGAGTCCATGGTTCAACCTTTTAATTACCCTGAGCATGCAAATGCCTAAAATCATCTGCAAGCTCTACCCGTTTTGCCCCGTCCCGTTTTCCTTAGTAGTATTCAAAGTTCTTCCTGCCTTATCCCATATTGATGGATAGCTTACCAAAAGACCCCAGAGTGCGTTTCCTGCCGATTTTGGTGACAACTTCTTGATGCAGAGGAATACGAGGACATCACCACTAAAAGGAGAAGTACTTTCTTCATATAATTAGTCACCTCTTTGTTGTCTTGTTGTATTCTCTCGACAAGGATTCATGTTATCATAAATTTGTGGATGAAGGCGCTCGAGTAACAATCACATTGCCGAATTACATGAACACAATGTCACTGGAGGCATTACTTCATGGTCCTTTACACAGCTGTAGTGTACAATATGCACTAGACCAGGCTTCTTCAACGAGTAGCTTGTGAGCTACTGGTAGCTCTCCAGCTACCTGTAAGTAGCTCTCCTATTTATAGCCCAGCTTTTTAAGTGAGAAGCTTTCATTTAGTTGAATTAATCGATAGATAGCAACATTTAAAGTGTGTATTTGAAACAAACATGTGTGTATTTTCAGAATGTATAAGCTGATGTTTAGAAAAATGGTTGAATTTTCAAAATGTATCTAAAGTGAAATGTTAGTGATAAATCATGTGATGCTGGGGAGACTTATTACTAACATTATTGCCCTGATGCATGGGGCACTGCAGCTGTGGCTGTTATGTGTTACCTACATAAAGGCATTTGAAATTGGCAAAGCCCTTTTACGTAACTGCTTGCAATCCTCCTGATGCCCTGATGTGATCATTGCTGCTAACCTTGCATAGGGTGGTCTCTAACGTAATCATGTCTTATGTGGTCACCATTCCAATACTACACCCAGATACTCAGACACCAACTCGCATACCCATACAGTCACTGACACACCTAGTCACTCACCTACAAAACTACTCTCACATCCACTCACAGACACATACAGCCACTCACACACCAACTCAGACACCAACATAACCACTCACACACCCACTCATGGATCCATACAGCCACTCACCCGCCTACAAAATTACCCACTTACACACCCCTACAGCCACGTACACATGCACTCATAAACCTGTAGAGCAACTCACACACCCACTCTCAAAGGATATAGGTTACAGTTAGAAAATAAAATTTACCATTCTTCAAAATTCTCTAAAAAATAAAAGGTTACAAGGACAATATAGTTAGAAAATAACATTAAAAACCCTAGAAATCACAGAAAAAAAACAAAGGTTAAAGGAACATTCTAGTTAGGAAATAACATTTTTAAAAATGTTAGAAATTCACTGAAAAAAACAAAGGTTACAGAGATGTTATACTTAGGCTTATATTTTACACGCACAAAACCATAGAAATTCAGCATTTATAGTTACCAGACCTAAATGTAACTTACGCCCCAGCAATGCACTGCTTATGACCTTACATATTAAATCACTCATGACATGGTCAGTGACAATATTGATGACATCACTGATGACATCACAAATGACATCCCTGATGACATCATCCAGTGATTGGGAGTGTTTTTAAAAAAAGTTCATGAGTGTTAAACATATTTACTAATGTCCTATGACAGTTATATTAGTATACTTTGTGTACTACTAATCAGTGGTACAATTTCTAACATATATTATGTAAGTAATTGTGTGTATTCATGTGTGAGTGGCTGTATGTATGTGTCAGTATGTGTGTGTGAGTGGCTGTATGGGAGAATAAATGTGTGTGTGAGTAGCTGTATGGGTAAATAAGTGGGTGTGAATGGCTGTATGGGTGAGTGAGTGGCTGTGTGAGTGGGTGTGTAGGTGGGTGAGTGTCTGTGTGAGTGGCTGTAGGGGTGAGTGAGTGGCTGTATTGGTGAGTGAGTCAGTGTATGGGTGAGTGAGTGGCTGGGTGAGTGAGTGAGTATGTGGGTGAGTGAATGGCTGTGTAAGTGGCTGTATGGGCGAGTGAGTGGCTGTGTGAGTATATGGGTGAGTGACTGTGTGTATAAGTGGCTGTATGGGTGAGTGAATGGCTGTTTGAGTGGGTGTTTGGTTAACGGAGTGGCTGTGTGAGTGGCTGTATTGGAAAGTGAGTGTCTGAGTTGCTATAACGGTGAGTGAATAGATGTGTGAGTGCTTGTATGGCAGTGTGAATGAGTATGTAAGGGAATATGTGGACATGTGAGAGGCTCTGTTGAGATGTATGGGTGAGTGAGTGGGTGTGTGATAGGATGTATGGGCAAATAAGTGAGTGTATGAGTAGCTCTATGGGTAAGTGAGTGACTGTGTGAGTGACTGTATAGGTGAGTGAGTGGCTTTGTGAGTAGGAGTACGGGTGAGTGGCTGTGTGAGTGGCTGTATTGGTAAGTGAGTGGGTATGTGAGTGGCTCTATGGAAGAGCTGCCACCCCCCAGGTCCAACTTCAGCAATGTCCTGGGGGCCCACCCTGGGACATTGCAGTCTGCCCATAGCATACAGTGTGTTCCGCTTTGAGCAAGCTTGCTCAAAGCAGAGCACACTTTACATTTTACATACAGGGAGCTGCATGTATGCAGCTCCCTGTGAGTAAAAAGCAATGCCAGCTCCCATAGGCTCATCCCCGTGGTCCCCATCGAAGTGGCCATGCCCTGGGTAATGAGGTTTGTGGGGCCGAAGTTTGCCTGGGGAGGGGGGTTACGCAGCACCTCTCCCTTAAAAAAAAGAATAAAGGCCTGGCCCTTGGATAGAAATTAGCCTCGGGAGGGGGCCTCACTTTTTTAAAAAAGGGGCAGGCCCTGGGGGGATGGGGTCCCTTGGGCCCAATATGCTGCGGAGATGGGGGGCCGTATGCTCCCCCTTCCTAAAAAATAAAAACAATCAAAAGATTTTAAAAGCCTTAACTTGCAGGAGGCACTTACTCCTTTCTCCACTACTCTATAAGCGTGCCTCCTGGTGCGCTCCTCATTGGGGGATGAAGTACCCTTGGCTGCTGAGGGTCCTTAGGGGCCAACAAAACCTCATGTTACCTCTATGACCTCACATATTACATTACTCATGACATGGTCAGTGACACCACTCATGACATCTCACATGACATCACTCATGACATCATCCCGTGATTGTGAGTGGCACTAACAGAGATGAACAACAAGGTTAAAGGTAGTGCTCAAGGTGGAAGTTCAGTAAAGAAGGGGGGATTGGGACTTAGCTGTAAAAAAAAGGTGAGGAGGATAATAGCAGGAGAAATGTAAGAGAAGACAGTTGTGTTAATATTCTATAGCTGATGGTTACAGACAAACAACAGTGGCCATGTGATTTGAGAAATTCAGGCCATTTTGACCTTCCATCAAATTACTCTCTTACCTTGGAATCTTAAACCCCTTTCAAAATACTGCAATGAACTTACTGGTAGTCCTTGATGTCCATGAAACCCTGGGGCTCCTCTGTCTCCTTTGCTACCCTGCAATTGTCACAAGAGTTAGCATAATAAGTAAAAGTTTTCCAGGTGTTCTAACCCTGAAATAGGCATGCACATACATCTGTGTACACAAGCCAGGCACACCTGAAGTTCAGTCATATTTTTTATTTCTTCACAACATAATTTTATTGTTGACAGCCGAGACAGTCCCGGTACAACCAGGAATTTCAGTATTATACAATAATTGACCGTAGTACTGATATCAACATTTTCAACATTAAGATTACACAATTTGGAGATTAGGAATATCCGAACAAAAAATGTAATAACAAAGAGCAACATAATTGAATTCCTAACTGCCCCACAATCTTGTCCTCATGACTGCCCCCCCAATAACAGTAATAGAAGAAACAGGTTCCAGATACAGCCCCCGATACTCTGCCCACCTCTTCCATATTTTGGGATGTTTCTGAGGGCACCTCCTTGCCTTAAAGGTGGGTATCTCCAGACCCATAGCGAAATCTAGGCCCTTCTTCCAACTCACAACCGATGGTGGGGACACATCCTTCCAGGCCTTGGCAATATCGCGCTTAACCAAGACACAACAGATGATGCTTGTCCCTATTGCCTCCTATCTCCTCTGGAATAAGCAGCATGGCCAGACCTGGCGAGAGTGGAATATCCCATCCCAGATGTTCTGAGAAGCATGTGATCACCCCCGCCAAAACCTCAGCAGCGCCGTGCACTGCCACACCATGTGGAGGAAGGTGCCCTCTGCTGCCCCACATCATAGACAGGGGGGGAGGCGATCAGTCCCGCCCACCAAAGCCTATGCCTTGTGAAGTAGACCCGGTGGAGGTATTTAAATTGGATGAGCCTGAGGCGTGCCACAAAGGCCGCGCTGTGTGCGGACTCCAAAGCCTCCACCCAATCGTCGTCCTCTATGGGGCCTAAATCCAGTTGCCACGCGTCTTGTGTTTTATTCAGTGTAGTGGGGGCCATTAGTCACAAGTGTGCAATATATCTTGGTTATTTTGTGGTCATAAAGTTGCCCCTTAAAAGCTTTGGCTTCAGTAGGGTTAAAGTCAGGTATGGCTTCTTGATGAGCTATGTATGGGGAGAAGGCATGCTGGAATTGGAGGTACTTATAAAATTACGAGCGGGGCTTGGCATATTCTGTCTGGAGTCCCTGGAAGGACTTTAAGTTCCCACCATGTAATACCGCCCTAACTGTATTGATCCCGATAGCCTCCCACCCCCGGAACCCGGACAGCAGTGACAGTTGTGGCAATAGGCCATTGTGCCATAGAGGAGTTTCCTTTGACAATCTGCCCCACCATCCCATACCACGCAGCGCCCGCCTCCAAGTCAGAAACACTGTCCTGGTCGCAGGCGGCAGTCCTTTAAGTGTGAGGACAGAGTATAGGATCGCATGTAGTGCACGGTGTTCATCAGCCAACGTTCAACTGTGTATGCTGGATCTTGTATATCCCCATACTACCAGTCATTGAGGATGAGGAGATGTGAGGCCACATGGTACGCCTGGATATCTGGAGTCTTTATACCCCCGTAGTATGTTGACTGGAAGCAAGTCCTTAAAGCCCCCCCAGAGAAAGCGGGCAAGGATTGCATTCAGCTGTCAGAACCATGAGGGCAGAATCGGGTACGGGTGATTCTGCAGCTGATATAGAAGACGGCAGGGAGACCATCTTAAATATTGTGGACCTACCAAACAGAGATAGTGGTAAGTGAGACCACAAACACTCCTGATCCTTAGTCTGCGTCCATAGTGGGGCCAGATTTATGTCCCATGAGATGGACTGAGAAGCCAACAGAAACACCCCTAGATATTTGAACCCATCAGGGACTACCGTAATATCCCGTGGCTATCCACCCTGTTGGTTGCCCCCACGTAGGGGTCACAAGAAGGATTTACCTGTATTCATAAACAGGCTGGAATTCTCACCAAATATTTGCATTGTTCTTAGTAGTCGTGGGCCAGTTCTATTAAGCAGCGTGACAAAGAAAAGCACATCATCCACATAGAGCGCTATGCGGTCCAACACCTCTCGTGACCACTCTAAGCCACAAATCTGAGCATCGATCCTTACCCAAGCAGCCAGCGGCTCCATGGCAAGTGCGAAAAGGTAGGGGGACTGAGGGCATCCCTGTCGGGTTTCCCGCCGGATGGAGAATTGTTCCGATGTGGAGTCGACTTCGCGGACTAAGGCGGTGATGTCAGTGTATTAGAGATGTATAAATGTAAGGAGGAGTGGGCCAATATTTAAGCGACTGAGCAATGCAAAGAGATAGGTCCAGCTAAGTGAATCAAAGGCCCTCAAAGGATGTCTGCAAGGAGAAGCGCTGCTGGTCCATCAAGGCGGTCTAAGGCCACAATGGCATTGTGCACACGGCGAATATTGTGCCGTGTAGCACGACTGGGCATGAAACCGGCCTGATCGGGGTGAATCAGCTCTGTAATATGTGGGACCAAACGGTTGGCAATTACTTTAGCCAGGAGCATGGCCTCGACATTAAGGAGAGAGATCGGACGGTATGAGGAGTGAAGTTCGGGTGATCAGCCCGGTTTTAGGAAAACGACTATCTCTGCGTGTCTCCAGTCCGTCGGAAGGCAGCCCCCATCTACAGCAGCATTGAGGGCCACCAGAAATGGCGCTATCAGTTGAGATTGGTATTTTTTGTGGAACTCACAGAGGAAGCCATTTGGGCCGGGTACCTTGCACGATCTCATATCCATCAGGGCTTTTTGTATCTCCTCGCCCATCAATGGAGCGTCGAGGGCTTCGCGCACCATGTCAGGTAAGGTCCACAGAGGTAGGTCCGCAAGGAACTTATGGACCACATTCACTGGTAGAGTCTCCCAGGGAGAATATAGTCTGCGAAGTATTCGGCAAAGCTTGCCGCAATTTGAGATGGGTCTGTGAATATCCCTGTCTGAGCTCTGTATACCTGGGACAGTCTGTGGGCATAAAGTCTGTTGACAGAGGCGGTGAAGCAGGGCACTGGACTTATCACCCCACTGATAGATTTGGCTATGAATAGCGAGCCAATACATTTTAGCTTCGTCTAGCAATTCACTGGCATATACTTGTTGTGTATTGAGCAATTGTCGGCGTGCCGCGCCTCCGTCCTCTTCTCTGCTTTTGTGATCTAAGTCAACCACTGGGCCTCCCTCTGTATCAGCTTCTCCCAGCACTGTTGTCATCACGTAGCACAGAAAGCAATGTTTACCCCCCTGAGTGTAGATTTCATAGCTTCCCATAGGATTGTAGAGGATTCGATCGTACCCATATTATAGGAAAGATAGTCTGTGATCACCGTGTGCATGTGTACACTATACTGCTCATCCTGTAATAGCCATGTCGAAAGTCACCAATGAAACAGTGAGCGCATGGGGTCACGGCTCAGTTGTAGCGCGATAGGCGAATGATCAGATAGACCCCGGGGGAGGATTTCAGCAGCCAATAGTCTGTGGGTTTGGGGTGCAGATATAAATATGCAGTCTAGGCAGTAGAAGGACTCATGCACTTCAGAAAAGTATGTAAACTTGTGTTTTGCAGGGTGCAACATCCTCCAGACATCCACCCATCCCATCCCCTGGGTCAGGGACAGCAGTCTCGACTCTTGCGTGGCCATCGGTCACCCTGCACTGCACCATCTATCCTGCGTGGGGAATAGTACATCTTTCCAGTCTCCCCAGCTATCGTCAGGCCAGGTGGGATCTCCATCCAAAGAGTTGTCAAGCACTCTACAAGGTTCCAGGCCAGGGGAGGGGGGCATAGATGCAACAAAGAATGAGGGGCGCACCATATAGGGCACCAAAAACTACAATGTATCTGCCCTGTGGATCGGACGATGTCTTTTTGTGTACATATGGAACACTGAGATGAATGAGGATCGCCTCGCCATGGGAGGCCCTAGTGAAGCCAGAATGGAAGGTTTGGGCAAATCCAAATTGTGCCAGGCATGGTGTCTTACAGCCTCATGCATCAAGCCAAAATCCAGTCGGTAAAATACCGATTCGCTAATAGCTCCCGGTATTGAGTTAAAAATACCCAATCCCAATGCATCAACCCAAAAGCAAAAATCGCTATTTAAGGAATCCTTAAATAGCGATTCCTTAAATAGCGATAGCATTTAAGGAATCCCAAATTGAGATTCCTTAATTTAAGGAATCTCTATTTGGGATTCCTTAAATGCAATCCATGAAAGTAAAAAAATTAGCGAATTCGCTAATAGGGGGACCAAATTACCATGAAGATGAACTGCATGGTAATTTGCTAAAAGTTTGAAAAATGCACTTTTGTGCATTTTTCAAAGTTTCATGTTGCGCACACACATGCCCTTAGAGCATGTGTGTGTGCAACATATGTGCACATATCAATTTCAGGGGTGCAATAGGGTGTCATTTTGACACCCTTGCACCCTTGAAATTGCATGAGCAATTTGCGAGAACCTACTGGTACTCGCTATTTGCTCATGCAATCTCCAATTCATTCCTATGGGCCTGGAGGCCCATAGGAATGATTGGGATGGCATTCCTTAATTGCTACTCGCAATTTGCTAGTAGCAATTAAGGAAAGTTAAGGAATCGCTATTTGAATAGCGATTCCTACATGCATAGCCTTTTGCTATTCCTTATTAGCGATTCCTTATTTTTCGCTAATAAGGAATCGCAAATGCCAATGTTGATGCATATGCCCCTTAGTGCCCAGAAGATCAGTTTCTTGTAAAAGCAGGACTTCCGCCTTGTAGTGTTTAGCCTGTCGGAGAATGGCCCCCCATTTGATCTTGTTGAGTAGGCCTTGGACATTTCAGCTAATGATTTGAATGTCTCGAGCTCTGGAGCCCGTCAAGGTTGATATTGTTTTGGTAAGGGGACATATGGACAAATGTAAATATTTGGGTGACCTGGTCCACCAGGGGGCTGTTTATATAGTGAATGGTCTTGGCACTAAAAACAAACAAGAACTTCCAGTTAACCCCCCAGCCCTCCCTCCCACCCCAATACATCAGGAACATTGAAGTATCTATCACGGTGTGACATGCGTTCCACCCCCAATGGGGGGTAGAATCAGCATTCAGCCAATGGATCCCCGATGAACGTCCCTTGCACATAAAAGTGTCCAAACAGTAAGGGAATATATGTACAAAGGTAGCCCCAATGTTCTTGAGGTCTAGATTGGTAAGTATCTATATAAATCTCAGCGGGATAACAGTTAGGATGCTGCTGGCTCCGGCTGGTCATCTATCTGGTGACTGGTGCCTGCGCGATTCACTGCTGGCCTTGGATCTTTTCTTGGAGCGTGATCGGCGGCGTTGCTTATCCGTGATCCTGGGGAATCCACGACTGGGCCCCCCAGATGAGGAGTCGGAATCAAATCTGGGTGGGGTATGAGGTTTAAGCTTCACACCTTCATCCGTCCAGCGGAACACCTCCACCGGTGTCTTGAAGAAGTGCGTCTGTGATTGATAGGTCACCCTCAGGCAGGCCAGAAAGAGCAGCGAGTATTGGATCTTAAGGCCACGGAGGTGGGCTTTCGCCTCGACAAAGGACTGTTGGCGCTGCTGAACCAGCTTAATTAGGGAAAATCATAAGATGTTGAGAGGTATATGTAAGTTAGCCTGGCCTGTGTAGGATAGCGTCTCTGTTTTTATAATTGAGGAATCTAGCTAATATTGGCCTGGGGCGAACACCAGGTGGTGGCTCCTGCAGTAGCACCCAGTGTGCACGTTCAAATATAAAGCATGGTGACAGGGCGTTGTGTGGAAGCCATTCCATGAGCCATTTGGTGAGGAAGTCCTCACGCTACTACCCTCACAGCCCTCAGGGAAACCCACAAAGCGGAGGTTATTCCCACAAGCACGTCCCTCTGCATTTTCCACACGCATCGCTAGGCCCCTTTTGAGTGTCTCCAGGGTAGATACCTCTTTTTGTAGAGTGCTCACCATGTCTTCCTCCGCTGAAATCTGAGACTCTGATTCAGTAATGCGTTGCACCGCATTTCTAAGATGTTGCTGGAGCAGCATGACGTTCGAGCCCAAGGCACCGAATGTGTAATTGCTGCGAGTAGTGTGGCTTTAACTGGCATAGCTGCTGCCTGGTTCCCCTGGACAGGCGCTGGGGCAGCCGCACCAGTATATTTATCCATCGTGCTCTGCTTTGAGGTTGCGCCAGGCAGTTTATCTTTGGCCATTCTATATGGGTAGAGAGAAGGATGTTTTCAAGGTGTAGATCCAAGAATGCTCCAGCACTCCGCAATCACAGCAGGCCAGTATCTCCGGCTTGATCAGACTAACAGGGTGGCAGGGGATAACAGCTGGGGGGCGGTGCCACCCCACAAGCCACACCGAAACCTAGTCCGATCGTTTCTGTGGGCTAGGCTCCCCTCACCCACCCTAGTGGGCACTGTCCCACAACCGCAGGTGATCACTGCTCAGCAAGTGGAGCAAGCAGAAAAGTAGTTGTGGGCTATCCCAGGGCTGATTTAGGAAGATTTAGCCCAGTGGCCCAGGTTTAGTCCCCAACAGGGGCCTCTGACGCCGGCAGGGCACCAAGATGCAGTAGAGCAGCTCCCTCTCACCAATGTAATGCTGCAAGTAGAGAGTTGGAGGGGAGGGTGGCGAGGGGGGAAAGGGCAATACCAAGCTATCTTCGGCCCTTGAAACAAATTGTAGCCAGGCCACACCGATCCTCTTGAGGTCGGCCCAGATTCTCCCCCTTGAGACCACCACACCGGGGGCTAGCGCCACAGTCGCAGATGGGCTCCTCTCGAATCCCCCAGACCTCACGGTACACAGGGCGGGGGCACCGTGGCCCGACACAGCCGCTGGTGCTTCAGGGATCAGCAGCACTCAGGCCCATCTGCAGGGATGCAGCGGTGGGGGGGAGGCACAACACAACACCCCACCATGCAGGCTCCAGGGTGGCTCGACTCCGGCACAGAACAGCAGCGGATTCTGTTGCTTCCTAGATGTAGGGTGCAGCCCCAATCCCCACGCTGCCTCCGGCTCGCCAAGTCGATCCCACTCAACCGTTCTGGCCCTGGCCGCCCAGAGTGGGGGACCGCCGACCACTGCAAGGTAGGCCCCAAGACAGCCAAATAATATTTACGCCCACGCCGCGGCCCGATCAGGCCCCCGAGACCCCAAAGGGGATGCCAATGAAGGCCACCGTCCCCACGTCTACATCCGCTGCAGCGAACAGCCTCACCTTCTGGGGTACTGGGCACCACTGCAGTCCCTTGGCGGGTGGGCATCAAGACCCGCCGGTCTTGTAGCTCTCTCTGAGGTGAGTCGTTCCCGCTGCGCCGGAGACCGAGGAGTTTTTTTGTAGTAGATGATGGGCTGATGAAGCAGGATTTGTGAAGGATTTTGAACGAGCTACCGGGGCCTCGCTAAGGCGCATCCACCATGTTGGACCGCCAGGCCATACTCTCCAAGTTCAGTCATATTTAACATTATTTCTTAATACTGCACAGATTCAGTGTTCAGATTCTTCTTTAAAATATTAAGAATATTAGGTCCCACTACGATCTGCCCGGAATTCAGGTAAGGAGATACTGGGTTCTTTACCCCATGGATATACCAAATATTCCTGGACTTCATGTTCAATAATGTTTATTTCAGTTAAAAAAGTATACACCCATAAAAAACTCAGTATATAGATTAGTAAAAATCTAATTTATCAACATCAAGCACACCTTTAAAAAAACTGACAGATCGAGTCAGCTACATTACTCCTTATTTTGACCACATCAAACAGAAAATGGCCCTCCTCATGACAAATCATGAGAGTAGATAACATTTACAAATTTTAAAAAACTGGATACAGTTGGTATATTTTTCATATCTTTTTGAAGGCGCAACATTTTTTAACTATGCAAATCTGTGAAAATTACTAAAACATGAAATGCATCATAAGTTGTCGAGCTACAGTCACATGAGCATAATCTGAAGGAGCACAGATCTTTGGAAATGAGAACATATGATATGCAATCTCCATCCTTCACCTTCTTAATATATTCCGCTCATAATTTTTGTGAACCAGAATTATTAGGGCTCTTGTATCTTAGTAGTTTTTTAAATGATAAAGGGCCTTACTAATTGCTAAAGTATCTCAATTGTATCCTTGATGTACCTCCTACGCTGAAGTAAGGTATTCTCGACCCACAGTTTAAATTTCTTCTGAGTCTGCCAATGGGAGTTTGGTTGATAGGCATCCTAAATCATACAGTCCAAGATACATTTGTGGTTCAGCTGAGTTGCAGGGTTAGCCCAGACAAAAATAAATAAAAGAAAAGGTGCAAGCTTAATAGCATCTTCAAAGTAACATAGACTCAGTTCTTCATGTCGGAATATGATGTGTACATTGTGGTAATCACAAGAGTCATCTAAAAATGAAAGATTTCCTAGCTGTCGCGACGGAAAGTTGCAATTCTATTAAGGACTCGGAGGCTAGGATTATGCATTTCTTTCCTCTTTATTTGTCGCCAGCAGCGATGTGAACAACTACATTTCCCGTGAGTTGAAAAAAACAACAGTGCAACCAATCATCAGCAACCAAGTCCATTAGAGACCCTTCTCTATTTTTATGCCCCCTCTTTCTTCCTGGGATATGTGCCACTCCATTTGTCTGATTTACTCCTGCTTAGGCAAATCAGATTCTAGGAAAAATTATATATAAGAAGTAATTTCCTATAGTAGTTTTCAATGGCAAACAACCTTAAGCAAAATCTGTGTAGTATGAAAAAAACTAGCAGAAATGAACTGACAACAACCCTCACCATCCCATTTAAACTAGTCAAACGGAATTGAAACAATAGAGTATGAAATTAGCAATACTTACTAAAAATGCAGAATCGCACTTATCATGCTGAACCCTACATGTAGGTAGATTGTCAAGAATGATTGGGAGGTTTAACCCTTGCCTCTGAGTCCCTAATAGAATTGTAACTTTCCATCATGATAGGTAGAACATTTTTCATTCTATTTCAGGACTGGAGGTGAGGATTATGCTTGTTTAAAGCTTATTCACCACCAATGTGGCAACATCGGTTATTGTTTTAAAATAAAACCTTTTGAACATCAGGTCTGAAGATCAATCAGCCACATTTAGTATATCTTCCAGTCTGGCTCCAAAAGAAAAGGCTTTAGAGTCCATAGCTATCTTACTGAATGTGCACCAAAAATTATTGTGTCAAAACCCGCATCCTGCATAACCCAATGCATCCACTATAGTTAGACAGTAGACTACCTTATGGGGTTTACATATTGAAATTAACAATTGCTTCTCATCTGTAGGACGGATCTCTGCAGTCGTATCTTCATAAGCTTTTATACACTTCACCACACACAAATTTGGGGTACTCCTAAGTGCTGGTTAGGACAACACCCTCGAATTACACTTTGTTCTCCTCTTAATATAAATGTTACCCCTTCTGCGGTAAAAATCCTGCCTGTTACTTCTAATGCTCTGACATGTGAGACTCATCTGCAAGAAACCAGACACAGTAACATTCGCCAACAATTCTTTTCTGGATAGATACTCACAGGCTGCAAGCTCAACTAATAAGCCCGGCACACTCTGGTGGTCAGAAGCCTAATCTGTGCACTATTCTGCCAAACAGTCAATATTTCAAGTCACGTTGTGAAAGGAACATTGTAAATGTGCATGCGCCCCCAATAACACAAGTATAATGAGATGTACCATAAACAAAGTACAATAAAATTCCATCTAAAAAGAAAAACCCATTCCCCAATGTGGACACTAGGAAAAAAACATATTTTTTGCTGCTGAAGCAGTGAAGAACGAGGAGGCACGAAAACAGAGAAGGGACTTTGATTGACTTGGTTATTGATGATTGGTTGGACTGATAATCTGTTTTACTCATGGAAAATGTAGTTGTTATATATTGGGTCCAAATCGCTGCTGGAGACAAATAAAGAAGAAAGATAAACATAATCCACGCCTCTACTCCTGACATAGAAAAGTTTTCCTTCACCTGCACATTAGTAATATTTGTAAAACCCCAAGCTCCAGCACCATAAGAACCTTAGGAGATAGACTTAGTTCTATAAATAGCCAGCCTATTTTCCAATGATTTACTGCCCAGCCTGGCAACAAAGTTAAAAATAGCCCCCTTTGATTGAATAAATCCAAGCCTTCTCAAATGTAATAAATTGACAAGGATTGGACTTTGAGAGTGCCTGTTGATTTGCCTTCTCTTCTTGACTGCCTAACAGCAACTCCTCCGTTGAGCCACTGTGCCAGCATGCACCTCATAGTACATGTGCAAAGTGTCAAACAGGAGGAAAAACCCACAAAGGGTTAAAAACTAATTTGACAATCTTGTAGCTCTTGATTGTAGATGATGATCTAGGTAAAACTGAATAGAAAGGCGTAAAGATCCTACTGACTTCAGGGAGTAGGAAGATCCAACCAGGGAGATTTGGGAAGAAATGGAGCAGAGTCTCCATCTACTATGGATAACAAATCAGAGACAAATATAGTAGCCAATGGGCAATGAACACAATCAGTATAGGAACAAATTTGTTGTGATGCAGCCATCACTTTTTATGCCTCTTCATACATTATTTAAATAGGAACACAGATCACAAGACAAACCCTCAGTCCATCTTTGATCGAGAACCTCAGCTAAGTCTCCATGGATAAACCACTCAAGTCAAATTATAAGGTTTATCACCATCATATCAAACTCCTGCCTCAAGTTAGGAACGCAAAGGAGAAGCCCAAGTGTGATTTCCTTCATTCAGCGTTGTACTCCGCTGAACTGCTGCCACCCTTTCCACCCAGTGTGCCATATAAGTCACAGAACACCCCACCGGGTGACTGCAAATGTGGAACAACAAGTTCTGTCTGTGCAGCAGGAGTGCCCATGTACACACTAAGCATGTCGTCCAACCACACACTGCCTGGCCTCTGCCTACCTACACAAGAAATGCACTGCATGCATGCCTGTAAATTAGGATAAGCTTTGAACATTCTCAGCATTCTTGGAATGGCTACGTTATCAAGAATGATGCCAGATATGAGAAAACCTGTACTTACTCTAAAGTGATTTTGATAAATACAATTTTACAACTGGTGCTCAGAAGGGCCAACAGTCAAAGTATGGATTTTGGAGAGGTTTGTATCTACCTCAAGATACTTCATGAATGAAACATAGTTGACAATCAAAGTCTTTAACCTATTAGGTGTTAGGAGACTTACTGCTGTTCTTTTCACATTCTCTGTGCAGGTAGCAATTGTTAGTGGACTTGCAAGTGGTTTTACCGGTTGCAAAACTGCTCATTGCTAAATCACCTGGATTGTAACACAGCATTTTAAATAAAACTAGTGAGAGTTTCTAAGCAAATGTTCAGTCTTGTTTACAACAGCAAGATGTGTTTTGTTGGTACTTTAGACTGCTTCTTCAGGGCAGTTATGATGATCTCAACATCATCAGTTCAAAGTTGCTGTGATCAGCTTTCATGTTATCCTGTTATCTAAAGTGGAATCAAAAGGTAACCTCAAATAAAACTCCTGAAAATATGATCCATTGTTCAAATCCATGACCAATGAATGCATTAGATCTCAAAACCTTTGAGATTTCCTAACACAAGTTCTAATTTGATCTTGATAAGGAGGGCTTCCAGTTGAGAACGACAGACTGTGATGGTTTGGCGGACCTTGTTTATATTTCTCCTAGAATCCTCTTGGGAAACTTAAGCTAACGCAATGCATATAAAAATTAATCAATATTAATGCTAATCTGCCTTAGGCTTCAACATGAAAATAGCGCTTTTAAAATGACACGCAGACAAATTGCACAATTCATTCATTTTCAATGATAGGTCTTAACTAGACTTTTTCATAAAAAAATAATGTTCTTTAGGAGGTATTAAAAGTTTGACCTTAATGTGACTGATTTATATTTTGTCTTAACTGTAGAATGTGCTTTTATTAAACTTAAAGGTGTGCAGAAATAATGTGCAATTTGGATTAGAGAAAACGTCAACATTTTTGTTAAATGTAAATCTTCAAAATGCATAGACAGCTGGCTAAAATAATGGTTTGAATAAAAAGTGCAGGGATGTGCACAATTGAAATGCTGACCTCAATTTAGCATTCAGTAAACATAGAAAGGAATTTTGCCTTTCATTTTGTGAAATAACTAGGATGCTTCTTTCCTGGCTGATATAATATAATTTGTTGCTGCTAAATGTTATCTTTCATACAGAAAGCCATTCACATTTGTCTAAAGCTTGGTTTAAATTGCTGAGGGAAGCAGAAAATGAATGCATTACAAAATGCATAGGATCTTTTTCTTTTAACAGTTTCATTTTATGATCTAATGAATTTCGTACTTATTAATCTTTTCTTGCAATGTAATGTTTTTAGACAGATTATTTGTTTAGTTAAAATACATTTTGTTGTATTAGAAGGTTAGGGAAGTGAAGTCATGGAAAAAAAGAATTGAGCTAAGAAATGTGCCATGTGAAGTTTCAAACATGCATAAATACCTGAGTGCCTGATGGAAGAGGTGTGAGAACCGAAGAGAGAAATGTGCCTTTTGTAGAATAATGATTTATTATTGGCTTAAAATGAAAGAACTAAGCAACATGTCTTGCAACATTATTATGATGTCTTTTTTAAAATGTGTGTTCCTAGTGCAGGAGATTCTGGTTTTGTTTTAGCAGAGCAAGGGAGTAGCAGAGAAGGAGCAGGATGGAGATGGGACAGGAAAGCAGAGACAGGAGAGAGGAGACAGGCTGAGCCCTTTTCACATTATATTCAGGCCCAAGTTTTATGCTTTACCTCTAGATGAGTGGTTTTGCTAAGGCTTATTTGCTCAATGCTTTATTTCTCTTAATTGCAAATTCTGCAATTATTAATTATTGATTTTGGGTGGGGCGTGGGCAGCGCCCAAGGAAGATTGCGGCGTTCCTGTGACTCTCCTGGCACGGCACGGAGACTAGCAACATTGACGGTGCACACAATGCTTGTGAGCTGCTAAAAATTGTTTTTGCAAGCTCCAGGAACAAAGGGGATGACGAGGAAATGAGTATATCGTGGTGCAGCGCTCTGGAAGCCTCAAGCTTTGTTTTCTCTGCCGAGAGTGGCTCCGTCGGCATGACGCCCACCATTTTGAGAAGCGAAACAATGAAGGGAAAGGCAGCAGCGCACCAATACTTTCCTCAGTAATTTCAGAATCTGCAAGGGGTCCCAAGTAATTAAAATGAAAATTGTCCTTTCACATGCCTCTCCCTCATACCTGAGAGGAATGCAATGCTCATTTCCAGTGCATCTTTTTCAATGCTGCACTTACTGAGGTAACGTTTGCTGGTTATATAAGCAACTTGCACGAAATCTGCTGCAACTTTCTGTTCTTACATGAAATAGCCACGCAACTATATTTTATGGCACTGCTTATCATTTTAAATGCTGACATGGCGTTTTTCCTCATCTGCACATTCCTCCCCAGTACCTAAGAGGAACGCAGCATTCATTTTCAGCGCATCTTTTCAAAAGCTGCACTTTTTTTAGGTAACGCTTGATGGTTAAATAAGCGGTTTGGACAAAAGGCGCTCTAATTTCCCACTCCTTCATGAAATAGCCTTACAACTATATTTTGCGGCACACCTCATCAATTTAAGTGCTGACTTGGTGTTTTTCCTCATCTATGCACTTTAAATCACCTTTTTATTTGTTCTTTTTCTTCTTTCTGAAAAAGGGGCTCCACTGACCTTCCTCATGTTACCTAAATGTATATAGCGTTACTTCAAACAAGCTACTACATAAACTTAGTACAAGGGGATATTTACGTTAAAAGTATTTCAACCTGCTTCTTACTGCCTCCTCATATGGTCAGACTGAAAAAAGCTAAAACTTTGCTGATGCCTTCAACTCACAAGCTTATCAACCGCTCAGATTTTCTAATGCACATCGCCTCAATGGAAGACCCTATGAACTCCTCTCCTAAAGGTGCTTCTTCATCCAATATGAAAGCACCTTCAGCAGTTAGCAAAGCACCAACTAAACATCTGAAGAAAGACCCTTTTTCCCCATCAAAACTGGTCTTGACTATCTCTTTGGATCTTCTTTTAGAAGTAATTTGCACTCTACACCCATTCATAGAAGAGACAAACTCCAAATTACAAATTCTTATGGATAGATGGCCACGGATGGAAGAAAGAATCACTACAGCTGAACATAACATCACATTTCTAGGATCAACCAGTCTTAAGGTAGAAGCTCTTCAATCTCAGGTTACGTCTGTTCAGAAGCAGGTGAAGAACCTCGAAAACAGAAACAGACGGAACAATCTTCAAATATATGGCTTACCAGAAGGCTCAGAAGGTTCTGACCCCAGCACCTTCTTCAAGTCATTTCTCCCAGCAGTTTTAAATTTACCGGAAGGCACTCTTCTGAATACTGAGTGTGCCCACAGATTGGGTCCTCCAAATACAGCGACTTCCAACATGAGAAAACCGAGAAGGATCATACTTTATTTTAGAATGTACTGATATTCTTAAGGTTTTGTCAGCAGTCAGACCCATAAGGCGAGTTTCATGGTCGGGCAATCCTCTATTCTTCTCACAGGATTATGCAAAGGATACTGCTGATAGACGCAGAAAATTCCTCACTATGAGTCCAGATCTTCACTCTTTTAGCGCACGTTTTGGCCTCTTCCACCCCAGTTTATTCAAAGTAACCTACAACAACAAGACAACTACTTATGAAGATCCGGTTCGGCTGAAAAGCTTCCTCAGTTCTTGCAGAACTGAAAATATGGACACATCTGTAGCACCTACTAAATAGTTTGTTCAGCCCTACTCTATATCTTGGAGTCATATTTGTTGTTTCTGATGACTTCTTGTATAAGAATATGGAAGGTATTTTTGTTTAACAAAAATTATCAGGTAATAATAATCTCTTTTTTTCTGCTAACAGATTTAATCTCCTTATTGTATGACCTACCCTTTTGCATGTCATTTGTGATGCGGTCCCTCCCGCCTTCCCTCATGGAGTCTGGACATGTCATCGTTCCATATGGCCTCATCCCCCCACTCCCTATGTGTTTTAGAATTATGTAGGTATGGCCTTTTTTATTCTAGTAATTTTCACATCAATCTCCCTTTTCTCTAAGTCTAACTTGTTTAATTTCTTCAAATCTTAATTCTATAGCATCTTCTACTATCATTTCTATATCTCTTACTCTCTCTCCTCTCCCTTTCTCAACCCATTGGTTCTCAATGTCATTATATTCGTACTTGCATTATGGTCTATGTTTGATACCCCATATATCAGTGCTGGTTTATTTAATTATCTACTTTGTATAAGCATTTTATGTCTTTAAAATTGTTACATGGAATGTCAGAGGCGTGGAGAGGTGTGGCTCACTAGTTAGAGGCGGCTGACCCGTAAGCAGAGAATCGGCCAGGGACCAGGGTTCAATTCCCGACGCGGCAGGGTCGTGGACCAGGGTCAAAACGGACTCGATAATTCTCGCCTCGGTACCTACTCTAACCAGGAACACACTCGGCAACTCTGGGCATTAAGCTTGCCTCATCTCTACAACGGCCCCCCACAGACGCCGGGGATGCCTGGTTTCACCTTGGTGATACCCAGAAAGGGACCATCTCACAGGGATAGCCAGGACGGGTTCCCCAGCGGTCTACAGCGCCAGGACGCCCCGTTGCTGGGGTAGCTGTGCGCTTTACAAGTCTACAACATTTACATTTACATTTAAATTCCCCCACCAAAAGACAACGAGTATTATCATATTTCTCTAAACTAGACGTTTTTATAGCCTTAATGCAAATGTCACTCCTTACAAAGCCTGAATGACTAAAACTTAAAAGTAACTGGGTAGGTGAAGTTTTCTTCTCACCTGGTGATGGAAAAAGAAATGGTGTTATAACCTTATGTCACAAGGCACTAAATGCTAAGCTAATTTCTCAAGAATCAGATAATGAGGGTAGATGGCTGCTCACCAATTTATTGATCGGGAGGACTCCAGTCTCTATGTTAAATATATATGCCCCTACTAATGGAGATGCTCCTTTTTGGTCCCAAATTTCTGGGTTACTTGTAAAGTAATATTAATGAAAGAAGAGGGAAGTACTCTAATACTCAGAAAAGGGATGGAGTAGCACCAAAGAGAAACAACAAAAGTCCCTAATCTATACAGAGGTAAGTATGTGGATCATGTGTTGGAAAGCATACTATACAGTACAATACAATCTAGTTGCAATAGATTCAGAGTGCAATGGGTATCAATAAAATACAAAAAAAAAGAAGGTACATGAAAACAGTATTCAAACTAATATATCAGTATAACAAATGTCATTAAAATTTAGACAATACAATTACATGTAGGCTTAAAAACATCTCATACTAGAAATACAATATTGTTGGCTCATTCTGGATACAGTTGATACATCACAAGAAAACTACAAAACAGTTGACGCGGCGTTTCGGGGAGATGTAATTTCTTCACCTTCTTCAAGACAGAGTTTTCTAAATACAATCTAGATAGCAGAAAACAGTTATATTTACATAAAGTGAAATAAATATCTGTTTAAACAGATGAGCCAACAATATTGTATTTCTAGTATGAGATGTTTTTAAGCCTACATGTAATTGTAGATTAGGAACTTTTTTTGTTTCTCTTACTTGCAAAGTACCCCTCAGTGAACTTTATTTTTGCACGTGACTGCAATCAGGTGGTTGGTCCCTTTCTGGACCGAAAATCCAAGTTTTTTTAAATCCCCAAATAAAGCACATAGAGCTTTTTTACAAACCATAAAACAACAGAAACTTACAGATGCATGGAGACTATGCAATCCCTCTTCACAAGAGTACACCTATTTCTCCCCACCCCACCAGACCCATTCCACAATTGACCATATTTTGATTTCAATGTCTCTCAATCTTTGCGTTCAGCTGATATCGGCCCAATACTCATATCTGACCATGCTCCTGTTTGGGTTCAGCTGAATATTTTACCTCAACTTGAGCTTCCCAGAAGATGGCGTTTCAACAATTCTCTACTTTTGGACCCTAATTTCAACTCTTCTTTTGTCTCCTTTTTTAATTAATAGTTTCAAATTAATCAAACAGACAATATTCCCTTCCATACAATTTGGGATGCTTTAAAGCTGCCGCATGTGATTTTATCATCAGATTTGTTTCCAGCAAACAAAAAAAATCTCGAATACTCAATGCCAAACTTCTAACTAAGATAACGAGACTTGAGCACTCCTTTTACACCTCTAAGTCAAAGGAATTTCTATCAGAACGTATAAATGCTAAGATTGAGTTTAACAAGGATTCTACGGATAACACTTCCTTATATTTACTGAAAATTATTGCAAAATGATTTGGGGGCCAAAACAAATCAGGTAATTTGTTAGCTAATTACCTCAAGATTAAGCAGAACAAACTCCAAATTGAATCCATAATTTTTTTATTGTAAACATTTTTATTGGCATTTTTGGTTTACTGCTACGCACAGAGTAAAACAACCAAACAAACAGGTCAGTACTGAGCACCACACCCATCCCGCCCGCCCTCCACCCCCCCCTCTCTCATTACACAAGGAGTCTGTTCCGGACTCAATCTGCGGGTGGCACTTCGGTATACACCACTGTCCGTGCCCTAGGGCTGTACACATCAGCCATGAACCGTGCCGGTCCCCTCCACTCCACAGCCCCTCTAGAGTCCCCCCTCCAGGCCATGATATCTCCGCCAGCGGGACCACACCCTGGTGAATGTTTTGGGGCAGCCTCGTGCTTTGTACGTGACCCTTTCGGCCGCCATGTAGACGTCAAGACACCTCCTCCATTCCTCCAATCGGGGTGGCGAGGGCGCCCCCCAATATTTTTCTACGTCCCTCTTTGCCACCACCAGAGCCAGTACCAGGAAAGTCAACAGCGGGCGGGGGAGGTCCACATCATGTGTCATACCCAGTAACACTAACTTAGGGTCCTCCTGCAGTGGCACCTCCAGCACCTTACTCAATTGCCCTAGGATCCCCCGCCAGTACCCCTGAATCTGCGGGCAAAGCCAAAGTACATGATAGAAGTTCCCTCCCTCCCTTCCGCACCTCAGACACGACGTGTCCCCTATCCGTCCCATTTTGAACAGCCGGAGTCTATCAAAGTAGGTTCTATGCAGAATATTGAATTGGATCAGCCGCAGCCGGGACTTAATCGCCACCTCTCATGGGTGCATGAGAACTGTATCCCAGTCCACCTCGTCCATCTCACCCACGTCTGCCTCCCATGTTGCCCGAAGCGCCCCCATAGTGTCGGGCATGTTGTTCATGAGGGTCCGATATGTGAGGGACACCGCCCTTTCCACCATGTGTTCCTGCAGCAGTCTCCCATCTAGTGGTGCGTATTCGGGAAGAGAGACCGTCTGTAACCCCTCTGCCTGCCAAGCATGTTTCAGTTGCGCGTACTTATAGTACTGCGTGGGGAGCAATCCAAATTCCCTACGGAGCACCGAAAAGGACTTCAGCTCCCCCCTCACTAGCACGTCACCCAGTGTCGACACCCCGATGTTATCCCAGTGCGTGAACCCCCTCAACTGTTCAGTTCTGGTAGCCACGTGCAGCGCCATAGGGGCGTCTGTCTACTTAGTTTCTTGTCCCAGCCAATCTCCCGGGTCGCCCTCTTCCAAATCGCCAAGGTGATTTTAGTGGCCACCAGTAACCGTCTCGTACCCTTGCCACCATATAGGTAATAATGATACGAATGGCGCCCATGAGATGTCTTTCCAGAGCAAACGTCGGGTGCATTGCTGGGGCGTGAAGCCAGTCATTAATGTACACCAGGTGTTCCGCCCAGTAGTAGGCCTCAATGTTGGGAAGCGAGATCCCCCCGCTATACTGGTGCCGCTGCAGGGTCCTTATCGCCACCCTGGGTTGTCTACCTAGCCAGAGAAAGCTACGTAGTTCCGAATCAATTTCTCGAAAGACTCGCCTAAGTACCGGATAGTATTCATTCTGGAACGCATACTGGAACCTGGGCAGCGTTATCATTTTAAACATGGCTGCACGCCCCAGTAGCGTAAGCAGCAGCCGACGCCATCTGTGTGCGTTCTCCACGAAATTGGTCAGAACCCTCCCAATATTCCTGTTGTAGGAGACAGTCCGGTCTAGTGTTATAAACACTCCGAGATATTGAAACCCCTCCGTCGTCATCTGGAGCCTTTCTGGGAGACACGGCCAGTCCCCCCGCCCCTCCGGGGCATATAGCACCGACTTATGCCAGTTCACCCTGTAACCCGAGTGGGCACCATACCGTTCTAGCTCTGAGAAAATTATCGGGATCGTCGTGTCGGGGCGTGTAACATAAAGAAGGACGTCGTCCACGTATAGGGATATTTTTTCCTCCAGATCATCTAGCGGACCCTTCCGAAAACCTCGAATCTCCGGGTGTTGTCTGACCCGCGCCGCCAACACTTCTATCGTCAATGTGAAGAGCAGGGGGGACAACGGACATCCCTGCCGCGTACCCCTGCAAATAGGGAATTCCCCCGATGTGACCCCATTTACCCTCACCCGCGCCCTCGGGTCCGTATACAGTAATCGCACCCATTGGCGGAAGACAGGTCCGAATCCCAGACGCCCCAGGACTCCCTCCAGGAAGGGCCAATGCACCGCATCGAACGCCTTTTCCGCGTCCAAGGAGAGAAACCAGTGAGGGTCCCGTCGGCCACTCACCGCCTGTAGCCAGTTGTGCGAGCGCCTCAGATTCAGTCTCGTCGCCCTGCTGGGGAGGAAGCCCGTCTGATCCAGATGTACCAAATCTGGGATCACCCTCCGCAGCCGGAGGGCCAGCACCGTCGCCAATAATTTCACCTCGGTGTTAAGCAGCGAGATTGGGCGATACGACATGCACTCCTCCGGCGGTTTCCCCTCCTTGAAGATCGGGACGATCGTGGCCAATCTAAGATCCGGGGGAGGCACCCCTCTCCCCGTGCCCCCTCAAATAACGCCAACAGATGGCGAGCCAGAAGATCCGCCGTTTTTAAAAAAAATTCCGCGGGGAACCCGTTCGGACCCGGCGCCTTCCCCACCCGCAACTTGGCCAGCGCCTTTTTAACCTCGTCTAACGTAAGGGGGGCCTCCAGTTCTTTGATGTCTCCATCCGCGAGCGTCGGTAGGTCTAGATCCGCCATGTACTGTAGCGCGTCCTCCTGCGAGCCCAGGTCCCGAGCAGCATAGAATGCCCGTAAGTGCCCTGCAAAGGCTTCCGCGATCTGCGCATCGGAAGTTACTAAATTCCCCCATTCGTCTCGCACCTGTTCTACCCATCTTGCATCCCTCTCTTTTCTACTGAGCCACGCCAATAGCTTGCCCTACTTATCACCGACGTCATATAAACGGTGAAGCGTCGCCAACGCCTGTTTTTTGGCTTCTCCCGTAGCCAGATCTCTATACTGCCGCTGAACGTCAAGCATCCGGCGCAGTGTCTCCCGTGCCGGGTCCGCGAGGTACTCCCTGTCCAACTGAAGTATGTGCCTCTCCAGCGCCTGTAGCTCCCTTTGCCGTTCCCTATTTTCCTCCGCAATCCTAACCTGGACTCTCCTCCTCATGACCGCCTTCATAGATTCCCAGAGGGTCACCGGCGACGACACTGAGCCCACATTGTCGGCTAGGCAGACTCTAACATCTGCTCGAATGCCCTTCAGCACCTTCGAGTTCTGGAGGTCCCATGCTGAGACTCGCCACTGCCCCCTCCCCGGTATCCGGGGGGCCATTGTCACCAGAAGGGGAGAATGATCCGACAAGCCCCTTGCTTTATATTCAGCTAGAACACCCTCATTCAACATGTGTCGCGCCATGAAGATATAGTCCAATCTGGAATACACCCTGTGGGCCCCGGAGAAAAAGGAGTACTCCCGCCGTGTCGGGTGTAACCAACGCCACACGTCTGTCAGACCTAGAGTCTCCATCGTGGCTGCGAGGGCCGTCAGGGGCCAGTCCCTCCCCCTATCGCCCGTCCTGTCCAGCGCCGGGGCCAGTACATCATTAAAGTCGCCCCCAAGCACTTGCACCGTATCTGATGTGGTCAGCAGTATTTCCGCCACGCCTTTTAATGTGGACACCTGAAGCTTAGGTGGAGCATAGACCGACACTAACGTGTATTCCTTCCGCCGCCACACTCCCCGGACCCCCACGTAAGTCCCCAGTGAGTCCATCCACGTCTGTGTCACTCTAAACGGGTGTGTTTTCCGGACCAGTATCGCCACCCCTCTCAAACCCTGGGTAAAGCCCGCATGCGCTAGGACCGTGTAATGGCCCCGGGCTAGGAATCCACATTTAGTCCCCATAAGGTGCGTTTCCTGTAATAACGCTACGTCTGGGCCTGCCGTCTTAAGTTAGGCGTTTACCAGGCCTCTCTTAATTTTACTCCCAAGCCCATTGACATTCCACGTTAGGATTGAGAACCCTTCCTCTGCTACACCCTGTGTTACCTTTGTGGCAGGCATTGCAACTCCATCACCTCGCTGGCGGTCAAACCCCGTGGTGTGTTGTGCGTGCCTGTAGTGACCTGTCCCCAGCCCCTCCCCGCCCAACCATCCCCAACTGTCCCGTCCCCCCCCTCCCATCCCCCAACATCCCCAAACTGGAAACCCCCAACACTCCCCCGCTCCCACCCCCTCCCCACCTCCCCCCCCCACCAGTCCCATTCTCCACAAACACAGGACTGCTGGCGGAGTAGGCCTGTCGCCCTCCCTCGCTAACCCACCCGGCGTTAACCTATCACGTGCCCTCTATGTGAACAACACTAGAACAGTCCCAGTCTGCCCGACCCGAGAGCACCATACACCAACAACCAAGTGAGAAGACTAACAAAAGATATAAACAAAAAAAGGGGGGGGTGTGTGACCACTTGCGTGCTCCATCAGGCAGAAGCTGCATTCAAGATTGTCCAGTCCAGTCTCTCTCAGGAGTGGGTGTCTTGGGTATCAGGCCTCCGCTCCTCCGTTGGATCGGGTGCATCCCGCTCTAGATCTCGGATCGCTACTGCCAGCGGGTGCATGGAGCTCTGCGCCGTCCCTCCTTGTCCTGGCCCGTGGGCCGTCTCCTCAACGTCCTCCTCCGAACTGCCACTACCCGCCAGGCAGCTAAAGCGAGATCCCGGCACGCCAGTCCCTCCGGGTGACGGGGAATCCCTCTTGCGACGTCGCGGCGAGCCACCTTCCGATCAGGGCGTTTTACGCAACCTCTTCCCAGTTCTCCGCCCTGACTGTCCCTGGGTCTGCCTGAGTGCCAGCTCCTTGGGACGTGCGCCACTGCCACCCGGCCGCTCTCGTCCCTCCTCCCGGTCGGCGGACTGTCGGTTCGTCGCTGGTCGTGCCTCCAGCCACTGCCAGGCCTCCTCCGGATGAGTGAAGAAATGTGTACCTCCATCATATATCACCTTTAGCTTCGCCGGGAAAAGCAGCATGTAGGTAAGGCGGAGGTCTCTTAGCTTCGCTTTGACCGCGTCAAAGGCTCTCCTCTGTTTTTGCACTTCTTGGCTGTAGTCCGGGAATATCATAATGTTCGTGTTTTCTATCTGGAGTGCCCCCTTTTTCCGGGCCTCCCGCAGGATCAGATCCCTGTCTGCGAAATTGAGGAACCGGGCAATGACGGGACGTGGTCGCGCCCCCACCGGCGGCTTCACCAGGAGCGCCCTATGTGCCCTTTCAATCAGAAAGCAGTTCGAGAATGGGGCCCGTGGAAACGTGTCCATCAGCCAGGTGCGGAGAAACAACGCCATGTCCGATCCCTCGATGCCTTCCCTAAAGCCCACAAAGTGGAGGTTGTTGCGTCTCGCCCTGTTTTCCGCATCGTCCACCTTCCAGAGTAGTTGTCGGTGCGATGCCTGCAGTTCCGCCACATCTCTGCGGAGATGGGTGATGGTATCCTCAGCCTCACTGATCCTAGTTTCGGCCGTCTGCACCCTCTCCGACAAGTTGCGGAAGTCCTACCTCAGTAGCGTAACTTCGGAGCCCACCTCACCGATCTTAACCTCCAGCGCCGCCCTGGACTCCTGAATGTCCGTCCTGGAGGCTTGTATGGCCTCCATCAGCAGTTCCGTGTCAGAACGCGCCGCAGGGGGGAGAGGCGGTGCCCCCGGTTGCGTCCGGGTGCGGGTATAGTCGTCCATAGTCCCCTGCCGGGCAGGTTTCTCTGGCGGGGCCTTCTTCCCCATCTCCGGCCGTGAGATCCGTTCCCCAACGGGCCCCCGGTCAGCAATCCGCCTCTAGGTCCCCCGGGGGGGGGGGGGCCGCGCCGTCCCCCTCCTCCCCCGCAGGATCCCGCCGCAACGTCCACTCCACCCGGCCCAGCGGTGGCGGGCCGGTCGTCGCAGGGCCCCCCGATAGGATGGGTGTCACCGCCGCCGGTGGGACCCCCGCCGCAAAGTCAGGTGCGGCCGCAGCCCGTGCCGGGGGGGGGGAGGAGGGAGGAGGAGCAGCAAGGGCCCAGTCCAGCTGCACCGCTCCGGGCCGGGTAGAGATGAGCCCAGGGCCTACCAGGCCGGTTCCCCCGTGTCGCGGTCCTTCCTCCAGCCAGAGCCTCTGATGGCCGTAGGACCGGATGTGCAACCGAGTGTCCCCCGCCGTACAGCTCCAAGGGCGGCGTACCTGAGGTGTCCGGTGTAGTGCAGTGGTGCGCCTGGCGGATCGATCGCACCGCACCTCACCTCACTGGCCGGCCATGTCCCCCCGCAGTGGCACTCCGATGCGGGCGAAGTCTAGGTCTCGTCGGAGCTCCGAGAGGGGGCGACACGCGTCCCAGCCCCCCCGTTCTAGCCCGTCACCTCCTACCCGTGACAGGCACGCCTCCGCCAGTGCACTCGGGGCATCCAGGCTGCCTCTCGCCGGTCGGCGCCGCACTCCGTCTGGCCGCAGAGCCGTCCCCTAGATCTCCGGGGCCGCCGCCTTCTTGCCGCCTCCTGGGCTCGCTCGCTCCTCGGGCAGTTCCTCGCGGGATCCGGCTACAAGTCGCTCCGCGGGTCTTCCCCCCGCCACCGTGAATGCCTCCAGTCCCGGGGCATGTGAGTCCCGAGTCCTGCAGACCGCCAGAGTTAGGTAGATCGCCGGATTTAGAGCAGCTCTGCCAGAGCTCTCGCAAAGCACGTCTTACTCGGCCATGTCGCGGGCCACGCCCCCAAAATTGAATCCATTATTGATGCAAATCAAACATCAAAACATAAAGACTGAAAAATTTTAGAAGAGATTGTACTATTCTATAAATCACTTTATACACCAGAGAACACGCCTACGGATGCAGATATATCCCATTATCTTTCTACTGTCCAAAAGCATGTAGATCCCCCAACAAACTTAGACCTTTCGGATTCCGACATAACACAGACGGAAATGCTCAACGTTTTGAAGATTCTCCGAAAAAAGAAATCTGCAGGCCCAGATGGACTAACAGTTGAATTTTACTCGCATTTTGCCCAAATACTACTTCCCTACTTACACACCCTTATTTCCTCTTTTATCAATTCTCGCAATTCTTCGCGCTCCTTTTTGGAGGCCCAAATTTGTCTTATCCCAAAAGTGGGCAAGGATCTGCGCTACTTCAAAAAGTATAGGCCCATTTCCCTAGTCAATAATGACTACAAAAGTTTCACTAAAGCTTTAGGTCCCCGACTTGAATCATATCTCCCTCAATTACTCAGCAAGCAACAATCGGGCTTTGTCAAAGTGCGTTATATTACTGACAACACACGTTTGTTTTTTGATATTTTATCCAAAACATAACATTATTTGGAACCCCTCGCAGCGATTGCCTTAGATGCAGACAAGGCCTTTGATAGAGTGTATTGGCCTTTTATCTTTTACACACTTAAATGGTTTGGATTTGGCCCAAAAATCATTTCCCTAATTTCTTTACTTTACTCTGAACCCAAAGCCGCTATTTTTGCTAATGGCCTTACTGCCCCCTTTTTTACTTTACATAGAGGAGTGCGTCAAGGTTGTCGTTTGTCTCCTTTTCTTTTTATTCTGGCAATGGAACCATTTTTATCTAGAAAACGACAAAACCAATCCATAACTGGATTCACTCCTAACACCCAACAGATTAAGCTAGCGGCTTTTACAGACGATGTACTAATGTTCCTTTCTCAACCACAACATATGCTCCCAGCTTACTTGAAAGAGGTGAGAAATGTGAAATACTGCCCTTGACCAAATACACTTTTAAAGAGGAATTCTCAATCCCTAACTTTGCATGGAGCCCTCAACATATCAAATACCTTGGTCTATGTTTCACCCCATCTATTAAAACATAAATTTCCCTGAATTTTGATAAATGCTTAGATAAATTAACTACACTGACTATGAAATGGCTCCCTTTCTACTTGTCTTGGTGTGGTCTCCTAGATACTATCAAAATTATGTTGACCCCTTTCATACTCTACATCATATCCAATATTCCAATGTCCATATCAGCTAAGTCTTTTCATAAAATTAATTCCATTCTCTTATCTTTTTTATGGAACAACAAACAAATCTAGAATGTCACTGCAAATATTGTTGCGCCCAGAATCGGAAGGTGGTGTAAACATTCCTGATTTTATGAAATACATAAAGCATTCCTATTAAGACAGCTATCCAAGTGGGTGTCTGATTCATAATTATACTCCCTGCTATGGGTTGATCTTAAGTTGTCATTTATGTCACCCTTTTTATTTCACATATACCTATCTTTCACTCGTAAACCACAAAAGATTTCCACGCCAGTTATTAAACACTCTTGTAAGGTATTAAACACTGTCCTTCATTCTGCCCCACATGATCTGGACTCCTTTCTCGCCTCCACCATTTGGGACAACAAATATATACTCGTCAAAAATAAACCCATTTACTGGAAAACATGGAAAAGTAAGGGACTACTCTGGGTACATCAGCTGTATGAACAAGACACATTTCTTACATTCTCGAGGGTGGCTATCTTTTTCAACTACCTCTTTCCTTTCAACACAAATTTTCAGTTTTATGAACTGCAATACTCAAAGCACACACTTCCTTTCAATCTCTTAGCCCTTCCTCCTCCCCGACACAGTCTACATGGTATAACCTCCTCGGCATTAACCCCAAAGCTTCTAGGATTTATTCTTGCTTGAAACACTCTTCCATTGACAGGGATAATGCAAAAAATAGATCTTTCTTGAGAAATTGATTTTGACACAGAATATGTCCATCTACCAATGGAATAAGATATGGGCAAAAATCCAAAAATCATCTAGAGCAGCAAACACTACAAAAACTCTTTTATTAACACCCATGACCGTACACAAAATGCATGCCGAATTTCCTGACACTTGGTGGTCGTGTTGCCTTCAGCACGCTGATTTAAAACATTTACTATTTAAATGTCCATATCTACTCAAATTTTGGAAACAAATTTGTACTCAGATCAATACTATCTTTAATACCACAGCCTCCTTTTCACCCAATAACATTTATCTGCGGAACCTATTTGTCGATTGGAATATGGGTCAATCACAAGTGCAAATCATAGGCTTGTTGCTGCAGTCGCTTTTCAATAGATAACAAAGAATTGAAAGTATACGTCTAAATTATCATATTCAACCTTGCGGTATGCTGTCTGTTATAACCACACATTAGATACAACTTTTGTATATCCTAGATCTCTTGCTAAGAAATGTTTTCAGCTATGGTCCCCTGTCACAGGTTTTAGATAATAGCGCAAAAAAATCTCCTTGATACAAGAAGTTGTTCAGCCTCCCTGACTTCCCTTTTATTGAAAATTAATTTTAATATGTTATTACTGGATCACCCATACTGCATATTTTTTGTATATTAAGGCTTTCTTCTTTTTTCTTCTTTTATTAAGGCTTTCAAGAACCAGCTCTTTGTATTTCGTAAAGAATTTTTTTTCTCTCTCCCAGACACAACACGTAATACTAATGCTACTTTCTATGTCATCTTTAATGTGTATCTGTACCAAGTATTGATGTTTATGCAATTTCCTTCAATAAACATATTTTTGAACTTAAAAAAAAATAAATTATTGATTTTGATTCTCAATCTTGTCTTTCACTTTTGAACACTTTATGCGTTCTAACTGACACAATTGTTCGGCCCATTCTTACAAAAGGGATTCGTTCCTTTATGGAATGCGCTGAATGCATTTTAAAAATATTATTTACACTAACCATAGTTTTTTTAATAATTCTGTAATTTGATTGATATTTGACTAATGAATAAAGACTCAGAATTCCTAAACAATTAATTTGAAAATAAAACCCTTCAAAACTACTTATAACTCTCAATATTGATAACAATTTGGAATTGCATTTGTGATTTGTATGTGTTGATGAAATAGCTCTTTTGATCAAAATAAGGTGGCAAAGATAGATCACCTTAGAGTAGAGATTGGCACGGGAACGGATCTTGTTGGTAATTGAAAGGTTGCACCATACTTATTTAAATTTGACCTTGCTTCCGCGCTAACACTTCTATGCTTCATGTATATTTAATAATTCAATGAAATAGGTTTGCCGGGCTGGTCCGTCTGAGTCTGTTCAGGGCCACTGGCACATGCTTCTAATGTGGGCTTTTTTACTTCTCTTTTTTAAATACCTTACTTGTGAGTTGTGAGCCGATTTGTCATGGGTCCTGAAAGATCAGGCAATAAATAAAGATGTCTTTAATTTTTGTATTTATCTTTTTACATTTGCTGCACTTCAATGACAGAGGGGTCAAATGTCAGGCTGTGTCTTCAGACAAATTGCAGTTCATTTTTTTAACATGAGGATTGGTGTTTAAAACTCATCTCACTTTTCAGTCAGAGAAAGAAAAGTAAAGTGGATTATGTGACAATCTTCCTGGCATGAACTGTACACATTCAGCAGTTAGAAAGGCAAAAATGAAGCATTTTATAATCCTCCAGTGTGATGGAAACAAAGATTTTAATTAGATCAAAAGAAGGCAATTTACTTGGTGATGCACAACTGATAAATATTCTCTGAAAATCCAATTTCCACACATAATTAGTTGAGTGCAATATAGTTTTAGCAGTAAAACTGTATGCCTGTGCAAATTTAGTGGCCATTTCACTGGAAAATGTGCTGTCTGTAAATGGCAGGGCGCTGCCACGTGATGATTGAGATACAATAAAAACATGGCCCTCCTCATGTTCATTAAAGCTTGTCTTGGTGGCGAACATTTTTCGGTCTAAAAAGTGGTTCATGATTCTAAAAAGTTTGGGAAGCATTGCTGTAGATAGATGTTAAAGCATTGTATTTGAACTGGGTATTGGCTAAAATTGTGTGTCCCTTCATGCTAAATTGGTATGGCAATGGCATTTTTATAAGCAAATTCCCCTGCAGCAGTTCTAAAGAACTTTGTTTGACTAAGCATGAGAAGATATGTTGAAAGTGATTTCTGATAAGTTAACTTCTGGAGTCGACACAACTGCAATAGTAACCATGCCCACTGTGCTTTTATGTAAAACAGAGGGTTGCTAGCTTGGTTCAGATACAATTTTGTTTCCTGGAGCCAGGGAGTTTCTTTATACATCAATTTGTAATTTCTAATACAAATGCAAAGACAAACAGTGTTAATATGCATGACAAGAGCAAGTAAGTGACAACAATTTATTGAGCATTAAGACAGCACAAAAGGTGATAGATAGAGTGCATGAAGTTATCTCAACTAATGTTAAATAGGCATTACCTTCTTCCCTGGAATTCCCGCTCTTCCTTCTTGCCCAGCAGGCCCTTCAGGACCCTAAAAAGTAATCCAACATTAGTAGTCTTGTCTGCATAAATAATTACTGCTTGTGATCCCCTAAGCAAGTCACAAAGACTAATTCACAACAACTTGATGATAAGCACAGGCTGGCAACACTTCACAGACTCTGAAGCTGGGCATATGGTGATGGGAACTGAGCATGCCTTGACTTATCCTGTTTATCCAACTAACTGTGACTTATGGCCCGCAACTTTTATGTTGTAAAAAATGGTATGTATTGTATTCTCAAAAGTGACAACATTTATTGATGCATAACATGTATGCAGTCAAATAAATTAAGGCCTAAGTCAGTCAAGTTCATCATTCTACCAAAACTGCTCCAAGGAGTGCATGCAGTTTTTTCAGGAGTGATATTGTGCCTGGAGTACTTGAACACGTGTTATGCCTATATAATTCAGGAGGTATCATGCATGGATTAACATAGCCCAGGAGAGTGAGATGATTCTATCTTGAGGAGGAATCATAGTGGAAATATTGATTGGTAGTTCATTACATTGTCAGTGGGAAAATAGATGGAAGCAGCAGAGAAGGCTACAACTCCTGCTGCTGTAAACTGGATCATGCTGTAAATTCTCTTGTTTGTGTCCAGAGTCTGGTTGTAAGTATGTCTTCACAATGCAGCTTCATAGAGGAGAGCTGATGATGTCTCAGGTCAGCATCAACTCAGGAGTAAGACTATTCCTGTTTCAAAAAGGGCAACAAATAGTAAGTCAAAGACAAATCTGGTCTAGTCATAGATAGAGGTGTCCTCAAGGAGCAGACATGAGGATGTGTTACTCATCTATAACTATGTGCAGAAGGAAAGAACCAGAGGAAGAGGACCAGGATCCTCAATTTGAGGGCACTGGACAGACAGGAAGAGAAATTAGTTAGCTTTGGGACCAGTAAAGAACTGTGACCAGAAATGAGTGTGAGGGTTCGTATAACTGAACACGAGTTCTGAACAATATAAAAGTCTAAGTATCAGGTAAAAGCACTTAAGTTTCTAATTATAAACAAGTTACTTATTGGATTTTGTTTACGAGACATACTCTCAAGCAATCTCAGCAAGAATACTAAATATTTTGCTGGAACGTTATGTAGTTAGGGAGAGGTTAAGGATTGTAGAATAAAGTTTGAATCCTCCTTCAGAGCATTAGCTACAAAGATTTTCCAAACTTTGAGTAAGTATTTGAGAATGCAAAAACATGATTGAACCATGTCCGGCGATATTTTGCATACCTATTTACTCTACCAGATCAATGTTTGCTCCTCATTATAAGACACCCCCTGTTATCATCATTAAAAGTGATTTAGTCTTTGTGCAATCCTGGTTGAGTGACTATGTGACTGGAAAGCACCTGAAACTGTGTTTGCATTCATAAAGTGTGTGAATATCAGTAAAATGGTTAACTGTCCACTTATGGTATCAGGCAAAACAACATCACTCCTAGATGCCATACAGTGGTAGATCAATAAAAAGTAAAATTGTGCTATGTGGGATGAAGAATATAGCACTTCGACTTAGAAGGCAACAATTTGTCGAAGGCTGACTGTCATGGTGGGTCAAAACTGTACCTTTGCTCCAGCTGCTCCTTGGAAACCGGGGAGTCCTGGTTCCCCCTATAAAAGATAACATGGAACAGTTATTTTCTATGATAAATATCAGTGATGTACACAACCTGTTGCTGAATGTATAAAATATGATTTAGAGTTATGTCATGCAGCTACTCTACTAATCCTGATGCTCAGACAATCTGAACTTTATCAGCTCATTCATTATCACCTTGTCTGTTTTCCTCATCACAATTTTGATGATATGAGAGTGAGTCCACAACTCGAGACAGAAAATGTCATGCCATTGGTATTGTAAGTAGATGTTCCCTGTGGATTCAATTAAGTTTGAAAGGCGCCTATCTTTCCTACCATAGATTAGCATGGTGACTGTTATGTACTTTGGTATATTAAAGGCATTGCAAACATTTCTGTTTCTTCTCTCCTTTACTGCCAGGAAAACAGTTATTCAGGCTCTCATTACATCTCCCCTTGATTACGCTGATGCCTTATATCCCGGCCTGACAGAATATGCTAGCCATATATTACAAGTGGTGAAAAAAGCAGTGGTGCATCTCTTACTGAATATACCTAAGAGAGCGAGGATTTTGATTCATCTTTCCTCTCTGCACTGGCTCCCAGTGAGGAAGAGACTTCTGTTTAAAGTCTTGGTAATGATGTTTTGGGCTCTCCACAATATTGATCCTGGATACCTGGCTTTCCGTATTCTTTTCTACAGTCCAGCGAGGAGCCTATGGTCCTCTGATCTGGCTCTGGGTCAAAGATTGGAGGGCACTCCTTTTCCTTGTTAGGGCCTTCTACATGGAACTCTCTCCCGATACATTTGTGACGTTAAACGCCAGAACCTACTTTTAGGAAGGGATTAAAAACTTGGTTATTCACCAGGTAATCTGGCTTGCTCTTGGATTAGCGCCATGACACTCCTAGAATCATCTGTGCACTTTATAAAACTGTTTCATCATCACCATTTAGCTATAGATTCCAAACTATTTCCGTCTTTATTGTTTAAACTCCAACACCTTTACATAAAAATACCTTCTCAAATGTGTTCTGTATCAATCAAAAGATAGATTTCCTTAGATGCTAGTAGGCAGGCACTGTTTATGTTTTTGTGATTTTTAGTTCAAGGCTCCAATTAGACTACCTTGCTGTAACAGGCAGATGACAGTGTGAGAGGGGTCCCTTGTCTTCCCTAGTACTTTATGTCAGCTAGGGTGGGCTGTGAACTTAGTGAGGCTCGTTTGCAGAGAGCTTGCCTCGCAGATGGAAGAATTCATGCATCTTCCACACATGAGGCTCCACACAAGCAAGCAGAGGTGAAGGTTCCCTAGGTTAATGTTATCTGGAAGATGGCAACCATCTCACACACCATGAGATTATGCTCTTCCAAGTGTCAACATTTTTAATTTCGGGGAGGAGGCACCGGGACTACTTTCTCTGGACATGTCTTGCAGAGCATGATTGACTGAAAATTTGTAGAGCCAGAGAAAGAACAACGTGACCCATTTCCACCAAAGGGACAATATATACAGTGATAAACCTTTTGAGGTGATTTCTTACACAAAACATACACTGAGGTTTACGAAAAATGAATCAAAAGCTGCACAGGGTAATTTCTTCAGGATTTTATAGCCAGCAGAATAAACCAGGTTTCCTTTACACTTTATCTTATGAAAATCTTTCTTGAGGAATGCAAGAACATTCACAAAACAAATTCCCTGATGATGCTAAAACCTTACCCTCAGGAGACTTTTGAGGAAAGATGTTCCCAATTGCCAGAGGAAAACACGATCACCCATCTTCTCTAGCCTCAGAGGCAACATCACTATTAGATCCAAGAACAGGAAGATGGAGAGCTCACTAAAGGACTTCTTGTCACCATGATCTTTTCCTTAACAGCAGACTATCATGAAGGACTTTCAGATCCTCGTCAATAGTATGCAGTGGAGTGATGGTCGTATAGAGTTACTGGGGACCAAAAAGATCATAACATAGTTTCTGTCTGATATGACCCTTATAGGTTATATGGTATGATCTCTGGCATTAGGAGTGTCAAATGCAGCCAGAGAACACCTCTGAAGAGAGACATGGGAACAAGGATCTGTTTTAAGGCGTCTCTGATTTCTAGCATCCAAACTGTTTGGTCTGCATCTGGACAGAGGATGTTGTTCATAACTCAATCCTGCTCCCTACTTGAGGCTTATAACCAACCCCAAAGTATGAGTATAGTTGCAGAATCTAAAATAGTGATCAGTTAGTTGCCCTCACCAGCATTTCATGCCTGAAACATCATCCCAGATTTTATACAGAAATAGGTCTGCAATCATCTTTCCTTTGGAGCTTTGGAGGAACAATAGACCCTGATTCGCTTCACCGGAGATGGAAGCTTCTAACAGTACAGGTCCAGTCAATCGTCAAACCTGCAATCGAAGACACCTTAAAGTCTTTTTGTTCTTAAAATGAAACTTATCGCCTTTTACAAGAGCTGTCAAATAGACCTATGGCCAATTAAACACTTTTCATTTTTGGATTGATTGATACAAAAGGGCACACAACCCGTATCCCAGATACAAGGACATTGCAAATGCCTCTTTTTCAGATATGCCTCTCCTATCTTCTAGGCACAACTAATGCTAGTTGTCTACAGAAGTCACAGATATGGTATTTGTATTTTTATAGCACACTAATCACCCATGAGGGTACCCAGGTGCTCTGTAGTAGGGGTGTGAGGCCAGCCCTGGGGGCTTACTCGAAAAGCCAGGTCTTCAGCTTCTTGCGAAAGTCAAGAGAAGAGAATCTTCTTGCAAAAGTCAAGAGAGGAGGAGGCTCTGATATGTTGTGAGTGGTCTTTCCAGGCATTAGGGCCAAGTACGAGAAGGTGCAGCCCCCAGGATGCGCGTTCCTTAATCTTATCCTCACACATCAAAACAGCAGCAGTGCTATAGTCCACAAATCTTTTTCCTGCTTATTTTGGACTGAAAGTATGTTATGTTCCTCAATCATGAAGAACAACCAGTTTTATCTTTCTACATAGGAAATTCTGGTTTTGGACCAGTTTAGTCAAATCTGCAATGGTGAAGGGGTGCTTTAAAGTGCTGGCTTGTTTTAAGGTAATATACTTTTCTACACAAATGCCCATATTACACCATGTGAGAAAATCTTTCCTGTAATTGACACAGTGAAGTTTTGTTTCACTGGTGCTCATTGTCTCTTCATTTTGGCAAGAGGTTTGGAAATCAGTCTCTTACACTGAACACTAAAATTTGACTTCCTGTTAAATACAAAAAAGTTAATAGTAAACATCAAATTCCTTACTGAGAGTAGTGAATATAATTCTAGTTCTGGCTTTACTGTAGGATGATGTATGAATATCATAGAAAGCCATTAGCTTGAGTACTATTGAATTTATTCAATGGAATTATCTTTTAGCAGTGAAATCTCAAGTTGT
Organism: Triturus cristatus; assembly: GCF_964204655.1. Lineage (NCBI taxonomy): Eukaryota > Metazoa > Chordata > Amphibia > Caudata > Salamandridae > Triturus > Triturus cristatus. The sequence goes on from NC_140588.1 coordinate 389,172,325, forward strand.
TTCACTTTTGTTATATCACCTTATCTAGTCTTCCTCAATTTCGACAGGGTCTTTTGAACCCAAATGCAGTGGGGGAAGGGAAAGAGAGGGCCTGTTTTTTCTCCCTGTAGTTTTTAGTGCCTTGCAGATCTGAGACAGATGGGCAACTGAGGGTGGCTCAAATATAATTTCTTGTGTCAACTTTTGGTCTGTGCTCAACCACCCCTATGTGCAGCTGACAGAACCTCAGGCTGTGCTAATGTGCCACACTGTGGGATGCTGTCAGGCTGGTGCTGCTTCTCCACTCTGTAATTAAAAGTAGAGAGATGAGCAATCAGGAAGGGTGAGGATGAAAGCCTTAGGGAATGGTAAAAGAGGTTAGCAAAATGCCAGCTAGTGGGGTTTTTAAAATAATATTACTAAATGGCTGGGCAGCAGATAATCAAGTGTGGTGAGGTGATCTATGTTTTTAAGAATATTTTAGAGCAAGAAGGAGTGACACTGCTAAGGGAACTAGGGGAGATTCACTTCAGAGAGATGCTTTAAATTCATCCCCCACCCCATAAAAGGCACTTTTTGGTGTAAGTACTGGGTCTCCGACCCCATAACATCAGACACTACTGGACTTGTAACGAAGCTCTGCCAGATGAACTGCTGTGTGCCTAAAGGAATCAATTGTACTGCTGATCTGAACGGTCTGCTTTTCTTTTTGTTGCCCTGCTGCTCTCTGACCCTGCCGAAGGAAAGCTGGACTCTGCCTTCACTCCAAGTGATCTATAACAGCTTGCTGGCTTGCCTCCTGTTGCTTGAGACTCAGGGATATCAAACTCTCAACCCCTGCTCTTGTGCTCGGCTTACTGGAATTGGCCTAGATACTTGCAACATGGATTTTAATGCATCTCCTGTCTATGTGTAACTGAAACGGTGCATCAACCGTTTGAGGGAATAAAATCAGCGCATTGCATCGAAACCAGCGCTTTTCCTCCAGAGATTGATGCATCGGACAGCGTATCGCTGCAGCTTGTTGAGATTGACTCAACACCTCAACTGCGTGGTATAATCCAGCAGCTCTCTTGACGCCTCTCGATTCCACCAACCACCTTCGGAGGAGACGCATCGCCTTCACTGTGTGGAGACGAACAACGCATCTCATAGCTTGCGACGAGGAAAGGTACTTTATTCACTGGGCACTGCGAGGTTCCTGTAGCCGGCCGGCGCTCCATCACAGTCAGACCGAACTTTGACTTTGCCTCGGTCCAGGGCGATGTAAAGCAACCTTTTAAACGCTACCTGATTCTAAGAGCTTTACCGCATTTGTTCTTTTAAAATTCAATATCTCAACTTCTATGCTTTGGATTTTTTTGTCATTTTACTTGTTTTTTTCAGAATTTAATAATCTATTTTTCTAAATCTGTGTGGGGTGTTTTTGTGGTGCATTCATTGTGTTACTATGTGAGTGTGTTGCACAAATACTTTACACATTTCCTCTTTAGGTAAGCCTGACTGCTCTTCAGGGCCGGACTGGCTGTAGCGGGCACCAGGCATTTTCCCTGTGGGCCGTAAGGATGAGGGCTGGTTTTTGAGCAGCGGGGGGTGGTTTTTTTACTGGGGACGTTTTTGCAACACTGTAACAATAGCAGCAGCAGTGATACAGTTGCAGCAGTGCTTCTCACACATTGAAGAAGAAGTGTCATGGTACATGGTTATGAAATCATTAAGATATCTGGAGTAAAGCTGCATATCAACTTGTCTTTGTTTTACACCTGAGATCCAGACCATAATACAAATTTAGTACAAATTAGGGAAACAGAGGGCTTCATTTATGGCGTGGCTAGCTGGCCACTTAACCAAAGGGGCATCACAGACATTGCCTCTTGCACCCTAGTACATCTGCTAAATTTAAGTATTGTCACTAGTGCAGCAGACATTCTGTGTTAAAAAATGATTTCACTGGCATGAAGTGAACACTTTTAAGAAAATTACACAAGTCTGGTGGGATTGTTATGTCATGGCTGGTTGTTTCTTCCCGAAAGACAAACCCTCTTATGGTAGGTCTGGTTTTGGGAAAAAATAAATCCTTGTCCCTGACATGTTGGGAGGTTTCTCTCATTGTGCGGAGGATAATGATCATTCATTCTGCCTAGGACTTGTACGCTCTACATAGACACAGTGTAGATAGTCCTGCCCTAAAAAGCCTGGCACTTCTTCCACCATGTCTGCTACGGAATACCCATGGTTACATAGCGATGAGGGTGTTTAAGATGGCAGGGAAGATGCCCCACATTGACAACCTCCAAGTGACACATATATTGATGTTTGAGAACTTTCTCAATTATGCTTAACAATTTGCACTATAATAATGGACATTAAGGCTGCTCCTTTGGTTTTCTGGTGGTGAAGCTCTGGATCTCTCTGGCTCTTCAGCTGAGGATGGAACCCTTGGAATTAGTCTTCCGTAAGAGGATAAAACCTGGGTCTACCAATCAGCTCTGGAACAGGGTCATGTTGGGTAGGCTGTGGGGGCAGAATGTCCGCCGTTCTCATTTTCTGTTAGTAGGTTGGACTGTTGGTGTGGTACTCATTTGGGGCTCCCTGTCTCCAGCGTGGGGACATGCCTTTGGGCTGAACCATTCACTTTATAAGTTAGGTTATTATAACAGTAATTTAACCGGAAGGGTATTTTCTCACCTTAAATCCTTGTGCACCAGGTTCTCCTATAAACCCAGCTTGCCCTCGAGGACCCTATAAAGAACAATTAATATATTATTTTGTTAACAAAAGTGGCTTAAACTGTTATTGCTAGACACATTTCTGATAGAACCATCACTGATAAACTGCTCCTGTGAAACAATGAAACTATTCTCATTTTGTTACTAAAGTATTTTGATAAGATTTCATGGCATTTCACTCACTGTTTATGATTCAGAACATGAAAGATCCTGTTAACACCTTCTAACATTATACATGAGGCTTATGGATTAATATCATACTTTGCTGAGAAATGGTATGTCCTTATGTACGAATGTGAGGGACTTACTCAGCAGCACTATGAAAAATGGCCGTCATGTGTGCATACAGGTGTGACTGCAGGTCTAAAAACTTGTTTGAAGGTGGGCTTAACATATCATCCACAGCCACACAACCTGACTCATGTGAGGCAGATCCCTAGAGCAGACATAACCCTTGTCGTACTGCGTGCTTCCCGTTAGTTGCCGGGTGCCATGGAATGCTAATTGTTTTGAATGGGGTGCTGGGAGTCTGGTATATGCTTCTTTTCATGTTGCCTAGTGGTTTAATTTTGGATCCAAATCAAATAGAGATGAGGGACATGAAAGAGAGCAGCAGAATGAGACAAAGGGCCACATGTATCAAACTACTTTGTATTCGCCATAGTGCGAATCGGAAATTTCAGCCGTTTGCCAATGCAAAATAGCCTTTCAAGATGAATGAAAGGCTTTGTAGTCGCAATTTTAGGTCATCGCAATGACCTAAATTTTTGACTACAAATATGGAATCGCAATTTGAGATTAGCATATGTACCAAGAATTTTCTAAATGCAAACTGCATTTAGGAAAATGCTATTACCATTGACTCAAAGTCAATGGTAATCATGTGCAAATTTAGAAAAATGCACAATAATGCATTTTTCAAAGTATCATATAGCGCACAAATGCCCCTAGGGCATGCGTACCCTTTACATGTGCATATGTTGTTTTGGGGTGGTACTTCAGGGGGGCCTTAAGCCCCCGGGCACCCTTGGCTTTACATTACCTAATATGCGATTAATAATTAGGTTATCGCAAATTAGCTAATGCAAAACCATTCACACCTATGGACCTTTCATACGATCAAATGGAGTAGTATAACCTAATAGCAATTCCTTTTTTACCTAATTGCTATTTGGTAATATTAAGGAATCGCTAAATCTTTGGTGATTCCTTAAATACATAGCATTTTGCCATTACCAAATAGCGATTTGGTTTCATCCAACAATCCTCCTTAACAAGGTTTCTGTTCTGATTTTCATGGTTGGATGGCTTTGAACTCTTCTTTTATATTTAGAATGATTTGGAAGCCATCAAAATAATTAAAGCAATTCATTCCAAGGAAGAAAAACAGTATGGTTGGGGTGAGATAGCTGTTGAATAGAAAGCCTAAGAGCTTGGATTGTTGATGGATCTTTAAGGAGAACTTTGGCAGGGGACTTAAAAGGAGATGTTTTATAAGGGAATGAGGAGAACCACATAAGCCCTATTCCAGGCACTTCCTGGTTCAGCTAGTTGAGTAACATGGAGTGTTCAACTGTATCCAAGAGAGCTAAAGATCAAGAAGAACCAAGCGGGGCATTCCGTCAAAGTCCGCCTACATTTGTAGGCCATCTCATATGGATCAGTAATGGTTATATGACTCTCCCTTGATTAAAATCCACTGGGTCAAGGTCAATTGGAATGCTGTAGTAAAACAAATGTAGAAGTTGAAGATAGTCAACCTATACTAAAGTTTGGTTAGGAAAAATCAACTGAATATGAACATGTATATTTCGTGAATAGATGTGTCATTCAATGGCAAATGGGGTGGAGAATGCATTTCCTACAAGAGAGGAGGTGGATAAATGTCTGCAGGTGAGCAGACATTTCTGTCTGTAGCCACCTGTTCCTTTTTTAAAGGAAGACAAGAAAGAAAGTAAACTATCCTTTGAGGGGAATTGGACTACCGCTTGATGTGAAGATGCTATAGTAGATAGTGGACCAGTCGAATAAGAAGGGTTGCATGAATATAAGTCTCCATGGCAAGTGTTTTTTTCTTTTGAATGGTTGGAAGAAAGTAACAAAGAGCTTGAGATTGGAAAATAATGTTCACAAAGGTTGAAAAGATACGCAGTATGATATTTGTTTTCAAAATTCCTTTGTTAGTTACAATTAATTTGCAATGATACACTTTTTTGTGTTATTCATTACTTTATGGAGCTTGAGTTGATGCTAGTACAAAAGTACCCAGGTTACTAAGGTGCTCATGCTGACTGTACTTGATATTTTTGTTGATGGTTTTGAGGATGTTCACATTTTAATCATCTTGGGATCCAAGCTGTTGGAGATGGGAATAGGTAGGTAATAGTAAGGGATAATGGATCCAAGTGTAGCTGTAGTTTAAAAGATTTATTAGTTTGGCTTGTCAAGTTAATTATTGAATTTATGATTGTGAGTATGGGGTATCACGTCACCTTTTTATGCACACAAGAAGGCTTATGCTACCTTTATTTGGAATATACTAATGTGTGTAAATATAGCTGTAATGTTTGTGAATACCAACAAAATTAAAACTTTGTTGCTGCTTACTATCCCCTATTGACCCACTGACATCCCCCAGGAACGCCCATGTTCTCAACTCTAACTCCTAATTCAAAAATCATAGCTGCAAGAAATCCTCCATTTACCATACCTGCGGATTTTCCATAGCAGTAAGCTTCATTTATGGACAAATATGACTCTAATTCCTCATTCTGTATGTAAGAAAAAAATGTTGCACCTGGCTTTTAATTGAAATTCGACTGTCAGTCCAAATAACTGTTTTCAGAACTTGCTTTCTTTCAGATGATCAGCATTTGTAAAATCTATCCATGAGAGTATCAGAACTATGTCTACATGCTCTTCTAAAAATGACAATCTAGTACTATCTTACATTATTTTGATTAGAACCTCTGGCATCATTTTCTGCACCTTATTAGTGGATCCCATGGCTTGCAAAAACCTAAGTCGCAAAAACTGAAATCAGGGAATCCAAACTTGCCTGAATAACTATCAGTGTGCTGCAGGAGCTGAGAGAAAATCTCATTCCAGGAGCATCAAGTATGATTTGGTAGGAGGAACTTTCATATTTAGCAGGGAATGGTTGCTACCTAACATACATATTGTGAAGACTCTTATTCTCAACACTATGTGCCTTATTTTAAGTACCCCTGATCCGCACTTGGGTAGTCCACACACTCAGAGTTAACTGAACTGGTGGTCCTATTAATGCATTGTTTTTAATGAGAAAGGGAAAAAAACTTGGTGAATAGGTATCTCTAGATCTGCTTCAGCAGGTTATTCCCCACTTCTTAAACCGCCCCCCCCCCCCCCCCACCACCCACCTTTCCCCCTGGAGCTTTCAGTTTGTTTAAACAGACAAAATCACTGATGGAAACAAGCCAGGTCCACTGTGTTTCCGGAGACCCCATCTTTCAAACAGGCACTGTAACACTTATTACCGGGCACATTTGAATTAACAGATGACCCGTAATGACAGCCTAGGATGTATTTATTTGTTCACTTTTAATATTAATATAATTGGTACCAATCTTATTATTATTATTCTTATTATTATTAATAATAATAATAATAATATTAATAATTACTACTGCTACTAATATTATGGGTGCTACGTCTAAAGTAATTGTTGTTGCAAAAATTCATACATATTTATAAAGAATCAGCATAGTTGATGCTTATAACATTATGGACTTGCACCTTTCCAAGGTGGATTACAGTCACACACTAAAAGGAAGCGATTTTTGCATAGAATGTGTTATTGGCCATAATGAATTGATATTGGGAATGCATTTGTCTACGACAGGTTTCTCGGACAAGTAGCTCAGGAGCTACTGGTAGCTCTCCAGGTACCTGGAAGTAGCTCCCCTGTGTGCAGCCCAGACTACTAAATTAAAGCTTTTACTTGGTAGCATTATTATATTTGTACCAACATTTAGAGGGTTTAGTTGAGATGAAATTGTGTTTATTTTCAAAACTTATAAGCGGATATATGGAAAAAATTGCTGTGTTTCCAAATTATGTTTAAGGCTGATATTTGAATGATAAATCATGTGACATTGGGAATACGTTTAACAAATGTTATCAGCTCGGTGCCAGAGACATTACAGCTAGGGCTATTATGTATTAACCATGTGGAGGCATTCCATAGTGACAAAGCTTTTTATACAATACTGCTTGCAGTCTGATGAACTGAGGTGATTGCTGGTAGTAATCTTGCATATGCTGGTTACTAATATAATCTTGTCTGATGTAGTCACTATTACAACGCTAATAATATTAGTAGCTCTTAATGGATTTCATTGAACATAAGTAGCTCTTATTACATAAAAGGTTGGAGACCCAAGGTCTACAACATACCACAGATGTCCTCCATATTTAAACATATTTTTAAAAGAGCAGAAAGAATTATCATGAAGAGTATTGGTGCACAGGTGATGTCAAGTCAGATTTATCCAACCGAGTTCTCAATCAGTTGGTATTTTTCATCCGTTTTAAGATACAATGTCTTCAGTCCTGTAGTGACTTCTCGTGGGACACTTGCATAGCCAATATAATGTATAATATTGTACTGCATGACTGTTTCTCAATTAAAGAAGGTCATCTAACCTAAGCTTCGGTAGACATTTAGTTTTGAAATGTATCTGGCAGACAAATAATTATTTCAAGATTGTGTGCAATTTTGTCTTTTTTGCTCTGCTGAATGCAACTTTGAATATTTTTTTGCTCAAACTATTTATGCTTCGAGACACAGCGTATCTTGTTATTAAAATGAGAAAAATTTGCTAGACAAAATCATGAATTGTTGGTGAATAAAAATGTGAGTGCTATGTGCTCAACGTGTATAATTTTCAGTACCTAAATGAGTAGGTAGATCCATTATCATTCTTCAAATGAAGTTACACCAAGATGACAAGCAGGGCCCTTACCATCAAAGCTGTGCCATTCTGACAGATGTCTTACCTCCTGTGGCCCAATCATCTCAAGGGCCATCACCTCAGGAAGTCTACACTGTCTCTGGAGGTCGCCATTTTGGGGAGGCTGAACTCTACCCAATGATGGCATTTTGGGAGACCAAACTTTGTGCCTGATTAGGATGGCAGGTGGACTTTCATTCGCTCGCCACCCTACCGTAGACGGAACCACCCGACAGGCTGTCAGCAGTCCTGCACTAGTCATTACTATGCGGCCGCCACCATGGCGGTTGCATTGCCTATATTTTGCATAGTGGCGGGTGTTGCTGGCTGCAGCACCCGCCGCAATGCAAAAATTGGACACTTTACATATCCCTGCATTACGTGGCAAGCACCTTGCCCCCCAGCACCCACAGCTTAGGTCAAGGGGGGAAGGGGGGAAGTGGGAAGGGGTTCCCGCTACAGGCCACCAAAGACCCTTTCCATCTGCCTGTTCATGGCAGGTTAACCGCCATGGCAAACACAAGGAGATGATGGACGGAGCACTGAAACTTTTCAGACACTCACCCCCAGTCACAGATCTGGGTTAAGCGCATTGAACAGGGGGGCGGAAAGGGACATTGTAATCCCTACGGCGGCGCCTGGTAGGCACCCCCACCATGTAGGGACTACGAGCCCCTCCGCTGCACCGTCAGATATGTGGCAGTCTGTCTTTCTGACTGCCACACATCCGCACACCATTGAAATATGGTGGGCGGATGTGATGGGTCTGATGGAGGTGGGACCGCCACAGACGGGCTGTCGGTGGCAGTCCCACCGGCATCCTAATCGGGCCCTAAGGGCCTCATTACAAGTCATGGTTCATCATCGGGTGTTGCTCCTCGTGGGGGTAGAGCTGCTGTCCTCCATGGGCCCCGCGAGAGGGCTCTTTATCGGAGATCTTTTAGGAGACGCCGCAGTTGTGCATGTGGGTGTGTGGGCCTGAAAGGAATTGGTGCAAGTGTGTTAAAATTACCCCACCGGTACCCTGAAGTAAATTTTTATTCGTAGGTCCAAGAGGTAAATGTAAAATAATTGTTCAGGGGAGATGAGGCACCTCTATTAACAAATATGGTAGAGGTTGAGGTATTACTCTGCTGCTCTCAGTACCCGTGTTTGTTTGTGAATGTGAAACCTGGTCGACATGTTTCGCGCTGGAAAGAAGTTCCCTAATGGATACTGGTGCCCTTCGTCAGGACCGTACAGTGTGAATTAGTGAAAAAAAAAATTGGAGCATGGAAAAGAACACCCTATATTCCTATAATATCTCTATTAAGGCTCTGAGTGCGTTATAACGCTCATGGGAACATCTCAATCGTGTCCCTATTATTACCTGGGAAAAAAAAAACAGGAGCTGGAGACAAACATATATAGACAGACATAAGTCACAGTGAATACAAATATATCCACATTCAACTTAATTTCCGCAGCTGCGTATTGATCACATCATGCATCTTGTTGCTGCAAGTGTGGAAAAATGTGCCTTTTGACATTGCCATACTGCCACCTGTACATGTTTTGACAGAACAATCTGTCTATATCTGTAGGTTATAGAGAGGTCTCATGCGTAGGCCTCAAGTTGACTGTGCATGTTGTGCTTAGCCCATGTGAATGACTCGAACTCACTTGTTTGAGTCATAGTGGCCACCAATGTTTAAAAGACAAGCAAAGCGCAATTCGTAGATGTAGCTATAAAATGCGCATGGTGGCCCTTGTGCATGAAGGCAGGCGTTACCGTAACTACGTTTTGCAAAACATTCTCTGTAAACATAGCGTTAGGTGACTCGGTACTTATATATAGAGACGTATATTATCACCAAAAGCAATAAAACCATTTACCCCTTCAAAAGAATTGAGTGCTTCATCAGCGATTACCCGCGGTCTCGAGGGGGGTTCCCTGTAGGATAATGATACCATCATGAGACTCTAAGCGTGCTTCGACATACCTGTGTATTTTGATGAGAATCAGCAAGCAATACCATGCAGTGCCTGCCACATGGTGCAAGGATATGTAGGGGGGCACCTACATAATAATTAACTTATTCACATACTCTGTTCTATGCACCGAGCATACCAACCCAGATGGCACCCAATCAATTTGGTAACAGGAATGGCCACGTTCATCACATACTGTAACTCAGTGATAGCAATCATTAGGACTCACTTGCTACAAAAAATAAGAGTCACAAATACCGCCATGATGACACAGCTCCAAAAGGCAACTAAGAGGCCAGACAGTTGTGTAATCTTTAAAAATAAGGTTGTACGGGACCTGTAGTCAGTCAGAACTGAGAAGCCAGATTAATGGCAGAATGCATCCTATACAAATGACATAACATTTCAAAGCTGCTTTGCTTTCCAGGGATGATGTCTGAATATATGAATCACTGGGTATATGGTTTGGCAGCAATGATGAACTGTTTGGCAATGCTGTGGCATTCATGCGTAAGGGAGTTTCACGTCAAGTAACACTTCTTTAATCCTTCTATCTTTATCAAAGGTGATGTGTATAGTGCCATTCTTTCAAGATACACCACCTGTCACAGACTGGGCAACAACGTTGGACCCAAGCAAGAGGTCTTCTGTGAAAAGAGACAAGCTGAGGCTGGGTTCTGAGTGTCCAGACGATTCATCTTTTCACAGGTAGTTGTGGGGTGATTTAGACACAGATTAATTCTGACCCATGAGAAAAGGCGAATACAGGTGTAAATATAATTTGCACCAGTTTGAGTACTGGCACTCTTTAGGAGCAGAGAGCAATTAGTGTACATTTACAGCGATTGGTAATTGCTTCCAGTTTGCAATATTTTCCCAGGCAAAGCAGTGTGGGTAGTACCACAGGCAAAACAAGTGCAGAAAATGGTTTACCTACTGTTTTCCCCATTACTTACCTCTGAAGTCATAATTAACAAATAGTAGATATCCAACGCTAAGATTATTTTCCCAGAGGTGTTTTTGCATCGGTTATTACCTCATGAATGTAAATGACTGGTAGTGTTAGGTGGTGCTTTCAGTACGAGTGTCTTTCAGTAGAGTATTTTATTAAACAATCTTTGTGATGTTTCTATCTGCATAGATTACACGACAAAGCCCATTTACATTGTGATATAATAGATAAAGATCAGACGTCCCCTGCTAATACTTTGTTAGTGTTAGACAAGACACACTTCATATAAACATGAACCCCAGGCACTTGGTACACTCTAATGACCATAGACGCACTGCTGAGTAAGGAACCTCATGCAAACATGGACCCTAGGCACTTGGTATGTTCCAATGGTCTTAGATGCACTGCTGAGTAAGGAACCTCTTACAAACATGGACCCCAGGCACTTGGTACACTCCAATGACCTTAGATGCACTGCTGAGTAAGGAACTTCAAACAAACATGGACCCCAGGCACTTGGTACACTCCAATGATCTTAGATGAACTGCTGAGTAAAGACCTTCATACAAACATGGACCCCAGGCACCTGGTACACTCCAATGATCTTAGATGCATTGCTGAGTAAGTTAAGTATATCTGTTGAGCATTCCTTCAATCAATCAGGATGTGTAAAGTGCTGCTGGGGGGAGTGAGGGACTGGTGCTGAGGTCCATCTGTCGAACAACCAGGTTTTTAGGACCTTCCTCAATTCCTGTAGGGTCGAGACTTTCAGGGGTGGGGCGGGGTCGTTCTAAGATTTTGTGGCTAGGTAGGAGAAGGCGCAGCCGCCTCTCCTGCTTCTGTGGATGCATGTTGGGTGGGCTAGGGAAAGAGATGCACAGCATAGTTATCTGCCAGGTTGGTGGAAATTCACTCTGTGATTGAGATAGGCTGGACCCCTGTAGTGTAGTGCCTTGTAGACGTGGGCAAGCAGTTTGAACTGGCATGGTTTGCTGATGGGGAGCCAGTGTGGAGATGAGAGGTGAGGGGTGATGTGGGTCCACCTCAGTAGGTCGAGGATTATCCTGGCTGCTGCGTTCTGAATGGTCTGGAGTTTGTTTAGTAGTTGTGAGTTGATCCCTATTTAGAGGGTATTACCATAGTCCAGGCAGCTGGTGAAGAGGGCAAGGGTGTTGGTGCATCTGGTGCTGATGGGGAGCTACTTGAAGACTTTCTTTAGCATGCATAGGGTGAGGAAGCAGGATGGCTAGACAGCGTTTTATCTGCTTCTTCATAGTGAGCTTGCTGTCGAGTATGATCCTTGCATGCTCTGTGGATGTGGGTGAGAGGCCAAGTTCAGTTGGCCACCAGGAGTCGTCCCATGGGGAGGTCTTGCGCCGGAAAATGTGTATCTTTGTCTTGTCAGTGTTGAGTTTGAGGCACCTTTTCTACATCCAGCTGGCAACGTTGGTCATGCACCTGTGAATGTTGGATTTGGTGATTGTGGGGTCTGAAGATAGGGATAGGAGAGCTGAGATTCATGAGCGTAAGATATAATGTTCATACCATAAGCTCTGACCAAGGTGGCCATGTAGGTGTTGAACAGGGGTGGGCTCAGAGAGGACTCGTAGGGGACTCCCCAGATGCCGCTAGCTGAAAATTTGTGTTCCAGCGATGTGCATAGGGTTGGTGACTAGTTGCGAGAGGCCAAGGATAACCATACTCTCGAGAAGGTTGGTTGTGTTGGCGTCGTTAGGGTCATCCAGGTGAAAGTTGAAGTCCCTGAGGTAGAGGAAGTCTTTTGAGTTGATGGCCGGGGGGAGGGGTGATCGCAGAAGGCGGGCGGAGTCTTGGGGGTCTGTAGGCAAGATTGTTTCTGATTGTTGTTTTGAAAGCTGAGGTGTTCCATGATAAGGATAGTACTGTCAATGGTGGCAGTGCAGCTGAGGGATTCTTAGGTTAGGGTCTCTAAGTTGGGTGGGATGTGCATGCATGGGAGAGTGGAAATGAACTTTATTCCTGAGTCAGGGCATGCTAAAATAATGTTCTGGACCGCAAGTGGCAGAATACTAGTCTCCGTCAGCTTTCTATATTCAATCCACTGTTTTCAGCCTTAGAATTTCTTGGACATTTTGAATTTTTTCTCAGAACGTCTACTTGAGATGATCAGTAGAATTTAAAATGTACAAATAACTGAATTCTGGAAATGTTCCTACTGATGCAATCAACTTATACCAGCCCCAGATCCGAAGTTGGTGGTGCCCACTTTTTTAGACAACGTACGATTTTTTACTATCTTCTTTTTTTTAATTTTTTTTTTTACTTTTGTTAAATATCTTTTGCAACGACTCACACCAGGTGATCAGTTTAGAATCGAGAGCAGATCCGTTATTCAATTCATCCTTAAAGTCATCTCTGTGTCACTCTATCTTCCTTCAATATAAGTGAAATAAACCTACCTTTTCACCGGGACTGCCAGGGATGCCTGGTACACCTGGGGCACCCGGAAAACCCTGTAAAATATAAAACGTTGTCATAACATGAAACATTGTTTAGATCTTCATTTTCAGCAGAACTAAAGTTAACTGTGTATTATTCCTCCAAAGACCTCCATATTCGGTTGGACAGTCGATAATACATGTTGCTCATTTAGTGACTGATAACAACTGGCAATTGTCTCTGTCCTATAGGTTGAAATGACTGATAGGGGCAAGTATGGCTGAACAATTATCGCTGAAAATTGCAACTTTTACTGTATTTTTTGCTTCACTTGCGGAGCAGTGACCTAGAAGATGGGTCAATGTTGTCTTTACATTGTTTATCTAGAGATGCTGCTTGTCTCTTGGTTCTGATGTCGATGTTATGATGAAAGTAAACAAAAATTTTAAAAACCTATTTTATTTTTTTTAATCAAATTCTTTTATTTGGATTTTTGTGACATAGCATCATATAGTTAACAGTAGATAAGAAGTATTGCCAAAAGAGCTCTTCAGGCCTTCTTCGATAAAGGGCACAAATCAAAAGAAAAGCCATCCTCGCAACTTATAATAAATGAAATATTTAAATATTAAAGCAAGGTACAATGTCTCAAAACATCGAGTTTTTTGTATTCAGCAATAACAGAGGGCAAGTGATTACATAGGACAACGTGGAGTAATAAAACTGTTGTACCTTAATTTCCTCACGTGTATTCTCTTCTTAGCTGCTCAGCCAGAATGAATGTGATGACTGCGTGGAATGTTGGAATGCCTGATGAGAGAGAGAGTGGAATGTTGGTGTGCCTGCTTGTGTGGAGAGAGTGACAGTTGGAGAGAGTGGGCTGAGCAACAACCATGCTGCTCCTGGTGGGGCCATCATCTTGACTAATCTTATCATCTATTGAACTACCTTGTACCATCAGGTGACCGACTAATAAACCTGCTTAAATATATACTTCAAGGCTACCTGTGGAATTTCATACCTTTTTAATCGTTTCTACATTGGCGACGATCTGGAAGAAACCCTGCGTGACAAGACTACTGAAGGTGAAGACATTTACATTTATGCAGAACTTTATTTGTACTAGAAACTACTCAAAGCAAAACAACTTTAAAGAGCAAGAAAAAGAACGCCCTCACAGGTCCCACCAGTGTCCTTCACCATCTGGACAGCCTACCCAGGGTGCTTCACATTCCTTATACTTCATACTTCTTACTTCAAAGGTAAATAAATACAGCGTTAATCTACATGTGCTTAAGGCCGGCTTACTTTCAAAATCCTGCCTACCGAAACGTGAATTTGAAAAGAAAAAGAAAGTTTCACGATCTTTAAACTACTGTCTTCAGCGGAATTTAGCAGTGTGTTCAAACATTTGGAGATGCCCTTATCTGCAATCTTTTGAAATGGTTACGGCGTATTGTATTATCTATGGGTGTGTAGAGACCACCATCCACTCGTAAACTTTTTGTAATTCACCTGATGTCGGAAGACACCGTTCATCTTTGTTCTAGCGGAGCTGTGGCGATCACCTTGGACATTAGTGTGGCATTGGATAACTTGTCTATGGCGTTTGGAGACGCGCGCTCCCTGACTGACAATGGGCTTTGTCTACTATGGCTGCTTGAATATTTCAACTGACATGTCAGCATTTGCTTTCCACCAGATTGGCAGCTACTGAACAAGTGTTGCGTGTCTTGAGTCATGGGCAAGTATGGCACTATACCTAAGTCTTGGGTGAGTTTTTGTCTGTGTTGTTTTTTAAACTTTGAGCCTTGTGAGGGTGTGAGCCGTTAGCAATGTGCGTTGCTGTTTGCTATTTGAAAATATTGCGCGTGGATTCCTCAGCGCGCTCGAGCTCACCTGCATTCCCTCGTGAAGCGTCTCTGCTTCCAGGCCTGTCGGAGCTGCTCCTTGACGCTTGGGTGCGCGGACGTACTGTGAGCCATCCGGCACTGAGTCATGAAGCGTGCCGCCATATTGCGCTTCCACCAGAGCCATGCACCCTGGCCACGGTGTCTTCTGCTGTTCATTCAGCGATGCTCCTTCTGCCAACCACGTTTGTTTTTCTTTTTGGAGGACAATAAAGTTTTTTTCCGAAAAAAACACCAGGACATCGTATCCTGTTAATTCTTCAAATGCCTGTAAGCTCAGATGTTCGGCGTAAATCGAGTAGTGCGGATTAATGAACAGTCGCACTGGTGAAAAAACCTTCTGAACTGATCCAATTATAATTTTTTTCAATAAGAAAGTAAAGAGCCAACCATTGAAGCACACACAATGTAATATAAATGCCGAATGTTTCCAGTCAGAATGATTTGGTACGATTGCAGAGAAGTACCCTTAAAAGTGGAACTACGGTGACAAATTTATTTGTTTTAGTTTGTGTTACAGAGGACACTGTTTTTTAGACAAGTGTTTTGCACTGTAGTTACTTTCTATGTGTTCATGCTTTCGTTGTATCTAGTGCATGCTTTATTAGTTATATTACAAGGTTAGTGATATTTCACTGTAGTGAGATTTCTGTTGACACTTCATCGAGAGTTACGCTTCGCCTTATTTCCTGACTTAGATACTTTCAGGGTATCTGGCATTTTTTTTTGTAGGGTATTTGTTGTTTAGGAGCTGGTCTCCTTACACTAGTTTCATTCTTCAGTGGGGGTAGTGCGCACACCCTTCACACTGATTTCACCCTACACAGTCTTTGGTGCCTAGCAGCAGTGTTACGATTGCATTACCCTTTAGATTGTTATCCATCAGTGGTTACTTGCGCAGTGGGCTGTGTACCCATCTTTAGTTAAAATGCGCAGTGGGCAGTGTATCCACATTTTATTTAGTAATATGTAACGGGCAGTGTACTCCTCTGTAGTGTAGTTAAAACACGCAATGGGCAGTGTACCCATCTTTAATTTAGTTAAAACGCGCAATGGGCAGTGTACCCATCTTTATTTAAAATGCGCAATGGGCGGTGTACCCATCTTTATTTGTAATACGCAATGGGCATGTACCCACTCTTTAGTTAGTTATACTCAGAGGTGCTTTAGTATATTAGTACTTGAGGCGTGCAAAAGAGGATGAGTGCATAGGTATTTACATCTCTTGGGGTTCTTATTTAATGTATTAGTATATTAGATGTACAAAACATCTCCCGGGGTTCTTCACTCTCCTAGTCCTGCACTATTTCCTCCATTGTACTGTGTGTAGAAATGTAGTTGGGGTGTCAGACCTTTTGGTTTCCTTTTTCCCCAGCTGTCAGTTACGCTGCCGCTTTGCACCTTTTTAATTACTTTATTTGTTCTGCCTTCTCTAATCTTTGTTATTATCTCCTTATATTCTATTTTTCTCCTTACTTTAATCACACTTGAATGTTTTACATGCAAGGTTCCAACCTGTTCTATTGTTTTTCCCAAGGGAAGGGGAAGTGCTATTTGTATCTTTTGAACTTGAATCCTTGCTAACTACCACTCTTCTTTCATTCCTGTTGCTTTTTACTATTTACTCATCCCTTACTTCTCTCGCACTGTATTTTCATGTTTACTCTTCATATTTATTGTGGGCGATGTTACATGCATGCTCATTCTTACTTTTGCTGCGATGTCGCAATTATTGTTGTTTATTGTTGCCAAGGGAAAGGGATGTGTTGTACCTTAATTTCCTCATGTGTATTCTCTTCTTAGCTGCTCAGCCAGAATGAATGTGATGACTGCGTGGAATGTTGGAATGCCTGATGAGAGAGAGAGTGGAATGTTTGTGTGCCAGCTTGTGTGGAGAGAGTGACAGTTGGAGAGAGTGGGCTGAGCAGCAACCATGCTGCTCCTGGTGGGGCCATCATCTTGACTAATCTTATCATCTATTGAACTACCTTGTACCATCTGGTGACCGACTAATAAACCTGCTTAAATATATACTTCAAGGCTACCTGTGGAATTTCATACCTTTTTAATCGTTTCTACAAAAACCAATGCTTTTAATAGGCCGGTAATGTTCAGTACTGAGTACCGGCACTTTTATTTCTTGAGGGGGAGGAGAGTACCTGCACTTCTCAAGAACAACCTACTACTTTTAATTGGAGAGTGCGGACACTTCTCAGAAACAAGCAGGTCCTCTAGTTCAGAGTACCTGCGCTTCTGTTTTTCTATTTCAAGCACTGAATAAAACCGAGCCCTCATATCTTACGATCACCGCACTTCCCGAAGGGGAAGAGAACCATTCAATGAAATACTAACGTTCCCCGTCATGGGCACGTCAACGAACAAAAATGTTTTGAAAAAGTTAATGGCGGCCGTTAAGAACAGTACCAAAGCAGGTAACTGCATCTCGTCAGAGCATTTTTTTTTATTTATATGATAAAACACATATGTTTGCAACTTCTATCGAATTCTTGACTGATGCTGAACGTTCTACATAATATTGTGCCCACTGGGAACGTAACACTTGCACATGAACGTTTAATTCTTACGTGTACTTTCTGGCCTGGCCACCTCAAGGTATTTTTTGCCTCGGAGGTGAGCTATTTGTTTTCGTGCACAGCCCCCTTCATTTCGGCATTCCTGTTCATGTTCTCTTCCGAGGGGGGGCCATAGGCGTGTGTGATCATTGCACAGGAAGCTGCATTTATGCCCCAGACAAGATCTGCAGTATTATCCGGCGCTGGTGAATCAGACTGTGCACGACATTAACACGAACAATTAACTGTTGACAATCGCCCTTGTTCTTAAACCTTGCATTGTACTTTGTGTGTGGGAGGCACAGATCGTTACTACTCTGCAGCTGATGTAAGTGGTGCTGCACTAAGGAGGCACGCACGCCTGCCTAAATGTTTGATCTGCCTTCAAAACAGGGTGAAATGTCTTTCATTGAAGCTGTGTAATGTTGTATTACTTTTGCCAAAAGATATGGATATTAAAAACGTACTCACAGGCTTACCATCAGGTCCTGAGGGTCCTGGATCTCCTTGACGTCCTTTGAGGCCCTGTCCATAAAAGAAAATAGGGTTATTATCTCAAAGCGTGCGTTTAATAGTCAGTTACTTACTTTAGCGCTTGCAGACAAGACTGAATCATTTACCCATTCTCCTCCGTAATGGGGGAGGAGCGTCGCCCCACAGCCCAGAGCCAGAAGATGCTAAAATAAATGATAATAACACAATGCTATTCATCGCTGTCTGAGCCGGGCAACGAGTATGGGGAGGAGCCGGGCATTGCAGGGAGTAGTGTGCAGTTATGGGTGCGCATGTCAGTTTGGCTGTCAGTCTCAGGCCGGCCAAGCAGACATGCGCACTTAGGTTTCTATAACCCCGCTGTGTTGCACAGCCGGGTTGGAGAAAAGCCACAGGCCCCTAGCCACTGTCTGAGCAGCATATGAGGCCGCTCACACAAATCCTGGTGCTGCTCTCATACTAGAGAGCGGCGTCTAGATTGGGTGGGGAGCCTGTGCTTTGAGGGCCATCCACTTCCAGGCCAGACAAGAGCAATGAGGTGGCCGGCAGCGTCAGCAGGAGTGGAGCAGCAGGTACATTTTTTTTAATTTTTATTTTATTCCCCAACCTATTACCGCCCTCCCCCCGGCCGCCCTTCCACTTTAGATAGGTGGCGGCCGCCACAACCATTGTTCCCAGTGTGTGCACCATAATCAGCCCTACATCATGCCTTTGGTGACTCCACACTATACCCATGAGTCAAGATGCCATGACGGGTGACAGATGCAGCACACAACAATTCAAGACTAGTGCCTCACAGAGTACACTTTATATTGCATTGGAGCCTCTATTTTCCTTATTACAGTTGAGTTGTGACGTCTCTTGTCAACTGTAATAAGAACATTAAACAGCTACTCAATTGCAATAAAGTATTACAGTTGTTTTGAGACATCATACTGTCTGAAGACAAAGCCAGAAGCCAAAGTGAAAGCCTGGTCACTGACCATAATTACAGCTGTAGTATAAACAACACAATTGATAATTAGCTTTTGTTCTTCTGTCACAGCCAGTGATCAGAAAAAAAATAAATTGTTAGCAACATGTTTATTTCTTTCCATGGAAAAGGTCAATAAACAAAATATAAATCTCACTGCTTGTTTCTACACAATCTGAGCCACAGCATTTTAATCAGACTTACATTACATTTATTCTAGTATTTTGTTTGTCTGTATTTTGTATGAACCCATACTATTACTTCCACATGAAAGAGCAAGACACCAATGATTTAGGAGGTTTGTGGGAATGGTGATGATGTCACCATGTATTCTATAAGGATAAAATAAATTTCTGATTTCCATGACCCTATAAAGAAACTCAACCTTTGGACTTGTTCCTCTAAAAGATCATGGAAATCTTTGGCAACTAGGCGCATCCTTATAATGTAGGGTAGAGGGTACTTTATCCCATATACAACTAGATGGTCGATGCAGCATTAACATCAAATTGTTCTCAAAGCTCATTTTCTCTTTTTATTTTGTAACCTTTTGCCTGCTCCATTTTGGTGCATTGACCAATGAAATGTTACCAAACAGCATTGAGAAGAAAGAGAGTAGTTAATCTTACAAAGCATGAAAGATATCTGAAGCTCATGGAATGTGTCTATATACAAAAGCTGCCAATATTTTTTAAGATAATCATTTGGAATGTAGGCAGCCCACGATTACAAAAACATAATATTGGAAATTCTAATTAAACTCTACATAATACTTATTTCTCAAACATAGTCCATTTGATTTATTTCTTTTGCAAAAGGCAATTGATTTAAAACAAAGCAGAAAATTGTAGTCTTACTTACAGGAAGCAGCACACGCCGCAAAAACACTAACTTATAATGAAACACTTACCTAAAATGAGCCATTTTGAGTCTAAAAATATTTTTCCCGGGGGAATAGATTATATCAATGTAGAGGTATTACTTGCTCCACCTTCATTACAGATGGTAACATCTCATATAGTCTCTCTTACCCTAATTCAAATGCTTTTAAGATTTAAAAGTACCCATAATGTTTCTTCTCGTTCCATTTATATCAACCAACTTTATTGCATGAAGATATGTCATTATTTAGGTGTTATGTATTGCACGGTGAATTTACATTCGGCTACTTTACACCACAAAGCTACATCAAATATGTTGGACATGTCTATCCAGGATGTAACTTGACAGTGATACTTGGGTGGCGTGGCTCTGCATGATGTGGGTTGGATCTATTTGGAGTGTGTGTGTGTGTGTGTGTGTGTGTAAGGAAAATAGCCAAACTCTGTGCCATGCTTGGAACCATTGGTGTGAAGGAGGGACCATTCCCTCATAAAATCAAGTCTTAAAAAACTCTACAGGTTTGCTTATCTGTAAGAGTGGATATCTGATGATCATTCATGCACATCAATCTCAAGTGCAGAAATCAATAAACTACAAGAAAAAGAGAACATTAAGGGCCCGATTGTCCTGTCTATCGGACTATATATCCTCAAATTATTAAGCCCTGTCTGTAAATCTTCAGTTTTAGATGTGCAACACTGAGGGGGAGATTAACACTTCTTGCTTACATTTGCCTGTGCAGAAAGAGTAAAAACTTCTCGAATCTCAAGGGGACATGATATCCACATTTGTAGATTTACTGCTACATATGGAAGTGCAAATAAATGCAAAATGTATGTTTTTACTTTTTCATGTGACTCACTGAGGGAGGGACTTTTTGGGTCTCTTGTGTAAAATTCTATTGTTATGTGAATACCCATAACTTTGCACTGACATTCTGTGTGCATTTTGAGTGTATGTAGCGTGCACATGTACAGTAATAGGACTCTGTGTGTGACTGGGTACTGAAGTCAGTGGGATCCATTTTGGATGTCACGTGTAACACATGACACATTATGATGAAGGCTTTACCAAAATTTGCAGGGAGACTGTTTTACCTGGGGTCACCCAGGTGGAGGGAGCATTGAGGGAGATAAAGGGTGTAGTGCCACAAGGGATTCATTACTCATATCACTACCCTGTGTGCTGGAGTGAATTGTGTAGTATTCAGCATTGCTTTGAACTTTAAAGGTACTTTATTTCCTGTAAAGACAGGCTACTGGCTAGATATTGAAGTTATTGTTTCTGTTGGTTGACTGATGAGGTCTGAGCTCATTCCACCAAATTTCCTACCCACCTGTGTCAGTGACTGTTAGTCGTCACTACTTGAGAGTCAAGTGCAAAAAGGGTTGCATTTGGCCCAGTTGGTAGACTGGACCCCAGCACACCAGTGGCAAATGACCTCAACAATCTCGGTTGGGGTCCAGTAACCCCCTTGGCCTTGTGCCCCTCTAATGGGGCCCAGGTCAGATGGGGGCAAGTGACATTCTTCAATTTCTACTTCTACTGGGAACATGTCTGTAAACTAACCTGCTGTCATCACAGTTTTTTAAGACTCACATTCAAGAAGATTGCCACTGGAGCCTCTGTTAAGTTTCTGTGACAAAGATTATGTGCAGAAAGTTTCAGCCTTTATGTGATAATATTTCAAACTGATTTATTTAGAAGCCACGTTTCTCCAACGTAAGAGGCTGGAGCCACCAATGTCTTTAAGCAGTATTAATTCATGGCAAAGAATAATAATGATCATATAATTTTTTCTTCCAAAAAGGTACAGTATAAAGTGCATATAAAAAGTGTTGGAGCTATACATTATTCCTGATGACTGACGCACATATTTTATAGTTTTTTAATGATAATATATAATCTAGTGCTTGATGAAATTGTGAAAATTTGACCGATACGTGGATCTTTACATATTGCAAACTGTAAAGATGCATCCAATGCTACTGCTAGTTTTCATTTTTTCCTATGTACTTTCATTTTTCATTTTTTGGTATTGATGTAGTGCAGCACCATGCTGCCTTCAGGGCTATTCTAAATAAGACAACTTTTAAAAATGGTAAGCAACAATGTGTTTAGTATTATTGTGGCAACCAAGGATGGCATCAAGTCTGTGCTTCCTCTTTTCTAGATTTGTGTGTAAACATATATTTAGTTTTTCTATTTCAGCATATGTAGGTGTAGCCCTTTTAAGCATTGGCATTGGCAGTTTTAGGAAGATCTGGACAAGGGTGATATGGGCAAATCTTCAAGTGCAAGTGATGAGATATGAAGCTGCAAGGATAGCTCTGTTAAGGGCATACCCACTCTTTGGGAATATCTGTGAGCAGGGCATCCCCAAGGTCCGGTCTGTACAGGATTTGAGCCTAGGGCTGATCTTAGAAGGCAGGCCCAGAGGTGAAGCATCTTGATTTTCACTTATCCCCATGAACTGATAATGTGCATTGTCACTGTGTTTTTGACATGCAGGCCACAGTGCTGTTATCATAAGTATAAAAGTGACATTTTCCACAATAGTGAAAGTACAGTGACTATAGTTATCTGTAACTGAGTCAGGTGATTAGAAGACGCTAAGGAAAATATCAGAAATTCAATATTTTAGGGTTTTAATTTAATATGGTGCTACAACATATAGATTGGCTTCTTATCTATTATTTGCAGTATTCGTAGCTCATATGTTTCCAATGACTCCTTCACATTTTGGTGTTTTGCCAGCATACTAGTGGTGATATAAACTGCTATAATGTAATATTTCACAAAAACTAATATTCACAAACACATTTTAATAATGTTGGGGAGATATTGTAAACATGAGCCACAACAAAGCTTAGGGGACAAGGCAAGAGAAAGAATCCTTGATCTTGAATAGAGTGTTCTTTCAAGTAAGAGAAACATCTTAGGACTTCCTCTGCAATGTCCATGGAAATGTTGAGGGTTTCAAGGATTTTATGTTCTACAGTAACGAAAGCTGCAGACAAGCTGAGAAGGATCAACAGAGTCATCAATGTGTAGGGATCAGAGAGCATTGCGAACAGCCAGCCTTGTAAGTCCACTGGTATTCATAAAGAAGATTGTCGTCTGTAATACAGATTTTTAATTGTAATGCACCACTGCTCTCTGACGCGAGCAGCACATGGGAGACCCACAAGAATTAATGTTAGTTTCTTTTAGGATACTTTTAACTTGATTATTCCAAAGTGTTCCACATTTCCCAATTCAAACAATCAGTGAATTCACTTTGAGAACATAGAGAAGGCAGCATTTCCAAAGTTACTCTTACAAGGGAAGATGTGGTGCCTGACTGTCTTGGTGAGAGTGTTTGGAGGAGGGTCCACTGATAACTGGATGAGTTTAGGCCTGAAATGGTATGGATGAGATCGGTGGCAGTAACAGTATCAAAGGCAAGCCATCTGGATGGGGAATTATTTAGGAGAGCCGGTCTGGTGAAGTGATGAACCAACAGTGTGTGACATATCCAATTTTATATTTCAAACTTTATTAGACAAGAAGACAAAAAAATAAAAGCATTGTGCAGATGGGGCAGCTAGAACGACTATAGGACTTGATCTCCACATAACATCATTAAATAACTGTTTAAGATTATTCATGGCAATGTCGATTTCATCTTTCGAAGGAAGGTATAGGCATTCAGAATATATTTTTTAATACATCTTTTTCCATTATTTCAGTCACTAGGAGGTAAGTAGAGAAGTAATTTGGAGCCGTAAATATTGGTATTAGTACTCAGGTAAAAACCACAATCTGTCTAGAAAGTATAATACTAGATCTAGGATACTTTTTGAATACCCTGGGGTAAAGGCTTTCCATGTAGAAAGATCTGTCCATTGGGAGACTTAGGGCCTGATTACGATGACGTTGGTACTGCCACTGAGAGCCTGTCGGTGGCGGTCCTACCGCCATCGTAATAATGTTTTCCGCCACCACATTAGGATGGGGGAAGATGGGTGGCGGTTGCAGAGACCAACTGCCACGGATCCAACGTGTTCAAGGAGCCTGTCGGACCCTCAGATGGAAATCCAATCCCTTCAATGGTGGCAGTGCCTGCCAGGCACCACCATAAGGATTATGATGTCCCCCCGCCCATTCGGCCACTTCATGCCATTTTACCCGCCATGAAAAGGCTGGCAGAAAGGGATAATGGGGGCCTGTAGCAGGCCTGCCACATAGTGCAGGGAAATGCTGAAAGTTGATTTTTTGTACTGCGGCATGTGCTACAGCCCGCAGCACATGCCGCAATACAATAGATACACTTTGCGACCAACTTGAAGGCAGTTGCATTGTAATATCAGTGGCGGGACCGCTGACAGCAAGTTTGGTGGTCCCGTCTCCAAGATGATGGTGGTTGGACATAAGTCCGACCACCATCATAATCAGTCCCTGAGTTATTTCATCTTTGACACTGAAGTAGGCTTTATTGTAGACTTCAATCCATATTTGTAAGACTTCAGTCTTTCAGTTTCAAGTTCTAAGACTGGAAAGATGAGATGCTACCTTGGTGGACCGCCTGAGCTCTATGCCCAATAAGGTGTTAGCTAAATTTAACATTAATGGTAATGGAGAAATGAATCATTTACATATTGGTGGATGGAAAAACTACATTTGGTTGAAGCTGCCTTCAATGACTGTTTTAAAATTGAAAAGTGAATGACTAATACTAACTAGAAGAAGAGCAGGGCCATTTCAGTGCTGAGCAAATTATTCCTATGTGGGCTACGTAAGAAGGAGATACTGGGTGACTGGGTGTAGTATACGTATCTCTCTCTCTCTCTATATATATATATATATATTTTTTTTATATATATATATATATATTTATATAGATAAATACTCCTTTTCAGAACAGGAATGACGACGCCATGTCTTGACAATTGGTATCAGATTTTAATCATCGGCAATGTCGGACGCGTTTCGCCTGAACCAGCAGGCTTGTTCACCAACAAAGTTTTGTAAAAAAAAACACCATTTTTAAAGCAGTGCACATGATCAGTCACATGATGAACTACAAAAGAAATGCATTAAAAGAAAGACTCGTAGTTCATTAGCTAGCCATTGGCACAACAAGAACATCCAATGTAAAAATTGATCGCCATTGCCATCCAACTGGAATCGCAATTAATTCCGCGTCTAAACGCACTACAGTATTTCAGTTTTTGTTACGTGCAGTTTGCACAACACAGCTTGAGTACAGCCCAAGTGGGCACACACTAGGAGTCTTTTTCTAAAAAATGCATTGAAAGATAGACTAATAGATCATTTACAAACGAGTTACAAAACAAGAACACACATTACGGTATTGCTCGCAATTGTACTCCAGCTGACATCACAATTAGTTCTACGTACCTACGCACAAAAAATGCTAAACAGCTAGTTATGTGCAATCTGCACATCAAGCCTTGTGTACAGCCCTTGACCTCACAGTATACGTAAAAGATGCCACATACAATCTATAATCTATCGAAAACCAACGGCAGGCAATACGTTGCTTCATGCAACTAGCTTCCATCCGCAGAGTCTGATTAGTAGCATCCCCTATGGGGAATGCTTGAGAACCAAGCATAACTGTAGTGAGCATGCAGTCAGGGAGACTGAATTAATAAAGTTGCATTCCCGCTTCAAATCTCGAGGCTATGGGGATGATTGTATCAATGCGGCTATTCACAAAGTAAAGAATATAACTAGGGAAGATATCCTTTTCAAAACCACAAGGTCTACAAAGAAAGGGAAGTACAAGGAAAATGCTCCAAACGATTGTAGAATGATAACAACTTACAATAAACAACATGGCAAAGTTAGGAACATATTGTCAAGGCATTGGCATTTAATCCGTAACGACCCTGTTTTGAATAAAATAGTATCAGCAAGACCTTTAATAACCTTCCGCAGAGCGAGATCGTTCAAACAAATGCTGCTGAGTAACATGGCACCTAAATCTATTGCTATATCTTCCAAAGCTACCTGGCTGCAACGCAAAAATGGGTTCATTAAATGCACCAAGTGCAAAGCTTGTCATCATGGCAAGAACACAGTTAAGTACACAACGGGGTGCTCGAAAATTGAAAAAAACATCAAAGGGCAATATGATTGTAAAACTACTTTTGCCGTGTATGTACTTACCTGTCCCTCTAATCTGTCTTATGTGGGCAGTACTATTCTACCTGTCCACAAACGAATTTTGCAGCATCTCCGAGCAATTAAGAATGAGGATAAGGTATACCCTGTAGCTCGGCATTTTGCAAAATATCATGATAACAATGTTCGAGGTCTTACCTACTTTGTCATTGATGCTATTGCTCCCAATATCAGAGGGGGAAATAGGGAAAAAGATCTAAGAAAATTGGAATCCCGCTATATTCTAGAACTAAATAGCAGAACCCCGACAGGCCTCAATATGGAAGAGGACCTGTTTACACATCTATAAAGATCTTTAATTTAGCCACTAGCATCATGCCTCTGCTGTTATCTTTCTGTAATCTCTTTTTATGTTAATTTTTAACATTAGTGTGTGTAATTAGATGTTTTGTTAATGTCCCACTGGTTAGCACTTTATTATATGAAATAAGATCAGTCAAGATGCGCTTTTTAGATTGTATAATTATGCACAGTGCATGCCCACATGGGCTTAAGCATGCCAGACTATTAGTAAGACTTACAATGTATGCACACTAGGGCTGTACACAAGGCTTGATGTGCAGATTGCACATACTAGCTGTTTAGCATTTTTTGTGCGTAGGTACGTAGAACTAATTGTGATGTCAGCTGGAGTACAATTGCGAGCAATACCGTAATGTGTGTTCTTGTTTTGCAACTCGTTTGTAAATGATCTATTAGTCTATCTTTCAATGCATTTTTTAGAAAAAGACTCCTAGTGTGTGCCCACTTGGGCTGTACTCAAGCTGTGTTGTGCAAACTGCACGTAACAAAAACTGAAATACTGTAGTGCGTTTAGACGCGGAATTAATTGCGATTCCAGTTGGATGGCAATGGCGATCAATTTTTACATTGGGTGTTCTTGTTGTGCCAATGGCTAGCTAATGAACTACGAGTCTTTCTTTTAATGCATTTCTTTTGTAGTTCATCATGTGACTGATCATGTGCACTGCTTTAAAAATGGTGTTTTTTTGACAAAACTTTGTTGGTGAACAAGCCTGGTGGTTCAGGCGAAACGCGTCCGACATTGCCGATGATTAAAATCTGATACCAATTGTCAAGACATGGCATCGTCATTCCTGTTCTGAAAAGGAGTATTTATCTATATTTGGGACCAGGTTTGCGAGGTCTGCTCGACGACGCACCCGCTGGTCTGGAGTGTGGTGGCTCTTCGCAAACGTTGTGAAAATATTGGTTGCCGCCGCCGCCCCCCTTTCACGTGAAGAATTTGGTGAAAATCGACACGAGGAGTACAGCCTGGTTGGAACGGCGGTCTAGTTGAGTCGGAGGACCCACGGAAGCGCCGTAACCCTAGGTGAGCAACCCTCTTGTTTTATAAGAAAACGTGAAAGGAAGCGGGGAAGTCAGCGTAAACACAACATATCCGCATGCAGTGAGCAACGCGGACGCTGACGGTTCTTGACGAAGTGATTCTTGGATTTAATCATGTCGGCTGCAGAGATGCAAGAAAGAGAAACAGCAGCATTATCAATCTTTGACGATAATCAACAAGTCAGGAAGAAGGGCAAGCCCACAGGCGGCCAGGTTAACGATGACAAAGTTTCGGATGTAATGGCTAGACTTAAACGCTTGGAAAAACTTAAACGTGGAGAATTATCGAAATGGTGGGAAGCCAAATCCCTCCAAAGATACTTGGAAGTCAGAAGAATTCCGAGAGGGCTGAGAATCCTGGTGGCTCCTACTTATGAGGACCCAAACCCCAATATGTTGGCCGAATGGGCAGAGAACAACCAAGAATCTTCGCGTCGTATGCTTGCGATACTAATTAAATATGCTGATATAGACCGTACCAAGATTGTGGAGGAAATTGACCAAATAACAGAAATGTTAAACAAAGAAGTAGATCAAGAATCAATTTTGAAATTCAAGAAAGACATGATGGAACGGTTGCGTAAACTAGAAACTACTATCAGGGAACGCAAAGCCGAAAAGTTTCTGCGTGACAAAGGCGATTACGAGAGAGGCCAGATATATACGTTCGCCCAAAAAAAAAATTTTGAAAGTGTCCGCAGACAAAAGCTCAACCCGGAGCCTGGCCAATGCAATGAAATACAATCAGGCTTGAGCAGCCTTCCTAGCTCAGAGGTTGAGACATCAGCAGATGAGGGGGCAAGCAGTAATTTGGGCACAAAAATACCCTCGGTGATAGAAGAGTTCGGTTTTTTACAAGACGAGCGGAGGTTTAACCTCCGACCAAGAACATCAGCAAACTATGGAGGTCAAAGAAGGGGAAGAGGCAGAGGAAACAGAGGCGGAAGGGGGCCAAGCAACGCCATTTCAGATGGGAAGAGAAAGTAATGAATGAGTCACACAATACAAATCAGGCAGCAGTGATTAATTTAACATCTATTCCCCTATCTGAAAAAGAACAAAAGATCTTGCAATTAGGTTTGTCCTTCTGCCCACCACAAGAATTCGACTATGTGTCTACTAGGATTGACACGTTTAAGTACACACGCATGTTAAAACTGAAAAAGCATTTTGCGTCAGACTTTGGCAAGTATAAAGCAAAAGTAAAAAATAGTATCAGCAAGACCTTTAATAACCTTCCGCAGAGCGAGATCGTTCAAACAAATGCTGGTGAGTAACATGGCACCTAAATCTATTGCTATATCTTCCAAAGCTACCTGGCTGCAACGCAAAAATGGGTTCATTAAATGCACCAAGTGCAAAGCTTGTCATCATGGCAAGAACACAGTTAAGTACACAACGGGGTGCTCGAAAATTGAAAAAAACATCAAAGGGCAATATGATTGTAAAACTACTTTTGCCGTGTATGTACTTACCTGTCCCTGTAATCTGTCTTATGTGGGCAGTACTATTCTACCTGTCCACAAACGAATTGTGCAGCATCTCCGAGCAATTAAGAATGAGGATAAGGTATACCCTGTAGCTCGGCATTTTGCAAAAGATCATGATAACAATGTTCGAGGTCTTACCTACTTTGTCATTGATGCTATTGCTCCCAATATCAGAGGGGAAAATAGGGAAAAAGATCTAAGAAAATTGGAATCCCGCTATATTCTAGAACTAAATAGCAGAACCCAGACAGGCCTCAATATGGAAGAGGACCTGTTTACACATCTATAAAGATATTTAATTTAGCCACTAGCATCATGCCTCTGCTGTTATCTTTCTGTAATCTCTTTTTATGTTAATTTTTAACATTAGTGTGTGTAATTAGATGTTTTGTTAATGTCCCACTGGTTAGCACTTTATTATATGAAATAAGATCAGTCAAGATGCGCTTTTTAGATTGTATAATTATGCACAGTGCATGCCCACATGGGCTTAAGCATGCCAGACTATTAGTAAGACTTACAATGTATGCCCACTAGGGCTGTACACAAGGCTTGATGTGCAGATTGCACATAACTAGCTGTTTAGCATTTTTTGTGCGTTGGTACGTAGAACTAATTGTGATGTCAGCTGGAGTACAATTGCGAGCAATACCGTAATGTGTGTTCTTGTTTTGCAACTCGTTTGTAAATGATCTATTAGTCTATCTTTCAATGCATTTTTTAGAAAAAGACTCCTAGTGTGTGCCCACTTGGGCTGTACTCAAGCTGTGTTGTGCAAACTGCACGTAACAAAAACTGAAATACTGTAGTGCGTTTAGACGCGGAATTAATTGCGATTCCAGTTGGATGGCAATGGCGATCAATTTTTACATTGGGTGTTCTTGTTGTGCCAATGGCTAGCTAATGAACTACGAGTCTTTCTTTTAATGCATTTCTTTTGTAGTTCATCATGTGACTGATCATGTGCACTGCTTTAAAAATGGTGTTTTTTTGACAAAACTTTGTTGGTGAACAAGCCTGCTGGTTCAGGCGAAATGCGTCCAACATTGCCGATGATTAAAATCTGATACCAATTGTCAAGACATGGCGTCGTCATTCCTGTTCTGAAAAGGAGTATTTATCTATATTTGGGACCCGGTTTGCGAGGTCTGCTCGACGACGCACCCGCTGGTCTGGAGTGCGGTGGCTGTTCGCAAACGTTGTGAAAATATATATTTATATATGTATATATTACCTACTGGCGGTCGCCAGTAGGTAGTTATAGTTAGGACCGTGTTTCCATAGGAAATCCGCAACATTCTATTTTGAATAACTTTGGCGCCGATTGACGAATCCTCGCGAAATTTTCAAAATAGGTGGGGCGCTCTGCTCCGCTCCTTCCCTGAAAGTCTCGGGGGGATTCGTCAAGTGGGGGCTGAGAAAAAGGGGGGGTCCCAAAACGCGTTTTCCCCATGCATTTTTCCATAGGACCTTTAGTCCAAGCTGCAGCCAGAATGGCTGAACAGAATTACTTGAAATTTGGCAAAGAGGTAGTCCTCAGGTCAGGGATGTGCCTTTTGTAGGTCTGGTGTAAATGTGTTCAGTATTTGCTGAGAAAATAGCATTTGAATCAATATATATATCTATAGGCGCGCTCCGAGCGCGTACCGTAAGCTTACCGTACGCGCACGCTGCCATACGCAAGCTCAATTCTGATTGGTGGTTACATGACTGTAAACATTCGAATCGGCCGAAATGAGGAAGTGTCGGCCTCCATTTTGTGTGCCTCACACTGATAAAAAAAAGGAGGAGAACGTGGAAAGGGGGCAACGAAGAGAGTTGCAGACCCCCTAGCGTTTGTCAGGGGGTCCAAGAAGGCCATAAAAGTATGAAAAATACATTTAATTTTTTTTTTTTTAAAACCACGGGGTGCGCGTACGGTAAGCTTACTGTACGCGTACGGTAGAAAAAAAAAATAAAAGAAGAAAAAAACAATTTTAAGTGTTTAGATATTAGGGGGCTCTAAAAAGAGCCGTTGTGTTCATTGAGTGTTTTTTGGTACCTACAAGTAAGTACCGATGCAGAGTCTAAAGTTCAAGAGGAAGACTCTGTTCCCTTCATCATTGAAATGTACACCGTCTCCTCTATAAATGTCTTGCATGTTGAAACGCAAGTTGTTGTGGTATATAGAACCCATACCATAGTCTCTGAGGAAAGCAGAAACAGATTTGTTGACGTGCTTTCTTGCTTTGTCAATTTGCGGACAAAATTGGTTGGACCAGTTCCACTTTTGCCTTTGGTATATGTTAGAATATACAAAGGCAGAATGAGGAAAAAGCGACATCAATTGCACAAAGGTGTCCTTAATAAGCATTTTCAGACCTACACCAGTTAAAGTGCCTAGGTCATTTCCACCACAGTGCACAATAATAAGGTTAGGCTGTGGGAGATGCAGAAAGGTTTTCACTAAAGGCATTAATTGGTGCCACTTTAACCCTCTCTGACCAATCCATTTAATGTCTACATTTGGCAAAGCAAGGTCTCTCACCATACCTCTTTTTTCTGCAAATTTTTCACTCCAGAAGACATAGCTGTGACCTACAATCCACACTGTGAACATCTTTGAAGGAGATCTGGATGCACTCTGAAGGTGTCTTTCAGTAGAATGGCAATATGAAATGAAAGACAGTTTGAAAATGGAGGCATACATATTTTTTTAAAATAAAAAGAACTCATTGGCTGTTTCACACCATTCTACACTAAAAACTAGGCTGTATGTGTACATTTTTAGAAGCATGTTTTGTATTGGTTCAGAAAATTGTGTTCCCACAGAAGAATAGTTTGGATTTGACAGGTGAAGCACTCTTGGTCTTTCGATTTGAAACATTGTGTGGTGAACTTCTGACCTCTCTCCTCACAGCAGTGTTCCATGAGCTGTTGCTATGGTAGGAGGCAGAAGACAAGTTGGGGGAAGGGTACATTTTGAAAAGTGTTGAAGTTTTCAACCAATAGAAATGTATGATTTCTTTTGAAAAAAAGTTGGAAGCACAGAAATTTGTAATTAACATGTATATGTGTGAAAAAAGAGAGGGAAACATTGCCATTAATTGGTTCTGCTCAGAGGAGAGAGGTGTACAGCTCTGATATTCTGACTGTGATAGTCTGCTGTTTGAGTGCCACATTTCTTTCTCAACTAACTAATTTTAAAGGTGAGTTATGAGTTTGAGAGGGGATGCATGTGGTGAATTTTGCATGAGTCTATGAGCACAGAGGAATTGCTGTCAGAGATGTATTTCGTGTTTCTCTGGTTCTTTTGAGAAGTAACCATGCATATGTCTCTTGCAACTGAAAATACACAGTCTGCATAAGCAGACTGTTAGCACACACCCAGCAGTTTATCCTGTAGAATCAGGCTGAGTATTCACAAGTGAATGGTGTTTCATGGAAGCAGTGAGTAACGCTAATACATTCAACATCACTAAGGCTGATTTCTTTTGCTGGAGTGTAGTCAGTCACCAAGGTCACACATGTTCATGGTCTGAAAAAGCTGTTTGCACATGTGCTGTTTTCTGTGTCTGAAAACTGTAATGAAAATGTATGCGACTGTTAGAGTAATTAACGCTTGCAGGAAAAAACAGTATTAAGTGTGCTTAGAAATTGGCAAGTAAATTTCATTTTCTGCGTAAAATCACAGCATGAGTCTGTGAGTATAGTGGAATTGCTGTCAGAGATGTATTTCGTGTCTCTCTGGTTCTTTTGGGAAGTAACCATGCGTATGTCTCTTGCAACTGAAAATACACAGTCTGCATAAGCAGACTGTTAGCACACACCCAGCAGTTTATCCTGTAGAATCATGCTGAGTATTCACAAGTGACTGGTGTTTCAGGTAGCAGTGAGTAACGCTAATACATTCAACATCACTAAGGCTGATTTCTTTTGCTGGAGTGTAGTCAGTCACCAAGGTCACACATGTTCATGGTCTGAAAAAGCTGTTTGGACATGTGCTGTTTTCTGTGTCTGAAAACTGTAATGAAAATGTATGCGACTGTAAGAGTAATTAGCGCTTGCAGGAAAAAACAGTACTAAGTGTGCTTAGAAATTGGCAAGCAAATTTCATTTTCTGCCTAAAAACAGAGAAAACAGTAGTAAGTGTGCTTTGAAATTGGCAAGCAAATTTCATTTTCCGCGTAAAATCACAGCATGAGTCTGTGAGCATAGAGGAATTGCTGTCAGAGATGTATTTCGTGTCTCTCTGGTTCTTTTGGGAAGTAACCATGCGTATGTCTCTTGCAACTGAAAATACACAGTCTGCATGAGCAGACTGTTAGCACACACCCAGCAGTTTATCCTGTAGAATCATGCTGAGTATTCACAAGTGACTGGTGTTTTATGGAAGCAGTGAGTAACGCTAATACATTCAACATCACTAAGGCTGATTTCTTTTGCTGGAGTGTAGTCAGTCACCAAGGTCACACATGTTCTTGGTCTGAAAAAGCTGTTTGCACATGTGCTGTTTTCTGTGTCTGAAAACTGTAAATGAAAATGTATGCGACTGTTAGAGTAATTAACGCTTGCAGGAAAAAACAGTACTAAGTGTGCTTAGAAATTGGCAAGCAAATTTCATTTTCTGCCTAAAAACACAGAAAACAGTAGTAAGTGTGCTTTGAAATGGGCAAGCAAATTTCATTTTCCGTGTAAAATCACAGCATGAGTCTGTGAGTATAGTGGAATTGCTGTCAGAGATGTATTTCGTGTCTCTCTGGTTCTTTTGGGAAGTAACCATGCATATGTCTCTTGCAACTGAAAATACACAGTCTGCATAAGCAGACTGTTAGCACACACCCAGCAGTTTATCCTGTAGAATCATACTGAGTATTCACAAGTGACTGGTGTTTCATGGAAGCAGTGAGTAACGCTAATACATTCAACATCACTAAGGCTGATTTCTTTTGCTGGAGTGTAGTCAGTCACCAAGGTCACACATGTTCATGGTCAGAAAAAGCTGTTTGCACATGTGCTGTTTTATGTGTCTGAACACTGTAATGAAAATGTATGCGACTGTTAGAGTAATAAACGCTTGCAGGAAAAAACAGTACTAAGTGTGCTTAGAAATTGGCAAGCAAATTTCATTTTCTGCGTAACAACACAGAAAACAGTAGTAAGTGTGCTTAGAAATTGGCAAGCAAATTTCATTTTCTGCGTAAAATCACAGCATGAGTCTGTGAGCATAGTGGAATTGCTGTCAGAGATGTATTTCGTGTCTCTCTGGTTCTTTCAGAGAAGAGTGATGTCCAATTTGCTAAAGGATGTGAAAAAATATAAGAAAAGAGCAAAACTTTTAAAGAGAAAAAAAGATATTGAAGCCATTGTAGCAAAGGCTTTAGATTTAAAAAGAAAACTATTCATTTTAATTTTGAACAGGATGCATACATTAGAAAAAATAGTTAATGTAATGAAGTCACAAAGCAAAAAGAAAAGAGTAGTAAAAAGAAATAACTTTTGTAAAGTGTTTTTAGGAGAATGGATGCATAGTTCAAGTACTGAACCATTTTTTAATGAAGAGAGTTATCTTCAAAGTAATAGTTTGCTGCATGCAGTTGACACCAGTGGTCGAGCATATGAAGTTAAGGATGGTTGTATAATGGAAAAGGAGAAAATGGTTCCAAGAAATGAGGAAGAAGTGATTGCAGATGAGGTTATGGGGAGACGTCCTAAAGCCCCAGTGTATACTTGGAATTGTAGTAGTATTTGTACTTTGCGACAGGAATCTATTGATAAATTACGTGAGTTTTTAAGAGAATATAGTAAAAAGAGTGTTAAACAGAAGATTAAGGTGCTTCAGGGACTAGATCCATGCAGATTGAGAGAGAATACTGGTTTGCATGGTCACTCTCTGGCTTGTTTATCTAGGAAAGTTTGTCAAAGTGTTTTTCACCATTTTAGGATGCTGGCAGTTCATCATACTGAAATTAGGAAATTTGTGAGAACATTGTATTTTGCTAAAAGTCCAGCACTAAAGTTAAATGAGTTGAATAAGTCTCTGTTTCGTGGATCTGTATCAGATGTTGAGAAGGTTACTGATGAGATTCAGTTTTGTTACTTTGGGCCAGAACAAGAAAGTGCAGGGAATGACACAGTTATTGAGGAAAATGTGGAAGAGAATGTAGAACCCTCCGTAAATAAGAAATTTGAAGATCAAATTACAAAATTTGCTATCATCTCTAATGAAAGACCAAATATTACTTGTATTTGTTGCCGGAGAAGCCATTACAAAATCCAAACAAGGAATGTTGGTCTCTACAAAAAAAGTGAAGAAGAAGATAATTATAAGTGGAAGGATTTTGCAACATATATATTTCTTGAAAATTGTTTTGATTTGGGTGAAGATCATCGTATTTGTAAATACTGTTACAACAAGTTGGAAGAAAATAAAATGCCAGCTAGAGCTGTACATAATAATTTAGAATTGGTTGAAGTTCCTGCAGAACTTTCTGATTTAAATACGTATGAGTCTATACTCATTCAATGTGTTCATCCGTTCCAGACCATAGTATGTATGGAGCCAAAAACAGGCAAATTACCACCTTCAGATTTACAGAGAGGTTTAAAAGGAAGAGTTGTCTATTTGCCGTTGGATTTGAAAAAATAATATGGAAACTATTGATACAGATACTTTGGAAACTGAACCATTAGTTATTCTGGTTAATGGTGTACCTACAAAGAATAAGAAAATTTGGCAGGAGCTGGTAGATGTACGGAAAGTACAAAGAGCAAATTTATATTTGAAAAGGAATAATAAATGGTATGAAGCCATTTATATGGATGAAGATGAAGAAGATTTAGTAGGAGACACAGACACACCAACTGGGCAAATTGAAAAAGTTGACAAGTCAAAAGAAGAAGAAATTTATGAACATTTCAGCATACATCCTCTTCATTCAAAAGAAGTAATGGCAAACACCATTGATCTGTTTCAAATGAAAAAAGCACAAGGAACTCCTGTGAGTGTATGGGAGGAGAGTTTGGAAGCTCGATGTTTTCCCCAGCTGTTTCCTACAGGAGAAGGTGGACGATATGATGAACGTCCAGTCCAGATTTCTGCTTCTGAGTATCGGACTACAAGATTATATGCAGAAGATCCCAGATTTCGTCAAAGTATTCCTTATTTGTTCCATCTGTTATTTGAAAGTGACTTGTCTGCACTATCTTATGCAGTAAATCACATTTTAAAAAGTGGAACACATCTACATAATGTGTCTGCTAAGGATTTTATGAACAAAGTGCAGCAGCAAGATGATCATTTGGAATCACAATTGATCAATCTGATGGCTTGTCAGCGTGGGACGAATGACTATTGGTACAGACGCCATGGAGAATTGAAATGTATGTTACGGAATTTAGGAACTCCAACATGGTTCCTAACCCTAAGCTGTGCCGAATACGCTTGGGATGATTTACTGGATTTTCTACGAGAGGCAAATTCAAACATTAAAAACATCGAATACAAGACAGCAGGAGAATTGTGCTCATTGGATCCGGTTAATGTTTGCAGATATTTCAATCATAGATTTGAGGCTATGATGTCCTTTATCTGCAACAAAAAAAATCCACCACTTGGAGAAGTTGTGGATTTCTTTTGGAGAAAAGAGTACCAAGCAAGAGGTGCTCCTCACATTCATATGCTGTTGTGGATCAAGGATGCTCCAAAATTTGGAACAGATGCTGATGAAGCAGTGTTATCTTTCATTGAAGAATATGCAACATGTGCTATACCTAAAAGCACAGAAGAGAAAAAGTTAAAAGAGCAAGTTTTACGTTTCCAAAGTCATCGCTGTGGAAAATACTGTCGACGGAAGTACAAGACCAAAGATAAATTCTACACAAAATGTCGATTTGGATTTCCAAGACCTGTTCTTTCAAAAGGAAGAGTCAACAGTTTTATGTCAGCTGTGCGACATACTATTACAAGAAAATCTCCCAAAAATACGTACAACCTGAGAAGAAAAGAAGAGTCAAAATATATAAATGACTACAACCCAGTCATTTTATCCATGTGGAATGCTAACATGGATATTCAGTATGTGGCAGACAATTCTATTGCTGTTGCTCGGTATGTCACATCGTACATTACTAAATATGAGAAAACAGAATTGAAGGAAATGTGGGAAGAGATTTCTCACGAAAAGACTGTCAGTAAGAAGCTGTACAGTTTCAGTTTGAAGATGTTAACGCATCGAGAAATTGGATCCTACGAATGTTCAGATAGGTTATCATCTGCAAGTCTTTACTCGAAATCCAGAAGAATAATTTGGGTCAGTTTAGGCCTTGCAGGAATGCGAAATCGGGTACTGAAATCTGTTGGAGAAATTGAATATTTGGCCGAGAACGACCCAGAAAGTACAGATATTTTGAAAACAAACATGTTGGACACATATTACCCAAAAAGAAGTCATCATCTTGAGAACATGTGTCTCTATGAAGTGCTGCAGAACTACATTTTTTCACGGAAAGCCACAGAAGACATCAACAATGGAAAATATAAAGTCATTGGTGAGGAAGGATGTTTAGTGAAGCAAACAAAAGGAAGTTTGATTAATCACAGGAAGCTGAGTTGTGACACTACTGACAAAAAGGAATTTTACTACTTGGCACTTTTACAGTTGTTTAAACCATGGCGTTCAGAGGACGAACTACTTGGAGAATCTCAAAGCTATGAGGATTCATTTAATGCATGTAAAGATACCATTGAATGCAGTATTTTCAGGAATTATGTCCAAATGTTAAACAAAGAAATTGAACAGGAAGCTACAATTGCAGCTGAAGTAGCTAGAGACAGTTCTCAAGACAGCCAAAGTTCTGAAACACTCAGTCAAGATCCCCTAGGACAACCAATCGTAGAAAATGAAGCTGCAATAGCCATGACTGAAGTGGAAACGGCTATGAATCAAGCAAAGGAAGATTTAATAGAATTACCAGATTTGGAACAACAACTGAATGAAGAACAACGACAAATTTATGAAGAAGTCAGAAAAAAAATTGATCACGGATTACTACATGAAAATAAAGAGTGCACATGCACAGCATTTGAACCAATTAGGTTGTATGTGAGTGGACAAGCTGGAACTGGGAAAAGTTTCTTAATTAAAGTCATCAGAAGCTACCTACAGCAAAAAACTGATTCAACTTTATCTTGTGTTGTTACTGCTCCAACTGGGTTAGCAGCATATAATATAAAAGGAATTACTCTCCATCGCTTGCTAATGTTACCAGTGGAGCATGAGAACAAAATAGAATATCACAATCTAACTGGCGAAGCATGTTTCGAAGTTTCAAGAGTGTTGAAGAAGATGCAAGTTCTCATTATTGATGAGGTAAGCATGGTATCAAACTTAATGCTTGCCTTTGTGCATTTAAGAATGCAGCAAATTCTAAAAAGAGACTATGACGTGCTATTTAGTGGAAAACATGTTATAGTTTTTGGGGATCTACTGCAGCTCACTCCAGTTAAAGGACAACCAGTGTTTAATACTGCGACACATGAGGACACGAAGAAGTCATTAGGAAGCATTGGTAATGCGAATATTTGGTCATTCTTTGAGTACAAAGAACTCACTACCAATATGAGGCAAGCAAATGATGAAGAATATGGAAGTATTCTGAAACATATCAGAATTGGACTACTCACAGAAGTAGGCAGAAAAGCAATACAGAGTCGGTTGCTACATAATTTATTTCCAAATGAGGAAATAGTTGCAGAGAAAATATACAAGAACATTGCAGAAAAAAATACTGTAATCTGCTTAATGCCAACACTACGTGAATGCTCGATATTCAATGAGGAACTTTTGAAATTGGAAAAGGAAGAGATTAAGAAAATGGAAGCAGTGGACAAAATCCAACCTGAAAGAATTACTATTACATTAACAGGCGAACTGAAAAATAAATTGGATTCTCTAGAGAAGAACATTTCGAAAACAGCTGGATTAGAAAATCTATATCTTTGCATGAACTGTCGAGTATTTCTAAGGAGAAATTTGGATGTTGAAAAAGGTTTAGTGAATGGAGCTATGGGTAAAGTTGTGGGTTTTGTTAACTACCAGAAAAAAGACGGAATTGAGTTTTTAAAAATAAAATTTGATCAGATTGAAGAGGTAAAAGACATTAGTCGTTGTTCAGTCCGTTTTTTGCTTGTGAAAGACTTATATGTACGTAGGAAGCAGTTTCCATTTTCTCTAGCATATGCTGTAACTATTCACAAGTGTCAAGGATTAACTGTTGATAATGCATTTGTAAACATTGGATCTACTGTGTTCAAAGAAGGTATGGCATATGTTGCTTTGTCACGAGTGAAAACATTATCTGGTTTATTCATGATAGACTTTGATGACTCAAAAGTTAGTGCTGATGCAAATTGTGTTAAGGAGTACAATAGATTAAGAAGAACCTATGCTCCTCATTTAGGTCAGTATCCTGTGTTGGAGAAACGTGTTGTTTGTCGGAAAAGGAGATTTGAGAATATCTGTAATGAGGATGTAGAGAAGAGAAAACAAAAAGAGAGTCATGTGATTGCAAGCAAAAAGAAAAAGGACAATGTTGAACAGGTTGTTGGTTTCCATTTTGAAAATAGCTCTGGTGTCAACTGCTATGCAAATGTAGTGCTGAATGTTGTATTTTATCTTGAAAGTTTGCAAGAGCAGGTAATAGAAAATCATGAAAAAAGATTCTGTTCTGTGCTAAGTCTTCTTTATGAGAAACTGAGTGTTGATAAAGCAAAAATAGAAAGTGCGAATGAAATTAGAAATCTATTAGATGTTTGTTCAGGACGAACACAGTTTTCACAAAATGTCCAGCAAGATGCACAGGAATTCTTGATGTACATTCTTTTGGTACTTGAAGATGAAGGGGTAGAAATAGAAAATATGTTTGGTCTCTCTTATAAATGGGAACATAGTTGTGAAAACTGTTTCTACACATGCAGCTCTAATGTTGATTCAGAAAGGTTTATCTATTTAACATTGCCAGAGACTAAATCAGTGACTTTTAGTAAATTAGTTAAAGATGCCAATCACAACATGGAATGTTCGAAATGTAAATCAGACATGTTTTCATCGTTATTTTTAAAGAAATATGGACAGTATGTTATTTTAATGATGCAACGTTGTAGAGCTGATGGAACAAAATTGGACACTTTAATAAAGAAATTTACAGGACAGCAATTATCAATTTCTGGCAAAACTTTTGTAACAGTTGCAATAATTTTCCATGATGGGCCTTTTGTAACTTCTGGTCATTACACAGTGTTTCTTAAATGTGAAAAAGGCTGGACACTGTGTCATGATTCTGAATTGGTTTTCAAGCAACGTTTGCCTTTTGATTTAGCAAATTCCTATTTAATTTTTCTGAAACCAAAATTTTAGAAAGAAATTGCAACATCTGTAGAAAACATTATTACAATTTAATTGGATTACCATCGGAAATGTCATAAAAAATTATTATAAAAATTACCATTTGGCCTTACGGAAAGGTAATAATTTGCATTGTGGACTTCTTTGACACAAATTATTTTGGTGATTATGCTTATGCAACAGAATTTTCTGACGATATTTACTGAAATTAGTGATTGTTCTTACGTGAGATTTATATTGCAAATGTTTCATTTCCATTACGGTATGTTTTAGTGAGAAGAGATTCTGGGCTTTTTTTAAACAATCTTTCTGATTGTTTTTTTTTTTGCCCGCTGTTAAGTG
Source organism: Triturus cristatus (assembly GCF_964204655.1). Classification (NCBI taxonomy): domain Eukaryota; kingdom Metazoa; phylum Chordata; class Amphibia; order Caudata; family Salamandridae; genus Triturus; species Triturus cristatus. Next base: position 389,212,956 of record NC_140588.1, read on the forward strand.
ATGAATGCAATTGCTTTTACGATTTACAGTAAAATGCAATATATTCTGAAAACAGCACAAAAAGGGCAAAAATATGTTTGATGAAAAATGAAAATATGTGCACTGTATTCTAAAAAGTATTGTTAAATATTAATACCTTTTTCTTTTTTTACAGATTGAGAAAGGAAAAATATAAAAATAAACTTCTTTACAGCAAGTAAAATAAATCACTTATTTTTCTTTTAGTTATTTTCTTTGTCAGGTGTGAAATTTCTGGAATTATCACACATTTACTAAGCTCACTTTTTTTCACTACTCTTCTCTATGCTTTTTTCATTTCTGTAGTAGTCCCTCATGGACCTTGTAGGTTGATTACATTTTTTGGGTTTTAAAAAAAAAAAAAAAAAAAAAAAAAATGCGCGGTAAAAAAATAAAATAAAAAAGTCATTTAAAAATTTTAAAAAAAAGTTAAGAAGTAAGGTTGGCTCTTAAAAGAACCGTAGTCTTCATAAAGGGAAAGAGGAAAGAAAGAATGGGAATACTAACAAGGACCACAGATGTGCTGGTCTATCCTATTGTTTATGAGGGAAACACTGGTCTCCGCATGAACAATTAGGCCATGACATCTTGTGCACCTCATTGCAACCCTCCCAAAACGAGGGTTTATATCCAGAGGAGCAGAAAAGGGTGATGCTCCCACCGCAGAGGAAGTGCTCGGCTGAGCTGCCGAAGATGTACTCGGCTGAGCATCTGCAGGTGTGCTTGGGTGACTTACTGGAGATGTTTCTCCAGTATGTCTAGCATAAGTCCTGGGATGTTTATCCTTAATGTGTCTAACCATAGAGTGATTTCCAAAGGAATACTTCTTCCTAGGATTCCCTCTAGATAAGACACGCTCACAAAGTGAGCAGGTGACTAAAGGAGCATTTACCTTTTTCTGCCCCTCTGGATAGGTGAAATATTCCCATACAAAAGAAGTCTTTTGTTTCCTCCTTCTCTCTCTGATGATGCTGCTACCTGGCTCACTCTCAGAAGAGGACTGCTGTTCTGCCATCGTATCACAAAGACAACTCAGCTCCTTCTCCTAAGGGATCACAAGCAGAAATGAGGGGAATGGGTGTGGTGTAGGAGAGTTCTAGAACTGAAAGTAGTTTAAACCAATCAAAAGTGCTGTTTCTTGATCACATGACCAACCGCGCGCGTACGTTACGCTTACGGAGCGCTTACGGAGCGCTTACGGTAAAAGTACGCATGCACGTATAAAAGACACGCGCATGCGCGCATGCGCATAACAGGCACGCTCCAACACTTCCGCGTAACGTGCGCGTGTAACGTATGCGCTTACGCGTCACGTACGCAGTACGGACGTCTACGTAAATTGTGTAACCATACGCAAACAGAGTCGAAATTTTACGTACATAAAGCAAAACGTGCGCTTACGGTAAGCTTACCGTACGCGCACGTAAAAAAAAAATTTAAAAAAAAAAAAAATGGAAAAAAAGATTCACTATGTTATACTACTATATCTTACCTGTTTGGTTAAAACAAAGGAGAAAAATTATATATTGCAGAATTTTTTAAATTTTACCATAGTGTTTAAAGAGAATATAAAGTAAAAAAAAAAGATGTAAAAAACCTTGCAAAAAGAAAAAAAAAAAAAATTTCACACACGTTAAATATAAGAATTAGCATTTAAAAAACCATACAAATTCACTGAAAAAACCATGGGTTTCACACACGTTATAGTTGGGAATTAGCATTTTAAAAACCTTGCAAATTCACTGAAAAAACCATAGGTTTCACACATGTCATAGTTAGCTGGACATTTCACTCGTAAAAAACCAATGAAATTCCCCCGTTATAGTTAGTTAAGCTAACTATAACTCGCGCACCCGCAATCCACTGCTGATGACATCACATATAACATCACTCATGACATGGTCACTGACATCACTCATGACATCACTGATGACATCTCAAATGACATCACTGATGACATCACTGATGACATCATCCTTGTGATAGAGTGGCAGACCTCCTCTCACCCTAATATAACCTTTGATACACACATTCAAAAATAGAGAGTAAAAAAAAAAAATATTGGAAATTCCAATAACAGTTTCAACAATCTCTTCTGAAATTCTAAGATCCACATACACATCTACTCATTCACCAACAGTCCTATACAGTCACTCATACATGTACTCACTCATATGTACTCATACACCTGTACATCCTGTTACACAATGCCACTCATCCATAGAGTTACTCACACACATAGTCACTCATGCTAATAAAGAATCAAACATCCATTTACCTTCATATACAGTTATACACACACCACCACACTTACTTCTATGGAAATTTACACATACTTAGTCTTTTAAACAATCACTTAAAGAAACACATACTTATTGATACAGGAACTCTTCCAATCTCTCACTATCACATATACTCACTTATATACACCAATAGTCACATATACTAGTTTAAAACATAAGTAGTTACTCATGGAGACACTATTGAGACAGTCATTCACTCACTAACACACCCATACACACACTCATCCACCCATACAGTCCTGCACACATGCTGCCTTCAACACATACAGTGAGTGAAACATTCATGCACCTATGCACTACGTAATACCCCCCACCAAACCATGCAGACTGTCAGACTAATACTCAAAAAACCAACTAATAACCTATATAGACACCCATGTAGCTACTCACCAACCCATGCAGCCACTTATACACAAAGTGAGAGACTGATACAGATATTTACATATTTAAACATTACTCACTAAGCCATGTTTTCACTTTGATACTCTTTATCAGTCAGTTTCAAAAAATTATTTTTCAAAAAAAATCATCCATTTAGACACTTATATACCCATTTATTCTTCCATCGACCTTGAGATATACATATATAAAACATATTTAATTTTCAGAAAAACACACATTCACTGGATGATGTCATCAGTGATGTCATTTGAGATGTCATTTGAGATGTCATCAGTGATGTCATGAGTGATGTCAGTGACCATGTCATGAGTGATGTTATATGTGACGTCATCAGCAGTGGATTGCGGGTGCGCGAGTTATAGTTAGCTTAACTAACTATAACGGGGGAATTTCATTGGTTTTTTACGAGTGAAATGTCCAGCTAACTATGACATGTGTGAAACCTATGGTTTTTTCAGTGAATTTGCAAGGTTTTTAAAATGCTAATTCCTAACTATAACGTGTGTGAAACCCATGGTTTTTTCAATGAATATATATATATATATATATATTCATATATTTTACAAACCAAACTTACATTACACAAGCATTTGAAATTCTAAAGTTATAATATCCTAAATTTCTAATGTACACACCTCATTTAAATTACTATAACTTTATTTCTTCTTAGTATACACACCAAACAAAAACCATACAAAAAATAGAAATTGCAAAGTTACAGTTATACCTTAAATCTATAATTTATGCACCACCTTCACAATATTATAACTAGCACTACTCCATACACACTGTTTTCAGCTCGTTAGCCACACAACAGTAACTATAGCTTACATCTCTACCATGCACTGTCTTCTCATAAATATTGGGATTTGAAATTTCATAAGTTGATATAAATGCTATCATTGCAAATGGTATAAATGATGTAATATGAAAGGTTATAAGCAGTGCACAAATTATACATTTAGATATAACTGTAACTTTAAAATCTTTTTTTGTGTACTTTACGTTTTGTTTGTAAAGAAACAAGAAATAAAGTTATAGTAATTTAAATGCAGTGCGTAGATTAGAAATGTAAACTATAATTATAACTTTTGAATTTCTAATGTTTGTGTCATTTATGTTTGGTTTGCATATAAAGAATATACAGAATAAAGAAAGTGTTCCTTATTATAACTAAGTATTAGCCTTGTTTTTTAGGTCTGTCTGTCTGTCTGCCCGTCTGTCCGTCTGTCCGCCTGTCTGTTGTCTGTCTGTTTATCCTTCTGTCTATCTGTCTATCTATCTTTCTATAAAGAGAGAGAGAGAGAGACTCTCTCTCTTTACCTATTGTTACCATTCTGCACAGAATATTCTAAATAAATAGTTGTCTACCAAAGACTGATGTTTGATCATAGCTGGTTGGCCACAGGGAAGGAAAAAGATGTATGGAGTCTGATATGCCATTATTGAAGAATAAATGTGAGATTTGGCAAATAATCCATAGTTTGGAAGTTGAATCTGTGGAGGCGAAGGGGGTGAAACTATGAACACTTGAAAATATCATTCTGGCCTGGACAAGGATCTGCACATCTGGACACAGGTCAGTAATTCCTTACATAAAGCTTAGTGCACTGTACGTAAGGCTTATTCACAAAGTATGGGGAATGAGATGTGTCCAATAGATGCAGGAATTGGTGGTTCACCTGGCTATGTGGCTGTAATATGCGGAGGACAATGCTGTAGGCTGTCTTTTGCGACCAGACAAATAAATGCTGCAGTCCTAGATTGTGAAGTTTCATATTTAAAAGCTATTGTAATGCTGTTAATTAATTTTATGTTATGGTATGTTAATACACCTAAATGGGTTTTTTGCGCTGGGGCTACAGTAAATGGTCCTAGATGTGTTAAAGATAGCAAAAGAAGAGTCAGGATTTGAGTCTCTTTGTAAGGTCGGGAGATGGCTAATGAGTCAAAGATGGAGAGGCAAAATATTTCAACATATCAAAACAAGGGTGGAGCAGTCACATCTCCCCTCTCACTGGTTGTGGAATCCAGGAGTCTACAGAAAGCAGAAGCCCAGAGATATTAGACTTTTTCCTGACTGATAAAGTTGAGTTTTTTCTTGATAACAACATGCCTATAGAGAAATCTATACACATTGTGCAGAACTTTTTATTGTACTCAGGAAGAGATGGGGGTCACTTCAAACGGCACAAGAGGAGTATAGCAGGGCCAAACCAGTGAGTTCTAGGGGACATACACCTGCATTTTGAACCACTTGCAGGTCAATCATGGAACGCTCGGAAAGACCTAAATAAAATGAGCTGCTGTAGTACAACTCAGGGTGGACACTAATCATACCCGTCCTGATTTAATCAAGAACGTACAATTGAGATAAAAGGGGGGAAGACTATAAACATCTGTGAACTCAGTAATCGGGCTGAACCTATCTTGAGACTTGGATGTTTTTCTACCTTACGTGGAGTAGGAAGACTATTCAGTCTTAAGAGCCAGAAGGCAGGATCCCATATTTCACCACTGCCACCCATCAACATCATCTCTGTCTTACCGGTGGTGAACTATAGCCAAAGATGGCAAGGAGCATGCAGTAGGCAAGTGGCTGGATACACAAAGGAAAGAAGGTGGGTGATAATAACACAATAAAACACATTAGAACAGGGCAAAACAATGCACAACCACAAAACAATGGCAACAAACAACAAATAGTAATAAAACAACATGGCAAAAACAAAAAACAGCAGCCCATAAATGCAATATAAATGCATTATTGTGTTGCAGTTTTGTTGTTTTGCTGCTGCATTCTGTTGTCATTTGTATTGATTTATTATTGTATTGTGTTGTTATTTTGTTGCTGTGTTAAAATAAGGATAATTTAGGTGTATGTTAGTCAGCATGACTAGGACACAACCTGATGCACTGAAAATCATTCAGATCACTGAAGAAAAAGTATCTGTTTGCTTTATGTGAACAAACTTACCACAAACGTGTCTTTATCTATTTCAGAATATCATCAAAATACAGTCTCAGCCATGGTCACTCTGCTTTTAAATTGTGTAATATTTGTTTTTTTCCTCAGAGGGAAGTGTATTTTACTGTTACAAGTGCAAGGTTCCTTAGCCCAGCTCCATTTTAGAGAAACAAACTATTGTATTCCTGTGTTTCAGAAAAGTTATTTCATTCTTGATTAAATATGTACAGCTTTAACCAACAGAATACAGAGGAAAGTAGGGTTTTTTGGGGTTGCTTTATGAACTAATGGATTGATAAGTTGTAATTATTGAAGCATTTCTATTCCAACCCTTCCACATACTTTCATGTCATGAAATGCATTTGCCTTTTGTTTTCGAACATTATAAAACAGCATGCTATTTAGAGATGAACAAGATTTTTGTTCTGCAGACGTTGCTGCAAGAGTTTGTTATCAAAAATATTTGCACTGTCTGAGACCTTGGACTTGAAATGTATTGCTCACCCCTGAAAGCTTTTTGAGCTTTTCTATGGAGACAGACCTTTCTTAACAGTTGTGTTGTTGTGTAGCTGTATTGTGGTTATTGTGATGGGGGTTGTTTTGTTGTGTTTTAATATTTTGCCAATGTTTCTTCACAGTTTTTTTTTTGTAGCGGTGGCTCATCAATCATTCAAATGTGGTGCTGTCTGCGTACGGTGGTGTTGACTTAGCCCTCCTTTGGTTTTGCTGAATATTACGATTCCTTTGACCACTGTCCGGATTCCGTGAGAAATCATTAAATAATAAAGTATACGTTGTGAAATAAATAATACATGAATAAAGAAATATGTAAAAAACTTTCATAATACTGTGAGAATTCCAAAGATCCCTCTCAATTTTGCTGCATATTTTGCTCAGATACCAGAGTAATCTCCATTCGCTACCAACTAATACTTCGATTTTTAGGTCGGTCTATTTAAGGCTAGATTTAGTGACTTTGTGTCTGTGTCATCTCAGATTGTTATGGAATTGCCTCACAGCTAGCATAATAAAGGCAAAGCCTGTGGCAGCATGAGCAAATAGAAGCAGTGTGACACACACGTTTCATGGCAGTGGTGTCTGTGTTTGCAGGACAAATTGTGAGAATCGTTGTCGCCTGCTGACTACTTCCCATAACTATCCTTGTTTCTAGTCTTTTTTTTTAGCCCTCTGCCACCATATTGTTAAAAAAATGTTTTCATTATTTACGAGTGACGATCACATGCATAACTGGTTAAGGGCCTTATTTGCCTGACCGCCCAAACACCACAGCAGCGGCCACCAGGAGACCGCAGCGTCAGTGGTCTATATTACAAGTTTACCGCAGTGACCGAAGTGTGGCTGCAGAGATTTTGCATCAGTAGTTATTATTTTTCCACATGTATCAATGCCTGTGTGAGCGTTTCGACTGCATATACGTTGAATGCACACATATGCATGAGATATGTGGAAAAATGCTGGGGGTATAAAGAACTACAACAGGGCCTGTACCTTCTTTCAATGCCCATTTCAATCCCCAGCTAAATTCTGTTTTCCAGTAATCAAACTAAGACACGTCCAGCAGGTGTAGTCAATGGTGGTCATGGTAAAGCCCGAACAAGGAACAATGAGACAGGAATATAGACTTGTGGCTGCCAAACCAAGTCATTAAGAGAGCGCGACACTTGCCACCACGCATCACTGACATTATCAATGACTCGAATGGGGCAAAATTGCTCTACAAGCAAAACCTTAACACCCGCTGTCATCAGCTACTGTTAGATGAAAGAATCTGATAAATAACCACATGTTCAACACACATAGGATTGAGTGACTACAGTAGAATTCATTCTGGACAGAGCCCTAAATCCCAGCAACAACAGCAATTACATCCTGGCCTATGCCTGCAACATTGTAAAATAGCATTGCTGACTGAAAGCCACCCTGGCTAGATGTTCCATTTTTTTCTAGTGCAAGAGTAGGCATTTAACTACACAAAAACACCACCATTAAGAAAGCTAGCCTGCCTCAGAATGCCTTGGCGGTTCGTTGGGCATGAGAAACTTCTGTGGTCAATTTATCACAAACGTTACAACAATGTCAGAACATCTGAGGCTCTTGACCAAAGCGAAGTCGCCATAAGAGGGGGTGAGAAGCAGCAACGGTTATTTGAGCTCTTCAAAAAGGCCTCTTTCCTGAACTCACACTGAAATGTGTGAGAGGTAAAAAGCCAGAACAAATAAAGTTGAGACAACAAAATAATTTGAGCTAAATGAAAGTGGAAGAGGAAAATATAGGTTGGCTAGAATAAAACTGAAGAGAGTAAGAGAGAATGAAAGAGTGAGAAGGAAACATCAAAGAACAAAAGTGAGTGGATATCACACAGGTGAGTAGGAACACAATGATTTCAGTTAAAACCCAGCAAAATAAAGGAGGGTGAGTAAAGGTGGATGAGTAAAGAAATTATAAGAGAAGAAAATGGGTGATAGAATAAAGCAAGGTGAAGGAAAAGAAGTTGGAAAAAATAAGTGTATGAGCGAGAAAGCAGGAGTTTTAAGTACTATTAATTAGGTCACATTTTTGATTTGTTCTGTAAAGGTGTTTGAGGAAAATTCAGTGCTCTTTATCTAATCAATTTTGGTTTAACCCTTCACTTTGGTATTCTATGTAATTGAAGTGAAATGTTGTTTTCCAACTTAATAATGGTTGCAATGTGGGTCGTGTAAGTGTGACAAACATCTTTGCAGTATAGGTGGCTGTCCTTATTGTAAATCATTAACAGTTCACTTGCCACAATAAATATACAAAACAGTGATGGGTGAAATGCTTGAATTAATGTCAGCAACTGGTAATCACTTGGGGCCGCATCCCAATCCATCGTTATTATATTTAAAACAAAAACACAACTCACGAGTAATCATCAAACTGTTGTCTCCCTATGTGCATTCGTGTCAAGGCTTGTTTTGCCACTACTCCCTTTAACTAAGTGCAGTGGTTAATTTGTAAAACAAAACAAAAAGTTGCGAGCTCTCGTCAGGAGGCAGCTTGCACCAGCCCATTTCTCCTGTTACTTCCGCCTAAAACAGAACCAACTACTATCCCTGAAAGTGGGTAGAGGATGTGGCATAACGGCCAGAGCTGCCGAATTTGGAGCTGGGGGGCCAGGTTTGAGTCTTGATATCAGCTCAACATCCTGTGATTCTTGGTAAATCATTTAATCTCCGCGTGCCTAACATAAATGAATGTGTTGTTAACTGGTGCTTATGAGAAGTGCTGGTGTTGATGATTAAGTGCCAGTGCTGAGCACCGTAAACCCCTAGCTCAAATTAAGCACTGACTAAATGGAAAACATAACACTGGGTATTCAAACCTAAGATTAAATGGAAGCCCTATCTTTCTAGCCCACTCCCCACATTTTATGACCTCTTACCTCTATAGGGAGCTAACATAAACATTTGCAAAGCCAGTAGGACTTTGTTTAATTTGCTAACATAAACGCCCAATTGTGCATGCATTATCAATGAGAAGCCGATAGAGGGAGAGGCAGGAAGATGTAAAATAGTCTCTCATGCATTGCTTTGCAAGCACTCTATTGGAGGTGGTAGGGTATAACCAAAACCCACAAACATGGTGAACATATTGTAGTCAGTAATATTCTAATGCGTTTTGCTGAAGCCTTCTTCAGCCATTGGGTGTTTTGGCTCAGAAAGATGCAGCCGTTGCTTGAGACATTATCATTCACATATTAGTTCATCCCACAAGACCATTTTAGTCTCATCTTCTTCTTGAGTGTATCCATCCACCACCAGTGGAGAAATGAGGGCCGGTTTTAGATCTGAATAGGATGCTCGGTCGTCACATATTTAATTCTTTAAACCATCCATACACTGTATATGAGAAGCAATCTTCTTTAAAATAGTTTTACGCTGCAACCGGCATTATTAATACTTGTATCATCACTCGAGTGCAAACGTCGAGCCTATTGGCTTTGTCAATGCTCGATTTAATTGCAGATAATTTTTCTTATCCGCGTTTTTTCCTTATTCATTCTTCTGAGAATGAAGTTGGATAGCATATTTACTATTAGCAGTTGGACACTTTTGTGAAGCGCATGCTTGGCTACTGTTGCCTATTTGTGTAAAATACAAAAAAAACAATTGTATTCTCGGGAATTGCAGGTTTCCACATAAACATTACACATGAAATGGAAAACGTTACCTCTACGTAGAATGTAAACAGTTTTGTATGATGTTGCCCAAACTTGCTTCCCAAATAAAATTCACGTCTCTAACAAAACAATGTTAGGACTGGTGTAATTTTAATTAAACCAGGATAATTCAAAATACTTTTAGGAATTTTAAGTAACATTCCGGAAATCACGCCATTATTCCACGTTGCACAATTATGTAATGTTTGCTACAAAGTATAGCGCAGGAGCATGGGAACAATAAAAATTGCCAGAATGCGAGCAGCAGCTGTCTTTCGCGCATATTGTGCTTTTTTTTTAAAAAAAAAAAGCATTGTCACATCCAAAATTGACGAAAGAGCATATTTCACACCTACACTAAATGCATTTGCATTTTGCAAAATTATGTGTAATTTTGCATAATTTTGCGGAAATGTGGAATAAATACGAAACATCAAATTATGCAAAGTGCACGCACCCCTACTGTAAATGCAACTGTTCGCTCAGGCGCATGCACACTTATTCCACGCTGGGCGCCATTACAAACAAGACCTTTGCAACCTGAAATGCCTTGGTATAGTTCAATGAACGGCGCTTTGTAGACTAACTTACACTTGGTCCAGCAGCACCGGGCATTCCTGGCTGACCTTCAGGGCACTGGCAGTGGGAGGCAGGTAAGACTCTCTCCAGCGGGCACTGCCATGGGAAAAATGAAAAAAAAGTCAGGCAAATAAATGTCTCTCAAGTTATTCTGTAAATAAGACTTATAATTCAATTTGTACTTACCCTTTTATCATCCTGTCAGAAATAGGAGGTAAAGAAAAGTTCATTAATATCACTACCAAGTCTGGCCACACATGAGAGAATGCAGACGGCTCATAGTTTTATTCCCAAAACATGCAGAACATTACTTCTCCTGAAGGAGTGTTTTCTCAGTTTCATTCTAGCCACATGCCTCTACAATCTTTACAATCGTGTCTCTATTTTTTGGGGTAAGTCTACCCTTTATGTAAAGACTTTTTGCAGCCTGGTGTCGCTGCTTAATATCACAGGGACAAAATTGTGGAACAGGACCAATAGAAACATTGACAGCTCATTTACCAAAGGGATGCAGGCGAAGAGTTCTGTTGAATGTTTGTATAAGTTGCTGAAATAAAGTTATAGTAGCTTCAGAATTCACAGACTATTAGCAGTTCATTTGGGCAGCCCATCCTTTTAATGTTTCAGTGTGATTTTAGCGTTCCTTTGATACATATGCATACACAGCAGAGAGACAAGTTGAGGGTCACCAAGGAGTGACAGAGAGACGGCAGAAGGATTCATGATGGAGACGAGAATCATGCATGCGTCTGCTGAGGAAGAGGGTACTGAGGCTTGAAGGAGGATGGGGTGCATCACCTCTGTTACCATGTGCTCCTGAAGGTGTACAGTTGAGCACGTAGATCCTGATACTTCTAAGGCTAATGAGACTAAAGTCTAACTTTACGACTTTCGGTATTCACAAAGGGCATTTACGAGTAGTAAAGCTAGACTTTTGTCTCCGTTAAACTTAAGTTTTGGTCCTAAATTTAACTGAGACCGAAACTGAGACAAAAATCTAAATTTGACTACTCGTAAATGTTCTTTGTGAATACCAAAAGTCGTAAAGTTAGACTTTCGTCTCAGTTTACCTGTGTGAATTGGGCCTCTAATCTCTACTCTCTGCTATCAGCACACATCCTGTCTGGGGTCAGTACCAGGGCCGGACTGGTAACCAAAACGAGCCCTGGCAAAGTGCTCGGCCCCCCTGCCCCACGCGGGAGGTTGGGGGTGCCGCCGAGCTCTTTGCCAGGGCCGGTTTTTGGCCGATTTTGTTACAGAGCCTGGAACAAAAACAGGCCCCTGGGGCCCAAAATCAGCCCCCACCCGTGCAGCGCACCGGGGGATTGCCCGGTGCCCGCTATGGCCAGTCCGGCCCTGGTCAGTACAGCAGCTTAACTGGGCGGTGTCAGGGTATCAACCCAGGATCTTTACCCCCATCGATGGCATGAGAGAGAGCCACTCAAGGCAGCAGACATAGGCAGGAGGTCTGTAGTTATTGAAGGAGTACACACGCGGGCAGGGAGATTTAAGAACATTCTATAATGTAAAATAGGTCTATGAGGTGATGGGGGGACTGGAGCAGGTTGTCCTAACCGTAAGACAAGGCCAGCCACTCTTGTGCAACTGGAACGTTTCTTTTTGCACAAGATACAACTGCTGCATGTCAAGCACTCTAAATAAATACCTTCATTAGTCCATTTCTCTCACATTCTATCTCGCCAATTTCAGTACTTTCTTGATCTGAGCACCAAACATGAAATTACAAATTTAAAGTATGTGGACCATCTTTGTCACACAGGCTGTTCCATGTCAAAATCAAAACTACCATCTCACATGCATTCTCCGTAGGAGAGAATACGCCAACCCGGGCCCGTACATTCATCTTCTGCACCAGCCACTTCAATCCCAGGAAGGAGGTGTCTGGGTCACACAATTGTTCTTATGGCTTAACCTTATGGGTTCTTGTCAGACCCAGTTCAGAGGGGGAGTACAGGGCAGACGTCGAATACTGGGTCCCAACTGTGGTGGATGTAGTTGTCACTGGTGTCCTGGAACCATGCTACTATGGCTCTGTCAACTGGGCCAAGTACAAGCTTTCCCACCCTTGACTCTCAGGGTAAAAAGGGTGTGCAGTTAATGGAAAGTGGTGAGGGGACAAGAGCTCAGAACTCAACAGTCAAACAACATTGTCCAGCCCAGCGCTTAGCTTAACAAACAAGTACTTTAATAATACAACAAAACTTAATGCCACACAGTTCAATGACTCTCAGTTATAGGTTGTAATTCAAATGTGATTCCTATATAAGCATTTACACCTTCTATGGCTCCCCGTCCCCATTCTAGGAGCTTGTGTAGTGAATATGAAAACTCTACCCAAGCGTAGGCATAGGTGCAGTTCACCTGGTCTCTACTCATGCAGAGTATTTTGTAGTTCAGTTTGGCAGTTCCTACCCGAAATGGAGTTGCAGAGGTAACAGTCAATGTTCCAGCTGCAGAACACTATTTTCCCTACTTGCTCAGTCTTTCCATTTGTGGCCCTGTTACCTACTCACAATCATGCAATGCTGGTAGGCATTCTCCTGGTTTGAGCTTTCAGCAGCCTATGCTCACACAGAACCATGTCAACGCGTTCCTCTGGACTTAGGTCACAGGAGGTGAGCAGTGTGGCAGACCTGCTTGGTAGGTGCCTGTCCAGGCAGGTGCAGCCTCCAGGGCAGGATCCTATGAGTTGTCATTGAGGTCAGTTGCAGACTGTGGGCAAGGATCACACAGGTTGCTTATCTGGCAGGTGTGTCTTCTGGGCTGAGATCAGGCTGTCACTTCAGTGGTGATGGCCGCTCCATCCCTAGATACGATTAGAGTTGGACAGTAGCAGCACCAGGTTATGCAGCATATAATCACTTCTCAGGTTTGGGAAACAGCCTAAACTACGCAGTCTGAACAACTCTTGGCTTAACAACGCAGGCCTAAGCACGTAAGTCAGTTTTCAACAGTGGTAGGTCTCCTTTGGTTTCCCGTTCTTTTCGTCACGCAGTTTCTTGCCGGCGGGCACTGTTTTCTTAGTTGACCGACATGCTCATTACACTGTTGTGCCTTTTAGTTGTCACATGAGGAGCTTGTGTCACCGACCTCATTGGTTGCTCTGTAAGTAAAGAGTTTCTCTGGTGTTTTGAGGCATGCCTGAATCTACAGTATGTTTGTTCAGTGCCGCAAAAAAAAATTTTCTCGTGTATTGCCATATCCTTTTTTGCTTTGCTTGGCATTGCTACCAAAGATGACAAACGTTCTCGTTATGGGAGTTTGTGCTGTTAGAGTAACTTCTTCTCTGAATTTGTCCCTTTCCTGATTAGTTTGCAGAGCCTTTTTATGCTGATGTATGATTGAAAGCCGTCCAGAAGCTGATCTGTATTTGAATGAGTTTCCTGTGCCTCATCTGCCACTTCTTGAAGTATCTCAAGGGAGTGCATGTCAAAAACATGGAATCCCTTCCAATTAGAATCTCTGTGTTTGGCAATTGCCAGCTTGGAAAGAGACGCACATTTATCACTTTAAAATATAGCACACTACTATATGCAGATGCACAAAGCTCAAGTGCACCAATTAAATTACATAGGTGCGCTTTAAATAAAAATCACAAACCAGTAGACTTTATTTGTATTAGAAATCACTCTTGTTGCCCTTCTGATATTCGCAAAAGGGAGGGCCTTACCAAGAAGCATTTAAGTTTTAAATCAGTTATACAGACTTGATCCCAGTAATCAGTGCTCAAAGCAGAAGATGGAGTGGTTACCAACAAGACATGATGATTCTTTCAGATCTGTGTATCCATCTGATTATTGGAAATGGCGTTTGGAATTTGCATTGTTGTTTGAGCAGCTGAAAAGTAATCTTCATGTGATTCTTAACACATTGTTATTTTGCACCACTGACTCATTTGCATGCCTGTTAGCATAGCTGCAGCAGGTATGAAGGCGTAGGACACCTCCTTAATGACACTCAGCATCTCCCAGGTGTTTGTCATGCACCCCTCTTGCAACCGGTTGGTTTTCACCTATTTCATCTTGACTTGACACATATCCTGACAACATTTATTTGGCAATTGGATTGCGGTGTTTTTAAATCCGACCTGCATGTATAATACATGCACTCTGCCCGCCGCATCCTTTACTAATAATTTGCTAGGTTATGGGCACGAAGCAGCACATTGTATATCTTTTAAATGCTGATTTTGGAACATTATTGATTTGTCACATGACAATCGTTGCATTACATATAGCATAACTGCATGCCAATCATGAATGCCAGTACATGCACATTTTCAAGCACACATGCACGTGGTGCGTTATACGCTCCTTCAACTTTTTTTGTGGATCTGACCCATGTAGTAAAATTAGTTGGACAACCCCCCCCCCCCATTCATTCTGACTGGCACACAATGATAACTGACTTTCTAGTCGAAAAGTGGCCAATAATTACAACTTACCACTGAGTAAATTTCACAAGCAGTTTCCCTCTCGCTTTGGTGGGGGTCACAGTACAGTCTTAATTTCTGTATATCTATCTGGATGATAAGACAAAAAGACTTTAGCAATTCAAGCAAAACGTGGTCTCATGCAACACTTTCTGATAGTTTAAAATGCAAGGCCTGTTGATGTTTGCCACCATCGTTCATATGCCACTCTTGGCTCATCTCTACCTTCTAGGCATTCTTGACCAAGGTCTTCCTCAATCCGATAATTTTGTTAAAAGTTGCAAGATGGTGCTGTTCTTCCCTCTCATTTAGAATACTAATGATTAACATCTGGGGTACCATCGACATGTGACCTTTCTCGCCCCCATCCACTTTTGTTTGCCTAATCCAATGATTTGGATTTGCTACGTCTTTGTACACTGTTGGCACGCAGAAGCTTCAGCAGTGGGGCAGCGAGGGATTTGTTTGCCACAATGTTGAGTCTTCCATGTTGTCAAAGAGCAATAATTGCACTGCACTCGGATAACAATGAACAAAACTAGGACACATTAGGTTGCTCTCCAAAAACACCTTTGCAGACACTTCCTTTCTGGTCACCCACTCTGGACCATTCCAACCTCAGATACAAGATGAGAAGAACCTTAGACAGCGATTTTCCTTTCTTGGATATTGATGAGAAATATTAATCTTCTCAAACAAAAATACTCTTTTGTATCCATCCATCTGATCTCACTTGGATTAGTGCTTGATAGAGATGGTCCAACTGATTCAGGATAGAGTAGCATATGTGCTACAAAATTGAAGTGCACATTTACCCTGCATTATCATCCTTGCATTGGCTGTCTGTCCAAAAGTAGGATCAGCAAACATCTCTGTGCCCTTTAGTCAGGGCTATCTGACTGACTAATTGTCTTACCGCACTTCCACAGGGGTGGAAAATGGTCGCTTGTTGCACTTCTAACAAGCTACTACTTACATCAGGTCAGCTTCCAGTGCCTTTTGAAGGTTACAAATGATGAAGCTAATGGATCTCCCTGGCAAATGGGAAAAGAGTCTCCTGCCTTTGGAGAGGTGTTTACCAGGTGGGATGACTAAAGTGTTTTATCTTTACTCTACGAGTGATGAGTAGAAAGAACAGGACTGGTCTGCTTATTAAACAGGAGGTGGCAACATTTCTAAATATTAACATTGAAATTAAAATTGAAAACGAGGCATGCCATTTGAAAAGGAATTCTATCATCTACCAGGAGCAAGTATGTATATTTCCTTGCCGGGGTAATATGTTCCTTCTTCTCAAAGCCCAGAGAAATGTGGAGAGCAGCATTTGCACTCCTTGCAAATTTCTTGATTGGCAAGAAGGTAAGCCAGAGTACTAGGTGTTGGAATAGTCAAGATACAACTTACTGGCTGCTGATGGCGCTAAGACTCTACGACAGCTGGACAGGATGGACAAAATGTTCTTATGTTTGTTACATTTGTGGAAACAGTTGCTAACAACAGTACTAATTCATGAGAGCAGTGAGAGATCAAAATAAAAATGAACCCTAGTTTTTAACTTACTTGAATTCCCAGATCTGATGCCCATGAAGTTCAGAGGGAGATAAGGCGGGAAAACGGACCTACCTTTAAACCACAAAATAATTTGCTCCATTGTAAAGTCGTATTTTTGTAGGCAGTTGTCACAAATTGTAAATGAAATACAATATTTTCTAGAAGTATTATCCTGCCTAAATGTGTAATTTTCTCTGTGTTATCTGCGTACCAGAGCACAGACACTGGTTGATTGAAAATGATATTGAAAGGGTGAGTTATTGGACACTGAAGATCAGGGGAGACAGTGACGAGCCCGGGGTGGGACTACATATATGAGAGGCTTCTTTTAATTTAGAGGAACTACGTTTCATTGTGAAAGCATATAATTGCGTGGGCATCAGTGAAAGCAACTATGAACAACTATTAAAAAAAAATTGTGGTGTTTTTTGGTGTCAAATGCTGCAGATGACACCAACATACACTGTAAAGAGCCGAGTCCCTCATCCACCCCATCAAGTGGACTATCCTAGCATGCCATCAGACGCACCTTCTTATACACATTTACGTCAGTATTATATACCACTCTGTCTTGGGGACAATGATGTACTTACATTTGTGTTTACCCTCTGATTACGTCGTTTTAAAAAAATATTCGTACCAGGAAGTGGCATTATGTTCTTTATTTCTGGAATGGTGATATGTCAGTGAAGATCTCATTCACAAAATCATCAAAAACATTGACTGCATCTCTGCAAGGATGCCATTGGGCACAGCTCCTCCCAGAATCCCATCTGATTTTGGAAAACTTCATTTCTATCACCCCAGGCAAGTTTTTACTTTTTCCTGCTGTTCTATTGGTAATTCCAACTGCTAAAACAATTTCCCTGGATGACAGTCCCCACTGTGGAGTGCTCACGCTAAATTGATCCAAAAAGCCAAAGGTAATTTTAAATTTAGGAAGACCTTAAAAAACTAGTTGTACCTGCATTCATGAGGTTGACTCCACCAGGTACAGTTAGCATTAAGATGGCCACTGAGTGTGTGCGGCACTTACAAATGGCAGTACCTTACCATACTGTCTAGAGAGGATAAACCACATTTCTTCTGTCGAACGGAGGCACATATGATAATTGTTACTTTATGTATTTTGCAATATTTTGTGAAAATTGTGCTACATAATATTAACAAGGAGAGCAAACCAGTTCAACTCCAGCTTCCGGTTCTTCCGGCATATCCAGCATGTGTAGTGGGCATTTTGATAAACAGAAGGGTCACTGCACAGGCACTGTAGTACATACTGTTATCGACGTGTCTGATGCCATCAGCTTGCCCACTTGAGTTTTGCCATTGATGAAGATGGGTGGGTTCTCCTCCAGGGTTTCCATTTGAATGAAGACATCATCCAGGAATACGCTGATATTTTTCTCCCTCACCAGGATCTTGAGCTGATGCCACCCCTCGTCGAAAAGTTTCTGAAGGTGTTTTGAAAAGGAAAAGGGTGAGAAAGTGCATAGAAAGGCTAAGCAAGCGAGCTCCACTCACGTACAGTAGCTAGCAGGGAAAGTGGACTCTCTGACTGCAATTTGTATACTAAAATGAGGGTTTAGCTGTGCCCTCAGGCATCTGGCCCCTGTGCCACTGCATCTCCACATTGTTCTTTTAATGCTTCTCTCTCTCTCTCATAACCTGCTCAAGATTGCGAAGAAAACATATGTTGACTATACTTTACGTTTTATTTATGCACAAGGGGACACAAGGGAACTGAGTCACAAAGGTACGCTTGCATTTTTTTTGTAGGTTAATGATTGTTTGCTATTCACAAAGGTATTTTACTAGTAGTATCTTTACGACTGCGGAGTCTCCGCAAACAAAGGTATTTTACATGTACTATCTTTATGACTGCGGAGTCTCCGCAAATAAAGGTATTTTACATGTAGTATCTTTATGACTGCGAGTCTCCGCACATGAAAAGGTAGGAGTGTCCTCTGTATTTATGTTTTTGCATTTGTAAAGATACTACTAGTAAAATACCTTTGTGAATAGCAAACAATCGTAAATTTACACAAAAGTGTAAGATTACCATTTTGAATCAGGCCCAAGGAAAGCAACTAACAATGCAAAGCTTGCATCTTAAATTTCAAAACCAGGTCATGTGAAATAAAGCAATGCAAACTGAATGAAGCACACAGTAGCAACAATCATCAATTGTCATTCGATGGATGTTGAGCGTTGCAGACAAAACATGTTGCATCTAGAGTGCTCTCCATCCACAAGGAAAAAGTTGATTTGGGGCCGTTCGGTGTAATTTGGGGCTACTGCTATTTGGTACTCTAAGGCTGCTTGCTACATCACTTCCCCTTTTTGATCCACTACCCTAGTAACATTTAAAGATACATTTTACACTAGAATGAGGGAAATTTAAGAGAAACAGTGATAACATAGAAATCCTACTCATGTTGGAATTAAACTCCAGAGAATTTCCCCTTTTTCGTTGTCGAAGAATGCAGTCAACTCTTTTTATACTTAACTAGCCCAATAAAAACGTCAAGAAAGGAGCAAATATTGGCGATAGAAGTATTATCTTAAGGGCTAGCAGTTACTTACAGCCTTTCCATTGAGTGCATCTGAGAGAGCTTTATAGTTTACATACAACTTTCTTCCAAGGGGATTTTCCCATAGGGTGGCTCCGTTAGCTGACGGAGCAGTAAAACATCTTTTCACCAGCAATTTATGTACTTCAAATTGAATGAAAAAGTATAATATCTGGAAAATAAATTGAAATTAGTGTGGTTGGTTAAAAGAAAAACCTCATACGGTACCTGTAATTTGGGGCTCTGAAAGCGTAATGTCTGAGACGCTGCATTCATACGTGGGGCAGTGACCATCACAGAACTTCCTGGCCCGTCCAGACTTACAGCTGCCTGCACCACTCCAGCCTTGGATAATATTCTCCAGAGATCAAACTTCTCAGCATTGATGAGAGGACTTAAACGTATGGTTGCCACAAAAACATATGAAGGGGGGAGGCCTTCTGGAAATATGTCCCTGTTGAAAAAAAATATGTTTTCTCTTAATTAACATTTTCGTATGCATGCACACAGTTTTGCGACATATGTCATGAACATGGTGCAATTACAGTCCCTTTCTTTTAAAGGATCATCAGAAAGCAAATTGACAAGGTCCAGGATTGGATGATACAGAGTGTGCTCAAAAACCTTAAGTGTGCAGCCCCAAATATTGTCATAGGAGCAATAAATGCCAAATACCATGGCTGTCTTGTCTAGATTCGACCTCATGCTTCTTTCCTCAATTATCCTACACTTCCTATCATCATCATCATCACAAACTTTATTTTGCATCAGTTAAAATGTGTAAAAGTACATAAGAATAGTAAAAGAGAACATTAAATTTGCTAGAGGTGGAACATGATTCTTGATAATATAATAATTCATCTCTGCCAATTATTATAAAAAAAATCTATTAAAATTAAATACTTAAAACAGTCATAACCATTTAAAATCTCCATTCTATAATACTAAAATCCATAAATAATTTTTGAAATATAATTGATTAGACAGTTCCAAGTCATGTCCCCTGCACAACATCAACAATAAAACCCTTATTGTGCTGATGGTTACAACCTACTATTCCTTATATTTTCTTCTGAATTTCTATTACAGATCAGATAGTAAGGGTTAATATTTGCCTGTTATAGATTATATCTATTTGTCATCCTCCTTTCTTTTCCTTTTATGGACCCTGTCCCAGTTTGATTCACATCATTTGGGGTCAGGTTGATTCTTCAGGGCTGCCCATAAAAAAGATGTGAGCATATAGCACACATACGGATTTTCCATATGATAAATGAAGAGCAGAGTTGGCTAACACTGTCTGAAGTTATATTTGCGTAATAGCGGAACAGTAAACTTTTTTCTCTTCTGAGTATACAGGGAACAAAAGAACTAAGGGGCAGATTTACAAGAAACTGACGCACTTTTGTGTTAGGGGATGGATGCTTCAGTTTCCCTGAACCTGCGTGCAAAACCCTTGCGCCACCATGGATGCGTCGTATTTACAATACGGCACACCATAGTGCAAGGATTGACAGAGGCATCAGAAATTCTGACACATCTGTTGGCGCAAAAGTCACCCATTGCTGGATTTGTGTAGCAAGCACGACGCAACTCCAGCAATGCATGGGGAGGCCTGTAGTTATTGTGCTGCTTCACTCCTAATGCCTGCTCCAAGCAAGCGTAAGGTTTTGTCACAGTGATGTCCTAGAAGTGGCACAGTAAAATATTGTAGATTTCACTACGTCATATTTACGAGGCTTTCCTGCGTGGGAACGCCCACTCTGCATACATTATACCTAACACAGGTATAATGTGGCGCAGGGCTTTACAATGTGACACATCTCTCTAGATGCGTCACGTTGTAAATGGGCCGCAACGTGGCACAATGTTTATGGTGCAGCTGCGTCACAAAAAGTGATGCAACGGCGGTGCAAAAGTGACGCAAGGGGCTTGTAAATCTGCCCCAAAATGTGCACATTTGAGTGTGAGGACTTTCCATCACATGGGCAGGAGGGCAACTGGATAATTGAATAGGAACCTTCCGGATAACCCATCATGAGATGAATATAGTCTAAGCGAAACCTTGCTAAGATAAACCGATGCTGTAGGTCCTCTACAAAAGACAAGCAAAAAGAGCACCATGCATCGCAGGGGGAAATTGCTGATACATGATTATAGTGCTTTTGTCTTTGTTCATAGCCCATCTATCATTTGTTGTTTTAGCCCAAAAAATGTCTTTAAGCTTGAGCTTAGGGAAGCTACCACATAACAATGAGGAATCATAGAGTTTGCTTAGACCCAGGGATGGAAGGGTGGTCTTTACATAAGTCAACCATGGGATTCTAAGTGTGTAATCTAATTTCAATATGTCTTATAACACTAGTTTGATTCAGTTTAACCGTATCCTTATTCCACAGTGAAAGCCACAGCAATATGGGAGCCATTTTAATAGAATCACTGATGTACAGTAATCCCAATTCCGTGTGCCGAATGAAATTTGAGCAGGTGCGTGGCGCGAATATTAATCTTTTGCAAAATGCATCCTCTACACGCTTCAACACCCCGACGCCCAACATACCCCAGATTGCTGCCCCATAAATTGCAATCGCTTTTAGCTTTGGCTAGATAGACCTTTATCATTTCCTGAATTGGTTTTGAGCCTAATTTTCTCGGAAATCTTAATAATGCAGTTATATTTTTTTTCCATAAGGTTTGCTCTGTTAAGCTCTTTTCCAGTTTAATCTAAAATGAAAAAAACACCCAAATATGTGAATTTCTCCACCAGTTCAATTCTTCTCTTTCCTATTGAGAATCTCATGGGTTTCTTGGTGTCTGCACCCATAATTAATATGAATGCTTTAGTTTCTTTGACATATAGGTCCAGATTGGCCATAAATGTCATGTGCTTCTCTATGAGATTCTGCAGTGGCAAAGGTGTTCTGGTCAGCAGCACTGCGACATCTGCACAGAGAAGATTAGGAAGGGGTAGAGAGTCGGCATGTCAAGTATCTTTTACATTTTCCACTAAGGCTTTGTCTAGCTTGTTAGTATAGAGAGCAAAATGAAATGGGGCCAGGACGCAGGCCTGTCTTTCGCTTTTTCCAATTGAAAATATTTTTGAACATTCCCCTTGCTTCCAGTATTGGACGCTTGCTGTTGCTCCCATATATAGTTGCCTTATATATCAAATTATTGGAACATCCACACACATGCTCTCCATAATGGTTCACAGTTTACTGTGGACTACACATTCGAAGGCTGCAGAAAGATCCATAAAGGCCATACACAATTGAGATTTCTTTACCATGGAATATTTCGCAGACACCATCATTAAATTCAGTTCCTGAAGCCATACTGAACCTCAGAAAGGGTCTTCTTTTTCTCTACCCATTCTTTAAGTCTGTTCACTAGAAGGCGACCCATTAACGGAGCTTGGCAGTCAATTACGGAGAAGGGTCTGTAGTTTTTTGGGCTAGAACCATCCCTCTTTTTAAAGACAGGTATAATTATAGAGTACTTCCAAGAAGTAGGCGGGCCCATTTTATCTATTGAGTTAAAAACATTTGTTAATATTGGAGCCCACATTAATTTATTAGATAGAAAAATGTCGACGGGAACCCCTATGGTCCAGGGGCCTTCAGTGAGGTTGACTGGTGGAGAGCAAGTTCTATTTCCTCCACTTCAAAGGTCAGATGTGGATGATCTATCAGAACCAGACAGACTACATGGGGGGGTACTCCATCATTGTTTTGAAATGTCTTTTGATTGTGTGTTCCCCAACTGTCCTCCTCAATATGCACATCTAAGGACGGCTCCCCTGCATCTATTAAAAATGGTGCACTTACCACATTCTAAAAATCTTTGCTATCATGTTTTTCAGAGACTTGCCGTAGGTTTTCCCATGCTTTATCTCTTAACTGTTTCAAACTATTATCTCTGGCTTCTTTATACCTTAGTCGCAGGGTCTGTACAAGCTGGTTATCTCTTGGCACTTTTTCCAGAGCTTTACACAAGTTTACCAATGCCTTGGAGCAATAACTATCAAACCAGCACATTAGTGTGCGCTTTTTAGTAGGTACTGGGTGAGTTAAATACTGCTTGATAGCTCTTAGAACTTTTTGAGGCCACCTGATTTGGACTGGTTGCCTCATCTAGACACGTCATGATTAGTCAACCAGTAACATGCTTTATCCATTAATTGTTCTGCGGACTCTAGTTGAAACAGGCTTAACTCTGGGACATTAACCATTATATTAACAAATGGGCACGTCATGATTAGTCAACCAGTAACATGCTTTATCCATTAATTGTTCTGTGGACTCTAGTTGAAACAGGCTTAACTCTGGGACATTAACCATTATATTAACAAATGGGCACACTGCCAGTGGGAGGTTTAAGTATGAGATTTTGTTCCCTCCCACTTGCTGGCAAACATGTGTGTCACTCACCCTCTCCCTCCCAGTTCTAAACTGCATTCTTCTTCCCTATTGCGATGATGTTTTGGTATGGGCCTCGTGCCTGGGGTAATTGTGGATGCTGTCCCTAATTTCCCCTCATTTGGTGCTTTATCTAACAGTCTGGCACCCGTATCTTGAGGCTGAGTGGTGGATGAGTATCTTCTAGGCTTGGCCCGCCTTTTCCTTGTCCCTCGTCCCCCTGGTTTGCTTGTGTGATTTTCAGAGTATTTCGAGGCATTAGTAATATTGGAAGTTAAAGCATGGGTCCCTACAATTTGAGTTTGTCCACCCTTCTCAATTAATTCTGATACCTGCAGTTCGATATTTTCCAAACAAGACAATAAAAGTTGCATCGTGGTTGACAAAAGGGATTTCAGTTTATCATACAGATCATCCAAAGTTAATATGGGAGGAGCCGTGGTTGTTTTTGGGAGTCAGATATGGACCCAGTTGTAGGGGCTTTCCTTGATATTTTAGTTTTAGGGGGTTGTGGCTCTCTGGTACCACCTCTTTCATTTTTCCTAGAGGTTCCTTGGGAGAAAGAACTGGATTGTCACTTATATCATGACAAAAAGAGGTTAAACCAGTAGAAGGACCCTCATGAAATGCAGTTGGAGGTGAGCTCTGGGGCCCTTGCTAGTAATAACTCCACTCCCCCCCAAAGAAAGTCTTGGTTCTGTGAGTGAAATCTCTTTTGATATAACGTTCATCACCTTAACAAGAAAAGAATCTAGCGTAGAGATATTTACACCATCTGTATCAGGTTGTTTGGTCTTCTTTTTGCCCATGATGGATTTAAGATCACATTCTCACAATGCCCAAAAAGTTAGAGTGGGGCCCAGCCCAGCCTCCTCCAGACTCCGATGGGCCTGGACAGGCCCGCTCTTGGCCCGGGCCTCACCTGGGCGTACCCTCTTTCATCGCATGCCGCGGGTCTGCATCACGCTTAAATGAGCATTGCTGGGATGCAGAGGATGATGGCGAGTTTAGTTTTTCCCACAGCGGTGGGGAAGTCCAGTTCATGAGGGTCTTTCTTCTGGTTTAACCTCTTTTTGTCATGATATAAGTGACAAGTTTTCCTCTGGCACCAGGATCCTCCATGAGTCCCTAGACATTTATATTTCTTTTTCCTTTAATAACTCAAAAACTATTTGAGGAATTCACACCAAATCCGGACCAAGATGTAGCTTTCTGCAAAATTTCGTGTAATACCATTCAGATGTTCGAGCTGTAGTATGTTAAAAAAATTCAAAATCCCAGTAGACATATTACATGGGGGAGAGGCATTTACAAATCACCACAAAACTTCTGAGACAGCAGTAACAGTAAGGGGTCAAACTACTTTTCAAAAGTTTGTGAACAATCGTCAAACGGCACCAAATTTATTAGCAAAACAAAAAAAGCTTCATCTATAGGAAAAGTTGGCCCTAACTATAACTGCCTACTAGTGAAATTAATATACTATAACTCATGACCTAAAGTTACTTAACAACATGAGTTATAGTTTCTTCAGATAAGTATAAATACAACTGCTGAGTTTCTGTGGTTTTGTGTGGGTAAAACATCAACCTAATTATAATGTCCCTGTAACCTTTATTTTTTCTTTGAATTTCTATGGTTTGTTTAACATAAAATAAAATACATTTAACATACATTAATACAACCACTGCTGCAGCCCCCCGCCTTCAACCAACCCCGCGCTGCGCACTGCCTTTGGCCATGCGCAACAGGAGTGTGGTGTGTGAGTTTTTTTTCCATTCGGCTTCAGATTCACAGATCCATCTCAGATGTACATCGGGTGTCATGCTGTGCACAGCAGTGGATCCACAGACTTGCAGACCAGCCCACCGAAAAATCTGTCAATTTTTTGCCCTGAAGGGGTCCCTCAGACACCCTTCCATGTGTCCTATGTGGTAAGGATATCTCTATCCTGACCTTTTATGTGTGTTTTTATTTATGTTTTCTCCCCGGGGGCCCAGCCATGAAACAAAATAGCGGCCGCAACTTTCCTTTTCAGGTGATGGCCAGCTAATCAGGGCTTTGCTTTTTGCCCAGATCCATGGGTACCATGGATACTCGCAGAACCCCCTGCAGGTACCCGTTGATCCGTGAAAAATGTGCATCCTTAAATATCAAACTTCTTCTCTTAAAAACCCTGAAACTACTGAACGGATTTCCCCCAAATCACAAAAAGCACAATCTGCAGACCATGATCTAGCTTTCTGCCAAATTTGGTGTAATTTCGTTCAGCGTTTACCCATGTCTAAAATCTGCAAAATCCCCATAGACATTGCATGGGGAAAAAGCATTTTGGGACCCAGCTTTTTATCAGCCCCTGCATGACTAATCACCCCAAAACTTTCCAGACAGCAGCTGAACTAACTAGTTTAGTTTTGAAGATTCGTCAAATGGCACCAAAGTTATTAGCAAACCAAAAAACACTTCATCTATTTAGAAAAATTGGTCCTAACTATAACTATCTACTGGCTTTCACCAGATTATCTATAGATATGTATATTCACAAAAAATAACAAAGGATACAGGGACGTTACAGTTAGGGTCAGATTTTAGCCATTCAAAATTCAGCCGTTATACTTTCCTGAGTTAACTATGACTCACGCCCCCACAATGCATTGCTTATGACCTCACATATTACATCACTCGTGATATGGTCAGTGACATCACTCATGACTTCTCAAATGACAGCAGTGATAACATCATACAGTGACTATGAGTGTTTTTAAAAAGTGTGTGACTGACTGTATAAATGAGTGATTATGTGTCTCAGTTAATGTATGGGTGAGTGACTGGTTGTGAGAATCTGTGTATCAGCCTGTCATTTGATGTCTAAGTGGGTGTATGAGTGTGGTAGGGGCTACGTGAATGGCTATATGGGTGATTGATTGGTTGTCTGACTATCTCTATGGTTGTCTGGGTGTCTGTGTGTGTGGGTAAGGAGGTGTGTGACTGCCTGTATGGATGAGTGAGTGGGTGAGTTAGTGGCTTTATGGAGTAGTGAGAGCATGTGTGAGAAGCTGTATGGGCGATTGAGTGTCTGTATGGCTGTGTCAGTGATTGAGTACTTGTGTCAATATGGGTGAGTAACTAGGTATGTGAAAGGCAGTATCGGTGAGTGACTGGGTATGTGAGTAGCTGTATACATGAGTGAGTGAATGTGAGAGCAGCTATATGGATGAGTGCATGCTTCTGTTAGTGACTGTATAAGTGAGTGACTATGTTTTACTATTTGTTTGAGTAAGTAAGTGGGTGTGTGTGTAACTGTTCGGGTAAGTAAGTGAGTAAGTGACTGTATGGGTGAGTAAGTGAGTAAGTGACTGCATGGGTGAGTGTCCAGGTGTGTCCAGGTGTGTGTGTAGTTCTATGGATGACACACTCAGTGTGTGAGCATTTGTATGGGTGTATATTAGGCTGTATTAGTGAGTGAGTAGGTGTATGAGTGGCTGTATAGATGAGCAAGTGGATGTGTGTGTAAATCTATGAATCAGTGAATGGGTGTGAATGTACTGGTATGGCTCTATGAATGGGTTTGTGAATGGTTGTGTGAGAGTGGCAGTGGGTGTATAAAAAATTCTATAGGGGTTTGTCAGATATGCTGTGGAAAATGCCATCACTGATGTCACTTGAGAAGTCATGAGTGATGTCATCAGTGATGTCACTGACCATGCCATGAGTGATGTAATATGTGAGGTCATAAGCAGAGCATTGCGGGGGCCGTCCATTTCTTTTCTTTTTTCCCGTGCCATTAATGGCCCTGGGGACGCCATCCCCCAGGGCATGGCCATCTCCTTGGGGACAGTGGGGGAGCCTGAAGCCCCCACAGTCCCTGCTGGCTCTCGCCTCCTGCAGGAGCCAGCATTGCTTTTTACATCCAGGGAGCTGCCAACATGCTGCTCTCTTGATGTAAAAAGCAAAGTGTGCTCCACTTTGAACAAGCGAGAGGATAATACTCTTGCTTGTTCAAAGTGGAGTACACTGTTTGCTACGGGATGGGGGAAGCACTGCTCATCTCATAGCAAACTGCAATGTCCTGGCGGTGAGCACCCCGGGACAGTCTGGTGCCAGCCCTGGGGATGGCAGTCCCCAGGGCCATTTATGGCTCCAGGAGGGGGCCCGCGTGGCCCCTCTCCCATTTTGATAATTGCCTCGGGGTGGTGGTGATCCCCAGGGCAGCGAGGGGTGTGTGGCCCTCCTGCATTTTACTATAGTAGCCCCAGGGAGGTGGCGGTCCCAGGGGCTGCGTGGGTGAGCCACGTGTCCACATGCAAATTCACAAAATTAGCCCTCCCGCATATTAGTGTACTAGCCCCGGGGAGGTGGCGGTCCCCTGGGCTTTGTGGGGGGTCCAGAGCCCCCACGCATCTTATTTGAATATAGCCCCAGGGAGGTGAGCGGTCCCTGGGGCTGTAGGGGTGGGCCACGTGGCCCCACACAAATTCACAAAATTATCCCCCGTGAGGTGGTGGTTCCTGGGGCCCATGCCTGATTATTTTTTTTTACACATTTTCTGCCAGATTTGCGGATCCACAGCGAATACTGCCAAAAATGTTTGAAAAAAATGATTTTTGGCCCTAGGGGTCAGGGTGTTTCTACCCTGCCCCCTTTCCTTTTTTTTAACGTTTTTGTTTGTGACTTCTCAGCTCAGCCGAGTCACAAGATGGCTGCCAACACTTCCTGCTTTGAAGTAGTGGCAGCCAATCAGATCTCAGGCAGGAGATCAGGAGGGTTCGTGGATCCACCACGGCCACAGTTGTATGTCCGAGAAATCTTTACACTTCTCAAAATACTGAACAGATTTACACCATTTAACAAAAAGGGTGCTTTCTGGACCAAGAGCTACAATTTTGCCAAATTTTGGTGTAATTCTGTTCTGCATTTCAGGCTGTAGTCGTGTCTAAAGTTTTCAATGGAAATTAACATGGAGAAAAGGAGTTTTGGGACCCCACCATTGTCTCGGTCCCCTTTTGACAGATCACCCAGAAACTTTCAACACAGCAGCTGAAGTGAGAAGCGTATTAGTTCTGAGAATTTCACGAAGAGTTGTCAAACAACGCCTAAGTTATTGGCAAATAAAAAAATTATTTTCCTATGGAAACTAGGTCCTAACTATAACTACCTACTGGCAACCACCAGTAGGTAATATATATATAAATATACACACACACGCACGCACGCATGCACACACACACATGCACACACACAAACACACACACATTCACACACCCACATACACACACACACACGCACACACACACACATTTAGGGGTTTATGGCTTATACGTTTTTTGTTTTATGTAGATAAAAATGGTTTTCCAAATCTTACCTTGTGTTTTCAGTCACGTCAACATCAGGGGTGAGAAGATATGCATTTTCAGAAAGTAAGGAGCCAGTGGTTTTTTTCCCTTTCTTGTGAATTTTCATCCCCACTAGAAGCTCAAATCCTTTCTCGTCTCGTGATGCTACTGGTATTCTGGTGGGACACACTGATTCTGTGGGAGATAAAAGAGGACCAATGTGTGCGGCTAAATTGGATTGTGTCAGGATAGGGTCTGCATCAAATTCATAGACTTGTTGTAGATTATTTTTTCCCTTTTTTATCTCAAATGCAACCACAAGTCTTATTCAAGTGCAAACACAAATTTAAGAAGAACCTAACCTGTGTTTCACTGTTACTTTAATGTTTTACTCCTCCAATATGCTCCTATTTTCGCAGATACTTCGTAATAAGTTACACCAATGTATGTACTATGTAGGGAACATTTGTGGTGATGTTCACATAGCAAAGTAGCATGGGAAATATTGTTCTAAGATGTAAGTATTGAGTAATGTGCCTCCAGCAGGTTAGAACACAGCCATCCCTAATCTTTGCAGAAGCACATTGTTTTATTGCTGTGTGAGTTGCTATTTCACATAGTCACAGAATGGGGAAAGACAACCTTAGCACAAATGCCTTTAGGGGTGTGTCCACTGAAAACACTATGGGCTAGAATTGCAACATATTACACAGTGTTTGTGCCACAAAAGTGATGCAAACCTACTTGTTTTGCACTGGAAAACTTCCTAAAATTAACGCAGAACACTGCTTTGCGGGGCCTAGCATCAAGGGGGTATTTCAAGGACTGTACATGGGCGTTCCCATGCCACCACACATACTTTTTGACACAAAACCCTATCTACTAACAATATTAGACAGGGTTTTGCATCAAAAGTTAATGTCACTTGAAGCAGGCATTAAAAGGAGAAATGTGTCTTTTCCGACTTTGCATGTGATGTGTGTTGCACTGTACAGCACACTAACAAAGTAGGAAACGTTTTAAAAGTGATCTATGTATAGTATTTTGTACTGGAAGGGAACTGTTCCAGTACAAAACCTACGCTAAATTCACACACACACACTCTTACACTATGGCGCACAGGTGAGGGGATGGCCTTCGGCAGCAACATTTTGCACTGCTGCTATCACAAAACGGCGGTGCAGCATTTTTGCCTGCTGCGCTGCGCTGGGTGACACTTTTGTAAATCTGGTCCAATATTCACAAGATATCCATCGTTCAAATGCAGAAACAAGCTAAGGCTGACAGTAAGGAATTCTGTGCAACAGGAAGCAATGACATGAACTTCAATGAGGAGTAGTTGTGTGTTACAAATGTGAAAAGCAGGGATCCCATTTTAACCCATAAGCCTGCCTTTGAACTACAGCCTTAACATTTTGAAAATATTGATTATGTTTAGACTTCTTGTATTATTTTTCCACTTTGTCTAAGTTGTCAACTGCTTGTGATGTCACGTCTTTAATATCATTTTGGGAAAGGCCATGTAAAATCACTTTCTGTGATATTGTCTCGTGGTGATTGTGTTAGGTCACTTCTGCTCCTCTTATGGTTTTGGTGAAATAACAACAGTGGGCCTTAGTGGTGTATCTCCTTAGTGCCTGGCACTGGAGGAGCTTATCTGTGCTAAGATCACTTGTGAAACCAATGTAGGTAACATCGGATAACTACCTTAATTGGAACTGTGCCTTCTGAACATTTACCAATGTTCTTCTATTTCATTGTCTTTAAAATTTCCCCGTCTGTAAAAGTAACCAATGAGTTGAGTTTGTCGGATATTTACCACTTCGTCCCCCATGCCTTGATCATGTTTTGATTTGTGCACCTCTTGCTTTACCCCAGTATGGTACACATTCTGGTCAATTTCCATGTTCATCTATTAAAGGGCTGTGCTTAGTATTTCAGAAGAAGCTACGGTGGAATGTAGCACAAATTTCCTTTATTGTACTCCTACTTCTCTTTCCACTACCTCTTTCTATCCTCTGCTTCTTTTTGTCAGTTATTCTTGTAAGTATTCCTCTACAGGTGTGCCCTCCATACAACCAGGAGCATTGTTTACTAATAACCAAGTAAGTGTCTATTTAGGAGTTGTAACTAAAAGTCAGCTTCCTTGTGGAAGAAGTGATAAATACTCTAATCAAAGATTCTCAGCCAACTAGTTCCTGTTATATGCCTGTGCTAGAGCACGAAACTGCTGCCTAGCGCCAATGCAGGCAACCTTGTACCATAGTGTAAGGGTGCCTGCCCTGTAGGCAGGATTGCTTCTGTGCAGGGAGAGACACCTTTCTGAACAAAAACAATCCTCAGAGGCATTTTCCTCTTTCTAAATGTGCTGCAGAATGCACATTGGGGGACGATGCTGAGAGAATGAGTAATAAAGTTGTTAATGTCCGTGAATACAATGTCATTGCACACCATGATATATGCAGGTCTGACCACGGCAATACTACTAAATTCAATGTCGATACACAACACAAAATGTGCTTGCATAACAATGTCGATACCAGTAGAAACAATATCAATGTATGGCATAATCTATGCACACATAACAATATCAATACCGGTTGAATCAATGTCAATGCATGCCATAATCTATGCATGCATAACAATGTCCATATCAGTAAAAACAATATCGATGTAAGCTATGACAACTGTAAGCACAATACTGAGGATGTCGGTAAAAATTCAATCTATGACCGCCATGTTAATTGTACACATTTTAATAAACTCATGTTGGTTTCACTCAAGGTGACCTCCCTATCAACCCCAGTCAGAGATACATGGTCAGAGAGGCCCTGCGACCCATACCGGAGCCTAACGAATGACAGGTCAGAGGTGGGGTTACAATTAACCACAAATATAGATACTACATAAAGTTAGGAACACTCAGCCAATCAGGACTCAGCATACTCAGCATACACACCACACTTAGTGATCATGCGCTCCCCAGGCCGGACATCTGGACACACACACTGGCCCTCACTAGCTCTTCCGAGGTCGAGAGCCACCTGTGTCCCCCTTATCACATGGTTGCCCTTTTTGTTTATGACTAGGCCTAGAATGCCAGATCAGATAATTGTACCTCACGAACAGTATAAATGGTCAGACAAAACTTCTGTACAATGAGAGACCTTCTTCAGACGCTACTCTGTCGATACTCTCCCGGCAGCTGCATTTCATTAAACCAACTTGTTCCTGTTTTGCCAAGCGCATCTTGTCTTTTCATTTTTTAAGGTAAATTCATTGTCCAAGCAACAAAGTAAAGGGTTACTAAGTGAAAGGTTAAAGAGTTAGGGATACTTAGTGGTCAAAAATGCAGCTAAAGATGAAATGGAGATTGCATAAGATAGAGCTGAGAGAATCCAAGATATGTAGATGAGAGACGAGCGAGGGAGGGAGAGACTGATATAGGCAGAAGAGTGGATCAAACCTGGAGTAAACAGAGATAAACCTTAGGACAGACAGGGAGAGAGCGATGTGATAGAATGAAAGCAGTAAATTTTGTTAGAGGCAAACTGGGAGAAGTAAAGTGATCAACTGTGAGGTGCAGCTGTGAAGAACCTCAAGGGGAACTAAGGTGAATATTGGTCTTTTACTATTTAGAAAACATGAAGTAGAACGGTATATTTACCCAGCACCATGAGGCCCCAGCATTTCGCCCAGGATTGCTCAACTGTGCACTAGTACGTATGTAGTTGAAGCCGGCCAGAATATTGAGTCTAGTTGTGATGCTGTTCCTTACAAACAATAAATATAGTTCAGTTTTACTTAGAGTTGGGGGACCCTTCACCTCTCTAAATAGACATGTTGTCGTTCTGTACAATTTAACAGCAGCTAAATGCTATACACTTTATTTGCACCCCTCTATGCCCATGTAGGCTCACTAGCAGTAAACTAGCATTAAACATCCACACATGTCCCTCTGACATTGCTTTTAACAATGTCAGTTGCATGTTGTGGTACTCTGGCAACATGGATGAACATTAAATGGGAGTGCATAGGCTTCTTGGGTGCTGGGCAACCTAATATCTTGTTAATATTTGTAACTGGAGTGATAAAACTGCTGCTTGAACCTGCAAGATCTATAATGTAAAGGTAATCTATGGCAGTAATGTGGCCCTGCGCTAACCACCTGAGTTCTCCTTCAAATAGATTTGATAAAACCTAGGAATTACAAACTGCATGTTTAGGAAAATATTTTGTAAGACACAACATTTAGGCCCATTTCTTTCAAATGTTAGTGGGGTGTGGTCCACCAACTCCAACCTACTATAAAGAATCTTGATTGCACTGGTGGGGGGGGGGGCTTTTATGCTCCATCTGTTTCTAGGGCACATTGTATCAAATATAGGTGCTCCCAATTTTGACAGACAACAAAACTTAGGGCAAGGGTGTAGTGAAGCACCTTCTAAACCAACTTCAGCGGGGATTACAGGAGCCAGATTAACCAGTTCTTAATGGCCCTTTCAACTTTAATCTGTGACTTGCAAGTCACAAAACAGAAACAAGAGCTGGTAAATATACCACTTCAAGACAGTAGTTGCCATGCCACAGTGGTGGAATGGGGGAAAGAGGTGGAAATGGAACCAAACCTTTTAGATAAAGAGAAGCGATAAAATTGTGAAGAAAAGAAATTATGTGAGAGGCAAATGGAATGAGAGTGCAAAAGAAGGAAATGAAAACATACAGAAGGAAAAAAAGAAAGCTGGATAGAAAGAAGGATGAAAGGACCCAAAGAAGAATGTTGCTTGTAGACAATGGGTAGCTGGCTTGGGTGACCCCCTCACCATACCTTGGATTACACCCCTGTGGAAATGAAAACTTGGCTGCTGTTCTTATCTAATATTTGTGCAAGATTTGATGTATTTCTCGGCAAATTTGGAGAAACAGGTGGCTATTTGCTCTTGCCGGCTTTGTTGTTATGTTTCTTACTACTAATAAAAATAGTTTTTTCAAAATGAAGAATTTGAAAAGGGTGTTCATGGAAGTCTTTCCAATCTAAAGAAATCATGCAGGCATAATGTCCTTCTCTCCCTTTACCAGTCCAACCAGAACATTTCTCTCCTCTTACCAAAACGATCAGGTTCCTGAAAACGTTACCTCTAAGATTACATTCCCATCCACAACCAATAAATGCTAGATAGAGAGCTGAAAAGGGGACGGGAGAAGGAATACAGATGCTACGTTATATACCCAAATAATGAATAAATAAATGTTTTACCTTCACATATCTTCTGCTGCATCGCTTCTTTAATCCTCTCTATTGTCGTGTAATCCTCGGCATACAGGACATACGCTGATGATGGTTCGTTGGCAATAGATACCAACTCAGATTTTGTTATTTGAGAACCTACCCCTACCGCAAACATGATGATGTTTTGGGACCTAGCAGCTTCAGAGAAGTTTATAACAACATCCTGGGACTTTCCATCTGTAACTACAACCGCAATTCTGTTTCTTTTGGACACATTACTTCTCTTTGATGAAGGGAAAACCATCTCTGTTGCAAATTGGATGGCGTGGCCAGTTTGTGTGTTTCCACCCATGTACTTTATCGCCCTTAAGGCGGGTATCAGCTGTTGGATAGATGTGTGCTCTCCTAGAGGGATATCCAGACGAGGGCTATCGCTGTACTGTACCACAGCCACCTGTGTGTAGGAAGGGCCAATATCAAACCCACTGGTAACATTGATCAGCCAATTCTTTGTGGTGTTGAAATCGGTGTAGCCAACACTCCAAGACCCATCCACAATGAAAACCAGGTCATTGACTGCAGTTCTGCAACCTGCCAAGAAGACCAAAAATGCATTTATGAATAGGAGCATGTTTATTGGGAAAACACCATGCTTACAGCGAAAAAGGAAATTTGCAAAGATTAGCAGAAGTTACAAATCTAAAATCTAAGGGCTTTATTTAGAATGTGGTGGAAAGGATACTCTGTCTCAAACATGGCTGATGTCTCACCACGTGCATTACAAGTACATTATAGCCTATGGCACTTGTAATGCAGCAGACAGGATTTGTGGCATGTTTTGATGCAGTATCCCATCTGAAAAACCCTAAATAAAGTTGAAATTCTTTCCCTGAAAACCATTACTGAACCCTTTTACAGTTTTGGGCATCAAAGGTAAACGCTACTTATTAAAGCAGAAACTGCTTGTTCTACTTGGGCAACAAAACCCATACACGCATTGAGGGCCTCCTTAGGAGGTCTGCGGTGATCCAAATTCCAGAGACTTATGATCTGGACTATTTTACCTGTAGCAAAAACATTTTAAAACAGGCTGAAATAAATAGAATTTAAAACATACACTCAAAAAGACTTCCAAAATATTGATTGCACAGACCTATTGCACTAGAAAACGTGTGCTATGCACCTAATCAAGCATCGATTGTATACAAACAAATATACTACAATTGGAATTGGATTTGCACATTTACCAAGTATTTTACTACATAGGACATGAGGGTAGATGAATTTAAAAGGTAAACTACAATTAATTTTGTTGCAGGCATTTAATAATGTACAGCTGATATTTTAGCAGTTTATATATTTGAGTGCATGGTTTTCCTGTCTAAATTTTCAAAAAGAACCTCTTTTCTCACCTGCACAGAATCTCCTGAAGCTTGGGATTTGTAGTAAGAATAGTGATAGGTCTTTGCATCGCAGATATAATAGATTAGTGTATTTAGTAATTTTTTTAAGATAAATGGGGGCCTGTCAGAGTGAATGGATTGATGATCCAAGAAGAGTAGACCACTCTTTAAGAGGATTTATTGCAGTCAACAGGATACACAGGTGTACAGGTGTAGAGGGCTCAAGGTGGCTGCTCCAACTGCTAGAGAAGCAAATCCATCCTCTAACCCAAACATTCCGAACATGTAATACATGGAATACTTAGGCAGGTACAAAGTAACATTCCAACATTTATATGTAAAAGAAGTGCACTAAGAGTGAATGCATAGACACCACATATCTCCCTTCTTTTTAAAAAATAAAAAATTACACATTTGACAAATTGTGAACAAAAATCCTTACTGAACATACCTACTAGGAATTCTCCTAATTCTTGAACTCCTTCTGACCTCAGGAGAACTTTCACCAATATTTACAACTGGATTATAAACAGGATTGAATCTGGCCAAACGACCAAAATTCCACCATTGACCATTCTCTAATTTTGCAGAGTTACCTTTAATTATGACTACACGTGCAGGATCCCTGAATTTTGATTTCCCTTTTTGTAGCAACAAAGGATCCTTGACACGAACAAGATCACCAAAAACAAATTTGACTTCTTTCTTGGACACAGGCACGGAGAGTTTATCACATCTCCTAACACTCTGAGGGTAGATACCACTTTCCTCCCTCTCATCAATTCAAAAGGAACACAACCAGATACAGAGTGAGGAGTAGTCCTGTATGCCCATACTACATCTCTAACAGCAGACTCACAATCTACTCTAGCTTTGATGGCACTCTGAATGCATTCAACTAGCACCCTATTGAATCTTTCAACTTTGCCATTTGCTTGAGGAAAGTATAAAGGTGTGCACAAATGTTTGATTCCCATCTTTGTCAAAAACTCTTGCATGAGTTGTGAAGTAAACTGAACCCCATCATCTGTAAGTAATTCCTCAGGTGTGCCCTCTCCGCTGAATACATCTTGAAGAAATCTAATGACAGATTTTGTGTTTGGTTCAGAGACACCTCTGACTTCTACCCACCTGGATAAATGATCAATTAAAACTATGAAATATTTTATACAATTGGGTAGTACATGAAATGGTCCAAGAAAGTCTACTGCGACCTTTTGCCACACTCTATTGGGAGAAATTGAAGGTTTGGGAGATGGAGAATTTGTGACCAAATGTTTGTCACTGTACAAACACTGTGTACAATTAACAACAAGTGCTTCCACATCTCGATCAACAGACGGCCACCAAAAATCGTTGCAAACTCTGCGCTTGGTGGCAGTCATACCCCAATGACCTGAATGTGCCGTTTCTAGGATTCTTTGTCGAAGACAATATGGGGGAATCAATTTACTTTCTCTGACTAAGAGATCACCTTCCAGAGATAACTCATTTTCAACCTTACAAAATGGTTGTAACTCAGGTTCAATGGATCTTTCCTTAGGCCAACCTTTCACTACAAATTCCATAACTTGTTTGAGTAATGCATCACTTTCTAATGCTTTATGCCACTCTACCATGTCAGAACAGATTACGGTATCATCAATGCTAGCAATTATACATTCTTCAATGTCATCTTCTGAAACATTAGACCTGTCCACTTGCACAGGATGTCTGGATAAAAAGTAAGCTTTAATATTTTTTCCTCCAGCTATGTCTTGAACCACAAAATTGAATTCCAACAGCTTTGTGGATAACCTGGCTAACCTAGCAGTTGCTTTTTTGATTTTGTTGCCAGAAAGAATATCAACTAAAGGTTTGTGATTGGTTCTCAAACAGAATTTTCTCCCCCACAAATATGGTTTAAACTTCTCAATTCCCCATGCACAAGCACGTAATTCTTTTTCAATAACTGAATATCTCAGTTCAACATCTTTCATGAGTCTGGATGCAAAACCAATTGTAAGCTCATTGTTGCCAGTCATTTGCGATAATACAGCAC
This sequence comes from Triturus cristatus, assembly GCF_964204655.1. Classification (NCBI taxonomy): domain Eukaryota; kingdom Metazoa; phylum Chordata; class Amphibia; order Caudata; family Salamandridae; genus Triturus; species Triturus cristatus. The sequence continues at coordinate 389,250,432 of NC_140588.1, forward strand.
CCATGCCATAAGAACTGGCATCCACCGTAACAAATGTATCTCGCCCTTCCACGTATGCTTGAAGGGCAGGTGCAGACAGAATGCTCTCTTTAATGCGCTGAAAATGATCTTGACAGGTGGCTGTCCATATAAAATCAGAGTTTTTCTTTAAAAGACTTCTGAAATCTTCAGTGAGACTTGCAAAGTTCTTTATGAACTTGGAGTAGAATTCGCAAAGCCCAATGAACGAACGAAGTTGATCTTTGTCAATAGGGTGAGGGGCGTTGACAATGCCATCCACAAAACTGGGTTTAGGTTTAACACCATCTTTGGAAAGAACATGTCCTAAATATTCAATCTCATTTACTAAAAAGATGCATTTATCTTCTCTGACAGTAACATGATTGTTTTGTAATACAGTTAGTACTTTTTCAAGTACAACATTGTGTTCTTCTTTTGAAACAGTGTGCACCAAAATATGATCTTGAAACACAACTGTATTAGAAATATCTTTAAATAGATTGCTCATAACTTTCTGAAACACAGAGGCAGCTGACGCCAAGCCAAATGACATCCTGCGAAACTGGAAAGTACCATCAGGTGTAACAAAAGCTGTGAAATGCCTAGAAGACACATCCAGTTCCACCTGATGGTATGCAGCCCGTAAATCCAATTTGGAAAACCATTTGGATTGGCCGACAGCAGTGATGAGGTCCTCAATGTGGGGTAGTGGAAAATTTTCTACCCAAATTGCGTTGTTAATAGAGCGCAAGTCAATGCATAGACGAAGTTCGCCATTTTTTTTCTTGGCCAAAGCGATCGGAGAAAGCCATAGAGTGGCATCTACGTTCTCTATAATGCCATCTTTCTGCATGTTGTCTAACATTGCAGACAGTTCATTTGTAACACTGTGAGGAACATTGCGTAGCCTATGCTTGACTGGTTGTGCACCTTCTTTACCGTGATAGTGTGACAAAAATTTTTAATCAAACCAATTTTGTCAGAGAATACATTTTTTAATTTTTCTTTCCAGGTTGAATGGTCAGAAACCGAATTAGTTAGGGAAACAGGACGCTTATGACCAGGTTTGATAATCATCCCAAATTCTGCCTGATGCCACCATCCTAGTACTTTGATAAGTTTGTATGCTACATAAATCTTGCCATGAATTGTTTTAGTTTCAAAAGTGATGTTGCCACAGAAATATCCTGCTAAATCAATTCTGCTGCCTTCAAATGCTGTTGTGACAACATCAGGGGGTAATAATACTTTATGAGACCAGCTTTATTTATACTTGTCAATAGAAATGATAGTGATTCTTGCCCCAGAATCTATAAGTAACGGAATGTTGATATTGTCAATGAAAATCTGGACCAAGGGATCTGAAATTGTAATTTCAGAATGTACATTATTAATGTCAATGCAATCTACTGCTAACATTAATTCTTCAAGTTTGTTTTCTACAATATCAGTGTCAATATCGGAATCTTGAACAAGTCTAATAGGATGACGTTTGCCTCCTCTACAAACATTGCCAAAGTGACCAATTTTCTTGCATTTCCAGCACTCTTGTGCTGCAGCTGGACAATTTTTAAAACTTGAAACATGGGAATTTGAACCACACCTAAAGCATACAATTCTGCCACGACCAAAAGAGGTACCTCTGACGCTTCTGAAATTTGAAAAAGCACCTCTGGGTTTGTTTGTTACAATATCAGTTGTGTGTGTGGATTTTGTTGACAATGCACCAGTGGTTGAGGGCAAGGGTTGAGTTTGTAAAATTTTGGAATCACATTCAGACGTTTCAATACTCTTTGCTATATCAATGGCTTCATCTAATGAGGGATTTCTACAAGATAAAAGCCTTTGTTGGATTTTCTTTGAATAACATCTAGACACTAATTGATCTCTAATTAGTTGTGAGGTGAAATGATCAAAATCACAATAACTGGCCAAAACTTTTAGTGCTGTTATATAAGTGTCTATAGATTCATTGGGACCTTGGATGCGCGTAAAAAATTTATGACAATAAAAAACTAAATTGACTTTTCCCTCATAATAAATAGTTAATTGTTTAACTGCAAGCTGATATTCATCTAGATCACCTAAGTCTTGACCCAAGTATACAGGTAGGTGGTCAAAAACATTTTGCCCTTCAACACCTAGGTAATAATACATAAGACTGTGTTTTCTTTCTGGTTTGAATTTTAACCCATCAATGGCACCTATATAAGCCTCAAAAGATCTGAACCAAAGGCGCCATTTAAGAGGTGGTTCACCAGGATCCTGTAGGAATAAGGCAGGAGGAGTAACAGTTTGCATAATGTAACCTGTAAACCAATAAAAATTATAGCAAAAGAGATAGAGCAGTAATGCCTGTGAACGGAAAATAATGATTAGATGCAAAGAATGAAACTATTTGTCGATAAAGAAATGCAAAATGCGTTATTGACAATTGTGCTTGAAATACCAACCATCAAGAACCAAAAAAAAATAATTTTGCATTAACACATGGAGAAGACAAAAAATAAAGCGTGTTAATCGCTGATGAAGCAAAATAAAATGTGCATCCAACAGGTGGCACTGTGACAGAAAGAGTGATAAGAACAAAGAGTGAGCAGGTTCTTGTTGAAAAGCACTTCCTTCGTAAATCCAGCTGAGCACGTCTATGGCTGTAATCCTGTTAGAACTCTAGATGAAGTAGAAGTGATCTTCCGTGCATCTTTTTAGTCTTTAGAAGGGAAGAAAAAAAAAATATTCATCCCAAGCTTGTCGCCAAAATTGAAGTGGTCTTCTTCAATAAAGTTGTACAGCAATCTCAAGTAGACCAGGAGTCTTCACTCTTTAAGAGGATTTATTGCAGTCAACAGGATACACGGGTATACAGGTGTAGGGGGCTCAAGGTGGCTGCTCCAACTGCTAGAGAAGCAAATCCATCCTCTAACCCAAACATTCCGAACATGTAATACATGGAATACTTAGGCAGGTACAAAGTAACATTCCAACATTTATATGTAAAAGAAGTGCACTAAGAATGAATGCATAGACACCACAAGTACTTGCCACCCAATCCTGTGGGCATAGAGGTAATGAGATACGATCAGACATCTTGGTTCCCAAAGGTAAACATACTGCTATGCTCTGTGCTCTTGAGAGGCGCCTACTCTGGTAACTGAGATTGCAAAGATAAATGCCATGGGCATAATCCAACAGCAAAAGTAATAAGGTCAGTGTGGATGTCATGCGTTGGGGGAAAGCTAGCCAATTCTGAATCCTCTTGAGGATTTTTAGATGATTAAAGATTTCCTAGGCAACAGTCGAAACTTGGGCTGCAGAGGCACAGTTCAATGAAATATGACTCAGGTTCTCTATTGAAGGATAGGGTGAGGATAGCATTTTCAAATTCCAACCACATCAGAAAGTGTCATCCAAGAGGATATCAGATGTCTCAAAGCTTAATTATATTCCTACACATCCATGATAATCATCAAGAAAGCATTATTCGACACCAATTATTTGAACCACAAACGCAACAAGTAAATGCAATAAAATGTATTACAGTGTATTTAAGAATATGCTTCTCATACAACCAAAATTCACACAGTGTCAATACAGTTAAAATAAAACGTAAAATGGATTGAAAAAATACAGTGGCATACAAACTTCACACAAATTTGCACCAAATTAATTCATAGCCATTACAGTTAGAATTAGGTTCAGCTAACACTATTTAAAAGTAACCATTAAAACACTATGGGTAGCGACAGGAAACGGGGCATGGAAAAAAATGTAGTGCCTTCACCTATTTAAGTAATTCTATTCCAGAACCATCTAATAGAGCTCTGATATGGATTGCTCTAGAAAGAGACAGGGTGATCCTACAGCATACTGTCACATCTCCTAGTTCATACAGGAGTTTAAAGGCCGCCTTATGATGAATAATTCTTTCTTGTAAGAAGAAAGGTTTAAGAAGGGATTTCCTGGGGATCAAGTAAAACTTACTGAAAAGTGCTAGGTACTGAGTAGTCTGCTCTGATCAGTTATCACCGGGGAATTTTCGGGCGATTGTACCTCAACTTTACATTTTTGGGAATACAGTAAGATAATGGAAAATAAGAAAGTGAATACTTGATCAAAGTTACCTATGGTAGGCATTGTTGGTTATCCTAAGGTACAATTTACATCCAGGCTGATCGTTCAATGCTAACTACCATCCCGCTGTTACCTTTGAGAGGTCTACTTGTTCCCTCTTCCTGCGTCAGACCTCAAACACAACGACTTTTATGTCTTTTTCAGAATACCTTAAAATGCCTTATGGCTTAGACCATAATTTCCTCTTGGACTAGCCCAATACCAACAGAGCCTGCTTTATATACCAGCGCCACAGGATTAGATCAATAATATCTAGGCCCATACAATCCTTAAGAATTGTTTAGTAAACAAAGTTTCTTGTTTGGACCAAACACATCACTACAATAGTAGAGGTTTAGTTTCAAGGGTATGCAAGATGAAATCAGCACCCAATTCCCAGTGAACAATGGATGCCGGAGTGGAGCTGGGTACTGACAGCAATGCCCTTACAAAGGCATCTTCTATCTTTTGTAGAACGCTCTTATTCCCTATAGCCCAGATCCCTGTGCCATACACTGCTGCTGAAATTGTTTTAGTGTTATAAAGGGTGAGCATCTAGGCAATTGCTTTATTGCCTAACTTAGAGGCAAACCATATCAACCCTTCTTTGTTCCTGATCATATTAGAAACACAGATCTTGCTATGGCGCTTCCATTTCAGTTTAGATGAGAACTGGATCCCCAAATAACAATCGGTATGGTTGCTTTGTAATTTACTCCCTTTAATAAAACAAATTGTGTTGTTTCCCTCCTCCTGCACGAGCACAACTCATATAACTTTTGGCAATATTGATCTTCACGCTCCTCCTTTCCATAAAATCTGTGAATGAATCTATTAAAAGCGGCAGACTTTTTGGAGTACGTGCTAAGACAGCTGCATCGTCAGCATACAGGAGTATTGGGATCTGCAGCCTCCCAACCCTGAGTCTATCTGCACACACCATCTCAAGCATTTCTTCCAAACCATTTATCTATAAAGAGAAGAGGAAGGGCCCCAGTACCCCACCCTGTCGGATGCTTCTCCTTATATCAAAGGGTGCAGTCAATTCACCCTGTATGTCGAATCAAACTTTTGCTTTTAGATTGTTATGCAAGTGGATCAGAACTTAGAAAATCTCCGTAGGGGCCCCCTTTTTATTTAAACATTCCCAGAGTTTCCTGTGATCAACTAATTCAAAAACACTGCTTAGATTTATGAAAAAGATGTATAATGACCCATCAGTGGCTTGAGGGTACGTCCCCATTAATAGGTTCAAGTTGAGTGATTGCTTGACTGTCCCAAAACCTTTTCTCAACCCATACTGGGCGCTAGAGAGAATTCCATTCTCTTCTGCTCATAGTGCAAATCTCTCTAGCGAGACTCTCCCCAATAATTAGGTGGAAGAGTCAAGTAGTGAAATAGGCCGGTAGCACTTTGGATCATTTCTAGAGCCCTTCTTGAAGATGGGTATGATAAGGGAGGCAGGTAGGAGGTATACACTGGTGCTGTATAAGGACCTTAGTTAAAAAAGGGGCCCATAGGTTGGGTTCAGCTCTGTCTATATCCGTCAGGGCACACAACCCCTTCAGACTATTATTAATAGCCCTCACCACCACATCTAAGGTGAATGTTATTCCGGTGAGTTGATCAGCTGTCCTAATACAAAGGGATCCTTTGTCTGAACTGGACTGAGAGAAGATTGAGCAAAAACGGTCCACCCATTGGGCAGGAGTAATCACAGATTCCAAATCAGGGTCTATTCCCTTAATAAACAGTGGGGCATTTATAGTTCTCCAAAATCGGACACTATTTTTGGTTTCACTGGCCTGTAAAAGATTCCCTTGAAACAAGGAGAGGGGGCTCTTTTTACCAAATGAAATGGAGCACCCGAAAACCATAAAGTAAAAAAAAAAAAAATCCCTTTGGTCAGGAACCGTATAAGGGACAAACACACCCCAAAAGTCAATCCACATGCATCACAATTCACACACCATTCAGCACGTATTAAAGCACTTATAAAGAATTATACAAAAAGTAGGGAATTTAGACCTATGCCCTCTGTTGTCTTATTAGATTCGAAACTAACACTGATAAGACAAAGGTTGTTGTCTATGTCTATTCTCCTTGAGGATTGTTGTAGCCCATGATATGATCTCTCTTCATGAATGTGTTTTTATGAATTAGTTTTAGAAATTGTGATGAAATATTTTGTAATTGTATATGTTTTTATTTAGCAATAAATACTACTTTTTGTATAATTCTTTATAAGGGCTTTAATACGTGCTGAATGGTGTATGAATTGTGATGCATGTGGATTGACTTTTGGGGTGTGATTGACCCGTATACAGTTCCTGACCAAAGGGATTTTTTTTTTAACTGTAAAAGATTCTACCAAGCCTTCAATTGCATTACTTTCTTTCTGTTTGTTATGACGTTATTATAATTGGCTCTAGCTCCCCGGACTGCCTTAGTGTCCCTAGGGTGTTGATTTAAGATTTTATTAATTTTACTCCTGGCCTTTGTGCATTCGGTATCAAACCAGCCCCTCCTTTCCTTCCCCCAGGATTTGGACCTCATTGTCAGTGATTGATTAAGGAAGTTTGATATTGTAGTATGGGCATCCTTTGTCTCCCTGTGGTTAGGTTCTGATGCTAACCCTAGCAACAGTTGGTCCAGATTCTTAAACATCAAATTCTTTAGGGCGTTAATGGGGCTTACACATTCCAATTTCATTTTAACACCATTTCAACCTACAGGGACAATTTTCCCTGAGCCTGGGATCTTAAATTTAAATTTAAAATCACTGTGTTATGATCACTAATACAGTAGGATCCCCACCTGCAGATCTTAGATGGTTCCCCTGCTGGAATCTGCTATAAGACTATGGTCAATACAACCATTTTTGCCTCTCCTCATAAACATAGATAAAAGTTGGTGATCACCGGCCCAGCAATGTTTGGCTAGTTTCATCTTCAATGTATGTTTGTATGAAGTGTGCTAGAGTATTCCCCCCAAGATCATTATACCCACATGATCATTTGGACATGAAAGGGCATTCTGAGATATTGAAGTCCCCTACCCAAATTATAAAATAATTCTGGTCAATAGAAAGCTCTAAATGTGTTTCAAGCGAGCTTACCCCCTTTGCTAAATCAAAACTATTATTGTAGAAATGTATAACCGTGATGGCCAGGTTTGTGCCTAATATGTAAGTAATGAATTGATTATAGGGAGACTTAAAGAAACTCGTCTTAATTCCAGGAACTAAACTTGTTGAAACAAAAGTCACCAAGCCCCCCCTTAGGCCTACCCCTATTTGAAGCGATAGCGGGAGAATTAAAGGCTACAAAGCCATCCTGATCTATAACATTTAATGACAATGTTTCTTGTAAGCACACGATGTGTGCAGATTCTACATATGTTGCCCAATCCACTGATTCCATTTTGATGGCAATGTCCACATTGCTCCAGGTAGTAACTATTGTCTCCCTGTGTTCCTTAGCTATAGCTGGACTGGGAGTTTCAGTGGTGTGGCTATTGTTATGTAGCAAAAATTGCCAAGGAAGAGTGGCACGTATGGGGAGTAAATCTTGAGAATCCATGTGCGAGAGGGTGGAGAAACTATTATGTGTTGATACCTGCTGGGGAAAAGTGGCAGGGGCAATAGATACTAATCTCTGAGGCCTATAAAATGAAAAGGTACTCATGGGTGGCCGGCCTGAGAAATGAATCCTTGGCAACATATCCTTAGTAACTAATCTATCAATAGTGACAATAGGGCGTGTTCTGCAGCCGTGGAAGATGGCGGCGTAGTTTGTGAGCTGGGCTAACAGCCTAAGTAATTCCCTTCACATCCAGCACAATCCGTTCACCGGAGCGGACTCTCAGGACGCCCACAGTCGTGGGAGTGGGGCGGCGGTCCGCGAGGGTAACTGGCAGCAGCTTTGAGCACCCGAAATGACAGGGACGCGGAGCGCGGATCCCTGCCTGGCTCGTCAGAAAATGGCGCCCACCCGGGAATAGCGAGCAGAGGCTACCTGCTGTCTCGCGGCTGACTAGGCCCATCGGTGAGGCGGACTGTGCCCCTTCTGAGCGGTTGAAATTGTTCTCAACACCGGGAGGAGCCCTGAAGAGGTCTGAGAAGCGGGTGACAGGAGCAGTAAGCCGGGACTGCCGCTTCGGGAGCGGGCCGCCATTTGCAGTGGGCTGAGGTGGAGCCTGAAGTGACCAGGGGCCTTCCCAGCGCCTAGGGCCCTACACCTTGGGTCCTGGAGCAGAGGACAGTGCCGGCTGGGTGCCCTGAGCAGCAAGGGGCAGTAAACACAGTGAGACCGGTGAGCGGCCCTCCCCCATTCATCTTGTGGTGGTGCTGCCAGCTGGAGCGCGGCTTTGTAAGCGCCCGAACAGTGTCTGTGCCCTACGTTTCGGATCGGTGATCTGCTGCAAACTTACGAACACTGTGCTTCACAGGTGCCCTTGACCGTGACTCCTGGACTGCCCCTCCTGAACTGGCGTGAGCTCCTGTGGAGTATAGGAGTGGCTGAGGACATTGGGAGCTGGTCTGAGCAATAGAAGTTCCCGCAGGTGCAAGGAGCCAGAGACTCTGAGATCAGCGGGGCGCGACCAGCTCATCGGATTCCGAAGGCTGGTGGAATATCCCGAGGCCGTGTGGTGTGGAGCTGCCTGAAGTGAGGGCAGGACCAGGTGGGGCGCCTTGGAGTACTGGTGTACAGCTCTATCCTGGCTACTGGCCCAACATGGGTCGCAATAGGGCACCGGGCCAAACTAATCAAATTGAAAAATATACAGTCGCAATGACCTGAGATGGGGGTGCGACAGGTGGTGGTCAGGACGATGACCAAGAATACGGGGGCCCTGGTCCCTCTCTGAAAGATATAATGAGGGCCATCAGGGACTTTTGAGCCGAAACTGGACTCCGTGACAGAAGAGGTGAATCTCCTGCGGGCGGATTTCCGGAAAATGTCGGAACGGGTCTCTGTGGCGGGAACCGGTATTGTGGGGCTACAGACGAAGACAAAGAAACTGGAGGAACAGGTGGGCTGCTCTCACAAAGAACCAGGCTGATATACACGCCCATCTGGAGGACCAGGAAGGTCGGGCTCGTTGGAATAATATTCGCATAGTGGGGGTGCCAGAGGGATTGAAGGGGCCCTGGGTGGACTGTTTTGTGGAGGACTTAATTCTAAACCATCTGAAACCTAAACGCCTTTCCAATTTCTTCTCTGTTGAGCGGGCGCACAGAGCCCTGGGAGAAAAGCCCAAGCCTGTGGCCCCCCCACGCACGATCATCGCCCGCATCCTCAATTTCAGAGACCGGGACACCATATTGCAAGAGGCACGCACTCACAGGGACATTCACCGGGACAACGCCACCATCCGCTTCTTCCCGGACTTTACGCTTCAGGTAAACGACAGCGGCATTCCTTTGACGGGGTGAAGAAGGAGGCACTTCGGGACCAGAGCGTGAAATACATGATGCTCTTCCCAGCAAGACTCAAAGTCCTGGATGGTGAAAAGGCCTACTTCTTCGACACGCTGGCAGATGACGGTGACTGGCTGGAAGGCTGGCGCACTGTTGGTCGGCAGGGAAGACGGCACAATTCGGAAATGAACCGAGGAGACCGAGAGATGGATCCGGAGGCTGAGCGAGTTATCAGTGGTACAGCAGACTGCGTTGTGACTCTGGTATGACTCGGTTGTGCCAGGTGGTAGGCCCTGAATAAACTTTGACTTTGGGCCTCGAGGGGTGGGTGGCCAGTTGGGTTGGTTCCCTGAAGATGGGGAGAACGAGGCCGAGACTTTTTGCCCGCCACTGGTAAGAGTAATTGATCGAGAAGCACATAGATCTGGTTCTGTATTGAACTGTGGGCCCAGTGGGGGGGTATATCATGGCATACGGGCTGCTTGGGGTTGTATAGTGAGGGGGTGTATGATTCACAACTAGTTGTGTACATCTTCCTTAGATCTGCAAGCCCATGTTTCCTCCCGAATGGTTTTGGTTGTGTTATCGGGGCGACAGGCACTCTGCTAGTTTTCTCAGTGGGTGGTTGGAGACTCACCAAGCAGGGCGGCAGGGAGGGGGGAGTTGGGGGGTCGAGGTGTTGGGTGAGGGGATCAGAGGGGGTTGGGGGGATGGGGAGTTTGCTGGGGGTCATTCAGTACATGCTGGGGACTGTGTTGGAGGGGGTTGTGGGGGGTTGGTTCCTGGGGAAAGTTATGTTTTGCTCATTCTCACACTAGTTCTTTAGCAGGTGAGGTTGGCCTTGGTAAGACACAGGGAGTCAGGGTTTATTCGAGGAGAGTGGGGTCCCAAACCACTAATGGGTGCTCAGACGCAGGTTAAAATATGGATGTGGAACGTCAACGGGCTGGGCAACAAAATTAAACGGACTTTGGTGTTGCAACACCTGAAAAGGCACTCCCCTGATGTGGTTCTCCTGCAGGAGACACATCTGCCCGGCAATAGATGTAAAGTACTTGACCGCTTTGGGTATAAAATAGTGGCCCACTCTGGGTTTACATCTGGTTCTAGGGGAGTGGGTATTTTGATTCGGAAGACCCTCCCCATGGTGATATCTGGTTCATGGACTGATGACTCGGATGCATGGTGGCGGTGGCGGGTAGCTGGGAGGGGTAAACAGTTGTGTTGAGCTCATGTTATGTTCTGCCTGGCCTCCACTCTACGACCTATGCACGACTGGGCCCCTTTCTGGCAGACCTTCCCCTGGGGGGTGACATGAATGCTGTAATGAACGCCGACTTGGATCGGTCGGGTGGGGGCAGAAGTTTAAGGGAGAGAAGGGGTTGCAGGGATTCATTAAGGCCTTGAGGCTAGAGGACTTGTGGCGTGTGCACCATCCCACACATAGACAATAAACGTTCTACTCAGCCATACATGGGTCCTTCTCCAGACTGGTCCCCCTTCTAGCTTGCACCGACCAGATGGGAAATTATGTGGAACCCCATATCCTGGCCCGGGGGATTTCTGACCACTCCCCAGTCAGCGTCGTCCTGAGGGGTCCGGTAATAAACAAGGCGGCATTCCCCAGGATAGACCCGTGGCACCTTTGGGATGACAGTGGGAAATAAACTTCGGGAGGGCTCTCAGCATTACTGCGAAGAGAACCGGGGATCATTTGAGTCCCATCTCACACTCTGGAAGGCGTACAAGACTGTCTTGAGAGGGCAGGCCCAGGCCTTGATTGGGGCCAAGAGGAAAGAGGAGCCCCGACATATCAGGCAGTTAGAACAAGAGATAGAAGATCTTGAGCGAAATGTAGACGCCGCGTCTGCAATTGATCGCCGCCATGTATTGGCTCTAAAACAGAAAGAACTCAGGGCTCTGGCAGAGGGTGAGGCGTGAGCCTGCTCCCTGGCCCGGCAACACTGGATTTACGATGTGGGGAACAAAGCCCTGAAGCTCCTGACATGGTTTGAACGCAGAGACAGTGAGCGATCCGGGGTGGCTGCGGTGTGGGACAAGTCAGGCTCACTAATGTCCACTAGCACGGACATAGCAGAGATGTTTGCGTCGTATTTTGAAGGGGTTTACACCCCGGTCTGCACCAGGATGGAACAAGACTGTGCGGAGTTCCTTCATGATTTTGGGCTGTCCACACTGTCCCAGGCGCAGAGAGACCGTTTGGAGGCAGATTTGACTAGGGAGGAAATAGGGGAGACCCTCAACTCCCTCCAATCAGGGAAGGTGCAGGGACCGAATGGGCTACCAATGGAAATATTCAAGCGTCAGGCGAACGTTATCAAGGGCCCCCTCCTACAGATGTATCTAGAAGCGCGGCCAGAGGGAGGTCACAATTGTAGTGATCCACAAAGCCGGCAAGCCGGCCGATCAATGCTCCTCATATCGACCAATCTCTCTCATTAATGTCGAATCAAAGGTCTTGGCTAAGGTCCTGGCTGATAGGCTGCTCCCGGTCCTACCCGATCTAGTGCATGTTGACCAGTCGGGATTTATGCCACGCAGGAGCACCCGCCACAACCTGCACCGCCTGTATGGTGTGTTATACATAACGGGAGGGGTGGGGGACACTCAGACAGCTTTGATGATGCTGGACGCCTCAATGGTATTCGACAGTATCGAATGGCCGTACCTCTTCATGATTCTCCAGCGCCTAGGTTTTGGTCCGGCCTTCTGCGGTTGGGTGCGCCTCCTGTATGAGCAGCTGTTAGTGCGAGTGAGAGTTAATGGGACGGTGTCCAGAGCCTTTTCACTCCGACGGGGCACGAGGCAGGGATGCCCCTTGTCTCCTCTTCTGTTCGCTTTAGCCGTGGAGCCGCTGGCTCACTGGATCAGGAGGGACAGTCATTCTGAGGTCTGGCGCTGAATGACGACTGGGAAGAGCGTATCTCCCTATACGCAGACGACATCGTGCTATATATGGCCAGACCGTATCAGTCGATGGCGCAGGCACTGCATCTCTTTGAACTTTTCGGTAGCTATTCTGGATATAGAATCAGTTGGGCGAAGTCTGTAATCTTCCTCCTTTCGGGTCCTCCTCCTTGGATACCGACCAGGTGCCCTGCATCATTAGCTGTGGACGGGTTCATGTATCTGGGGGTGTATATCACCAGGGATAGAGTGGAGTTCCACACCAAAAATCTGTAGCCCCATCTGCTGCGCCTGACAACTGATGTGGGCCCTGATGTGGGCCACTAGCGGACGCTGCCTCTCTCCCTCATGGGACGAGCTGCAATGTTTAAGATGTTGGCACTGCCTAGACTCCTCTATATCCTACAAAACACACTGTATCCGATCTCACCCGGGGTCTTTAAACGTATATCACAGGCGGTGCGGACGCTACTCTGGGATGATGGCAACCCCAGAATTGCGCTGTGTAAATTTATGAGGGGTGTGTACGATGGGGGGCTGGCCCTCTCAGACGTACAACTATATTATTGGGCCTCCCAGCTACAGGTCGTCAAAGACTGGGTTTATGCGGACAGGTCAGAACCGGCCTACAGGGTTGACCGGTTGGTGATGCCGGGTGGTAACTGCGAGCCACTGTTGTATACCCGCGGGCTACTGGCAGACTGGCCCTCACACACAGGAGTGGTGGTTCAGTGTTGGAGGGAGGCAAACACATTTCTGGGGTGGACGGGCTACCTGACAGACAGAACCCCCCTATGGCTTGGTGAGCAATTGGCAGACGTGACCAGACTGGATGGCTTTCGGGGCTGGAAACTCATAGGCATAGAATACTTGGGAGATGTATGGAAAGGGGACGCCCCCCGTTCGTTTGAATATCTGAAAAAAGAGTATGATCTGCATGACTCACAACGCTACCAATACCTGCGCCTCACGCACACCTTGCGTTCACAGATCCGGGGCGGCAAGTCCATTCCGGAGTATTCCCCCATGGAGGATAGGCTGCTCCTCGATCCCATCTCGGAGAAACCTACTTCCACTATTTATCGCAAGTACATAAACAACATGCCTGACCCTTTGGTGTCGTTGAGGTAGAAATGGGCGTGTGACATAGGTGTACTGGAGGATGATGACTGGCAGGATGCCCTGCAAAGCCCACGAGAAAAAGCAATTTGGGTCCGGTTTCGGTTGGTGCAGCTCAAAATTCTGCACCGAGTATATTACCCTCTCACTTACTTGTATACTTGGGGTAGGTGTCAGTCAGCCCTCTGTGTGTGGGGATGTTGGGGGGAAGGGTCCTTCTAACATATATTGTGGGAGTGCCCCGAGATAGTGCCCTTCTGGACCAAGGTCACGGATACGAAGGCAGTGGTGGTGGGCTCTCCGGTCCCGTGGGAGCCCAGGTGGTTACTATTAATGATCAAGGGGGCTACTGACTGGTCCAGACATGACGAGATCTGGCTGGCGCTGGTGGCTGGTGTTGCAAAAAGGAATATAGCCAGTGCTTGGGGAGCGCAGACTCCTCCGCAGTGGGACCAATGGGTGCGAGATCTAGATTGGGGTCAGAGATCTGAAGACCATTTATTAGAGTAGAGGATGCACTAAGAAATGGAAAAAGTTCTGGGGGCCTTGGAGGAAATACAGGGAGATGGGGGGTGGGTAGGGATCAGGGTTTCCAAATTGAATGTCCTGCTTGTGTTTAATGCTGGCTGTATATTATATTGTGAAATGTCAATCTATCACATGCTATTTGAACAATGTTCTGTAATGTCTGATGGTATAAGCAAAGTTAATAAAAAGATTTAAAACATTTTTTTTATGACAATACAATCCTTATGGTAAGGTGGGTTTGGAGAAGGACCCACCCATCCAACTCTCCAAACAAGGTTGACTTGCTGATGCTAAAGCGCCTGACCCTCAATTTTGTCATTAACCCAGTGCACAACATTATTCAGGAGTTGGGCATGATCTTCTCTTGTATCTTGGCTGAATGGGGATACACCCTTTAGGACCGCAACATACGGGATAGCTTGTGGCAGGAGTTGCAAGATTGGTAATGACCTGGGCCATATGGGATGAATGCCCATTCGATTTGGGGGTATGCTTGGGCCCTGCACATAGACCCGGAGCCTTTAGGATTGTTTGGTGGGCATTTCTCCCTTCTACTATCCATGCATTGTCCACACATGATAGGTTCTCTTGAACACTAGGTACAGCCACCCGAGCAGGACCCCCATGGTGCAGACTCATTCGAAGCATGCTCCCCAATATACTCTTTTCGCGACACTCCTCTCTTGGAGCTGATTGTTTCATAGTATTCCTATCCTCCCCCAACAATTGCCTCATTGAAGTAATTGACTCTTCAATTTTGGCCAATCTTGATGTTATGGTACTCAGGGCAGTGGTGAAGGCAAAGGTGAGTAATGTAAGCATAACTTTAGACATTTCATCAACTGGGAGGGCACACAAACCCTCACCCATCTGTAGAGTGTCCGTGTCTTCTCTCAAAGTGCGCTCTCCTTGGGGTGACCTAGGACGAAGATTTCACACTCCCCTCCCCTCTTTTCCTCTTCCCCACTTGGGTTTTCCTTTTAACTCCTTTACCACCAGGCCATCTCGGAAACTATTTATTATAATTTTATTTTTCTATGGCTGAGTCAGGTGGCCCGAGTATAGGGTGTGACAGGGCCATCATCTAATATGGCAGCAGGCAGGAGGCAGGAGAAGAGTTGTGTACTGTAAGTGCATGTCAGTTTGGCAGGCCATCTTAGGTCAGCCAAACTGACATTTTGCCAACCAAGCTCTGTTGCACAGCCGGGTGGAGAAAAGTCACAGATTCCCAGTGCCTGATCAAGCATTAGTTCAGCCTGCTCAGGCCAATCCTGGTGCTACTCTCATGCTGGGTAATAGCATGAGTGCAGCTTCAGGATTGGGTGGGGAGTCTGGAAACCTGTGCAGTGCACGTGGTCAATCCTGGACTCCGGCAGAGGCAGGTAAGTCATTCCACCCCCGTGCGCTGCCCAATCAGTTTGTTTTGTTAGCAACCACCACTAGGTATGGTATGTCAGAGGCAGGTCAAACATTGTTTGGAGTGTGAACGATCAAGAAAAACATTTATTTCCAGGGAGGTATTGTGATTATGAGTGCTGTTTCTAATGCCACTGCAACAGTCTATGAACTGAGGGCCACATGTACAACCTTCAAGTTGTGTGACTCGCAAATTGCGATTTTTAGCGACTCACAATTTGCTAATCGCAAAATCTAATGTACAACAGTGTCTCAGACACTGTTTGCGATTCCCAAATGGGTCGCAAGGGACCTACCTCATTAATATTCAGGAGGCAGGCTGCAATTTGTGACCCCTTAGGAATAGCCGGCACTCACAGGGCTTGCTGGGTTCAGCAGACCACCATGTCTGTGACCGCTTTTTAAATAAAGCATTTTTCTTTATTTTTTAGAAATGCACCCCTTTTACATTTTTTAGAGTGGGCAGTGGTCCATGAGACCACTGCCTGCTCTGAAAAATGTTGGTGCCCCCATTCACAAAGATGACCCCTTCCAGTTTGTGAATTGCTTACCACCAACTTGAAACTGGTGGTAATCTGCAAATATTTTGCAACCACATTCCCAGTCGCAAAACATTCCTACATACCAGTGCGACTCGCTATTAGGAAGGGACACCCTTTACACACCCCTTCCTAATAACGACTTGCAAACCCTATTTTGCGAGTCAGTGTAGGTTGCTCACTCACAAAATAGGGTTGGTACATAGGAAAATTAATTTTACCTTTCCCAAACGGCCCAATGAGCCATTTGCGACCAGTAAAATGCGTTGTACATCTTGCCCTAAGTGAGCAAGTAAACACTACAGTTATGGTGCCTAAGAATGGAGCTGCTGTAACCTCTTTCAGACAAGTGGGCAGGCATGTTTTGAGAGAGGACCTTGACCATTTGTGGTGATGCACCATGATAATAGTTTTTCAGAAGTTAGGATATGGAAAACTGGTGAGGAACAGACGGAGTGATTTTAGCGGGAAGTCTATGTGTTCGATGTTCTTCAGTTAGTTATAGTGGATAATGATTACAGTTTGTGGATTTATTTAAAAAAGGTCGTTGTTTAGTTAGTTTAAGAGACAGATAAGTGTATGCAAATGTTTATTTTTTACACTTCGACCCTCAGGTGAGAGGTGCCGTCTAAATGCATTCAGATCTTAAAAGAGGTACTTCTAGGGATAATGGATAGAAATTGTTTATAGAAATTGTTTATCTGGTGTATAATGTTTTTGAATGATGGCCAAATTCCTCTGCAGACCGTGCTTTTATTCCATTTAACACCAGTGCCTGGTAGTAAACAGGGAGTCATCAGTGTTGACCTCTTCATACCCAATGTTGGGTAGCTGACGTCAGATCCTATTCCATCCTGAAATATGTTATTACAATGAATCCAAACATATTTGTTTACATTTTTTATCATGGATTCCTGGACTCGAGAGTCTGAGAGTGCAACTTTCTCTCAGTCACACAACAGCACCCAGCATGAAACCAATGACACCCTTATTTGACTTTTTAGGTGTCCCAATGCTCCCTAAAAGTATATGGAATGGAACAAGATGGAATTTCATTCCATATCAACAAATTCGAAAGCTAAGCAATTTGCCTTTTATATTCAGTACTTTACTAGACTTTTAAAAAAGAACATTAAACCAGTGCTTAATTTGAGCCGCTGGTTACCGGTGGGGCTGCACATATTTTTCCTTATTAGACAATGACCATGAGCAACAAAGGGAAAAACACATGCAGGATGTTTGGGTGCTTTTCTCTGTAAAATTCTGGTACATATTTGGGTTCAACAAGCGCCTTTTGAAGACTCTTTTATTCACACTGAGGTTCACAGCAAAATCAATATATTTCAATAACGTGAAGCACCTTAGGACCCACAAGAAAGACAAAGAGTGATTAAGTGTCAAACCATAAGGTTTTATTAAAAGATTTGTAACGTTGAAAACTCAAATCATCGGTTGTATGTTGTTACAACGCATTCTGTTGCAACGCATGCCTTTACCACGCATGCGCTACAACGGAATGCTATTTCCACGCATAACCTTTACCACGAATATTCCTTTACCACGCATACCTTTACAACGATTTTCGTTGTAAATTTATGCATGGTAAGGGCATACTCTTGGTAAAGGTTATACCCCTCCCCTGTACCCTTACGTGACCCCCCAGCCCCCAATCCTTCTTATAATTACCCCGGCCCTGAACCCTCAATCCTTATATATATATTTTTTTTAACTAAAATTCCCCTTACCTCTTCACGTCGTCTCCTCTCCTTCATCTTCTTTGGTGACGTCGTAAAGAGGAAGCGGAAGTTTCTTTCCGTTTCCTCTCAAACGACGCTGATTGCCTCCACTTCGCGACGTGACATCAGGTGCGGTTTTTTTGGGTGGGGAGTCCCACCAAGCCCCCTTTTTTTCCCATGCTTTTTATTTCATTTTTGAGGGGAGACCCCCCCAAGCCCCCTTTTTCTAATTTTAGCCTCTACCACACATGCCTTTACTACGTATCTTGTAGTAAAGGTATGCGTGGTAAAGGCCTTCGTGGTAACCACACATGCGTTGTAATGCATGCGTGGTTAAGGTTTGCGTGGAAACCGCCGCGTTGTAGTGGCCGTTTCCCAAATCATCAGAATTAACTGTAATTCTATAGTCAAAACATAAATGCATTAGTCAATATATTCAAAGCAATCCAAAATCATAAGAGCAAAGACAAACTGTTATAAGTTGTCTCAAAAAGTAAAATTCAAGCAAGATCAGTTTTCCCATTATGGGAATACCTTACACTGCTAAGTTAGGAAAAAGTCAGGGAAATTTGGGAAGAAATTAGTATGGACTGTAGGAGAAAGCCTCTGAGAGGCAATAGCAAGCATCTGCTTGCAAGCAGGGATGAGGGGGATTCTGCAGGCAAAGACTTTTCTGCAAGCCAATAAAAAAGGGTATGAGTCTGTGTCCACATTGCATCAACTTAAGTCATACATGTTCTTTTATTTCACTATACCTACACACGATTCTCATAAAGAGAACCAATCACGTTAAAGTACAAACAGATAAGGAAACGTCATTAGTTTCTCAAGCTAAGGCACTATGAACTCACACTAAAGCTCTTTCAGAGTAACAGTTATCTGCAACATGATGAGATACATTAGTCCAAGAAGTTCTTTGGTGTTTTCCATAGCTGCTTGTTGCAGCATACTAAAAAGATTGTATGAAAGTAAACATTCTCATGAGACCAAAAAGCAATAGATACATTGTCTAAAATTGCCTCTTAAGCTGCTTCTGATAGAGAAATTCACACAACAAGGAAGAAATGCCATCAAAGGTTAACGATCTTAAAATGAGGCCTACTTTAGCTATGGTTGACTGAAGGCTGGATATCGCACAGTAAATACAAGAAGTAGGAAGAGAAAGGCAATAACATCTTTGTAAAGGTAGAAGCAGGAATCCGCACTTGTGAGCTAAAAGGCAGATTTTGTCCGATAGTGAATGAAAGAGCCATGAGTTTGATTTTAGACTACACAGCCTTGGTATTAGGTGCAAAACCCTGGTTTCTGAGCAGAGCAGCGTTTATTCATTTATCAATTAAGCAATAAGCACTGCATAAAACATGTATATATTCACCATCTCTCTGATTTCACACTTAGAATGGAGGGCAGGTTGTTTTATTTACACACACACTCAGGGGCAGATTTTTAAAACTTTTGCGCTGGTTTAGCATCTGAAATGTGACGCTAACCAGAGCACATTTTTGTTTTGCTATTTTCTTTCCAGCGCAAAACTTGTTTTGCACTGGAAAGTACCCTGTAAGTAGCGCAAAGCAGAGCGAAGCACTGCTTTGTGTTACTTTGCGCCGAGGGGGCGTAACATGGGTGGTACATGGGCGTTCCCATGCAACCACCCATGCCTTTTGATGCAAAACCATATTTACAAAGATTTGTATACATGGTTTTGCGCCAAAAGTTAACACCCCTTCAAAGAAGCCGCGAGCAGGAGAATTGCTTTAATTTCTCAGTTTTTCCGAT
The DNA here is from genome assembly GCF_964204655.1 of Triturus cristatus. Taxonomy (NCBI): domain Eukaryota; kingdom Metazoa; phylum Chordata; class Amphibia; order Caudata; family Salamandridae; genus Triturus; species Triturus cristatus. The sequence continues at coordinate 389,270,006 of NC_140588.1, forward strand.
TTTCCATGCGTGCTGCACTCTGCAGCATGTATGCAAAGTGGGAAAAGCTTTGCATCGTGCCTTGCATAGTGTTTTGTACAAGAAGGGTACCCTTCCTGTACAAAACTATGCCACACTCATGCACACACCCTAGAGCTGCCGCGCTAAGGTGTGTGCATGGCACACGGCACCTGAAATCTGCGCCGACGCAAGGGAAAGGGGAGGAGAGAGCTAAATCTCTGAAGATATGGCACTCTCCTCCTCCCTCCCTGTTGCGGAACTGTACTGCTCGATTTTCCCGGCCTTTTTGTGTTAAAGGGTGACTAGTGTGACTTCAGTCTCTTACCATCCAAGTCTAAGGGTTAGAGTAGTGAATGGAGCCTATTTACTAGACACTTCGACATGATTCTGTGCTCTTCCCCATAGATCAGGGCTTGCACATATAGCCTAGGGGATAGATTCGTTAGTATTAGGGATAACCTGTCCTGTAGTGAGGGTATTTCATGGAGCCGTGCTGAATGCAGGCCTGGTAGGCCTCAAACGGGAGAGACTCCATCTTTCTTTCTGCTCCGGCAGCTTGGGATTCTTCTAGGCCAAGAGTTATGTTTTAGTTATGAGGTGTTATTCGCTTGGAGAGAACCGGTTCAGGCCGGCCCTTATCGAAGGATTGTATTTTTCTTCATGCCGAAGACACTACATCAGGCCGGCCGGCTGGGAACGTGTCCTTGGTACGGGGAGGTACAAGAATTTGGTGGGTGGCAGGTTACGGGCCGGAATTTTCCATGAGGAAATGCACCTCTATATTAGTGAAAGTCTGAGGCAGTTACATGTTCAGTCCGTAGGCGGCATCTAGCCGTTAGCAGTAGAGCTATTACTTATTCCAGGGAAGACAGACGCCATCTTGAAGGCGGAGAAGAACCGAGAGACAGATGCTTTCCTAACAGAATAGCCAGAGAGGAGAGAGTAGCCGATAAGGAAGAGGTCCCAGTGACTCGGAGAAGGGGGATTCCAGGCGAGCCGAGGCACAGACGAGAAGGGAGCCTAGATGACCACTGAGTGCAGGCTACATACTACTAAGGTGATGTCGACCCTTTCTTATTAGAGTGTACAACTTAATCTTACACTTTTCCTTGCAGGTTATGTGTTATATCGTAATGTTACGTGATTGTATGTGTAATGAGTAATAAAGTATCCAGTTTGTAGTGAATCAACATGTGCTGCGTGTTCTTGTATAAGAGGGTAGCCTATTCTTCTAGTCAGCTGTGACTCGACATGAACAGATGTTAACCCTGATCAGGTAAGTGGTAACTGAATAAGGGAGAGAGGAGCCCCTCGAACCAGAGAACAAGTTGTGCTCAAACTGGCAGTTCTTGTGTGATCTGATAAATAGTTGTATGCTATGGTAATCATAGGATGAATTTGTGCTGAGGCTGCCGTCTGGGTAGGAAGTCCTGGGTCCGTCTGGGACCGCGAGGCTGAGGCTGCCGTCTGGGTAGGAAGTCCTGGGTCCGTCTGGGACCGCGAGGCTGAGGCTGCCGTCTGGGTAGGAAGTCCTGGGTCCGTCTGGGACCGCGAGGCTGAGGCTGCCGTCTGGGTAGGAAGTCCTGGGTCCGTCTGGGACCGCGAGGCTGAGGCTGCCGTCTGGGTAGGAAGTCCTGGGTCCGTCTGGGATCGCGAGGCTGAGGCTGCCGTCTGGGTAGGAAGTCCTGGGTCCGTCTGGGACCGCGAGGCTGAGGCTGCCGTCTGGGTAGGAAGTCCTGGGTCCGTCTGGGATCGCGAGGCTGAGGCTGCCGTCTGGGTAGGAAGTCCTGGGTCCGTCTGGGATCGCGAGGCTGAGGCTGCCGTCTGGGTAGGAAGTCCTGGGTCCGTCTGGGATCGCGAGGCTGAGGCTGCCGTCTGGGTAGGAAGTCCTGGGTCCGTCTGGGATCGCGAGGCCGCCACTTGTATTATAAGAGGTCTAGATATATATATATATATATATATATATATATATATATATATATATATATATAGTAGGAATTCCCTGTCCTTAGGTGGTATATATCTGTGGTTACTTGTTGTGAATAGGCCCTAGGGAGAGGGTAACGTTCTGGCTGGGTTAGAGAGGCTCTGATGAGCGGGTTCTATCTGATTCGAAAACCCAAGCAGAACATTTGGCGTCACGAACCGTTTTCGAAACCTGTGTGCGTCGTGTTGTATTGTGTTTGCTTTCGGCGTGTGCGTGGTTTTGTTTGTATATTCTTTGTGGTATACTTGTGTGTCTAGCTTTTCTTCATCTTTCTTTTCTTTTTCTTTCTTTTCTTCTTTCTTTTCCACGATGTTTTCTAGAAAATCTAAATCTACTTTTAAGTTGCCCGTTGATATTCCCGGCTGGGATTCAACGCCTTATGAAGCCTTAGCCCGTGAGTGGGCTGATTCTACTGGTTTGAGTGAGAATTGGAATTCTTTTTTGGAGCTGGCGGAGCCGGCTAATGTGATTACTTGATTACAGAAGGCGCCGGTATCTAAGGGTGATGAGCTTCCCATTTTAGGGCGCAGAGGTTGGATTGTTCTGTCTGCGTACAGGCTTCTCCATGAGAGGTTGTTGAAGTTGCAGAACTTGCATAAGGATTTGGAAGCGAACTTTGTTGAGGTTCAGAATGCTCATACTTTGTTACGGTGTCAAAATAAGTTGCTTGCTGACAAACTTGAGACGTACCAAACTATTGCCGAGAGAGCGGCTGTGCGAATTGCTCGTTATAAATACAAGAATCGGCGTGGTCGGGTTTCGACGCGGAAGGTGCGTCTGGTCGTGGCGAAAGCCGGACTGGATTGGAATCCTGATGAATGGGATGGTAATATCTGGAACTCGAGTGATTCTCCTTCCTCGGGTGAGGAGTCTGCCAAGCGCGAGTCCTCTCGCTCCGGCCGTGCTTGTAAATCTGCTTCTTGCGCCTCTGATGGTGCACCCCGTGATTGCGCTCGTCCTTCGAGCGGGGTCGATGCTTCTTCCACTGATTGTTCCTCTACGTGTACTGGTCGAGCTCCTTGTGATGCTCATCCCGCGGTCTCGGCGCACCCAGTTTTTCGTCGGAAGTTGCAGCAGTCTCCCCTGCTCCGCAGGGTGTTTCTTTAGACTCTTTAGAGGACTTTACTCAACAAGAAATTAGTGATATTTTGCAGCGATTTCGGCAGCGAGCTGGTGAGACCTTGCTCACATGGATGGTGCGCATTTATGAACTGGGCGCTGCTGGCATTATGTTAGATAATGGCGATTGTTTGAAGTTTTGTTCCTTGAGTTTGGATTCTACTGTACAGGATCATTTCCGTAACTATAATGGTGGTGGTCAAATTTCTTTACTTCAATTGGCGACTGAGGGTTGTAATCAAAAGTATCCTACTGAGTCTGATTGGCCTGTGAATGACAACCCGTGGTATACTTTGCGCGACGCTGCACAACGTCTCAAAGAGGAGGTGATGAAAACGGCAATTTTTCTGGGTACTGCTGACAGGTTGCTTGATGGTTTGTTGACATCTTCTGTGCGGAATCGTATCATTCGTTCTTCCCCTGTTGCCTATAAGCAGGTCATGATGACTTTATTGATTAATCAGACTGGTAACGTGTTATCTACGGTACTGGAATCGGTACGCCAACTCGGTGAGTTGGGTGAGTGGTTTAAACCTGAACGTCAGTCCCGGCCTGACACTCGTACTCCTGGTGACAATAAACTTACTAGACGTGATATCTTTTCTGGTCTTCTGGCCGATGGTGTGCGGAGGGAGGACATTGACGGTGAGACTACTGCTCGTTTGTGGGAGTTGTTTCGCAAACGTGGCTTGGATCGGAAGGAGGGTGCCCGGCGTGTTCGGACGACTGAGTGTGATCGTGGTGGCTCTGACGGTAGCGGTGATGACGACCGCCGTGGGCGCTCTGTTCGTCGTGATGATCGACGTTATGTACGTGATATGTCCCCCCGTCGTGAGAGAGACGGAGAGAGAGAGGAGGTAAGAGAAAGGGGGAGAAATGATTATGTTTACAGCAGACGTAGAGATGATAGGGATCAATCCCCTGAGTTGAGGAGGAGAGAGGATCGTCATAGTTTGGCCGATCGAAACCCGCAGTACAATGCAGAAGACACGAATCCATTTCGTACTGGGAATGGATATGAACAGGAGGTACCGATACCTAAGAAACGTGAAAGTCTTTATCCTGATTTATCCTGGTACACAGAATGCAGTAAGCATGACTAGGAAATAGGTCAAGCTCCAGTACACAGATGGGCTCACAGAGATAATAGACCCTATGTAGATATTGATATTTATTGGAGACATCGTAATATCCAAAGGGCCCGAGCATTGGTAGATACAGGAGCGGAGGCCACTCTTATTCATGGAAAATCAAAGAAGTTTACAGGTCAGCCTTTTACAATTACTGGATTAGGTGGGAAGGAAACTCCTGCAGTTCAAACTTTACTTGAAATGAGAATAGGTAGAATCCCTTGAAAAGAATACTCTGTACTAGTGGTGCCACTCTTAGAATTCATAATTGGAATTGATATTTTGAAAGGAATGACTTTGCATTTAGATGATGGATGTTACCAATTTGGAACTACGCATTATATATCGTCTAGGCCTATACGGGTTGGTCGTTTAAGAATGCCCCCCATAAAAGTTCCTCAGGCGACAAAAGTGGTTTGTCAGAAGCAGTATGGTATTCCAGGTGGTCATGAGGAGATTAGTACCACTATTCAGGAGTTGGTGGATGCAGGTGTTATAACCCCAGTTACTTCTGCTTGGAATAATCCTGTTTGGCCTGTACGTAAGAGTGATAATTCTTGGCGCATGACTGTTGATTATCGAGAATTGAACAAACACACGCCCTCTTTGACTGTTGCAGTACCGGATGTCATTACTTTAATTGAAAGAATACAAAAACATCCAGGTACATGGTATGCGTCCATTGATATTGCTAATGCTTTCTTTTCGATTCCGATTGCCCCTGAGTGTCAGGAACAGTTCAGTTTTACGTGGAATGGGCGTCAGATGACGTTTAGAAGTCTTCCTCAGGGCTATGTGCATAGTCCTGCGATATGTCACCGGCTGGTGGCAGAGCATTTGGCTGAGGTACCGGTTCATCCACAAATTCAGATGTGTCATTATATTGATGATGTTTTGATCCAAGGCGAAACACAAGAGGAAGTTCAGACCCAATTGGACAGAGTCATTGAGTGCCTGCGTGAGAAAGGTTGGGAAATCAACCCGGATAAATTACAAGGCCCGTCCCAGGCTGTAAAATTTTTGGGTATTAATTGGCATGAAGGACACCGTGAAGTGATCCCTCAGGTTAAACAGAAAATTCTTGATTTTGCAGTTCCGAGGAATAGGAAAGAAGCCCAAAGCTTCATTGGTTTGTTTGGTTTTTGGCGTCAGCATATTCCTCATTTGAGTCAAATATTAGCCCCCTTGTACCGTGTCACTCGTAAGAAGAATGCATTTGAATGGGATAAACCACAGCAAGATGCGTTCAACCTAGCAAAAGAGGCAATTCAGCATGCTTTGGATTTATGGCCCGTACGTGATGGTGATGTGGATTTAAATGTGTCTGTACAGGGCCTTTATGCGAATTGGAGTTTGTGGCAGAAGCAAGGCAGGAGTAGAGTACCGTTAGGTTTCTGGACCAAAAAGTTACCTGATGCTGGTGAGCGTTATACACCTTTTGAAAAACAGTTACTTGCATGTTATTGGGCTCTGGTGGATACCGGGCAATTGACTTTGGGACATGATATAGTTTTGCGACCTGAAATTCCTATCATGCAGTGGGTTATGAGTTCGCCGAAAACTCACCGAATTGGACATGCTCAAGAGGCAAGTGTGATTAAATGGAAATGGTATATACAAGACAGGGCGCGTGTGGGACAAAAAGGAGTTGCATCTTTACATGAGCAGGTGGCGCGAGCGCCATCGACTGAGACTGAGAGTGAATGTTCCGTACCTTTAGTACAGGAGTCTCCTGTCAAGTGGGGTAGACCTTTTGATGATTTGTCCGCAGAGGACAGAAACCATGTCTGGTTTACGGATGGTTCAGCAAGGTTCATAGGGACGAAACGGCACTGGAAGGCGGTGTCCTATAATCCGGTTACACAAAAACTGCTGAGCACAACTGGTGAAGGGAAGAGCAGTCAATTTGCTGAACTTTATGCTGTTTATCAAGTTTTGAAACAAGAGTTACCTGGCACATGTCATATTTTCACCGATTCTTGGTCTACTGCCAATGGACTGGCAGTTTGGTTACCGACTTGGCATTCCCATAATTGGAAATTGCATTCAAAAGAACTGTGGGGAAAAGAATTATGGCAGGAGATTTGGGAGATGCTCCCGCAGAGTACTGTTACAATCTTCCATGTGGATGCGCACACCCCGATAGATTCTCTTGACAAATTTTTTCATAACATTGCAGATGAGAAATCTAAAATTGCTGAGGCAGTGGTGGACAGGCAAGATTCTGATATTGCGGGATTGGCGAAATGGGCCCACCAGAAGGCAGGACATTTTGGAGAGAAAGCCACTAGCAGGTGGGCTGCTGATCGAGGAATTTATATTCCCCTAGATTTAATCAAAAATGTTATTCTACATTGTCCCATTTGTCAGCATATCAGGCAGCGCAAAGTGCCCCAAATTGTTAAAGGCCATTTACATCGCGGGAAACTGCCCGCTCAAATTTGGCAGATTGATTACATCGGTCCACTTCCCATGAGTAGGAATTGTCAATATGTTTGCACTATTGTTGATACATACAGTGGCCTGTTGGTAGCCCTTCCCTGTAAGCAAGCTGCCCAATTGAATACCATTAAAACATTGGAATTGATTATGATGTATTATGGTGTGCCATTCCAAATTCAATCTGATAATGCATCCCATTTTCGTGGAAGATTGGTACAGGAATTCTGTGTGGAAAACAATATTGACTGGGTATTTCATATCCCATATTATCCACAGGCCTCGGGTCTTGTGGAGAGATTGAATGGTCTGCTGAAGGAGCAACTGCGCAAATTGACAGATGACAAGTATAAGAATTGGCGAGACTTTTTGCCCCAAGCGCTATTAATTTTGAATAACCGTCCTTTTCTAAATGCTGAATCTCCACTTATGCGTTTGTTTCCTCCGAATGTTAATGCTCAGCCAAATGAAATCAGAGAGACTGTGATGTACTGGGAAATTACTCCCGGAGCTTTGGCTCCATGTAGAGCGACCCCAGGGTCGGCAGGTTTAGACTTGCATGCCATGGATGACACCGTTATAAAAGGTAAAGATCGGGTCATCATCGCGACCGGTGTTGGTGTTCATATACCACCCGGGAATTTCGGATTAATCGCCCCTAGATCGGGGCTGGCTGTAAAAGGCATTCAGGTGCTTGGAGGAATCATTGACAGTGATTATCAGGGAGAGATTAAGGTGCTCCTACTGAATAGCAGTGAGGTTGACTTACTGATACATCAAACTGACCGAGTGGCTCAATTACTCATAATGCCTGTTTTCAGTGGAGAGATCACAAAAGGCACTGCCCCAACTTTGCTAACTGTACGAGGCCAGAAAGGTTTTGGCTCCACAGATAACCCTGGGGCCAGGGTTTGGGTGCAGTCGCCTAAGAATCCCCCTGAACAAGCAGAAGTCATTGCCACCGGTCACGACAATACCATTTTAGTTATGAGACCAGGGAAAGATAGCTGGGAAGCGGTCCCGGCTGACAAATGTTACTTACGAGAATGAATAATGCCTGTATTTGATTCTCTTTCAGATCATTCTTTGGACTGTTGCTGCAGGATGTGTCGGCGTCGGACTATTTTCGGGTTGGTTCGACGAGAGAGGAGGGATCCCGTCAACCCGGGATGAGTTACGCACCCGAGTGTCGCGTTCCTTCGCTGCGTGGGATTCGTCATCGAACTTTTGGACCTTACTGGCAAAAAGGGTGACTGATGCCCCTCACTTCTGTTTGACACCGATGAGATCTGTACACGACATCTTAGCAACCTGTCTGGTTGCTGTCCCTGCTTCGCTAGAAACTTTGACTCATATTTTCAATATTTCGAAGGCTCGCCCCAATGTTCTTCTGGGCGATTTTGCCACCCATGTGTATTGCCCCTTATGTACTGAACTACCAGACCAGATACCCCCCATTCAGTCCCAAATAGTTACCTATAATATCACACAAGGAGATTTGTGTTTTTTCCTTACGTGTAATCTTCTGTCCAGAACAATATGACTTGCAAGAGTTTGGTAGTTACCCCCAGTCATTATCGCACGATGTTACTACCTGCCGGATGGCTTTTCTCATGTGGTAATACTTCCTGGCCATATGTCCCCGCAAATATTTCTGGAGGCCCTTGTGCCATTACGAGACTCAGTTTACTGATGTTCTCGTCACATCCGAATGCCAATTCTCGTGTGATTCGAGATGCAGTGATGTTACAGGAGGATTGTGACTCGTCCTTGCATTTATATTCCAAGTCTGAATACCTTAGCCTGGCTATTTCAATTATTGGTGTTCCTGCTTTGGCGGTTTATAATGCCAAATCTATTGGGAAAATGGCCTGCTGGATGGTAAAATCCATTAATCATACTTCTACAGTCCTGTCTGACATGTTATTAGATGCCCAGGGTGAACGCAGAGCCATCTTGCAAAATCGAGCGGCCATTGATTATCTTTTGCTTAAACATGGACACGATTGTTCTGATTTTGAGGGTCTTTGTTGTTTTAACTTGTCTGATCATACACAATCCATTCGCGCTCATATTGACAAGTTACATGACTTGACGGAAGAAGTTAGAAAACACATTGACCAGGGCTGGTTTGACTGGCTCTTTAATTGGTTACCTGATTTGCATTTGTTACGTCAAATATTAGGAGGTATTATCGCTGTTTTGATTTCTATCTGTTGCTTTATTCAGTGTATTCCTTCACTACTTCAATTCTGCACACTTGGTACTAGACATAGATCAGTTAGTTTTGTTTCATATTATTCTTCCACCGATGTTAGTTCTGTTTAATGAATGTATAATAGACTGAAGTCAAGGGTGAAATGTACTGCTCGATTTTCCCGGCCTTTTTGTGTTAAAGGGTGACTAGTGTGACTTCAGTCTCTTACCATCCAAGTCTAAGGGTTAGAGTAGTGAATGGAGCCTATTTACTAGACACTTCGACATGATTCTGTGCTCTTCCCCATAGATCAGGGCTTGCACATATAGCCTAGGGGATAGATTCGTTAGTATTAGGGATAACCTGTCCTGTAGTGAGGGTATTTCATGGAGCCGTGCTGAATGCAGGCCTGGTAGGCCTCAAACGGGAGAGACTCCATCTTTCTTTCTGCTCCGGCAGCTTGGGATTCTTCTAGGCCAAGAGTTATGTTTTAGTTATGAGGTGTTATTCGCTTGGAGAGAACCGGTTCAGGCCGGCCCTTATCTAAGGATTGTATTTTTCTTCATGCCGAAGACACTACATCAGGCCGGCCGGCTGGGAACGTGTCCTTGGTACGGGGAGGTACAAGAATTTGGTGGGCGGCAGGTTACGGGCCGGAATTTTCCATGAGGAAATGCACCTCTATATTAGTGAAAGTCTGAGGCAGTTACATGTTCAGTCCGTAGGCGGCATCTAGCCGTTAGCAGTAGAGCTATTACTTATTCCAGGGAAGACAGACGCCATCTTGAAGGCGGAGAAGAACCGAGAGACAGATGCTTTCCTAACAGAATAGCCAGAGAGGAGAGAGTAGCCGATAAGGAAGAGGTCCCAGTGACTCGGAGAAGGGGGATTCCAGGCGAGCCGAGGCACAGACGAGAAGGGAGCCTAGATGACCACTGAGTGCAGGCTACATACTACTAAGGTGATGTCGACCCTTTCTTATTAGAGTGTACAACTTAATCTTACACTTTTCCTTGCAGGTTATGTGTTATATCGTAATGTTACGTGATTGTATGTGTAATGAGTAATAAAGTATCCAGTTTGTAGTGAATCAACATGTGCTGCATGTTCTTGTATAAGAGGGTAGCCTATTCTTCTAGTCAGCTGTGACTCGACATGAACAGATGTTAACCCTGATCAGGTAAGTGGTAACTGAATAAGGGAGAGAGGAGCCCCTCGAACCAGAGAACAAGTTGTGCTCAAACTGGCAGTTCTTGTGTGATCTGATAAATAGTTGTATGTTATGGTAATCATAGGATGAATTTGTGCTGAGGCTGCCGTCTGGGTAGGAAGTCCTGGGTCCGTCTGGGACCGCGAGGCTGAGGCTGCCGTCTGGGTAGGAAGTCCTGGGTCCGTCTGGGACCGCGAGGCTGAGGCTGCCGTCTGGGTAGGAAGTCCTGGGTCCGTCTGGGACCGCGAGGCTGAGGCTGCCGTCTGGGTAGGAAGTCCTGGGTCCGTCTGGGACCGCGAGGCTGAGGCTGCCGTCTGGGTAGGAAGTCCTGGGTCCGTCTGGGACCGCGAGGCTGAGGCTGCCGTCTGGGTAGGAAGTCCTGGGTCCGTCTGGGATCGCGAGGCTGAGGCTGCCGTCTGGGTAGGAAGTCCTGGGTCCGTCTGGGACCGCGAGGCTGAGGCTGCCGTCTGGGTAGGAAGTCCTGGGTCCGTCTGGGATCGCGAGGCTGAGGCTGCCGTCTGGGTAGGAAGTCCTGGGTCCGTCTGGGATCGCGAGGCCGCCACTTGTATTATAAGAGGTCTAGATATATATATATATATATATATATAGTAGGAATTCCCTGTCCTTAGGTGGTATATATCTGTGGTTACTTGTTGTGAATAGGCCCTAGGGAGAGGGTAACGTTCTGGCTGGGTTAGAGAGGCTCTGATGAGCGGGTTCTATCTGATCCGAAAACCCAAGCAGAACAGGAACGCAGCGCAGCCTCGCGGGGGGCTGCGCTACATTGCTTGACTTTTTTGAAAATCCCCCCCTAAGAGGTCTATTGTTTTTCCATTAGAATTATCTTTTTACAATATAAGCTTTTCCATAACTGACATGGTCAGAATTGAAAACAGAAAAAAAAAAAAACTTTTAGCAAACAGTCTCTCTGATAAAAAAAAAATACTTATAAAACCAAATATTCTAAATTAGTGTGTTATGCTCTCCTGGTCTAGCAACCTGAGTTTCTGCTGAGTACTACATTCCAAAAAAAAGGCCCAAATCACAAAACTCATGTTCAAAAAGTCCAAGACCTAATCCCTTTGGATCACTCCTACATTTGGAATATATTTTTATTATTAAGGGATTCACAAAGACTTTCAGAAATATGGTAAGTTATGTGTATTTGTAAAGTGCATTATAACTCAGTAGCGTATCGAGGTGCTGCAAATCTTCAACAGTAGTAGGTTTTCAGTAGAACTCCAATTTGAAAATTGCTCTCAAGCAGCAATTGCACCAGGCAAAACATTCTGCTTCACTACAGTGTGTAGAAATGTACAATTGAACACTTGATCTTTTTTATCTCTACATGAAAAATACTTTCCCTGTGCAGAAACGCATCATCTACAGGGCCGGACTGGCCGTAGCGGGCACCGGGCAATCCCCTGGTGTGCCGCAAGGGTGGGGGCCGGTTTTGGCCCCCTGGGGCCGTTTTGTTACAGGGCCGTTTTTTCAGCATAGTTGCAAAATCGGCCCTGTAACAAAATCGGCCGAAAACCGGCCCTGGCATAGAGCTCGGCGGCACCCCCAACCCCCTGGGGGGAAGCCGGCCGAGCACTTTGCCAGGGCCGGTTTTGGTTCCCAGTCGGGCCCTGATCATCTACTCTACTGTGGTATATTGGAGTGTTCTCCTTGCGACGCACCATAGCAATCCACTTTTTACTATTTTTCACAAGAGTAGTTACATTTGTTTGCGGACTGGAAGCCTGCCTGAAAAATATGTTTGCAATCTACCTATGATGACGTGCTTGTGAGGTCTCACTGAAATTTGCAGGGCCACCTCCAAACTCTTTAAATCACCACATTCTATGCCCGGCGCTTGTGTTTACAAATGCAGAAAACCCACCATAGTTGCGGATTTCAAATACTAATAAATTCAGTTTAAGACAGAGCAATTCCACCAATCCACAGAATCAAGGTGTGGAATTTAGCATTACAGCTTATTTGTTTGTGTACCTGAGTGGGTTTTAGGTTGCCTAAAAACGTCGAGATTTCGGCCCAGAATTAGGACTACTAAATTGTGGAGGATACCCTCATTTTATTCTCCAGAACGCCCATCTTAAGACAATATCTCTGCAGCTCTTCCTCTTCTCCATCTGTTATTGCAAAGCTCCTGACTTGTTCACCCATGCTCTCCTTATGACTTTCAACAAATTTGTTGAGAGCTCCATTCCTTTCACCCCGGACTCCACTGACTCTAAGCTGATCTCAGTGGCAATGGTGATCTTTATCACCTTCTTAAGGTTTTTGAATATGGCATCCATCGCTCCTATTATTTCCTACTGACCCTTGGCTAATTCACTCATTGCTGCAGTTTCCTTTATCTCAGTGGCCTGTTGGTCCTTGCTTTAAGGGTAAAAAAAAGACCTTGGGCCTTATTTACAAGCCCCAGTCGCCACAGGGACGTCGCTTTTAGTGACGTTCCTGTGGTGATAAACCCTTCGCCTTATTTACAAGGCAGCGTTAAGCCACTTAACATGGCTTAACGCCAACTAGTAAAAAAGGCCCCCTTTCACGCTACACTTGGCATGAAAGGGGCGTGCAATGGGTGTTGTGGTGGCCCTTCCATCGCAACGCCCATTGATTTTGATGCTGCCCCTATTTACAAGGGTGGCGTAAATAGGAGGCAGATCAAAAATGAATACCAGGAAAATCCTGGTCTTAAACAGGCAAAATGAGGAGAAATGCTTTATTTTTCCTCGTTTTTGCTGTTTCTATGTGTGCTGCATTGTGCAGCACACATAGAAACAGCAATTTGCCATGAATGATTGTTTATGTGTGGAAGGTGTTTCTTCCTGCACATACACAAGCATTTAAAAAATGGCAATTTGCAACTTCCATGTGTGCTGCATGCTGCACAATGCAGCATACATAGAAGTTACAAATCGCCATTCTGAATTGTTTAGGTGCAGGCAGGGATACCTTCCTGCACATAAACAATCATTCCCTCAGTGCAGGCACCCTTGCACCAACAGGCACCCTTGCACTATGGTGCAAGTGTGCCTGCATTGGCTCTAGGCAGCTCAATTTAGCCCCAGCATAGGGAGAAATGCAGGGGTGTGCGGTATTATTGTAAATACAGCGCATCTCTGCATTTTTAAAGTGACCGAGCACGGTGTCAGCAATTTTAGAACTAATCCGCACTCTGCCACTTTTTTATACATATGCCCCCTTGTTTTGTCTTTCTTGTACCCTTCCCTGACATATTTTCTGCTGCTCCTTTATTATTTATTTGCTCTTCATAAAACAGCAAGTCCTATCGTCAAGCCCGCTATCACCTGCCATCTCTCTTAGGGGCTCCCCCAGCCACACCCGCTCTGTCCCAATTCACCACAATCCACTCAAACATCTGCCTGGGAGACCCTAGTGCCTGTTCACAAATTGGACAGACCCTGGTGCCCTCTCTCAGGTGCTGGGAGACACTACTTCCTATAATCTCACAGTAGGGTCTCTAAGGGAGAAATTGTCGCCATTCAATGTACCACTCCTAATAATCCTAATCACAACAGGTACCTAATGGAAAATACTTTGTAGATCAAAAAACTCAATGTGTCCAATATCTCTAAGTTTGGGCATATGTTTTTTAAAGACGAGAACCCTCACTCACCACTAGGGTGACATGCTTCATCATTGGGTTCCCTCTTGCACATAGTGCCCGCAAGGTGCACTATGTGGGCTACAACTCTCCCAATGGAGAGGAGCGTGAGGTGTTTTGTTAACTCCAATGGAAAGCAGTGACTGAGGGGCAGAGTGCAAATCAAAAGTGATTTAAAAACATCTCAGAAGGAAACGGAACTTTAATAGCTTTCCTAATGGATGTAAATAAAAAGTAGTGTGACGATAGGTATATAGATATTCCCTTATCTGACTCCATTGGAGTTAAAAAAACACCTCACGCTCCTCTCCATTGGGAGAGTTGTAGCCCACATAGTGCACCTTGCGGGCACTATGTGCAAGAGGGAACCCAATGATGAAGCATGTCACCCTAGTGGTGAGTGAGGGTTCTCGTCTTTAAAAAACATATGCCCAAACTTAGAGATATTGGACACATTGTGTTTTTTGATCTACAAAGTATTTTCCATTAGGTACCTGTTGTGATTAAGACACTACTTCATGGCATCTTGCCATTTGCTAGTCCTTAGAGACCAATGTACCTACTTGTCCTTTATGGTCATGTAGGCTCCTCCTCTGATAGCATGCAGATATCTCTTGATTCCACCGCCTCATTTCCGTGGCACCACCAGCACCTCAAACTGCCGGACACATGCCTGGCATGCAAGAGCCCAGGAAGAGAGCCTCAACCATGCATGCTCTGCCCGATCCTTGGATACTTTAAATATGTATAAGTCTTCAGTGCATCTGGATCTCGCACATCTGTGGTTAGCTCCTAAGTTGATTTCTTCTGGGGCAGTGCCAGTTATAAAATCTACTTATAGGAAGTGGGTCCAAACTAAAAGTCTAAGCAGCCCAAGCTTGGTCAGGCTAACTGAAAAGCACAATCTAGATGTATTAGAGTCCCAAATGGCCAAAGCTTTAGATATTACATTTTGGTGTGTCACATTGGCTTTTGCCCTTTTTCCCCAATATTGATTTTTTAAAAATGATTTAGGAATAAACATTTTTGACTAGCAGACTGACAGCAGAAGATGGCTCCCTTAGAGGATCAGCCATAAATCCCAGAGACCTTTTACATGAATCCCTGCTTATGGTCTGGATTGACACCGCAGCTGTCACCAGACAATTATGTCAGTATCATCAGAAGAGGTGCTTTGACTCCGCTCACATGTTGAGAGCCATGAGTGCATGTTTTAATTGAGCAGAAGTTGTGTGCTTAATCATTTTATTTATTTATCAAGCGTCCGAGCTTGACCTTTTAGGGGCACAGATGTGATGAGGGTAGTTATTAACATACATGGATTTTTAGGTCTAGCTTGACAGTGCATCCATAAGCTAGAATTATTGGCATTGCCAATGCTTGTTGTGAGAATGTAGTAGGTCAGGGTTTTAGAGTCATCCAGTGAACACGTTGATAGGTTGAAAGACTGATCATTTTCTTAGAAAGAAAAATCCGATTGGCCGCACTCTGCTAGTCCTATCAGCGTGTTGCCCCAAAGAATTGTGGTCCATGAAGTAGCGTCGGCGGGTACGCCTATGCCAAAAGTTTAAAATGAAAGTGAGTGTCGCATTAGCCATCCCTGGACACGTGTTTCGAGGTAGTTGCCTCTCGTCAGCAAAGAGTAGGTATGTGTCTGGGGTTGCTGCGTAGGCTGCCAAAAAATATTCTCAGGTAAAGTACCACTCAAGGTGCGCAGGTGCGTAGTCATGGGCTCGTCAGCCCCACCGGCTCAAGGGAGCCTGAATATAAACAAAAATCCGATTGGCCGCACTCTGCTAGTCCTATCAGCGTGTTGCCCCAAAGAATTGTGGTCCATGAAGTAGCGTCGGCGGGTACGCCTATGCCAAAAGTTTAAAATGAAAGTGAGTGTCGCGTTAGCCATCCCTGGACACGTGTTTCGAGGTAGTTGCCTCTCGTCAGCAGGGAGTAGGTATGTGTGTGTTTTCTTAGAAAGCCCTGGTAGTAAGTTGGTTTATGCTTCATCATGGGAGGTAAAGTAGATATGTGTTTCTTGAAAAGGGCCTAATTCATGTAATTTCGGTCACAAAGCACTCTTCTACTTTATTTCGGTAGGAGGAAGGGAAAGGGGGTAAAAAGAAGCACCTTTCACTGCCCCATCTCCAACCAAAGTGAAATCATTGCAAAGTGTATTTTCAGAAAATTATTTACGACTCACAATGTGTCCTTTGCACATTCCAATATGCCTGCCCTTTTGCAGCTGCACAACCTGTGATACTGCAAACCACCAGCTTTTAACAGCAAATGAGCTTAATACCGCATGCCATATTGTGTTCCTGTCCCCAGGTCTGTTCCAAAATGTTTCATGTTTCACATTTCATCAAATGCATAATCATGGAATTCCCAGTTCTTACTAGAAATGTTCACATTTTACCCAAATGTCTCTCCAAATGTTTTTGAAAAATGCCACCATATTCGATTTTGTTGACGGGTCAAACACCCAACCTACATTCATAACCAAATCTATTCACCAAAGAACTGTGTGCAAAGCTCTTTTGTGGTCACAAACTCTGCAGTTCATAAAATTGCAGGGTTTGCGACTGCAAAAGGGCAGTCCAGGGCAAAATTAACAATAGCTCTTTCACAAGTCACAAATTCTTTAGAAATCCCAACTAAGAATAGGCGTAAAAGCTGCGCCCCTTCCTATTTGCCCACTCCCCCCTTCCCTCACCCCACCTCCGATGTCTTCCCAAACAGGAAAAACATTTTAAAGCAGCGCATGCTCCTTTCATGGACACAGGCTGCTTTGAAAAATGTTTCTAATTTCAGGAAGCAAATACAGGGCTGTAGGTCTGCTGCCCCCTGCAGGCCCTCGTCCCTGCATTGGCAGCAATAACAGAGGGGCATGAACTGTGACCTGCCCAATGAATATTATTTAGGTAGGTCGTTTTGCGACAGGTATAAAAAAGCAAGTATTACACACACAAGTTTTCTCAGTTTTGCACCATTCCCAAAAATACATCTACCTCTGTAGCGCCTAGAATGTGTGAATCCGCTCATCAGACGTTTTAAATAGTTCTGAAAGTGCTTCAATGTTTCAGTTTTGTAGAAACATGTTTTGCTCTGTTCATTTATGAAAGACAAGAAGATGCCGAGTTTACGTCCGATACAGGTCCAAATTACCAAATAGGCAAAGTAGGCACCGGACTGATGGCCCCACTCCTTTTAGGGGCCCCGTGACAACCTCTCAAAATAATATTGGGCCCGATTCACAGAACTCACTCAAGACAAAATCCTAAACGTACTACTTTTGTTACTCACAGAAGGCATTTAGTAGTAGTAAAATTAGGATTTTGTCTTAAGTTTGACTTGAGACAAACTTAAGACAGACTTAAGACATAATTAAGACAGACTAAAGTCAGGATTTTGTCTTAAGTCTGTCTTAAGTCTGTCTTAAGTCTGTCTTAAGTCAAATTTAAGACAAAATCCAAACTTTACTACTACTAAATGCCTTCTGTGAATACCAAAGTAGTAAGTTTAGGATTTTATCTTAAGTTAGTTCTGTGAATCCGCCCCATTGATTTGATCTTGAAATCGATCTTCAATGACACAAGAACAACTGAACTCACTTACCATTATGGCTACTGAATATGACGTCTTGCAAAAGGTAGACTTCCAAGATATCCTGAAAGATTTCACCACAAACAAATTGATGAAAGTGACTATTTAAAAGGTTTTGTTGGCATGTTGAACTTAGAAAACATACATATTTTTAGTTTAGTAACAATATTTGTTAATGTTTAGTTTTGTGTAATAAGATTGGTTTATTCAAATTGCTGGTAGGTAACATTAGAAACGTATTAGGAGATAATTTGTGAGGGGGACCCTGAAATATCAACTGGTTAGGGGCCTCCAGAGGATTTAATCAGGCACTGGTCTGAGCCTTCTCATTAGTCCATTAGGCACCTAACTGTTTAGAAAAGAAAATTTGTATTGCTTTTCCTATGACCTGACAATGAAAAGAAATCCCTCAGGCACTGTTAAATGCATCTTAATTCATGAGTGCAAACTTCTTCTCCAGACGGAAGTATGGTACTCATTACTCAGCACAAGTACCTGGCATGGGGTGAATTCCTTTCTGTGTACTGTGTGCAGTCATCAGATCACTGTTGGCAGATCACAGCTTTCTGTTGGCTCCAGTTCCATGTGTGGGGTGGGCTCATTAACCAAAGGGATTTTCTTAAAATGCATTGTAAATTGAGCAGTCCTTGCTTGCCAAAGCTGCAACAGTGGCTTAGACTTGGCTCGCCACTCACTCCCTTTGATCCATCCATTTTCGCATTGTAATAGTTCCACCCGCAGTCACTGTAGCTTACAGTAATGAACCCAAGCTGGGCCCACTCTGGAGGGGAATCTGTTTACAGAGCATAATTGGCAATCATCCATGAAAATAGTAAATACACCACTACAGAAGGCCTGAACTCTCCACACTGCCCACAAAAACTGAGGCACATGGGACCCCTTAAACAAACACATAAAAATGATTCCCTCCTGGATTTAAGCTCTTGAAATCTTGACATGAAGCAGAAAGTATGTGAGTTTGAAAGACTCTCGGCTTCCATCCATAGATAAAATTGAAGAATTGAGCTAATATTTGTATCTCTCCAGCCCCTAGTTTTCTTTTTAGTTTGGTCTTGACTGTGCAGCTGTTGCAGACCCACGTCATAAACAAAACAAAACTTTAATAAGCACTTCTGAGAGAGAGACTATAGCTTCACCCAAGTAATGATTTCCTTGAGTATAGATTTTGATTGGGCAGAAGTTATTTTGGACCAGATTTACAAAGCATTTTTTCCTGTCGCAAAATTCTTAGAATCTGGCCATCGCGACCATAAAAATGCTGAATTCAGAAAACAAATGACTGCTTTATTAAAGCGGTCACAGATATGGTGGTCTACTGACCTCAGCAGGCCACCATCCCTGTGATGGATGTGCTTCCTAATGAGTTGCAAACTGCGACCTACGTTAATAATATTCATGAGATAGGTTGACTTGCGACCCACAAGGAATCCCTAAATGAAACTCAATGAGTTTCATACATTAGGAATACTGATTTCCTAATTGTTATTCAGAGAAAATGCCAATTAGGAGATCCGTATTCCTAATGTTTGTACATCTGTCCCTTAGTGTTTGTATTGCACTTTGCACCTTAGGAAAACTTATGTTTAATACAGCAGGGCTGTGTTGGATATGGTGGCAAGCCAGTGATCTAGGCTGCAGGCCTGATCTGTCTATTATGAAGAGTTATGATGGCATTTTATTGTGAAAAGTTTGCTGTAAAAATCAAGAGGCAATTATGGGTGTATTTTTACTTCTATGTTTGAAAGATTGTAGAAAAGTATTGTGTTACGTGGAGTCTCACAGATTATCATAGTTGACAAAGGTTTTGGTGTTGATTGCACCCAATGCCAAACTCTCGGGCTAGACTGTTTGCACTTTGGGAATATTTGTTATGACACTTAAGGAAAGGCTGTATATTGTTTTGCCAACTGTAATTTTGTACATATTTGTAATTGTTTGACAACTAATAGAGGGCCTTTGACTTCTCCCAAAAACTGATGTCCTTGAGTACAGATGTTGATTGGGCAGAGGTTGTTCTCTTTTCCTTAAAACGTCTGCCTGTATTGCACTTTTTTGCCTTGTTGAAAAGCTTGTGCACATTACATCCGGACTGACTTTTAATATTTACAAGTCATTGATGAAAACTTAAGGGCTGATCTGTTTGTTTGGAAATATTTACCTAAAGGCTGCAGGGAGACCATATTCATTGTGAAAATCATGTATTAAAACTAAAAGCCCTTTCAGGGTGCATTGTTGATACACTATGTCACAGCTTGTGGACAGGTATTTTGTTACACAGATCTCACAGATTACCATAGTAGGCAGTGGTTGTGCACTGTGAACATTTTTATTATGCCATTCTAGGACGGGATGCACACTGTAAGTTTGTAAATATGTTTAATTGTATGACTGCATACCTTGCAAGAAAGCTTATGTGGAATCCAGTAAACCTGAGTTGGGTATGATGGCAAGCCAGTGTCAAAAACTTTAGGTCTGGTTGGTTCACTGGAAAAAGTTATGTCAGAAGCCAAAGGATTAATCTTTTTTATTATGAACATTTATGAAAAACTCAGTGGGACTGACGTTTCTTGGGAAAATTATATGTTAAACTCAAAAGGCTATAAGAGTAGATTTTTATTACACTGTGTTAAAGCCTATAGACAGGTACTGTGTTACATGGATTCTCAAAGATTAATGTAGTAGACAAAGGTTTGGTGTTGGCTTTCCCCTCGATACTCCCACACTGACAAACCTTGTGGGTGGAAGATTTGCACTTTGAGAATTCTGTTAACCCTCTTTGTAGGGGCGAAATATTGTTTTGCAACTGTAATATTGTGTATATTTATGATTTTATAACTGTATATCTGAGGGTTGCCTTGTGGGAAAGCCTCAGCAGAATTCAGTTGACCTACATTGGTTATGGTGACAATCAAATGATAATGGCTAAAGGCTTGATTGTTTTTTGGGGAAAAGTTATGTTAGATGCAAAGGGCCCGATTCACAGAACTAACTTAAGACAAAATCCTAAACTTACTACCATTTTGGTATTCACAGAAGGCACTTACTCATTTCGGTATTCACAGAAGTTAGGAGTCCTAACTTTAGGACTCCTAAATGCCTTCTGTGAATACCGAAAGTCTTAAAATTAGGATTTTTCTCAGTTTAGTAGTAGTATAGTTAGGACTCCTAACTTTAGGACTCCTAAATGCCTTCTGTGAATACCGAAAGTCTTAAAATTAGGATTTTTCTCAATTTAGTAGTAGTAAACTTAGGACTCCTAACTTTAGGACTCCTAAATGCCTTCTGGGAATACCAAAAGCCTTAAAATTAGGATTTTTCTCAGTTTAGTAGTAGTAAAGTTAGGAGTCCGAACTTTAGGACTCCTAAACTGAGAAAAATCCTAATTTTAACACTTTCGGTATTCACAGAAGGCATTTAGGAGTCCTAAAGTTAGGACTCCTAACTTCTGTGAATACCGAAGTGAGTAAGTGTCTTCTGTGAATACCAAAATGAGTAAGTGTCTTCTGTGAATACGAAAATGGTAGTAAGTTTAGGATTTTGTCTTAAGTTAGTTCTGTGAATCGGGCCCAAAGTGTCTGAAATGTTTATTATGAAAAGTATGCTTGTTCAGTTTAGTGTGGAAAGTGTTTGCTAAAGACATTAGCCCTTAAGGGTGAATTGTCATTACACTGTGTTAAAGGCTGCAGACAGATATTTTGTTACATAGATTCTCCCAGATTACTGTAGGGCAATGGTTTTGGAGTTGGTTATCCCTGTTTGACAAACACTACGAATTGAAGATTCGCAATGTGATAATCCTTGTTAAACCCTTTTCAGAGAGCTTGTATATTGTTTTCCCGTCTGTAAATATATATATGTAATTCTATGATTGTCTGCCTGATGGTTGCCAGATTATGTGCAATGAAGGATGGCTCAGATGGTTTTGGCGACAAGCCAGTGAAGAATTCTGTATGCTTGAATGGTTCATTTGCAAAAGGTAAATTAGATTCCTTGGGTCCGATCTGTTTATTATGAAAAGTTAAAAGCAGTAGTCTTGATTACTTATAGTAAAAGGCATTTATTATAGCTAGGAGTTATATAAGGGTGTATTATTATTACACTGTGTTGAAGACTGTAGACTGTAATTTTGTTACATGGAATCCCATAGATTACTGTAGTAAGCAATGCTTTTTATGTTGGTTTCTTCATTTGGCAAACCCTGGGGTTGCACTGTGAATATCCTTGCTTGACCCTATTTGGGAGGGGGCTGGTAGGTGTAGCTGACAGCCTGGCTGTGGTAATGAAAACACATAAAAATACTCCACATACATATGCATACATGCATACTCTGCCCCCAAATGACCAGCATGTTGCTTTTAGATGTGGCAGTTATGTTGGAATTTTAAAACAATTACACAGTTCATACAATACCACTGCAAGACAATCACTTGCTTCAATGTTTAATTATAATTTAATTTTATATTGCAAACATAGTTTCAGCAAGTTTTAGAGGCATGTTTCCTTGTTTCTACTTTTTTTCTTTTAATTTATCTTCCATATGCTTGTTGTGTTTGTGCCTGTTTTATTGCTAAGAGGATGAATACAAGAATGAATGAGTGGGTGGATAAATGGATGTGTAAGTGTGAGGAGGGTGACTGAATTCATGTATGTTGACTTGCTGAGTTCCTAAGCTCATCAGTAACTGAAGAGGCACTTTCATTTATAAGCCAGATCTATTTGCTTTGCCAGTGCTTGCTGGAGATGGGATGACTATTAATTGCACCAGAAGAGGATAGTCAAAGAACCCTCTTCAGGATGCTGCAAGTAACCCTGACAGGATTTGCTTCGCTTTGCTTCATTCTTTCTGTAGGCAGGTGAAAACATGGTTATTCTCTTAACTATGCTGCCTTGAGAGTTACCTGGACTTTTCTGTTTTACTCTGTTGGGGTTCTTCCTTTCCCTATGTTGCCTTATTCGGTGCTAGCCCTATGATGCCTTTTGGTCTAATGCGCTCTTATAAATCTAAATTACAACTAAAATTGCACAGTCTTGCACACTGTAAAGTGTTATGTTGAACTTAAATTAAGCACTGGCACTTTCAAGTAGCTCTGAATCAGCATGCAGAATTAACTTTCGCTTGTGCCCATGCATGACTAGAGCGCGGCAGGAAGTAATAAAACTGACTATTCAACTAACCTTCTGGCAGAAGGCTCTGGTGCCTTCTTAAATTAACAGAGGGCTCCATGAGCGCAGCAAGGGGGTTTAACAGTTTGGATTGTTCAGGATGATAGTTATTTTGCTTCTTACTTTGGTGTCAACATTAACTATGTAGGTGCCATGTGGCTGTGAGGACAAAACTACTTCTGATGTCAGCATTCTGACAGAGAGCTTATGGGAAGAGCAGGATTGGCTGAATGACCAAGCAGAGCAGTGTGATGTCTGCTGCTCTCTCATATTTAGTCACTGTTTGTCTTTAGAGAACGTGAAAAGATAGATGTCTTCAAAACTCAGACCCATTATGTTTTCCTTATTTTACAGAGATATGCCTAAGGCCTTCAACTGACTGCTCTTCTTTTATTCAATTCTTCAAGTACAGCATGATAAAGACTTTATTTAAATTAAGCAGGAGGCCACCTTGAGCCTTTTGTGGCTTCCATCAAGACAGACAGTTCTACAATATGCATGATTTGTCTAGAATCTACTGTTTGAGTAAGGGTTAATGTTAGAAGGGAAACAGTGTGATAAAAAAATCTAGATTTTTAAATCTATATTTTTGTATTTTCTTAGACATACAGGTAACCACAACTGTTTTTTTAAATGTACTATTTTACCTTTATATTTTTATACTTCACTTGTTTGCACTGTACTTTCTAAAATACAGTGGGAGTTATTCACATAGATAGACTTACATGTAAGTAAATCTACACATGTAAGTTTACTCTTACACTTTATTGAGTCACTTTACTACCTTAAGCCATTTATCATTTACGAGTGTAAAGTGACTCAAAAGTGTACATTTGCTTGTTCCCACCCCTAGCTAAAACATTTACTTACATGTGCTGAGATCTCTACAGTCAGGCTGGAGATCTTCACACATAAAAGATATGAGAGGCAGTGGAAAATATTTTCACAAACTTCAAATAAAATTCCATCAACCCCAAAAATGCGTGCACCTCTTCTTTATTCTTAGGCACAGGAGCCTCTCTTATGGCTCCCCAACAGTTCTGTTTTTGGTTTGATACCTTCATGTGTGATTTTGTGGCCCAAGTACGTCACTTGTTTTTCTGCAAATTTACATTCGTTGTATTCTGCTCTTCAACCCATTTTCTTGCAAAATGTACAATACTTTACATAAATTTCAGTCGTGCTCCTCTTTACTTTTCCCCATCACCATAATGTCATCTTGAAAGATGAGCAGGTTCTCAAAGCCCTTGAATATTACATGCATGAGTCTTTGAAACATTGTGGCTGCAGATGTTAGCCCGAAGGGAACTCTTTTAAACCTGTAACACCCAAAAGTAGTTAGGGCTCTGCTCTTTGGATGTAGGGGTACCTGGTGGTAAGCTGCAGTAAGGTCGATGGTGGAGAACCAACGCCTGTTTGGCATGTGTCAACATCTCATTGATCATGGGTAGTTGTATGTAGATCCACTTGGATGCTCTGATTGAGTTCGCGCAAATCGATGCATAGTCTTAATTTTCCATTGGTTTTTCTTACTAGGCCTAGTTTTAAGACAAGATAAAGTGGTACCCACAACGCATTAAGGAGTAAAATATCAGAGCTTTGCCACAAAGGACACCTAGGAATCAACAAAATGAAAGGCAGGGTCAAACTATGGTATTGGTGGCCTGGTTGGGACATCGCAATTGAGAGAAAGGTGAGGGATTGTACGCAATGTGAGAACTCAGATAAGTCACAGGTGTTCTTTATGCCCATGCTACACCCCTTGCCCAGCATGCCCTGGGAGAGAATAGGCATTGACATAATGACCCATAAAAGAACAAGATAAACAGGTGTACATTGTGGTGGTGGTGGATAATTTCTCCAAGTGGCCCGAAGTGGGTATTCTCCACAAAACTGACTCAAGCAACATTATCAAATTCCTCGACAAAAGTTTCACAAGGGAGGGTTTGCTCAAGTTCATCCTCAGTGACAACGGACCCCAGTTCATGTCTGACACTTTCAAAGCGTACATTGAAAGGAATGGCATCATTCACAAAACCACTTTGGTGTACCACCCAGCTGGTAATTGTGCAGTAGAAAGGTTTAACCATGTCATCAAGGGTATAGTGCAGTTAGCAAATAACAATGGTTTAACATGGAAAATCGAATTGTTTTTAAATGGTGCGGGCTTACAGAGGGACTCCAAATGAATGCACAGGCTCTAGTCCCTTTGTTTTAATGAGAGGAAGAATGCCTATGTCTAAAGACAACATAGGGGGGTTGGAGACAGCCAAAAGGGCCATATGGTACCTAAGGGTGGGCGGACAACTCCGTTCTGCTCACGGAATGTGCGGAGATTTGCCCTTCCGCAATAATAGGTGGAGAAACAGGGCAAATCTCCGCACACTCGGGGCATAACGGAAGTTGGCCGCCCCCCTCCTGCCCATCTTAAATACATTACAAAAGCAATTGTTAAGTAACCCTACCTTATCAGCGGCGTCCCCGGAAGGCAGGAATGCGCATGCGCGGGCTCCCGCGCATGCGCAGTTCCCAGAAGAAGACGCGGTGGAGAAGGATCGAAGCCCGGGGACGCCGCCGATAAGGTAAGAAGGTTACTTACCAATTGCTTTTGTAATGCATTTAAGACTGCGGGCGGGAGGCGGGCGGGAGGCAGGCGGGAGGCGGGATGTGCGTAAGGGAACTATGCGGAGAGTGCGGAGATTGGTTTCATCTCCGTGCCACTCCGCGTAGGTCCCTTACGTAC
Organism: Triturus cristatus; assembly: GCF_964204655.1. Lineage (NCBI taxonomy): Eukaryota > Metazoa > Chordata > Amphibia > Caudata > Salamandridae > Triturus > Triturus cristatus. The sequence continues at coordinate 389,295,249 of NC_140588.1, forward strand.
ATTACACCCACTCTTAGTGGCACCCCGAGACTGTGAAAGAGAATTTGTTATGTTCACAGGAATTTAGCAAAGAATTTCACGATCGATTCTAAACATAAGTGCAGACCAGTGGTGACCCTTGAAGTGGGTGATATGGTTAGAATCAAAGGCACAGGGGGTAAAGAAAATATTCTGCAACTCTGAATTGCTAAGTGATGGCAAAGTCAGGCACTTTTCTGCACTCTCTATGAGAAGGAAAATAAAGGGTGTAATGTCTGACCAAAAGGGCGAAGAATCACATCCAGTTCAGGGGGATGATTTTGCACATGTAAAGATGAGTATGAGAAGGGTGTTTGATAACGAGTCTGACATAGACAGCAGTTGTCGGGACGAACAACCCCAGGTTGTGGATGTTGCACCCGCCCATGATCAAGAAGGAATCCCAGTAGAGAGTACTGTGAATAATGATATTGATCCAAGGGAGACTCAGGGTCAAGCCCCTACTAGATGTGTAAACATCCACATTTAGGTTAGATATAGCATTTTGTAGTACGTTAGTAGTACTAATATTGTACCACTAAATGTACTACAAAATGTAGTTTGTGAATAGGCTCCAACGTGTGTTTCATCAAGGAAGTTTGAGTTCATGTTGATCAAAAAATAGCAAAGAAAGCAGAGTAGCAGGATACTGCGAAAGGCATGCTGAGTTACATAGTTTTGCCTCTCAAATTCTGTAGATCCGTAACAGATTGGTATCTTTTCAATCTCAACTGGGATAAATACTATAAGGTTTAGTTTTATGTTAGGTCACTACTGAACTTAAATGATGGAAGAAAAAATGAAACTAAAAAGTGAGCAATTGATCAAGAATTCTGCCTTCACCTTTGAAACACCTACATTTGCTCTCAAATAATGTCATTGATTGTTTTGATTTAAAGACACTTTCTTTGAGAAGTAGAACAGTGCTGTGCACCACAGATAATTTGTACTGTGCTAAACATGTGAATTAATGAGTAGAAAGTGCATTTGTGGAAAACTGACAGCTAGCAGGTTTCTAGGTTGGAAATTATCTTCCATAAATGTCTTAGGGGGCAAGGCCGGTTTTGGAATTGTCTTGTACAACAACTGATGAAACTAATTTGGAATCATGAATCCACTTAGAGAGCACAGCGCTGGAAAGAATACAACAAGCATTTATCTGTAAGTCCAGGATGGTATAGGTAGGTATTCTGATTTTAAAAATGGTACTGTAGAAGGGGCCATCTGTGGAAAGATGAGAAAATGGTCCCATTTCAATTCCGTTTTTATTTAGAGACATTGATGTTCGTGCTTTTCCACTAAGCAGCATACGTACCAGCTTGGATATCCTCTACCTCCTCTGGGACCTGTGCAACCAGGATGTTGATAGACAAAGTTACTGTTATTAATTTTATAATCCATGACCTCATGTTGACTGGCACCTGGGCTCCTGTCATCCCTGTAGTGGAGAAATAAACAGGAAAATATTCAGACTATGTCTCTGAAACATACATTGTAGACAAGTATTTAAAAAACGCCTTTGTAGAATCACTTCTCAAAATGAATAAACCCTACACATTAATGGGAAAACCAATACCAGAGTTCCCAGGTAATCTTCAAATGGGGTGAATTATAAGAGCTGTTTTTTGCCAAGTGGTGGACTTGTTCAGTGCTTTTCTATATTAGCAATATGGCTGGTACTACAACATACATGATTCCATTTTTAAATAAGTGACCATCATATGATTGTATTGGTTAGAATCAAAACAAGGAACTGAATACAAAGCATCAGCATCCAGTATTTAGAAAATATGGAGTTTGCACACAGGCTATATCGCATAAAGTAAACACTAGAAGAGCAAATTTAAGACATGGGGCAGATGACAAAAACTTTTACTTTTACTATTTCATGTCTTTGATGGTAAGTTAAGGCATTGCGTGGTGCAAACACCTTTTATCACAATATTATGAAAGCAGATTTCTGGGAGAGGTACTGTGTGATAAGAATTGTTTTTCATTTTTATTGTGTACCATTTGTTGAGGTGGCGATATGTCTTGTTGTTTTTTGTGCTTCTCTGTTTAGTGCTGCATTATTTCAATGTAATATTGTCGTTTTGTACTATTATTATTTTTTCCAGTTCTCTTTTGTCTGTTTTGTTGTACCCCGTTATGTTTTTATTATGTTGGCATCTTGCTTTGTGTTTGTTATTGTGGATTGTTCTGGAGTTTACATTAGATGTTTCAGCAAATGCAACTACATTCCCAGATAAAAGCATCAGATGCTTTTAAGTTCCAGTGACAGGAAAACATTCACTAGTAATATCTTAAGTGCTAAAATAGTGTTGCTTCAGCTATCCAACTATTTAAGACAGCAGTCAACCAAAAACTTTGCCAAAAGCTGTGTTTTGAATTAGCACTTGCAATGCTCATACTATGTAATTATGTAATGCGGCTTATAGTCTCTGTCTCATTTTTAGGTTTACTACCGTCTTAACTAGTTAAAGAGTTGGAGCAGGGTTATTTTACCGGCTTAGTCAGTGGTAAATGGTTACTTATCGTAGGATCTGTGAAGGTATATGCTGCTTTTGAATGGAATTGTTTCTTCATTTATTCATATCTAATGTAAACAACACAACAAAACAGTCACAACAGTGCACAACACAATACCTATAATACAATACATTACATTGCAATAATGTATTACAAAAACAAAGCAGCAGAAAAACAGCAGAGCACATCAACACCACAACAGAATTCCACAAAATAAAGATAAATAAATATTTTTGCCTCAGACTACCATTCCCAGCAATCAGGTTTCATAATATGCTGGCATAAACTTCCTACACCTAGCACTGTTTTAACATATCATCAAGGACATGAAATAAGAACAATCATAAATGCTTTGGGATCCACCCCCCCTAATGCTAAATCACATAGAAAAATCAGCACCTAACCCATGCACATCATTTATTCCAATAGTTATAAAATATATAGTAAACTGATGGGTGTAAATCAGTTAAAGCCCCTGCCCAGTATGTTTGTGTGAAATTCTTCCTTTATGGGGTTGAAATTTCTTTCAACACTCATCAAAGCACTATTATTTCTGGGAAGGGATTGGAAAAAATCCCCCAAATTACTTCATTATATTTTTTAATTTAAATATTACAAACACAAAAGGATGCACACGCTTTCAGTTCCTTTGGAAAGATAATCAAATGTACTATTATTCTGTGTGTTCCATCTCTTTGTAGACAGCTGTAGCTGTTGTTGGAAGACCTTTTGTTTAAAATGCATTACATCCACCACCCCCACACAGCATCATCTTGCCCCCTAGAGTTCTTTCACTAATTTTGGGATGCCACACTCAACAGCCAGCCATCCTAACATGTTTTGTTTGCCTACTTCAAGATGGCCATGCAAGCAAGTGGATGCACTTCAGGCATCTTTCGAAATGTTTTTTATTTGCGTAAATCTACTTCAAGAATTGTCGCACCTCCATGGTGGCCATCTTTCACCAGGATTTGTGTTCAAATTTGTTCACCATGGATGTGCACGCATTAACCAAAAAGCATTGGCAAAGCTAATAGCTTTCAAGGGCAAGACTTATTGGCTTTGCTGATGTTTATGAAAATAAGGTATATCAAACAATTTTACTCCATAGATTGCTAATTGTTTTAGAAGGTCTTTTTGGAATGATGGATATTTCTTTTCATTTTTAGAATTTTGATGATTCCTCCTCATTCACCAAGTTCCACTCTACTGTTACATTCAACTAAATGCTTTCTCACCATTACTTTTTGTAGACCTTTTTGAGTAGCACTCAGGAAGTGTAACTTTATATATCTGGAACGCTACACCTGGAAGCTTGGTATATGAAATCAAGAGACTCTCACTGTAACAATATGGCTGTGAAAGGAGTCCTTTCTCCAGGATAGCTGATACTGAAATGAGCATTAACAAAGCCACTAGGCCTCGCCCATGAAAGCTACTGTCTTTGGCTATATGTTATAGCCATGCTTTACAGCAGCATGAATGCTTTGTAGTGTGGCTAAAACTAATTTTAAAAAGTGCTATGCCTATGATGCAACTATTAGTAATGCACTTTTTTTTTAAAGGGCATTAGTGCCAAATGCATTTTAGTCCTTTTTATTAATATTTTTAACCATGATAAAAAGGAGCCACAGTTTTATACAGAAAGCTACAAATCGTTGCCAAAGTCAGCAACGCCCATGCTATGCAGCAGGTACAGAAGGCAAAGACGCAACCAATAGTGCCAAAAGGGAGATCTGCAGATTTTGCCAATGCTTTTTCGGTCTCGGCACAACACCCATGTAATTCTGACCAAATCAGTTAATCTTCCCATCCATGAAAAAGAAAAAAATATGACATTTGGCAAACAGTCCTATCATATAAAGAAAGTGATTGCGCCTATGTCCATTTGTTAGTGAAAATACATTTGGAAGCAAATGACATCTGTTACAATATAAGCAGATAACATCTGTTGTCACTACAAAAACATCTATTTCAAAGGAGTACAGGGCTTCTTTGAAGTGTGTGTGGCATATTAAAAAATAGCTACAAATGGCAAGAATTTCAACAAGGACGACTGAGAAGAAGAAAAAACAAAAGTGGTATCTGAATCACAGCATTCCTTTTGAAACAACAGCATTCAAGCTGAAGCAATCACTACTTAGTCCATGCTCCAGCCAAAAGAAGAGGAAGTGAAGCTAGCAGGCTCTGGCCAATTAGAAGACAGTAAATGTAAGGTGAATATGAAGCCAAGAATGTTAAGCATGCGGGCTGCAAGCCCCTTATTGTATACAATGGGCCTTATTTATGAAGGCCTTACACTGCCATTGCGTCGCTTTTTGTGACGCTGCAGCGGTATAAAAAATGTGCCACACTGCTCCATATTTACAAAGTGACTGTGGGTGGCTTGCTTAATATATGGTCACACTTATTGAAGTGAAGCATGTTGCATAATCCAGGCAACCCTTATGGTGATGTTAGTGGTCTCAAACACCCATAGAAAGCTCTCTAAGTGGTAGCTGTGGAGAGCAGCCTTCAGGCTTAGCCCAAAAGGAGTGTTAAGCAGCTTGTTTTACCAGAACAAATCATATAGTGTAGGTTAAACGAAAAAGAACTACACAGTGTAGTTATAAAAATAGGTATGTTTATTATATACATTCACTAACACATTGATATATCTCCGATCCGGAGATATCAACACAATACACACAATAATTCAAATGTAAATAGGTAAGTAAGCACAATTACACAGTGGTCTCCAGCGGGAGACCAAACAATAAACTAATGAAGTGGAATGCGAATTGTGACCGAAGTCGGGACTTGGACCAGAAGACTTAGAAGAGCTGGGGACACAAGGAACCACCCACGGTAAGTACCCAGGAACCTCATGGAGGCTGTGTGCAGAGTGGAAACACAGCCACATACTCAATGCAAGTTGCGGTTGCAATTTTCAAGAAGGACCCTTCCCAGCGGACCCTGAAGAAACCGTGTGGAAGCCAGAAGGTCAGAGAGTCACCCCACCCATAGATACCCCGGCAACCAGGATACGTACACCGGGGACGCTGGGTGCATAGGTGCGAAATGACTTTGGAAACCGCCGTACACCACAATGGAGGACTTCAGGAAAGATGCAGCTGGCACAAAGGCGGAAGAGTCCGGTGGAATCCAAGGATGGATTCTTGAAGAGGAATACCTGCAAGCAGAGGGTACAGAGTATATGCCTCTCAGAGGTGACTAGGATGCACGGAAGACCAATGAAGACCAGGAGCCATTCACTCGGCAGCAGCAACAGACATGGTACACGAAAAAGGTGCAACGTTGGGACCAGCAAGGTCCAAGTGACTTACCAATTGAGGGGAGTCAGAGCTGGCCCCAAGCAAGCAGAGGAACCTACTGAAGCCAAAGAAGACCCTCAAGAGGACCCACAGGCCGAAGGCACAAGAGCCGCAAGAGGAACTCGAGCAACTTATGGGTTCTATTCCATCGAGGGATACTGGCCTCAAACTTGCTGAGAAGACAGGACAGGCCTCGAGGGAGTTTCTGAACCACCAGCTGGGTTGCTGAGCCTTTCGGAGTCTGTAGGAGGTCAGGAGCAGCAGACTGGTCAGCTTCATTGCCCTGCCTGCAGATGCAGAAGAGTGACTCCTTCACTCCAAGGGAGATTCCTTTGGGTGTCTTTGATGTCCACAGGCCTGGGAAGGAACTTGGAAGAAGCACAGGCACAGATGATGAAGAAGACTTTCAGAACAGTGAGATCAGGAGCAGCCGGAGTCTTCCTTGATGCAGTCTCGATTCCAGGAGAAGTCCAGCGAAGTCCAAAGTGCCCAGATGGTTAAAGTTGAAGTAAGCCCTTAAGTACCCTAGGGGAAGAGTTGGGACAATTCAAGGGTCCCTCACCGAGTAGGGTCTGGACAGATGGGAGGATACTCCCATGTCCCTTATCCAGTTTCACACCAGAGTGGGAGCCAAGGGCTCCCTGAACTGGCTCAAACTGGAGTATGCAAGGAGGGCACCAAATGTGCCTTTCAAAGCAGTCAGGTGGTGCTGGCAAGCACCCCCACCCGGCCCAATACTCTAAGTCCTGTATGGGAGGTGGCCACACCTCCCTGTGGCAGGAAACCTATTGTTCTACCTTCCCCTGCACAAGCTCAGCTCTACAGCAGGAGGACAGAATTGTGTCTGGGCTCAGCAGCAGAACTAGCTTGCTGGCAGACCCCAGTAATGATGTTGGGTTATGATTCCAACATGTTTGATACCAAACATGCCCAGGTTCGGCAAAGCCAATATATAGTTAGCCATCACGTAAAGACGCATGGCCACTATATCTATCAAAATGTCCGACCGCATTTACAAAGCCTGGAGAATTGACTGCGGGGTTTGTAGGGGTGTCCTGCAAGGCACTCTCACACTTATAACCTAGCACCAGGGTTGATAGGCCTATCTTAGGGGTGACTTATAGGTTTTAAATGCAGTGACGTCAGATATAAAAAAAAGTATATCTGTCATAAGTGGTGCTAGCACCAACATACACAGGCTGCACTGGTAGGCCTGTTGTCACAGTTTGAGTGGTTTCTCATCGGCAGCATAATACATCCTGCAACCCATGGGAAACCTGTGGTGTACCTATGCCCTGGGTACCTTAGTACCATATACTAGGAACTTACATGGGTACACCAGTAGCCAGCTGGGAAGGTACCAAAGTACTTACCACTGTCCAATTTAGGGAAAAGCATAGTGACTGGGGTCTTGAGTAGCAGGATCCCAGTCAGACTAGTCATAAAACAAAGTAACATCAGCAAAAAGTGGGGGTACCATGAAAGCAGCTCCTTCTTTCCTACATTGGCACATCTAGGCAGATGCGTCACTTTGTAAAACCCTGCGCCACATTATACCTACGTCAGGTATAATGTGTACAGCGTTCCCCCATAAACAAATCTTGTAGAAGTGGCGCAGTAAAATCTATGAGATTTCACTGCACCACTTCTACGAGTTCACTGTATCAAATCCTTACATCTGCTTTACAGCTGGCATAAGGACTGACGCATGCCCTTTTACATGGGACTCACCAATGTGTAATGACTCATTGCTGGAGTTGTGTCTATTTTGCGATACTCTCCAGCAATGAGTCATTACTGCGCCACCAGACGCTTCAGGATTCCTGGCATATCTGGTCAATCCTTGTGACATGGAGTGCCGTACTGTATATACAGTGCATCCAAGGTGTCGCAAGGAGGGCACCTTGAAAAGTGTTGCATCACTGTTTCCAACCAATGAATCCCAATATCTTTTTCAAGCGAGAAAGCATACAGCGCATGTGCTGTTACAGTGAGACCAAAAAACAAAAACCCATATTTATCAAGGTTTTGCGTCACCCATGTGCCATGCAAGGGGGAGCAAGGGTGACACAAAACCTAAGTGAGATTTATTCATCCATGCATGGTCTCCCTGCGGTGCCCTGCATGGCTGGATAAATCTAGAGTAGTGCAAGGCAGCGCAAATCTCTGCCTTGCATTAACCTGCCCCAGGGAGGCAATCTATGGATGGAGCATGGGAATTCTCATTAATCCTCCCATGTATTTTGCACATTCCTAGATTTACCATTAATGGCAGATCTGGGAATGTGTCAAAATGCTGCACCTCCCCAGGTGAGACGTAAGCACTGTTCCCTTTAACCTTCGCACCTGTGCTCCCGCGTACCTGTTGAATCTGAGCGCGCAGTGACCTCTTTGAAGCACGCACACCACCAGAGGCAAGTATTCATGTTAATCGCAACGCCCTGTAGAAGCATGATGGGCGCTGCGATTAACATGAATACTTGAAGAAAGGCAGACAATCTGCCCCCCTCCACGCTCCATCATGAAATGTCATGCAGCAAGCCTGAAAACACAACGTGTGCTTTCACAATCATTAACATATATTAGTGATTGTGAAAGCACACGTCATGCTGTTAAGCTTGCTGCCTGCCTTTTCTTAACAGAGCGCGGCAATTTGAGTGCTTTTTTTAACGTTTTCATGTTAAATGCAGCGCCTTGTGTAAGCATGTCGGGAGATGCAATTAACATGAAAACTTTCAAAAAGGCACGCAATTTGCCGCGCTCTATTAACAAAAGGCAGGCAGCAAGCCTAACCGCACAAGTGTGCTTTCACAAGCACAAATATGTATATGTATTAGTGATTGTGAAAGCACACGTGGTGCAGTTGGGCTTGCTGCCTGCCTTTTCTTCACAGAGCGCAGCGGTTTGTGTGACTTTTTGAAAGTTTTTATGTTAAATGCAGCCGCGAGCGTAAGCAAGTCGGGAGCTGCAAATTAACATGAACATTCTCAAAAAGGCACACTATTAACAAAAGGCACGCAGCACGACGTGTGCTTTCACAATCCCTAATCTATATTAGGGATTGTGAAGTGATGTTAGGCTTGCTGTGTGCCTTTTGTTGATAGATAGGGCAACCAGAATTTTAACCCCTTCATTGCCCATGACGAGAAAGTCTCGTCATGGAGCGCGGTTGCGCTGTGCCCATGACGAGACTATCTCGTCATGAACCCCGCCCGCTAATGAAACGCCCGGCACAGGGCGTGGAAAGGGCGGGGCACTGAAGAGGTTAAAGCCAAAACCGGGACATTTCACTTAAACAGAAAATGGACTACACATAGCTGCCAAGGTTTCAGATTGCTATGTGTGACATTTTCAAAATTTCAGTGCAATCAGGACACAAGTCCTAAAAAAAAGAAGTGGGGGGACTAGCCTAGTTAGGCAGTATGCAAGTGACATCAAGGCGCACGACCTCACAGCGTGCAACATCATACATGGCATCACAGGAATTGACATCACACGGCATCACAGTAATTGACATCATAGAAAGTGGCATCACAAGCCACGACTTTGCAGGAAGTGACATCAGATCTAAAGCCTTCACATATATGTTTAGCGGGTCTATCATGTGTTCGTTTGAGAGCACTGCGAGGATAGCAAGGTGAGCTATTGAAGAGGATATGTGACTTCCACACCTCGCAATCCCCCAGTTTTATATTACACATCCTGTACATTAATTTACAAACTTATATAACTTTTTGTAGATGTAATATGCACGTGTTGATGTAAAGCACTTGGACACCCTGCATTGGAATGAGTAGGGCTATATAAGAAAAAATTGTGGTACTAAAATTATTTCAGGGGAGGTAACCTCTATATAAATGCAGTTTAATTTGTGTAAATACTGAGAAAGACCAACACATCTGATATTCTTCCAGTGCCTGCATATCTCCTAACCAGGGACTGAACGGAGTGAAAAGCTGCCTCTCTTAAGTAAGTGTGAAGAGCTAACAAGGTTTGCGCCTTTGTTTCCCCTCCGCTTCATTTACATCAGGTGTGAGGCTTCTGGCTGCTCCTAGCCAAGAGACTCGAACAAAAGGAGGCCTGATGACCCCTCAAATTCCCTTTGTTTTGGGCCCAGCAGGAGTCTTAAATAAGAAAGCCCTGTCCCAGCCTGAACGTTGTTGCTTGTTGCAAATGGAAAGCAGACAACGTGCAGGCGACGCTGAAAGTGTCCCAATGTTTGAAATTACACTAGGACGAGTTCAGCACATTATTCAGTGGGGCCCAAATTCTTGGCAGGGTGAACGGCATTCACCCTGTGAAAAAAGTGGGTGGACACCATCCACCCACGTGTACCCCCGAGTGCAATTATGAGTGACATTTCAACGACTTTGAGTGACACTTTCTTGAGAGCAAATTCAGCCTTATTCTACCTAATAAACTAGAACCCCATTCCCAATATGAACAAACCTGCCCCATACAGTGCATTCAAACACCACACAGCCATTAGAACTAACTCCATTCATATCCACCAGAACCAACCTGCTCCTTCGCAGTCCATCTTAACCACATTCACATCCGCAGTGTTCAGCTCACCTGTGCCAAACAAGATTCAGGCCAGGTTGAGATGGGGTTAGGGGACATTGGTGTTGCTTTGCTGATTATTGCAGGAGAGAGACCGGGCCTGGCCTTTCAGGACTGACCTCAGATTGTAAGGTGTTTTGTTATGGGTATTTGACAAAAGTGATCGTAAGGGATACATTGTTACATTAAAATACTTTTAATGGAAAATATGCTTTTGAATACTGTATCCTTTTTTTGTTTGTTGTAAGTTGCAAACCTGTCTTAAGACCTTTCATGTGGTGCTGTATGTGTAGAAATACACTGTCTTTTCACTTTATTAAGCAAATGTTTGAGTGATATTTGCACTGATATTTGTCGCTGCACCCACACAAGCGACTGGGTTTGTGGCGCACATAGCCTTGGCTGCAGCGCACAGAGACCTTATACTGCTGCACACAGGAGAAAAATATTAGAGGGAACATTGGACGTAAGTAGAAGAAATATCTTTATTTCTCCTCGTTCTTTCCTCTTTCTATGTGGGCTGCATTCTGCACCACACATACAAAGAGGACAATGACTCTGAGGATTGTTTTTGTGCAGGAATGTGCCTTCCTGCACAAAAACAATCCTGCCTACAATGCAGGTATCCTTGCAAAATGGCACAAGGTTGCGTGCATTGGCTCTAGGCAGCCAAAAGTGTGAAAGTGCTAGGAAAGGACATGAATGCACTGTATAATGTTAAATACTGCACATTCCTGCCCTTTCCCCTTCACACAGTGCTGCACAGCAAGCTGGCTTGCTGCATTGCGCTGCATGAAAGATTGATAAATCTGCCCCTATGGGCCAGATTTATCATAGTGTTGTGATGACCTTGCGCCCCTCACAGGGGCGTAAGGACGATACATCACTAAAGTCAGATTTATCAAGCCACGCAAGGCCACTTTGTGTGGCCCTGCATGCCTTGATGAATTTGGAGTAATGCAAGGTAGTGCAAATTGCTGGTTTTAGTTACTCTGCCCTAGCGAAGCATTCTATCGATGGAGTGTGGGTGTTTCCATACATCCACCCATAGATTTTGGCACATTCACAGATTTACCATTAATGGAAGACCTGGGAATGCATCAAAATGTGACTCCTCCCCAGGTGAGTTGTAACAAGGATCATTCTGTAGCACACATAGAAAATGGAAAATGCCTCTGAGGATTGTTTTAGCACTGGAACGCGTCTCTTCCTGCACAATAAAATCCTGCCTACAATGCAGGCACTCTTGCATCATGACACAAGGATGCCTGCATTGGCAAAAGGCAGTACATTGTGCACCGGCGCAAGGAAAGAACATTTAATGTTAAATTCTGCCCTTACCCTTTCATGCTAATTATTCCAGTGTCCATCTAAACGCTGCGTTGTCAATTTTGTATTTTATTAAAAAATAGAAAGGATTTCTTATGCATTATATGTTTACATGTGGTACGTTATGTAATGATTATTTTTAGAAATTGACAATGTATTATAAAAGTAGGGACGATTATCAGTTTCTTTTTTAACTGTGATTTTAATTATTTGAGCATTATCGCTAAAGGTTTTTACGAAAATTAAAACGAATACGCATATTCTTTGTGCGTCATCCTGTGTTTGTAAGGACTCAAAAACAATGCTTGCTTATAAATTTGTGACTCATAGTTGTTCTGTGCCAGCAGTTGTCCAATTGGTTTTCAAACAAAGGTTCCATCTTTATTGTTTTAAGATACACAAAAGGATAATTAACTTTTGTCTAGTGTCCAAGACTGAAACACAGTTTGCATTAAAAGATATCATCTTTAGGTAAAGGATCTGAAAGTGAGTGTAAACACATGACTGACACAAGATTGTGAAACTATTTTCATCTGAACACACTAAGGTACTTTGGTTAATTCTGCATCTCCTAATGAACTTTGTTTGCTCACTTTTGTTTGCCCATACAATTAGGGGATTATTTCTAAGCCCAGTGCGCAGCTGGAACATCCCTTTTAATGAGCCACTTGGCTTTTCATGGCCTCGTAGAAATTGTGTGATGCAACACAGTACAAGTTGCTGTGTTGCTTCGCACTACAATGGGGAGGCGTGCCATGGGTGTTACAGTGGGTGTTTCCACTTCACACCCATGGCATTTGACACATTCCCAGATTTCCAACACGCGGTAAACCTGAGAATGCGTCAAAAGCCTACGCCTTCCCAGGGGTGGCGTAAGAGGTATTTTTGTGTGGGAATGTGTCCCTTCCCCCACAAAAACAACCTAATTTTAACACAGACACCCTTGCACCATGGTGCAAGGATACCTGCCTTGGTGCGTAGCTGCCATTTGTGCTCCAGCGCTGTGGAAGAGGACAGGATTGCACCTTATCTCATAGATAGGGCGCATTCCCGTCCCTATCTTTTGATGTAGGGCAGCGTAGCAGGAAAGCTTGCAGCGTTGCCCTATGCCTAAACTTTGTAAATGAGGCCCTGAGTTTATAAAGGAGGGTAATCTTACAATGCTTTTTAACTCTACTCTGCTATTTAGCAATTTCAGTGCATGATATCTGTGGATTTTTTTGTTTAGTGAACACTTTCAAAGTGAAAGATCAAGGGTCACTGTTAGGCCAGCAAATATACCTGAGAAAATATATCTGCTTAAAATACATTTTATGATCTGGGTATAAAAAAAACACAAAGACTGATTGCAAGAAACCCTATAATTTTTGTCCTACAAAGCATCCCTTATGTGTGCCTTGTAATATCACAGGAAAGGCAGCTTAATATATAAAACATGGCACAATGTATGTTTGAAAATGTGTGCCATCACAGTGACTGAATGTCGATAAGCTGTTTTCACTGTGTATGCTTAGGCTACATTCTCAAGGGACAGGCTTAGATATAATTAAATCTGCTTGGGAAAATGTGCAGAAGGTGTATAGAAGTTAATTTTCATTCTGTTTTAAAATCTAATTTATTAGTGAAATCTGATTTTTTATAACTTTAGGAAAAAGTAATTTTTTTAAAATTTACTGTGTGCTGCCTGTGCCAAAGCTCACTTATAACCACTTTTGCAGCTCATTTTACCTCCAGAGGCTCAATACTCATTCCTGATTGGAATTAGCAAACCAACCCTGCCCACCAAAGTACTATGGCTTGGTGTCTTGGCCCAGGAAGGCAAGGGTGTTATCAACAATTGTTTCTTAGCAGGGATTAGCCACCTTGCTGGAACTGAAGAGGTATTCCACCGTAATATTGACTCTAAAATATTGTGCTACTAAAATATAAAGCCAAAATATCAAGGACCAAAATATTCATAATGTAAGTGTATATACGTAGATGTGCAGTTAACAACAGTCATCTATATAATGTTTGTATTGCTCAGTTAGTTAAAATCATTACAATAGCACAATAGTAAATATTCCAGTTTGATACAATCTGTTAAATTTAACAAAGAATTGTAAAATAACAGAGGATGTGCTGTGCAAGCAGCAGAAACGAGTTCAGAGCAAAGATATTTATGTAAACAATCATTAACCAAATTAAGCGTATCTCAAAAGATATTTGAGAGTTCAGATACTCCTAAATAACTGTTGGTTGGATAATTGCTATCATACAGTGCCAAATGTAATCTATAGGTCATTTGCCTTTTCCTTCTGTAGAGTAGGGAATTATCTTACCTTGTCTCATTATTAGCAATCAATTGCTGATGTGCACATTGGCAACTTACTTCCTTATTGAGAAGCAAGGGTTAGCCACCTTGGATACAGGGCTTCTGAGAATGTGTACACTAAAATAATGAGGGACTGCTGTAAAAGGAGGTGGGCATATAACAGGAACTTAGACAGGGTTTGGTGTGAACTTTTCTCCATTCACCGGCAAGTGCATAGGTTTAAGATTGGCACCTCCCAACGCCTCCTCAGAACACCTCTGGGCACTGGAGGACTCCACCTGAAAAATAAGGCCTTGCCAAAAAGATAGAAGACTCAAGAACTCCTGAATCCCGCCAGCACTCAGGGACTGGAACTGCTCTCCAAGGTCAGCTTGCCGACCTTCTGTTTGCCTGCTATAGGAGTATAAAAAGCTGAGGACTTCTGACTTCAAGTGAGCCTAGGTGACTCCCGAAGATTCAACCATAAAGGTGCACTGGCTCGAGGGGGATCTGGTGCCTAGTAGCTTGACCTGAGGGCTGCGGGAGGTAGCAGGAGAAACTGTCCCAGCAGTTGGGGAAAAGTTAAGATTTGTCAATGTTTCCTCCTCTGGAGAACAGGACAAGGTGCTGAGGCATGCCCGTGGGCAAGAAAAACAGGTCCAACTTGCAGCTTATTGCCACACTCACAAATGGGTCCATGGGACCTCGCTGAAAAGGGATCTGGGACGTATTACAAACAGTGTCCCAGGGGCGCAACAGGTGTGCACCCGTTTTATGTGCACCGTGGCACTGTAGCATACAGAAGAAGGAACAGATGCTTTAGGTCCCTCTTCTGAAATACAGATAGCGCCGGTGCACTTAGAGTGTGGTTGCTACATTCAGCGGTCATTATCTCATTAGCATGGGAACGTAGCCCCATGATACAGAAAGAAATACTTTGCCTCATAGGGCCTGATTCACAGAACTAACTTAAGACACAATCCTAAACTCACTACCATTTTGGTATTCACAGAAGGCACTTCCATTTCGGTATTCACAGAAGTTAGGAGTCCTAACTTTACTACTCCTAAACTGAGAAAAATTCTAACTTTAAGACTTTCGGTACTCACAGAAGGCATTTAGGATTCCTAAAGTTAGGACTCCTAACTTCACAACTCCTTAACTGAGAAAAATCCTAACTTTAAGACTTTCGGTATTCACAGAAGGCATTTAGGATTCCTAAAGTTAGGACTCCTAACTTCTGTGAAAACCAAAATGAGTAAGTGCCTTCTGTGAATACCAAAATGGTAGTAAGTTTAGGATTTTGTCTTATGTTAGTTCTGTGAATCGGGCCCATATGTCCTCACTGTATTAAGGATGTGGGCACAGAAGCAAAGGGGCCGCCAAAAGGTGCACGGACTATATGCCACAAGAAAGAGGTACACAATCAGTGTGCTCTCGGTGTGCAACACCTGCAAGAGGAGGAAGGGGTCCTATGGACCCCTCAGGCATTCCCCTGCACCAGCCTGTTGATGGATCTCTGGCCCTCTTTAAAGTGCAGGCGCATGTCCCCTGAACTGAGAAAGACGGAATGGCTGATTCAAACAGCCATCCATATTTCACTATCCTCAGGGCAGCGCATGTCCGCAGCAGCCCTTGGGATGCTCTGTCCTGATTTGTGCTTCGCACAGTTGTTTAAAGGTGCGACGTGACGCTAACAGGAACAATGAGCCCTTTACAGGTCCACTGGGCTCAAACCAGCCACAAACTGTGATGCCCTGGAGATAGAATGTCAGTGTATGACAAACAGGCTGATGAAGCAGCCAGTTCGTGTTCCTCTTTGCAGGCGACACTCACTTGCGCTTCAATGAGGGGACAGATATCCCTCTGCAGATGGGTGCAGTGAGTAACTGTGACTGCCCACATGGGACCCCCTTTCCCAACTTGCAAGGGTTGTCTTCAGGGGTGCACTGACTGTGCGCCACCATTTTGTGGCACACAGTCAGTGACCTCTTCCCCTCCTGGCCTGTGACCATAATAGAGCAGGGGCGCAAAGGCAAAATGTTTCTCTTATTCGCCTCTGGCCATGCCCCGGTGGTAATGATGGGGCTGTATGTGCACCGGCGATATCTGTATTAAAGAACGGATACACCGGGGGGCGTGGCTTGGACGCCGCGTAAAATGGCCGCTGCTTGTCGGAGCTCCGTGAGGGAGTAGCGCGTTGGGATCTCCCCAGGGCATAATTTCCTCATTTTGGGAGTTTTTTACGGCAACATCATGCTTGTGACACTCGCCTGCCTCGCCTGGGGCATTGCTGACTTCTGGTGCTGACGGACTCGGCTGGTTTTTGCTTTCTGCCTCCTCTCGCGGCTCTCTGAATGCCGCGGCCGCCATTTTGAATGCTCCGGTTTCCCGCGATGGAGTTTCTCCTCATACCCGGCTCCTCATGTGACCAGCGGTGAGCTGTTTTGGCCTCAATTCCTTCAAGCTCTTTGTGTCCTGCCTCCTCTTGATGCCGTTATGTATCATCTCGCTCACAATTTTATTTTGAGGCATTAATTGTTTTAATTACACCGTTTCAGTTTCATTGGACTATTTTGCCTGCTCAACTCATTTTAATTTATTAATCTTTGTGGCTTTTTGTATTTCTTGGACTATATGGCAATGCCTCGCGCTAACCGTGGTAGCGCCCAGCAGGTTAAAAATGCGTCAATGGCAGATTCTAATCCTTTCAGTGTGCTACAAGATACTATGGAGGATCCTAATTCTGACTCTGTAAGTTCTAAGCATGTGTCTTCTGCTCCTTCTTGCGCCAGTGCTAAAGCAGTCTCGAAAATTCCTTCTGCCTCGCCCTCAACCTCTGGTAAGAGAACAAAGGTAACTCCTCCTTCTCCTCCAACTACTTCACCTACAATCTCAATGGAACTCTTGTTGGAAGAGATACGCTCTCTTAAACCTTATATGACAGAGACTAATGTTCGTCTCCAACATCTTGAAGATAACTGGTCAAACACGGAGAAGAGGGTGGATGATCTTGAGATTCATGTCGGATCTATTCAAGCTATCACAGATCATATTCCTGATATGCGTAGGGAAATCTCGCATCTGACGCAACAGGTGGAGAATTTGGAAAACCGAAACAGGCGTAATAACCTACGCATTTATGGCCTTTTGGAGGGCCTTGAGAATCCTGACCCCTTGCTATTTTTTTGCTCTTTCCTACCAAAGCTTCTCGGTTTTCCTGAGTCACCCCCTCTCAACATCCAGCGAGCTCACCGCTTGGGTCATAGTCCGGGTCCTTCTACTGCTGCCTCTCATGTGAAGCCTAGGGGTGTCATTTTATATTTTTTGGAATATACTGACTTGCTCAGGGTCCTTCAGGCTGCCAAGCAGAAAGGAAAGATTCTTTGGAATGGCTCTACTTTGTTTTTTGCCCAAGATTACTCTAAAGCCACAGCGGATCGCCGGAAGAATTTTTTGGATATGAGGCCTGCACTCCGTGCGTTGAATGCTCGTTATGGTTTATTTCATCCGTGCCTGTTCAAGGTGACCTATCAAAACAAAACTACTAACTATGACGATCCTGCACTTCTCCAACATTTTTTGAATACTTGTAGAGATGAATCCATGGACATGTCCAGATCGTGATTTTTCTCTTTGTATTAGCATTGTTGTGATTTTTTGCCTCAAGTCCACCTTTTTGGCATATCCTCTTTGTTTTGTCTAGTGACTTTGTTGGTTAACATGTTTTCTTTTCCATTTTCTTGTAGATGCATTATTCAATCCCTTCCTCCTTCCTCCTTCGTACTCCCTGGAGGTCGTTATTCCTCGTGCTCTCGTCCGTCCTGGAGTTGTCCGTCTTGGTATGCTGCCTTTTCCTATGTGGCTTCACCCCCCCCCCATCCTCAATGTTTATTTGTGGTATGTCTTTAGGACTTATTATACTGGTTTTTATTATCATGTCTTTTTATTCTATGTTTTTCCTCTCAAATATTAGCGTTTGTTTGTACTGTTTCTCCTCTTATTGATTTTTTCTCATTCTTCTCTATTTCTCTTTCTTTTTTCTTCTTTTCTTACTGTTACATTATGCATACTGCTGCTGTTGTTTTTCTGTTTTCTGTTCTAGTCCTCTCTGTTACTTCTGTTTCTCCTCCTATGTTGCTAGTTCTCTTCTCTTCTCACTTTCAGGTTTGTCTCTGGTATTTCTTTCTTTTCTTATTTTTAACTCTCGCATTTTTCACTTTATTTCTTCCTGCTTACAATCTCTCTTTTTCCATTTACTTTCCTATTTCATACTTCTTTGCCATAACTTATCAATGCTCCTCTTGTGATAATGTTGTTATTTTTCTTCAATTTTCCTATGATGATCTTTTGGATATTCATCTATTTAATTGTCTCTTGCATAAAGTTTTTTGTTATGAGTTATATTTTTAGATGTCGCTAAATATATTTACTTGGAATGTTAGAGGTTTGGGTTCTCCCATTAAGCGGCAAAGAGTTTTATCTCATTTAGCAGGCTTGAAGGGAGATATTGTATTATTACAAGAAATTCATTTAAAAGAAGTTGAAATTACCAAATTACGCCGTAATTGGGTAGGTCATGTATTTGCATCTCCTGGTTCGGGGAAACGTAATGGTGTTGCAATTCTCTGTCATAAGCTGTTAATTATCAAAGTTATAAATCAAGCCACTGATTCTGAGGGTAGGTGGGTCATGGTATCTTTGTTGATTGATAAAATCCCTTTAACTGTTTTTAATTTGTATGCTCCTTCTACACAAGATAAATTATTTTGGCCCCAGAGTTTAGCCTTGTTGATGCAACCCTCGGATGATTATCTCATTTTAGGAGGAGATTGCAATATGGTTCTGGACCCTCTTTTAGATCGACGGTCCCATTCACGTTTCTCTCCCTCTTCCATGCACACTCAATTCACATCTACCATATCCCAACGCTCTCTTGTTGATTCTTGGAGACTTTGCCATCCTACACTTCGAGGATACACATATTACTCACCAGCTCATTCTTCACAGTCCCGGATTGACTACATTTTTGTTTCTAAACCCTTGGTCCAACACATTACCCATTCTGACATAGGCTCTATTTTAATTTCTGATCATGCTCCAGTTTCCTTGCGCCTTGACTTACTTCCCCCCGTAAAAGGTACTAAGAGATGGAGGTTTAATAATTCTCTCCTATTAGATCCCAAATTTACCCCAGCCTTCCTTGAATTTTCATCCCTATTTTTTACTGAAAATGAGTCTCCTCTGATATCCCCTCAGGTATTATGGGACACTTTTAAAGCTGCTTCTAGAGATTTCATTATTTCATTTGTTTCCCATAAAAGGCGTATTGCATCCCACTCCTTACAATTAATTAATACGCAAATTAAGAAATTGGAACATTGTTATTATTTAACTAAATCTCAGTCTATCTTAGATAAACTTCTCATGGCCAAACTATCTTTTAATAAGCTCTCCACGGAATCTGCAAATCTAATCCTACTTAAATCCTGTGCCAAATATTATAGTGCGCAAAATAAGGCAGGCAATCTTCTTGCTAAGTATCTTAAAGTTAAGAGAGAACGCACAAAAATTGACTCTATTGTCTCCTCATCTAATCTCACTCTTCATAAAGATGAAGATATTCTGGCAGAGTTCTCTAATTTTTATCAAACTCTCTATACTCCGGAGTCTCCTCCTTTGTTAACGGATATTGATCATTATTTATCCTCCATTCCTTCTCCTTCCTTTCCAGACGTTGACTTCACATCATTAGAAGCGGATATAGACCCTAAGGATATCCTAGAGTCCATTCGGATACTTAAGAAAGGCAAGGCTCCTGGGCCAGATGGCTTTACGATAGAATTCTATTTACATTTTGCTAATTTGCTTGTTCCCAAACTCCATCATCTATTTTTATTTTTTATATCATCCAAAAAATCTGAAGGGTCCTTTCAAGAGGCCTTAATTTGCCTTCTCCTAAAGGATAATAAAGACCATACTTTATGTAAAAATTATAGGCCCATCTCTCTAATCAATCTGGATTATAAGATTTTTGCAAAAATTCTTGCGCTTCGTCTTGACAAAATTTTACCTAACGTAATTGGTAAAGAACAATGTGGTTTCATTAAAGGTCGTCATCTTTCTGACAACACCCGTCTCTTTTTTAATGTATTGAGTAAGTCCCATTCCTATCAACATTCTTTAGCTGCTGTTGCGTTAGATGCTGAAAAAGCATTTGATAGGGTTAATTGGCAATTTATGTTCGCAGTTCTTGTTTGGTTTGGTTTTGGCCAGAAATTTCTTGCTTACATCTCTTTACTGTATTCTTTTCCTAGATCTTTTATTTTAGCTAATGGTCTTGTTTCCTCTTCATTTCCTCTCTTCAGAGGTGTTCGACAAGGATGTCCTCTTTCTCCTCTTCTTTTTATTTTGGCTTCAGAGCCTTTCTTGATAAAAATTCGAATGAATAAGAATATCACTGGTTTTCCATATGGGGACAAATATTTGAAACTTACTGCCTATGCAGACGATATTCTTTTATTCATTTCCAATCCACAATCCTCTATTCCATCCTTTTTATCGGAAGTATCTGACTTTGCGAAAGTCTCAGGTTACAAACTTAATGTTGATAAATGTGAAATTCTCCCTCTGAATAAATTTTGTTTTCACGCAGACTTTTTGGCTTCTTCTTTTCATTGGAGTCCAGTTAAGATTAAATATCTGGGTTTGTGGTTCACTTCCTCTATTAAAGATACTGTAGCACTTAATATTAAAAATCTACAAACAACGATACAAGATTCTACAACTCGTTGGCATCCCTTGTTTTTATCCTGGTGGGGTAGGCTGGACGCTATTAAAATGATGTTGGTTCCCATTATTTTGTTTTATCTTTCTAATCTTCCAGTTAATATCCCTAAATCTTGTTATAAGAATATATATTCTACGTTGTCTAAATTCTTATGGCAACATAAGAAGGCTAGGATGTCTTTTGCAAAACTTAAGTGTCCTAAGCAGTTGGGTGGAGTTAATTTTCCGGATTTTGCTTCTTATCATTCCTCTTTTTTCCTTAAACATTCTGTTCCCTTGCTATCTGAACAGATATCTGATACCATCTCAAAACCTTTGTGGGTTGAGATTGAATCATCTTATTTTCATCCTTTCACTTTTGAAGAATTTGTGTCATTGTCCCATATTCCTAATAAATTTTCTCTCCCTATTCTTAAAAATTCTCGGAAAACATTTTCTCCTTTTTTCCTGGGAGGTTTAGATGACCGCTCGCGTTTCTTACAATCCCCCTTGTGGCACAACCCTCTTATTAAACTTCGTAACAGGATGCTTTTTTGGAAAGATTGGAATGTCCTTGGTATTAATTGGACGCATCAATTGTTTGATGAAGGCACTTGTATTTCCTTCTCTACACTTCAATCTCGCTTTTCTTTGCATATATCATTTGATTCCCAATATAATTTATTGAGCACGGTTTTACAAAACAGTTATGATGCTCTTTCTGTTTCAATCACTCACACTAACTCTCCTCCTCTTTCTCTTCCTTGTTTACTTGCTTCTTCCTCTGCTTCTCAGATATATACAAAATTAAGAGATACCTCTAGTACTCGAGATAAATCTAAAACAGAAACAGATTGGGAATCAGATGTAGAAGACACATTTTCTGTCTTATTGTGGCAGAAAATCTGGACCAAGATAAGGAAATCTTCTAGAGCAGCAAATACAACTCAAACGTTATTTTTTATATATAATAGACTTTTGATTACTCCTGCCAAATTGCATACAATTGATCCTTCCATTCCCTCTTCTTGCTGGTCCTGTTCAGCGTCACCGGCAGATCTTAAACATATGCTATTTACTTGTCCAAGGATTAATACATTTTGGACTGATGTGTGGACTCAGATCAATAAGATTTTTTCCACTTCTTTCCCTCTTACATTTTCACATATCTTCTTAGGCAGTCTCTCAGGCATATGGTCCTCTTCCACCACTAATACATCTATTATTGATTTACTTATTGCTGTAGCGTTTCAGCAAATCACTAAATCTTGGAAGGATACCTCAAATGTTTCCTTTCAGGCTTGGTGGTATGGAGTTTGTTATCACCACAGACTAGACAGAGCCTATGTTTGTCCCATTACACTTGCCATTAAGCGTGATTTATTATGGCTTCCCGTTACAGATTTCTTAAACGTATCTGCTAGATCATTACCATTACATACTCCGTGTACAGAAGAAGTTCCCAAGCCTCCATGACAACATTCCTGATGGTTTCATGTACATATTTTTATTGCTTGTCTTATGGCTATTTTGTATACATCTTTATTAGAGGAGTTTTTGTACTTTTAATCCATTTTCTTTGTTTCTTTTTATATACTTTTCTATGACAATGATTGCATTTTTACTACAACTGTTTTTTGCCTTTTTTGATGATGCTTTCTTCCCCTCTCCCTTCTACCTCTTTCCCCTATCCTTTCTTTCTCTCTCTTAGTTATGAAGTCTTATTTTATACTTGTAATGAGTTCAATCGCTATGCTCTATTGTTACTCTGTTGTAAATGAACTTCAATAAATTTTTCTTTAAACTTAAAGAACGGATACACAAGGGTCTGCACCTTCTTTTGTAATACTACAGTGTCCGGGGGCGAAGAAAACTGCATGCCTTCAAAATGCACCCCTGGGCACTGTTTGCGATCCAGCCCCCGGTCTCATTGCCCTGCCTGGCTACAGCTTCCAGGCTTGCGGGAGGATTTTGGAAGCCAATAAAACAACTAAGTTCCAAGATTAACATTTGTACTGGAGCAGGGTGGAAACACGACTGCTGTGTGTCTGCATTCTCGGATCAGTGAAAGTCTTCAGTAGTGATATAAAGCAGAAAGGGTCATTTGTCATATATATTGACTTTAGATGGGGTAGGATTGGGAGGAAGGTGTTAATCCTATCAATCCTCGCATGACGCAGAGAATTAACAGCATTTATGTGCCCTTTTCCTGCTAATTTATAGGTTAGCAAAAAACAGTAGCCAAAGCTCTTAGTAAAGGGCGTTAACAGCTGGTAGTTAACTCAGCAAAGGGCTCTTAACACCTAATTAGTGGTGCCTTAGAAGTTAGAACAAAAGAACAGTGAGTTAAAGTTTAGGACAATGACCTCTGGAAAACTTAAATCTGTTAAAAAAACGATAACAAACACGACTTTTCTACGTTTTTCTTCTATTGTGCTTGAAAGCCCTACACATTTTTAGCACTTTAAATGTGCATGTGAAGTGAAATAGACACGAATTGTGCTGAGCTCAAATGGATATTTGCAATGGTCACCGCCAAACGAATTGTCGCTTGGTACATTGACCCAGGCCCTGTGCCCAGGCTCCGTCATGTGATCATGTCTAGCATGTGACGGCGATGCACAGCAGCACATCCTATGCGCTCATTGCATGTCCAGGAAGAAGTTTAGATTTCCAGTTTGTTTTCCGTCCAGTTGCCTCTTTTCGACACGTTGCAATTAGAGTCGAAGGACTTCTGTTTTTACAGCCACTTTGGCATAAGCTGTCATTATGTCCCAGTGACGATCAAACAGGAGCTGCCTAATAGGAGACACTGCGAGCAATTTATCACACTTAGGAATATCTTACATTCTTCTAACTCAAATATCCAGTAACTAAAAAAAAAAAGTCTCGCAGCCGAATATTTCTAAAAAGGCACGTGCACGCTGCCAGTAAACCCACATCTGGATTTATGGCCGAGGGTGAGAAGGGTCAACAGGCTATCATTACAAGTCATGAACACAGAGACATTAATGGACCAGCAGGCCCAGGCTCAGCCAGGAATCCCGAGGCTAGTGTTTCACCCCCCTCCCCTCAAGTTCAAGTTAACACCCCCCAGCTGCCACGTCAGTGACCAAGACAGGCCCTGTGGTGTAAACTCCATGTCTGATCACGAGATTTGCCATATCTAACCACCCCTCCATGGCTGTATGCATGAATGATGCATGAATGGGGGCACCTTGTTGTTGTTTTTTTAAATAATAAATATATATGATTATTTTAAAATGTTTTAGCTTTCTCAAGTTCTGGTACTGCTCATCTTTCCTTCCTGGTGATTGACACGCAGGTTGTTCTTGACATTGGCACCTAATCTTCCTTTTTCTCTCATCACGAAATGTTCCAGAGTAAGGTCACCAGGGATCCAACCTCCCTACTATACTTGTAAATCTATAACGATCTAGTAAGACGTTAACATAATATAATAACTGTAGGCAACCATAATTAGCTTGTATTCTTTCCTTTGTGTTCTATGTAGTGAATGTAGTGATGGCTTCCTGATGAAGGCATCTCAGCCGAAACTCGCGTAGTGTGTCAACATACCACTAGCCTTCTCGTTCATCTCAGCCATTCACTTTGTGGACCCTTTCTTTAATTATTTTATGGTCTAATGAATGATTGTAATGTGTATTTAAATTCATGAGGGAAAATTAAAAGAAAAATAATGTAAATAATTGCATCATCTAAAGTACTATTCTATATACATACTGCAATATAGGGCATTGTAGTTAAAATTATATTGCTGATTTTATGCTGCAAACTATTGATTATTGTCTGATTTGTGATCATTTAAATAATAAAACAGACTTTTTGCGATAAACAAAATAGTTACGCATGATATCTGTATGCACTGTAAATGTATGGTGTCATTCTGGTTTGCCTGCACATATGTTACTATTCACACTTCCCTAGGCTCTTTCTCATTTGGTATGTTTTCCCTGCGTTTGGCAAGTTCACCTTGTATGCAGGGGCCCCCACTTTTCAAATTTATTGTGTAAACTCCATGTAGACAGACGTGTGGCAGATTTAGTGACACCCATGGGGAGAAGCCAGAGGGCTCATTACCGAAGTAGAAATTCGTTGTATTTGATATGGTTAGCACAGCTCTGATCGATAGAGTAGCTCTCGAAAAACTCCAATATCGTTCACTTTTACTCTATAATACCACCAATGAACGCTGTCAACACAACGACAGGCCCGTTGCCGTTTCAAGGGCAAGGTAAATTTGGAGAGTGGAGTGGGGTGAAGTGAGGCAGGAGGGGAAGAAAAAGGAAATTCAGAGTAGGAGAAAAGCTGAAACATCAAAATTGTTACACTGCTTCTCCTTTGTTGTACTCTCACTCCACCAACACAAACAGTGCTTAATTTGTTACAAAACATGTAGGGGCCTCTAGTGTATTTTAGGAGCAGGTTTCTAAAGCTCCCGGTCTCCAGGGTTAGCAAACACCAGGGCAGCCTAGTCTTGATTCCACCTCATGTCTCTTTCTTCCACAAACCTAAACTTCCTGACATATTTTTGTCTCTTGCAGGTCCTTTCCATTTTTGCTTTCCCTCTTTCTCACTCTTTTCCTATCTTTCTCTTTCATCTACATATCCTCACACCGTGTCTTAAATGCATACTTAGCTAATGGGTCCCTAATCTGCTGTCACTTCACGGTTATCCCTGTCATGACAGAGACCTTCAAACCTTTTCTTGTGCTCTTGATTCTGCCATACACTGTGACGTCTTCCCTTATACACTCCCTGTGTCTGCATTGGTGTCTCATAGGTAATTTGCCCTTCGCAGGACAGGGTATTCCATTCCAAGTTTTTAATGGGAATGAGTATCGTGTGCATCACTTATGTATTTCTCAGCCTACAATGGAGATCTTTCTATTGGCCTATGGTGAATCGGTAGGAAAGGTCAATATTTTGCTTGGTACTCCCATATTTTACTGGCTCTACAGCTTTGTCTTGTGTCTGGGCACTAACACCTATCAGTGCATGTGCACTGACCCCTAAAATGGCTAGTAATTTGGCTAACCACAATTGGCTTATTCGACTTTTAGGTAAGGCCCATGGTAAAATGTAGATATTCTGCACACTTGCTAAAACAATGAAATTCTTTATGTGGCTGCAGTGTGGCTTTAGACCACCCATGAGAGAGAGTTTAAAAATGGCACCAGGGCTGATGCATTCCAAGCTACAACAAGCACATGTCCACGTGTCAGAGTATTCCCTTTGAACATTTTTAAACATTTTTAAAGCCTAAATATAATTTTAAGTCACCTACCAAATGTGTTTTGGATCCCATGGGCATGTATATATCTAAGACTGAGGCATGCAGAATATAGAACTAAAACTGAGGCATGCAGAATATAGAACTAAAACTGAGGCATGCAGAATATATAGCTTGCATGTCTTGTCAATAGGCAGGAGGTGACCTTTTCATATGCAAAGGCCTCATTTATGTATAAAATCCAAATGTGAATATCCTGGCTTAGAAAAACTATAGAAAATTGATCTTCATAGCATTTTGCTGGTTATCAAAATCTAATTAATTGGTGAATTTTATTATAATGATTTTTAGGAATCTTGTATAGCTCTTCCTCAGCCATACCAAACCTCACAAATATGCTCTCCCAGACTCTCTCCTTTTCCAATGTCAATTATAAGAATTTCCCAGCCAAGGGCTGACCCAGAACATGTGTAAACAACCCAAATTAGAGCATTCCTGGAGAACAAAAGGACTTTTGGCTCCAGTGCCCTGCTGGGGGATTACCAGGCAGGAAGAAAGGAGAAAGTTAGGTTGAGAGACATGAACTTAAATGTATTTGAGTAATGAAAATGGAAGAGAGAGACGTTGACATGAAAAGGCCAAAAAAGCACACGCAGCAACTGTAGAAGTTTCTTTTTTTATGTTGACGTAGAGATATCATATGAACCTGCCTTCGAAAATGGCCTTTTCCATCTGGGCTGGCTTGTCAATGCTAAGGAAATATCAGAGGTGAAGGTCAAAGGATCAGTTTGAGTTGGGTTTACGCTGGTGCAGAGAGAACAGTCATTTATAAATAGACAATTCCGTTGGTGGACTGAATATGCTTGAGAAGATGAGATAGCCTTCTTCGATCTAGACAAAAGTACTATAGATAAGGCTTTGTGGAGTTATTTCACCAAGAAGTTAGATGAGTAGCCAAAAGGTTGGGAAGGCCTCAGTATGGGTGACATAGTAAGGATAGGTGCAGGGCCCTCCATCAACCACTGTTGATTTGTCACTATATTTTGGGGTATTCACTACCTGGAACTCAGAGGATTATTGGGTTTGCCCCAACATAAGAAGAAGGAGAAGAAGAAGCCTGCTTGCTATCTGGCTATATGGGGAATGCGTTTGATTCCAGCTCTCTCATGCCCAAACTCTGGAGGTGTTTCGCAAATGTCAAGGTTGCTGACTCCCTGAGGTGTACAGTGAAATCCAAGACAAGAGCAATCAGCAATTCTTTTGTGACTTTATTTTGGATAAGGCTCTGAGGATCAAAGAAGGCAAAGCCTGTTTCTCTCAGGGCCAGACTGGCCGTAGTGGGCACCAGGCGTTTTCCCGGTCGGTCGGTTGGAATGGTGGTGGCTGTTTTTGTTACTGGGGGCTGGTTTTGCACAAGGGCCTCCCGGGGACGGTCCAATGTAATTGCCAGGGCTGGTTTGCGGTCCCAGTCCTGCCCTGGTCTCTCCAATGGATCTGTGGCTTGGATTACCTAGAAAAACCCCTGAAACTTTGGAAGCATTCGAAACTTTCTAGGAAGACATATCCAACTTTTGAGAAAGGTGTCACTTAGACTTTTGCTCGACTTCTAAAAGACCGGGAAAAGGTGGTGAGGCTACTGAAGATCTTGATTAGAATACTTCAGTGTATGTGTCACTATAAGGTTTTTGACACAAGAGTCAAAACTAACTTCCGTTTTTAAGTTTGTCCCACTTGGAGTTTTTGATGCAAAAACTCAAGGTTTCATAACGACACCAAATATAAGAAATCATACCTTATCGAGACATTAGTATTCAGAAGGTAAAATTGTTGCTTAAGTAGAACCACTAGGCTTTACCCAGCCCTCACTTTTGCACAATCAGCCTGAAAGTGTGCTGAACGTTTCCATCCTGTCCATATTTAAAAAAAAATCTATGTGGGTGCAATTTGAATATTACATTTCTCTCGCTATGCAAACACGTATCCAGTTCATTTTTCCTTGAAAGGAAGAGCCAAGCAGCTCGCCAGTTAAATGTGAGTTATTTTGTTTTATTTATTAGCCATCTTCCTTATCTGCAGTTCAAAAGGTGAATACTTAAAAACAACATCCAGCTACAATTAGAACAAACCTCTGAACCAATATATGTCGTTATAATATATTTATTTGCAGAGCACATTAAGACTAGACTTCTTGGCCCTAAGCAGGGAACATCACAAGTCTACAGTAAAAATAAATGATGAGGTCAAATTATGGGTTAAAAAGACAAGTCTTGATAGCATCCTAAACTGAGCCAGATTGGATTCTGTACTAGGTAGCAGGAAGGGAATTCCACAGTCTCACTGCCACAATGAAGGCGGACATATCTCCATACATAATTGTTCTTGCCTGTAGCTTAGTTAACATAACCTGATTGTCATAGCATACTGACTTCTTTGATAAAGTGAAGATGTAAACCCAATAAAGGAGGGATGTGTTGCCGTAAGATTTTATGTGTGATGTTGAGGTCTGTAAAAGAAAATCTAGAATGAACAAATAGCCACAGCACAGATCTTAAAATAGGTGACATCCTATCATGACTTAAAATGGTAGCATTAGAGTTCGTAGCTACAATGGCCAAGATGGTGGCCGCGAGTTAAGGCTACTCCTGGGACCCAAAAGGATCCACAGCCATCTGCGCCATCGCCTGCCCCCATGTCTGGGGTCGTGGGAGACTCTGGAGAGGTACCGGGTGCCAGCAAGGGAGAACCACACCATGCCGAGGACTTTGTGTAACAGCGGCTCACGCACGGCCTGTTCAACATAGATGCCCACTCCTAGACCGTGATGTGGAGGAGCGTGGTCCCTGGAGAGTGGCCAGCTCTGTGTGGCAGTGCAGGGGAGTAGAGATGCAGATTGGACATTTAAGGGTGGCCGCGCGACCCCTTCTTTAAGTACCCGCCTCCCTTGTCGATGGAGCCAGAAGGCGGGAGGCCGGCCGGCACAGCAGAGAGGAGCTGCAGTGGCGAAGGGGAGCTGCACCACCACGAGAGGCCCCAAGGTTGTGGTGGAGACCCTGGCTCCCCGTGGTCCCTCAAGGGTGGACGGAGTATTCGATGGGGCCTGGGTGGGAGACTCAGAGCCTGGGACAGGTGTGCATGGCACCCTTGGGCCCTTGGCAGCCCCTAATTAACTGACTCCAGGGGTGCAGATGCTCGGTGCCCCATATGATGTATTGGTCTGACAGCTGGGGGTGGATTACCCCCCTGAAACTGGAGGCAGACATGTAACCTTGACTGCGTGGGCTGCCTTGGGGCCTGCTTCCTCGGAGCTGGGTCCTCTGTGCCCAGTAGTACTATGCATGCCCCCGGGCTTGCGGTGCTCCTACCCTGCCGCACAGACAAGGCCTGTCGTCAGAAATATACACCATTCTGAACAGAATTCAAAATATAAATAAATACCCAGCCCAGAGAAGGTGGGAATCCGAACTGGAACATTTCTTTACACCTAAAAAATGGACCAATATCCCATAAAGGGCCTGCACCTCATCTTTTAGTGCCATGGGCAAATAAACAATGCTCAAAAGAATGCACTACTGATACTACACCCCATCCCGAATAGCTAAATGTAAACCCAACAGCAGAGATGACTGCTGGACAAACTGTGATAGTGCGGGGGTATTGAGACACCTTCTTTGGCACTGTCCCAAACTAAAAAGGTATCGGGAAGCTGTGCTGAAGGATATCAATGAGATATATGCAACAGACACCCGCAACCTTCCTAATTATGTAATGCTGGGACTTCCCAGCACAGTGACGTACCCACGCTCGACCCAAGAGAAGGCCATCACCCTATCACTTAGAGCAGGTGAGCAAGTTATCCTGTCCAGGTGGGGCACAAATACCACACCAACTGTGGGACCTTCTAGGCATGGAAAAATGTACAACTTCCATAGAAAACAAACTATCGCACTGTGATAAGACATGCATACAATTTCTTGTACAAGACTTTTGAGAGTGTACCTAAAAGTGCCCCGATTAACATACACTGAGAATGCTGCAACCTATCCCTATCCTATCAGGTATTAGTCCAAGATGGCTGACAGGTGAGGAGCTACGGCCGGGAGCTCCCGGCCAGGGATCGCCTTTTTGGCTTAAATCCCCAGATTCCCACCTCCTCCTTGGACCCCATTGCTCACCTGTGATCTTGTTTACCGGCGGTCCTCGTTGCTCTGGGCTCCCGCTTGTGGACTCGAGATTCTTGGAGTTGGAATGTGATCGATGCTTTTCTTCTGTGGAGACCGAGCAGTCATGGCCGATGCCCTGTGGAGCTGCCCGCCAGCTATAGGGGAGATTGGCGGTTTCTTGCCACGGCCGTCACCTACCCAGCTGGGCATCGGGCACAGCTCTCCACGCATCTCCGCAACTTGTCTTCTTTCTCCCCCGCCATTACTCGAGTCTTTGATGACCTGCGGTCGTCTGAGTCATTTTTGGCGATGTCGATGCCTGATTGAGCTCTCCGGATGGCTGTCGGTGAGCGGGGATGAGGCTCTCCCCTCCTGGACTTCCCTCTGCCTCTGGGCTCAATTGCTGCTGCTTGCCCTACTACCAGCCCTTCGGTTTTGCCTCCCTTTGGAAGTCCAATGCCGATGCCTGTCTTTCCTGCCCTGGTGGCCCCACCAATCAAAAACGCTTGCCTTCCGGACCCGTGCTGCTGTTTCCTGGCTCCTGCGGCGCCTCTCCAGGGCTGCAGCTGGGGCGTGTGGATCGTTCCTCCCCGTCGAAGCTTCCTCCAGAGTGCCGTGACGCCGGTGCCCTGCTTTTCTCTCTTCAAGCTTGTTCTCCCTTTTGCGTGCTGTGCGCTCCCTCCGGACAGCGTAGCTGCTTTTCCCCTCCTAGAGATGGTGCCTGTGCTGTGCTGACTTCTTCCCCACTTTAAAAAACTTAAGAGGGAACAATGACTTCCAGCCTTTCCCCCTTCTACTTCAGGTGACTTGCCATCCTCATTCCGCCCTGCTCCTGGGGTAGGTGTTCCTTTTTTGATTTCTGAACGGATGTGCTCGCCTGCAGCCCCGACATTTTGTTATGTGGTCCTTGGG
Source organism: Triturus cristatus (assembly GCF_964204655.1). Lineage (NCBI taxonomy): Eukaryota > Metazoa > Chordata > Amphibia > Caudata > Salamandridae > Triturus > Triturus cristatus. Next base: position 389,326,389 of record NC_140588.1, read on the forward strand.
GTCCTTGACCTGATCCCTCCATCTTGCGGTTGCCTTAGACTTCCAGATTGTTCCTTGCCGCTTGGTGTGCTCCTCTTCCGCCTTATGGACCTTTAAAATTCCTCCAGTAACTGATGTTAACTGTATTTTGATGCAATGTTTTTAATCACTGTTCATCCTCTTGTATTATGCCCCTTTTCTCTTTCACCCTTTACCCCCTCTGCTCCATTGTTTCTGTTTTTCCTGTTCGCAAATTGCTCTAGTATCTTATGTAACGGAATATTGTTTTGTTCTCAACCTCATGTAAAGCGCTCTGATACCTCCGGGTCTAGCCAGCGCTATATAAAATATATAAATAAATATCCCAATGCAATGCAAACAGAGATCAGATGAACTGTGGTACCTAGTCCATGATACAGAGTGACACTTTCGAGGAGTAACCTTCCCTTGGACAACCCCAACCGTCCCCCAATCTGAAAGACTCAACCCCTCTCCAGCTGTCTCACTCTTCTTGTCCCCGCCGTCCTCCCCAGATTTTACCTCTCCAGCCACTCACTGGATATAGGTGAGGGTTAATGTTTTGTTGCCTTAAAAACAAATAAAACAGATTTGAACCATAAGAAGAATGTGAGCCTCTGCATCTTTGGAAGTGCATAAAGTAAAATAGAGCCCTGTATGCTATATTATGAATATATTGAACTCTGGAGATACAATTGTTAGGGAGGACAATTTAAGGTGAATTATTGAATTTCAAACAAGAATATACACATGCTTTAATTTCAATAATGCTCCGTGGAAATAACAGAAATGGAAAAATCTTAGTTAAAATTGTCAGATCATGAAAACAGGTTTGGACTGATCAAGATTATAATCAATCACTATTACTAAATTATTATTGGATTAAAGTGTTATTGATGCCATAACCTGCTGTCCCACCCATGGGATGGTAATCAGTCAAGATCAATGGTACAAGTAATGGGATGCACACCATCTGCTCAATCCTGAATCCGATGTTTTCCAAAAGTCCTCAAAGAATGCGTGCGTTACTGGTATAGCGCCTAGCCCCGGTGGCACTTATAATACAATGAAATGGATGGGGCGTCATTTGCGCCCCTAACCAGTCGCACAGCTCCATGCACAAATCCACAATGCTTCAATTTACTCCTTGTTTTACCAAATAATCGTTCGTGTTTCTTTTAACAACTCAACTCCATTTAATCCACACTTGAAGAGCCATGCAATTTTCCAAGTTTCTTATGTTTCTGATGAGACCATCCGGACTTCTATCACAAACACGATAGACACATGATTCATCCCAGGCATGTTCTTTATTAAAACCCAATGCATTTCGGACTTCACGAGTCCTTCTTCAGGGGTGACTACAAGTGAAACATTTCATAATTAATAATGAACATGTACATATATAATGATACATATGAATTATTCAGCAAAATGTTACCAGCAGTGATTAATTCCATACTCTAAAATTATTATACTAATTGTGTGCACTAAAATAAATGTTGAAAACATCCCCCTTACTGTCTATCCCCAGTGACTACTCCCTTCTACGCTGTAAAGCTTTTTGACTAAATACAATCAAAACCAACTTCTTAAACAACCACACACGTTGAATCGATGTAAACAGCCCCTATGTATAACACACTATTATTAAACATCAATGGTTTGCTTATTGTATTAATTTCTCCACTCCCCAATGCAGTGTTCCTCCCGTGGGGTCCCTTCTAAGCTTAAACTTCCTATCTAGTTCCCCGCTTCAAAAAACCCGCCTTATTCAAAACAGGTTACACACGCAGAGACGTTTTAATGCATGGGCAAAGTGGGCTCTGGCCCAGGGCCCCAGCCTTTCAGGGGGCCCCCTGACAGTCAGCTCCATTCTCCAGAGCTTTGCCCTAATGATCTTGAATATTTTCTAAACAGTTTGCTTTAAATTCTGTTTTCCTTTCATTTATTTCTTATGTACCCGATGTGTGAGAGTCTAGTACAGCCATTTTGCAGAGAAATTTTGTGTTTATGTTTCATGCAATATACATAAAAAATGTTTATTTTAGATCAAAACAAGGCCTAACATATAAGAAATGGGAGGGCGTCACAGAGATTATTTGCAGTAATATTGGTGAGCTGCTGCTGTGTTACAATATTGAAAACACACATAACTATCCCTTAATATTAGATGTAAACACATTCAGGGCCTTATTTATGAGAAGTGATGCATCGCTGTGTGAAAACAGGGATGCGTCACTTCTTAGTGCGCCCTCGTTGCGACATGATGGATGTGTCATATTTACTATGTGACGCATCATGTCGCAAGGAGTTACAGATATGTCAGTATTTCTGACGAATCTGTATGCGCAAAAGTGATGCATTGCTGGGGTGTGTCTGAAAAGAGACGCAACTCCAGCAATGTGTCCTTTCACATGGGGCAGGCCCCATGTGAAAGGGCCTGCATCAGTCTTATGCCTGCTGTGTGGCAGGTGTAAGATATTGACGCAATGGCGTCCTAGAAGTGGCGCACTGAGTTCTCATAGATTTCAATGCGCCACTTCTACGAGGCATTTTGCGGGGCAACACCCACCCTGCATACATTATGCCTGGCACAGGTATAATGCGGTGCAGGGGTTTACAAAGTGAAGCATCTGCCAAGATGAGTCACTTTGTAAATAGGGTGTAACATTGCACATATTTCATGCTGCCGGTGCGTCACAAAAAGTGACGCACCAGCGGCATAAAAGTGAAGCAAAGCCTCATAAATAAGGCGCTTAGAATTTGGACGAGTGTTCCTTTGCACTGTCAGGGACCTAATGAAATGAAATTGTGTATTTGATAAAGCGCGCAGCTACTCAGACTAGAGTGTCCTGGCGCATGACAGTGGGAGGAAAACATGCGTAAAAGACCCATCAGTTATCAAAAAGCCAGGTTTTTAAGTTCTTTCATGAAAGAGGAGGTCTGTGGTTAGTCTCAGAGACTCAGGAAGGCTATTCCACAATTTTGGGCCTAGAAAGCCGTGGGATCTGCCTCCAATGCGGGCACTGCATATTTTAGGCATGATGGCCAGGTTGGCATTGGAAGAATTTAGGGGTCTAGCTGTTGTGTAGCGATTAACGCGCTTATTTATGTAGCCGGCTCCAAAGCCATGGAAAGCTTTAAAGAAGATGGTCATCGCTTTGAAGCCGATCCTTTCTTTTATGCGGAGAGACTTAAGAATAGACGTCATACTAGATCTGGGTTTAGGTCTCAAGATGGCTCTGGCTGCCGCGTATTGTACCACTTGTAGGCGCTGGATAAGGGATTTGGGAAGACAGAGGTACAAGCTGTTGACATAGTCAAGCTTTGATGTCACCAGAGTCTGCACCACGATCTTTCTGCTCTCAAGCGGTAACAGTGGCAGGAGTTTTTTTTAGCATCCAGAGTATGCCAAAGCAAGTGCCATTTAGATTTTGAATTTGAAAGCACATGGAGAGTGTCTTGTCTATGACAATTTCTACATTTTTGACTTTCTCCTTTTCAGCGGGCGGGGGCGGCAGAAGTTTTGGCCACCAAGCGCTCCAGTCAGGCGTTTATGGATTACCAAAGAAAACAACTTCAGTTTTGTCAGGATTGCACTTCAGCTGATTGATTTTAAGCCAGTTAAAAACCTTTGTGAGGCAAGACCTAATCATTGCCCCGTCAAAGTCGGTTCCTTTTTCACACGTAAAAATCAGCTGAGTGTCATCAGCATAGGAAACAATTTTGGCACCCTCTTCCTCTACCAGAAATGCAAGGGGGATAGATATATATTAAAAAGGGTAGGACTGAGAATGGAGCCCTGAGGGACACCTACATTCATGGCCGGAACTGGGAATGAGAAAGGGGGGAGCCAGATGTCCTGAGATCTATTTGCCAAGAAGGATGACATCCATGTTAAGATGGTCCCCCCCCCCCCAGACCGATGTTGGCAAGTCTCTCCAGGAGCCTCTCATGTGGGACCATATCGAAGGCCGCCGACGTATCGAGCAATATCAGAACAGTCTTGCCTCCCTGGTCCAGCTTACCCTTGAGAAATTCAGTCACTTCCAGCAGAGCAGACTCCATACTGTAGTTAGCCCTAAAACAAGATTGGGACTCATGAAGGAGCTTCCCATCTTCAATGTGTTTTTGGAGGGCCTTGTTTACATGCTTCTCTAGTACTGTGGAGAGGGTCGGAAGAAGGGAGATTGGCCTGTAGTTGGCAGGGTCCGTCGGTTTGCCGTTAGCCTTTGTTATCAGTTGAAGAATCTTAGCATTCTTTCATAATTTCTGCATGTTGCCTGAGGAGAGAGAAGCATTAAAGAGCTGGTTTACTGTGGGGTTTAAGGTGGGAGCTAATAGGTTCAATATATTCCCTGGACATGGGTCAGTAGGAGAGCCAGACTTAATGCTTTGGAGAGGGGTCAGTGACTCTTCAAGTTGAAACTCAGGGAAAGCTAGTAAAGATGGAGGATCCAAGAGGTGAAATTTGCTATTAGAACTAAGGTAGAAGGTCAGTTCTTCCTCGGAGATGTTAGTGAAGGCTTGTTGGATCATGGAGATCTTTTTGTGGAAGAATTCAACTATTTACTAAGACCATTCTTCAGTGCATGGCCCTTCCTTTGTGCCGGCTCTCAGGGCAGTAAAGGATTTAACTATGCTAAAGATTTCCTTAGTCTTATTTTGGGCATTTTCTATCTTGGTTTGAAAGAGGTTTTTCTTGGTTGCCTTCACGAGAATGTAATGAGCTTTTAAGGTGTCTTTATACACCTTCCTGTCCTCAGGTGGATAGGATTTACGCCATTTCCATTCAATTGTTCCACAATTTCTGTTGCGAGATCTAAGGGAATCGTTAAACCATGGAGCTGGTGGGGCTGACCTCTTTGAGGAGCAGCAAACAACCAGTACCACTGCATCAATGTTGGTTCGGAGCCATGAATCTATTGAGAGGGCGTCCGATTCGGGGCAGCCAGACAGCTCTGGTGAGGAATGACCGAGGGCGTCTGCTAACATCGTGATGGATATTTTATGGAACGTCCTGTAATTAGAGAACCTCTGCCCTGTGTTAGCTCAAGGGGCTGTGGCAGAGTTGGGAATGACGAATTTTAATAGGAGGTGGTCAGACCAGGTAATGGGAAGAGGTATGCTTACTGATATGTCAAAGTTGTGAACGATTTGGTCTAGGGTATGGCCCTTCTCATGGGTGGCCAAAGAAACAGATGGAAACATGTTGCAGGCCTGCAGCGCCTCCAACAAGGAAATTGTTTGAGGGTCTTTTCCATTGTCCATATGTATATTGAAATATCCCAGAATGAGGCAGGGAGGAGGTGGCTGTATTAAGTGTAGTAATAAAATTTCCAATAGCACCTGGAGGTCTGTAAATCAGAAATCCAGCTATGCTATGATGGGGGGATAAGGTACAGCAGAAGCCTAAGCAATCTAGTTTTTTATTGTAAATTATGGCAACACCTCCCTTCTTCCCATACGATCGGTCCCTCCTAAGAATGTTATAACCCGTAGGGATGGCCGAGGTGATAGTAGGGTTGGAGGCTTCAGACAGAGAGGTCTCAGTGAGAAATAAAAGATCAGACTGTTAGTCTAAAAGTAGGCCATAAATGTATGGTTCATGCTTTTGTATAGAGCGACAATTTAAAAGGGTGGCCTTCAAGTCCTCTGTTTTCTTATTGTTTTTACACTTATTGTTGCGTGGGAGGATATTGGGTGTGAGTTTCCTGGGCTGGAGGAGAGCCCAGTTGCACTTATTGCATCGAAAGTCTACCTCCAACCTCGGATCAGCGGCTGTACAGTGACATAATGGTAGCCGCCTAAGGCTAAGCAGTTTTTCCCTATTGCAATATAGTGGAAGAAACTCACCGGAGGGGAACTGGGCAGCATGGCCGGCGTCGAACGCCTCCGGGCGCAGACAGGCTTACCTTCGGCACCAGCGGCGCGCCCGCTGTGCACGTCCACTTAGCGCGTCCGTTTGCATCAGGAATATATAGGCTAATGCCTATGATGCAAACTGGATCGCCAACGCAGCTGAGGAAGCGGAAACTGCATAGGCATAAGTGAGGAGCTCGATAGTATCCCCAGCCCTACGCACAATCAGCGTATAAGCCGCGGCGGACCAGGACTGGAGGAAAAGCGAGATGCGAATCGAAGCAGCTAAGGAGGTGTAGGCAAGCAGAATCAAGTAAAGTGCAAGTGCGCATAGGTAGGAGAAATTGTTAAAAAGCACAGAGTAATTCAGCCAGACATATACAATTTAAAAAGTAATAAAAACCTAGTAGCAGGACAGGAAACACTAAATCCTACAGCTATCAGCTGCGCGCATCCGTTTGCATCGGGAATATATAGGCTGATGCCTATGATACAAACTGGATCGCTAGCACAGCTGAGGAAGTGGAAACTGCATGGGCGGAAGTGAGCAGCCCGATAGTAGCCCCAGCCCTCCACACAATCGGCGTATCAGCAGCAGCGGACCAGGACTGGAGGAAAACCGAAATGCGAATCGGAGCAGCTAAGTAGGTGTTGGCAAGCAGAATCAAGTAAAGTGCAAGGGCACATAGGTAGGAGAAATTGTTAAACAGCAAAAAAGTAATTCAGCCACACATAAACCCTGAATCCTACACCTGTAAGCTGCACATGTCCATTTACATCGGGAATATATAGGCTAATGCCTATGATGCAAACTGGATCGCTAGCGCAGCTGAGGAAGCGGAAACTGCGTGGGAAACAGGGGCTCAAATTAGATCATAAATTCAAAGGTGTCCTGAACAGGGGTCCCCAAAATATGTTTGGCCCAGGGCCCCCCAAATCCTTAAAATGTCCCTGTACACACGTACCTGCCCGGGAATTCAAAGATTCAACGTCCTCATTTCAAAAAGAAGGTTTTAACCCGCCCGTAACAACGCTCGGTTTTTAAACCTCGCGTGTCAAGATCACCTTAGATGGGTTAAGCTTCAGAAACGTTCATGCCATCAAATTCCGTACTACCTCCAAGGCCTAAGTAAGTCTATCAGATGCCCTTAGGACCTCACCACACAGGTAGAGAAGGATCCGGATCCCATTAGCTGGCAAGATTAGTGTATTGTTGGGAAATAAAAATAACACAGAGTGGCCTATTGTAGTAGACAATTGCTCTCTTTAGGAGTTCTGTGTACCCAGTGATGTCCCATAGAGCAATGCATTCATATGTCTCAATACAGTGCTATGAAACGAGGTTCCAGGAGAGTGGACTAAGAACAAACACACAAAATGTTGACAGAGACTGGTTTCAAACCTGCAACTTATTTCGTATATGCCATCTCATGCTCGCTAAATGGGTGTGCCAGATCATGCCATGTCAGCAGGACAAAAATCATTGTTACCATGGGCGCTAGTCTACTACGTGCGATTCTAGCTAATGAAGACTGCTACTCATTAAACACACATATTTCTTAAATTACAACCCAGGGCTGGGACCATAGTGCTGTCATCAATTTTAAGCAATGTCGCAACTCTGCCCATAACAAAATAAATTACAAAATACTTTCACTTTGAAATCAGAAAAAAAGTGAAGGTAAACAAAGATGTCCATGTTAGAAGAATTGTCGGCAGTTTATCAGTCAAATGTTGGCAAAGCTGTCAAAAGGCAGAGCCCTTGCAGCCCAGAACCCAGGCTGAGAAGTGCCCTCACTGCAACCTACCAGAGAGGGCACCAGCAAAATGCCAGGGCCAATATACAGGCTGGTGCAGAGCAATGCTGTGGAAAGGTGAGTTGAACACAGTCTGCCACTTGCCAAGCGACCAGGCCTTTCTATGTCCTCCACGAGCTGTGATAAATGTAAATTAATCACTTATTGTACCTTTGTTTATGGCTTGAGGTTGTGCTATTATTTATTTCCCATGGAACTGGGAACTTCTGGGTATATGGAGTGACAGTGTTGCTTATTTAGGACTCGGAGTATTTATTAAAAAAGTAATTCTTCAACTTACTATAACCAAATAGTTGAACTGTAACGACAATTTATTTACTTTTCAGACCAATCGAATGTGTGTGTAGTGTTTGGTAAGAGTTATATTTCTGACACGATATTATGACAATATAATCAGTCATGTAAATACATGATTGAAGGCCCAGAAGCCAACTCTTAACCTGCACTGACTGCTCACTGAGGACATATAAATGTAGTGGGTTAATTCACCTCCTGCGTGTACTGCACGAAATTTCGAAAAGGGAAAAGGCGACCACCACGGGGCAACAAATTATATAACATACAATACACTGAAGCAAAATGGTACACAAAGTTAAAGAAAGCCCAATTATAACTAGAGTATGGCACTAACTCGGGAGGCAATGCACAATATCCTTTCAGCTAGGATATACCAAGCAAATCAGTATTTTATTGGGCAGCAAACTTGTCAATGGGGCATGTTTGTATGAAAACAGTAGTATGTGTTGAATTCGGGGTTCAGGACATATTTACTCTGTGCAAGCCTGCCTTATGCACGAAGAAACACAAATTACATTGTATACTAATAATACAATGGACTTGTCTTTTAAATCACAGGATGCAGTACATATGGGGATTTTGAATAAACATTTTGAAAAAACAAGTCATATTTGAACAGACAAATACTGCTTGACAGCAGTTTTACTCCTGCATGCATCACATAAATGAAAATGAATGTTATTTTGACCTTAAAATATTTATTCACATGAAGCTTCAGGTTTAGTAGATAATGCAACTCATCTGTAAATTCCAAATATGGATAAAGTTTAGCTTGTAGAACTCACATATGTTTTGATTTGCATGTGTATTTCAAAATCTTCAACATACTTTAACCTCATCTCACTCTGCAGTACCCCAGAGCCACTGGGTTCAATTTACAAAGCACTCTCACTTTGCAATCAGAAAAAGTCAAGACAAGCACAGATGTCCATGCTAAAAGAATTAGGGAAGTTTATCAGACGAAATTGCTTGACTTTTATGAGTCTGCTTTTGAACTAAAAGCAAGCACTGCAAGAAAATAAATGTGCCCCCATTATTGCCCGATCTTCTTAAGTACACCGTCAATGATATCTTGGGGTGCTTGCAGCACTTCTTGCACCCCATTTCCAGAGACCCATATCAGAAGAAGGAAAGAAAACGGCATGCCTTTGCATTGCGCTGTTGGCTTTCAGTTGGTCTATATTTTGGACGGCCCTTCTTTTACTAGTGCCCAGGCTCCAAAATCTTTTAATATGCAGCAAAACCAGAATACTACGAAGGGCATTTTATTGCAGGCTGAAATCCTTTTTAGGCTTCGCCTACACAGCAACTGCCCTGTGCTTGGGAAATCTATTGTTGTTAATATGTCTTGAAAGGGCCTTCACTTTTTATTGGACCGTATATTAGCCAGTTTACTTTCCTCCATGTCCATTGGTTGTGGCCTGTTCTCCCTGTGTCTCTCTTATCAGTTAGCTACTCATTCCCATCCACTTAGATGGTTTGAACTTTTCTTATTTTGGTTACCGCTGCATATAGTTTTCTTGTTTACATTTTGCTATCTTTCCCGCTAAACACCTAATATTGCTATATTTTGCTACTAAAGAAGCAGTCACAGTTGCACTTAAAAGGGGCTTGATTTAAATGGTGCAGCAGGTGCAGTGGCACAGGTTTTAGGGAGCCTTTTAAATGCAGATTATAGCTACATTGTACTACTAAACAGACAGCTACAAGTACAGGTATCTAGCAGGCACTAGGGTCATGATTACAATAGTGTAGCAGGTGCAGTGACATCCAAACCAAAAGCTCTAGACACACCACTAAACAACTAATATTGCAATATTTTGCTACTAGACAGAAAGTCACAAATGCAGTTCTCTTGCAGGCACTCGGGTCAACATTTGAATGATGCAGCAGGTGCAGTGGCACAAGGCCCACACTTTGTCATAACTCCTCTAAACACCAAAAAATGCTATATTTAATTAATAAACAGGCAGTCAATCACAAGTGCAGTTACTTGCAGGCACTAGGGCCATGATTACAACGGTGCAGCAGGTGCAGATACAGTTGGGCCCAAATCTCTTGGAACCCCTCTATACACCAAATATTGCAATATTTTACTACTGAAGAGGCAGTCAAAAGTGCAGTTATCTTGAAGGCAATAGATTCATGTTATGAATATTGCAGTAGGTGCTTTGGCACAAGGCAAAACATTGTCAGAACTCCTCTAAACACCAATTGTGGCAATATTTAACTACTAGTCAGTTAACTTGCAGTCAAAGGGGTCATGATTTTAATGGTGCAGCAGGTGTAGTTACACTGGGGTTCCAAAGCTCTAGAAACCTGTCTAAATAACAAATATTGCAATATCTTACTACTAAACAGACAGTCACAAGTGCAGTTATCTTGCAGGTAATAGGGTCATGTTTTGAATGGTGCAGCAGGTGCAGTGACACTACACCCAGAAGTTGTCAGAACTCCTCTAAACACCTAATATTGCTATATTTAACTACTAAATAGGAGGTTACAATTGCAGTTACCTTGCAGTTAAAATAGGCTTGATTTAAATGGTGCAGCAGGTGCAGTGGTTCTGGGGCCAAAAGCTCTAGGTACCCCACTGTTCTCTCTTCTGTATCTCTCATGTCAGTTTCCCGTGGCCTAGCTACTCATTCCCATCCTCTTAGGTGGTTTGAACTTTTCTTCATTTGATTACCGCTGCATTCAGTTTACTGTATACATTTCGCCATCTTTCCCTCTAAACACCTAATATTGCTATATTTTGCTACTAAAGAGGCAGTCACAATTGAGGTTACCTTGCAGCTAAAAGGGGCTTGATTTAAATGCTGCAGCAGGTGCAGTGGCACAGGCTCTAGGGAACCTTCTAAACACAGATTATTGCTAAGTGTTATGACTAAACAGACAGTCACAAGTGCAGTTATCAAGCAGGCACTAGGGTCATAATTACAATGGTGCAGCAGGTTCAGTGACACTGGGACCAAAAGGTCTATGCACACCACTAAACACCCAATATTGCTATATTTTATTACTAAACAGGCAGTCACAAGTACAGTTACCTTGCAGGCAATAGGGTCATGGCTAGGTTTAGTACACTGCACCATCAACATGTAAGTACAATCAATGAATATCATCTTATCTGGTTTAGGCAATGAGCACCAACAGTCTCTAAACCACAGTATGGCTTCACAGAGGCAGTCCATGATGGGTGCATCATCCTCCCCATTTTTTCTCATGTTTTCGAGGGCAGCCACGGGCTACATAAATCGGTTGTTCCTGGTGTGCTCACCAATCAACGCCCTCCTGCCACACCTTAAGAGAGGGGCCTTCTGGGCACCTCCAGCAGTGATCAATGTCCCTCATAGCCACCAAAAATGCCACCCCGGTAAATATTCTCTCCGTATGGGATTCATCAGTCCCCTCCTATAACCCCAGCAATGCCTCCCATTGACCCAATTCAATGTGATGGCCTACAACAGCAGCAATCTCTTGGTTTGCTCCACACCAAAAGGATGTCAGGCATGGGCAGGACCATGCTTGATTACAGAAATCAGCATCTGGGGTTGGCATTGTACACATGTGGTTGGCCCCCTCCCACTCATCCGTTGCAGCTGCCGTGGGGATAGGTTTGTGGCATGAAGATAGTTGACGTGGACCATCTGCAACCTCGTGGAAATAGCCAGTTCCTTTGGGGCCAGACAGTCATCTCTCTAGTCATCGTCAGCCAATTCTCCCACCCAGTCCTCCCATTTAGGGCGTAGTTGCGGGAGAAGGTCCGGGGCATTGATTATTGAGAGCTAGATAAATCGCAGAAATCGCACCTCCACCGAGGCAGCCTGTTAGGAGTTTCACCTCAAGCGGGCTGTATTCAGGAATATGCGTGTCTGCCGGGAGATGAGTTAAGAGGGTATGTCGTAGTTGTAGGCAATGAAAGAATTGTGTATGTGATAGTTTGTATTGGTCTTGGAGTTCTTGCGAGGACATTAAAAGTCCACCTTTACGAATGTCACACAAATAGGTAATTCCAATGTGGTCCCATTTAGAGAACCCGGTAAGGCCAGCCACCTGGTCCAGCCAGGCGGCGTCTCCAGCGGATGAGATGAAAGGCCACTCTCCAACAGAGCACTGTCACCCGGGTACAGGGTGGAACCGTGGAAGACAAAGGAGCGCCATAAAGTAGATCCAGTAGTCCATCAAATCCCAGAAAGTGCAGTTCAAGATGGCATGCAGGGTCATCCCATCCCCCAGTAAACCATTCATTCACCTGGACCAGGTGAGCAGTGAGATAAGAGGCATAAAGATCAGGAAAACCAAGGCCTCCATCAAATGGTGATTTCTGGGCTGATACAAAAGCCATATGGTGGCATCCACTCGCCCAAACGAAAGAGGTCAATTTCGAAGTAAGAGAGCAGAACCATGCATGGGGAATTGGATAGGGATAGTTTGCCAGGTTACACAGATATAGAGGTAGTCACATCATTTAAATAAAGCAATACGTCCCATCGGGTTAAACAGGAGACTGCTTTACCTATGAAAGTTGCTGGCCAACCTCTGTTGAAGAGGACGAAAATTGAGAGACCTGGCCAGGTCCGGAAGGCAAGAAATATGGGGACCAAGATACAAGAAGGAACAGGGATATCAGTGCATCAGAGTCGCCCCATCACATCACCTGTCAACGAAACAAGACAGATTTGGCAGCATTCCCCCATAGGCTCAACGCCTCAGCATACAGGAAAAGGATCTCAAGGCACCTAGGGCCCCACATCTGAGGGTCACTGAAAAAAAAGCAGGACCTCATCTGCATATAAAGCAATGCAGTCTTCCACACCTTCCCCCACACCGGCCCGAACCCGAGCATCACAGCGCATCAAGCAGGCCAGCGGTTCTATAATAAGAGCGAAGAGTAGCGGGGAAAGAGGGCATCCCTGACGCGTGCCTCTATGAATCACGAATGGTGGAGAGAGAATCCCATTAGCTTGGACCTGCGCCAATGGGGTATTATACAACAATTTCACCAGCTTACAAAAGACAGAGCCAAATCTAGCACACTGAAATACCACTCCGAGGAAGGACCAAGAGACTGTATCAAAGGCATTTTTAGGCAATCAGGAGGAGAGCCAGATCTCTCCTCCAATGTGAGGTGCTCGAGAAAGGGCCTGTTGCACCCTTCTATTACAATGACGGGCGCTCCTGCCTGGCATAAAGCCACACTGGTCTGGATGCACCAGATACGGGAGGGTACGGCTAATACTGGTCGCCAACACCTTTGAAAAGATCTTGAGATCTGCATTGAAGAGGGAGATCGGACAGTATGATGAACAGCAGTCCACCGGCTGACCGGCCCTGGGTAGGACCACTATGGTGATGACATCAAGATCAGGTGGAAAGGAACCGCACTTTAAGGCAGCGGCATAGAAGTCGAACAAATGTAGGGATAAAAGGTACTGGTATTGTTTAAAAAACTCAGTGGGGAACACCACCCTGGGTGGAAATCAGTTATTGCTTGCTCTACATCCTCCACAGAGATCGGCAGGTCCAGGTAATGCGCTAAGGAGGGGGGAATAGCTGGTAGGGGGATACCCCCAGCAAGGAGATGACAGCTCTCTTCCGGATGATGGGGACGGGCCACGTATAGGTCTTGATAGTAGGTCGCAATAGCAGGTAGCCCCTCACACAGAGTACCCGAGGTGTTTCGTATTGCTGAAATTACCCTATTGGACACCTCCAGGTCGCCAGCCAATACAGCAATTTGCCCAATTTGTTGCCTAATTCATATACCCTTTGTGTGGATACCCGCCAACACTGTTACGTCTCCTCTAAGGAGAGCTGTCAGAGTTTGCCCCATGCCATCTCCTGGGAGTGGCCAGTGGTCTCTGTTCTGGAGCCATGTATTTCTCACTCCAGTTCAATTACGTGGGTCTCAAGCTCAGTGATCTGAGCCTGCCTCAGGTGTTCACTGTGCTGCACATACCCCTTCAGGTGAGCCCGTAGAGAAGGTTTGCTTGCCGCCCATAACATACCATGAGAAGCCACGAAGCCCTGGTTCTCTTGGAAGTAGGCCTGTATGTCTTGTTCTACAAATTCTGCGCATTTTTGGTCAGTCAGGTACCACACATTGAAGTGCCACATTGGACGGGGAAGACCTACAGGAAAACCCCATTCAAGGAGAAAAGGAGCAAGATCCGAAGTGCCTCTAGGCAAGATGTCTATTTCCTGTACCTGCAGCAGGTCACTAACAGGTAACCAGAAGAGGAATATCCTATATTCAATGTTGTGAGATGCTGATAGATGTGTGTAGGAGAGTTGCATGGGGTTACAGCTAAGCCAGGCATCACAAAGACACAAAGAATCTGCCCAGGAGATAAGGCACATGGGGCGTGCCAGCCTACTGGGCAGGGGCGGCTCACATACAGCGTGCTGCGGGGCGGTGGTGCAGGGCGGGGGAGCGGCAGGGTGGGGGGTAGTAAACTCAGACATTTGACCGAACCGAGGAACGTAATAATTACTTTCCTCTGTTCCGTCATAAGTCCGAGTTTACTATCCCCCACCCTGCCCCTCCCCTGCCCCCACCCCACTGCCCCGCAGCACGCCCTATGCGAGCCGCCACTGCTACTGGGCCATGGAACATCCAAGGTATCTCGCTCGGGGTCAGGACCTCCATTAAAGTCCCCTCACTATTAGTCACCCCAGGGGGAAGGGCGGTTTTGTGGGTGTGGATCTCCTGCAGTGTAGGTTTTAGCAGTTGCGGGGGTGAAACAAGAGATGAGATTGAAGTGATTGGTTTTCAGTTGCCCCTCTATGCCCACCTACCGTGGGTCCCAATGAACACTGGACACTGTAATGGGGAATGTCTTATGTAAGAGTATTGCTGTCCCACTTGAGCCCCTGAAGTAGCCCTCATGATACACCCGGTCGTACCTAAATCGACCCAGATATGAACAGAGAGTTCCCAAGAGGTGCGGCTCCTGAAGCAGCACTGCATCCGGCCAGTGACGTTTAATATAACGCAGTACAGCTGATCTTTTATGCAGTCCAGGAGACCATTCACATTCCATGATACTACTCTAACCATTGTGGAGCTGCAATTGAGGAAATTGGAGGCCACCCAAACCCCCAGGGAGCCACAGCGGAATATTCGCCAGTGCTTACCAACCTAGAGATGTGGCATGCAATCGTGGAGAATTTGTGCACCTACCGAGTACCTGAAAAGGAAACATGTCAAGAAAATAATACAACAAAAATCAACATGCCACCCAACTCCTCCACACCCCGTACTTCTGTCCCATAAGCATCTGTCGCCCATGTAAAGGACATTTATAATAGCAATTACCTACGGGGATGAAAGAACAACACGCAATCGGAGGCTCAGTTCGCCCATAAACTAGCCTGAAGGCAGTGCTCAAAGATTATTGCTAAATTTTACTACTAAACAGTCAGTCATAAGTGCCGCTATTTAGCAAGATCTAGGGTCATGATTTCAATGGTGCAGCAGGTGCAGTGGCTCCGGGACCAAAAACTCTAGGCATTCCACTAAACACTAATTATTGATATATTTTACAACTTAACAGGCAGTCACAAGTGCAGCTATCTTGCAGGCTCTAGGGTCATGATTTGAATGGTGCAGCATCTGCAGTAGTACCGGGGCCAAATGTTGTTTGAACTCCTCAAAACACTAAATATTGCTATATTTAACTACTAAACAGGCAGTCTCAAGTGCAGTTACCTTGCCGGCACGAGGGTCATGATTTCAATGGTCCAGCAGGTGCAGTTACACTGGGGCCCAAAGTTCTAGGAACCCCTCTAATCACCAAATAGTTCTATATTTTACTACTAAATTGGCAATCACAAGTGCCTTGTAGGCAATAGGGTCATGTTTGAATGGTACACAGGTACAGGAGCACTAGACCCAAAAGTGGTCAGAAATCCTGTAAACCCCTAATATTGCTATAATTTACTACTAAACAGGCAGTCATAAATGAAGTAATCTAGCAGGCACTAGGGCCATGATTTCAATAGTGCAGCAAGTGCAGTGGCACCAGGATCAAAAGCTCTAGGCACCCCACAAAACACCTATCATTGCAGTTATACTTTACATGAGCACGCTCTGTGATGCTCTGAAGAGATGCTTTAAACTACTTTATCCATTGGGACAGTTTCTGTATAACATTACGGTACCAGATAACTGCTGCAGAGTCTTACATTGTAAACACTGTGATGCGCCTGTTCTAAAAGCATTCCTCGAATTTTGTGATTGCAGCCTGTTCTTGCTAGTGACCGGGAAGGGAAGCTGTATAGTTTCAAGAGCAGTGAATTCGAAAATTCCAGCTGCTGGGCATTGCTGTTGAATTGCGTCAAAGCTTGTTTTTGTGAGCAAGCATGTTTGGTGACTGTGTGGGATTTGGGCTGCAGCTCTTTTTTCTAAAGGTAGCTATTATTTCGGAATACTTTAAAATTTAAAAAAACAGTTTTTTCTTCTTTGGTGTGAGTTCTCCACTTTTTTTTAACACCGAGCGTTTAGCTTGGTAAGCAGGTAGGTGGTAAGACAGGCTTTTTTTGGACTGGTCTTTACTGTGCAGATTCTATTGTTGTAGCACTAAAAACATGTTATATCGTTTGCTGTATTTTCCATTGGCCATATGAATAAGCAACGTGGTAATTGAGCGATTCTCAGTAAATTGAGTCATTTCCTAACAGTGAGAATTTTGTTGTTCATCTTTCCATGGATGTAAATGCATTCATATTTATTTGCATTTTTTTAATGAGTGGTATTTTACCTTAATAATTGGTAAAAAAGGTTTGATATGTCCAAAGTAATTTAAACAGCCTCCAGTACTTTCGTTGTTTAAAAAATATATGGAACACCAACTATACAAACTGTACATTCTTAAAACAGGCAAAAAAATCTAGCAGGCACTAGGGTCATGGTTTCAAAGGTGCAGCAGGTGTAGTGGCACTGGGACTTATTATAACACATTTCTTGAAAATAAAAAGCAGTGTTTGCTACACCATAGAAACTTCAAGGTATATAGCACAATTATTGAAAATGTCATTGTGTACTGTTTAAATAAAGAAGAATTGTAAACCATAAGTAACACAATGCCAATGACAATGTAAGTGCAAATATTTACTGTATGCTTATTATTGTGTCAGAGTGTTCGTTCATGTTAAAGTTTTTTCGCATTAATAAAAAAATGTGCAGTGCAAAATAAAAAATTTAAACTTTTGTAAGAGAAATCTTAATTAAAAAAAACCTGCCCATCTCAATAGAACAATAATCTAATGTTCGGTGTGTTTTTTTTCACTTATATTGCACAACTGCTCAAATGCTCATTTGAAAAATGTTAAGTTAATTTTCATTTGCTTGTCTTAACTATGGACAATAACCAAACAACACCTTTTCATCTAGTTTTCGTAATCTTGTTTTTTGGATTTGCAAACGCAGCGCTTACTCTGTCGGTGTATGGTTTTTCACCTACGCTTTCTATTTCTGCCCATAGCTGCACCACTTTCAAGCCTACTTATCAGGTACATGTGGTATTGTGGTTTAGTGCTCACTGGAATTGGTTTAGATGTAATGAAGGTAATAAATGTAGACTCTCTGACAGAGGATATGTTACACTTAAAATTAAAATGTGCTGCTGGTGTGGTACATTAATGTTGACTTTTAAATATTGACCTGCAACATTTTCAACCGTAAGATATTAACCTGCACAAGTGGAGTCAGAATAGTGAATCTAGACTCCCCTAAGTAAGCTTACTTTGAAAATATTGTGCTAGTAGATTATATTGTGGTACTAGATGTATTGCAGTCTATATCATTGCAGACCTATAGCTTAGAGTCGATATTGTGAAGTGCATCCACTGTTAGCTGTCACTAGAAAGATAATAAAAGATACATCTTTAATATTTGCTGCTTACCTGTTCTAATAGCTGTATTCTGGTTTTATTAACCGAATTAACTGACCATAAATAATAATTATTCCATTATCATATTATTGTATCATCCTGAGGTTGGGGAAGCCAAGCTGTGGGCTAACTGATGATCTAACACTATAATTAGTTGCCGCTAACAAATGAGTAGGTCACAATGCTATTTGAAAAACCATTAGTGTTAACTAGTCCAGGTGATTTATTGAAGGGTTATAGACAGAACACTACTGCAAACCACATTCTTTTTGCTACTTTAACACAGTCCAAAAAAGCAAAAAATCTGTAATTTCCTAGGAACATAAATTTCACACATTCACGAGGATTCACAATGGCACGCTTTCACTATTTCTCTATGACCCTCTCTTTATCGCTAAATCACATTCTCATGATCACTCAACCATACTTTCACTGTGACCCTTTCATACACACATAATCACCTACTCACATTCTTACCATCACTCTTGCACTCTGTTACCATCACATTCTTCATCTCATCACTCTCTTATACTCTTATCATCGCCCCACGTTACATTCCAAATTAATCTTTTACATCCTCACAGCCATTCATCCTTACTCTTACTATTCTTCCCTCACTTCCCCATCAGCCTGATATAAATTTGCATTCAATGGTACTCACTGTGATCTACGCTCACCTACACTGTCACTTAGACTTGTCAAGACACTCACTATGACAGTTTCACTCTTCACCATAATGTGTGCACACACTCACTGAAAAACTTTTATGCTCTTGTCATAGTTCTTCTTCACGATGATCATGTTCTACATACTGCCATCACGAATGTCTCACATCAGGGGTCTCCAACCTTTCCTGTAACAAGAGCTACTTATGTTCAATGAATATTATCCTGAGCTACTAAGTTACTAGTATTGTTAATGTTGCAATAGCGACCACATCAGCAAGAATACATTAGTTGCCACCCTATGAAATCTTACCAGCAATAATCAACTCTGTGCATCAAACAGGCTTGGCAGTTAAAACAAGCCTTTGTCAATCTGGAATGTCTTTATGTAGGTAATACAAATGCAATTTTCATGCCACCAAGGTAATAATATTAGTAATAAGGTCCTCCAACGCCACATGATTTGTCATTCACATATTAGCTTTAAAAATATTTTGGAAATTCAAGCATTTTTCTACAAATATTATCTGATGAGTTCTGACAATACACCTATTTATTTATCAAATACACACTTTTCAATGTTTTTATAAATATATTTAGCTAAGTAAAAGCATCTAATTTAGTAGAATGGGCTGCACACAGGAGAGCTACTTACTGACATCTGGAGAGTTACCAATAGCTCATGAGCAACTGGTTGGAGAAGCCTGTTCCACACTCTTAGTATGTCCCTTCAACACTATGGGTCCGATTCATAAAGAGAAACTTAGATACTTGGTCTAAACATAGACCTAATGTCTCAGTTTACGACAATGGGATTTCACAAAGGGCATTTACGAGTACTAACTTTATGTCCGCACTCGGTCCAGATCTCTGCCTGGAGTGCTGATATAAAGGTAGTAATCATGAATGCCCTTTGTGAATTCGCAAAGTCATAAAGTTAAGACATTTCGCCTAAGTTTAAATCAAATGTCTAAATTCACCTTTGTGAATCGGGCCCACTAACTGCCTCTATGCGGAAGTCACTTGGCTAATACTGGTGGGAAAGAGAGTACAGCGAAAAAGGTCTATGTTCGAGGTGCAAGCAAAACTGGAGACATGCATTCATGGGCTGAGAGGTGCCAGTCTTATTTAGAATTTTGCCCGAGCACAAAGATCAAACACAGTAGCAGACATTGGCAATCCAAAACGCAATAAATACTCATATTATGCCAACTCAAGAGATCAGCAACATAATGTCTAGACAAAAGAAGTAACAAAATATCGGTGTCCTTGAAAAAAATAGCCAAGTCAATAGAACCCCAAAGTTACTGTATGTAAATTAAAATATTCATTTAAGGACATGTTCAAAATTATGTCTCAAAAACAAGCACATTTTAATTTGTTTACAGTTTTTCTTAAATGCTATTGGCCTCAGAGTGCTAGTGAGGATGAGAGTGGGTGAGCAAGAGACAAGTATGTGACTGGGGGTAAGCAATGTAATGAAAATCTTTAGCATCGTGAGGAAATCCATAATTGGTATAAGCGGTGGGGATAGTGTTAGAGGCTTAATATACTGTAGCTGAGTGTCTGTAAAACTCCACTCCAAGTATTTTCGTCCAGTTGTGTGGTAAAAGTGTTCTCCTATGGTGATATTCTGAGTACACTGGCGAGATGAAGTGCTACCTTGACTGAGGTGTTTGTCAATCATGGAATTACTAAGAATGATAGAGTCCTGTGAAAACATTGAGGGCCTGATTCACAAAGGGTCTCCACACGCCTGGTGGAGGCCCCGCAGTTGTGGGGGAGTCTCTGCACTCAGGCGGAATCTTTGCAATGAGAATCTCCTTGCAGAGATCCCACACCGAGTGTGTAGACTCCCCCATGACTGCAGGGCCAGTGTTGAGACCCTTTGTGAATCAGACCCATAGAATTTATGGACCTGGCGAAGGTTCGCATTAAAAAGTAAATTTGTATCACGTACTTACAACACTAAAAGAAGGGCAAAAAGTAGCGTAGAACAAAATACAGATAGACATAACCGTTTTTGGGGGGGTTTTAAAAGTAGTGAGTTATAATCTCAAAAAGCATTTACAGTCTCATAACTTTTTATCTGGCCCTCATTGAGTGTTGTGTGACTTTATCTGCTGGCTATTTCACCTCTGGATAACTATGATACCATAGATACTCAAATATCACCTATTTTCCCTGTTCCCCATTCAAAATTCATGAGGTGTTACCTGGTGAAATATGCTTTTAGGAAAAGTCTTAGATCTGTGGAAATTCCACACTACTCCGAATACTGGGACCAGCGCAAACATAGTTGCAACCAATCCAAGTATTTCTGAGGAACCTGTAATAAAAGCCTTACTGCCCTTCTGAATATTTTTAGCGGGAAAGAAATCAATGAGCAGTCTGCACCATGAGTAGAATGCTTGGCCAGGGAGTGAAGATCTGAACCTTTGAGAAAAGTTCACTTTTGGACTTTCTTGTATCTTAGATTACTACAGATTGAGCCAGTCTCAAATATTGTTCAAAGCTGGTTATACAGTCTCAGACTGGCTCAATAGAGGCCCACAATGACAACACCTCAATAGCAGAAAAGGTGGCAGGTTACATGTGTACAGTCCATACAGCGGATTTCTCAGTAAGTTCTCAGAATCATTCCAACAGGACCTTGTCCCAAGCAACATTCTAAGGTGAGATTCTCAGACCTGATTTTTTTTTTTTACAGTGTAAGGTCTTGTTGTTGAAGAAAAAGTTTTTAAGTTATGCGCTGCGTGAGAATGATTGGCATGTGTTGTCCCTAGACGGCAGTGAGTCTGAATCAATTCAAAGAAAGTCGTTCACAAAGATGTTGGAAAAAAATAACATCTTTGACAGGTTACTGGTCTAGTGAATGAGCACTGCAAGGGCCATTTCAGATTCAACTCTCCATTCACCCCAACAGTACCTAGGCTTTTCTTAGAAACTACCACCAAATGACAAACTACAGTAGAATACTTACCTTCAGCAACAAAGTCCTTGGTACTAACTTGCAGCTCTTATTAGGTCATGCGTATAGCATTTGTAGGCAATAATTACAGTTTTCATTGTGCTCTTTCTCTGATCTCCCTGGCGGCTTCTTCAGTTACCGTTTACTTAAAGGGACTATGGTATTGGGCAGGAGGGTATGAAGCGCTATTGAGTTGCACCTCAGTCACACTCACTAGTGCTGGTGTAGGCCAGTTTTATGTGGTCTATGTCCAAGTACATACATGAATTTGAAAGTGTGCATGTGCAAAAGAAGCAAAGGTCATGCTTGGCACAGGTATAAGTATGACCCAATGACTATTTTCAGAGCACACTGAGTTGCACCACCACTAATACATTATGTCCAAGTGCACAACATATATGCTGTGAGCAAGTGCACACGATGTTTCTAGTGTAGATGCAAACACAGAGGCAAAACTGACAACCCATGGCATGGTGTGGTTAAACTCTATACAGCTACATGGGTGCGATCGACCGGGATGTACTTTTTGGTCTTTACCCCTCATGGAGGGTCGGACCCCCCCCATTCATTGTGGGTGGAAACCTAGACGTGTCATCAACTTGCTACTTTTATTGATCTTGACGAGAGGATTGTCAGACAGCCTAATCTCCAAGCCTGTGAAGTCCCTACAAAATTGCTCAGCCTCAGATATACTGGTCTAAAAAGGGCCAGACTGCCACTGTCCTCTGGATGGATGGTACTCTTCCTTTTCATATTGAATTGACTGTCAGAGCATTCGCACAGTGTACACTTTGACCAGTCAAAGAGCACTCTGGCTTTAACTTCACTTCAAATCCCAGGTTGAAGTTTGCTCATTTTTTGGGGGGGCTCAGAAGGCCCTGTTTCATCACCCCAGGACTAGCATTCTCATTCATCTTGAACCCACACTCACGCTCCTGGGTCAATATCCTCCCCCCATCTAACAGAGCAGGATGCAGTTTATTTGTCCAGCGGCTGGTAATTTCAAGTGGTCTTACCAGAGTTAATTTCTATGCTAGCGCAGGATATGCCCGGCACCCCTTTCTGAGGGTTCTTTCCCCTCTTCTGCCCACCTTAGCACAGTCCAAAGGACCGGACCAGTTGTCTGCTTTTTCTCCTGTCTCAGGTTGTCAACCACTACCACAACAGGTATTATACCACTATACTGTGGTTGAAATATTGGTCTGCAAAAATATTGCATTCATATCAAATAGTATGTACTCAAGATAAGTTGATGTGGAGATAAGAAGAGTAACTCTGTACTTACCTATATCTACTTAATTTAACAGTATAGTGGTAGTCGATATTATGGATGAGATAATTTTTCAGACCAATATTTCAACCACGTTAGGGCAGTATAAAAAGCGCAATAAATGGGATACTACTAGCCTCTAAATGGTCTTTTGTGGTGGTTCCCCGCTTCATAATTCAGATGCCCCTCCTCATAACCAGCATTTCTCATCCCTCAGGTATCATCTCAAGCAGACTGGACCAGTCCCTCTTAACAGAAGATAATACCTAAATAATTGACCTCAAAACTGAAAGTGAATTGCCTATGAGGTAACAAATAAAGGGACAGATTTATCAATAATTTGCACTAATGCAAAAAAACACTAAAAGGGCCAGATGTACAACTGTTTTTTGCAGTTGCAAGCGGGAAATCGCCCCTTTTGAGACCACAAAATAGGTCTGTTCAATGTACAAACCGTAATTTGTAAGTTGGCAACCTATTACCAACTCACAAAATAGGGTTTGCGACTCGCTATTAGGAATGGACGTGCCAAGGGCATCCCTTCCTAATAGTGAGTCACACTTCTATGTATGTCATTATACGTCCGCATTTGTGGTCGCAAAACAATTGCAGTTTACCGCCTAGTTCAAAAAGGAAGTAAGCCACCCGTAAACGAGGAAGGGGTCCCCATGGGACCCCTTCTACTTTGAAACTGGCAGCAAAAATATTTTTTAAGAGCAGGCAGTGGTCCCACAGACCACTGCATACTCTTAAAAAATTAAACAGAAACGTTTCATTTTTCTCTTTTTAAATGTAGCCCGTTTTACTTTAAGGAAAATGTGCTGCATTTAGAAAACAAAAAACGTATTGAAAAAGCAGTCACAGACATGCTGGTCAGCTGACCACAGCAGGCCACCATCCCTGTGAGTGCTGCCACTCCCAATTGGGTCTCAAATTGCAGCCTGACTCATGAATAATAATAAAGCAGGTCATTTGTGACCCCATTGGGAATTGCAAACAGTGTCTGAGACACTGTTGTATTTCCATTGTACGAGTCGCAAAAATTTGCAACTTGCAAAATGGAAGGGTCATACATCTGTCTCTAAAAGTGTTGCAAACTGGTGCAACGTTTTGGTTTGTTATTTAATTTCCAGTGTTACTTTGCAGGGGCGTCCAATGGGTGGAGGTTATCTGTTTTGGCAGTGAGTGTTGCTGTATTGAGCATTAAACAGGCCTGCATACCAACTAAGGCCTTTGAATGCCATAGCAAAGCAAACTGGCAAAAAACTGAGGCGGTTAGAGATACCCTTGGATCCCGAACAATAAACACCACAAGGGAAAAATGGAGGACTTATTGGAAATGTATCACATAAGAACCAAAAAGAAAAAAACAACAAATGTGATTAACAGATATCATGGGTGACCTGGTACAAAAATGGGCAAAGCCACAACAACTCCTGCCCATCCATTTTAGTGGCATCTGTGCTTAACCTGATTTTTGACAGTTGCAGAAGTGATACATTTGTGTCCTTTTTTTAATGTCAAGTTAGTGTCACTTGCCTTAGTATTACCTGGGTGACAGGAAATATCTCTGCTGTGCATACTTGCGGATAGGTCTAATGAACCACCCACCAATGGTAGGCACTTCAGTTGCTTAAAATGAACCTTTGAAAATAGTCTATCATGTAGCCAACTAACCATACCATATATCCAACTAACCATAACTCTGCGAGACCGTTTTTTTGCTACCACCCCCAACTGACACACACGCTCATTCTCTGCAAGGTTGTCAACAAAAAGGCCAGATTATCTTGCAGAAACCTCTCCGCATTAGACTGAGGTGGCCACGTATTAAGCATTATCTTGCCCAGACTAAACATGTAGAAAAAGGACAAGGGGTCTAACTTTCTTCATCCATGCCCCAAGATTATGATGCAGTTTCCACCTTAATCTGGGACCTAACCCCACTCTGACCTTCAGGAAGGTTCTACAGGCTTTTCAGACATGGGTACTGTTGCAGGGATTCTGTTTAGAAACAGAACCATGCCTGGAATCACAGAACATCAGTATGTAGGGACATCAGTATCTATGGGCCCAAATCCTGACTAGCTCATAGTGCCTTACCTGCCTTCCTAACCTTCCCAGAGAAACAGGTAAATTTGCACCCCAGAACACAACACTCTAGTCTCTCAGGGGAACTGCAGTAACAGGTCATCACCTTTCGTTCTCTCACTCATGCATGTCCACAATAAGCAAAGGAGAGACAAGAGAAGAGTTTACAATATTTATTGAAACTATTGTGCTCTGTCATGAAGCAACTATGCTGCAATTAGAAAGCATTTACAACTGGGCAGTGTAGTTAGCATTACTAATAAACAGCATACAATGAAAAGCCCTATCATGGCAAATGACACATCTGCATAAGCCTAACCTCCCTGCGTGAGCACAGTGATATATCAGTGATCTCTGGGATTAGTACTGGGCCACATACCTTGCATTTGCAGTTAGTCGGTCTGCATCTCAGATTGCGCCGAGCTAGCTCGCCCGTCTCAAGACCTTTCCTCTGCAAGAAATCCTCCTCTCTGTTTTCAAAAAGGCAAGCCTCCGAGTATAAGATAAAAGGTCCCTTAGTTGAAAAAGCAGCTGGGTCTCTCTGTTATGTCTAAATGTTAGAATGTGTCACTAACTGACCACAGAAGAAAACAGGGCACAATGTTGTTCAACCTTTACGAAATGTCCAGACCAAGGTCCAGGAAGAAATATTGAATAACAAAAACATGTGCAGCTTATTTCTAAAATAATATTGTGGCACAAAAACAAATGTGTTATTTTGTAACGTGTGCAAGGCAAAGCAGCCTACAACGTGTGCAGTTAGGCTAACATAGGGGAGAACTACAATGGCCCTAAAGGGAACTCACTACCACACCTCCACCTCTAGTGACTACCCCACACCATATCTGACCTCGATATGATACCTATGAATGACCTCTAAAGATATCTTTGGTTACCTTCTTTATCCACGCACCCCTGAGTCCTTCATGCCCTTGCTAAAATGTTAAGCTGACCTTTCAGTCTAGGGCCATGTTTTTTATAAATACCCATGATAATCAAAATAAATAAAGTTTACAATGTACTGTTTATGTTATTTTCTGCCCATTGCCTTGTTGTCCATTCAGGCATTATCTTTCTCAATGAGCTTAGTATAACTTTTTCAACAGGGCTATTCTCTTACAGCTCTCTGTGATATTTGGCAGATGGGAAGCTACTAATGTTTTTGAAATACATCATCACGGGCTTGATTACAGGCTGTCTGGAAAAGGGTGCAATATTTATCAAATCCAATATATTCTGACACCAAATTGAGCAGAATTTATTGGGTGCAGGAAATAACGCCCAGTAGCGTTTATTGACTTCAAAATGAGGCATAACATGCAGATTTTGGTGCATACTGCACCAACAGCCGCATATCCTGTTATTTATTGGCCATTTTAACCTGTTAAATTGTAGCAGGCTCGACCTTCTAAATTGTATCTGGGGAAAACGTGTGAATGCACTCATCATTGGTATATGTGGCTAAGAGGAGGTACCGTACCTATCGCAATTAAACGGGCAGTCCATAATAGGGCAGTCCATAATCGGGGCCTTGGTGTTGTGGACACTGACTTTGACTCCAGACCCTCTCTTGTAGGTCCAATGATACTTTTAGAGGGTTCGAAGAAGGAAAAATTGAAACTCGACAGTGTTTGGTGAGTTGGGAACACTCTCTTGAGCCTCAAAGCTGATCAGGAAAATGTGTGCAGACGCTGATGACTGTTCACTCTGTTTGCTGCACATCTGGCAGTGAAAGCGCGGGATAAATGTTTCTTACCAGCTAGTCATGTTTAATCTGTCTGGATGCTCTCCATGCCTCCAGAAATGCTGCCTACATGAGCTCATTGGCAATTTTCAAAGCCATTATTTTTGATGCACGTAGAAACCGAACGTGGTTTTGATTTAAATTTCGAAATCACACAGGTCTATGCATTTCAGTATGCTCGAACGATTCCAATTAATGGATAGGTAGTTTGCGAATTGTGCAATAAAAAAGTGTGCTTTCTATACTACCAAAGGGGGTAGAAAATCACAGGCTCGCAGACACATCCGTTTACAATGCAGTTTTAGCAAATTAATAAAAGTGAAAAGCACTTATATAGCTATTCTGCTCTCACATTTCTTGATGTAATACCACATTTCTGTGCATAGAAACTGAACGTAAAATTCTTATTTTGACTTATGAACGTTGGTAAATGAGGGAGGCAATTGTTTAATATCAGCAAGGTAAATTAGAACTGGTGAGCTTAGGAAATATTGTGAGGGTATCTTCACCACACGCAATGTGCTGCACAGAAATGTATAATTTTTTATTATTCTGTATTATTACAGATATGTATTATTTTATATTCGTAGTGAACTCTATGCAGAGGAAGGTTTATTTCAAATGTGCACAATGTACAATTCGATTTTTGCAGTAATGGCGCAGCCAAAGACCTTATATCTTAAGCATGAACAGACAATGGCATGGGTGTCGATTCACCAAAATGCCAGGTGCAACGGAAGTGACATCACATACCCTTTGACTTGAGTGACATCACAGGAAGTGACATCATTTGACCTTTGATCCAGAATCTTCCCAGGAGCTGATGTCACCTGACATTAACCCTCAAGACATCACAACAAGTGGAATCACTGAAGTTCCTAAATAACCACATAAGAAGTATAATAGAACACATATAAATGCCTATTTTAGGTGCCATCCATAGTTTAGTTGGGTTCCAGGGGATCTTTATTAATTTATCTTTGCATTACATAAGACATGATGTGTTTGTTGGAAGTGTATATAGCGCCACAAAACATAGAACAAACAATATGTCCAGATAGAATCATTTGTACTATATCAACTGGGACTTTAAAATTCTATTTAGAAGCCAGTGTATTTTTATTTTACTCTCTGTTTTCACTTATTTTCAAACAAACAAGATTACATTATTAATCACATGTCATCTTGTAGGACAACACTTATTTTTTAAAGTTTTGGAATTTCAAACAATCAAAAAAATGAATGCAACATGACAAAAATGCACAAAACAATGCACATTACAATCCACAAAACAATACATATAACACCATACATAAATAACCAGTTCTCGTTCTACAAAATCACCTGGCGGACTCTCAAAATTGGTCACAAAGGCTACTGCCTTCTGTCCTGCCTGTGTGTAATGCTCAGGGAATATTCGTTTTTAAAGGAGTTAAAAAGTCACAAGAAGTTTGTGCTTCTCCAGGGGAAGCAACAGACTGACAAATTCATTGACACATTCTACGCGTGACTAAAAGAACTGGCAAACCTCTGCACATTCTGAAACAGACCAGAAGAAGTCCACGCGAAGATAAGACAAAGGTGCACATAGGCCAAGCTACTTGACCAAATCCTGCAAGAACCAGATAAGCCATTGGCCGACATCCTCACACTAGGTGGCTTCAAGGAGTTGTCCAGGGAGCAGGCTTTGCATATGGAAGAATTCTTAAACAAAACCATCAAAGTAAAGCCGGTGAACAGAGTGGTAAAAAGTAGGAGGGAGAAAGGAGGCACCAGCGGCAGACCTTTTGACAGTGTGGAGGCTGTGGCAGCATGACGCTGCACTCGGGATTGCCCAGTCAGTGGGAAGAAGTGCGTTGCATGTGGCAGGGGCAACCATTTTGCGAAGGTGTGTGGGTCTTTGTGCACCACGCTTGGCACCTAGAAGCTGAATGTGAGAGCCCTGCACCCTCATGGCAAGTCACCATGACCAAGAGATCCCAACCATGGATGACGATATGGAAGAGGTTGTTCACCTAGTGTAATACGGTCACATCTATAATTGGTACTGGCACTTCTGTCATGGTGATGACCAAGTCTGTTTGACCAGCTGGGGGAGCCATGACACTAAACCCACCCAAGTGAGGGTGGGTGCATATGGACATGCCAAGCCGCTGCAACTGGCAAGAGTATTTACAATGATGCTTGAACATCAAGGACAAAGGACACCTACCAAAGTGTATCTGATGGATGCTGCTGAGCAACCACACAGTTCAGAAATTGAACCAGAAACACTTTGCATTCCAGGTCCACCACCCTGACCTAGAGGAGCTGTTAGACAGTTTTCCAAATTCGTTTGGAGGAGGATGGTGCCCTAAACAGTTTTGGCTATATTGATTCTCTGGTCCAGCCCAAAACACTGCGACATCAAAGGATGGCCTTTCACCTTTGCCCTAAAGTGGAGAGGGAACTCAAGAAGGTAAAAGCAGACAACATCATCAAAGGTGTGGAAGGACCCATCACCTGTGTGTACCCAATTGTAGTGACACGAAAACTCTAACAACTAGGGGAAGTAGGTATTTGTGTGGACATGCATCTCCTAATGTTGCCATTAAAAGAGAAAGGCACCTCATCCCCACCATAGATCACATTTTGTGAAAGCTCAGAGGAACGTCCCTGTTCTCCAAGATTGATCTACATTTGGCTTATCATCAAATACTGTTGGCCCCGGAGTCGAGATATATCACCACTTTCTCGACCCATGTGAGGTTGTAATGGTACAAGCGGCTGAGCTTTGGTATCTCTAGTGCCACGGAAGTGTTTTACAATGTGATCCATGAGGTGCTTGTCGGTCTTCCCAGAGTGCTCAATGTGAGCAATGACATTCTGATTCATGCCACTACAGGAGGGGAACACCAGGAATTCTTAAGGACAGTACTGCAGAGACTGCAAGACTGTTGTTTGACTCCAGACAAGACATTGTGTGAGTACCTCAAAAACTCAATTCATTTTTGTGTGTATCTGCTTCCTTCTGCTGGAGTGGCCCCTGACCCCATGAAGATAAAGACATGAAGGCCAATGGGAGCTTCATCTTCCTTAACAGAAGTGAGTAGTTTTCAAGGTGTGGCAAATTATTGCTGGAGATTCATCAGGAACCTTACAACGCTCACTGCTTCATTGATAGGTTTACTAAAAGTGAGCCCCCCTGGTTCTGGGGCAAAGAAAAAGAGGAAGCTTTCTGACTCACCAAAGAAGCACTGTCAGCTGATTCCACTTTACTGTATTTTGACTCTAGAAAGCTGAAGGAAGTGGTTGTTGATTCCAGCCCAACTGGACATGGGGCTGTTCAGTCTCAACAACAGAAGTATCGGAGTGGGTCCCGGTCGCCTATGCAAGCCGGGTGATCACCCTCGCTGAGAAAAGTTATCACCAGATAGAACGGGAGCCTCTGGCTGTACATTAGGGCTGTTTAAATTTTGTTATGTGTATGTATATTGTCAGCCTTTTTCTGTGTATAACAACAGCAAACCTGTGATCCCAATTTTAGAGGTTTCACCTCTAAGCCTCCACCACGCTTTGAAAAATGAGCATTACAACAACAAGAGTACTCTTTTGGTCTCTAGTACCATCCTGGGGCTCATAATCCTACCAATTCTCTGTTTCAGCACTCCTGTATGGCCACAACTGCAGATGAAGCAGAGGCATGAGACAGAGAGGAGTACATGAAACTAATCATTGAGCAGTCTCAACCCCTTCCACTGTTGGTAAAGGACATCATAGAAGCTTTGGCCAAGGATGACTGCCTGCAGCTGGCGCTGGCAGCCCTCAGGTTGGGACAGTGGGGAAGTCTAAAGCAGCATTTACTCCAACAGATGTCTGAACCCAGACGGGTCATGATGTCCCTGTACAATGTGCAGCAGGAGTTTGCCACCTATGAAGAGGGTTGTTTGTTGTGAATGTTAGGGAAATATGCTATATGCAATGCATATTGCTAAAGTGTCACTTATTCACTCAGTTCCCGGGCACTTTCTGTAAGTGTCAATAATTTAAAGACATGCAGTGAGTGGTCATCTGCTTCTCCTCCTGATCCGCAGTCATCTTGTTCAGGGGCGGTTTCAAGGACCTGCCCTGCGTTGTCCTCTTCAGTCTGTTTTTCTGCAGGTGCAGACCATCACCTTTCTTTGAGACGGCGACATGTGTTTCACTCAACGCATCAGTTGGTGTCAATTCCCTCCAACACTTTATGATGGGCCCTCATGGGTCGTAGAAATGGCCTGGTCTGTCCTTTCCTTGACTGTTGTGTTGTGCAGGTCCTCTTGTGAAAGATGTTCATCAATTTCTGGTACCGTCCTCACAGGCGTTGGGGTGCTGCCCGTTATCTTGTCCCCATAATCCATTTGTGGCATTAGTTCACACCTGCGGTCTAGTCCTCCTAGAACTAAGATAAACAGCTTTTATGGGGAGTGCATCTGACAGCTTGGATAGTCCTAAGTCAGTAGTGGGGGCAGCAAAGCTAGCATCTTAAGGTGGGAGAATTACTGTCAATTTGAAGCCACTATGTACACTGTAGAGGTGCACATTTGACAAGGCTGTGCTGAGCCTGGAAGTGGGCGTACAGCCCTTATATCTAATGCTTTGTGAATAAATAAGAGCCATCCCCATAGGTGACCTGCATAAGAGGGGTGCTGTGATCCTGAGGGAGGCTGTGCTTCAATCTGTAGCTGGCTAGGATGACCGAGGCACTAGCAATTCACATACTGTGTTATGGCAATGAGGGACTAACCAGGGCAACCCCACAAGACAGTTCCTACAGTGGAATGGATGCCCTCTCTGTCGGGGTGGATCAGACAAAGGTATCCCAATTGTAAGCATCTGGAGCATGCAAGATACCCAACCCCATGCCTTTGCAACAACAGGTGATTATGACAGTACCTTCTGGGCATCCAGCACAAGTGAAGTTATGCTCAGAATAAAAACCATTAAAGACTTTGCAAGGAACATGGGAAAACAATTCCAACTTTGAAAACCAAAATAGGCATGGTTGAGGTGGATGCAGAAATGCTGAGGGAAGACCAGAGGAAGATGTCTGACCATGTCTGACGGTGTCAGGAAAACAGAGGACATATTGATGGAATTGGAGCCGGGAATCAAAGCCCTGCAAAAACAAGTTCTTGACCTCATTGAACGGATTTGATTTTTAGAGTTCAGGAGGAAGGATTCTGAAGGACCATCCCACCAGAACAATAAATGAGTGGTGGACACATCAATGACATTGTAAGTTCTATATACTAGAAATGGCAAAGAGGGTGCAGATCAATCTCTGCTGGACAGCTCTTAGGCCATTGGCAGCACATCTGCTCCATTACCATGTCATACATGTGATACTACAGAGAATCCGTTTTCTGAGTCAATTCGCAGTAGAAAACAGCACTGTCCATCTTCTCTTATTACACAGCATGAGTACAGTATTAAAGTTTGTCCTTCATGGAGGTCAAGAAGTATCTGCGTGATGTGGGGATACACTGCATGCTATTGTTCCCTGTGAAACTGAAAGTGATTGAGGGGGCGGGGCTTGCCTGGCACGAAGATGGCCGCATTGTAGCAGAGCTCCTCCGGCCACTGACACTATCCGTCAAGAAGTTGCTGCTCCAGATTCTGCAATATTAACAAAAGTACAAGGCGAATGATGCCCAAGTACCGGTGACCCCTGCGCTACAATCCTGAAGTCGCTAGCTGGAGGGAGAGCTGAGATCCGTACATTGGGGCTGCGAGCTGCGGCCCAGTGACGCGCCCTGATTAGCTGCTCAGGCTGAGGCCCGGACGGAGGAGTGCGTCTATCTGGCCCCGGTCGCCTGCTCTACTCGGATGCATCTACTTGAGGCAATGAGGAGTGCTGGGGGGCCCGGGCGTGAGCGGTAGGCGGGCGGTTGACTGCTCTGCCTGCCTGTGTGCTTGTTTGCCTCGATCCGTTCCTGTGTGCTGCTGGCTGCCTCGGCCCCTTGCGCCCTGCCGGCTTGACTCTCCTTGTCCGGCCTCGTATCTGGAGGGGCGTGGCGGCTACACAGGCTAAACGCTCTCCTGCTGCTGCTTGTGGACCACTGCAGCACCAATTAGCCCCGGCTGCGTGACGCTGTGTGCTCCGCTGCGAGGCGGCCTACTGGGCTAGCCCAGCCCTGCCCTGCATTGCTGATGCTATCTGGTGCTCCACGGTCCCGGCCTCCATGATCCACGTGGCCCATTAATTCAGCAGCGAGGGCTCCCTGAGACACTGCAAATGAGCACAGGTAAAGTACAGGGGCTGTGCACCGGCCAAGGGAATTGCACACAGAACCCAGTGGATTGGGATATCATCGCATTGGACACTGTGACGAAGTTTGGCTTGACGAACACAATAGCCACAATGAACAAACACGACAAGACCCAGCCAAAAATGAATTTTGAGCAACGTAAATCCAAACGTGTGGAAGATGCGGCGGAGTCAGCATTGTCGGACTCCAACCGCCCAGCAGAGGACACTATAGGTGACATTAAAACAATTATTGCATCAATGCAGCATGGATTGACCGTGCTCAATGCCAAAATCGACACCCTGGCTTACAGAATGGACAGGATGTCTAAGCGCGTAGATAAGCATGCCGAACGCCTGGACATGGCCGAAAGGAGCATCACGGAATCGGAGGAGGCCCAATCATAATCCCATATTGCACAAAAACACATGGAAAAATCAATTGTTGCCCTTCAGGAAAGGTCTGAGGATTTGGAGGCTAGGTCGAGATGTAGTAACCTGCGTATTACAGGCCTTCCCGAAACCACCGTGAAAGGAAACATGGAAACGTTTGTGGAGAAACTGCTCATTACGTTGCTGGGGGGCCGAGGTGTTCTCATCCATGTTTGTCGTGGAGCGTGCGCACCGCTCGCTAGGTCCTCGACTCCGTCCTGGTGCCCCTCCGCGTCCTATCATCGCTAAACTTTTGAATTACCGGGATAGAGACGCTGCACTCCGGAAGCCAAGAGAACTTGGTCCATTACAATATGAGGGCTCCACTCTTTCCCTGTTTCCTGACTTTACTCTGAAGGTCCAGGAGGCCAGGAGACAATTTGCACCTATGAAGCGCAAACTACGTGAACAGAACATTGAGTACGCAATGTTGTATCCTGCACGATTAAGGGTATGCATTGATGGCAGACAACAGATTTTCACGGATTCACGCACTCTTCAGAGGGCCTTAAAGGACTGGGGCAAGTCGGGTACTTCTGGTAAATCACATAACGACAATGCACATACTGGGGCAGAGGACAGAAGCCTGGACGATAATGATTAATGGGGAGGCAATGATGTCCAGACCTTGGTGCCTTACGTAGTGGTGCACTAGTCTCAATTTTCTTTTTGTTCATCAGGCTCTTCAAGTCTGTTACACAGTTGATAGTAATATTGTGCTCGCATGTAACATATAAATTATCTATGTTTGTGGGTTGTAGCTATATGGGTGCCCAGGGCGTTCATTTGATCTGGAGTTGCCACTAAATAATTACATCTGGAGTGCGTTCATTACAGACCAGGTGGCCTGGCATGAGAAGTACCAAATGTGCGACAGCCGGGTTGCATCTGCCCCAAAGCATTACACGCACTCCTACACAATGACCATCAGATGCTATGGTTGTGTCTTTGTTTATTTAATTGCCAGTTTTCCTATGTTTCTTTTGGGCAAGGGAGGGTTTGTTGGTCGACTTTGCGTAGTTGGGGATTGCAAGGCATGGGAGGAGGGAGGGCACGGGATCACGATGTTGTATTTTCTTGCTTTTGGTATGGAATATAGTGGACACAGCTTACAGGATACGAAGGCTACATATAGCACCATATATAGTTGCTTTTCTGCTAATGCACTAGCACATTAAATGTCGAGACATCATATAGGGCAGGGTCCCATTAGATGCTTACGACTCCTGACATGGAATGTCAGGGGTCTGAACGATCATAGAAAACTGCACAATATCTGGGCATATCTGAAAAGGAAAGAAATTGACCTTGCATTACTACAGGAGACTCATCTACAACACGGGTCCACCTTACTCGCAAACAAGACACTGGCGGGTCTATCCCACACTGCGAGGTTCACTTTGCACTCTAGAGGAGTGCTGACATGGGTCAACCCTAAACTGGGACTTCAGATGGAGAACTGCATCACAGACCAAGCAGGCAGATATGCCATAACCAAATGCCACAGTAGTGAAATGGACTCCCTCATTGTTAACTCATACGGGCCAAACTACGATGACCCACAGTTTTACCAATCCCTGTTTACACTTGTTGAGGGTTTCGGTTAGTTGCCAATATTCTGGGGTGGGTTTTTAATTGCACCCTGGACCCAGCACTGGACCGTTCGTAGAGGGCCCCAAGACCACCATCAGCTGCCGCCAGGGTGCAAATGGACATCACGCTACAGTTATAATTGGTGGATGTATGGAGAGATAGATCGCCTACACAGGGGGGGGGGGGTACACTCATTACTCTGCCTACCACGGACATTCATACCCGTATTGATTACTGGTTTATATCTGTGTCTCTGCTGCCTAAGGTGCAGAACTGTTCGGTTTTAGCCCGCTCTTTCTCTGATCACTCACCTATATTATTAGAGCTTAATGTGCCGTCACGTTGCCCGCCCCCTTTCCTATGGAGGTTCCCACAATATTCCCTGTTAGACACAGTTTTTAAATATGAACTCCATGATGCCATTTACAAATTTTTCCGCATTAATGTTGGGTCTGTGGACAAGTTTACAACAGTGTTTGAGGCATTTAAAGTCTCCTTATGTGTGGTGGCTATGAAAAAATACAATGGGGTACTTCGATCCATCAGAGACAGACTGACCCTACTAGAATCCAAACTGGCGCGCTTAGAAGCTGACCTAGCGGAGAATAACACTGCTGATATATGGGAACAATTGAAGGATACACTGGAAGACTATCACAGTACTGCTGATAGCGAGGTACAACATATGGGAAAGTATGCCACTACGTCTACGGAGAGGCCGACAGACCAGGCTCAGTACTTGCTGCCCTGGCCCACCGCAGGGTGGAGTCTACTAACATATATGAACTATTAGATGAAGAGGGCTCTCTTGTCACAGATCAGGTAGATATTAATAGTTGCTTCCGTAGATTTTACCAGGAGCACTATGAGACTAAGGTTAACCCCACAGATAGTGGAATCTTGCAATACCTAGAATACATTGAACTGCCATGGCTGACGAATGACCATAGAGAATTTTTAACGCGCCCCCTGGAACTAGTGGAGATACGCCTCGCCCTGGACTGACAATTACTTTTTACAGCGTTTTCAGTGACCTTCTGGTCCCCCACTTGAACACACTATTTCAGGAGATAGGTGAAGCCGGGATCATGCCCCCTTCTATGCGAGAGGCATTGATCATTACACTACTGCAGCCTGATAAAGATCCTCAAAAGTGCTCCTCTTATCGACCCCTCTCCCTACTTAATGTTGATACTAAAATATTCGCCAAAATATTGGCTAATCGCCTTTCCTCGCTACTCCCTCAGCTGATTGGTCAGGAACAGGCCGGCTTTATCCCGGGCCGTACGCTATCAAATAATTTAAGAACAGCATTTGGTGCCTTCCAGCATGTAAGACTGGAAGTTAAGGCAGCTGCGGTGTTTCTTGACGCAGAAAAAGTGTTTGATTCTGTCGAATGGAAGTACATGCTGGCAGTACTCAGGCGAATAGGAGTAGGAGAGATCTATATACAACTGGTAACGGTCCTATTCAATTCATCACTAGCCAGAGTCAGGAATGGTCATACGGTTTCCTCCTCCATCTGCATAGCCCGAGGCACTAGACAGGGATGCTCCCTGTCCCCGATGCTTTATGCTATCGCTGCAGAGCCCCTGCTGAGAGCAATACACGAGTACCATGGGCATAGGGGCTACGCTTTCCCAATTATAATCTGATTGTCTCTGCATACGCCGATGACACGTTGTTATACATTCGGGACTCGGAGGTTAACCTTTCTCCAATAATCCGTGGAGTGATACGCTTTGGTGGGCTATCCGGCCTCAAAATAAACTGGGATGAATCTATTATATATCCACTCACCCCAACGACTTTGCCAACTCCCCTAGATTTCCTGCTGCAGTGGACGTTGGCCCGGTCCGCTACCTAGGTATACAAATTCATTCTGACGCCGACCAGGTCATAAGGGCTAATTACGGTTGGACCATAACCAAACTGAGTGACGATATAGACAGATGGATTAGACTTCCCCTCTCGTTGGTTGGGAGAATTTCTCTAATGAAAATGGTAGCCCTTACTCGCTTCCTTTTCCTATTTATTAATATACCCTTAGTTGTTCCACAGCACATGTTTCGTGAGCTGCGCACTCTGCTTAGCAAACTAGCCTGGACGGGTAAGACACCACGCGTTGCTTTTCACACCCTTCCTATGCCTTACTCCGCCTCTGGACTGGGGGCACCAGACTTAGAATTATATTATCGTATAGCGCAGGCCTCACATGCACACTCTTGGATACACGGCCCCTCCAATCTCCCTCACCTTCAGATAGAAAAGGTGGTGGCGCTCCCAGACCAGATGCCCCGTTTACTGGCCAAACCTCCATATAGGCGCTGCGGGGTGCTAGACTCTGTGAACTCTTCAGTGCATGCTTGGCATACCATATTGAGAATGCATGCTGGTTCCCATCTAAACTCTCCTCTGTTGCGGGTGGTATGGTGTCAGTGGCTTAAACCCAGTTCTGAACGAAGTGTTCTCAGTGCACTTGACACTCTGCATATTCAAAACATGGGTGATCTGTTCAAGGAAGGGAAGGCACGTTCCTGGGAAGATGTGGTTGCGGGTGTTGAGTCCCTCTCTGCACTGCTGCACTTCTACTTTTTCAGAATACGCCATACCTTACGTGCTCTACTGGGTGATGATCTACTTGAACCCTTGGAAATCCCAGCTTTGTCTATATTGCTCCGCTCTAAAGCCCCCATGAAACTTGTTTCGAATCTTCGGTACAAACTACCATCAATACTTCATATACCAAAGCCAGATTGGCTTGGCAGACAGAGCTTGATACCCCACTTACTGATGTGATCTGGCACTATTGTTCAGAAGTTACCCAAAAGATTTCCCTTAACGGCCGACATAGATTAGTTCACTTCAAGTTTTACACAGGGCACATTACACACCGAGGCGATTATTTTGATATGGGTTGCGTGACACTGATCGATGTGACCGCTGTAACACGTCAGGTGCTGACTTTCTTCACGTGGCCTAGCAATGCCCCCCAGTAGCAACGTATTGGATGCATATTTTTCAGTCTCTAAACACTATAACAGGTTTGACACTCACTCCCGATCCATTGTTGGCATTGCTGGGATACACGAAACCACTTCGTAAGGGTGTCAGAAAGCTGTCTGCCAAGGGCATCTTGCTAGCAAAACGCAGAATAGCCATATGCTGGGTGCGGGGACCTGTTCCTACTGTTGCAGAATCGGAAAAAGATATTTACACAATATCAATTAGAACATCAGAGTGAGGATGACGCACAAGACTAAAATTCCCATTGTATTGGAGGTGTCAAGTAACACTGTAGGGTTTGAGGAATGTGTGTGCTACTTCCTAATATCATTTCATTCGTCATGGTGGACTTACAATTTATCATGTTACTAGCTGTTTGTGCAGTGGTTGTGACCTTTGAAAAGTGTTAAATCTTTTACCCGGATCCCCTGTCGATGTTCCATGCTGTGCTGTGTATTCATTAATACCGTGATCATTATGGAATGTCTTTGTTATCAGCGAATGTGTTATTCTTTGCCCATGCCAAGATAACTGTAAGAAGTGGGTTTCTTTATCATTTCATGCATGTATTATTTTTTTTTCTTTTTGAAAACCAAACAAAAATGTATTAAAAAATTCTACAAAAAGAAACTGAAGGTGATCATTGGTGACAGAACGCCATTCTTCACTGAGCCTCGCGAAACACCAGCCTGGTTCAACATGTTTTAAGCAGATAAAGATGGCTGACAGCTGTCCAGCCTGCAATCCCACAAAACACCAAAGACAGAGGGAAAAACAGACACCACAACACAAAGAAATGTGCACAGAGTCTGACCAAGGCTGAAAGAGCAGCAGCCATGGGGGTAGTGAATGTCATCCATACAAGATGATTGCCAAATGGATACAGGTCAGCTACTTGTTTTGCACAAGTTTCAAATGAGATTCTGAACTTTTCACGAGTGATGAACCTGAGCTCCCGTCATGACGCCAAGACTGGCAGATGAACGTTGAGCACACTACCTCATGCTCACTCTCACCTGCTTAGAGATCTCTGTTCCGTACTCCTGGGGGAACTCATGAAAAAGTAATACTATTGGGGGATTGTGGCAGTGGATGGGAGGGTTTGCATGGATAGTGGCATCCTACTCCCCCTAGATTTTTCGCACTCGTGATTTAGGATAAAATACAACATTTATATAAATTTATTTGGGTGAAGTATGTTTGATTCTCTCACCAGAGCAATGGAACTAGGTTTACTTTAGTGTGAATTTCTGGCAGTTGGAATCAGGAGATAATTGGAGAGGACAAAGATGTGTGGGATGAGAAACATTTGGTGAAAATGATTGGCCAGGTCGGTGGCAGTAGCTGTGTGACAGCTGTTGGACAAGGCCTACCCAGCCAAATGTGAGGGTAGATGGCTGGACTAAATAAGTACGTGATCCTAACATGGAATGTCTGGCGAATGGACTCGGTCACCAACAATTAAAAAATGTTACTGATTTCTACATGGTGTGCTTACAGGAGCTTAACAAAATGAACAAGCAATAGGTCTCGCCTTTGGGACCTTATAAGTATTTAGTTATGCAGCACAATATCCTTACTGCAACAACATCAACTGTTGCATGGCTAAACACTTATAAGGTCTCAAAGGCGAGACCTATTGGCTATGCCAATGCTTGTTTCTTACTGTATTTGAAATGAAGATATTGACAAGGAAGCCATTCTAATAGTCCTTATTATCTTTTTTTTGTGTCATTTAAGTGAAAAAAGGTGATTATTAAGATACCCATAGCACTCTGCCACCATTTCACACGTAAGCAGAAAAAGGACAACAGTGAGGGAATGAGACTTAAGAGTGTATGCTTTTTGTTTCTTAGATTTGTCTGGCTTAAAGGTGCTAGTGAAGATTCTGTACGTGGTAGCAGTCCAAACTCAGACATGTTAACTTGGCCAATACTTGTTTCTAGGAAATATTCTTACTTACCAGCAAGAAGAGCCGTCCATTCTAGGGAATCTCGTTTGGCCCAAAAGCACACACACTACTGCTTGATCAATCATGGCATTAATAACTCTGTTTATAATGTCATAAATGAAGTGCATGATAATTTAATTGGAGCTCCCATTAATACCATCCAGTACAGACTTTTCTCTTAATTATTTCACTATAAACATAGCTCATGAGGATATCGATGGCCCAGCCTGCTCATGCTTGCCAGAGTCCTTCAGTTCTATCTCATGCAGGCGAAATGACTAATTATCCTTATTTTATTTTATGTAAAATTTCCTGCTCCTAGCGTGGGTGAGTGAAGCACAGTGGCTCGTTCTTTTACTCCATCAATCATAATGAAATCTTCCCTGCATCTCAAGCAGAAAATAATTGTTCTATTTCAAACATTTCCCGCTTGTACCTCTAATGGTTCCAACTCCCTCAAATCAAAATAAAAAAACATATTCTTGTCAATCCATTCACAACGAAATGGGTTTACCATTAGCCCAGCAGTCCACGGTATATGTACGCCTGGCTGAAATTAAATCACGTTTGGGGGAGAAGAGAAGATGCACAAGATGCAGAAGAAGCGACGGAATAGGAGAGAAGACGAGAGGAGTGTAGTGAAGCAGGGAGGGATGATAGGACGGCAGTGAGGAGAGCCAGTGCAGAGGTGGAAAAGAGGGACGGGAGAAAGCAAAGAATGGACAGATGGGGGCAGCATAAGAGGGCAGTGGATAAACCGATAATGGCAAAGGTAGTGCGAAGAATTCAAGTGGAAAGAGGAGGCGTTGGGTGTAAGGACTGCAGAGAGAGGGGAGACATATTACATTTCTTTGAAATCCTATTTGCCAACAATCTTTGTCACATTTGAAAATTTTATTTTTCAAGAAAAAAGTGAATACCAATTAATAAGACAATTTGTGCTGCACACTGCACAGCTGCATTTGCATTCATTCGATCCTCAATCTTGAGTGGTGTGCCTGTGTAATGGTGTAGCTTATATATGGTGCCTTCACTTTGTTAGGCCTTTTTTTAATGTGATGTAGTACGGTGGCTGTGGAATGTACATACATTGATCCGAATGTACATTTGTTTAAGAATATGCG
This sequence comes from Triturus cristatus, assembly GCF_964204655.1. Lineage (NCBI taxonomy): Eukaryota > Metazoa > Chordata > Amphibia > Caudata > Salamandridae > Triturus > Triturus cristatus. Next base: position 389,367,374 of record NC_140588.1, read on the forward strand.
CATTTCTTGGTCTGCGCCTATATTTGCAGAAATATATATCTAGCCTGTGGCTCATTTCCTCTGTAATGTATAGTGCAAGTGTGACTCAATTTTGCAATTATGGTGCATGCAAATAAATTCGGATAATGCTTGAACATGAATTTGTTCACACCGAATTTTACTTTGGTCGTTCTACGCAGGCCCGATTTATAGATAAATCATGACCTTGCTAAAACGTTTCTTCTTTAAAATTACTGGATCACTTTCACCAATTTCAAGTGCACGTGATGTCGGAGTGAGTTCTCTGTCAATGCTAAATTGGGGCAAATTTAAGTGGGTATTTTCGGATCATTTCACTTTGTGTGTGTGTGTGTGCTACGCGAAATTAAATTTTACTAAAGTTTTCAAACCAGAACTTCAAAAACGTATTTAGGCAATGTCAACTCTCGCCAACTTTCACATCTACAAGCAAATGTGAAATCAACATTTAGTTAATGTTAGTCATGTTTTGACATAAATGGAAATGTGCCATCAAGAGTCCGATAAAATGAGCGTGAGTAAATATAGGCCGTGAAAAGAAAGGGTCAACATTATACTGGTTTATGTATTACACAGACATGTATTACATAGACATGTAGCGAACGACGTGTAAAGATTAAATGTGGTGACGACGTGCTCAGAGCCTCAGAGAAAAAAAACTACATAAGTCATTGTCCGCGGTGTTTTTGCCAAGAACTTTTTCGTGTCAATCACCAACAACTGTGCTCGGTGGCAGACAAAACAAGCGAGCGCGCGCCTTGTGCTAAAAGTGGGAGGGTTGGGGGGAGTGCAACAGCACACAAAGGGTTTCCCTTGCGGGAGCGAGCTAGGGGCACCATGTGTTTGTAAGTTAATTGCAAACATATGGTGTCAAGCTCGCTCCCGCAAGGCAATCGCCACACGTGCACGCGTTGCCATTGAAGTCAATGGAACGCGTGCACGTTTTCGGCTAAAAAGCCGAAGCGATTGCATTAGGTCTTTTTGCCGAAGCAGCGCATGCGAGCTGCGTATGCGAGACCTAAAAAGGAAGGTTCGTATCAAATAGAGGGAAGCTAGATGGGGTGGAAATGGTGTTGAGTAGCACCCACACCCAAAGTTAATAGAACATCCTCACAGTTCTTTTGGGATGGCTGGCTCAGTGACCTGATGTGAAAGAGAAATGCATGTCCCTTAGGGAGAAAAATAAACTCTGATTCACACAAGCAACACTTCAGTCACATACAAAAGGTCCAAAACAGTGGGGAATGTATATATACTCAGAACACTCACACTGAAATACCACCAAGCCCAACAATGTAATGGCAGAGTCTTCCTATTATAGGTACCAGAATGTTCCTTTAAAAACCTGAATTGTCTAACAATTCTAACAAAACAATGTCTCTAATATACAATAAATACATTTCTTATTATATACAACATGTCCTAAGTAAAATCAAGACCCGGTTGCTCCTTATGTTGTGACACATGTACATTTCATAAGAGCAAAATTGTCAGTTAAAATAAAACATTTGAAACAAAGACGTACAAAAATAGAAAAATACTTTTCATAGAGAAAATTATAAAACCCTAGAAGGGAACCCCTATTGTACAGTGAAAAGAGAAACTGTTACAAGGTTTGATCAAACTTATTGCGTAGAACTCATAGTTTTGATGCTGTCCATCATTGTTTTTGCAATATCCTTTCTCGTGGTTGGATTTAGAAATTTACACAGCGTCGATGCATTTCGGTGGTCTTGGCACTATGAGCCCCACCTTCCTCAGGACCAAAAACATTTATACGGGTTAAAAACCTCCCTTCCAGAGAGACTATAAATGGATAAATCATGTATTGGTGAAGTGCTATTTCTTGGGATTAAATAATCTGTGTGGTAAGAAGTTTTATAATATAGTACTTCTCCTTTTCTCTACTGGGTATGATCAATTCTATCCTCATTTCTGAGGGATAGATATCTTATAGCACTGCTGGAAGACGTAGGATATGTGATCCCCAATCAGTTGTTTTATAAGAAGAGCTCTCAATCCCGGAATTAGAGTAACCGGGAGAATTTGCTGTGCATATGTTCTTTAAGATGTGGATTGGGCTAATAAAGCCAGCAGCGGGCCCACTTACTATGAGTCTGGGTAACCAACATGGGTGTTTATCCACAACCAGTATGCGCTTTTCCTGTCGTATCGATCCTGGTGCTCTCCAGGAAGAGCAGATACTGGTGGGGCCTCCTCTCTTTCTTACTCTTCAGTGACCTGATGTGCCTTTTGTCCTCTGGGGGGACTATAATTGTACAGTGGACACTGGTGGGGATCAATCGTGCTCCCTACTAATGGACACATCGTGAAGAAGGCCAGTTGAGCTAACTTCTTGAATGGAACAAAGGGGCTTACAGACTCACTGAAGGCTATTGCTTCCAGGGGTATATCAGTAATCCTTCAATTCCCCAGGCACAATCTCCAAATCAGATTTGATTGTATATAGTGTTCAACCTTGCTGTAGTCTACATAAATACACTCTGAATACCTTGGTAGAACATAATTTGATCATAATCCATTGCTCCTGGCTGTCACTTGAGTTAACCACAACACATCTATTCCTTTCTGGAGGCTCCAGAATGCCACACTGGGGGGCCAGGCATTCAGGGACTCCCTGGGCAAAGTGATAGAGCATTCCTTCTGGGAGAACAAAGGTATTGCTTCCAGTACACTGCTTGAATGGAAGGCATTTAACGTGGTGGTCAGGGGCACTGCATTAGAACAATTTTAGGAAATAGGAAGATGATGATTGAACCCCCTAAGATATATCACTGTGTATGTAGCCTATAAGACGACCTGGTGCATGATGACTCCTGTAAACAGAAATTATTGGTGGAGAGGGAAACTATGCTATCCTAGTTCAAAAATGAATTACCCTTAATCACACTGAATAGTCAACAAGAACTAATACAAACGGTTAGCAGGCTGACTGTCTACTTGTATGGTGATGCACTGGATGGGTTAATGTAGGTGAACAGAATGGCATCAATACAGCTTTCCAAGAATACTACAAAAAAGTGCAACAAGGATGAAACACAACACCTGCTCCCTAAAATTGAATCATACTTTGATTGAGCAACCCTTTCTCAGCAGCCCCATAATTGTCAGGAGGCTCTGAATTTGCAAGTGACTGTAGGTGAGGTAAAGGTAAAATTGGCACATATAGCTACTGGGAAACCTCTGGAGTCTGAGTCGAATTTTATAATGTTTTTGCAGACATTTTAGTCCCTTATAAATCAGTTATGTATACTGCTACATATGAATCAGGGTGTTTCCCAGACTTGGCTAGAGAAGCACTACTACTCTTCTTGTGGAAAACCCGCCAAGATCCTGTGGGTATGGCCTCCTGCAGGCCTTTATCCCTGCCAACCATGGTGTATAACAGTTTAAGTGCAACCATGGTGAGAAGAATTTACAAATTACTGCCCACTCTGGTCCACACAGGAATAGATTTTTCTCCAAACGCAATACTTCATGGTATCTTAGATGACTCCTCTGTGTGATCAAGAAGGCCCCAGTGGAAAACCCTGATGTGATGACTGATGCAGCGTAAAAGTTGAATAACGGTTGCCGCTATCAATTTTCACCATTAAAAGAGATTTATGATAAACGTATTTGATGAAATCGTGTAAAATGACCGAAACGAAAAAACGTTAAGGGTTCCTACTGTATTGTAAATTCACGCAGGAATGTTTTGAAACATGGAAATGCGAAAACTTAAATAAAAAGAGAAAAACAGTGTATATTACCTATGCATGTTATCTCGTGTTGAAAACTAAACATAGTTAACATACAAAATGTGCTGATAACTTCTAAAATGTGTCAAATAAAATTAATGTCTGCATAATGAAACACTCGAAATGATAAAATGTTTTGTACAGAGATGATTAATGATATGTATTTCATATTTTCCTTAGGATTGTGTGATAAAAACGTGTAATTCCGTGACAAGTATAACATTTTGTTTTTGAAAATGAATAAACATGCAAATAATTTTTTGGGTAGTAGCTAATTTTGACAGAAACTTCTAAAGAGGGATAATGATTGAATTAATTAAGAGAATTGAAATATTCATATTATGTGTGTATTATATTAATCAAAACTAGGTAATGATTCAGTTAGCTCTCGTGTAGACCTCAAATGCTTTTCTTTAATTGTGCAAAAGACAGAATCTAGCTGAAGTAGTCATTTGAGACTCTGAGAACTTTTTGTGAAGTTTTATTCTTGTGCACTAACATAAAGAAACCCTTTTTAATTCAGCATCACTTTTGACAGAAATGTATGGATCAAATTGCAAACCCAGAGAGAGCGTCTGGGAATGGACAGCCAGTGAACAAAGTGAATCTTCTACTTCCGAGGAAAGGATCGAAATATGAAATAATTGAATTTGATGACTTTGCAAAAGGATTACTTAACGGTTCTGGATTTGTCAGTGAGGTATTGCCTCAAATTTTTAAGTGAGGCATTGTGAGTGTCACCTAGTACCTCCCGTACTAGGTGACACAAAGCATCAAAATGGTTTTTCGCTGACTTGAAAACTGCTAAACTTAGAACACGTCAGGCCGAACTAAAATGGCGAAGAAACATACTTGCCAGAATCCAAAGAGCTATATAATCTCAGCCTCCAAGCCTACAAATAAGCCATTTTGGAGGCAAAAAACAAGGACCCCAATTATGGAACTCTCTGCCCATAACAATGAGACATGTAACAGACTACATGTGTTCCAGGAAAAAGCTGAAAACATGGCTTTTTACCCGAGCATATAGTTAGACATGGACTATTACAACTGGTGGCCTCCTAACCCAGAGGCAAGAGACCTGTTGGTGTACGTGCGCTTTAGAAATTTCCCATAACATAACAACATAACAGGTATTTATCACACCATGAAGAGCCCACTGTGGATTACCAATGGAAATCATATGGTGTGACCAAAAAGGATACTTTGTGGGCATAAACTAAACGTTTGGAAGTATAATTCGCCCTTGGAGGAGTCGGGGCTGGCTGTGATTTTCATTTTCCTGCCCGGCATTCTGTTGGACTGAACTCTGATTTCCCTTTAATGCCAAACCTATTTGAACTGAACTTTCCTGAATTGACTCAAACCTGCCCTTTGCCGGCTGGTAAAGTGCGCAGGTGGTAACCTTTCGGCTGAAGGGTTTACTGACTCTTTCCTGTAGCATGTTGTGCTTCGACTCCGCATTATTTGGTTTGTATGATCTAAATGGTGAAATCTCGATTTTCCCCATGTTTCTCTCTTATTCCGTCCCTAGGCAATCAGCAAATGTTTTCTCTATTTGAATCTTTATAGCATTGCGTGGCTAATTATACTATTTGACTGTCATTAAATCTGATTTCGAAATGCGCTTTCATGGTTCCTGATCATTCAAACTGAGGTTTTAGATAAATGATTTACATGAGCAAACTTATCGAGTCATTCTTGAAGTGTTTCCCTTATTTTATATTACAAATGTTTTGTTTTTTTTCCTTTTTTTTATTGAAGTCCAAAAGCAAACTACCTTTACACATCTGATACATGAAAAAATAACAAATATCAACACGAAATTCAAAACACATTGAATATACAAGAAGTAAAATACATCCAGATTTAGGAAAGGATTGCTAAAACCAGGGCTCAACCGCCGATAAAATCTCCCAAGGATATATGTCCATGTACATAAAACTAGACCCAATCCTACCTCCAAACTCACTGGTTCTTGCGACACCAATTTATATCAGGATGATAATAATGATGGATCCCAAAACTTTTTTGTCAAAATAGGAAGACCATATTTTCGTGAATTTTTTGAGACCCCCTATTCTCATAGCGTATATGCGTTCGCTTCTCTTAACCGCCCGCATCTAATTGACCCATTCCATTAGTAAGGGGACTAAATCTGTTCGCCATTTCTGTAATAGAAGGGATCTAGCTACTGCCATTGCGATATATACCAGTTTGACCATCTGGTCTGGGAGTAGAAGATCTGGGTCATAACCAATAAGGATCAGTTTATCATATCTTAAACATTGTAAATCACATTCAATTGCAAGAAAACCAAAGACAAGTTCCCAAAATGTCAGAATTTTTGAGCACTGTAACATAGTATGGGTCCAATTAGCTGCCGGGTGACTAATACATCTGAAACAATGAGCTGAAGAATTAGGGTACATTTTCTGCAAAACAGAAGGTGTGCGATATACTGAAAAAAAGCATCCTACGCCAATTGGCACCTCTAAGTGTGTTCAAATTTAATCTATTAATCGTCATCCAAACATTCATAGAAATTTCAACATCCTCCTGATCAGACCATTTTTTGATTGCTTTCTGTGCAAGATCCAAACTCTTAACCGAGGTTAAGCATTGTTTCCATTCACCAGGTTTCCTGTCAGATGCTACTAATAGTAGATCATTGACTAACAGGCTTGTCATATTCAATTGGGAAATATCTAAATCTGAGAAGAATTTGTATAACATGTTATAAGATCCCAATAGAATAAAATCATTCGGAGCTCGTTGTAAAATTTCATGCTTAGATAACCATTGACCATTTTGCAGAAAATCACCTACTTGGCGGAATCCTATCATAGCCCATTTTAACGTAAGTTCGGTAGAGGGTATGATCCCGGCTAAGGGGAATATCCCAGCCAAAAGAATACCTAAGTTAATGGCCGGGATAGAATATCTCTTAAACAGTGCTTGTCGTTTTTTGAATACCCAATGGAGGCACTTGTACCTAACCAGTTTAGGGGATTTAAAAATTGCAAGTGGTGATTGAATCTGATTTTCTTTAAGCATAAGATCCATAAAACTATTAATAAAAAAATGTACTTGTGGGGGAGGCTTAAATCTCGATAAATATTGTGCAAAATATGGATAATAGTAATACTTGAGATTTGTATAAGGTGCTTAGAGCAATGCGTGAAGATTTCTTTGCCCATAGAAAAGTGGTAAACATTGACTCTATTTTAGTAAAAAACAAACTTGATAAAGTGCATGGAATTGTCGAAAATAAAAAATTAAAAAGAGGTAAGACTGACATTTTAATAAGTGCAACTCTCCCTAAAATCGAAATGGGAAGAGAGCTCCAGCACAACAGCAAAGCTTGAGTTTTCCGAATTAATGGCATATAATTCAAGTGGTACAGGTCGGAGACTAAATTCGAAAAATACACCCTGAGATATCTTTTCGGGTTAGGATTAATACAAAATCGAATATCTATGTGTAGATCACTGGTCGCCCCACCACATTGAATAATTTCAGTTTTATTTTTGTTAATGTGATATCGCCCTAATGTCTCAAAAGCCTCAAACAATTGAAAAACTCTAGTTTGGATTTCCATCTCTGGCTTAATCAGGAGCATTATGCGGTCAGCATAAAGCTTCCGTTTTGACATTGATGGAATTGGGGGACAAATTACTGGGCAGTTCCTTATTGCAGCCGCCAATGGCTCAATAAAAAACGCAAAAAGAACTGGCGACAAGGAGCACCCCTGTCGCATGCCACGTTTCACCTTAACCTGACCAGCTATTGAGGTGTTAATAATTATATTGGCTTCCGCATTGCCATATAGTCGCTGGATCAGGGACAAGATTTTGCTGGGGATGCCGAAATGGTCTAAGATCATAAATAGAGTCTCCCATACCACTAAATCAAAAGCCTTTTCGGCATCTAATAACATCACCAAGGCAGGTATTTTATGTATCTCGAAATAATCAAGAGCTTCCGCAAGATAGTGCGTATTGGTGGCTAATTGTCTCCCTGCAATGAAACCATTTTGGTCGCTATGTATCAAGTTCGCAGCGTGTTTATTAAATCGAAGTGACAGAAGCTTGGTCAAAATCTTGTAGTCCGAATTAAGTAATGTTATTGGCCTATAGGAATTTGGATCCTCAATATTTTTCCCTTTCTTTGGAAAACTCACTATATTCCCCTGACGGAAGGATTCTGGCACCTTGCCACCTCTAACATAGAGTTTAATAATTGGAGAAAAAACTCTGCAAATGAGCTTAAAAAAACCTTATAAAATTCGGGTGGAAGTCCATCCGGGCCACAGGCCTTTCCATTTGGCAGATTTTTAATTACGCCTTCTAGCTCTTCCATCGTAAAGGGTCCTTCCATACCGAGATTTTCAGTCTCAGAACGTTTTGGTAGATCATTCTCGAGTAGATGTTTTTTTAGAGAACTCATATCCACATTTTGCTCGAAGCTATAAATAGACCCATAATGTTGGACCATTATTTCAGCTATTTTAGCTGGGTCTTCGAAACATGTACCTGATAAGGGGCATTTTAATCTTTTAATCAGATTGGAAGCGGCTTGTTCCTTAGTCTGCCACGCTAGGAACCTGCCAGTAAAATTACTCTGCTCGTAGATTTTTTGATTAGATTTCTGGAACAACACCTCACTTTCAGCACAGTAGTTGGAGCTAAGTTCATATTTCGCCTGGACCAAAAGGTCTTGATTAGTTGGGGAAGGATTATTCACAACATAAGCATATAAAGTTTGAACTTTATTTTCCAGATCTTTTTTTATCTTTTTAGCTTTTTTAATGTGGTCGGCCTCTTTCCCGATAGCTAAGCCCCGAAAAAAGGCCTTAAGTGTGTCCCATATTACAGCTAATGATGCCGTCTCGACATTTCGTGTCAGAAAGCATTTAATTTCCAATGCCATGGAACCTATCCAGTCTTCTTCTAACAGATATTGCCGGTTCAGGGACCACCTTTTAGGACATTTGACATCTTCACCTACCCCCATCTGTAAACTCAGCATAGCATGATCAGAAAAGCCATTGGGTAGGAATGCCTGATGTTTAAAACAAAGCCTACTAGAGATAAAAAAAAAACAATTCGAGATGAGGATTGAAATCTACCAGACCAGCATGAATAGGATTTCTTAGAAGGAAAAGCCACCCGCCAAGGATCATGTAAGTTTAATGTTGCGCTATATTGCTGTACTATTTTAAAAGATCTAGGTTTCATCTGCCTTTTCCTTGACCCTGAAGAATCAATTAGGGGGTTAATAAGAATATTAAAATCACCCCCCATTATGATATCACCTAAAACTAGGATCAAGGACTGAAACAATTCTTCATAGACTTGTGACTGATCTTCAATAGGTGCATAAAAATTCACAAATGTGATTGGTGTAGAAATTTGTTTGAAGGTGCATGTTATCCAACACCAACGACCATCTCGATCTGTTTCTAATTTCACTACCTCGGCCTGTAGATTCTTATTCAAAAATATGGCTGTCCCTCTATGTGAAGCAGTGGATGAGGAAAAACCCCGATAGGAGGCCCATGATCTAAACATAGAGAAATCAGACAGTCGACTAGTAGAGATATGTGTCTCTTGTAACAATATAACAGACGGATTTTCAGTTTTGATCCACATTTCGATTGCCCGCATCTTTTTCCCATTATTAAGACCATTTACATTAAATGAAACAACCTTAAATACTTCTTTACTTTCCATAGTACCTGTCCCACCAGGGCACTTGCCGACTATAACACCACTTCACACTCAAGTACCATACCTCAAATAACATATTGAATTGTAAATGATAAACAAAAAAAAAGGTCAAATACCACATCTCAAGTATCAGATCTGATTGAATTTGATAAACAGAGGAATTTAACCAGGACTTCATTTTTCCCGCCGCGTTCCCTACCCAGCTGCCCCTTACCCCTCCCAGAATGTGGAATCCTAACCCAGCACCACACCATCCACATTGCCCCCTCCCTACTAAGTTGGGTGTCATGGAATTACACCCTGGTGACCTAACCTATGACCTCTCCCCCCGTCATCTACTAACAGAGATATATAAAAAATTATTATTTTTTTAAATTCTTTAAGACCCACCTGGGTTTTTTCTTTTTTTACCCCCTTTCCCCTTCCCCATTTCCTCCCTCTCTTTTTATTCTCCCTTCCCTCAAAGAAAAAATATATATATGGGGGAGGAGGGATGGCAACGAATCCCCTCAAGCTATCAATCGAACGTACTTTTAAAGTCCTAAAGGCTTAAGAATTTTGTTTTCTTTATTTACTTCCCCCCCTCCCTTCTACTTCCCCTTCCTTCCATTATAAACGTTCATTAGAGAAGACTTTTATATTTTTATATTTTAGAAACTCTCAAGGCTAACCCTGAAGACCCCAGCTATCATAATAACATAGTTGATAGGCCATCAGCCTTTAAACTGTGGGGGGACTGTGGGGGGACCCTGGGAGATTTCTTTAAGAAGGTTCTGTGCTTCTTCTAAACTAGAGAACATGAAGAATTTCCCCCTAACCAGAAACTTAAGCTTGGATTGCTGGGCAATCGATGCTTGTGCCCCGTTCGCCTTAAAAAGATGAAGAATTTTTACAAATTCTTTCCTCCTTTTTGCGGCCACAGCCGTCATATCTGAAAAGATTCGACATTTCGCAGTGTCATTGACATTAAACTGTCCTTGCTGAATTGCTTTGGTCAAGATAGTCTCCTTGACCCGAAAGTCTGCGAAGTTCAGAAGGACCGTCCGTGGATTAGAGGGGTTTGGGAACGGACGGGCAGGAACCCGATGGGCTCTGGTAATTTTTAAATCACCGACAAATTCAGGGACAATTTTTTGCTTCATGAAGGAGTTAATCCACTAGTGGGGCTGTGAGCCTTCCAAACCTTCGGGAATACCAACAATGCGGAGGTTCGATCTCCTGGAATGATTTTCCAATTCTACGAACTTATTTTCGAGGTTTTGTTTATTTTTGACCGCTAGCTTTGCCTCTTCGGATAAGATAACCATTTGATCCTCAAGAGTTGAAATTCTGACTTCTGCTTCATTTAGTCTTACGGGAAAATTCAGCATTACCTCCTCCATTTTATCTAGCCTTTGATGAAGGGAGGTCAACTCCGCTTTTTGATTTTGTTTAAGATCCCAGATTTCTTGTAGGATTAAGTTTAGCATATCCTTTATATTCATCTGCAATTCTCTGGTTGGTTCAGTAATGAAGTTAAGATCAGGCAGGAAGTTTGAGGTATCTAATATGGCTACAGGCTGAGTTCCCATCGCCCCCATACTTGAAATTGATTCCACCTCTGATGAAGACTCTCGAGTACAATTTTCAGGGTGTGAAGGAGGTGGGGGAATTGGCAGCTTATTAGGTGGTTGTGGAGCCAGGCAAGACACGTTATTATTGATTCCACCCTGCTGCTGTTGCGATAATCCTTTTGCATTTTCTAAAATCGATTCCTGTTCGATGATGGCATTTAGATTATCTTGTGGCCCCTTTTGACTCATGGGATTCGCGGCCTCCACTACGTTGGATGATGGCCCTGAATTGGCCGCATGCACTCCAAATAAATCCTTGGTGGAGGTTAATACTGGGGCCAAAGCTACAGCCGAAGCCGAGGAAGGGGGAGATTGGCATACTGGCACTTTCTTCAAAAATACCGGGAATTGTTTTGCTTCTCTAGTTTCTTTGGTTGCTTTCTTTTTTTTCTCCCCGTTATCTGCATCGCTTTCTGCTGCGAGGACAGTGCAGTTTGAGCGATATTTATATTTTCATCTTTGCCAACTTTATCTGAACTGTCAACCTGGCCCAAGCACACCTCAATCTCTTCATCCGAGCTCTCAAATGTTGAGTCCTGGTCCATTAGTTTAGACGAATTTTGCTTATTCGCCAGGTGGGCTAGCTCTCTTGTCTCTTTGGCAAGTAACATGCGGTTTTTGACTTTAGAGCGTGTTTGCTGATTTTTCCCCATATCTGCGCTGTATAACTCGCAAAACTCCCCCCGCAGGTATCTTACCCCACACAGAAAGGAGCAGTCCAAAGAATAACTAGGAGCTCAATGTCGAAGTACTTGGTTCCAAACCTTTTCACCAACTTCCTCCTTATAGTCCTCCAGAAAGGGTTAAAGCCTTATCACTCCTTATCACTCCTAGAGACTGCTTATTTCTCTTCATGCAAAAATAGCCTTCCCCGGTCTACCTCAAAAATGCAGTCAGACTCCCTGAAAGCTATCCAGGACTCCAGCTCCCAGAAGACACCACTGTACCACCAGATTTTTTTTTTTCTATTTTTTTTTACTTTATAGGATACTCCTGCAAGTGGGCTTCATGTATCTATAAATCTTACTGTAGCCCTCCAAGGGTGTGACCGATTGTCCAGCAGCAGGCTGAAGGCTGAAATCCTTCTCTCCCCGTTTTTACGGCAGCAGTTGCAGCAGCCTCTTCATCTCAGCACTCCATGCATTCCTTTCGACGAACCTGCACGAGGCAAATCTCCCTGGCTCCTCCGTTTACCTTGTAGCCCCCGTAATCGGTATCGGTAAGAGAAATCTTTAAAGCGAAGAAAAACGGGACTAAATGCGAGGGAAAGAGGCGAGAATGGAACCGCCGCATAGCAGCTTCACTTTACTCCATCCGTGACTTCCCAGTTGTGCGCCTCCATTGACGGGGCGTGGCCAGGGCGAGGTCAGGTCATCTGTGGTTACGCGGCATGGTTTACCGTGGCCATCATCGCACACAGGAATTACAAATGTTATTGACAAGTGTGAATTGGTGATAGAAATTAGCATTTTTTTGGTATTTCTTATTCCAGGTCCTCATAAGGAATTGCCTCACGTACTCTGAATATCCAAGTCCCTCTTAGATCACATAAAAGGTCCATTGGAGGACCAGTGATTGATTTCAGGTTATGTTATGGGCCCAGCGGATGAAAATGAAGAAGATTGTAAATTAGTAGGGTGATAAGAAATTTGCCCAGCTTTCCGCTGCATCATGATCATCTCAGTCAACCTGGAAAATGTGTTTGATATACTGAGCTGGCAATACTTGTTTAAATACTTCAGTGCATGAGATTTGAATGGGATATACCTTGGAAGATTGTATTGTTATACGCCAAACCTACCACTAGACCTAGGACAAGCAAAAATATTTCACGCTCATTGGATGTGCTCTATGTTATGAGGCAAGGATGCCCTTTAATCCTGATGCTATTTGCAATGGCAATTGAGCATTATGCTACTGTGACAAAGAAGGTGTGTGGTGAAAGTGGCAGACAGCTACTAGATGGAATACATGCTGTCTCGCTGTATGCATATGGCATTCGGAACTGCTACAGTGACCTGGAGCCCTAAGCTCCCTAGAGAAGTTTCAGGCCTAAGATCAAACTGGGTATACATTGGTGTCTTCCCAATAGGTCAGAAAAAGGAGGGTAACCCCACTACTGATCTGGGCATCTCCTTGGCCATGCACACCTTGAGATATCTGGGTGTCCAAGCTTATCACTCAGAGGCTGACCTCCTGAATCTTGGGGCAACATTGAAGTCACTAAGGAGCTGTGTAAAATGTTGGAAAACATTCCCCTTATCTGTCATGGGTAGGATAGTACCAGCCAAAATGATGATGCTACTTCGGCTTCTATATTTCCTCATAGCCTTCCTCTGTAGGTACTGAGGTACCTTTTTAGGGAATTCGATTTACTGATGACAACTTTGATTTGAAATACAGATTGACACTGGTTCGCACTCAGCAAACTTAAACTTCTTGTGACTGGAGGCATCTAGGAGCACCAGACTTTCAATTCTGAATATTCAGTTCCACTGGATAGCATGGTGGCTCAAAGGTGTAAATGTGGACAAAACGAGCACTACTACAGACCCCTGACCAATTTGTTCATGGGAGGTGTTTGACAGAGTATAAGAGCTCCTGTATGCTCAAAGCAGTTCTGGGCTGCTAGAAAACATGCAAACATAGGCCCAATCTGCACAGTCATACTTTCCAGTATTGCCACTAATAGGTTCCCTGAGGCACTTTACATCGAGCCAGATGGAGACATTGACAGGAGCATTCATAGAAACCGGTACGATTGCTACTCTTCAGGTGAATTAAAATCACTAACTGAATTAGTGTAAGAGGACAGGCTCCATATAGTTTAGGGCAGTATCATTGTGTGTGATAGGTGGGCTGTCATGGACACTGATCCCCACACACACAAAATGACACAATTACCATTTACACTGGTTGAGAACCGAGAGCAAGTTACTTGTTTTTATTAAACCCTGCAATCCATTACTAAAGTATACACGATCAGCATTAGGCTTAAATATAGGAGGTTAACTGTAGAGGAACTGGTAGGCGAAAACTGGGAGAAAGCTCTAGGATACTAGAATGCCCAGTCTCCAGAAACACCCACTTTGATTATATACAGTTTGATGAATTGCACCGAACATAACTGATCCCCAGAGGAATCAGGAAAATTTTAAAATCAAATATCTCAAGTTGTCCCACAGTCACTTTTTGGATGCGAGGTTTTAGACTTGGTGTGGGATTCACCCGAATATATGTTATTACTGGAGAGGGGTTACTGACCATTTGGCAGAAACACTAGGCATATTAAAACTTCTACAGACCAAAGCATTGCTTGGTGGGCTATTTTGATGCCAAAAGCACATGGTGGGTAATAGATTCCTTGGCTTGGTCCTTCTATTAGTGAAAAGATCTATAGCAATGTCATGGGAATAACCAGGTGCCCCCCTTACCTTTGCTCTATGGTAGAATGCAGTACAAAAGCGGGCAAAAAGTAAGAGTGTTACGCTACATGTTGAGGGAAAAAGAAGTTTGAGAGGTGTCCACTTACATTATTGTAGGATGAGGTGTTGAGGGGGTTTGGGGCAGAATGGGAGCTACCAGTGGATAGGGCACAGTTTACCAGCTGATTTAGTGTAATATTCATAAACTAGGTACGCTTGGCTGCAGTGCTTAATATGGAAACAAAATAAGTGCCTGGCCTAAAGTTTTGCTCAAAAGCCCACAGCTGGTGCCATTGATTATCGGTGCGCCAAATACCAAAGCTGTGTAGCAGTAGCTGCTTGGATGGGGGGGAGGGGGCGAAAGTGGGGAAGCCCGGGGAAGCCCGGGGAGGGGACATAAAACAAAAACAACAACAGAACTTACCTGCTGCTCACCCATGGCGATTCTTCTGCTCTCTGCTGACTGCTGTGCACAGCCTGAGGCTCCGAGACTCCCTTACAGCCAATCCCAGCTATTCTATCTTCTCATCATCATGAGAGAAGTGCTGGGATTGGCCTGAGCGGGCGGACTCCAAGGAGGAAAAGACTGTGCTTTCTCTTCTCCACCCAGCAATGCAGCTTGGGTTGGAGAGATGTCAGTGCGCATGTTGGTTTGGCGATCCTATGATGGCTGGCCAAACCGATATGTGCCCTGACACCAGTGCCAACCACTTCCTCTTCGTGCCTGTCATCAGTTAGCCCCCCCCCAAAAAAAACTCGGCTTTGAAAAGAAAAAGAAAATGATAATAAACCTGGTTTATTTTTATTTGATTTTTCATTTTTAGGTCTCGCTTGACCCAGCGCAAGCGCTGGTCTGGCGAGACTTTTTGAGAGGGCTCCAAAAAGTGCTACCAGGCCAGCCTAGAGCTGCAGTGCATGTGCGCGGGCGCGCGCGCCGCGCTTGACCGTGTTTACTTTCACTTTCGCGGCCGCAGGGCCGCTTTGATGTCTGATCGCGAACACTTTCGCGGCCGCACGGCGTGCACCACGCTTGACCGCGTTTACTTTCACTTTCGCGGCCGCAGTGCCGCTCTGATGTTTGATCGCGATCACTTTCGCGGTCGCTTGTTATCTTATGTAATGTAAGCCATGCCCTTGGTTATATTAGCCACGTCCCTTTGAAGTAACCCCCAGTTTTTTCATCCCACTTATGGCCCTGGCATGCTTGTTTGTTATTTGACAACATGTATTCCCGTTATTGGAGAGTTTTTAGCTCCATTGTCACTGAAGGGAAATCGTCGTGTGTGCAAAACTGTTTATTACCGGTTTCCCTTTTTAAGAAGAATTTTGCACCAAGTATCAGAGCGCTTTACCCGAGCAGGACGTGCTTTACATAATGCCACCTTTATTCATTAAAATATATATGGGGGAGGGCAGTAAGCCATTTGCTCCTAATCACAGGGTGTTGACCGTTATCTCTGAAAGTTAACCCAGCTCCCTTGATCCGATAGTGGAGGTCGACTGCCTAGCCCTTAGGCCACCTCCTGTTCCTTCATCTTTATTCCCCTTCCTTCCTGCATCTTCCTGTCCGACTATCACCTGCCTTCTCTCCCACTCCTGGCATGCTTGTGTCGTTGTTTGACAATATGAATTCACACTATTGGTGCGTTTTCAGCCCCATCGTCACTGAAAGGAAATCGTCGTGTGTGCAACCCCGTTATTACTTGTTTCCCTCTTAACCTGAATTTTTGCAACAGGTATCAGAGCGCTTTAAATTGGGCCCGAATTGCGTTACATAAAGCCACATGTATTTATTTTAATAGTTATATAGGGGGAGATTAAGCGATTTGCCCAGAATCACAGGGTGTTGCCTGTTATCGCTGAAGCTTAACCCAGTACCCTGGATCCCCTAGTTTAGATCATCCCGTCCCGCGCTGAACATTCAAACGAAATTACACATTTAGGAGAAAAGACAGTTCCTGCTTGTTTATAACTTCGGCTCCGAGAGCTGTGTTGAAGACTCTCCAGAGTTTTATTAAGCCCCCCGCCTCTTCTTGTTAATCTGTTAGTGCAAGAGTTTCTTCTCTCCCACTCCTTGTTCTTGTCCCCCCTCCCCTCCGACCCCTCTGCACCCGTGGGCCTCTCCTTCCAAGCATGTGGCTCTGCCTCTCTCGTCTGTCCATTGAAGTGTGCTCTACTGCCTGAGCTTTAACTATTAAGTGTAACTGAAGCCTGCACTATGCTTGCGTTTTTATTCTTAAATGTAAGCGAAGCTTGCAGTACTGCATCGCTTCATCTGAGCACCCCACGCCGACCATAATTACAGGCACGGGGGACAATGTGCCATAACCGACCCACTCCATTGTTATCTGCAAAACTTCATCCTGCGCTGCCTGGTTCCCCCGCCTTACCCTTGGAATTATTTAAGGATGTCAGTCACTCCACTACAGTCCTCCCCTCTACCAACTGAGCTAGCGAAAGCTCATATAAACGAGCATTGGCATAGCCAATAGGTCTCACTTTTGGGACCTTATAAGTATTTAGTTATGCAGCACAATATCCTTGGTGCAACAACAACTGTTGCATGGCTAAAAACGTATAAGGTCCCAAAGGCGAGACCGATTGGCTATGCCAATGCTTGTTGCAGCTGCTGGCAGGGGGCAATGCTCCTCTGCCATAATGGAGGAGCTGCCGCTGCTGTGCAGTCTTGATTCCACCACCAGACACTCCCTACTCCTTCAGGTGGGCTGTCCTGTTTTAGTGTTTATTTTTGTGGATTTTAGCAGTATTTTTTCAGTGTTTCCCAAACCTTTTGAAATTATTAGTTATCAGTATATATTCACCTGCCTCACCCCAATATAGACAAAAACTGTGTTTTACCAGTGCTCAAAAAACATGGTTTTTTTAGGCCAGGGCAAATATTTTATTATGTAGGGATAATTGGAGTAATTTCAGCAATTTTGTGTTACTCTTGTAATGTGAAATTACCAAAGAATGAGTGATTACACATGATTGCAATTGGGCAATTTGGGCAAAAAATGCCCACAGCAAGAGTACAAGAAACAGAGTGCAAGTGGCAGCTGCCTGCTACTGTACATGTTCTGTTGCATTTAGGGCTAATTTCTTAGTGCAAAATGCAGTCCTCTGGTCCAATTTAGATGCAAGGGTGCAAGTAAATAGCACTAAATGCAGGGTTACACTCCTCTTAATTACAGTACAGCAAATTCCCCAGTTATACCCACTCCTAGCTGTTATTTGCAGATTTTATTATAAAGCACATTCTTAATTTAAAGGAGACGTAATACAGTGTAGTTAGTGTCTTCCCATTGGCAATATGTTCAATTGACTTATGTTAAACTGTTTCAAGCATAGAACATCTGTGTATTGCACTCTCATATTGTATTACCCTCTCTCACATCTCATTTATCTTGCCCACTGACTTCATCAGGTCTCTTTCTGGTTTACAGAACCATTAATGGAAAAACATTGAGAGTTCTATATTCAAATGTTTTAATAATCAAATTCCTGGACACAGTTTTGAGACACTCATCTACCCGGTGCTGAATATTATGACATGCTAGGGGTCATCAACCCTGCCAACAGCATAGCACTTTGTGAACCTTTAACATTTTTAATTATACCGGATTCATTCATAACCCTGCATATTTGAGGCAACTGAAAACTAATGCTCTAAGCATACTCACCACTGCTTTTATGCACTCTTTGCTTGACTACATTAAGGTGGTCCTGTTGTTGTGTGGTCATTCATAGCTGGCAACTGTTCTCACAGCAATTTACTCACTTTGTCAGCCCTGACCTTTTAAAAGGCATAATAGTCTATCCTGGTACTTGAAAATAAGTAATTATGGGATCAAATATCCCAGCAGTAAGGAACAGTTGGAGAAAAAGCAAGATTAGTCGAAAGTATGACACATAACAATGGGACAGCTTGCAGCTCTGAATTTTGTATGCAGAAAGTCTTGTGTCATGTTTTCAACACTATTCCAAGAGCATTATGACAGCACTCTTTCACAGGTACCTGTCATCATACCTTGCATTGAATGTTTAAAGTCTGGGGTGTTTGGAAGGTGGCCTTCTATAAATACTGACTTATTAGAAGAAAAGGGCTGATGTGTCAAATGGTGTTACCCATTCTGTTTGTGGGTAACCGTGATAGTACACAATGGGCAAGATTCTTGTGAGCCAGCCATTTCATTATTCAGTGACATAAGTAAACATTACCAAAAGAGCAAATGTGATTTTAATATTCCCAGAATCTCTACAGAGTACAACATAATTAGCTTAGGTCTAAAACATGCTTCTAAATCCCACACCTTTAATCCAAGCACGCAAAATTGGAAACAAAAGGAAGAAGAAACAATATTTTATTTACATGTCTAAAGAACAAATCTCAATCAGAAAATCCTTAGACCAGTCTATAAGAAAGTTACATCTTCAGTAAGAAAAAAATGACTCATTCTCTCTCACTTTCCTTTCTTCAAATTATATTTTAGTTAGTTGTTGTGCAGGTGTTTATCAGTGTTTATCTGTTTGCGCTCATAAGGGCTGCTTGCTCTCCGGAGTGGTTTTATCAGTTGCTATAGATTTAAATATAAAATTGGATAGTTCACCTATATGTCACGCTTGCAGATTATTTTTCATCCCTGCTTTCTCTCTTTGTCATGTTTTTCGTCTTTCTCTTCCTCCTTCTTTCCCCTTGTATGCTTTTCTCTCTCTTGCTCAAAGTCTGAGGAGGAAAAATAAGTGCTGGTCCCCAAAAATGAGTGCCGGTGGGCCTCACCTACAACCACCGGCTCAAATTAAGCACTAGGTGCTCATACACTCACTGGATGGTTTAAGCAGCTGTAATACATGAAAGACATTGGAATGAGAGGCCAGTGCTCCTATTTTTTACTGACCAAGTTCATATGCAATAGGAACAGAGCCGCCACATAACCACATAAAATGAGACCGACTGCTGATCTATTGGTTGTTTACTGCCAGCACTGCACAAGTTTTCTTATTGTTGTCATGTTTTGCTATTTCATGCTAGATTCAATTGCCGAGAATAAATGCAAAGAGATGGACCCGCTGCCCATCAATGTTATTCTTCTCTCCTACATTAGCAGACTGAGGCAATGTGTCAATAAAAAACTTCATGGTTTACACATATGACAAAATGGTCTAAAAATATTTAGCTTGTTCGTTTACATGGAGTTCAGTTCCATTTCTTTTGTGGATCAGGGCATACTTAAGGAAGGATTTAAAATAAAACGTGATGAGTTCAGCACTCAAATTACAAAAACAATTCATTTGTGTTGTGCGGGTTTGTCACATCACATAGACATGCTTTTCACCGCATCGTTTTCGTTTGAAATATCCCAGAAAGGCTGCTGGGGGCAGATGAAATACCTTCCCGTCTGTGCAAAGAGCTTCGGCCCTTACTGATGCTGTCAGTGGAAGTGAAGAATGCAGGCGCCTGACCCAGAAGGGACAAGTGACAGGAAACATATACATCACATTCACTGCAGATGCTTCAATCACCCCTTTTCCAAGAGAGAAGAGTTCTTCCTGTCAAGCTGAGAAGTAAAGTTTCTTGTACTTAGTGGCAGAATGTGTTTTATAGATACATTAATTCATATGACAGTCTCCAGAAGTGTTAACCATAATGTTACCCATTCTAGTATGCATTGATAAAGGGACGAACCTACCTGTGTGAACGAATGTTCTTACATGTGTCTGTTTGATGAGTGTTAGAGCATGTATACGTGCGGTCATGCGTGTCTGTCTTTGTGTGTGCGGAGGTTGGGGTTGTTAGTGTGTGGCAGATGAGTGAATGAGGGTATGAAACTGGAGGGATTGATGATATATATGAAAAAATGAGTTTTTAAGTGTGGAGTGAAAGATGGATGATTGGATGAATATGAGGATGGGGAGATGTTTGAGAGAGTGAGACAAGGTAGACGAATACATATGTTGGTGCGCAAGGGCGACAATGTCAATGGATATATATGGATGAGTGTAAGGATGCAGGATGGATGGATGGATAGATGTATAGATGGCAGTATGAGAAGAAAATATTGGATACATGTATTTGAGGAGAAGGTGTATGGCAAGGCCTGCCTTTGGCATGGGTGAGATGGGCCCATGCTCAGGTGCAAAACTTAAGAGGGGCACATCGTGCTTCCTGCATTAAGATCATGCATTCAGCAGTATGCTCAGACGTGGGTCCCTTGCTCACTTTGCCACTGGATTCAAGATAGCCTGGCTGATGAGGGTTATGAACCCGAAACCGGCCCCAGGATGCTTGTTTCCGGTCCAGGGTAGACATGGCTTGGGAGTTCGGGCTGGACTGTTCCCATGAGGCACAGGGTCAGACTGATTTGCATATGGCCATGTCTGAACTGGGGTGGTGGAGTGAGCTAAAGAATGATGATGGATTAAACCCAGATCAGTTGACTGGGGTGAGTGTTTGATTTGCTCAAACGCTCCATCCATCATCCCCTTTGGTATCGCAGTATCGACCTGGCCGCAGGAATTTCAACCTGATCGGCTTTTAATCATTTGATTATTTTTCTACATGCTCAAGGCAACAGCGTTTAACACTTCCCCACCCCCTTCTTCTCCTCCCTCTCCAATCTCTCTTTCAACCTCTGCCCCTCATCCTCACCCACCCCTGCCCTTCACCAACAACTTCAGACCTGACAACATCCTGACTAAATAATGTGGGTGAAGTTAGGGATTTAATATGGTAATCCCATTAAAGAGGAAGCATGAAAACGTCAGAGACACCTGCCAAATTGAGGTAAGTTGACAGGTTTCCTACTTGGCTCCAGAGGAAGCAGCTGAGCTGTGGATGATTGAGTTGAGTGGGGGAGGAACAGGCTGTTTGTGTTCAGAGTCGCTTCTCTGATTTAATGAGCCAAGGACTGGCTTGTGAACACTCACTGGCAAAGTCAATAAGCCTTGCCTATATGCGATCTATTGGCCTTGTCAATGTTTTTGACCATGCTTCATAGCAGTGCGGCCACGGTGCAACATGGCTGAAAGAAAAGAAAAAGACAGCCAGCACCGACCACATCATTGCGTTTTTATTTTTATTACTTTCAGTCACGTTGCACAGCAGCGCAGTCGCTGTGGAACATGGCTAAAAGTAAAGAAAAAAAAGTGCTATGGTGCAGCCAGGTTTCCCAACTTCATATTGCCTTTATTTTCTTTACTTTCAGCCATGTTCCACATCAGTGCAGCCGCCGTGCAACATATAAAGAAAATCAGTAGTGGACCGTGGAGGGAGTTCCGCGGGGCGGCTGGCGGGGGAGGGGCATGGTGGGGGGTAGTAAACTCTGGCTCACGGCCGACCGGAGTAATGTAAAGAAAGAAATAAATAAAACAAATTTCATTGTGCGCGCTGAAACGCCAAATTGCGTTTCTGCGTGTGCAATGAAATTCATTCATGAGAGAAGGAGATGCTGACTAATGAGAAGCAAGGAAATGCGAGTGACATCAAAGCCAAACAATGTTAAGTAATGGTTAGTATTGAGTGGATGTAAGCACTTTTTAAAGTTTTTATTTTTATTAACGGGAAATCGTTGTCTCAGGCGAGACCTAAAAATAGATCCTCTGTTCCATCATTTTATGCACATTTACCAGTGAGGGCTCCAAATTTCTTTCTTAGGGTGCTATGCGAGCGAAGGACGGCCCTGATGGCTGGCTTAATGAATGAATGCATGATGCATGCATAAACAAATAAATTAATGAAAGCGCACAGGTGGGTAGATGCGAAAATGAGGATGGATGGAAGAGTATTTTTTGCATGGAAATAACACCTCGGCTCGGCAATGCTGTGAGCACAAGGTAAGCGTTTTTTTTTTTAAGTTACCTTACCCCGTCATATGTCGAGTTCCCCGATCCCCGCCCACCGGCCACCGCTTTTACTTGTGGCGGCCACCACTGATCCTCTCGCTGTTGCTAATCCCTTTCACTTGTGTTCACTAGGGGTGGGCGGAATTTGCGAAAGTGACTTTTGCAAATTATCGCGAAAATGTTAAAAATCTCCGCAAACACGCGGAAATATCGCGAAGATGCGGAAGTTTTTTTCCCGCCCGTTCGCGGTATTTTCTGCATGGTCGCGGCTCGCCAACTTACCCATGCGGTTGCTCGCGGGCGCGGCCATCTTGTTTTCACTCTTCTCGCGGTTCATGATCGCGAGAAGAAAGACGTGATCGCGTGACCAGTAACTTTACTGCGGGCGCGAACTGTCGCGAGACAGCGCAAATGGCTACCAACAATCCAACATCTCGTGGAGAACGCGACCGGATCGGGAAAACTTGTCGGCAAACGTGGGGATTCAGCTAAGGCGATCGCGCGCAGGCAAGAATGTATTATTTTACAGCGCGAGCAAGAAACAAATTATCGCTAAGCTGCGGAATGCGGAAATTTTGACATTTTCGCGCTCTCCGCGGAACGCGTAAATGTCAAATTATCGCAATTTCCGAGAGCGGAACGGAAATTTAGCCCAGGCCTAGTGTTCACTATCTGATTCTCCCCGTCCATTGTTTCCCAACCCCCACACACCTCCCTCTCCTTGCTTCCCAGCTTCGAAATTACCATGTTTACATAAAAGGCAACTCGCAGGTGTCAGAAACAAATTTGCATAAACTGAATGTTTTTTTTTCTTTTCACACTTGATGCAGGAAAAAAACTGCAAAATATATATGAAAACCGTCAGAGATGTGGCTACACTTTGCACTTCATACTTATAATTTTGACAAACAATTTTCTAGAGAGGAGTAGTGTGTTTCATTGTGAGTAGACGATGTGGCGTAATGAGCAGAGCTGCTGACTTTGGAACTGAGGGACCTGGTTCAAGTCTCAGTGTCATCTCAAAATCCTATGATTCTAGGCAAATAACTTGATTTCCCCATGCCTATAAACAAAAAAATAAATATGTCCTTGTGTAATTACATTTTTGCCCATGTAAAGCACTCCAATGCTTTTGCTTCAGTTTGCGCTATGTAAAACTCCAAAAAGGAAAATAATAATCCTTGTCTGTTTTATTAATTTGATATCTGTGCCAGTTCAAGCAGTAACTGCAAGGCAATCCTGTGCAAGACATGCATGTGGCTTTTATGAACTTAAAAATAAATATGTTTTTGGGGGGTCGGGTGGCAATGGACTTTCGTGCATATGTTTTGTGTTTTCCATGGTTCTGGGGTTCCATAAGACAGAGTCTCTTGAATGTATCAGGCCTGTGAGGGTACTTATTTTGCTGCAAAAACCCAATAAAAATTGTTGTTAAAAAACATGTTTTGCACTTAACTCGATTTTTATTGAAGAAAACTGGGATTTCTTTTCCATGGTACGACCATTCATTCGATTAGGGTTTTTTCTAGAAGAATCCCATACAAGGGAAATCTGTAAGGGGAAGTGATGAAAATATTACTGATTTGTCAGGCCTCAGATTGAGAAGTTTGACAAGAAAGGCAGTTAAAATTTGCTGAACACAAAGTCATTCAATTATGCTAGTTACTGGCCCTCATCTGACGATGGACCTTTTCAGAGTGAGCTTAAAGATGTAGAGGGAATACTTACAATTTTTTTGCCAAAATATTTATTGCCTCCTTCTCTCGTCTCTTCTGAAAATTCACTATCCTAGCATGATTGATAGGGCCTAGAATCTTGACTGGCAGACACTGACTGCAGTCTGAGCAATATAACTCAGTGCCCCTACTCTCAATACTCCAATAAATGTGCTGATTGCTTTTATTTGTTGCTCAAATAGCACCAGAATACAGCAGTTGGCTGTTTCCCAGTGCTTGTCAACCAGAGGCGGCTTTGGGGATGGGAAGCAATGAGGAAAAAAACACATCCCAGAACCGTGATGCCCGTAGTGGACTGTTATGGGGGGGGGGGGGTGGGGGGGGGGGGGGGTTCTTTTTCCTTTTCCTTCCTTTTCTATCAATTTTTTTGGGGCATGTTGCACAGCAGCCCAGGCTGGTGTGCAACATGCCTTAAATAAACAAAAACTCGGTCAACGCCAGACACGCCATACCTCTTTGTCTTTATTTACTTTAAGCCATGTTGCGCAGAAGTCCGCGCTTCTCTGCAACTTCTCCCAAAACAATTGACACAGCCAGTAGGTCTCACATAGGCAAAACCTATTGGTTTTGCCAATGCTTGTTTCTCCTTAAGTAAACCCTTAAGGGATCCCTTTCTTGATCTGTCTCGAGAAGAGAGAGTCGTTGCTCTTAAAAACCTGGGGCCATTAAGTGATTGTTAAACCCATCCTCTCTTGTCGGAACTTTACATAATGTCTTGTGTGAACACACCAGTAGTCATCTTACAATTCCCTCGCATGTTCTCCATCCTCGTTCATTGATGCCCTTGTTAAACTTTCATATACTGTAGTTAGCTACGGGTCCAATTACAAGTCGATTGGTACCTAAATTCCCATGTAAAATTCCTCTACACCCAGTCACAAATGGTCTTTTCGTACCAAGTTTTTCTGTGTGTGCGAACACCGGACCCAATTGTGCTTGCTGGAAAAAATAGCCAATAAAATCAGTTTATTGGCGGGGGATGCAATAGCAGCCAAGCCTCGTTCCCCATTCCCTGAGAAGGGGTGGACACAGTGCTCCCTCAGCCATGCGTCTACTTCTCTTTCCGTCACCTTACCCTCTCGATTCTCCTCCCCACACCTTAAATTCAGCACCCCTCTGGCATAGAGACTGATACGTGAAATTTTGCAAAGTAAGTATGTGCCTGCGCAGTTATTCCTCGTTCCAAGGGCTTTGACTCAAAACTGATCAAATTAAATATGTAGGGCCTCATTTATGAAAAGTGACGCATCACTGCGTGAAAACAGTGATGCGTCACTTTTCACTGCGCCCTCCCTGCGACTCCGATGATGCGTCATATTTACAGTATGACGCATCATGTCGCAAGGAGTCACAGATACGTCAGTATTTCTGACGTATCTGTAGGCGCAAAAGTGACGCATCGCTGGAGTGTGTCACAAAAGTGACGCAACTCCAGCAATGTGTCCTTTCACATGGGGCAAGCCCCATGTGAAAGGGCCTGCGTCAGTCTTACGCCTGCTGTGAGGCAGGCGCAAGAAATTGACGCATTTGCACACTAGAAGTGGCGCAGTGAAATCTCGTAGATTTCACTGCGTCACTTCTATGACCCTTTGTTGCGTCAAAACGCCCCCCTTGCATACATTATACCTGGCGCAGGTATAATGTGGCGCAGGGGTTTACAAAGTGACGCATCTACCTAGATGCGTCACTTTGTAGATATGGCGCAACATGGCGCATGTTTTATGCCACTGGTGCGTCACAAAAAGTGACGCACCGGCGGCGCAAAAGTGACGCAGGGGTAGTTTCCAGCTGGTAGCAGCAATTTGGGCCACCAGAAATCTTCGCATGGAATTCCACACTACTTGTAATCAGGGCCTAAGTGGCCAAAAATAGCAAAGCTGATCTGTTTAACATTTGAGTCCATTGATTTAAACTGTTGAATCCTTTGCTTTAAATGTATTTATTGCCCCTGATACTTCTGCAGAGTCACAGTGACCCCAATGCTAAGATTTGTGTTTTACTGGCTACTTAGTTTCATCCTTGGCATCAAGAATGGGTCACGTCTGCAACTGGAGGCTATGCACTGTCCAGGGCAGTGAGCATAAAGGAAGCATCATCTCACCTGCAATCTGTCTTCTAAATATGTATCCATCAAATGTAACACACACCCGTGCTTTTAGACCTCATCCACTGTATTTTTGGTGATAAACTCGGATTTATTCTACAACCAAGACCAAGTTTAATAAAACTTAGAGCAAAATATCTAAGCTGTCGTTCAACTCGTCTCTGGGAGGTTTACACACCGGTCTGGAGCGGTCCCACGACTCCTGGAACAGACATAGCTGCATGCTGTGTACATTCACCCGGTAGTCTTTTTTTATAATCCAAAAAGATGTATAAACGTTTTTGTGTGGGTGAAGTGTGACCCATTCTGCGTCATTCTATGAGAATGAAGCACCAGAACCAAGCTCTCAGCTGCTTGCAAGATTTCACATCGAACACGCATGCAGAAGCCTGTGCTGTCCCTTCTCCTATGGCTAAGCATGTTTGGCTATGCATGCAGCTCTTAAGACATGTACATATTTCTGTCGAAATCAATTTACACATCCGTTAAACAGGCTAAGAGTTTTCAGAGCCATGATGTCATCAAAAGCACTCAGACGAGTAAATGTCCTCAGTGTAACAAAGCCAGCATTTCCACCTTATAGATTTATTAGCAACCCGTGTATCCTTTTGTTTGAGTTGGGAGCATATGCGATAAAAGTGCAGTTTCACAAATGTTAAAGTCTATTTTAATGCATTTCTAGCATTCTGTAAATACAATGATGTGTTTGCAGTTTCATACAGTGGTAACTTGACCCGAAGGAATTAGAGTGCTTTAAAACAAAGCCAGATTACAGAAGGCATTGTTTTGTATTTTTAGACAGGGGGGGATTAAGTGATTTAGCCAGAACCACAGAATGTTGAGCCGAGGCCAAGAATCGAGCCTGGTTACCCAGTCAATTGACTCTTGCTTGCCTTTCCACTGCCTCTTTGCCTATTTAGAAAAGATTTACAAACCTTTTGCGCTGGGGTTGCATCACAAAAGTGACACAAACCTGCACAAAATGTTTTTTTTGTTGGATTGAGTTTCCTTGAAAGTTGCCTGAAAGCAATAAAAAGCAGTGCAAAGCTATGTTGTGCATTACTCTGCCTCAAAAGAGTGTTCCATGGGTGGCACATTGGCGTTGACATAGTTTTTGGTGCAAAAAGAGGTTAAAGGTGCAAGGGGACAAATGCAGACGACCGGACCTCTTCAGAGGAGGAAAGGAAGGGACCCTTCAATGGCACTGGTGGTGTGGTAAATAATTTAATTACCGGGACTTAATTTGATACAGAAACATAATAAAATAGCTCAGTAAATAAGAGGCAGAATCCGTGGTATTAGAGGTTCGGAATGGGCTTTATTCCAGTGGTCGATTATAATCGGTTGCTCCAAGTTCCATCACCACGAAGGTTCAGGAAGTGAAGTACATACGTTATTGACAATCAATTACTTTTATACAATAGGCATTACAGTGAAACAAATACAAGAGGCGTAACAATTGATAGTGGTGATAATATATTCGTGCGTAGCAAAAATAGGCGTAACTGGGAGTGATGAAAGAACGTCATCAGATGTGATGTCATAAGAGGGTGGTTACATGAAAAAATTTCGCAATGTCAGCAGAAATACTTGGCAGAAATGCGCGCGCAGCAGTATGACGTGTGATTGACGTGCGACTAGGGGGTGAAGGGGACTTGACATTTAGCTCTACATGTGGCGACAGAAGTCTGGAGGGTCAAGTCAACCTAATCCCAAATCATATCTAACATCCTATGTTTAAAGAACTAAGTTATCCAAAAGAGAGGTCTCTTCGAGTAGAATCTTATTCTATACTGACTATACTGACTGTTAGTGCGTGTACAAGCGTCTAAGTGTCTACACTAGATGCGAGGGCAGGAAATCTTCCGTAGTAATAGGGCTATGAATTACTTGCATAAAGACAGAGAAGCCGAGCCTTTGCTCGGTAGCTGGAAGAATGTTTACTTAAACTGCTAGACAGGAATGCATCGGGCAGGGAACGGAGCAGATAACTTCGAAGGTGAAATACAGTTTTTGGCAGACAGCAGGCTGATGTCAGGCTTCGTGAGCCGCGCAGAGAATGAGACAAAGTTCATGGTCGCAGATGCAGGCTCAGACTGGAGCTTTCAGAGGCAGAAGGCAAGAAGAGTTTGATGACAGAATCAGGGCCTACTTGCCTGGACTGTAAAAATGGCATAAGTGAACCATATAAAGCCGGTGGCCTTTCATACTTAGGAATGGAATATCCGGCCTCTTCATGGCGGATCTGAAAGAGGACATGTTGACGGTGGACGCACATGGGTTTGCGTCTTCATAACTGGAACTGGAGGGAGCATACATGTACTTGTGATTCATACATGAAACCGTTGGGGTCCAAGATAGGGGACATAACTGATCAGAAAAATCCATATTTCCACAGTGGGCATAGAGTTCACGGGCACCCTACCCGTTTCTTCATCAAGAATCATCTAAGCACTCTCCAACAATTCCCTCCGACGACGGCTCAGTATAGCCCGGGGTACCGACGGACAGGTTGGGTGCGATTTGACCCATTAGGGGAAGTTTGAATTTGGAGACCTGGCAATCGTTGAAGAGCCTGATTTGCGACGGGGAAACGGCTGGTGTCCTGCCCTCCCTCGCTCACCTCGGAGTTCCGTTGGTCCTTTGCTGTGTCCAACCCTGACGTTGCTGTTACCGCTGTGTCATCTTGCGGCCCCGGCGAGAGGAGACTACAGCTCCCAGGCGCCCTAGCGCCCCACCGACGTCACACAAGCGCCCGGAGGCGCTCAAAAGAACGCCGCTCCCTCGGTGGAGCGGGAAGTTTGAATTTGGAGACCTGGCAATCGTTGAAGAGCCTGATTTGCGACGGGGAAACGGCTGGTGTCCTGCCCTCCCTCGCTCACCTCGGAGTTCCGTTGGTCCTTTGCTGTGTCCAACCCTGACGTTGCTGTTACCGCTGTGTCATCTTGCGGCCCCGGCGAGAGGAGACTACAGCTCCCAGGCGCCCTAGCGTCCCACAGACGTCACACAAGCGCCCGGAGGCGCTAAAAAGAACGCCGCTCTCTCCGCGTCGCGGTACACGAGCGGGACGAAGCCCGGACAAAGGGCGGACAGTCTGAAACAGTCGGGGACAGGAGCGGGTAGGAGGGGGCCATCATCTTTGGTTATTTACCGGTTATTTAGCGCATGCTGATAATTAGTGTGTCATTCTGTGTATAGCTTTATTGGTTGTGCAAAAAGTTGCTACTTACAATGCCCAAAGCTAAACCAACGGCTGCGTTGTCCACTATGGATAATTATCTAGTAAAGATGGTGGATAAAATTAATCAGGAAAGGAGAAAGTCCTTAGGACGATCGGGGCCACAAAGTATAGGCCCGTCTTCCCCTACTGAGCTAGCATCTCAGTCAACCTCCACCCTAAATGTAAGTGTCCATACGAATTTATCGAACAGCCCTGTTTTGGGTGACCTCAATGATACTACAGGTGAGACCACTGATACTATTATGCCCACCAATGAATTAGCATCAGGCGTGGATTTGTCTCTAGATCCAAAAACTCCAAATGCGCAGGCCCCCAGGACACAAAGATCATTACGTTCTTGCAGGACTAATAGTAAAATCAACCAGCCCAAACGAGGGGGGAATCGTCCTGTTAAAAGAACTGACCCCTCATCGTCTAATATTCAGCATGACCTAATTAAGTCACAGGATGGCCCCACGATTAGTTTGGATAAGGGGCAACTTGACTTTTTGCTTAATGCTCTAGAGGCCAAGCTTGACCTCCTTGTTAAACCCCTACTGACCAAACTTGCTACAATTACTGACGAAGTAGCCAGACTGGGTGGTTTAGTGGATACCCTCTTAAGTACAGTAAGCACCATAAAGGCAGTGTCTGTAGTTGATAAAGAGTTGGCATCCGCTGTGGCGTCCTCCAATCACCACATATCTGACACAATGACGACTGATAGCAATAATGTTAGCTCTGAGAACGATTGTGTAGCTATCCCTGCCGTACCTGTTGTACCTAATTCCCTTTTGCAGTTGCCGGCTCAAGCTAAATCCACTGTCAACTCAGTATTGAGGAAAAATATGGGCCCCAACTTAAGTCATAATAGTTTTAGCAGACCTCAGCCGGATTTACCACCGTCCTGTGCACCATTTGTAGCAGTATTAACAAATGTCCCCCCATTTAACACATCTGGAAGCAACCACGGCTCTGTTGAATCACATTCATCTTTAAAGAACAAAACCGTGGATTGGCTCCATAGGCAGTGCGGTTTTCCAGTTGCACTTTCGGGGGATATTCTAAGCACTAGAAGAACGAATTGGGTGGGGAAATCACCCAAGACTTGTGGAGGGGATTGTATAGTTATCAACTTTCGAAACCCCCAACTTACATCTACAGTGCTGATTAAAGCTGCTTCTCTTCCCACACGGGATGAAGGAATATCCTTACGCCCTTTGGGGTTCTTTTATAGAGATCTCGAAATTCAATCAGACGCTGAGTGTTATCAAGGGAGGTTTAGTGGCTTGAATATGTGCGACGGCCCTACCATCCCTACGTTTAACAGATTTCAGCCTCTGTGTGGCCTTGACTGTAATGACTGACTGGGGCTACCTTCGGTGGTCTCTGGGTCTGCGATTGTCTCTATGGGAAGAGGAAATTGTAGTCCGATCAAGGGGGCCTATGAATCAGTTGAGACCATTTGTCTAAAAGACCCCAATGTTAATTTAATTGATGTTTTAGTGGACAGCAGAATTGTAAGACCGATCAATGGTGTTAGGGACAGGATTGATCAAATTACACCTACCACATTAGACAATAGAGGCCGGTGCACTATTGCATGTTGGAATGTTGCTGGTCTCTCACAAAAGGATACCTGTCTAGGATGGTTTGATTTTATTAATAATTTTAGTATCATTTGTTTTCAGGAAACCTGGAGTCTGGTACCCATTAATTATTCAGGTTTTGTTTCTTACCACTTGCCGGCTGTGGCCTCCACTTCGG
The DNA here is from genome assembly GCF_964204655.1 of Triturus cristatus. Classification (NCBI taxonomy): domain Eukaryota; kingdom Metazoa; phylum Chordata; class Amphibia; order Caudata; family Salamandridae; genus Triturus; species Triturus cristatus. The sequence goes on from NC_140588.1 coordinate 389,398,592, forward strand.
GCAGAGCAAAGGGTGGGCTTTTGACTCTGATCTCAGTGGAGGTGCCACTTATCGTAAAGAAACATGTAACCATCGGGGCCCACTCTCAGGTTTTATGGCTTTCTCAGGAGCCGGGTAGAAATATCCTTTTAATCAACTTTTATAACAATGTGTTTGATAACACTAGACATGAGGTGGTTTTTGCTTTAGAGTCCGCTCTGGCGGATATAGTAACGGGTAATAACGTTATGTTTGATTTTATTTGGTTAGGGGATTTTAACACAGTTGTTTGTCCACCTCCTGTTCATAGGGCCTGTGGTTTTATTAACTGTTGGGGGGAAGGTGTCTGTCACTTTCCCCACAATACTTATGGAGAATCACTTAATAAAATCCTGGTGACCTATGATATGGAACCGTTGGAGAATCTGACGGGTGACTCTGGTGAAATCATCCCCACATTTACGGGCCGGAATGCAAATACTGTGATTGATTTCATTTGCATTTCATCCAGCCTTAACCAGTGGTGTACAGCCCCTCTGATAGTGGAAAACCTTATCAGCGATCATAATTGTTTAACTATGGAAGCCGTACTATGGAAGGCGAAAAGGGGCCCTAAACCTAACATCATTGCCAATATTGAACCCCATCGTCCCAATGGCACTAGAATTAGGTGGAAAGGGGACAAAGCAGATATCTTGTCCAACTCCATCATTAACAGCTGTTTAAATGATATTACTGTTATTCTAGAGAATAAAGAAGCAATGGAGGTAACTATCCCTAAGTTTATTAATATTAACACTACTATTGATGCCAAATTTACAGTGTACCTAAAGGGAAAATCATGTAGGTCAAGAGGATGGTTCGACCATGCTAGTACCAATGCACTTAAGGGTCTCAAGGAGGCGCTTGCTGCTAAACCTAGAGACATAAATTTGGTAAGGGAATTCAGAGCCAGCTATCGGTCTGCAATTAATAACAGGAAGGCCGAATTAACGCTAGAGGCTTGGGACAAGTTAGAACAAGCGGCTGAAACCTCAGATTCCTCCCTTTTCTGGGCTACTGTTAACAGTCCATTTCTTAAAAATGCGGAGATGCCTGAGTTGACTGCTAACGTCAGCGTAGAAAGCTGGGTCTCCCATTTTTCAATGATTTTCGAGTCGAATATAACCCTGGATGTAGACCGAGACGACTGGTCTGCCATTCCCTTAGATATTTCCATTACTGAGGTTCGGGATAGTATCTCTGCCAGTAAGGGAGGTAAGGCCCAGGGGCCGGACGGGGTGCCCATTGATGTCTACAAAAAAGAACCAGAGATCTGGGGCCCGTTATTAACAATTGTGTTTAACGCAGCAGTCTGCCTCGGTGTCCCACCCTCATGGGAGGAATCTATCATAGTACCAATATACAAGAAGGGGGAGAGAAGTGATGCCAAGAACTACCGCCCAATCTCCCTTCTTGATTCCTCCGTGAAAATCATGAGTAGAGTGCTCTTGGTTAGACTCGAAGAATGGGCTGATTCTAATAATATCCTGGCCAACTCTCAATATGGTTTTAGGAAGGGACGGGGAACAGTAGAACAGTGCCTCAACCTCGAACTTCTAATAGGGAAATATACGAAGGCCAAGAAAGGATCTCTTTATCTCTGCTTTGCAGATTTGAGCAGTGCCTTCGATATGGTGAACCATAAGATCTTATGGGAGAAACTCCTGGAAATGGGTGCACCAGAGGGCATTGTACATTTCTTGGCCCGGCTCTATGCCAATCTTAGATCGAGCGTACGTTATGGCTCGGCTGGGGAGTGTACCCCTAAGTTCCCTATTAGACGTGGTATCAGGCAGGGATGTGTACTCGCCCCCCTGCTTTTTACACTTTTTATTAATGAGGTCGATTCGGTCTTAAAGACTGTTGCGGCTGATACCCCTAAAACCCCCGATTTCCATATTCCTGTTTTACTTTATGCAGACAATGCCGTTATTTTATCTAGGACTCCCATCGGTCTGCAACGTCTAATGGACAGATTTTCTCTGTTCATTAAGGACAGGAAGTTGAAGATCAATAAATCAAAAACCTTTGTCATGGAGTGTGGCAATAGTTGTAAGAAGCCACATTCTTTTTTTATTGAAGGACAAAAGGTTTTAACAGTGGACACTTTCAACTACCTAGGTATCACCTTTTCTAAATCAGGTAGTTGGTCCAATGAGATTAATTATGTAAGGGGTAGAATGGCGAAAAGTGCCCATGGGGTGTTTCAGTTTGCTTCTAAATTAGGGGATAAGCGGCTCATGGATATGCTGAAAATCTACCAAATGAGGTGCCTTTCTATTACTCTTTATGGTGCCGTTATTTGGGGGCATGCACCGAGTAGTAGTCTTCAAGTGGAGGAAAATACCTTTCTTAAAAGACTTTTAAGTCTACCCACTTCGGCTTCTACCGACCTGGTGCATAGGGAGTTTGGGATCCAACATCTCTCAGACCATGTAGCCCTTAGACCGCTTATGCTTTGGCGTGCAATATGGATAAAGGAAGAGACATCTTTAAACAGAGCCATTATTGAAGATTGTCTCTCCACCGATAAGCATCTATCGATTCCATGGGTAAAATTTGTTTCTGATAGTTTTTCCGAAATTTATGATCTTAATGTACTAGAGGATCATCATGCAGCCTCTTGTTTTACCAAAAATGAGTTGAAATCTACTTTTATGAACCACAGGAATGAGAAGCGAGGGAGGACCAGTGGTAATTTAACAACCTGTCGTTTTTATGGAAGTTTTAGTGAAACGATAGGGTTTCAACCGTATTTGAGTTTTGTTTCTAGACCCTCCCATCGGTTTGTTCTGACAAGACTCCGTTTTGGTATTGTTCATCATCTGGTCGCATTTCCAAGCATTAGGAAACACCCAACAGGTTCTTGCCCATGTGACAATATTACCGCACAAAGTACTGTACACTTCTTACTGTTCTGCTTATTTTACGGAAATATCCGATCAGCTTTTTTAAAACCTGTTTTTAGGAAATATGGAGTTAGGACTGTAAAAGACACTATGAAACTGTTATTTAACCCGTCACCTGATGTATGTTTTTTCACTGCCACCTTCCTTCTACGGGCTATTAAAGCGAGGCCTAATCTGTCATTTTAAATTGTTTTAAAATATTTATATGTTTGATTGTTAAATTGATGAAGTTTTTTATGTATGCATGTGCTTTTATGGACTTTGTTTTTTAAGCTCCGAATAAAGCCTTATGAACTGAACTGAACTGGTGCAAAACCGTGTCTACTAACAATAGGAGAAAGGGTTTCCCATCAAAACCAAATGCCACTTTGAAGCAGGCGTTAAAAAGGAATTTCTTTTATTTCTCCTAACTTTTCCCACTTTGCATGTGTGCTGTACAGTATAGCACACAGTTAGAGTAAGAAAAATTTGAAAGTTAGTCTAGGCATGGTATTATATACTATATGGGTACCTCCCAGTATAATATCTATGCTAGACTCACACGGACAACTTTGCCCTATAGAGTAAAGGTGTGTGTGTGGCACTCCACAGCTATGGAGGGAGCAGCATAGTGCCATGTCTGTGTAGATATGGAGATAGCCTGCTCTCTTCCTGTCACGCAACTCAGCACAACAACTTTAGTTGCTACGCTGCTTGTATGACCGTTTGGTAAATCAGGGCATTATTGTTTTACGGAGTATTAAAGGAACATAGCACCAGAGTGTTTTCCATGTGGTGGTATCACCTTACAAGCTTCTACAGCAAACCTCAAAGTGTGGTTTTATACCCAGTCTCATGGTGGTTTTGGATCATGGAAGCGTTTTAGCTGTGAATTTTGGGGCTCGTTTAGAGTTTTGCGGGATGAGAGAACCACCATAAGTCAGTGTTACTTCCGTCCTGTGAAATTCCTTCTTCTCCTACTCCATTTAGCGAAGAGAAATTGCTGGTTGACACCCGATGGACCGACCAATCAAAAACAGGTGAGCCTTCTGCCAAACAGTCACTGTTTTTCAAGAATTTGTATCTGCCCTATTTAAGTTGATCCTAGTCTGGTTGCATATTTTGCAGACCTGGATTGGACATGTAAAACATTAGGGCCCTGGGCCAGGGAAATAATCAATGTCACCAGACACTAGGATAAACCACCTTGCACATCAGGGCCATTCATTCTTTTCTTTTTCTCAAACTAACTTCCTCTTATTTGAGAAAAATAAAACAGTATTCCAAGTGGGTGAAAAAAGCATGCCCCCCACTCAGCAACCAGCCGATGCTTAAACCATCAGGGTGGACTCACTTATGGCATAAAGACCACCCCCCCCCCCCCACCACGGAAGTGACACAGGCCAGGGCCTTAGACAACCAAACGGGCAGCTTAGTTGCTGCACCAAAACTTTGGTGCCCTCTACTGTCTTCTTGCTCCTTTTCTTCATGTGCTTCCAGTACCACTAACAGTGCTGTGCAATGTTGTAGTCTATATTCATTTATGGATCCAAACAGGATCTGGTCTTTTGACTTTTCACCAATCTGTGCGATTATGATGAGTCATGGTGTTATAAAGTGAAGACACTGAGGAGGGGTTGCAAGACTCTTTATTCACGTCAATACACCACCACAGGTTACAGTTAGCTGGAGTCAACTGTAGAACCCTCAGTCCTAATAATAATTGCCAGAGTCCAAGGTATTTCGTTGCAGTGAGCACCACCTGCAGATGCTGCAACTGCTGCCGAATGGCAGGTCTATGATTACCTCACACTTAAACGGGTGTGCCATTTGGACTATTACAGGTCACCCCAAGCTGGAGGAATGGCTTAGAAGTTTGAATTTTATTATTTTGTAATACACTAAATTGCTAAACACTCATGCTGTGCAAAGAAAACTAGAAGGAAAGTGGCACCATGTGGTGTACTCTCAAAAAAAGGGCTGGTGTTTCATAATAAGTGCAGTGCTTATCACCAGAAAACACCAGCACAAATTAAGCACTGGATTTGGTGCTGCAGAGCTTATTCTGTGCCGGTGGCCACAGGCTGCAGTTGTTGGGCACGGGCACTCATTTGTTTGGGAACCAGACTTATTTTTTATGATCGGAGCAGGAGCAAGAAAGAGAAAAGCACAAAGAGAGAAAAAGAGGAAGCGAAAGAAAGGAAAACAGTCACAAGGGGAGACAGCAGAGATAACAAGGAGCCTGCAAAGTGAGAGGAAGAGGCTGGTAATATAGGGCAGTGGAAGAGAGACATGATAAGGAATTAAGACTATGTAGCCCTGGTATTCAGCACATTCTGCATTCAACAGTGCAAGTGGCTGGGTCCCGAGAGAACGTTGTTCTTTGCACTTATTGTTCCTCAATTAAGCAGTGGTTTGCCTGGGGCCAGTACTATCTCGTTACTCCTTCTTGCCAAGAGGTGGGATTTAGGAACTTGCTGATGTGAGAGCAGTGAAAGCCCACCCTCCCTACAAATGTCTTGAAAGGAAAATTCCAGGTGACAAAGGGGCTGATTATGATGGTGGTCGGAGGAGGGTCCGAACACCATCGTTGCGGGAATGGTACCGTCCGACAGGAAGTCAGCGTCCCGCCAGGCAAATTACGATCCGACCACCGTGGAGGGGGTCAGAAACATGCCTCTTAGCATTGAGGCTTGTGCTGCGGCCTGAAAAAGGGCTGCAGCAAAAGCCTCACTGCTAAGAGGCATGTTTTTAAACAACCCTGCACCCTGTGACAGGCACCAAGTGGTGCCTGCCACACGGTGCAGGGATGTTACGGGGCACCATAGGTGTCCCCTAACCCCATAGCTGAGGGCCAGGGGATAAGGGGGGCACGCTAGGGAGCCTCAAAGTAACTTTCTGCCTGCCTATTTATGGTTGGCGGACTGCCATGAAAGGGCAGGCGGAAAGGGACATTGTAATCCCTACGGCGGCCCCTGAGCAGGCACCACCCCTATTGTGGGAATTACTGTCCCTCCGACGGTCGGACGGGCTCCTTGAGCCCATCGAATGCATGCCGGGCGGTCTCTCCACCGGATGTCTCCGCCCGCTGCATCGTCATACAGTGGGTGGACTGGCAGGGGCCAAGGTAGGTCCCACTGCCTTCATAATCAGGCCCAAAGTCTCTTTTCCTTATCTTTAATTTTTCATTTGGCTTTTGCTAATGCTGCTTCTAACTGAAAATTAATAAATGTTTAGCATGTGTTAAGAGCAAACATTATAAGAATGGGCCTTCCAGAACTCTGAGCGCAACAATATTTTCTGCTAGTTGACTTCAATCCAAAACACGTTTTCAGCATGGAGCTAGTGCACAAGATGCAGGGAGAATTACTTCACCAGGATTCAACAGCAGCAGCTCAAAAGAAAACACAAATCTCAAATGTCAGGTTTACTTGGCTCATATTTAGAAGCAGATAAGCCATGATTATAAAAACTGCACCATGTCAGGACGGATCTATGAACGCATCAACGTCGCATAATTTGGGCATTTTCAATTGTTTGCAGAACACGTTGAAAGCAGATTTTAGACTTTTCATGCTGAAAGTTTTGGCTAGGGCTAAGCTATCTCAGTTCCAATTTAATTGAAAGACAAGATAATTGCATCAGGAAGAAAAATAGCACTGGGATGCTTCGATTTTTGTTTTTTAGTAAATCCTTTCTCACCCCTTCGTGTAACACTTAAAAATGCACTGACAATGTCAATTGTTTTAGCTTTTGTATTTAAAAAAAACTGTTCATAAGCTTAAAGAGGTTGCATGTGGAGAGCAGTTGTCAGTGCTTGTTTCCCACACAATTCACAAAGATGTTGCTGTATATGTAAATTAATCTTGTCGCAATCCAGAGTTCCAATAGGAATCAAGGAAATGCCAAGAATTTTTTTGTAGCTGCTCTGTTTGTAGAAGTGTGCACGACTGCGACCTCTTTTGCATCTGTTGTTAGGGATGCTCCTACTCCTACTGACAGTGTTGTACTAGTGTTGTATATTAGTGAACCCTTTTGACCATCTATCTATCTATCTATCTATCTATCTATCTATCTATCTATCTATCTATCTATCTATCTATCTATCTATCTATCTATCTATCTATCTATCTATCTATCTATCTATCTATCTATCTATCTATCTATCTATCATCCTGTGCCCTGGGCACCCCCCAACCTTTTACTGACTGATACTGGTGGTGACTGACTGACCCTGGGCTCTGCCTAACCACGCCCAGGGCCAGTGCTATGCTGAAAGAGACACATTTAGAATACAGTGAAAACACCTACATACAGTAAGGTACACTATGGGTTGGAGTACCCCTGTGATTGGCATGACCTACCCTATAAGGCCCTGGTACATAATATGGCAAGGGGGTTGAAACTACATATCAGTCCCTAGTATATGATAGGGCATGGCAGTATAGAGGTCAGCAGCCCTTTCTGCACTTGCATGTGTGCACTGCTGAAGCCTTAGGTCAGTTTAAAAATGGCTCTGTGTTGCAGGACTGCTGTTAATACCTCTCAGCCCATGCTAACTACCCTGCCTTCCTTTCCACCCAGCACCAATTTGTGTCCCCTTCCTAGTCCTAGGAGCGCGTCTTCCCGAGCGTACGAGACAATCCTTATTGATTAACTAATCCTATTTAGGTGAGTGTAACTATCCCTTGGCTACTCGCCCTTTGTAATTTCCCTTGAGACTCGCCCCCTCAGTCTCATCTCCCAACACCATTGTGCTCCTTCGCAGGTCTAATATTGATTGTCTCTGCGGACCCATTCCTCTCAAATTGCCTTGCTGACTCGGCGCCAATCATTGGACCCCTAATTTTCGGATCCTATCCTTCCGATTCCGGTCAGTCTCCCTTGCCTTCCCTTCACCGTTCACGACGTCCGCTATTCACCACTAATTCTTCGACTCACTGCCTCACTCTTAGCCATTGTCACGCCACTTAGTGACACTCCATTTAGTGACGTATGTTCATACTCACTCACAGCTTTCATTACGCATCCGGTACCGCTGCAGATTTTTTAATATTCTGCATGCCTTCTGCATGGATTATTATTGGTAATTCACACCTCCGCATCCCTTTCCTCATAATCAATTTCTTGTAACATGCCAACAGCACCAACTATTCATTATTAAAGATCACTGCGGCTCACTCCCCTTCACCCCCTCCTTGGCCTCACGACGAGTAAATACAAGACGATTATCCCTTCACGTAAGCAGAATCGCATAGTGGTCAGTCAGACCTTTTCTTCATTGTTTTTCTCTTACTAATTAAACATTTTTTTGCCTTTCCTTCCCCTTTTTTTTCTCTCTCCACCTTAAATTCTCTCCTAATGCTCCTATAATTATTCAGGTCATATGCACAGGCTTTGATTATGTTGTCCTGATGATGATCCCAGTATTATGTGTGAGGATCGAAACGTCGTCGACAATTGCATATACCCTATATGTTCCTATTGACATCATACTATGTACATAAGGGTTTCTATGTAATGTTTGTTAATTTTATTCTCCAACCTTTTTCTCATTGCTACAAACATTTTTTCGCCTGAACAACTTCTTCTGTAAAAAACTTTCTTCCTTATCTGCTGTACGGTACACAGGCTTGTGTCCTACTTTGAGAATTCTTTTGTATTTTGTTGTTTACATTACCTTATTAGTAAAAATTTATGACCACTGTCCGGCTGGACAAGTCTCTGAAAATAAGAACTGATTGGGTCCTTATTTACTCCCCTTTTTACTCAACTCATGCCTAGGGACCCCTGTTGTTTATAAGTGTTTATAAGTAAGTTAAAGTAAATTGTGCCCAAACTCGACTTTGGTGTTTAGGGCACTTAAAAATGGATAGCCTACAATATGTTTGGGCATGTTAGGTACCCCCAGGGCTCCCATAGGTGTCCCAGGGGTGGGAGATCAGGTATTTATAAGGAGGACCCTTATAAAATACGTTTTATATGCCGGGTGTTAAGTGAAATTGCACATTTGACTCCCCATATTGTGATAAGTGAAATGGCACATTTCACTCCCCACATTGTGATAAAGTACTGCCCCAATCGACTTTGGTGGTAGGAGCACTGTGGAGGGAGGATCTGCAATATTGTTACATGTTCACAATCCCTAAAGTCTCCCCTAGGTGTACCTGGGGTGGGGGTCCTGTAGATATCTGTAGAGTACTTATAAAATATGTTTTTATAAGCCCTGATGCCCTGATGCTGGAAAAATGGCCCAAGACATTTTTCCCATTACAAATACCATGCCACATAGGTTAACATGGCAAGAAGTTATTAACTAATAACTCTTGATAGGCGAAGGCTAAAAGTACAGTTCAAAGACTTCCCAGAAAGGTATTAATAAACTCAACAATATGATATTGGTGAATTTCTCCTAAAATGTACATACAAGAAGTTATAAGACTTTCCTGTTTGTAAGACCAGATTCAGCCTTCCAGTGGTCTGCTCTTATTGGTCAGAGTTAAATGGATTAGTCAGGCTTCTTTGAAGAGGTGATGAAGAGCCCTTGGGGCTAACCAGCTCCACTGGTAGAGCAGTGTTCTTTTGCACAGAAATGCCAGAGCAGGGGGAGGAGTCGTAAACAATGAACTTCAAGGGAAGGGGAAGACACCAGTGTCATTCACAACTCCAATCTTTTGACCCTAAACCAGATGCTAGGATTAAGGAAGGAATGAGCAGTTGCAAGGGGAAGAGACTATGGAGATTAGCCATCCTAGGGGTGTGTTTAGCCTGCTCTTCTCTCCCTGCTGGAAAATCAGACATTATGAATTTGGAAGAATTGGTGCACTCTGGGACAAAATAGTGTGACACGCTGCAGGAATGGCAGCCCATTGGACAGGAGTGACCCCCTGCTTGACCCAGAGAAATATGAATAAGTATCTGGGAAGGGCGGAGCCCCTCAGAACTGCTGCTTGAAACTTAAGGAAGCAAGACGGGACATGCTGGAAGTTTGAATTGCATTTCCGAAGGCCTGCACTCTGAAGGCTGCAACTTCTGCACCATCTGAGCCATCTGAAACTACAGCTTGTGGATTACCTTGCTGTTAAAAGGACTCCCTGCAAGCTACAGGTTAAAAGAGCTCACCTGGAACATCACCACTAAGGATCCCCAACCTGGAGAACTCCCAGTGGATTTGTGAGGGCTTTGTCCAAGGGGATTGTGGGAACTGAAGTCCTCAACTTATAAGGACCATCTTGGAGATTCCAGGCCCTTGAAGTGAGTTTCACTTTGTGACCCATTGGGGAACTTCAGGAAGAAGTTCCAGGAGTTTGGAGAACTTTGGAGCAACTTTGGAAAAATGCTCCATAAGGGGACCGACTCAACCTGGCCAGCCAAGCTGCCTGCCTTCAACCGTGAGCCAGCCAGCTGTTCAGGTTCGTCCCGCTGAAAAGCTACGCATGTCCAACTTCCAGAGTTTGACTGGGAGTGGGTGAAATCCGAGGCCAGCGAACCCGCACCGAATGCGGCCTGGTGAACAGTATCGAAGGACTCTGCGAGAAAAAGCTCCAGAAAAGTTTCTAAGTCCGAAGGTAAAAACTGTGACCGAGACCTACCATGAGGGGTAGCCGAGCAGGGCTGCATCGCGCTCGGCCTGAAACTTTGACTTTGACCTGGTGTATCGCAACCAGATGTCCCAATAAGATGCTATTGGTTTCTCTGTGCTAGAATTGCTAAATCTTTGAACATTCATATCTCCGGTTCCCTATATTGGATTCCTGTCATTTTGCTGTCATTTTAAAGATAACAAATTTAGCTATTGTTATAAATTGGTGTTGGATTTTTATTATGCATTGGGTCTTAATTATTTACTGAATTGATGTTTTAAAATGCTTTACATACCAGACTTTGAAGTTAAGCATGCCTGCTTGCAGCCAAGCTATGGAGGGTTGAGCATGGGAATACGTTTATAAGACCTATTCTGAGCCCCATACTGTGTTAGTGGTCTTATTGCTGGTTGCAGACCTACCTTCACCCCTACCAATAATCCACTTTCCAACTCTATCTATCTATCTATCTATCTATCTATCTATCTATCTATCTATCTATCTATCTATCTATCTATCTATCTATCTATCTATCTATCTATCTATCTATCTATCTATCTATCTATCTATCTATCTATCTATCTATCTATCTATCTATCTATCTATCTATCTATCTATCTATCTATCTATCTACATATTGGATTAACTTTTCCCTGAAAGTAATGCAAAGTGCTTCATTTCAGGTGTTTCTTTGCGTTAATTTCAGGGAACTCTTCAGCACCAAAAGAGTTTTGTTCTGGAAAGTATATCCAAAATAAACCATTTGCACAGGTTAGTGTCACGTTAGTGACGCAAACCCAGCAGAATGTTTTTGCAAATTTGGACCCTAGGCTTCAGGTCAAATTACTGCAGAACTCTACGCAGGCTGAGATCACAATTGGATGAGATCAGCAAATAGCTTGGAAAACAGCGTTTCTAAAATGCACTTATAAACTGTGACAAACTCAGAGATACTCTCTCAAATATTACATCTGGGTAGAAAATAAGTGAGGGCCTGACAATTCAACTCAGCCATCACAACTTTAAGGGCTGAAGGTCTGTGGGATTCCAACCCCCCCATTTGCCTCATTCAAGAGCGTGCTCCACAAAACAGTGAAACCAGCAACTTTTTCCACAGATAAATTCACATTTAGTAAAGGAAGCCATGCATTGACAGTCTTGAACACCTACAAAGTCCTTTGCCTGAATAAACCTAGCTTATAAAATTCAAGCATTATACAAAATAAGATGAATGCAGCAACGTTTTGGTCTTCTCTCCTCCTTGGACCTTTTAGCAAAATGGACTGAGCGCCCAGCCACACAGAAATGCAGGCTCTGCATGGGGCAATCAGAAGCATTAGCTCATATTTTATGTACTTGTCCTACTTTACTCTTTGAGCACAGGAGGTGGCTACCCATTTCCATTACTACTTTTAACATTCAAGCTTGTCACCATGCTATTACCTTTTCTTTGTAAAGCGACCATCCTCAAGTCATAACTAGATGGCTGTGTGGACTGAGGAATGTGTATTAATGGAAAACAAAAATCAAGAAACCACATTGGAGGAAACCAAATAATGGAAACCAATATTATAAAAAGACAATTTTTTGGAAATAATAAAAAAATAAAAAATGAAGGGAACCATTTTAAAGGAAAGATAATATTAAGGAAAAGTCCAAATCACATTAAACTTGGGTGGAGTTTAGGACTACTGTGGGGTTATTGGGTTCAGGGATAGGGAATGTTTAGGGTGATGAGGGTTTTTTACGCGTCAGGAATAAATGGAGTTTGGGCATAGAAAGGGATTTTGAGGGTTCCGAAATGAGTGGAGTGTAGGGGTGGTGAGGAGTTTTTAGGGTTCAGGATGGGGTGGAGGGGTTTAAGGAATCAGGTATGGTTCGAGTTTAGTGGAAAGGGGGTGTTAGGATTCGAGGATGAGTAGCTTGAGTTCTTATGGATCATGGCTGGCTGGTGTTTAAGGGCAGTCAGGGTTCTCTAGGGTTCATGGATGGGTGGAGTTTTGGTGCACTGCAGTGCTTTTAAGAAGTATGAGATGGGTGGGGTTTAGTCAAGAAAGGGGTTTTTAGGATTCAGGAATGAGTTCAGTTAGGTGTTGTGAGTGATTTTATAGTTCAGGGATGGTGGATTTTTGGGACAGAAAGGGCTTTTAGGCTTCAGGGATGAATGTCGTTAAGGGATGAGTGTAGTTGTGATGGGCTTTAGGGGGCAGGGATTGATGGTTTTAGGAGTTGTGAAACATCAGCGATGGATGGTGTTTATGGTGGTGATGGGTCAGCAAATTAAAAGCATCCAAAGCAATTGTTTGACAAAGTAAAAGATATAATAAGAAATAATTGCCACTGAAGTAAAGCACTGAAATACACGTCTGCGACAAAACAGTTTCTGAAAGTAGGACCTTCAGTCAATGTATTTTCGCTTAAAGTAGAGGATTCAAAATCCAATTTCGACCAAAAAGACATTCTATGAATTGGTTTCTATGAAAAGGCAAATGCCATTCATTATAAAAATCTCCACTAAACAGTTTAGATGAAATGGTTTCTCAGTAATGGTATTCCATGAAGTCGTGTGGACAGGCTTTTAGAATGATGATCTGAGTAAAAGCGACTATTGTCCATTAATTCCAGATTCACACCAATAGCAGTTGGCTGTTTTACAAATTCATATCAAGGGTAGGTATTAAGGCATTAAAGATATCATTATGTATCATTTGCTAACTTTGTTAATTGCCACTTTACAGATTTTTGCACTTTTCATGCACTTTCGCTGGACATATAATATGTGTTTCTGATGTTTTTTTCTTGAATAACAGTCATATTATATGCTATCTGGTGGTTTATTGAATTATTTGATATTAACTGGTTTTAATTAACTGAAGTAAATATGATTTATTGATAGTACCACCAGGCTGAGCCCTCCAAGGAGCATGCAATGTGCCTCCCACTGTTGATGAGCAAATGGGCAGTTGGTGATTTAGTACCTCTTTGTATTTATTTAATATAAAACATCAAAACTGCCAAGACATCATGATGCAAACCATGGGAAATGTTGAGGCATCCACCTGAGTCAACATGTTTCATCATAGGATATCCACTAGTGCCTACAGTATTTTCCAAAGATTGTGAGGCAAGGTAATGCACTCAGATGCTGTCACCTGATATTAATACCCAAGGCTCCCTCTGTCAATTATTCACTGTGACCAGATTGCGTCACAAGCTTCTAAAGTGACGCTGTCCAATTAAGGGGTGCCAAGGTACCTCACACAATGGTGAAAAGGCTGCAGTTACTGTCTGGAAAATTTGCTCAATTAGGAAAACCTAGAGGGAAGACGTCCAAAACATTCATTAAAATGCTACATTGAATTGGGTTGCATTTTTGTAACTCATAGGGCTAATAATAGCTTTGGATTAAGGTTTTTCAGCTACAAGGCTCACATTTTCCATCTCTTTGGACATGCAAAAATCTCATCGTTTTCTCATGCAAAGATTCTGTTGTTTCTGTGAAGCCCAAGCCTTAGTTTTAGGATAAGCGCCCAGACAGAGCCTGGTAGTTGTGCTGGTGGGGTACACTTTTAAAAGACCATACTCACTCAGTTCTATTCTCTGAACTTGAAGTCCAGGAAATGAACACTACTTGAACTGAACCATTTAATTCCTTTATAAGCTGTCCCTCACATTGGAAATTGGGTGATAATTGCAGCGGCTCCTCCTCCCTTACGACTGAGGAGCATTACCCCCATCCGCTGCGTGTACGGCTAACGTGAAAAATAAAATAGTAATAAAACTATTTTAGTCCTTTTTTTTGTACTGTTGCCAGCATGTGTGTGAGGGCAAGGCGGGCCACTGCTGCTGAGTGGAAGAAGGAAGGAGTAGTGGTAACCACTCCAGTTTGAAGTGCTTTGCCAGCTGTCTTACAATGGCCAGCCTGACATGTGCACTTTAAACCTCTCCAAGCTGAGCTATCCGGGACCTCACGCTTGAAGCCACAGACTGTCAGGACTGGAGAAGAACGCAGAGGATGCACAGCCGATGGATAAGTAAACTTTTCATTTTTAAGTTAACCAGGCATTTCGACACACCGACAGGCACTGTGAGAATTAAAACCTGCACTTCATTCTTAACTCCAGAGCTCTCAGTCGTGGTCTATTACAAACACTGCTTATATAGAGCCATGATTGAGAGATTTGTCACTGAGCCTGAAGGCATTGCTGGTTTCTTACAGTGCTTATCAGGGGGTCAAAATATTTCCTATGCTCACCGTACAACTTTCAGATGTCACTAGCTGCCACTGGTGAATCGTGCACCAAATATGACTATGATACTGACTTAGAGTTTGGCGGACCGGTACTCCATCATAAATGTAACAGATATTGTGACCACTGCCCATCTACCTTATTACAAGTGTCACGTTTGTGATGGAGTATCTAACCACCAAATCCAAGATCAGGCCCATTATCTTTAAGATTTCAATTCTGAAGACAAGTGAATTGATTAGAACACATCTATGATGATGTAGGGTCCCTCATGGCTAGCCCCTCATAAACATAAACACCTATCACTTTTTGTGCGTCTAATATACCGCCCTAAGTGGCAAGAGTATGACCAGACACAAGTTCCATTCTCACTGTGTCACTGGAACCAAGCTACACCAACTGATGAGTCCCAACCAGTGAAAACCAGGGTGCTTGTGTTCTGGTTAAAGGAGGACCTGGCCTGTCAGTTCAGGCTAGACTGTTCTAATAGGAGCAGCGCCTAGACTGATTTGCATATGGCTGGGTCCTAACTGAGGTGGCATGGTGAGCAAAAGAACGATAGGTTGGAATGTTACTCCGAGTGATTGCCAGTGGTTAGACGTATTGCAAGCATTCCTCTCATGAGCTTTTGTGTCTTTGACAGCCCCTCATAAACTGGCAGAGCCTGAATCAGAGGCATGTGTGTAGAGCATATAAAGGTACAGCACCTTTACAGGGCATTTGGTTTGGGGCAGTGTTACTTAAAACCAGGTGTTTGGCACACTGTGCCCCAAATCTTGTAACCTCTGCAAGGGATTGACCTATCTGAAAATAGCTACTGCCTGGAGAAGGATGACAGAGCAGGGCAGTGCGCACTCTGCCATTGGTCGATGACCTATTTCTCACAGATGGATAGAGCAAAAATAAGAGGAGCGGCTGCTTGAAGGATGTGACTGTTTGACAATAGCAAGCATTGGTAAAGTCAATAGGTCTGGGTTTAATGTGCGCAGATAGCATGAGGGGTTAGTGAAGGCTATATTTGTAAGGTAGTCCCTTGTGCAGTTCAATACAAGCACTTGACTGTGGCAGAAGGATACACCCAAATAGTCAATGCACTAGGCTGATCCAAGACATGCTCGACAAAGTCTAAAGTCAAAGGTGGAATAAAGGAATGATTTCATGCGATGGAGCCAAAGCCCACTCTTTGTATGCTCTTAGCAGTATGTCAGTTTGACCTACCAAAACTCAGATTTTAAAAAACAGTATCTCTAAGCTCACTGGCTCCTATTTGTAGCCAATAAACAAATTATAAGCACTCCCCAAGCCAGTCCAAGGACAGTCCACTTCTCCACAGCTATCAGAATGTGTTGTCACCTACCTGAGTGGTGGTGAATAACTGAATGTCACAAGCTCTGTTCATGTCCATTATATTAAGGGACAGTATATGTTGAATAAATTAATTATTTTTGTCCAAGTGTGTTAATAATCATCTATCAAGTTGTGAGTAATAATCCAATTCTATAAATGAATGTTAAATAAATACACATGACATCACAAGCAATATTATGAGTAGCACAACAAATACTGGCGCCTCTTCAAAAATGGAACTCTAGATTGGCATTTTGGTAGTAAGATAATTTAGCCTTTCTTGTGTGGGAATGTCTGCTAATGAGTATTTAGGCATGTGCATCATTTAGAGGTTACCAGGGGTAGCTGTTGTGGCCCCTGGCTTAGTGCCTGAGACCCCTATCACTGTCACTGCAACCCCCCGACCTCTGATGACATTAGCAAACTTGGAAAAGAATCATTTATTGCTCCAAGTGGTGTGGATTGTCTCTGTGCCTCCCTCCCGCTGCCCCTGAGCTTGTGGAGAGAGTAAGAAAGCAATACAGGGGAGGGAAGGAGAGAGAAAAAGAGAGAGGTGATGGTAAAAGCTGTTGAGGCAAAAATAAGTGTAAAGTAACGAAAGGAAGAAGGCACTGCAGAGAGAAGGATGGGTGATCAAGAGACAAACACACAAGGATGTATGTTTGAGAGAGACAAAGAGGGACGAAAGAAACACCAATCATACTGAGACATAGACAAGTGAGAAAGGACAGATAAGAGAGCAGGAGAGGAGAGAGAAAAGTGAAATAGTGTGGAAAAAGACACTGAACAGGTGAGAAAGGAGATCAGTGAGAGAGGGGAAAGATGTATTATAAGGAGATCAGGGAGAAAGACACACTTAAGATAGACAGGAGGGGTGAACACGAGTCAACAACAGCTGAGAAAGATTTGACAGATAACAGTAAAGTGAGACAAATCACAAAGTGCTGAGGAGAGGGTGACAGCGTGTCTAAAGTCATATGACATCACTTCCTGTGATGTCATTGGAGCCAAAACATATGATTTCACTTCAGCTACCCCAGGCATTTTGGGGAATCGACGCAAATGTGTTTAGGGGAACGCATCACACCCTTTATGACTTTATTTCGTTTAGAGGCGTAAACCAGGGAAGCAGCAGTGGCCTGCATGCAGGAGGAACATTCTGCTTGTTTGCACCCATAAACGAAGCAGAAAGATGCATTCTTTGAATGTAAGTGACAAATATGTGCCTCCAGTACCCACATTCCACATTCCACATTTCCCATTCCTTATCACTACAATGCATTTTGCCCTAGAGGTACTAAAGTGCACCGATACATACAAAACACTGAGGTGTCTTAGTATGGAAGCTGACGAGCCAAACGAGGATCAGAACTGATGGCAGGTGGTAAAGATGTGTTGGTGAGCAGTGGGGGTCAGTGCAGTGCTTAATTTGTAAAATATTAAGTGCCAGGGCTCTTACCAGGAGGCCACTGCTGCTTGCACCACCCATCTCCCTTGTCATCGCTGCCAAAACAACTACTTTCCATCTCTCTCGCATGTAAATGCGTCAGTTCAGATTTTTCCAGGTCCCCAAAGCTAAAGCAATGGCTGGGGAGGCAGGTATTAGCAATTTTTATGTATATTGTATGCTTAAACTACCGTTGTTCTGCACTTCTCTAAATTAGATGAGCAGCGCCACCATGTGGTGGACTGTTCTAAATATGGTGTTGGCAATTTGGTGCCGGTGCCGAGCACCGGAAACCAAATAAGTGCCGGTGCTTAGCACCGGAAAGCCCCGGCTCAAATTAGGCACTGGGTCAGTGCATTAATAGCAAAAGAAAGAGTACCAGTGCTTGAAGCTAAGCTAGCAAGCAGCGGCCCGTGCTAATATTGTCAATGTGCCAAATGCAAAGGTTGTGTTGTCTGGAATCCACCTCATGCCTCTTTAATTGATTACCAGACATCCCCTTCCCTTTTACCTCACTCCTGCCGGTTCCTGCTCTCTCACTTTTTGAAGGATTTTCCATCTTTCTCTTCCTCTGTCTTTTTTCCGTTGTTTGTTTTTCCATGTCTTGCTCTCAGGAAATATTTGATGAGGAAAAATAAGCGTTGGTCCCCAAAAATGAGTGCCGGCTCAAATTAAGCACTGGGAATGGTCAATGAATCAGCATAGGTGCTGCTCGCAGGCCACTGATTTCAGTGCGTTTCATATATGAGACAAGGTCATCATGTATATTTCAGAGCAGAAACTACTGGAACCACATCCATTGCAATAGGCAGTCAAAGCAAGAGTAAGGGGCAGCGAGACCTACCACTAAGAAGCTACTTTCAGGGCAGTCTGTGGGCATGTGGGCAGATAGACAAGAGTCAACACTGGGCGATGGTCAGGTGATAGGTCGCAAGAGAAATAAAGTTGGTGACTTCAAAAAGGAGGGAGGTATTAGCAAAAAAGCAGTTCAAAATGGTCAAGGGGACCTCACCTTTGTATTAGCAAAACAAAACAGGCATTGGCAAACCCTAAAGTTGTGGTTTTAGCAAACATGCATTCTTTAAATGTATTTTTGTTTGCAAACAGAAAGTATGCAAAAAACAAAAATGGCAATCAGATAAACATAAAGAAAAGGCCCAGTAAATAAGGCACATCTACCATGTCATTGAAGAGCAGTCTATACGCAGGCAATCAGACAAAACACTCACTCACAGAGCAATACCGCATATGGGAGACCCTTTGCGCTATGCTGTATGCTGTGATGGGTGGGTGCAAAATGTGAATGACACTTGAACAGACCAATGGATCAAAAGCCTTTCTATGCATATATTTATGTATTTATTATTATTGTTTTTTGAGGAAACATGACGCTGGCATGATAGCTTAAGTCGTGTCTAGATCAGACCTAAAAAAACATAATATACTGGAAATGCACCCAGGGGATACATTGGTGAGGGATGGGTTATGGTGAATTCAACCTGAACTATTTGCGCGTACTACAGCAGAGTTGTTGTAAACACAGATATGCCTATTTGCCTGTGCTATATATATTTGCAATCGACTTTACAGTACAAGTAGTTGTGCAAAATGAATAGATATGTTAAAAGAGTTTGTTGGTACGTGATTGCCAAATCAATATTTTTGCCTTGTGCTAAGAGACACAATTGAGGTACAGATACTTAGATGCCAATTACGATCTCCATAGGAAAGGCTCTGGACTTAGGTCAGAGGCTTTCTGACCGAGATCATCAGTTTCACTTCCGACCACCTAATTCCAATTTAGGCGGTCGGAAGTGAAACCCGCCGGTCATTCCGTCTGGATTCCGACAGGCTCAAGGAGCCCATCGGCCAGTCGGAGAACGGCCCATAATCCATATGGACTGCGTTTTACGCCGTCCGGATTACGATGCTCGGTGTCCAGCAGGCTTTCCATGCCAAGCTTTCTGACATGGAAAGTCTGTCAGATAGGGAGTTTGGGGGCCCCTAGGAGGGCCCCCTTCTGTTTGAAACCTCCAGTTGGGGGCCGAGGGTGCACCTATGGTGCCCCCTTGTTGATTCCTGCACTGTGTGACAGGCACCCTGAAGTGCCTGCCACGCGGTGCTTGGGCGAACACAACCTCCCATTTCCAAATGGCAGCTTGTGCAATGGCCAGTTTAGGGCCGTAGCACATGCTCCGATAGGGAAATGGGACTATTTAACCGAACCATGTGCAGTCGCATCGTAAATAGGAGGTCGGTCGGTACCGTTTCCACTACGGTGTTGGGCAAACTCAAGTCCACCCAACATTGTAATAAGCCCCATAATTGGAGCTTTGCGGCACGAGATTTTAAAGACTCTGAAGAATGAATTAGGAAGGATTGTTTCCATAATGTTAAACCTCACAGCAGGCAACCAATCTAGCAAAAGTGTGGGAGGGGCCATGGAAAGCATATCAGAGAGCAACATAAGGAAAGATACGTTGCCATTATGCACATCCTTGCTAGTTTCTCATTATAAGAGAGCATTTCTGGAAAAAGTCCTAGATGAAGATAACAAAGCAGATTTTTTCTATTTTTCCCAAACCTGCATAGTAGAGCAGGTGAAATATGCTTACGTCTGGTTAGAGACAGTGTTAGCTATCTCCTAGGGCTCATGTAATCACAAGAAGAAATTCGAAATCAATATAGAGGGACATGCCCCTTAGTTGACCTTCTTCATGGTCATTTGATAGGACAGTAGTTCTGTTGGTCTGCTGTGAGCTAGTTTCTTTGCTCATAACTCACAGTGACAGTGCTATTGCTGCCCCCATGTTAAATAAAGTGGAAGAGGCTTTGTCAGGTGTAACCAGTTCCTCAATGAAGGCAGGAAGTGGTTTGAAAGCGTGAACTCTCTCACAAATACAATAGGGAAGGGTTTTGTATTGTGACCTATTTGAGATATGCCATAAGAAGGTGCTTTAGACTTTAATATTGAGAGAACTTATTACAAAGACCTATAGTTCAAGAGGGGCTCGAGAGGTCTGACTTCACTGTGCATATTTGTATTTTTTATTTTCAAAAGTAAAAGTAATGACTGGACATTGATATATTTAATATTATTATGTGATCTACAGTATTCAGATTTGGAACTGCAATCTGGGAAAGCGGCGGGCCCAAATGGCTTACCTGCTGAAAGGTTCATGTGCGTCACAGATGCAGTGGCACAACCTATACTCGATATGTTTTGTGACGCTCGGGAGGTTGGACGGTTGCGGACGATCTTAGAATAGCCTCAGTAGTTGTTATCCCTAAACCAGGTAAAGCAGGAAGACTGTGGGTCATATAGACCCATTTCGCTGCTGAATTTCAGGGCTAAGATGTTGGCAAAAGTGCTGGTTAATAGGCTCAGGCCTATAATTTCCATGGTAATCCATCCAATCAAGCTGGGTTTATACCTATGAGGAGTACAAGGCTAAATCGACCGAAATGTATATGGAGTAATGCATGAGGTACTGGCTGCGCCGGGAAACTCTAATAGGGTAGCTGTGCGCCTAACAAATTCAATAATAATAATAATAATACTGAAGATTCAGCGGTAGTATCATTGGATGCCCATATGGCATTTGATAGTATTGAGTGGAAGTATTTGTTTTTGGTATTGGCCAAGATGGGCTTCAGGCCAGGGTTATGCGCCTGGGTCCGCTAGCTTTATTCGGACCCTATGGGCCGAGTTTGGGTTAATGGGGCGATATCTAGGCCATTTGCGCTTCACCGGGGTATGCGTCAGGGGTGCCCACTGTCCCCGATGCAATTTGCTTTGGCCTTGGAGCCATAGGCGGCCTCGGTATGCAGGGATCCTGTGGTGCAGGGAATTGATGTTGGAGAGGACTGGTAGGAACGTATCTCCCTGTATGCGGAGTATGTTTTGCTGTATGTATATAGACTGCGCCACACAATTTATAGATTGCTCGACATTTTTAGAATGTTTGGCAAATACTCTTGGTACCAAATAAACTGGGATAAATCATTGGTCTTCTCTTTAACGGGGCAGAAACTGCAGCTTAAGTCGGCGTGTGTGGCCCTCTAGCAATGGGAAGAATTAAAATACTTTGGATTCTGGGTCACTAGGTCGGCAGAGAGGTTTTTAGATCTGAATTTAAAGCTGTAGATAGAAAGATTGTGCAGAGATGTGACGCATTGGCGGAGGCTACCGGTATCTCTTATGGGACGGGCGGTCTTGTTCAAAATTATGGCCCTTCCGCGGTTACTGTACGTGCTTCAGAATACCCCATGTCAGATCCCGATGGCGTTGTTTCGAACATTTGATGCAGAATTACGGGCCCTCCTGTGGGCCGGGGAAGCCCCCGAATAGCATTGCGAAAATTGCAGAGGGGACTATACGATGGGGGACTGGCGGTGCCGAATATTAGGTGCTAATATCTGGTGGCTCAATTAGTGTGTGTGAATGACTGGGTTTTTGCACCCATTGATGAGCCGGCCTATAGGATGGACCGTCACGCATTTGGTTCTCCGGGATACCCGGCGGCATTGTATAGAAAGGGGTGTCAACCACATCTGCCGGCACATACAAAGACGGTTGTCCAGGCATGGCGTGATGCCACAAAGCTGTTGGGGTGGGAGTCTAGACTGACCAAGCACACCCCATTTTGGTACTGTGACCAATTGGCAGAGGTGGGATGTTTGGAGGGCTTCAGTAGGTGGAATCTCATTGGTATTGAAAAGACTGGGGATGTTTGGCGAAATGGTAAAATGTGCACATTTGAGGACCTGCAGTCAGAATATAACTTAGCAGAAGGGGAGAGGCTCCTCTATGTACAGCTGATGCATGCAATGAAATGCCATGGAACTGCTGGAGAGCAGGTCCCTGAATACTCTTCAATGGAGGATAGATTGCTGATGGACCCGAAGGTGGGCAAGGCCGTATCGCTTATATATCGCAAGCTTATGAATCATCTGTCAGACCCTTTGGGCCCCTTAAGAGAGGCGTGGGAGTCAGATGTGTGGTTGCTGGAGGATGGCGATTGTGCTGAGGCTCTGCAGAGCCCTAGGGAAATGGCTATACATAGCAGGTTTAGATTAGTCCAGCTTAGGATTCTGCACCGATCCTACATGGCTCGAACATTGCAGCAGAAGTTGGGTAGATGTGAATCTGGCCAGTGCACCTGGTTGATGTGGGGAGGTGGGTACCTTTTTCCACATTCTTTGGACATGCCCTAGGATTCAGAGACACTGGGAGCAGGTTTCCCGAGTGATGACAGCGGTGGTGGCTTCACAGGTCCCTGTTGAGGCGAGATGGCATATATTGACCGTGACGGGGCAGATTGCTTGGCCCAATTATTGTTGACATTGGCAACGGGGGGGCAAATTGAAACATAGCAAGAGTGTGGGGGGCAAGGAAACACCAAAAGTGGGGGCATGGAAACAAGACCTGGACAGTTGTCAACAAGCTGAAAAGGTGGTCTACGAGCGTAGAGGATGCCCCAAAAAATGGGAGAAAATCTGGATTTTGTGGGACAAATATAGGAATTAATGGGTGCTAGTGGTTGGAACATGGCAATCTGGGAGAGGGTACTGAGTGGGTAAGGTGGGTACAGAGTGGGGAAGCTTAACACTATTGTAGTGTGTACTGCTATAGAAGTTATTATGATGCCCTACTGTAACCTGTACTGTCCAAATATTGCAACGTGTAACACACAATTGATTAATCAATAAACTTTATTGTGTGATTTGTTAAAACCCTTGCAACAATCTACATTATAGAGAATCATCACTGTATATAAAATAGGTAATATGATAAAAAGCTTTGCATACAATTAAAATTCAGCCCTCATCATAACATGTAAAACTCGGTTACAAATGCACTGTCCTTGGCTTTCGATAGATGTGTTCAGACAAGGAGATGGCAATCCCAAATAGACTGGAGATTAGATGCGTCGCACCTCCTCTAGCTTTTTTGCGAAGCGGTTCATAAACCTGACCTAGGCGCAGTTTAGTATGGTGTTTCCGGGGTCGAAGCAGGCCAGCACTGCTCCTCTGCAAGATCTAATGTCTTTATCAATCCAGCACCTCCATAATAGGGTTCTTCTATCCTCTAGGAGATTAGGGCACAAGCATAGCACATGCAGTATGTCTTCCCTATGTTGACCACAGGGCCGGCACGTTTCCTGAGCACGATCTCTTTTCCATTTAGGGAGATGGCAGTTCATAGGAATCACCCCCATTCTCAGCCTTAAGAACTGGAGCTTAGTACGTGCATTGAAGGTGGTCGTTAGGTAGCTCTGAGGTTTCAACTGTGGGTAGGTGCGAAGGGTCATCCAACCCTGACTCCGTGCTGACAGGCCGGCCCTTTCTTCTACTGAAAAAAGTCATTTCGCACTGAGTTTTGCTAGCCTCTTGAACTTGTGTTGGCTTGCATGTAGGGCCCAGAGGTTGCTCAGGCCAAGAGTGCTAAGGCCTCAGGACAGATAGCGGTACCCTGCCTGCCATCGACTTGTATCCAGCTGGCTCCAAAGGTAGTGGGCCACGCTGCCTTCCTTTGACCCCCCTTAGCTTGTGGCAGCTTATTTAAAAAGTCGCCATACGGCCCAGTGATGGTCTACAGATTCCAAATTCCAATCTGATTTGTGCTGGTGACGTGCAAGGAGATAGCTGGAAGATCGTTCTGTAAATTTTTGCGACTGTTTTATCTAATAGCCCGCTATCCAGCCCTTTTAGCGCCTCGCACCCGTAGGTTAGAGTTGGAATTACTTTAAAATGAAATACAGTATTCAGATTTCTATACCACACCACCTTCCAAACATGGCCTTAAACTGAGGGTTAAGTGCTAAAAAGGTGTACACCAGAGTTAAAAGACTCCAGTTGTTCGACCTGAAGATAACTAACCCCAGACTGCCCTGTAACTATCCAAACCATTTCTGACATTCCCAAATGAACTGCGTTTGAGATACATTGTTATTGTCCATTGTACAGAGGAAACCAGCCCTGTTACTGTCCATCTACCCAGGATCCCTTGCTGTGGAACAGCAATCTCCAACAACTGTGTTGTGGGTCACTGCTAATAAAAACAGCAACAGAGCATCAACCTAAGTACAAAGTGCAGTTCATAAACCTAAATGAGGGCTTCTTCCCCTTCGCCTCTCCTATCTTTTCTATGAGGGGATCTCTGACCATGTACGTTTTCAGCTTTGTGATAAATGTGTTAAGGACGGATGGCGGTGGAAAAAGGACGAATAAATACTGCTAAATGGAGACAGTATATAGACCAACTTTATGGCTGAAGTTGTCTAAGTTGGGAATTTCATGTGGCTTTCTTCGAATATTAGTGTCTCTTTAGTCCTCTAAATGGTGTAAAATGCTATTTGGCGAGCTTAAGTGCCTGTCTAACACTATTTCCACTCTAAGTAGGTTAAAACTGGGTTATGTGCTGGCGCCCATACTATTTTGTCTTTAACTCTCAGATTTCCTAAGTCAACTGCAGGATGAAAAAATTACCGTCTGAAAGTCGTCCTTAAATAGCTGCATACGCCTTATAGGCAGATGGCATAATTATATTTCATCAGAATCTTACAGGGCTCCAACCAATCCTGAGAGGATTGCATGGTTATGCGAAGAAGAATTTCTTAAAGATTCACATAACAAAATCAATAATTATAGTTTTCAGGGGGAAGGATAGAACTCTGGTATTCAATTTGTACTTGAGGACCACCTCAGGAACCTCCACTGGCTCCCCATCCAGGAAAGATGCCAATTCAAGATGTTGGCACACGCCTACAAAGCCCAAAGACCAAGAATCAGCATACATCAGCTACCCACTGCCTGAACTTCCACCAGCCCTCCAGACACCCGTGCTATGCCTCCCTCGCTCGTATTCTTAGCATCTGCTGAAGCAACAGTGGAGGATGCTCCTTCTCCTACCTCACTGCCAAGTCCTTGAATGCCCCTCCCCGAACTTCCAAATAGCATCCTCTCTCCTTGGATTCAGACAAGGACTCAAGGCCTGGCTCTTTGACTTATTCCAGTAAGAACCCAGAGCCTCTATACCCTCACGGTGAATAGCTGCACTCTACAAATCCGAGTTGACTAATTGATTGGGGAATGAAAGTCTGGAAGTAATTGAGAAATACACCTATTTCGGTAGAACCTTTTCCAGAAATCTAAAGGATAATTTTTAGCTTATAAATCTGAGCAATAAAGCATTAGCACATGCAGATTCTTTGCAGCGTTTATATAGTCCCATGGGGAGAAGACACTTTGATTATCTAATTAAAATTTACAAAACCAAAATTCCCCCTATACTAACATATGCCTTGAAGCATGCTCCAATTGGGAATTGTTCATTACTAAATAACTGTTATGGGAAGATTCTCAGAAAATGTGGTTGTATCACTCTTGGTACAATTACTAGAACTTAAATTGGGCATATTTGGTGCATTTGTGCAGGTTCTAGCAAGTATTATTTGGTAGGGATATACATTGATTCATGCTTCTAAACCCTCAGTGATGTCTCATCTTAATGTGGAAGTTTCCAAGACTCTGTAGCGCTATAGCTCACTCAGTCTTTAAGAGAAACTTCAATAGAGCCTTGGAGTATTTAGAATGTAACAATGGATTGTGAAGAAGATGGTCACCAGGTCATCTCTGACCCTTTCATAAATTCCAGTCTTTGTGAATCAGGCATATGCCGGGTATGGATTACTGTGTTTCCCTGAAATTCTTTAGTACATCTGGCATTGATACATCCAATGGTTTGGCCCAAACATATCTTTCCTATAGACTCCCCCACAGTGTTAGGTGTCCTATTATGTTCCTTCATATTAGAGGAGATGGGATAAAAACTCCTAAATATCCTCTCTTGGTGACCCTTGTCATAAAGGAATTTAATATATGCTCCATGTTTTGCACTTGTGCCACACACTAAAAGAGGGTATAGCTAAATAGGTATCTCCTTTAATAAAGATATCCAATATTGATACACATCAAGCTCTAATAAACCTTCTAAAAAATCCACCTGATGAAGTGTATACATTTTTGTAATGCTTTTTATCTAATTTTAATGACAGGGGGATTGTGTGTAAATGTGTGGCAATGTATTATGTATTGTTGATCCCTTTAATTATTTAAGTATTGTGCCAATATTTTTACTTTGGTTTAGAGTTAAAGATTGTAGACCTCAGGTAAGGTCAAAAATAGAGTTACAAAAAATAATCTACTACTAAATGGGTTGAAATCTAGGGAAAGAATTAGGGAGAAACATGCTATGACAAACACAGACACAAAAGAGTAAGATTATTGCTATTCACAAATTATAGCTGTAAAGTTACTACGGCCTAACACCCCACAGAAACTAATGTTAAACTAATTAAATTATTTTGATATGTAATGTATCTGTGTGTGTCTGTCGTTACCTCAATATGTGGCAAACAGAAAGTGGCACACAAATGCAGGTTTATTATGCATTTATTCATGCTCAAACCCGATGCGTTTTGTCTTCACAGAAGCCTTTCTCCAACTGAAGCAGAACACTCAAATTCCTCTCGAAATATACAACTTGGGTCATAAAGAATAAACAAAATACTATAA
Organism: Triturus cristatus; assembly: GCF_964204655.1. Classification (NCBI taxonomy): domain Eukaryota; kingdom Metazoa; phylum Chordata; class Amphibia; order Caudata; family Salamandridae; genus Triturus; species Triturus cristatus. The sequence goes on from NC_140588.1 coordinate 389,425,707, forward strand.
TATGCTGTGCCATAAACAGTAAAAACAGAAATATACATAACATAATTGATCAATTTCTGAAACAGCAAGATATCATTAATGAATGTATATTTTTTTCAATGTACAGGTCACAATGAAAACTTTATAGCTCTGTTTTCTCACTTCTTTGAGCATAATGATTCTAGAGTATATAAAAATGCATTCCACATTAAGGTGCATAATGTAAGAAAAGAGAATAACTGCAAAGTGCTGATAATGAAATAAGTGACCAGTGGAATGAAAATGTGCATTATTCAGTTATACTTCTTTGGCATCATATATTCTAAAGATCAAAAAATAAATCACGAAACAATCTCATTGACTAACACCGGATTTTCTAATGCTAGAACCCATATTTCCGGAACTCCAAATGATACTCATAGGAAATCATCTATTTTTCCCATCATGGATATCATACATCAATGTATACATTCTTCATATACAATCCACAATGATCATTGAACAGTATAGCTCCTTTATATGTAACACTCTACCACAGCACAGACTATACAAAGCTGTACACCTCAAATATCTGTTTTTCTAATGGGCTTTTTAAGCAGAGGAGTGACACAGTGCCATCCATGCTGAGCTAGAAAGTGACCAGGCCTTTTCATATTTTTACAACAAAGTCTTTAAGCATAGGAGTAGTATGTGTCATCCATGCTGAGCTAAAAAATTACAAAATCCTTTTATCATTTCAGGAACAGTATTACAGCTTTGGATTGGTAAAATACCATTCAAGTTAACCTGGAATGAATAAAAGCAACCCCTGATATGTGTGTGTCTCACTTATTAGAGCTTGACAGAGAAAAATTGCTTTGTGCAGACACAAGGGATCAACCAGTATAAGTCCAAACAAAGCCATTTCAGGCATTGTACCACATAATTGATGTAAAAAAGGAGCATGGAAACCTGGGTAGCTCCCAAGTTTCAGGTGGAGAGTAACTTCTTTACAAGGATTAATCAACAACACCACCAACACCCCACATCTGCTCATCTCAAATGGCTGTTTTTGTAGCAAAGTTATTTTTTAAGCATAAGATTAGCACAGTGCCATCCGCCAATATACATGAAATATCTATATATACATAGCTCACTCAGTCTTTAAGAGAAACTTCAATAGAGCCTTGGAGTATTTAGAATGTAACAATGGATTGTGAAGAAGATGGTCACCAGGTCATCTCTGACCCTTTCATAAATTCCAGTCTTTGTGAATCAGGCATATGCCGGGTATGGATTACTGTGTTTCCCTGAAATTCTTTAGTACATCTGGCATTGATACATCCAATGGTTTGGCCCAAACATATCTTTCCTATAGACTCCCCCACAGTGTTAGGTGTCCTATTATGTTCCTTCATATTAGAGGAGATGGGATAAAAACTCCTAAATATCCTCTCTTGGTGACCCTTGTCATAAAGGAATTTAATATATGCTCCATGTTTTGCACTTGTGCCACACACTAAAAGAGGGTATAGCTAAATAGGTATCTCCTTTAATAAAGATATCCAATATTGATACACATCAAGCTCTAATAAACCTTCTAAAAAATCCACCTGATGAAGTGTATACATTTTTGTAATGCTTTTTATCTAATTTTAATGACAGGGGGATTGTGTGTAAATGTGTGGCAATGTATTATGTATTGTTGATCCCTTTAATTATTTAAGTATTGTGCCAATATTTTTACTTTGGTTTAGAGTTAAAGGTTGTAGACCTCAGGTAAGGTCAAAAATAGAGTTACAAAAAATAATCTACTACTAAATGGGTTGAAATCTAGGGAAAGATTTAGGGAGAAACATGCTATGACAAACACAGACACAAAAGAGTAAGATTATTGCTATTCACAAATTATAGCTGTAAAGTTACTACGGCCTAACACCCCACAGAAACTAATGTTAAACTAATTAAATTATTTTGATATTTAATGTATCTGTGTGTGTCTGTCGTTACCTCAATATGTGGCAAACAGAAAGTGGCACACAAATGCAGGTTTATTATGCATTTATTCATGCTCAAACCCGATGCGTTTTGTCTTCACAGAAGCCTTTCTCCAACTGAAGCAGAACACTCAAATTCCTCTCGAAATATACAACTTGGGTCATAAAGAATAAACAAAATACTATACAATGATATGCTGTGCCATAAACAGTAAAAACAGAAATATACATAACATAATTGATCAATTTCTGAAACAGCATGATATCATTAATGAATGTATATTCTTTTCAATGTACAGGTCACAATGAAAACTTTATAGCTCTGTTTTCTCACTCAATTGAGCATAATGATTCTAGAGTATATAACAAATGCATTCCACATTAAGGTGCATAATGTAAGAAAAGAGAATAACTGCAAAGTGCTGATAATGAAATAAGTGACCAGTGGAATGAAAATGTGCATTATTCAGTTATACTTCTTTGGCATCATATATTCTAAAGATCAAAAAATAAATCACGAAACAATCTCATTGACTAACACCGGATTTTCTAATGCTAGAACCCATATTTCCAGAACTCCAAATGATACTCATAGGAAATCATATATTTTTCCCATCATGGATATCATACATCAATGTATACATTCTTCATATACAATCCACAATGATCATTGAACATTATAGCTCCTTTATATGTAACACTCTACCACAGCACAGACTATACAAAGCTGTACACCTCAAATATCTGTTTTTCTAATGGGCTTTTTAAGCAGAGGAGTGACACAGTGCCATCCATGCTGAGCTAGAAAGTGACCAGGCCTTTTCATATTTTTACAACAAAGTCTTTAAGCATAGGAGTAGTATGTGTCATCCATGCTGAGCTAAAAAATTACAAAATCCTTTTATCATTTCAGGAACAGTATTACAGCTTTGGATTGGTAAAATACCATTCAAGTTAACCTGGAATGAATAAAAGCAACCCCTGATATGTGTGTGTCTCACTTATTAGAGCTTGACAGAGAAGAATTGCTTTGTGCAGACACAAGGGATCAACCAGTATAAGTCCAAACAAAGCCATTTCAGGCATTGTACCACATAATTGATGTAAAAAAGGAGCATGGAAACCTGGGTAGCTCCCAAGTTTCAGGTGGAGAGTAACTTCTTTACAAGGATTAATCAACAACACCACCAACACCCCACATCTGCTCATCTCAAATGGCTGTTTTTGTAGCAAAGTTATTTTTTAAGCATAAGATTAGCACAGTGCCATCCGCCAATATACATGAAATATCTATATATATATATATATATATATATATATATATATATATATATATATATATATATATATATATATATATAATATATATATATATATATATTTATATATATATTTACTGACAAAAACACAGGTTTCTGGGGCATTGAAATTCCCCCGTTATAGTTAGTTCAGCTAACTATAACTCGCGCGCCCGCAATGCACTGCTGATGATGTCACATATTACATCACTCATGACATGGTCAGTGACATCACTCATGACATCACTGATGACAACTCAAATGACATCACTGATGACATCCTCCAGTGAATGTGTGTTTTTCTGAAAATTACATATGTTTTATATATGTATATCTCAAGGTCGATGGAAGAATAAATGGGTATATAAGTGTCTAAATGGATGATTTGTTTTTGAAAAATTGATTGTATAACTGACTGATTAAGTGTATCTTAGTGAATACATGGCTTAGTGAGTATTGTTTAAATGTGTAAATATCTGTATCAGTCTCTCACTTTGTGTATAAGTGGCTGCATGGGTTGGTGAGTAGCTACATGAGTGTCTATATAGGTTATTAGTTGGTTTTTTGAGTATCAGTATGAGTGTCTGAGTGTCTGTATGGTTCGGTGGGGGGTATTACGTAGTGCATAGGTGCATGAATGAGTGACTCACTGTTTGTATGTGTTGAAGACAGCATGTGTGCAGGACTGTATGGGTGGATGAGTGTGTGCATGGGTGTGTTAGTGAGTGATAGACTGTCTCAATAGTGTCTTTATGAGTAACTACATATGTTTTAAACTAGTATATGTGACTATTGGTGTATATAAGTGAGTATATGTGAGAGTGAGAGATTGAAAGAGTTCCTGTATGAATAAGTATGTGTTTCTATAAGTGATTGTTTAAAAGACTAAGTATGTGTAAGTTTCTGTAGAAGTAAGTGTGGTGGTGTGTGTATAACTGTATATGCAAGTAAATGGATGTTTGATTCTTTATTAGCATGAGTGACTATGTGTGTGAGTAACTCTATGGATGAGTGGCGTTGTGTAACAGGATGTATAGGTGTGTGAGTACATATGATGAGTGAGTACATGTATGAGTGACTGTATAGGACTGTTGGTGAATGAGTGGATGTGTATGTGGATCTTAGAATTACTGAATAGGTTGTTGTAACTGGTATTGGTATGTCCATTGTTTTGAACATTGTAGTTTCTATTTTTGAATGTGTGTATCAAAGGTTATATTAGGGGAAGAGGAGGTCTGCCACTCTATCACAAGGATGATGTCATCAGTGATGTCATTAGTGATGTCATTTGAGATGTCATCAGTGATGTCATGAGTGATGTCACTGACCATGTCATGAGTGATGTAATATGTGACATCATCAGCAGTGCATTGCGGGCGCGCGAGTTATAGTTAGCTGAACTAACTATAACGGGGGAATTTCAATGGTTTTGTACGAGTGAAAAGTCCAGCTAACTATAACGCCCCTGAAACCTATGGTTTTTTCAGTGAATTTCTAAGGTTTTTTAAATGCTAATTCCTAACTATAACGTGCCTGAAACCTATGGCTTTTTCAGTGAATTTCAAAGGTTTTTTAAATGCTAATTTCTAACTATGCCTACAGAGATAGGACATGTGAAGAAAGAAGAAAAAATGCACAGAAAGAAAAAAAAGAAATGCAGAAAGAAGCAACAGAAGTCCTCAAAGACGAAGAAAAGTGCAGGAAGAAGGATAACGTGCAGAAAGAACACACAGAAGAGCAGAAAGAAGCCTTGTTGCAAAATCAACCTGTACCCTCAACTTTTTCAGGTGGATACTGGTGGTCACTGAGTCTGACTAACCAGTCCTAGAGCCAGTGCTATGTTAAAAGACACTCAGAATACAGTGAAAACACCTACATACACTAGGGAACACTATGCGTTGGGGTCCCCCTGTGATCAGCATGACCTCCTCTGTAAGCCCCTAGTATATAATAGGGCAGGGGATTAAAACTACCTCTTAAAACGCGCCAAAGGGCGTTTTTGCACACGTCACCTCAGGCCCCGTCCCCTCACTTCCCCACTGTGTAAACACGCCCTGTGGCCGTTTTAAGTTGGGCGATTAAGTCCCCTTGAATCCTGAGGGTCCCTAGGGTCCAACTAGACCACTAGGTACCTCCAGTAAGCGCCACAGAGCTGCGTTGCAGAGAGATGTAAAAAGGGGCACGGCCTAGACCACCTCTCTGCAACGCAGCGGAGTGGTGCTTACTGTAAGCACCTGGTGGGCTAGTTGACCCCCAGGGTCCCTCAGGTTTGAAGGGAAATTATTTCCCCAACTTAAAACGCGCCACAGGGCTTGTTTGCACACGTTAACTCAGGCCCCGTCCCCTCCCTTCACCACTGTTTAAACACGCCCTGTGGCCGTTTTTAGTTGGGAGATTAAGTTCATTTGAATCCTGAGGGTCCCTAGGGTCCAACTAGCCCACTAGATACCTCCAGTATGCGCCACAGAGCTGCGTTGCAGAGAGGTGTAAAAAGTGGCATGGCCTGGACCACCTCTCTGCAACGCAGCTCAGTGGTGCTTACTGGAAGCACCTGGTGGACTAGTTAGCCCTCAGGGGCCCTCAGGATTGAAGGGGAATTATTTCCCCAACTTAAAACGCGCCACAGGGCTTGTTTGCACATGTTAACTCAGGCCCCGTCCCCTCCCTTCACCACTGTGTAAACACGCCCTGTGGCCGTTTTTAGTTGGGAGATTAAGTTCATTTGAATCCTGAGGGTCCCTAGGGTCCAACTAGCCCACTAGGTACATCCAGTATGCGCCACAGAGCTGCGTTGCAGAGAGGTGTAAAATTTGGCATGGCCTGGACCACCTCTCTGCAACGCAGCTCAGTGGCGCTTACTGGAAACACCTGGTGGACTAGTTAGCCCCCAGGGGCCCTCGGGATTGAAGGGGAATTATTTTCCCAACTTAAAACGCACCACAGGGCTTGTTTGCACACGTTAACTCAGGCCCCGTCCCCTCCCTTCACCACTGTGTAAACACGCCCTGTGGCCGTTTTTAGTTGGGAGATTAAGTTAATTTAAATCCTGAGGGTCCCTAGGGTCCAACTAGCCCACTAGGTACCTCCAGTATGCGCCACAGAGCTGCGTTGCAGAGAGGTGTAAAAAGGGGCACGGCCTGGACCACCTCTCTGCAACACAGAGCAGTGGCGCTTACTGGAAGCACCTGGTGGGCTAGTTGGCCCCCAGGGTCCCTCAGGATTGAAAGGGAATTATTTCCCCAACTTAAAAGGCGCCACAGGGCGTGTTTGCACACGTCACCTCAGGCCCCGTCCCCTCCCTTCACCACTGGGTAAACGCGCCCTGTGGCCGTTCTAAGTTGAGAGATTAAGTCCCCTTGAATTCTAAGGGTCCCTAGGGTCAAACTAGCCCACTAGGTACCTCCAGTAAGTGCCACAGAGCTGCGTTGCATAGAGGTGTAAAAAGGGGCGTGGCCTGAGAACACCTGTCTGCAACGCAGCTCCCTGGCGCACACTGGAGATACCTGTTGGGCTAGTTGGCCCTCAGGGACCCTCAGTATTGAAGGGGAATTAATTCCCCAACTTACAACTGGCCAGGGGATGCGTTTGCAGAGTGCTGCAAGGAGGGGGCGTGGCCTCCAGCGCGATGCCGGTCTTTTATTTATTTTATTGTGGCCCCCCTTCTTTTTCTAATTTACTGGCCCTGGGGACCCCATCCCCCAGGGCCTGCACCCTAATTTTTTTTGTTGAAAAAAATAAATTTGGCCCTCCCAAGGCCTTAATCGGCCCCGGGGACCCCAACCCCCGGGTCATGGCCTTTTTTTTATTTAAATTCTTTAGGAGGGGGCTGCGTTGCCCCCCTCCTCAGGCCACTTATGGCTCCGGGGACCCCATCCCCCGGGGCCGGCCTTTGTTTTTTAATATTTTAAAAATATATATATTTATAGAAACACCTAGGACATGCTGGACAAACCGTATGTACCTATCACCATGACGATTCGTGTGATATTCATTAAAAGGCGACTATGCATAGAATGAATCCACATGGAATGTATTTACACCGCTAGTGAAGCTCTGACGTGTCTGACGCCCTACCGTGCCTAATCCCGGCGCCCCTGCCGGTGGGTACTCTCCAAGTAGACACCCTTGTTGTTTATTTATACAAACATGGGTAGCTATTGACGGGCACATTTAATATACACGCACACCAAGCCATTCAAAGGGGATTTGACAAAAATTCGACCAAACTATGCAAGAAACCCCCCTCACGGTTAATAAAAAACACATCCACCGCCGGATGTGTAATACTTTTTATTTTACTCTCTGGAAAGGAGACAAACCTCACTTGAGAGTCACAGCGTGCTCCTGGCTGAGCCCAATGCTGTGTTACACCCACCAGTGCCCGCCGATTGCCTCACACCTCTGTGTTGTATTCCACCAGCTAGTGCGTATGCTATGACACTCTCTAGCCCATGCGCACTGTAACACCACCCCGTGAATATGTCATGCCACACTTGCCTTCGCACGGGTTATATTGCCCCATCTAACGTGCCTTCCTCGATGTGTATGTTATAACGCACAGCGCTATGCCATACATATTACAATCTGGGATCCATATCTTTGTCACAGTGCATATGCAACGTTACACTCCCCAGCACATATTTTATATTACAACTTTAGAGACTAGTTATGTTACACAATACTGCCCTGTGCATATTACACTCCAAGGCGCATATCGCATAGGACGCGCTGGTGCCTGTGCTATCTCGCGCTCTCCAATGAATCTGTCATTGCGCACAATGTATTGCATATTATATTTCACGCCCCGGTTCATCTTATATCACACTTTTTGGTGCATAGTTTATACCATATACTACATCTAGTTTTCATTTTCAATCGTGCTCTCAGGACTATGTTCTATATAACACTGCGTCCACCTACCCATGGGCATTACATTTTGCGATGGGGGTGGAGGGTCAGGGGGTGTTTCTGCCAAGTGAGCCCGGAGTCACAGTCACAAACGTCCTCTTCTTCCTGAATAAAAGTGAGATTATGCTGCATACTTTTTCATATTTTAAGTAGTTCGCACAGACACACATTTTAAAAACAATAAAGTTCCTAATACCCACCTTCTCTGAACAGTTAGCTTGCTGCCCCATCCACCTCCTCCCTATCCTCTGTTGTCTGAATCCATGGACTAGAGTACTCCCTCCTGCCATGCATGGTCTGATGTGCTGCCACTGCCCACCATTTAGCATGATGTACCAGTCCACTCCTCCTGCCCTCCATTGCCCAATTCTATGGCCCATCATTGACCTCCTGCTTAGCCTCTGTGCTTAGCTTGCTGCCCCTATTCTCCTTCCCCCTGCCCTCCGATGTCTTTGTGCGTGCCCCTGCTCCATCCTTTTTGCCCACTATGTTCCATGGACCTGCCACTCCTATCTACTCTGAGTGTTCTGTTGAGCTGCCACTCCCCTCCCACCTGCCTAGCATTGTCAGATGACTGTAATCTGTCCCTGCCACCTCCACCCTGCCTGTCCACATGCCATGCCCCTATCCCCTACCTCCTGTCCTCCATGGTCCATTTTACTGCCACACCCTTCTGCCCTCCCTGATCTGTTGTGCTGCAACTGCTCCTCCTGCCTGCCCCGTGCGGTCTGTTGTGAGGCCCCTTCCCCTGAACTCTCTTGTCTGTGCCCAGGTCCTGACCCTCCCTTCTATCCTCCATGGTCCTTTGTGCATGCCCCTTCTCCCTCCTTCTTGCACATCATAGCCATTGTGCTGCCACTAACCCTCCCGCTTGCCATGCATGGTCTTCTGTGCTGCCATGGCCCCTCCCACCTTCCCTGTGTGGTCAGCTAGCTGCCCCTGACCCCCTCCCACCTTCCCTCCATGGTCTGTGTGTATGCCACCATAGTCTCATTGTTGCTCTCCATGGTGTGTCTTGTTTCTAGTGCCCAACCTGCCTGACCTCCATGGTCATCTTGCTGCTCCTGCCTTGCCACCTTGCCCCCAGCCCTCTGTTTCCATGTGCAGACCCCCTATTCCCTCCCTCCTGGCTTGTCTGTTCCATTGTAATGCCCCTGATCCGTCCCTCCTGCCCTTTATGGTCTATTATGCTGCAGCTTTCTCTCCTGTCTGTCCATTATGTCTGTCCATTATGGTCAGCTAGCTACCATTGCCTCTTTCCCATCTGTTCTCTGTTGTCCATGTGCATGGTCCTGTCCCCTCCCTATTGCTTTCTATGGATTGTTGTGCTGCACTCCCGTCCCGCATGCGCTGTGTGGTGTATTGTGCTGCTGCAAACCCTGATGCCTGCCCTGTAGGGTCAGTTTGGTGCACCTCTCCGTGTCCCTCCTGTCCTCTGTTATCCGAGTCCATGTCCCTACCCCAATTCCACCTGCCTACCATGATTCAATGTACCATACTTGCGAACATTTTGAACTTGGTAAGAGGGAGATTTTGAAAAAAAAACTGGGGTATTGATTTTCCCCTTTGAGTTACATTGAAAAATAGGATTTTGTACAGGAGACAGATCAAATAAAGCCCATTTGAGCTTAAAAACATTGGACGTTTCCTGGCTGAAACGGGTCTGTTGGCATGTATGGTTGTACTACCACTTCCTCTTCCTTCTGCCCACAATGGTCTATTATATTGCCACAGCCTCTCTTGCCAGTCCTGTATTGTTGGTTTGTTGCCCCTGACCCCCTTTCCACTGCCCTCCATAGTCTGTTGTGCTGCCACTGCCCTTCCTGCCTGCCTAGTGTGGTCAAATTGTTGCCTCTGCACTCTCCTACCTGCCTTCAATTTTCAGAGTCCGTGCTCCTGGCCTCTTCCTCTCAACAGTATCCCAATGAACAACTAGATTGCTAACATTCTATATTTATTACAAAAGTGTGGAACGCCTGACGTCATCTAGATGTAATCAAAACTGTAATACCTAGAGTATTTCCTTTAGAAATTACATATATGAGAGGGTCTTATTTGCATCAAAATTATGGTTAGTGCTCTAAAAAACTAAAATGAGGACATATTTTCTGAGTTTTCAAATAGCGACAAAGAACTTTTAAATTATTTGTAATCTTTATGTTTTTTTATCCAGTTGACCACTTGATTAAATGTTGTACCTTGGCGAGAGGATGTGGTGTTACTTCCAGAGCTGCAGACTTTGCAACTGGGGAACCAGGTTGGAGTTTCTGCTTCAGCTCAACATTCTGTGATTGTGGTCAAATCACTTAATCTCCCCATGTCTACAACCAAAATGAATTTGATCTTGTGTGATGTAACCAATGCTCATGTAAAGCATCCAATACCTGACAAGTCTGCACTATATAAAACTGCAAATACACAAAAAATAAGTGTTTTGCACACTTCTGTCATTGGGCTACATGTGGGCTACATCTGGGTGATATTTGTGCTGCATTTAGGCTCTTTTGTGTCTGGTGGCCATCTTGGGAGAATTATTTGTTATGAAGTTTCCTAATTTCCTCATTTACTGCAGTCTCCTCAGTAGGAAATGCTTTCAGTTTTTTACTTTGATTCCATCAAGAAGGTATTCAGATATGTCACACATTTGCCATAAATTCTGAATGTTAGCACTCTAGTTGCTCATTAGATCACTGTAGTAAAGCTACTGCTCACCACGGAAGTCTGCTGCTGGTATTAAAAGTGCATGTTTCAGTCTGCATATCAGAATTTGTTTATGAAATAGAAGAGGATTTGAGAAGTCACTCAAAATGTGCCCTAATTTTTCTTTCTTCAGCACTAATCATAACTTCTATGGCAAAATGAACCCCCTCATTGTGTTCCCTTTTAAATTAAATGTTTTAAGTGTTACCAGTTTATTCCAATCAAGATGGCTTCAGGTGTGCCATACTTTTGTCATAAGTAAGACAGTAAGCGCTCTAGTTGTTCTTAAGAACACTCTGGGACATTCTGTCATTAGGCTATACTTGGGCTACATCTGGGTGATATTTGGGCTACATTTGGGCTCTTTTGTCTCTTTCACGTAAGCTTACGAAACAAACTTCAATCCGGCATCTGAGGTCATACTCCTTAGGGCTCTTACAGATCCCTCGCATCCGTCTTGCCCGTGCAGGGGGAAGATCCTTCTCATATCTTGCCCCCCGTTATTGGAATATGCTCCCTACATCTATACGCTCCTGCCCCTCTCTCATCCTCTTCAGAAAAAAATTGAAAACCTTTCTATTCTAACCATCTGTGACCGATTTTCCTTTCAGTCTTGAACAGTGCGGTTTTTTCCCTCCTTTCTTTTCTGCCTACTCTTCTTCCTCCCTTCTCTTCAGGCCCCGACCAGGCATAACGCCGAGATGCCCCCGGGTGATTCGTTGCACTCTATAAATATCCTAAATAAATAAATAAATAAAAATCAAGAAGGCATTCAGATGTGTCACACATTTGCCATGAATTCTGAATGTTAGCACTCTAGTTGCTCATTAGATCACTGTAGTAAAACTACTGCTCACCAGGGAAGTCTGCTGCTGGTATTAAAAGTGCATGTTTCAGTCTGCATATCAGAATTTGTTTATGAAATAGAAGAGGATTTGAGAAGTCACTCAAAATGTGCCCTAATTTTTCTTTCTTCAGCACTAATCATAACTTCTATGGCAAAATGAACCCCCTCATTGTGTTCCCTTTTAAATTAAATGTTTTAAGTGTTACCAGTTTATTCCAATCAAGATGGTTTCAGGTGTGCCATACTTTTGTCATAAGTAAGACAGTAAGCGCTCTAGTTGTTCTTAAGAACACTCTGGGACATTCTGTCATTAGGCTATACTTGGGCTACATCTGGGTGATATTTGGGCTACATTTGGGCTCTTTTGTCTCTTTCACGTAAGCTTACGAAACAAACTTCAATCCGGCATCTGAGGTCATACTCCTTAGGGCTCTTACAGATCCCTCGCATCCGTCTTGCCCGTGCAGGGGGAAGATCCTTCTCATATCTTGCCCCCCGTTATTGGAATATGCTCCCTACATCTATACGCTCCTGCCCCTCTCTCATCCTCTTCAGAAAAAAATTGAAAACCTTTCTATTCTAACCATCTGTGACCGATTTTCCTTTCAGTCTTGAACAGTGCGGTTTTTTCCCTCCTTTCTTTTCTGCCTACTCTTCTTCCTCCCTTCTCTTCAGGCCCCGACCAGGCATAACGCCGAGATGCCCCCGGGTGATTCGTTGCACTCTATAAATATCCTAAATAAATAAATAAATAAAAATCAAGAAGGCATTCAGATGTGTCACACATTTGCCATGAATTCTGAATGTTAGCACTCTAGTTGCTCATTAGATCACTGTAGTAAAACTACTGCTCACCAGGGAAGTCTGCTGCTGGTATTTAAAGTGCATGTTTCTGTCTGCATGTCAGAATTTGTTTATGGAATAGAAGAGGATTTGAGAAGTCAAAATGTGCCCTAATTTTTCTTTCTGCAGAACTAATCATACTTTCTATGGCAAAATGAACCCCCTCATTTTGTTCCTTTGTAAATTAAATGTTTTAAGTGTTACCACTTTATTCCAATCAAGATGGCTTCAGGTGTGCCATACGTTTGTCATAAGTAGGACTGTTAGCGCTCTAGTTGTTCTTTAAAACACTCTGGGAAGCTGCAGTAGAACACAAAGGAATCAACTGACAGTCTCTGCCCTTGTTGGATGTACATGTTTTACTGAGAATGTCAGACTTCATTCTCACATGACTGAGAAAGATAATGTGAATTTACAGAAAATATGCTCTCAGTTAGCTTATAGATCACCTTCCAAACCTCTGTGGGAAAAGCATGAGAAAATAGTTTTCTCTCAAACATGATTCATGATATCACAGCAGAAGGCTTTTTCACATGGTAAAATCACCTTAGAAAACACCATAATTCCTAAAATGAGTATGGTACCATCAACAAATGATTTATAATGTAACTAAAGTCTTAAAACCTTCTATTAACTGCAATGCTTTTTACTGAGGTGCTATCATGTATATTGGTCCCAAGATGGCTGCCAACCCTTCTTGGATGAAGTGCTGACAGCCAATCAGATCTCACGATGAGATGTGTGGTTAGGCTCCACCCAGATATATATGTGATTTTACTTTTGATTCTCTCAGGAACTACTGAACGGATTTACACCATTTAAGCAAAAGGCACATGCCTGACCTGAGGACTACCTCTTTGCCAAATTTCACGTAATTCTGTTCAGCCGTTCGGGCTCTACCTTCGACTAAAGGTCCTATGGGAAAATGCATGGGGAAAACGCGTTTTGGGACCCCCCTTTTTTCTCAGCCCCCGCTTGACGAATCACCCCGAGACTTTCAGGGTAGGAACTGAGCGGAGCGCCCCATTAGTTTTGAAAATTTCACGAAGATAAGTCAACCGGCGCCAAAGTTATTCAAAATAGAATTTTCAGATTTCCTATGGGAACTCGGTCCTAACTATAACTATCTACTGGCGACCGCCAGTAGAAAATATATATTTCTATATATCACTATATACACGCACACATATATATATATATATTAAATATATATACTTTCACTGAAAATAACAAAGGCTAAAGTACAGTTATAGTTAGGTGAATTTGTCAGTGAAAACAATAACATTTTGAACTAAAAGAAAAACACAGAAAGTCACCAGTTATAGTTGGCAGAGCTAACTATAACTTGCGCCCCCGCCATGCACTGCTTATAACCTCATAATTGACATCACTCATGACATGATCTATGACATAATTTATGAAAGTACTGATGAAATTTAAAATTACATCATTGATGACATCGTTTGAAAGCCTTTATTTTGGCTGAGGCCATAAAAGCACTCAAGTAAACAGTAATAAAGCATTTGTAATCAGAATTCGATATATCCATATATTAAAAGGAAATTCACCTAAAAACGGGATTAAAACTATCATCTGTACAGAAAAATAGGACTCAAGATAAAAGAAATACAACGTTGAAGTGCACATTTTGTTGCATTTCTGCATATTAACACAATAGCACCAGATATTGACTATTAAAGACACTGAATTTGGCCCTGGTTTTCCATATAGCCAACAGATAGCGGAAGAGTGCAAAAACCAGTGGTTTACTACGGTCAGTTTTTAGTATCCTTAGGGTACACATTCTCTCTGACCCCTTAAATTCTGACCAAGTGGTAGAATCCAGGACCGCCTACTAGTTAAGTAGGCTGGGCAGAAGAACAATACATGTTCTGGAGACTCCTTAGAAGCCCTTATGTGCTGGGAACAGCTGTTCATCCTCTATAGGGGATCTGGCCCATTTGGGGGTAAAAGTACCTAGGGGCAAGGTCCCATAGCGGAATAAAAGGAACAAATGCCTTGCTTGAGGGGGTTGAATCTCGTCCATAAAATATTCTCTAATGAATGAGCCTTTAACCAAGAGAAAGGCATCAGTCAAAGAGCCATGCCTGGCTTTGGAGTATATTAAGGACTCACAGTGCTGTTAATATGCTGGTTTAATGGGACTCTTAAGATTTGAGCTAGCCTCCCTCGGGACACTTCACAATGATGGTAACCCAATTTCTCCCAAGGTGATTTTAATGTACTTAATCCAGGGTATGTTACTATAGCCCACCAGTCTGTATTTCCTCTAAACTATCCTGATATGATCAGAGCTCTGGGTGGCCCAGATTATTTTCCAAAAAAGGATGGGACGAAGGCCAGTTTTATCTGAGAGCGGTCTCAACCCGAGATCAAGCCTGAGAGACAGCAAGGTCGTGCTCATAGGGACATCCACTAATGTTCGCATGAATCGGTTTTCTGCCAATTGTAGGAAGGAAATGCTAGGTGGCCTCACAATTCCGCACCATACATGGCTGTCCCAATGGCTTGGTCGTAGTAAATCTGTAGTGTCGGCTGTGCTGGTCGGAACACAAAACGGGCATGAGAAGGGTGGTATTGAGGCAACAGAGGGGGCCATAAAGGGTCCCCTCTTGCCCCTGTGCATTGGGGTGCATGCATGGGGGCACAAGTTGTGCCTCCTGTAGTTTTGCACCCCCACTTCCTGCACAGGAAGGAATGCACAACATTGTGCATTCCTTCCCGTGCAAGAACGTACACTGGCGGTCCTGTGGCACTGCTGTATAAGGCTCACAATGAGCCTTTCAACAACGCTGCACATACGCCAGACCACAAAATTACTTGTAATCTGGCAGATGGGTGGCAGTGAGTTTCAGTGGTCCTGGAGCGAGGAGCGGCGGCATGCAGCCTGCTCCAGGACCACTAAAACTCGTAATCAGGCCCTTAGATTTGAGTGGGAATAGCAAGTTAAACCTCTTTAATGCCCAATACCTTCCCCAAAATGGTCTATTTTGGAATGGGAATAGTAAGTCAAACCCCTGTAGTGTTCAACACCTTCCCCTGATTGTTTACATTGGACTGGAAATAGAAAATCTTGTCCTTTTACATCCAAAGCCTTCCAAAAAATGGTTTGTAGTGTGTACTATTGTTTTGTGTGAAACAGGGTTGTGGTGGGCACACTGCCTATGCTTCACATAAGAAGTGGTTCACAGTTAATGCACCCTGAGTCTGCCTCTTGGAAGAGTGTCCCAGGTTCTCGGTTCCCTTAGTCATCCCCACTTAGGTGGGTACAGTCACAATCTGAACCCACCTGTAAAGGGTTCAGTGCCTCTATTTGAAATTGAGCCAGCCATGCTTCAGAGAAAGACGGGCTGCTGGTTTGGACTGCTGGTCCATTGTTCATTAGTACTCTTCCCACTGCTGGTGTGAGTTTGCACCTGCAATAGGGAGAGCTCAGTATTTGGTAATATGACACACTCACATGGTCTGCATCAGGTGCATCCACTGTGGGTGTGTGCCCTGCTCAGACCAGGACCAAGCATCACTTTACTTGAGAGTTTCCGAGGTCTACCGGGGCCAGGTTGTTGCAATGAGTATCCTTGTCAGTGTCTGACCCCGAATCACATGTGGAATCAGTGGGATCAGTAGAAAAACATATGAAATGTCCTGTAGCAATCCTACAACAGTGCATTCCCTTTTCCTTAATGTTGTTTGTGGTTGGAACCATAATCTTATTTCCTTTGCTGTCAATAAATCTATGATGGATATTTCCCAGATGTTAAAGACTAGTTTTAACTTACTGATTTAGTTCCATCTTATGGGTTGTCTGTAATGTACTACTTTGAATTACACTTTGAGTTGAAACATGATCGCGATTTGGGTGAAAATTGAAGTTTTCGTCCGATTCAGGATTACGAATGGTGTAGTAAAACCAGCACCTATGATTTCTTTTCCATATCGCCTCTGAAAAGAAGATGGCATTTTGACTGGGAAAATTCCTCGGAAGTAGGCGACAACATTTGGAAATCAGTTTGCAAACACCAGTTTCTATATTTATTTTAAGGTCTGAAACTCGTAATACTAGAGAAATGTTGCCAACTGGGAAATACCGAACCCAACAGTATCAATATTTACTTATGGAGGAAATTACCAGCTCGTAAGGTCTTGGTGTGTCTATGAGATTTTTACTTTTTCCTTGCACTTGTGTATGTATATATTCTAGTAGGATGCCCAGGGCCAACTCTCTTGTGTTCTCTATCATCAAAATCTGCTTGCCCCAGTATTAACGAAGTATTTTCCCCAGTAAATATTGCCTGATTGGATCCATTGCAATATTTCCGAGGATGCAGATGTTATTACCACTAGTAATTACCAGGTGCAATATAATTAAGGCTCCTTGTTGTCTGTTTTTCCTGATTTTCACAGATAAATACAGACCGAAAGTCATTTGTTTCCTTATCTGTATTTATTTTTTAAATGTGGAAAAAAACTGAAATTGGGTTGCATGTTGGCTGATTCTAAATACTCTCTGCCATGATTGCCAGGCCAATAGCTGTGTGGATTGATAGGTAAGGGGTTACAACAAGAGTAAAGAGACTTAACCAGCAGTAGATATGCACAAGGTTGATACTGAAATTTGCATATTTTGAAATAAGCGCATTGATTTATCTTCTTCGGATGTTCATATCACTGAAACCTGGCAAGAGCTCATATTTATTGGTAAATAAATGTGGAAATATACCAGTTTTAGCATCATTTTTTCCACAAAACCCAAAATAAATATGGATAAATGCAGATAAAATTACCAACAAATACATATGGATAAATACAGACGGAAATGTCAACAAAAAAAAATACCATAAAACTGGGAGCCCTAAATATAATCCACTCAGTCATAATTATGAGATTTTCACGGAGATTGGGTTTTTGGAGGTAACCCGTACTCAAGGCCCGAGTGTCTCCTTGTTATGTTTGTTGTTTATGGAGATCAGGACTCCTTATCACATTGTAGGGTCCGATGGGCTCTCAATGTCTTCTGTCTTGATTTCTAGTACATTTGAATACAGGCTTGGACTTGTTGCTTCTGATGCAGGGGAGTTTACCAGCTCTGTACACACACATACACACAACTTTCACTTTGGGCCCATATGCATTCATACATTCAATGAGCTAGCAAATATCCACTGGTCATCAATTTTGTTGTACCTTAAAGAACCCTTTACACTAGTACTCTTACCATCCCTGTCTCGTAAGTAAATGTACTTTTGTTGATAGATCTAGTTGTAGATTAGAATAGGGAGGAAATAATAACATATTTAGCCTTAGTCTTAAGAACCACGGACTCAGTAGGAGTTTTAAAGTTTTATCTGAATTAATAATTTTGTGAGTCAAATTAGAATACACGTAGATACACCAAAATTCTCCATCAGGAAAAATGGTACAGTTAGCTTATAATCAATTCACATTAATTAAATTCTTGTGATGACAGTACCTGAGGAGAGAAAGAAAAAAGAACAAATACGGAGTATAACCCCATAGATCTATATTTAACTAGAATGGTGTGAGGACCTAGACATCAGAGTATCAAAGATTCTGGACAGTTTCAGGACCGGGAAGGTGACCTCTTCTAGTGTAACGCCAGCGTTACACCCCTCTCTGGTGCTACTCTCTCCGGCTCGGGTTCGTCCGGACCCCTTCCTTGATGTGCCTCCTCGGTTGTTCCGTGATTCTTCCCTAGTGTTGGATTCTTCAGTCAGATTGCAGCAAAATCGGGCAGCATCTCAGCATAGCAGCAGCATCTCGCCATCAAGTGTGTCTAACTAACTAAAACTTACCTCTGTTATACCAATTCGAGTGTATGATACACCCCCAAATGTTTCAATTCTATGTACACCCCTCAATTTGATTGGGCTATGCAGTGGGTTGAGGACATCACACGATACTAAGTGCAGTACTTTCTTTAGTTCTATTGTCTAAGTCCCCGCCCCTAATTTTAATGCCCATAAGCTTTATTCCCACAAGCATTTCATATGTGGATCGATAAATCTGTAGAACAATGTTTCGGTTTCTTCCTTTCGTAGGTTCAAGAGTTGAGCTTCCCATGTCCTTCCTGGGCACATGTTTTGGCAGCCATTCAATGACTTCATTGGTCTCAGGACAAGGATGCAGCTCGCATGCGTAGTTGCCACAAAGGGATAGGGACATTGGTCACCCTCCAAGGCCCAAATGCAAACTATTAATAAAGTCAGAGAAGAACATGTTAGAATACAAAATTAACTGAATTCACTGTATACCACTTACTTCTACTCTAACCCCATTTACTTAATATATCTTTTGCATTAATGGCTTAGTAAAACTTGCACGGGTTAGTTTCAGTACAGCATGTGCGTTAGAGCGAGGGTTTCGAGCAGCCATGTTGAAAGCTATTGCGCAGCTGCAAAGATTTCCCACCAAGCGACAGGAAACGTCATACTACGTAGATGCAGTAGACGCATGCACAGAAGAGTTCCCGCGTTTTTGGCAGCCATTTTAAGGACACTCGGGTTACTGGTTAGTAAAATACATAGAAAAGCTTCCCCTAGATACTATATGTAAGATGTGGTGCAAAGTTAGTACTCACAAACATGTTGGTTACGTTATTACATGTTATTCGAGAGGATTGCATACGAGCAAGTCTCTTTTACGGAACCTTGCTCCATCACTTCACATGTCCTGTATCATTCGTATGAGCTCCTTATTTTCAGGCGAAGGATACATTATAATTGTTATACCGTGAAAGAAAGTCTTCTTTTCTGAGCTGTGGAGTTGCATATTTGACTTCTTACAAGCAACCAACCGAATTTATATTGCTATAATGCAGAACATCTTCACGGTACATTTAAAGATGAAAGACAGTGGGTTTCTCAATGTAAGTTAAATGTGATTGGATTGGTGCTTTGTTCAAGTTGTGTTAACATTCAGAAAGATTTAGGTCAGTTTAGTTACTTGCTCGGTCGTCGAATTTAAGGTAAGTTATTAATGGCCATACAGAATACGGGAAGCCACAAGCAGATATCCTAAGTCGACATGACTGCTTTACCTTTTTTTCTAAAACAAAAACGGACAGATAACATCCACACACCTTGAACAGCCATGTTTTTAGGTCCTTGAGAATTCATGGTGCGTTGCTCGTTTCTCTTGCAACACTGAACTCGCTTGTCTGCACCCACTCTTTCATTTGTGATTTTTTGCTTATAAAAATGAGCTAGAAATAGAATACACAAACACGCTCATTAAGTACGAATCTTCCGCACGCTACCATTGTTCACAAAAGTGAAGGATTAAGCGGTCCACTGCAAAAATGTGTTTTATTTCCGTTCAATGCGGACCTTTGTTAAAGGTCTACTGAACACGGCAAAGCAGGTTCCTGGCGCCATTTTAGCACCTGCCATGTTTGCTGAAGTGATATCCCAAAGGCTGTCAGCTCTGAATGGATACGTTTGTTTACACAGGCATGGAGTCAATGGGGCGCAAGTTCTTTATGCGGGAACGTGCCCTGACAAGGAGGACACCTGATTCCTCCAGGAGGTGCGGTTAATCTCATGAAGCCTGAAGAAGATGGAGAGCTTCAAAGCAAGGAACGTGTTAGACAATAGACCATTGATAAAGCTTGTGCAGCCAACCACGATGAGCCTCACACTGAGTATACGACTTCATTAAGAAAAAAAAAAAACGTTCTGTTCCCATAATTTGGGGGTCAAGGTGTGGCAGCAGAAAGGCAGTGGAGTCACGAAGGGCGGAGTCACGAAGGGCAGAGCCATGAAAAGCAGAGACTGACAATCAACTTATAATTTTTTTTTTAAAACTCTGCCACAAAGATATTGGCAGCTACAGTAAATGTGTCCTGACTTAATTTTACACAAATATTCAGCATTTTAAAATATTTAGGCTTGAGGTGCCTGCTGGAGTGACATGCAGTGACCAGCAATTTTCAGGGGCTAATTAATAATGGTAGAACAACTCTGGTACTTAGTGCACTGTGTTGTGTTGTCACAGTTTTACCCACCATAAAGTACTAAAGAGGGTTAAAGTGCCTGCTGCAAAGAATAGCGTGTTGCACCGCGGTCAGAATGGAAGAGGAAGAGACTAGAGTTCTCGATCCATTGTAAGGATTATACACCCAGTGAGAGGTCTTGGGAGGATGCTTACACTGTTCATGCCCCAGTCCTAGTTCAGTGCTTTTTAGGACATTTCCTGACAAACCCGGAGCTTTGAAAGGGAGGCATACAGTGTCCCGCCCAATGACAGCTCCAGAGGCATTCTTGGGTGGACGAGACACATGGTGGGACAGAGTGCAGGCCCCTGAAACTGCTGCCCTGTTACTTTAGCGGCTTTACCTTACAGCAGCCGGCTCACCTGTGCAATCCTCTCTTTTATTCTTCTTGAGGGTGGGGGGTGGGGGGGCTGGCTCGAGGACGCCTTTGGCATCTCCATCATGCTGTTTCCTCTTGTTCTCAGAATACTCTAGGGAGTGTTCTGTTGTTAAAAGGCAGCCCAAACCAAAATGGAGGTCCTTCAGCTATTCTCTATGGAGGATTCCCACTCCATCATGGAGCCAATACTGTGGAGATATAAATTGCTATTTTTTAGATACAAAAGGGGTTGAATTTCTATCTTTCCTTACGTTGCATCACTACTTTGTTCCTGTTGGTGTGCTCTTGTCACCTCCTGGGGGTCAGTATTCTTCAGTCTTGTGCTACCTGTTTATTTGGATTAGCCGCCCTTTTCTGTCTACAGTGTTTCTCCTTTCTTCCGCCTCTGTCCTTGTGGCACCTCACTATCACCCTTTGAGGTTTTTTGCCTTTAGGTCTTTTCCTCCGATGGGGCTCCTTCTGGGAGTCACTATCTGCTTAGGTGCTTTTTAAGTGCCACCAGCATCGTGGCTACTGAAAGGGGTTGCCCTTACCTCTGACAGCCCAGGACCATCAAGATCTGGGCTCCAAGATCCTCTCGCGGTCAGAGGTCTTCTGCTAGACATCCATCTCTCGAGAGACCTGACACAACGTCTAACATGCAAATGACAGATTTGTATTTTAGATAGCTCATTGGGTTTCTTCTTTTGTCACAGAGATCCTTTTGTTACTTCCAGTTCATAAGTTACAATCCGTCTAAAATAGTAGTCAGCTATGAATCGGCATCAAACAGCTGCACTCAAACTGCAAGGCATAGGTTTAGAAATGTTTGTCTCAATTTTTTGTTATTCTAAGGTTGCCATAAGGGGTTTCTTTGGATAGTAAGAAAGCCTTATTACTACAGACAATCTCAACTATAGTGTTGCATTTTAAATCCTGACTGTGGTTCTCCAAACTAAGCACTCAACATATAAGTGCTTATTTATGAGAGCACTGCATCACTTTTGCACCACAGAAAGTAGTAAATACATGACGCAGGGCTCTCATTTCGATTTATAAAGCCACGCAAACCCACTCTGCGTGGATTTGAGTGACCTCATAAATCATGAGGAAGGATATACGACTCCTACACATTGCAACAACCCTTATTGTCTCATTTAACATTTCCTGTACATTGATTTATTCACTTGTATGATTAATTGTCTCTGAATACTATGTGCTCAATAACCTTATGTTATGATGAGTAGCGCTATGAAAAGATATGCGTGGAAAACAAAAAGAAAGTACTATTTAAAGTTGAGTGTAATTACTCAAGCAGACAGATGCATCTGACACTGTTATAGTGCATGCACACCTCTTACATACATGGTTTGCACAAAGCCAAAGACCAGTGTCCCGTTCATAGTTTATGTTAAACACTTGTGAATTGCAGGGGCGGCTCCTCCACTAGGGCGGAGGAGCATCGCCTCACTGCTTCACACAGCGCGAGAAGCAGAAACATAAAATGGTAATAACTTTCAGTTATTACCATTTAATGTTTGGTTGCGGGTGGGTGGGCGGGGCTGCTCTGAGAGCTGGGCAGGGGAGGAGTGGTGTACCTGTCCACTCCAGAGTGAGCAAAGACTGTTTGGCACTCTGTTATTCTCCATGCAGGCTGCAATGCAGCCTACATGGAGAAAATGGCCTCCCCATAAGCTGCTGTTTGGGCGGCGTCCCGACCAATCACAGCTCTGCATTCCGCGTTGTGATTGGCTTAGGGGAGGGAGGGAGCCTGGCTGCCTGCTTCTGCTTCCTGGAGAGCAGGAGAGCAGAGAAGACACAGGACTCGGGCAGCGGGAAGGTAAGTTTAATTATATATATATTCACTGAAAAAAACATAGGTTTCACACACGTTATAGTTAGGAATTAGCATTTAAAAAACCTTGCAAATTCACTGAAAAAACCATAGGTTTCACACATGTTATAGTTAGCGGAAATTTTACTGATAAAAAACCAATGAAATTCCCCCGTTATAGTTAGTGCAGGCAACTATAACTCATGCGACCGCAATCCTCTGCTGATGCTAATACTGTATTTAGACACTTATTTGCCCATGTCTTCTTCCATACATTTTTAGCTATACATATATTACAAATATTTTTTTTTCATAAAGACACATATGTCATCAGCAGAAGATTGCGGTCGCGTGAGTTATAGTTGCCTGCACTAACTATAACGGGGGAATTTCATTGGTTTTTTATCAGTAAAATTTCCGCTAACTATAACATGTGTGAAACCTATGGTTTTTTCAGTGAATTTGCAAGGTTTTTTAAATGCTAATTCCTAACTATAACGTGTGTGAAACCTATGGTTTTTTCAGTGAATTTGTACGGTTTTTAAAATGCTAAGTTACTTTACGCCATTCGTGGCGTGCGCGCCCACTTAACGCAGTTTGTTCCGTGCGCGCACGGTGCGCTTCGCGCACCGTGCGCGCCCACTTTACGCAGTTAGTGCCGTGCACGCACGGTGGGCACGCGGTGCGCTACGCGCACCGCGTGCCCACGTTACGCTAGATGGGCCATGTACGCACGATGCGCTTCGCGCACCATGCGCACATGGAGGACATATGATGCACTTCGTTTTGAAAGGTAATATTTTAATTTTTCGTATATGTTATAAGCCATGCACAAATGGTGCCCTTCGGGCACCATTTGCACACGGGGTGGAGAGAGTGTGGATACTTTTTTTTTTTATTATTTTTTTTTTAAATATTTTAGTTTAACTCATCTTTACTAAGCCATGCACAATTGGTGCCCTTCGGGCACCAATTGCACACGGGGTGGGGAGAGTGTGGATTATTTTATTTTTTTTATAATTTTTTACCGTACGCGTACGGTAAGCGTAATCAGCGAAATTAGCGAAAAAATAAAAATTCTGTTTTTGGCCTTGGGGGACCTTTGGGGACTCCCTCAACATTGCTATGTGTGTGGGAGCTGTCTAAACAGCCCCTTTACATGTTTTTGTGCTTTATATTTTAAACATCACTCTCAGTGCGAGAGAGAAAATGGCGGCCGCCGCTTCCTGGTTTCGGCCGATTCGAATGTTTACTAAGATCTAAGAGCCAATCAGAATCGCGCTCGCGCACGCCACCGTACGCGTACGGTAAGCGTACCGTAAGCGCACCATAAGCTGGCTCAGATATATATATTGATTTAAAGGCTATTTTCTCAGAATCTACTGAACAGATTTACACCAAACCTACAAAAGGCACTTCCTTGACCTGAGGACTACCTCTCTGCCAAATTTCTAGTAATTCTGTTCAGCCGTTCGGGCTGTAGCCCTGTCTAAAGGTCCTATGGAAAAATGCATGGGAAAAACGTGGTTTGGGACCCCCCTTTTATCTCAGCCCCCGCTTGACGAATCCCCCCGAGACTTTCAGGGTAGGAGCGGAGCGTAGCGCCCCACCTATTTTGAAAAATTCGCGAGGATTCGTCGACCGGCGCCAAAGTTATTCAAAATAGAATGTTGCGGATTTCCTATGGAAACGTGGTCCTAACTATAGGTCCTAACTATAACTACCTACTGGCGACCGCCAGTAGGTAATATATATATATATATATATATATTTATTAAATTGCCTCAGTGCAACCCCCCTCCCTACGTGAGCCCCCACCCCTTAACCTGCGAATCATGCCGGCCGCGACTGGTGAATTGATAACAAGCTGAGGCATTTGCTTCTCTCTATTGCATTGGCATCTGAGTTCTCAGCACCATACAGCTCCCAGACAGGATGAGACAAAAGGAGGACTGAGAGCGCTTTAAGTGAGGCCATTGTGTTGGACCTGGCTGGAAGTGAAAACATTAACCTATGTCAGCTCCTGCAGGTTGCTTCTCTGAACGGAAAGCAGGCAATGCATGGGTGCTGCTGAATGTATCCGGTATCAGCAAATTACACTAGGACAAATTCAATCTATTTCACTGGGGCTGGTAGAAAACCAGATCCAGCTCCATAATAGCTGCAGGATCTGGGATCTGGCTGCCCCTCCCATCTCATTTCCTGCTTTGCTCTGGTTTACTTTGGAGTACGAGTGAAACATCTGGATGCCTACCATTAAACCACATCCTTTTGTCTGCTCTTTTATGTGGTCACAAAAGGAACCATTCTCTTTAATGCCCTTGCTCTGCATGTAAAATATGGGGCTGCTAGTCACTGTGCTGTCTAAAAAGCATATGATTGGACACTGTACAAGATCATTTTTCCAAACACTTTTTATTTTATTTCAACAGAGAACTCCTCCGTGTTCTCAACCTCTTACATGAACGTGCAGGAAATGACAGGAGATGGTTTTCTGATTTTTGTTGCCATATAAAAGAAGCCGGAGGGCGTGTCTGTGGGGATGATGGCAAACTTTGTGTTTATTGAACATCTTTGGTTGTAAACACCGCACAGAAATATGGCTAGATTGACATTTTTTGTAAAGTGTAGGCAGATTCCACCCCGCACAAGCCTCCATCACCCCCATCTACCATACTGTACCAGTAGTGAATGCATTGGTTCAGTCTAGGTTGTACTCTGGCATCTGAGTCTACGTAATACCCGAGTTCAGTCTGGATTCGACCTTCTAAGCCCCTCCAACAGCCCTCAGTCTTCCACAGTGTGTTTTACATCCATAGTAATTTTCTACTCTGCCCCCCACTTGCTTGCAGCTAAGTCTAGGGGGCGTCCCCTGGGCCGCCATCTTTCCTCTCGTCTGTGTTTCCAAAGCCAGAATAGCTATATTTAGCCAGCTGCCTTTTCTAGGGCTTGGGGTACTTTTCTAATGCTGTCCGAACTGAATTCTCTTTATTCATTTTCCATAAACGTTTACAGATGTGGGTGTATATTCAGTTATTTTAGCATGCGTTTGGCTTGACTAGTTGGACGGTTTTATTGCATTCCGGATAGCAGGTGTGTCTTTCTCAGCTCCAGGAAGCTTCTGAGTATGCATGCTGCTTTATACATTAATTCAATATTACATAACATAACTGGCTAAAATAAATCATGTCAAGAAAGTGATGCCTCCACAGAGCAACCTCCTCTGGTGTAATCCAGTTGTTGTTCCTTCCTTTCTACTTGTCTTTACCAATTGCCATAAGAAAGAAGTGGAAACACGAGGAGACGGCAGTTAGCATAAAATGGATCTTGGTTGCTTAGAAACTTTATACAAGTGTTTCCAAACATCTTTCTAACTGAGCTCAATGCATAGCTGTTAATGAGTTGGACTTGGAGAATATTACCAGCATAATCATAGGTCCAAATGTAATTGCTCCAAGATAAATTATGCTTAAGAGTCTAATGTAATACCTTTTATCCATGCATGATACTCAATATCTTAATATCTCCCTTAGAACATCTAAAAGATATTGGCACATTCACAAATTTCAGTTTCATAGATGTTATCTCACATTGGAACTGATATGTCATTGCACAGTTTTTTTTAAAGAAAGGAATATAGATATCTCTTGAGGGATACATTCTGTACTGTTGATGACCGCCAGCACTGAGAGCTCCTTAAACAGCTAACAAAACAAATCAAATTCGACTATTCTCCCAAAATAATCTCGTCCACTCATTTCCATGTGCACTTTAGAACTGCAGAAGGGCCGTTTCTATAACTGTTTCCCTGTGTCTATTACAGTTTCTTCATCATCCTTGCAGGAAACCAGAACTATACATTCCACAATGAAAATGTGGAGAAACATTGTGTGATATTACTCCTGAACTTCCTTTATCCAGTCACATCATGAACTCTACTCCATTGCAAAGCTAAAGCAAAACATGATTGTGGAAAATATGACCAAACAGACTGGGAAATTTGTCTACAGCACATAAGGCATTGAGAAAGCATGATAATTCTTTAAGGATTGGCGTGATTACAAAACAGTTTCCATTGCCTACACTATTGGCTTTGTCAATGCTTGTACATTTGTGGCAAATATCTGGGAACATCCGCCAGTATCTTTGTCATCAGCCGGGGGTGGTGGTAGCACTTTGAAAATATCACCCTGATTTTTGTTTTCAGAGGTTGACAGATAATTTTAAAAAGTATGCAATTGGCTGTAAAAACACAGCTGGATTATATTCACAGACTACTCATATAGCTATAATAGTCATCATAGTTTTGTAAGGTAGGGCCCTAACTTAAGCTGATTAAGTAAATGTAATCAGCAAGGTGATGACCTTTATGCCAAATTAAAAATAGTGAAACACTTAGCCTTGTTGGATACTATTAATGACTATACTATTGGGCACACTGTGAAAATGGCAATGCTATCATTACAAAATGGCCCACACCGCAGCATCTGAACGGCCTTTGAAAAATTATATTTTGTTTAGTTGTTTTATTTTTTTAGCTATAACAACTGTGTGTTTTTTAAAGTAAATTCCATACTTGAAAATATAATGGCATATTATGCACCTCAGCATTATTGTTTTTCATGTCACTGTGTGTACTGAGATATTTTTTAACAAAATATGGATGTCATTTCTTATTGATCTGAAGCTTCTTTTGGCCTAACGCATGCTCACTAAATGTCATGACTTTAGTAGGTCCAGAAGGCATTTTATGGAGAGTAGTATATTTGCACATTTCTGCATAGCATAACCTCATTTTTCGAGTTTTCCTCGTTTTCACAATTCTCAGCTAGAAGCAGAATGTGATGCCTGCTATTTTTGCATTAAACACATTTTATTTTTGCATTAAACACATTTTAAAATGGAGGGCTTACGACGTGTTGTGTTTTACTTTTAAAACATGTCTAAAATGGGATGACATCACAAAAAAATAACTGCAATCAACCGATTCCTCCCTCCTCCACCAAGCAGGTAGAAGGCACTGTCCTGGAGTTAAATGGCTTGACAGAGTCACTGTTCTAAGATGGCCGTCAGCACAATGAGTAGACAGCCTTTTTCACTTTCTCTCAGAAATACGTCCAGGCTGTGGTCGGAGGAGATTGATTAGCACCGTGCAGAGCAGCTGAGTAAAGAGCAAATGAGGTCCTGGGCCGATGGTTGGTATGTGTGCATCACAGCCAGCACACATACATGGTAAGAAGTCAACAGCAGATGAATAGTATGTGCTGAGTCTTCAGGTAAACAGCATTTTGGTAACAGCATCAGCAGCAAAATATGGCTTAGCGGTGAATAACAAGAAAAGCTAGTTCAGCCGCATAAATGTAGTGTTTCATAGAGCAGAGGAATCACGATTTTATTGCTGTGAAAAACAAATAACAAAACTACAGTGCTGCCACAACATGGACATGCAGGGCATTGCTAAAGTCTTGTGAGTGAACGTCAAGAACAAAGATAACAGCATTACAAGTAGCACAAATTTACCATAATTTACCATAATTTAAAATTGCCTTGGGGTAAATGTGCAAATACACTTTCACCACACATTAAGGGGCTTATTTTATTATGACTTTCGTGGTCCTCCGTCTGCACCGCCACCAAGCTGTCTGCTGGAGGACCGCCAAAGCTGTGGTGCTCTTGCCTGTCAGATTATAAGTGTTATCCCGGTTGGGCGGGCGGTGCCAAGGCGGTCTCACGGCAGTGGGCTGTTAGGCTCATAGGAGAGCTTAACATGCAGCCCGCTACCATGAGAGCGCCGACTGCATGTTCCTGTCCAGTGTGGCATGCATGCCACACCATTGAGGAAATTGGGGTTCAAATCCAGGGGGGCAAAACATGTGCCCCCCGCATGCACCCCAAGGCCTGGAGTGGTACTGTGCTCTTTGTTGCCTCCCCGCCACCTTTTAATGGCGGGCCCTCACCATGAAAGGGGCGGCAGACAGGTTACTCATACTATGTTTGGCGGTGCCACAGCGGCACTGCTAGCATATTGCAGCTCCATGACTGCTGTTCGACCGCTGCAGGATCCTGGATCCCCAGCAGACCTGTGGCGGTCCTGTGGTGGTCCAACTGTCATACTTGTAATACTATGGGCAGGCCCGCAGTGTGGCAGTGGTCGGACCTCCACCATGAGTACGGCGGTAAGGCCCTAAATCTTTACGGCGTCCATATTTCCGACCTTTGTTCCCTATGCAAAGTTCTCGGGGAATACATGAAGGAATTTGTGTTGGGAAAATTTGAGAGAATGGAGTAATACCTCACAACTCAGAATACATTATCAGGAGCAAACAATGGAAGCACAAGAAGCGAATAATTTGTACAAATTTGAAATGAGGACCAAACAAGTAAACAGTTCAGAGAATGATAGGAAGATGAAGGAAAGGGTTATATTCTAGACTATAAGCAGTGCTTAGTTTGAAAAAGAATAAGTGCTTTGTCCAAAACTTTCTCAGAAGTCCAGAAGTGGTGCAGCCGAGTGTTTAGTTTGCTTCATGGCAAGGTTCTTTAGTTTTGATCCCCTCTCATGCCTCTTTCACACACCAACAGACATCATGCCCCTTTGTCTCAGTTTGCAGATTCTTTTTCATCCCTTCTTTCTGCCGTTGTCACAGTTTTTCTGTTAGATGGAATCCACTGTGTTGATGAACATGGAAATCATGGCAGGACCAAAAATTTTTTTTGAATATGTCCCAAGGACAATGTATGGTTATGATTCATAAGATCGCAACCTTGGGGAACAGAAAGTCACTCAATTAATCAGTTGATTTGTAAAGTGCATCTTCTTTCCCAAGAGGGTATCCATGCATCCAGGCAGTTGCAGGGTTTGAGTGTCTAAGTTGAATAGCCAGGTTTTGAGCAACCATTCAAAATTCCGGTAGAGAAGGGGAGGTTCGTAGATGCATGGGGAGGTCATTCCATGTCTTTGCTGTGAGGTAGGAGAATGAGCGTCTTCTGCTCATGCGTCTGTTGACACGGCGAGTATGAGAGAGCAAGAGGGATGCAGAGCGTAGTTGTATGGCTGGTTGCTGGAAGTTCAGGTGCTGGTTGATGTAGGTGGGTCCTTGGTTATGTAGGGCCTTGTATGCGTGGGTCAGTAGCTTGAATTGGCTTCTCTTCTGTACTGGGAGCCAATGGAGGTCTGAGGTGAGGGGTGATGTGGGTCCATTGGGCGAGATTGAGGACAACTCTAACTGCAGCATTCTGAAATGTCTGTAGTCTCTGGAGGAGGTGTGTGTGTTCCCCAAGTAGGAAGCATTCCCGTAGTTAAGTTTGATAGTAATGAGGGCTTGTGGGATGGTGTGTCCTGTGCTCAGTGGAAACCATTTGAAGATTTTTCACAGCATGCGCACAGTGAAGAAGGAGGCACAGGATACTATGTTGATCTGGGACTTCATAGTCAGCTTGCTGTTGAGGATGATGCCAAGTTTTCTGGCGTGGTCCGACGGGGTGGGTGCCAGTTTTAATTCCGAGGGCCACCAGAAACCGTTCCAAGGAGTGTTGTTTTTGAGGAAGATCAGTACTTCCATTTTGTCAGTTTTGAGCTTCAGGCAGTTGTCTCTCATCCAGTTGGCAATGCTCATCATGCACTTGTAGAAGCTGGTTCAGATGGTGGGGGAGTCCATGGAGAGGGAGAGGATGAGTTGACTGTCGTCACCATATGATATGAAGTTGAGTCCATGTTACTGATGATGTTCGCCAAGAATGTCATGTAGGTGTTGAAGACGGTTGGGCTGAGGGATAAGTTCTGGGGGACACCACAGGTGATTTTCTTGGGTTCAGAGGTGAAAGGAGGTAACCAGGCTTTCTCTGTTCTTCGGGTGAGGAAGGAGGTGATCCATCTGAGATCATCCCCTTGGATGCCAATGTTGAGCAGCTTTGCGAAAATGGTGTGGTAGGATGCGGTGTTGTAGAATTCAGATTTCAGATTATGAAAATGCGCTAGCTAGTGTTCGTATTTTATTGTATCCATTTTAGTGGATTGTGGCAAAAGGAAACCTCCCATAGTATTTATGAATGAACAAGTAACTAATGCAGAAGGCTTCAAAGTTGAAGACAGTCCTTAATCATTCTGTTTCTGTAGAATTCTGAACACATTTCTATCCTATGGTTTGTCACCAGGAAGATCTACTGGATAGATTCAAACTACAAGACTGATTGCCAGTGCAGGTGTTTCCAAGTAGAAAGGTAGAATCAATCCCAATGTTTAGGTTCACCTTACCTGTCTCAGATAATTGTGGTCCTACACTTGCAAAACCATGGTTAAGGCTGAAAAGCAGCTTTTACCCCTGACCAAGCATAAATGCCAAGTTTACATACGACGTTACTAATACAGAATGGACCTAATCATGGAGTCCAGTTAAACATAGTACATAAACTTGGGCAATAAATGACGCAGCAAACCGGTTACATGAACATGGATGGATGTGGATGGCTTCAGTGTTGTAGGCGGTTTCTATAAACATATTTACAGTGATCATTATTTATTTATAGTATTTTTGTCTACTATTATCAATGGAGTGAGAAGATGGGGAAATACATCAAGAAGAACTACTGAGAACTTTTCTGGTGGTCAGGGTGCTACTTTCAGATGGTTTGTGGTCGTTCCAAAGAAGAAAAGGCAGTTTTCTCCTTTTTTGTGTGTAAATCTTTGTAGAATATACATACGGGCTGTATTAGAAATGGGGGTCTCTAGTTGCCAATGGTTTGCACCTTTGTCCAAGTAGGACCCTTGGTTCTAGTCAGGGTAAGGGAGTTACTCTCTTAGATAACCACTGCTCACCCCCTTGGTAGCTTGGCACAAGCAGAAAGGCAGTGTATAAAGCATTTGTGCACACATGCAGTAAAACTGTGAAAACACTACAAATGGACATCACACCAGTTTAGAAAAATAAGTAATCTTTATCTAAACCAAACAAGACCAAAACAACAAAAATACACAATACATATACCAAGATGTCCTCAAACGTTGGTAATTCACACAAATAAAGCTTGTAGCACAAATAACTCCACCTGGAGCTATTACGACGTCATGATAGATGAAAATCCAAAGTACAACGCCGACCGTGAGAGGCATGGTGTCGGGCGCAGAGTCACACAGACGCCCAAACAGCAGTACCTTGGGAAATAATGAAAGACAAGGTGGGGCACGGCGTTGGGGAGGTGATGCCAAATTGATGCCGGGCAGCGTGGGTTCCTTAAAACCACAGGGGAGGTGATGCGTCCATTCCTTGCGACCCCAGGCGGTTGAGGCCTTGGTTCCTAACTGCAATGCAGGGGAGGTGAGGCATCGGTTCCTTACTGTTGCTGGAAGGTAAGGTGTCCGTTCCTTACTGCTGCCGGGGAAGTGATGTCGCGGAGGAGGTGAGGCGACGGTTCCTTACGACGGTGCGGTGTCGATGGATTCAGGAAGTCACCCAAGTCCAGTATCGGCTCCATGATGATGAAGCACCGGCATCGATGAGGTCGGGGCTGTGGGACGAGTCGAGGGGTGCATCTTGAGTGTCACAAGCATTGCCCTCTGCTCTGGAGCAGGCAGCGACCTCAGTGACGGTGTCTGAGTCAATCCGGTGGGGCGTCTGCAGGCGTCAGGACTGTGGTGCAAGTCGGGCGGTGCGTTGTGCTCATCAGGAGTAGTGCCGATGGCTTCGTGGCAGGTCACGGGGTCGCCTTCCGGTGTTGCTGTTGCAATTTCCCTCTGTGGCAGCCGAAACAGCAGTTCCAGATGCAGGAAGACAGAGGAAAATAAGTCTTTGTGTCCCTGAGATGTCAGTACAGGCAGAAACAGCCACTGCAGGCCAACCCCAGACAGCACACAGCAAAGGGGCAGTATTTCTCCTTCAGTTTTCCCAGCTCTTCTCCTTGGCAGAGGTTCCTCTTGAGTCCAGAGTCCTAAAGTTCTGGGCCCCAATTTTTATACAGCATTTCCCTTTGTTCTCTGGTGGTAGAGAGACTCTGTACTCAGTCAAAACCAGTGTTGTCCTCTCTAGTCCAGGTTGTTGACAGGAGATGGAGACAGCATTGTGTAAGGCAGACCAGGCCCATTCAGGTGCAAGGAAATCTACTCCCCCAACTCCAAATGCAGCCCAGGTTTATTCAGCCCAGCCCTGTCTCATCCAGGAAAGGCAGGACACACCTCAGTAAATTCACATCCCCAGCCCCTGTCACTCCAAAGCCAGACAGTCAATTCACAAACCAGCAGAGGCACACAGGAAAGCTAAGCAAGAAAATACCCCCTTTCTAAAAGTGGTATTTCCAAACACACAATATAAAAGTCATCTTTACTAAAAGATGCATTTTTACATTCTGAGGTCAAGGCATACTAAACCCCAACTTTCTATCTTATATCGTTATATTTATAAGTTGTTATGAACAAACTCCCATTCTATCCTACGGGACTAATAGCCTTTCAACACCCGGAGGGACCGCACCGCCAACCAGATGGGAGGAGGCATCGCCATCATCCACAGGAACACCATCCGTATCACGACCAGCACCGACAACTCCCTAACCACCGCCGAACACCTGCACTTCCAGATCCACACCGACCCGAAGACCACCCTCAGAGGCACCCTGATCTACCGACCCCCGAGACCACGCACCCAATTCAGCGAGGACATCGCCGACTTCGTCAGCCCGCATGCCCTCCCCTCCGCTGACTACATCCTCCTGGGGGACCTCAACTTCCACCTGGAGAACAACAACGACCGCAACACCAGCACCCTGCTCGACAACCTCGCCAACCTTGGTCTCAAGCAGCTGGTGTCCACCCCCACCCACCTCGCCGGACACACACTCGACGCCGTCTTCTCATCCAGCACAGACATCGCCTTCAGCCACGCCACAGAACTTCACTGGACGGACCACAGCTGTGTCCACTTCACCTTCAAAAGAACGGCGATCCACCACCACCAGCCTCAGGTTGCCCGTAGAAGCTGGAACAAGATCACAGCCGACCAGCTCGCCGCCTCCCTGAGCCAGCACCCTCCTGCCAGCTCAGCGAACCCCAGCCAGGCCGCCGAAAACTACATGAAGTGGATCAGCAACTGCGCGGACGAACTCGCCCCTCTGAGGACCCCGCCCAGCAGACCTGGCAGCAAGAAGGCCCCATGGTTCACCGACGAACTCAAGAGCTCCAAGAAAAACTGCCGAGCCCTCGAGAAAGTCTGGAGAAGGGAACCAACACCGGACAACATGACCACCCTCAACCTCTCCACCCGGAAGCACCACCAACTGATCCGCGCCGCCAAGAAAACTGCATTCAAAGACCGGCTGGACAACAACGCACACAACTGCAAAGAACTCTTCAACATCGTGCAAGAGCTCTCCAACCCCAGCGCAGGAAACAACGACATCACCCCATCGCAAGACCTCTGCAACTCCCTCGCCTCCTACTTCCACAACAAGATCGCAGACATACACAACAGCTTCAGCATTCATCCGACGCACGCCACGACCACAGCAACGCCGCCCACCACCACCCTCCGCGCCTGGACTCCGATCAGCACCGAAGACACCGTCCGCATGATGAATTCCGTCCACTCCGGATCTCCGACCGACCCCTGCCCTCACCACGTCTTCAACAAGGCAGACGCTGTCATCGCACCCCACCTGCGGGACATTATCAACACCTCCTTCGACACCGCCACCTTCCCCGAGAGCTGGAAGCACGCAGAACTCAGCGCTCTACTCAAGAAACCCACTGCGGACCCCACCGAACTCAAGAATTACCGCCCCATCTTGCTCCTCCCGTTTCCAGCCAAAGTCATCGAGAAGACCGTCAACAAGCAGCTGGCCGCCTTCCTCGAGACAAATGGATCCCTCGACCCCTCACAGTCTGGCTTCCGAGCCAACCACAGCACCGAGACCGCCCTCATCGCTGCCACCGACGACATCAGAGCCCTGATGGACAACGGAGACACAGCGGCCCTCTTCCTCCTAGACCTCTCCGCGGCATTCGACACGGTCTGCCACCGCACCCTAGTACAGCGCCTCAGCAACGTCGAAATCCAGGAGAAGGCACTGGATTGGATCATCTCCTTCCTCGACGGAAGGACACAGAGAGTCCGCCTACCACCGTACAAGTCAGAGGCCACCAAAGTCATCTGCGGCGTCCCTCAAGGATCCTCACTGAGCCCCACCCTCTTCAACGTCTACATGAGCCCCCTCGCGGCCATCGCACGCCAACACAACCTCAACATAATCTCCTACGCCGACGACACCCAGCTGATCCTCTCCCTGACCAACGACCCCGCCGCCGCCAGAGCCGATCTGCACGAGGGGATGAAAGATGTAGCCGAGTGGATGATGACCAGCCGCCTGAAACTGAACTCAGACAAGACCGAGGTCCTCATCCTGGGCCCCTCACCCTCCGCCTGGGACGACTCCTGGTGGCCCCCCACCCTGGGCACCGCACTGTGGAAATATGGATTTTTCTGGTCAATTATGTCCCCTATCTTGGACCCCAACGGTTCTATGTGCATGTTACAAGTACATGTATGTTCCTTCCAGTTCCAGTTATGAAGACGCAAATACATGTGCGTCCACCG
Source organism: Triturus cristatus (assembly GCF_964204655.1). Classification (NCBI taxonomy): domain Eukaryota; kingdom Metazoa; phylum Chordata; class Amphibia; order Caudata; family Salamandridae; genus Triturus; species Triturus cristatus. Next base: position 389,461,063 of record NC_140588.1, read on the forward strand.
TTAACATGTCCTCTTTTAGATCCGCCATGAATGAGCCGGATATTCCATTCCTAAGTACGAAAGGCCACCGCTTTTATATGGTTCACTTATGCCATTTTGCAGTTCAGACGAGTAGGCCCTGATTCTGTCATCAAGCTCTTCCTGCTTTCTACCTCTGAAGCTCCAGTCCGAGCCTGCATCTGTGACCATGAACTTTGTCTCATCCTCTGCGCGGCTCACGATGCCTGACATCAGCTTGCTGCCTGCCAAGAACTGTATTTCACCTTCGGAAATTATCTGCTCCGCTCCCTGCCCAATGCATTCCTGTCTAGTAGCTTAAGTAAACATTCTGCCAGCTACCGAGCAAAGGCCCGGCTTCTCTGTCTTTATGCAAGTAATTCATAGCCCTGTTACTATGGAAGATTCCTGCCCTCGCATCTAGTGTAGACACTTAGACGCTTGTACACGCACTAACAGTCAGTATAGTCAGTATAGAATAAGATTCTACTCCAAGAAGGCCTCTCTTTTGGATAACATAGTTCTTTAAACATAGGATGTTAGATATGATTTAGGATTAGGTTGACTTGACCCTCCAGACATCTGTCGCCACATGTAGAGCTAAATGTCAAGTCCCCTTCACCCCCTAGCTGCACGTCAATCACACGTCATGCTGCTGCGCGCGCATCTCTGCAAAGTATTTCTGCTGACATTGCGAAATTATTTCATAGGTCCACCCATATGTAACATCACAACCAATGACGTTTCCTTGTTACTCCCAATTACGCCTCCTTCAGCTACGCATGTGAAATGTTATCTTTGCTATCAATTGTTACGCCTCTTGCATTTGCTTCGCTGTAATGCCTATTGTATAAAAGTTATTAATTATCAATAATGTATGTACTTCACTTCCTGAGCCTCCGTGGTGATGGAACCTGGAGTCCACGATTTCGAAATCGTCCATTGGAATAAAGCCCGTTCTTAACCTCTAATACCGCGGATTCTGCCTCTTATTTATTGAGCTATTTTTATTATGTTCTGTATCAAATTAAGTCCCGGTAATTAAATTATTTACCACATAAATGGCGCCCGAACAGGGACACTTTCTCATCTCACGCGCCGGCGGTGCGTTGCAGGCCCGGTCTCCTGCCACAGCTGGACGGACAACAACGCGTACCAGCAGGATTTCCTGTATCTCCCTCCGGTCTAGCGGGGGCGACTGAGGCTGCGATCAACACCCAGACGAGGCGGTGAGAAGTGCGAAGTATCCCGACCAGAGCCTAGCTGAGAGAGCAAGATCCGAGGTATACAGAGGCCCACCAGGTTTTCGATGTCCTGAAGTGTCCGAAGTTTTCAAGTCGAGTCCAGTCCGGTCCAGTTCAGTTCAGTTCCGTTCCGAGGCCTTCCGTTCCGAGCTACCCGGTGAGTACCATTACTGGGGAGGCGTTCTGGCGTGCACATAAGTTGTGCCGGTCCAGACGGGTTTGGGTACACAAATCCGGTCTGCACTGTTTTAGCAGTGTATCTGTACTGTTTAGCAGTATATCTAGTATATCAAGTATATAAATTCAGAATAATTCCGTTTAATGTCGAGAATTACGTTTTTATGATTAAGTTTTCTTAGATCGTCATCTTCATTGTTGCTCATTTAAAAATGTTAAATGTTAAATGTATTAATACGTCCTGCATATTGTGGTGTGAATGACTGTTCATTATCGTGGTTTATTGTATTAAGTTTGTTCAAGACCAAGTATCAGACCAGTTCCCAATATGCCGTTCTTTTCGAAACTAAGACAGATCACAACTAGAAAAGGGGAACTCGAAGAAGCTGTTCCTATTCCTCCTAGGGACACTCCAGGGTACTTCATGTATCATAAACACGGCCTAGACGCTATATTATTTCTTGATCTATGGGTAGACTACACTAAGGAATTACCAGAAAGTCAGAGGTGGCCCGCAGCTGGGACCTGGGATGCAGAGTGCATCGTGAAAGTAGAGGAAGAATTATGGAAAAAGAAAGCTAGACAATCACAGAAAGACGCCATTGAATTATGGCGTAAAGAATCGTATAGACGTACAGAAAAAGCACGTAGACAGGAAGAGAAGAGTAAAGAGAATTCAAATAAAGTTCAAGAAAATCTATTAATTGAAGAAGGTACACGAGTGAAATCAGAACAAGTAGACAGACAAAGACATGCCCTTATGAAGGGTATGTATCCCCTTCTGGCCGAAGGATTACCTAAGGCTACTGCGGGGATACCAAAAGACTTGCCACCCCCATTATTTCCAATAAAAGTACATCCTAAGGGGCATCCTAGAACCGCAGAAGATGTTTTTCTTTCCTCATATTTAGATGACGCAGCTCCCGAGTATGCTAACCCCGCCCCACACAGACCGTCGGCCGGGGAGGTTCAACGCCAAGATCCTGTATCTATATCCTTACAGCATCAAATCCTGACACAAGTTCCGGCAAGCACGTCCGTTTCCACATCTGCTCCTACAGCTACTTCTATAGCTGTGTCCACACCTATAGTTGCTGTATCGCGTTCTACGAATCCTTTCACGCCCGATACTCCAGACGGGGCTACTGGAGGTGCTACCAATATTTTTTCTACGCCACCCAGAATAAATAAACGTACCTTTCAAGAGTCAGCACATCCGCGTACCCCCAAACTCATAAATGCCCGCACGCTTAAGGAACTTCTGGTAGATTGTAGATATGACCCTGTGCCCGGCAAAGAGGACGAAATGATCATGGCATCATTACGTATCAGACGAGCCGCGGTGTATTTAGGGAAGTTACCAGGAATGACTATGCATCTAGATAATATATATCATTTTGTCCAAACAGGGCGAGATTCTGAAAGTATTAACAGAGCTATGGAATACCAGAAAGTGGAGATACAGGGGGAACTGTTACGTTTCCTCATAAATTGCGTAATCAGAAATCAAGACCGACCGGGGGTAGATCCGGAAATAATGCAAACTCTTACCAGATGGAGCCAGAATATATCAGAAGGGAGACATGATAGGCAAAAATGCATAATAGCCATGTGCAGAAAGATCCGAAAAGAAATAGAACGCCTACACGAAGAAAGATTAGCGGTAGACCAGTTTGAACAAAACGAGGAGGAAGAAGGATCAGGACCGTCCACAGGACAGTCAGAAACGACAGCCTATGTAGGTAGAGGAAGATCTTGTAATAATACTAGATACTTTACTGACCCAATACGTCCGATATGTCCAGATAATAACAGGAATTTCCAAACACCTATAATAAATATGAGGTCCCCCGAGCATTCGTTCCAAGCCGCTGACAAATTACTGCAAGAACGAAGGGGTTATCATTTACTCGATTCTATGGATGAACAAGAATTAGCCAGGTCAGCCGTTCATTGGGTTGACAGTCCCGGAAAATATGGTGATGATACAGTAGCACACACATTTTTGAACCTCACCCCAGATGAACAGCGTTTAGCTGGGATTTATATGATTCAACAACTTCTTATACTATATAAAAGCCAACATTCAGATCCTGGTCCCTTACCTGATATATTGACTGAATTACTCACGAATAGATGGAGAGGTTCAGGTACTAAGTTAATTAAGGAAATACTAGAATCCAGAAAGCAGTACATTCTTTTTGTATGTCCAGAACATGTTTCACTGCCCATCAAGGAAAGACCGATGTATTACATGGACAGACAGAATCCCTTACGAGAAGTGCACCCAATAAAGGGCGAGGACAATCAGTTTAAACGTGTATATGTATATACGCCCATATCGAAAATAGAATTGTTAGAAATGAAGAAAGTGGTACCCAGTCATGACAAAGACCCAGCGGGTTTCCACCGAGAAATTAAAGACATGTTACTCATGGGAGAGTATACCTATCCCGACATTATGACAATATTAAAGGTATTAATGCCTGCTGGCATTTATGAAAAACTCAAGGAAAAAGAGTGGGAGGTAGGAGACCAAAAGATAGATTGGACAGCATTAGAAAATGAAGAAAAGGCCCGAGGTCCAGGTTCGGGGCTTGGGGACAAAACTAAAGCACTACCAGGTTTATTAGTACAGGTACTGCCACGTTTATTAACTACGAAAAAGGAAGACTGGGGTGCAATCTCAGCCTGTAAACAAAAGCAAGATGAAGACACTAGTGATTTCTATGCCCGATTCGAAAAATGTTTTGGTATAAATAGTGGTATAAAAGCAAGTAGCGAGTCATACCCACATCTGTTTGTGACAAAATTAGTTGAAAATTCCTTGCCCCAAGTGAAGAATAGAGTATTAAAATTCGAGAGTACCTGGCAAGGTAATACCCCATCACAAATGTTACAAATGTTACAGTACCATTACAATAGAATTAGAGAAGAACAAGAACATGAACAAAGACGCATGAAAGACACGAAAATGAAAATGCTAGTCTCCCAGACAGTTCCAGCTGAAGGTCATAAAAAGGGTACGACACAGTCCGGTGATTCAGCAGGACCTGTAAAAGGGACATGCAACTATTGTAAACAACCAGGTCATTACATACACGACTGCCCAGTCCTGAAGCGTAATATCGCCATAGGTATTACAAAAGAAAGACCACGGCCACCTAGACAGGATCAGAATGAACAAGGAGCACCGCAGCATGCACAAGCCATGCCAGCTCCACAACAGTCTATACAGTTTGTGCCAGCCGCACCAGCGCTGCCGGCTGCTGCCACACAAACCACGACACGACAGCTGTACCAGACCGCACAGTATGACTATCCTGATTATCAACGATATGCATGAACCAGCCTAGAGAGGGAAGTTGACTTACCCCTTATCGAGGTCCCTGTAGACCAAGAAGGACCTTATGTACATAGTGAATTATTAGGCCAAGATAGAAAATTTTTACTTGATACAGGGGCAAGTCGAACAACTATAAAACGTAGTGAAGTTCCAGGGGCACCCCTCTCAGGCTCACAGAATATTTCCCTTGGTTTTTCAGGAAAACCTATTGTTAATGAAGTATCACAGCCTCTTCCACTTACGATAGGACCCTTGACCAGAACTACAGATTTATTGCTTACTAAATCATGTCCAGAAAACTTGTTAGGTATAAAAACACTGAAAGCTCTAGGAGCTATAATATGTTGTTCTCCGGAAGGAGTAAGATTGTTTTTACGTGATTTCAAAGGTCATTATGTGTCTCGAGACATGGATTCCCGACTGCAGAATTTGCCCACACATTTATGGGCACAAGGCCCTACAGATGTTGGTTGCATGAATATTACGCCATATCGAGTCACACTAAAGGCAGGAGTGGTACTACCACGAATGCGACAATATAAGTTACCCCCAGATGCTGTAATGGCTTTACTGCAAATCATTGATGAGCTTATTGGCCAAGGAGTGGTTGTGGAGACCGACTCCAATATATGTAATTCACCGATAATTCCGATTCTTAAACGAACTGATCCAAAGGCTCCCCCAGTATATCGATTGGTTATTGATCTGCGCGAATTAAATAAATGTATTGTACCACAATACCCCGTAGTTCCAGACATCTCTTCATTACTGACAGCTATTGATTCCGAAGCAACGTTCTTTACTGTAATTGATCTCAAGAATGCCTTTTTCAGCGTCCCAATAGATCCAGAAAGTCAATACTTGTTCGGATTCAGTTTAAATGGACGTAGCTTTAAATTCACACGCGCACCTCAAGGATTTACAGACAGCCCCAGCATCTATAGCCAAGCACTGAAACGAGAACTTGACAGTATACACATGCCAGTCAACACTGCTCTGCTTCAATATGTCGATGATCTGCTGATCACCGCCCGAAGCGAACCTGAATGTGAAAAAGCATCACTGACGGTTTTACAATTTCTAGCCGAAAAGGGGCACAAGGTGTCCCCTTCTAAGCTGCAATTCTGTGTCCAGCGAGTTATTTACCTTGGTCACTCGCTGTCCAAGGAGGGAAGGCAGCTTACACCAGATCGCATCCAGCTAATTGCAAATATGCCAACACCCAAGACACAAAAGGAGGTGCGGGCTTTCATAGGCCTCACTTCATATTGTAGGCAGTGGATCCCTCAGTATGCATTTCTAGCAAAACCACTCATTCAATTAACAACACAGGAGGCAGCCACATCGACTGTCCTCCCTTGGACTCAGGAACACACACTAGCTTTTGAAAGCTTAAAGAAAGCTCTATGCCAAGCACCTGTTTTAGCAACACCATGTTACAGAAAACATTTTACACTCTTTGTTACAGAACGAGAAGGTACTGCCTTGTCAGTACTCACACAGGAACAAGCAGGATCACACAAACCGTGTGCTTATTTTTCTAGTACATTAGATCCCGTAGCTCAGGCTCTGCCTGCGTGCCTGAAATCAGTGGCAGCGACAGCTTTAGCAATTAGACAAAGCGATGCCATAGTGTTAGGACATCCATTGACAGTACAAGTACCACATGCAGTAGAGGTTCTTGTGAATCGAACGCAAACACAACACTTGACTATAGCGCGACTTACAGGTTACGAATTAACATTGTTTCAGCCACATATAGAAATCAGACGTTGTAACACATTGAATCCTGCCACACTTTTACCTGTAAATGGAACAGACCCACTAGCTCATGACTGTATTGAAGTTATTACAATAACGACGAAACCCAGACAAGACTTGACAGATGTCCCATTGTCAGATCCAGACCTGACGTTGTATGTAGATGGTTCATGTATGAGAACAGGTACAGGAGAGTTAGTGGCCGCTTACGCAGTCACAACAGACACTGAAATTATTGAAACCAAGTGTATAAATACCTTGTCCGCTCAAGCAGCAGAGCTCGTCGCTCTGACACAGGCCTGTATTCAAGCCACAAATAAAAAAGTCAACATATACACTGATTCACGTTATGCATTCGGAGTTGTACATGACTTCGGCGTGCTGTGGCGAGAGAGAGGTTATTTAACTTCTCACGGTGCCCACATTCAGCACGGACCCCTCATTCATGCCTTATTAGATGCAATACATCTACCCATTGCAATATCGATTATGAAATGTAAAGCTCATACGAAAATTACTGATATCATTTCTCAAGGCAATGATCTAGCTGACAGAACAGCTAAACAGACTGCTCAAACTCAAACATCCGACATGACAAAGACAATAGTCCAGACACCAACACATTGCATGATGGTTAAGGATCCCACTCTTGATGTAATTGACATACAGACACATGCTACTCCAGACGAAATAAGGAAATGGACTGAATTAGGAGGGATCCAAACGGATCAAGGATGGATGACGAAGGAGAAATCTGTGTGGTTCCTTCCTGATTCAATGGTCCAAGTCATTATTAACACTATCCATAGTCCAGCACATCTAGGAGAAAAAGCTATGCTAGACAGCATTCAACATATTTGGTTCAACAAGCATTTACGAGCAGCAGCGAAACAAAAAGTCCGTACCTGTATGATCTGTTGTCAGTTTAACCCAGGAAAAAGCATCCCCGTAGAGCAGGGTGGATTTCAGCCTCCTGATCACCCTTTTGAAATCCTCCAGATGGATTATATCCAGATGGAACGATGTCGAGGATTCAAATATGTTCTCGTAGTTGTCTGTGCTCTTTCCCGTTGGACCGAAGCGTACCCAGTATCAGATTACACTGCCCCGACCACTGCCAAGCAGCTAGTTCGAGAATTCTTCCCACGGTACGGTTTACCACGTGCTGTCTACTCAGATAACGGCCAGCCGTTCTCATCCGAACTAATGAAACACGTTTCACTTTTGTTAGGCTATCAGTGGAAGTTCCATTGTGTCCGACACCCCGAGGCAGCAGGTCTCGTGGAACGACATAATCAAACTTTGAAAATCAGATTGTCCAAAATATGCAGGGAAAAAGGTGTCGACTGGGTAGTAGCATTACCAGATGCACTCTTTTACATGAGAATGGTAGCACACTCTCGAACAGGGCTATCCCCGTATGAGGTGATCTTTGGCAGACCACCAAATATGTGGGGGACGCCTATACCACGTAAAATAACTGATATTGACTGTAATATGCTGACAGATTATTTGGCTTTCTTGATGTCTGCACTACAATCTTGTCGTTCACAGGTAGCTGCAGCTTTTCCTGACAACACTGAGGTGAAACCCCATGACGTAATTCCGGGGGATCTCGTTTTAGTGAGGAACTTTGATCGAAAGACTCAGCTGGATCCTAGGTGGAAGTCGCCTCAATTGGTCTTGCTCACCACAAGGACAGCCGTGAAGATCGAAGGCAGAAAAGGCTGGGTACATTCAAGTCATATCAAGAAATTTTATGGATTATCATCAGATATAAAAACTACACCTTGCGTGTCTTCACCCATTGACTCAAAACTTCCTTTGGTTGACTCAGGTGGTCACGAACATTATAAACTAAAACTCAGATCTAATCAGTCAGGAAATTTGATTGTTTAAGTCCTCTCCAAGGTGAAGCGGTTGAATTTGTCTCCGACATGTATCCCTTAGATCTGAATAGAGAAAGAACCCGAAAAATGTTGAAACGACATACATACTGTAAATCACTGCGTAGTCATTGCACAGTGACGTTATTAATTTTGTTTTTCTTAAGTCTTTTAATAATTATTGCAAGTATATTTTTGCATATATATTATCCTATTTCTAGACATGTTTATAATATTACTGCTGAACATTCTTTTAGCGAATTACCTCCGCATGAATTGTCATACAGATTTGCGCTGCGCAATAACACTTTTATTAGTATGTTACATCATTCCCATCAGGTTAGCAATGCTACAAATTGTTGGATATGTGGCCGACTCCCTCCCTATCAGAACTATAAAGGGATTCTACCCCTTTTTCCATACCCGTTCACACACAACGGCTCCTGTGGAGCATGGTTTAGTTTAATTAATTCCTTAGATTCAAATTCTGCAGTTTATCAAGACAACTGGGTATGGGGAAATCTGAACTTAGTTTTACTTAAAGTCTGCCACCCCAACAAGGAGGGACTTCCCAAAAGAACAGGAACTGATCTAGAAAATGAAGTATATGGATTAGGTAATTTTACGCTTAATCTCCTGATCTTGAATGTCGAATCCGAAGCTAATCCAAGTTTGCCCGCCATGTCAGTATTTCCAGTAAAAGGTGAATTATGTGTAAGAAAGAATGGTTCCATACATATGGGCCATAGTAGATGCACCATTGTAATAGAATTCAGTGATCAAGGCAAATCGACATTTAGAGCTTCCCGCCACTCCTATTTTATATGTGGTCAGACGGCATATGTACGTTTGCCTCTAGACTGGGATGGTACCTGCTACATTGGATTCCTTTTGCCACCTGTTTTTCTAGCTCCTCCTGATTATCACAAAAATACTCATTTAGTACACAATAGAGAAAGGAGAGATCTCCCAATAGTCGATTACACTGAAACAGCATGGGAAAAATACACAGATTTCAATAAAGGTCTCTTTCCCTATATAGGTACCGTTACTAATAGTAAGCTGATACGTAGATTAACTAGAACACTGGAAGCAGTAGTGAACGAAACTATTTCCGCCTTAGGCAATTTAACAGAAGAGCAGTCTGCTATGCGGATTGTTGTACTTCAAAATCGTCTTGTCCTTGACGTCATCCTGGCCGATAGGGGCGGAGCTTGTAGGGTCATCGGATCAAGTTGTTGCGTATTCATACCAGAAAATTCGCCATCTGTATATAAAGCCATAACGCGCCTTCATAAGATTGTGAGCCAGATACACCAGAATCCAGGCACTTGGACTTGGTCCGGGTGGTTTTGGAGCGTGTTATCAGCCTGGGGATGGAGAGTTCTATCCTTCCTAGGTATTGGCCTTCTCATACTATTCAGTTGCTGCTTATGCCTGCAATGTGGACCAGCGATTTGTGGTCTGTGTGCCACATCGTGCATTCCACATCAAGATTTTCATTCAAGATCCCGGAAGAGGAAAGAAGAACAAATGATGCTATATGAACAGATCAATGGATTAATGAAGATTGATATCTCTTGACGGGCAAGTAGGGGACAAGGAGGGAATGTGGAAATATGGATTTTTCTGGTCAATTATGTCCCCTATCTTGGACCCCAACGGTTCTATGTGCATGTTACAAGTACATGTATGTTCCTTCCAGTTCCAGTTATGAAGACGCAAATACATGTGCGTCCACCGTTAACATGTCCTCTTTTAGATCCGCCATGAATGAGCCGGATATTCCATTCCTAAGTACGAAAGGCCACCGCTTTTATATGGTTCACTTATGCCATTTTGCAGTTCAGACGAGTAGGCCCTGATTCTGTCATCAAGCTCTTCCTGCTTTCTACCTCTGAAGCTCCAGTCCGAGCCTGCATCTGTGACCATGAACTTTGTCTCATCCTCTGCGCGGCTCACGATGCCTGACATCAGCTTGCTGCCTGCCAAGAACTGTATTTCACCTTCGGAAATTATCTGCTCCGCTCCCTGCCCAATGCATTCCTGTCTAGTAGCTTAAGTAAACATTCTGCCAGCTACCGAGCAAAGGCCCGGCTTCTCTGTCTTTATGCAAGTAATTCATAGCCCTGTTACTATGGAAGATTCCTGCCCTCGCATCTAGTGTAGACACTTAGACGCTTGTACACGCACTAACAGTCAGTATAGTCAGTATAGAATAAGATTCTACTCCAAGAAGGCCTCTCTTTTGGATAACATAGTTCTTTAAACATAGGATGTTAGATATGATTTAGGATTAGGTTGACTTGACCCTCCAGACATCTGTCGCCACATGTAGAGCTAAATGTCAAGTCCCCTTCACCCCCTAGCTGCACGTCAATCACACGTCATGCTGCTGCGCGCGCATCTCTGCAAAGTATTTCTGCTGACATTGCGAAATTATTTCATAGGTCCACCCATATGTAACATCACAACCAATGACGTTTCCTTGTTACTCCCAATTACGCCTCCTTCAGCTACGCATGTGAAATGTTATCTTTGCTATCAATTGTTACGCCTCTTGCATTTGCTTCGCTGTAATGCCTATTGTATAAAAGTTATTAATTATCAATAATGTATGTACTTCACTTCCTGAGCCTCCGTGGTGATGGAACCTGGAGTCCACGATTTCGAAATCGTCCATTGGAATAAAGCCCGTTCTTAACCTCTAATACCGCGGATTCTGCCTCTTATTTATTGAGCTATTTTTATTATGTTCTGTATCAAATTAAGTCCCGGTAATTAAATTATTTACCACAGCACCCAAACCGACGGACCACGCACGCAACCTGGGCTTCATCCTGGACTCCTCCCTCTCCATGACCAGGCAAGTCAACGCCGTCTCCTCGGCATGCTTCAACATCCTACGCATGCTACGGAAGATCTTCTGGTGGATCCCCACCGAGACCAGGAAGACCGTCACCCAGGCCCTCGTCACCAGCCGACTGGACTACGGCAACGCCCTCTACGCCGGTACCACCGCCAAGCTCCAGAAGAGACTCCAGCGGATCCAGAACGCCTCAGCCAGACTCATCCTCGACATCCCACGTAACTGCCACATCTCCGGACACCTGAGAGACCTGCATTGGCTCCCCGTCAACAAAAGAATCACCTTCCGTCTCCTCACCCACGCACACAAAGCCCTCCACGACCAAGGCCCGATCTACCTCAACAACCTAATCAACTTCTACGCTCCCAAACGCCACCTCCGATCAGCCAGCCACGCCCTCGCCGCCGTCCCGCGCATCCGAAGAGCGACAACAGGAGGGAGGTCCTTCTCCTACCTGGCCGCCAAGACCTGGAACTCCCTCCCGACCGACCTGCGCCTGACCCAGGACCACCTCTCCTTCAGGAAGAAGCTGAAGACCTGGCTGTTCGAGCAGTAACGGCACCCCCCCCCCCCCCAAGCGCCTTGAGACCCTACGGGTGAGTAGTGCGCTCTACAAATGCTTTGATTGATTGATTTCAATAGTGAAAAACAAAATACACTGTATTTCACACACATCAGTACATGTCCTGCCTTTCACCTACACTGCACCCTGCCCACAGGGGTAACATGGGCCTGCTTTAGGGGTGATTCACATCTAATAAAAGGGAAGGTTAGGGCCGGGCAAGTGGGTGCACTTGCCAGGTCGACATGGCAGTGGAGACTTCGCGCAGACACTGCAGTGGCAGGTCTGAGACCCCTTTGAACCGCTGCTTGTGTGGGTAGCACAATCAGTGCTGCAGGCCCACTAGCAGCAGTTGACTTACAGGCCCTGGGCACACGCAGTGCACTGTACTAGGGACTTAGTAGTAAGTCAAACAAGCCAATCATGGAAACACCAATCCATATTCACAATTTATAGAGGGAGCAATTGCACTTTGGTTAGCAGTGGCAATGTGCCCAAAGCAAAAAACAAAATCCAGCACACAGCAAAAATAGAGGAGGCAGAGGCTAAAAGACAGGGGAAAACCACGCCAAGGATGCCAGTTCTAACAGTCTCTAATCTGATTTGTTCTTGAGAAGAGTAGCCAGTTTACATTTCTAGGAGTGGGGGTTTTCTGGCCACATTTTTGGTCACCAGTAATTAGATTAGCAGCTACGCGGAGGGAGTGTTTGAGTGTGACAAGTGTGGTGTAGTGGCTGGTTAGAAGGTCATTTCTCCTTTGAATCTTAAAGAGGGTGAGAGTTTGGTTGGAAGTTGCTGTGCTGCTTCTTTTACAAGGACCGCCCCCGACAGTGTATTTGGAAACTGGGACAGTAGTAGTTCGACAAATGCTTTCAGGGATCTAGTGGTATTACTTGGATCGTCATCCACAAGAGTTGCTAAGGAGTACCAAGGAGGGATGTCCCAAGAGAGAACACATGGTGTAGTGAGTTTTTAAGCTTTGTGCATTGGTGAGATCGTTCTTGTTTTTGATGATTTACATTTTGTAAGCATAGAATGAATTTATGTTTGTTGCTTTTTTAATAAAATGAGTGGTGTTGGGAGTTGGTTCTAGCTATGTTGGTTGGCTTCTTTGAGTAATAATCTGCATTCATTTTCTGATTCACAGGAGTTCATTCACTTCGCTGGAAAGATGGACTGCTTAGAGACAGTGGATGGTGACTGAAAGTGAGAAAGTTATCTCCAAAATATTGTCCACAAAAATATTTCTCTATTGGAGATAATTATAGAAATTTTACACCCAATATTTTTGTAAACAATATTTTGGGAACAATATTGATGTCAGATGGTACGTCTGTATATGATATTTCGACATACAGCTATTTGGAGGATTTTAGGTCTTGGGCGCTCCAGTGAGAACTGGGCTTGGGTTTCATATTCTTAGTGTGAAGGGATGCTCATGTGTCAGTGAATGATTTGAGAGTGAAAATGTCTTCATCATGGAAGGCATTAACATGATATGATACATTTAGATGAAGAATGGATAAAGTGGTGGCAGGAATTAATGGGAAGTTCCTTGAAGGATCTTAAATAATGTCTGGGGGTTTCACTTCCCTTTTGTGAGGGGTCATGGGAAGAGTAATATGGAAAGACTGTGCAAAGCGATCTGTCCAGTTGAAAAGGAGGTTGAATCCAGGTAAGGGAGCAGGTGGTGGATAGGATGAGAACAACATTGTTGCCTTGGCTGTGGATAGGGGCTGTGAAGTTGAAAGTATGGTTCAGTGAATCTGTGAGATTTAGGAGAGAGTCTATGGAGTTCTTAGCACTGGAAAAGTTGAAATCACTTAAACAGGAATTACCAGTGTTGATCATAGCATAATCATTGTTATAGTGGGCGCAACATATCGAGGGAACTGTGGCATGTTATACTGGAAGAAAGAGTGGGGAGTAAAAAGGATTTCAAAGCTAAGTGAGATGGATGAGGGAATAGTAGTAAGTGAACTTGTGTATAATGACCAATTGCAATTGGTATCCAAGAGGATTAGGTAATGGGCGCTCAATCTCCGTTGATGATATTATCAACCTCTCTCGATGAAGTGGGAATGATTCAGATATCTGTAATGAAAAGAATGTTTAGCTTATGCTGACTTAGGCTATCTGCAATCAACATCCACATCACTTGCATCTACTAACTAAAACAGCCACATTTCCAACAGTTTATTGGATTTGAACAAAGTTCGAACAGCAGCAAAGATAGGATGGAAGCTGATTCCACGCCATCAGGGCAGTATTGGAAAACACTATATACTATATGCCCCCATATCTTTAGTCACGAATACAGGGAATGGACAAAAGCGCCTTGCCGCTGGATCTTTACATACGAAAAGGACAATTATAGCATTATTTGTCTTTAAGATACAGAGAAGATTTTCCCCACAAAGCTTTGTGGGCCAGACAGCATATTTTAAAGGCAATGCGCTCTGTGACTTTAAGCCAATGAAGGGATCTGAGGATGGGGGCAGAAGGAGAGCCTGCCAGGAGGTTGCAAATTAACCGGGAAGCTGTATTTTGCACTACCTGTAATTTAGTCTGGAGGGTGTTGTTTGCTGTCATAAGCAAAGTGTTGCAAAAATCCAAATGGCTAATTATCAAGGCCTGGACTAGCATTTTCTTAGCCAAAAATGGAAGCCAGGGGAAAACGTTCCTCGAAAGCTGCATGGCGGCAAAGCATGTCCCACATGTAGCGGCTATGTGTCTTTTCGTAGATAGTTCCTGGTCTATTTTGATAGGTACGATTTTTGCCAATTGACTGAGGCAGTGGGCCGACCCCAATTCAGAAGGCCACCATCAGGAGACCAAAGATGGTGGGCTTGCCAAACAGCAGGACCTCTGTCTTCTTGCTGTTCAGCTGCAAACAGTTCTTAGACATCCAGGCTGCAATAATCCTCATGCAATCGGCACATAGCCCCGTCATTGTCCTGTCCTGGAGAAATGATCAGGTGAGTGTCATTGGCTTAAGGAATTACTTAAAAACTAGAAGTTTTAACAATTTGGGCCAAAGGAGCAACATAGATATTGAACAGCTTTGGGTTCAATGATGAGCCCTGCGGTACTCCTTTGGTGATGCAAACCAGACGAGATTTGGATGGACCCAGGCTGATTATTTGAGTACGATCCTCCAAGAAGACAGCCAACCACTGAAGTACAGTGCCTCGGACACCGATCTCAAGCAGTCTGCTAATGAGTACTGCATGAGAAACTGTGTCAAAAGCAGCTGAGAGATTTAATAGCACACGCATAGCAGGGGCACCCACATCCAAAGAAAGACGGATGGAATCTGTGACTGCAACCAGTAAAGCCTCTGTACTGTGGACCACTCTAAACACAGATTGAGAGGGATCTAGGATCACAAGATTCTCAAAAAATGTCATTAGCTTTATGTCTCCTCAGCTTTCAAGCATATTCCCCAACAGAGGGAGGAGGGATATGGGATGATAGTTGAACAGGTGTTTTTGGGTCCGCATTAGGTTTTTTAAGAACGGGGGAACCCAAGCTGATGGTAGTTTAGCAGACTCTAGAGAAAGGTTAAATAAAGTAGGATGGCAGGAGCTAAAACTGCTGATAGAGTGGCCGAAATACTAGGGGGGCAAACATCCGCAGGGGAACCTGATTTAGCTTTTGACAGGAGTGCTAGGAAATGGTCTATAGTGAGGGGTTCAAACCTATCCCAGATTGGAGAAGAATCATTACAGGATGCCATGGGATTAATCTGCCCTTGATTGGTGGAAAAGGTCTCGCAGATAGCATCAATTTTGTCCCAAAAAATCAGCTAGCAAATTGCATATTTGTTGGGAAGCAGGAATATCTGAGATGCTGGCACAAGGATGGATAAAATCGTTGAGCACTTTTTATTTGCAATCTTACTGAAAATAAAGCTCCTCCTAATCAATCAAAGGTGAGCATGGTGTTCAGATAGAGCAGATTTAAAGGCTGCCTAGTCATTTAAAGTTTTTGAACGGCCCCAGATTTTTTCAAGCTTTTGGCACCCTGCTTTTAGTTAGCCTAATTTACTGGAAGACCAAGGCACATGAGACCTGGAAGAAATCTACTTAGAGTGTTTAAGGGATGCCATTTTGTCAAATGTAGTAGACAGGGCATTATGATAATTATTTAATGCCACAATGATATCTGAGCCCTGGGTCACAGTTCCCTGAGAAACGACCTTAGAGAACTTTTCCAGCAAGAAGTTGTTCTAAGCCCTGTAGGATGTTTTCCCCCACTATAGCAGACTGCTTTGTAGAGTCAGTCATAGCAATCTGGAACTTAATCAAATGATGGTCTGTCCATGTGAGGGGAAGGGGGTCTTCACTGATCCAGAGTGGAGAGTTTGTGAAGAGCAAATTTAGTGTGTGGCCAGCTATATCCATGGGGCCTGCAATACACAGGCGGAGACCCAACGTTTCTAAGTCTTTAAAGAGACAAGCAACCTCTGGCTTTAAGACATCCTCCCCATGGAAGTTGAATTCTCCCAGCAGGAGGAAATTATTAGAGGAGAGTAAATAGGGAGCAGTGCGTTCAGTCAAAAGTTGACTAAAGTCTTTCTTAGATCCTAGGGTCGATAGATTAATGCTCCCTACCAGTGGGGACCTGTTGCCTGCTCCAATCTGAATATACACATTTCCACCAACTCCTCGATAAAGGATTACATTATTTAAACCTTAACAGAGTTGCAAAACGCGATGGCAACTCCACCACCTGGTCTGGATTCTCTGTTCAGTCTGACCAGTTGGCAATTTTCAGGCAGGGCAAAAAGAATAAAGGAGAGCTGAAGGATTTAACCAAGTTTCCATAAGAAAACAGAAGTCTGGGGAAAGAGATGTTAGATAGTGCGGAGAGGGCTCTGAGTCGTTTTTGCTGTGGGCCCTGCTAGTGACACTTAGGGTAAAGAAGACAAAGGACTGGTTAGAGAACTATAATTCAACCAACTAGATGGTAACCAAGATAAGGTAGAACTCACAGGCACCTTAGTTGTTAAAGGTAAGCAGGAAAACCTGCAGGTCCCACAGGTAACTGGGGCTTCTAGATTCTGAAAGGAAAAGAAGCCACACCTTCACTTTGGCCAATCAGGATGTAAAAGATTGTTACCAATTTCAGGTAGGGATACAGCAGCGTAGCATAGCCTCTCCTTAGCAAACATAGTTGTTATCTGAGATGCAGGGGTTCTGTCGGCATTTGGGCATGGACGGGTGCAGACGGGCTTGCCTTCGGCGCACCAGTGGTGCATCCGCGATATCATCCGGCCAAAATTGGTGCAGCTGAGGTGAGCACTAGACCGCTGACCAACCAGGAAGCCGGAGGCAACCAATACAATTCAATCTACCTAAGTGCCCTTTCCGCACAAACAGTTACTGCTGCGGCAGAACAAAGGGCACTATGGAAAGTGTAAGAGGTGTGGCGCAGCGGCCAGGGTGCCGGACTCCGGACCATGGGGTTCACGGTTCGATCCCCGGCACCGGCGGCTGGTCAGCCCAGCACCACGTGACTCTGGGCAATAGCTCGCTTAGGGCCATATGTAGGTAGCATACAAGTTACCACTTCTTAAATACCGAACTTTACCGAATCGGTATTTAAGAAGTGGTAACTCGTACGTAGGTAATCATTCGGTAAATATTACCGAATCGGAGAAATTCGGTAATTACCGAATCGGTATTTACCGATTCGGTAATGAGGCTTACCTTCCCATTGATTGAATCAATGGGAAGGTATGCCTCATTACCGAATCGGTAAATACCGATTCGGTAATGGGGGGAGCACATTCAAGGGTGGCAGGGTGTCATATTGACACCCTGTTGCACCCCTGATTCCTGCATGTGTGCACATGTGGCGCACATACATGCCCTAAGGGCATGTATGTCTGCCACATGGCACTGTTAGTCCAGCAAAATATTGCTTTTTGCAATGAATTCGGTATTTAGCACCAACATATATTTGGTGCTAAATACCGAATTATTTTCCCTACACATCACTCATTTGAGTGTCACCTACATCTCATTTCAGGATTCGGTATTTACCGAATCGGTAAAATTACCGATTCGGTAATTTTACCGATTCGGTAAATTACCGAATCCTGAAATGTTCCCCCTACATAGCAAAAGCCTAAATACCGGTCGGTAACGGTATAATTACCGAAAATCGGCCGTTACCGACCGGTATGAGGCTACCTACATATGGCCCACAATCTTCCCGAGGGTCCCCAGTGCCGGGAACTTCGGAGGTAGCTGCGCGCTTTACAAATTCAAGGTTAATATTATTATTTTTATTATTATGGAAATCAGGTAAGCGTCTCAAATCAAGCACAATCCCTCCCACCAAACACAGTCCAGGAAGGTTTCAAAATGCGCCGTATAAAATAATCAGACACAGGAAACAGCACGTCCGTGCTATCATCCAGCTGAAATAGGTGCAGCCGAGAGGAGCACTAGTCCGCTAAGCAACCAGGAAGCGGGTAGCAACCAATAGAATTCAATCTGTCTAACCGCCCTTTCCGCACAAACAGCTGTTTAATGAAGCTGTCTTGGCTATTGCATTGCAACCACACTTTTGGGCACTCTGGATATCTCTTTCTCATTCTGTCTTTAAGTCAAATAGTTCAAAGAGTTCCCAAGGAGACCAGAAGCAAACCCCAGAAGGCCCCGAAACCGAACCACACTGCCATGGGAGAAGAGCCGGAAGATGAGGCAAGTCAAATCTGTGTTTGCCACTTACGGAATCTTCCATTGTCCATCCAAGATGATCTTGTCAACAGAGGAAGTCAATAAAGTACCCATGGTGAGAACGGTGTCATGTACAAGAGGCACATCCGGCATAGGGCACCCGGTCCATCACTTTCAAAAGGTTATGCCAAGCCCAAGACAAGAGGCCATTAACAAATGAGGATTAGTCGAGAAGTGAAACCTACGGAATTTGAGCCAGGTAGGCTCCCTGACATGCTGTGTTATCGTGGTTTCATCTGCCACTGATCCATCGTCGAACTGTGATTTGGGCTGGCTAGAAGCAGTTACATATGCCAGAGATATCTTACAATTCCTTTTCTTGGAGTTATTTCCAGAGGTGCCCAGGCCGCCTAATGCTGTTAACCAATCGGTATCTGGCTTTATCGGAACCATGCATGACTGAGGCACATTAATCTGCATTTAAAGGTGTCAACAGGGAAGCTTACCTTCGGGCACTGTACGTAGCCAGGTTTCGCTTGCTTTAGGTCAAAGTCTGAAGAAAAGTGTCTGAAAACTCCTAATGGCTTTCAGACTCTGCTCACGCAGATGTTGAAAGTCCCCAGCTGCACCCCTGCATTACCAAAGCCTTTCCACTGATTTTGCTCACTAAAGAGGAAGGATATCTGTTTACTATGTGGGGACCCCCGCAGGATGCTTCTCACTGGGCCCCTGTCTTCTGTCAAACGCTCTCACCCCCGAGAGTGTAGGCACATGGGATCCAGACAGGCAGAGGCCAAAACCTATGATTGCAACGCGGAAAGGGCTCTTGACCTGAATCTCCAATTTCTCCACAAGCCTGCATGATTCATGTGCCCTGCTCCATCCTCTGGAGCATTGTTTGCACTTCTTTTCTGTCAAGTGATTTCCGCATCATCGGTCTGTAGGCCAGAGGCCAAATAATTCAGCTCAGAAACAGGGGGCAAGGTTTGTCTTTTCCTGTTTCTGAGCTGTGCTAACTCAAAGAAAAGTCAGGTTGAATTAATTCACTTTACACTGCTAGTGCATTAAACTGGCTCTCAACTCTGCACTGCACAGCTTACAATGTACTTTAATTTACAACTTAAAACTAAGGCCAAGATTCACTAGAAGTTGTGTAGTGCAAAGTGAACATTTGCTGTGCTCCATTGCATGAACAGAAAAAAAATGTGAAGTGCCATATTTACAAATAGACTTGTACTAATAATGTCATGGGTCACCCCTGTACAAATAATGCAGCTTTAGCGTGATACTATGTATTGCGCCACGGTGCAAACACAAAAAAGCAGGTGTTGCAGCAGCGGGTTCTTGTGTAACATTTGTACTTTACATACATGCTCCAGAACACATTTCTTCATGATGACGACTGCCCAAGGGTGAGCCACAAGTCATGTATAGTTCAGATAAAATTATAAGTTACTTGTGGGAATATTATGGGATATTCTGTGTTAGAATTGGGGGTGTCTAGTTGACATTGGAAGACACCCTGTCGAAGTAGGGACTCTTCGTTCTAGTCAGGAGGAGTAAAGTACACACCTAATTTTGACTGTGCTCACCGTCTGGTAGCTTGGCACAGAGCAGTCAGGCTAAACTACAGAAGCAATGTGTAAAGCATTTTTGTGCACATCCAGTGTGGGGAGCGAGTGTGGCCTAACGGCCAGAGCGGTAGACCTCGACCTCGAACCTGGGGAACCGGGTTCGAGTCTCGATCCAGATGCTCAACATCCTGTGATCTGGACATATCACTTAATCTCCCAGTGCCTAACAAAATGAATGTGTCCGTCTGTAACACAACTGGTGCTCATGTAAAACGCTCTGAAACCTTAGGGTCAAGTTCTCACTATATAAAACTCCGGAAAAAAACAAAGAAAACTGTGGAAACACTACAAATGGACACCACACCAGTTTAGAATAATAAAGTATCTTTATCTAAACCAAAGAAGACCAAAACAACAAAAATCCAATCTACAGATATCAAAGTATGATTTCTAAAAGGTAAAAACTGTTCTGTCCATAGGAAACTATGGAGGTGTCACTTTTAGCACAAAGTATTTTGGATGCATAAAATTACAGGACGAAACTGCAGGCCAACCCCAGCACAGCAACACACAGCAAAATGAACAGTATAACTCCTGTCAGCTCTTCAGCTCTTCTTCTTGGCAGGGTCCTCTTAGTCCGGAAGCATCCTAAAAGTGTGGGGTTTTAGGTCCAATACTTGTACCCCTTTTGGCCTCTGAAGTTGGCAAACTTCAAAGAAAGTCTTTTTTGTTCACAAGTTCTTGCTCAGCCCAGCCTAGGCTCCGGACACACTCCAAGGAGTAGAGACAGCTGAGGCTTGGCTATCATATGTTAAGATGCTTGACATTATTTGCCTCCAAGAAACTTGGAGTAGGGATGAGGTGGTCATTGATGGTTTCAGTTCATCTAATGCCCAGGCAATTCCATCTGCTGCAGGGAGGGCAAAGGGTGGTCAAGCTACCCTAATCTCTGTAAAATATGGAATGATAAAGATCGAGAATATTATGGACTCTCCTTGGTTTCAGATTATTTTGACCTCAAACCTAACTGATGTCCCAATTTTACTAATCAATTGATATTACAGCATTTTTGACTATAATGACCGTAGGGTCATTATTAATTTAAAAGAGGAGATACAAAAGGCCGTAGTTAAATGTTTTCCTGTTTGTATAATTTGGTTGGGGGATTTCAATTGCACCTTATGTCAGTATAGCTCGTATATGGTTTGTGGGGTGCTAGATATTGAAAACCAACCACTCCCACACTTTAAACATACTGAGCAGGGTGAAGCTTTAAATGATATCATCGTAACTAACGACTTATTATTATGTTTTGTCGATACTCTGGTTTGTACTCTACCAAAATAGTACCCAACATTCCAGGGTAGGGGTAGGGCAAGTCCTCTAGACTTTTTATTGATTTCTAGGAAATGTTCCCACCTAGTGAATAATTTTGCGGTGGAACCCAACCCCACTAGCGATCATAACCCCCTGGTCATCAGTTTGCAAATAAAGGTATTAAAGGGTAACAGTGACGATCTCCCCTTAAATTATAACACTAACCAGGGGGTGAGATTAAAATGGAATAAAATAAACCCTGTCGAATTTGAAGAGAATATTGTACGATTTAATATTGATAAGGTTATGACATGTCTATCCGACGTTCCCAGCTTGGAGGAGGTCATAAAGAGCTTTGAAGATATTTGTAGAGACGTGGCTAGTAATTTGACTAGTTCTATGAAGAGAAAAGCACCACAGGATGTAAAATTGTTTAATGCCGCGTGCTCTAAGGCTTAAAAAGACCTCAAAAAGCCCTGCATATGGTCTCCCGTGCTGGGGATTTAATTAGGAAAGCAAGACAAACTTATAAACTAGTAATTGGGAAGAGAAAAGAAGAGTTAAGAAGCCTTGCTTGGGATGACCTTGAGAGAGCTGGTGCCCTCAAGGATTCCAGAGGCTTCTGGGAAGTCATAAATCGCCCCCTTTTTACAAATGAGGTTAGGAACATGGAATCGTTAATAACTGAAGACGCATGGGTAGTTCATTTTTTAAAACTATTTAATCACAAGGGTGCAACATTGCATGAGCAAAAAGAAGACATAGCCGTTAACTTTGCAACTGCGAATCAACTGAGTTCGTCCATTACGGTTGGTGAGGTTGAAGACGCATTGCTGAAGGGCATTTCTGCAAAAGCCTCAGGGCCAGACGGTGTCCCTCTAGGTATGTTCAAAGGTAATCCCCTAATAATGGCACCGTTGCTGACAAACGTGTTTAAATCAGTAGTAGTGGGCAGCATCCCTGACTCATGGAAAGAAGCCAATGTATAAGAAGGGTAGTAGGAATGATCCCACTTGCTACAGGCCTATTTCCCTAATTGACGCAACATGCAAAGTCTTGGGGAGGGTAATTCTTGCCCGTCTCTGGGCTAATGAGTCCAGCCTGATATCCCATTCACAATACGGCTTCCGAAAGGGGATGGGTACAAACGAACAATGCCTCAATTTGTCCTTAGTCATGGGTAAGTACATGAAGGCCAAGAGAGGATTGATCCACATGGCCTTCATGGACTTATCCATTGCATTTGACACAGTTAATAGGGGGAAGCTGTTGCTACTCATGGAAAAGATGGGCTTTGAGGAGGCACTTATTACCCTTTTACGTAGGATGCATTAATCTACCTTTGTTTCTATATGTTATGGACCAGGAGGTGAAAAATCTAGGTCCATTGTATCCACAGAGGGCGTACGACAGGGATGCATTTTGGCACCCTTCCTATTTCTTTTATACACAAATGGGATGGAGAAATTCCTAATAGAGCAGCACCTCGACTATCCGAGTGTAGAAGGAAACCCGGTTACCTTGTTATCATACGTGGACGACACCGTATTGCTGACCTTATCGGCCAATAGTCTTCAAAAAGCTCTGATCGCTTTGACTGATTTTATGACGGATTTGGATCTTAAGGTCAATTTTAATAAATCTTTTATTATGGTCTGTGGCTCGAAAAATACAAAAACGAGGACATTTGTGGTAAATGGTAGAACCATTGAAAAGGTCCCTTCTTTTACATATTTAGGGAATGTTTTTAATAACAAATTAAACTGGGACAACTCGATTGCGACTAGGGCTCAACAGACCAGTAGAATTATAGAGGACTTGTTTTGCTTTGCATGCGAATTGGGACATAAGTCAGTGGCAGAAATTCTTACCTTATATAAATCAAAATGTCGGTCAGTAACAACTTATGGGGCAGGAATATGGGGAAGTTAAAAAACCAGTCAATTGCAAATTTTGGAAAACAAATTTATAAAAAAGATTGCTGATGGTTCCCATTAGCAATCCTAAAAAAGTTTGTCATTCTGAGCTGGGATTGGATTTTGTTGAAGATAAAGTTAAAATTGCGCCCCTGATCCTATGGGGGAAAGTGTGGTCATCGGAATAATTATCATTTACCAGAGCAATTATAAGGGATTGTTTAAATTTAGAAAACGTATCGTCCAGTCCTTGGCTTTGCTATGTCAAAAATGCTTTAAGTAAGATTGGCCTAGGAAATTACTTTGAAAATCCTGATGGCATACCATCTAATTTAAAGTCAATGATTAAAAATGCCTATTACAATGAGTTAGTTACATCTAACCTGGATGATGAGACCCCATCCCATGGGTCGCCAAATATTCAACAATTTTATCTATCTTTTAGCACCCATACACATTCCCGCTTCCTTCTGACGAGGTTTGGTCTCTGTACATTGCACTTTCTTGTGGCTTTTCCTAGCCAGGTGAGTTGGTGTGAGAGACTGACTCCCTGTCCTTGTAATAACTTAGCCGAACAAAGCACAATGCACCTTATGCTGTTTTGCACTTTATATAAAGATATAAGGGCACGTTTTATTAGGCCCATCCTGAGGAAAATTGCCCTTTGTTCATACCAGGATGGTTTTAATCATTTACGATCTTTGCCCAATGTCGTCATTTGTTGTGCTGTGTTAAATTTGATCAGAACTGCTCTGAGAATCAGGAAAAGAAATGAATTGTGATAGGGGAAATTGGGAAATAGGGCTTCAAGCTATTTTAAGTTATTTATTTATTCTGATACCCTTGGACTGATATAAAGAAAATGGTAGTTTACAGAAAACCCTGCTCTGAAATTGTTCATGCTGTTTTACTTAGTATTTGTAAAATGTAATATGTTTTTTTTTTGCACTGTTTAATTATTGTAACTTTGTGCTTTATGATTCACAAGAATTGAGTAAAGTTTTCCAAACGAAACGAGTTGAGACAGCATTGTGAGATGACAGGCACAGCCCTATTCCGGTGTCAGTGGAAACGTATCCCACCACTCTAGCTCAGTAAGACCCATCAGCCTGGTGTTGGCCCATCAGGATATGCAGGACACACCTTAGCTCCTTTGATTGACTATCTAGAGTGAATGCATAAATAGCCCATGTTTAAACCAGATGTGGATTCCACAAACAGGCAGAAGCACAAGATGCTTAAACAAGAAAATGACCACTTTCTAAAAGTGACATTTTCAAACACATAATATAAAAAACAACTTCACAAAAAGATGTATTTTAAAATTCTGAGCTTAGGGAGCCCAAACTCTAAATCTCCATCTCTTCACAATTGAAAGTTACACTTGTAAAATCTTACAAGGCAGTTCCAATAATAACATAAGGGAGAGACAGGCCATGCAATAGTGAAAAAACGAAATTGGCAGTATTTCACTGTCAGGAAATGTAAAATACATCACATGGCCTACCTTTCACCTTGGGCCTTTCTTAGGAGGGGAATTAAATGTAATAAAAGGGAAGGTTAGGGCCTGGCAAGTGGTTTTGAAGTGGGTGCACTTGCCAGGTCGACATGGCTGTTTAAACCTGCGCACGCAGACACTGCAGTGGCAGGTCTGAGACATATTTGAAAGGCTACTTGTGTGGGTGGCACAATCAGTGCTGCAGGCCCATTAGTAGCATTTGATTTTCAGGCTGGGCACACACAGTGCACTGTACTAGGGACTTACCAGTAAATCAAATATGCCAATCATGGATAACCAATCAGAATCACAATTTACACAGGGAGCACTTGCACTTTAGCACTGATCAGCAGTGGTAAAGTGCCCAGAGTACCTAAACCAGCAATAACGAAGTCCAGCACACAGTAAAAGAAATACAGGAGGTAGAGGAAAAAAGGCAGGGGAAACCACACCAAGGATACCAGGTCTGACATTCCACTTGCTGAAAGTTTCTACCTGGGCTCAGTTTGTGCTGGAAGTTTACATAAAGCCAGGTTGAAGCACTTTAGCAGATCTAGGTTTACATGAAATCCTTGCAATGGTAACACTGTTTCAGCCCTGGTACACCCATTTTGCATTTATGAGCCGGGGCTGCCACTACGATTTACCAAGTCATTTTGTGCTGTGCTTGCGGCAACATTTTTGACAAAACATTTAGTTTTTGTGTGAGAAAGTTGATTGATACTGTTGTTTCCTCTGCTTTGCATTCTGCCATGCTTATGCAATAAAGATGGATGCGTGTGGTGTAGGCAGACTGCACTGGACACAAGACAGAACACTCACTCCTCCATATATGTCGGTTTGTGACTCACACTATACAATTTTTGAAGAAGAGCATTTTATTTAATGCATCATGCATACATCGGCTCAAACACATAGGAAATAGCACATTGATGATGTTGTATGTCAGTATCTACGAACTGTAAAGAGAGAAAGAGAGATGAGGAGCAATGCAGCTCTGCTGTGGTGGGAGTGCTGAGAGGCAAAGCAAAAGCATGTACTTAACATTTTGTTTTACACATTTAAAATTACATTGCATTCAGCATCTTTATGACTGCATTATATTTCACACATTTCCAATTTTAGGCCCGAGGAGTATTATCGAGAATCACACAGTTTTCAGTCAAATCCTACAGCTGACATTAGAACCCAGGGCCAGTGCTTATTTCGTGCAGGCGGTTGCATGTGTTGAGCACTGACATTAATTATGGGGATCCAGACGTATTTTAAACCAGCAGCCTTTGACCCAGAGATAGACAAAGGCATAGAAGGGAGAAAGAAAGGGGAAAAGAATGATAGGAAAACAGTGACAAACTGACCTAGCACAGATGAAAGAAACCTGCAATGTTGAGCTAAAGAGACTGGAAGTGTGGGTGATAGAAACCTAAGATGCAATAAAGAATAGACAGGGTTCAATTTGGTCACCCTGCATATGGTGGGGCAAAAGGCAGTATCCTAAGAAAAACGTTCAATCAATCAATCAGGATTTGCATAGCGCTGCTTATCACCTAGGAGAGTATCCAAGCTCTGGGAGCAGGTGTGCTGCTGCTTTGGGTCATCAATCGAACAGCCAGGTTTTTAGGCCTTTTCTGAATTCATGCAGGGTGGGGGTTGTCTGGAGGAGTGTGAGGCTGTTCCAGGTCTTTGCGGCCAGGTAGGAGAAGAAGTGGCCGGCGCTCCTGCTTCGTTGGATGTGAGGCATGTGGGCGAGGGAGAGGGAAGCAGAGAGCAGTTATCTGACGGGTTGTTGGAAATTTACCCTGTGGTTAAGGTAGGCAGGTCCTTTGTTGTGCAGGGCCTTGTATGCATGGGTTAGCAATTTGAACTGGCACTGTTTGTTGATGGAGAGCTATGCTTAGTAATTTGAGGTGAGGGGTGGCGTGGGCTTTTCTCAGTAGGTCGAGGACGAACCTGGATGCTGTGTTCTGAATGGTATGAAGTCTATTTAGCAATTGTGAGGTGATCCTCACAGAGACAGAATTGCTGTAGTCCAGGCAGCTGGTGATGAGAGCCTGGGTGGCTGCGTGTCTGGTGTTTATGGGGAGCCACTTGAGGATTTTCCAGGGCATGCAGAGAGTGAGGAAGTAGGGTGACGAGATGGCGTTTATCTGCTTTTTCTTGGTGAGCTTGCTATCGAGTATGATGCCAACGTTCCTTGCATGCTCTGTGGGGGTGGGTGAGTGGCCGAGTTCAGCTGACCACCAGGAATCATCCCATGGTGAGGTGTTGCTCCTGAAGATGAGCATCTATACTTTTATCGGTGTTGAGTTTGAGGCACTTGGTCTTCATCCAGCTGGCGATGCTGGTCCTGCACTTGTGGAAGTTCGTTTTGGTGTTAGTGAAGTCTGAGGATAGGGAGAGGATGAGCTGAGTGTTGTCAGCGTAGGATATAATGGTCATACTATGGGCTCTGACCAGGGTGGCCAGTGGGGTCATATATGTGTTGAACAGGGTTGGGCTCAGTGAGGAACCTTGGGGAACAGAAGGACCACTGCACTTATTTTACCAACAAATTAAGCACTGTAAGCATTGCAGGTCACTAGATACTCAGTTTCTCCATAGCATCCCTTTGTAACATGAGGTAAAGACTTAGCACACATTCCCAGTCATGGAAGGAACATGAAAAGAAAATTCCAAGCCCATTTTAAAAGTGGCTGCTTTAACACTCAAATGTATACAGAACATTTTCGATTTGCATTTTTTAGTAAATACACATTCCCATATTCACACAAATGTGCCGATTGACCTCCAAATTACACTTACTTTATGTGTGTGATTTGTCCATTTGTGAAGGGACTAGCTCCTTGTCACCAATGAAGGTCAGAAGAGAGATGCAGAAAAATACAACAGGTAAAGAGGCCACACAAGTATGGTATTGAAGCAAATGCAGCCTGGGAAAGTCTGCGGAAGGGTGCTTGTCATCAGCCTTGGGTTTGCCATGCTCAGTTCTCAAAGCAATACAGATTGATGCTGTGGTGCAGGTGAACAGAACCGAACACAAGACAGAACACTCACTCCTCCTGTGTTGGATAGAGACTAAGGTGTTAACATTCCAGTGCCTCTCCTCATGCTACCTCAAGCCCTATACAACTCTGACAGGAGAGCATATTAATTAAAGAAAGAGGTGGCAACTCATTCATTCAAGTGACTTGAGCAACAAGGGCGCAATTTGGACCTCTTGTGCATCTGACATACGTTAATAGCAGGCGAGGAAGAAGCACGTTTAATGTAAAGCCATAAAATGCCACTGAATCAGTGCCAATCAATCTCTAGCATGCTGCTCCAAGTCCATGTTTGGGTCAACGCATGTTCTCCCAGTGCATTTCTAAATGCAGCAAAGCATATTTTAGTAATTTGCAACAGTTTCTCTAGACAGAAATTGAAGTGGAATATTACTTTGTACTTGTGGAGATTTTTAGTACCTACCGCCACCGGCCATGCAATAACCTTTCTCGAGCCACCAGTGTCTGGGGACAAGAATAAGTCACTGAGCTCTCTGCACGTTTGGGGATTTATGATATATAATTAAAGGAATTCACCAATGTTAAACAATGCTTTTTATAATGCCACCTGGCTGTTTAGAATAGTACAAAGAAGACTTTTTTCTATAAAAGGCAAAAATAGAGTGTAGGATTTCTTAATCCACTGCTAAAATACGAATGTATGATGATACAACGCAAACATTTACAACGCATGCCTTTACAACACAGTTTTTACATTGCAACATCCTTTACAACGCATGTTTTTACATCGCATGACTTCACAACGCACTTTTAGAAACTACATTTACAACGCATTCCATTACAACGCATACCATTACAAAGCATAATACTTTTAGGGCAACAGTAGTGTAAGTGTTGAATAGTGTAGGGGTAAAAATTACTATTCCCACTCCAGTGAGTGCAACAGTAGGGTAAGTGTTGGATAGCGTAGGGGTAAAAATTACTATTCGCACTCCAGTGAGTGCAACAGTAGGTGTTTGATAGTGTAGAGGTAAAAATTACTATTCCCACTCCAGTGAGTGCAACAGTAGGGTAAGTGTTGGATAGGGGAGGGGTAAAAATTACTATTCCTCATTACTTACCTTACATTGCGTTGTAATGACATGCTTTGTAGTGACATGCGTTGTAATGACATGCGTTGTAGTGACATGCTATGTAATGGCTGCGTTGTAATGGCATGCGATGTAAAGGATGTTGCGTTGTAAAGGTTGTTTCCCCTAAAATACTTCTGGTTGACTTGATTGTTCTTTCATCATCACAGGGACTGGTTTTTTCATTTGTTTTATTTTTTCAATTTCCTCCATAATTCTTTTCTTGCTTATTACCAGTCAATTCTATTTGACTTGGTTCATTTTGATATCCCGTCAGGGTGCTTTTTGTTATTTTTTATTTTTATTTCTCTATGTTTATTTCTAACTAGTGTGGTTCCTTTTTTTTTTTTGTCGATGGGTTTTTAGTTAGCTGTTTGCAGGGATAAATTTTCTTTTTTCCTTAAGTCATTTATATTTATTATTTGTAGAACTATTTGTTGACATACAGCCACTTCCAAGCACTCCAGTATACTGGTCATTTTTCTGCATGCCTATCAGGAGATTAGTGGAACTGACAGGACAAGGGTGAAGAGCAGGTTACTTGTGCTGGAGTGACTTTGGGTCATATTACGAAATGGTGGCTTGTGGGACAGTCTTGTGAGGTACAGATTGGGAGGGTTTGAGACAATCTCTCTTGGTAGATGCTGGCAGATAGACTTCATACCTGAAGGTGGCAGAGGTTTACCTTTGAACAGTTTCTGTTTGTGCAACCTGAGTCATGGCGGGAATGCTTCACTACGCACTGTCTTTGGTAACATAGGTGCTTGGTGGCCATTCCTCTATTGCAGTAAGTTGTAGGTTGGTAGCCATTGGACGGACTTATGTGGTCTCTTCTTTTGAGCCACAGCCTTACTGCTCGGTTTTGGAGACCTTTTTGTGAGACAATTACATTCAATATTGCAATAAACAATGTGGTCTGTCACCAACAATCTCCTCAGTTCTATCTGATGGGCAGTCTGGAGAAACGGTTGACTGCTTCTAAGTATGGCGGGTTAAAAGTAAGGGCCAGATGTACGACCATAGCATTTTGCGACTCGCAAATTGCGCTCAATTGTGAGTCACAATTTGCTAGTCTCACAATGTTATGTACAACAGTGTCTGAGACACTGTTTGCGATTCACAATGGGGTCTCAAATTGCATGCCTCAAGAATATTAATGATGCACTGGCAATTTGCGACCCCATTAGAAATGGCTGGCCCTTCCAGGTATGGTGGCCTGTTGGGCTCAGCAGACCTTCATGTCTGGGACTGCTTTTAAATAGCAGTTTTTCTTTTTTTAAATACAGCCCGTTTTCCTTAAAAGAAAACGGGATGCATTTAAAAAAAGAAAAATGAAATGTTTTTGTTTCATTTTTTAAGGGCAGGTATTGGTCCCTGAGACCACTACCTGCCCCTAAGAAATATTTTCCCCTGCATTCACAAAGGAGAAGGGGTCCCCTGGGGACACCATCCCTTTTGCGAGTGCTTTACCACCCTTCTGAGAAGGGTGGTCAACTGCGACTGTTTAGCGACTGCAATTGCAGTCGCAAAACAGTTATACATAGGAAGGGACGCCCTCGGAACGCCCCTTCCTAATAGCGAGTCGCTAATCCTATTTTGCAAGTCGCGAATAAATTGCGACTCGCTAAATAGGGTTAGTACATGGCCAATTTGTATTTTGCATGCGCAAATGGGTCGCAAACCCGGCTGCACATGCAAAATAGGGTCGTACATCTGGCCCTTGGTGTTTTTGACCACTTTATTTATTTGGGTCAAAAACGATGCCAAGGTTTTTCACTTTTTTCGTGGATGTTAGGGTCAGTCTCCTTGATACCGGACAATTTAAGAGGATTGCACTGCCATTGACCACTAATTACATTCTTTTTATGGTGTCATTCAGACAAAGGATTCTTTCCCTCCTTCAAAATACAAGTATTGCGGGCACTCTAAAATAATCTCTGACATCCTGGCGCGTTATCCATTCATATGCATACATGGAGGCTGCCACCTTGCATTTGAAATGGAAGATTATACGATTCGATGACTTGGGCAAGTGGAATCATGGTATGTTATTTTTTGCTTTTCTTGTGCTCCTTGATAAAAGTATAAAGAAAAAGTTAAACTGTATCAAATAATTTACAGAAAAAAACATGTGCACGGCTAGGCTATCTTCTGATCCTGCTTTCCAAAATTGGTCTCCAATAAGACTGTTTCCAAGTACTGTTAAAAATGCATGGGGTGTCTGCCTTTTTGCTGCATGAATATTCCTTCACACATGCTGTTGATGTGCAGGAAGCATTTTGTCATGTGTCTGTTTTGTTTGATGTGTTCTATTCAGCAAGTCACCGGTGCCCGCTTGAGCAATGCTTATCCTGTCAGGATCCACATACTTTGAAGGGGCAGGGGAGTGCTCATAATTGAAATATCCCTTCACGGATGAACGCTTGCACAGCAGGGCTAAATAGAGGAACCGCCTCATAATGGAAACAGATAATGGATGGCGGATGAAGAGATGACACCCCATGCTGGAACGGCTGTGGTTTGACAGGTGAATGAAAATAATCGCACGCAAACATATTATAGCGTTAGTCCAACCGTGCACCACGCTACAGAGAGATTCCATTTGCATTGAGGAACAATGGATATGGTTATAGAACAGGTTAGGAAAAGCGGGTCTGTCTACAAGAGCCTAAATGTGCTGAATGAATGTACGTGAGGTACTACTTATCCAGTTACCATCACTCTTGGACTAAATGCCTCTTACCACACTAGGGCCCAGATTTTCAGAGGCTTAGATGTGGGTTAGAGTTACTTTTTTAACGCTAAACCGACACTAAACATTTTTGGGGGTTTCACAAACCAACGCAAATTAGTATTTGCATTGGCTTGTAAGGAAAAGCAGCATGAAACGTTGCTTTGCATTACTTTGCACCAAAGGGGCGTTACATGGGTGGTACATGGGTGTACACACACAAAGAGGGCCTCGAGGAGGTTTAAGGACCTACGTGGGCACACTCCCCACTTATCAACATTAGCACACAATGAGCCCACGGGTCCGAGACGTATGACTGAGAGGAAAGTAGACTAAAAACCAAGCATGACGCAAGGGATATACCTTTTCAGGATGGTTCCCCTCACACACCATAGGTGTCATGCTTCATCATAGGGGTGCCTCTTCGTTTCAAGACCTAGTCGTAACGCGGGCTACAACCCCCTCTCTACGAGGGAGGAGCTCAGGGATGTTTTTAGTTTGGGCAACTGCGTTGTACTAAAACCCTACGTGAGCGCGGTGTATGAAAAAATCATGCAGTGCACAAATGGAAGTGATAGTGAGTTGAAAACTGCCTGCGAGGCTAGCTGACAACAAACTTTATTTAGCTACCTAGTGACAGGATTAAAAAGCAACAAGCTGGGTTATGGAGCTGACCACCATTAGAGACAGCCACATATGCAGGATCAACATGTTTTAGCCATCAGGCTTTCATCAGGATCAGTTAGTGAACAGCTACTGCAACTAGTGTAAAGTGCACAAAGAACAAAATTATAAAAAATAATTTCAAAGGTGCCTCGGTATACTATACTGAACAAGCATGATTGCGTCCAGTAGGCCTCACCGATGGGACCTAGAAAAAAAGAAAAAAAAGAGAAAGCATACAGGCTTGGTTTATACTACATCCAAACAGACGTGGAGCAAACTATGCTCCACACATATGTGACACTTTAATGTTCAAAAAGTGGCAGGAGAAGAGGCATTTACCAATCTAAGGTAAAAGTGTTACCACTTCTGTCCGGGGCTAAATTAGCCATAGGTACACACGCCAACCAGCCTGAGAGAGAAAGGTGGTGGCGTCAAGGGTTGGACAACACAAACACATAAGAGAAGACAAAAAGATAGTGTGGGAATGGAGGTTACAGGACCCTAGACAGGAGTAGTGAAGGGTAGTGTCTGGGTACCTGTCTGGATATGGGTGTTACATATCGGAGGTGTTACTATGTTGGACTAGATTGAACACTGTGAAAGTGGGGCCCAATCATGCTTGTGTCAACGTATGGAGTGCACCAAGTCGATTGAGGGTAAGGGGAGCAGTACCACTCTTTAACTCTGTGGTGCCAAACGTGTCTGTGCAGGCCACAGTTCTAAACAAGCATTTGCAATGCAATAGGTCTCGCATTTACACAAGTTTGAGCTATTGGAATTGTAAATGTCATTGCCCTTATTTACATAGATAAAAGGCATTGTCATTTACAATGCTAATAGCTTAAACTCTTGCAAATCCGAGACCTATTGCATTGTAAATGCTTGTTTTGTTTGGCAGGGATCACAATATTGTTGTGTGATACCAAACTACAAAAAAGTCCCATTCAGAATATCAGCTAGCGCTTTATCACAAAGGCATTTTGTAGATGCGGAGCTAAGAATAGTAAATCACAAGGTAAGCAGATGCAGTGCTTAATTTGAGCCTGTGGTTTGCAGTGCTTGGTACCAGCAATTCATTGTCAGCAACGGCACTTATGACAGTCTGCCACATGGTGACACTGTTTGTCTACTTTCAAGATGAACACAACAATCATTGTTTATTAGTTCAATCTGTGTTAAAAGTGACTAATACCTGATGTCCAAGCCATTCTTACAGCTTTGAGGGCCTGGAATAGTCTGAATTATTAAATATCTGGGAGTGTGAGGGTTAATAGTGATGTTGGTTCAGTCATTGGCAGCGATGTTAGGAGCAATGTGTTGTGCAATCTGCAGCGGGCTTCCGATGGGGGCCCTGGCACTTACGTTTTTACAAATTAAGCACTAAGTAGATGCGGATGAAAGAATAGTGAATCTATACGTCCCTCTTTATATTTATCTTCAATATATGGCAACGCCGGGCATTGCTCATGGAATACTTTGGTAAGTCGATATTTCGACCACAGTTTAGTGACGTATGCCCAGGTCTTGCCATTGGGTGGTCACAGCTCTGTGCTTCCACGCGCCTTTGTCATTAAAGAGAAGCCGTACGATTGTTGATGGGCAGAGCTTCCTAGCGCTTGAAAGAATACTCCCGAGTTAAGGCGCTCTGATAGTGACCACCACACGTACATTGGCTGCAGGGTCTGATGCGATGTCTGCGGCACGTACACCCTTCCCAATCACTGCAGACACTGGTGCCAGACACGCACGTCCGCGGAGCCATCCGTCAGCTCCAGGGCCCACCCTCCCCATGCCAGGCTGCGGGCGCTGCGGCTCATTCATGAGGCGTGTCAGCTGACTGCCTGCTGCCAATCCAGGGGCGATGGGGCACTGGCTGGCACTCCGCTGCTGCCCGTGTGAGCTGGTAGAGAGGGAGCGGGGCTGCAGGGGCAGGGGGGCACCCTGCAGGGCTGGAGAGGGGCACCTACAGCGCGCCCTCGTGCACGGCTGAACAGGTGGCACCCTCAGTGAGAACCGGGCATGAGTGGAAAGAAGACCCCCTGGGTGAGAGTTGTGCAGGGGTGGGGAGGATATGCCTTCAGTGAGTGCCGAGCAGGGAAGCCTCGCGCCAGCTCCTAGGGTCGAGCAGTGGCTGCGCGCGCATGCCGCCATGCACGCGTAGGGACAAAAAAATGCGCGCGCATGTGCACAAAGATGGCATCGTGCTGTCCACATGCGCATGCATTTTTTTGTCCCTATGCGTGCATGTTTACCATTGTGAATGGCGAGAGCAGCCATTTCTGTCCACCGGTAAGCGTGTGCATTCAGCTTTGGCTGAATTGATTACAAAAGGTGCTCTACATGGTGAGCAGCGCATGCGCTGCTTTTCGCCAGGCGAGACCTAAAAAAGAGGGCTCACAGGCACTTGCTATGTCAAGGGACCCTCCCTGGAGGGTATGCATAAGTGCTGGTGGTGAAAGTGAGCGTGAAATGTCGCGCAAGCCTCTGCAGTTGGAACAACAACCAGGAAAGCCAAAAATGGCATGCTAGTCAATCTTTGAACAGAGCTGTCAGCCGGTGCTCGCATGAAGGCAATATACTGCGAAAGCACTAGCATAAGCGAGGGCTCAGGGGCAGTCACTGTATCCGAAGTCCTCAGAGGGGGGTGTACAAGAATACTGATCTGGGCTAAAAGGAGTAGGCGCTAACTATCGCACACGACCCTAGCTGCGAGCAAGGGCGGGGAAAGCCAAAATTTGAAAAAACAGGGCAGTCTGTAAACAGAGCCATAGACCCAAGCATACGTGGAGACGGTAAATAAAAAAGGAAAGAGAATCGGCACTTACGTTGGCGGAGAGCGTTGTCTCCCAGGGCGGGTGTCCAAGCCGGCAGGTACTCAGAAAAGCTGGAGACGCCATGTTTAAATTGGTCTAAACACCGGAAATGCCCAGGGAAAACTGGGAAATGTAGTTCAAGCCCAGTGGACACTGGGAGAAGTGGTTTTGACACCATATCTCGATGGAGTGTCTGGAGGCCAGAAAAGACCGGGGAAAGCTGGAAAAGGTACATGGGTGTACCTGTGTTACAACCCATGCTTTTTAACGTTAAACCCTGTTCTCAAACATCAGTAGAAAGGGTTTAGCGCCAACAATTAACGCAGCTGAAAAACAGACTTTCATAGAGAAATTTTTTCATTTCTCTGTGCTTTTCCGACTTTGCATGTGTGCTGCACTGTGAATAAATGTAAATCAATGGGGAGTGAACCTCACCTGTCTATAGACTAGGCCTGGGCAATGAACTCCGCTCCCGGAGTTTGCGGCGGACTTCAGGCAAAAACTTTGTTCTTCCACGTAGCAGAGTCAGCTACTAAACTGCACCCACAAATGCTGTCATAAAGCAACTTTACATGCTTAAAAGCATATAACCAATTCACAAAAGTGAACTTTAAAAATGAAAAATATCAGGCAATGAGAGAGGTGATGAAATTGGGGTCCCCCCTAACCTAGGGGTAGAACCAAGCAGATGCCTTGAACACAAAGAGCATATCATGCTGAACGATTCAGTGGTGGTCCCATCCTCTTAGGACCACCCCAAGCACAGTTAAGGGCAAAAATACAATCCCAACCAAAGGTCCTGCAAAGCATTATGGGACGAGATTAGCAGTGGGCAGTGAATATTATAGTATCCAATATCAAAAAAGTTCTTCAAAGAGCTGCAGTTCAACTAGTCGTTACTAGGTGTCCCTCACGAGTCAAATGCAAAAACAAAATTATTACATCAAGCTGCAGTTCAACTAGTCGTTGCTAGGTGTCCCTCAAGTCAAATGCTTTTGCATTTGACTCATGAGGGACACCTAGTAACGACTAGTGGAACTGCAGCTTCATGAAAGGGTTTCAATGCTTTTGCATTTGACTCGTGATGAGGTGGTGAGCCCAGTAATGACAGAAGGTACCGTTCATTACTTCCCTTTTTGTTTTTCGACATTGAAGCTGGCTTAAATGGGCACAGAAATTTCTTACATCAGAAGTCTTTACTATTAATACTTCTAGATTTCAGTTCATCATTATTCTTGATTGTTACGAAATGGAAGGGGTTAAAAGTAAGTTAAAAGGTTAAAATGTACCAATGTATGCACTATGGGAGTTTTGCAATTGCGGTGGCGAATTTATCAGCACCCTACGACTACACCACATTGAGTTAAAAAATTGGAATACGGCAAAAACAATGGGTGGGTGAGTATCATATTTCAAGATTCTAAATGCCTCCATACAGTGCATACACCCCAAATTCCTGCAAAGTGGGACGAGCCAGCGCTGTCTGGCTATTTTATAGCCAGAACAAAAGAAAAAAACATGAAGTTCTGACTCATCGGCACAAATGCAAGCGGGGCATCTAAAGGGAGTAGCTTTTAGCCAGTTGTTGGTGAAGGCACAGAGCAGCAAGGTCCCTATTCTGAACTGGATATATAATTCCTTTGCCATGGTGGGTTGGATCCATTTACCAATTACCAAGGTCCCTTCCTTATTCTTTCTGTACCCTTTCTATTTGTCCTGTGTACCACGGGCACTTTGAATTAACTTTAGGGTAGGATACGAATCGGAGTTGATGTGGGTGCACAGAGTTCCCCCACTAATTTTAGAAAGGGGTCTCAGTCCCTCGAGGATGGAGACTGAGGGAGCCTGAGAGGTGTCCATTTTATTGTGAGTTTGCATGATGGAAGTTCACATGGTGCCAGTATATTGGATTCCTTTTCTTGCATCTCTTCAGTCATCCTGGTCCTGCTTCATCACATTCTAGTGCTATAAGGGAGGGGCTTTGCATGTGGTGCTGTGTCCAATGAACCAAACCTCAAGTAGGTTCTCATTGCTTTGGACAATAAAGGTGTATTTAACACCTGCATTTGTTTTCAGAGCAGTGTCAACAGAATGCTAGCATCTGCACCTCAGCTCCAACTGCCTGATAAACCATGTCATATTGTCAGAAATGTTACAGCAATTGTATGTTCTCTTTGAGGGTGGTGATGAATTGGTTCTGGTCACGATAAAAATCTTTCATATCACAATTTTTTTTTAAACTTTTATTTACCATCCAATAATGTAAGAATTATGGATAGAGAAAAAAGAAAAAAAGGAAGAAAAATCACAACCCATTTTATTTATACCACTGACAAGTGGATCAATGTCACTTTCAATATTATCAGCGAATCATAACATGTTTGTCAACAAGTTATTGCACTCTGGGGCTAAGGGTTATGCTTTTAACCCAGCCCTGCATTTTGGGTCTACACTATCACAACATGCAGACTGATGTTAAATAAAAAGCTGGGACAGACTGAAGGCTCACAGGCGACATGGCAACAGCCACCTGGCAGATACCTTTATTTTGATCAGCCCAGGCAGACAGGAGGGCTTGTTTATTTATGTTTATATGTTAGCAACTGCCCCTGCGTTAAGTAAACACATTCTAAATCGATGAGGTAATTACGCCCTACCACTTTAAAATTTCACAAGCCGCCACTGATCAGATTTTCTTAAATACAGGCATATGTTCACATATATTTGTAGTGTAAAGCTAATATGCTCCTATGGGTGTAGTGTTTTGTTATATGTGGCAGCTTAATTTGCTAAAAGGTGACAGGTTCCCATATATGAGCGTGCATCTAAGAGTTACTTAAACAAACTCCTTGAATTATGTCCTGAAGAGTTTCCCTTTCTACAACTGAATATCATTTTTCAGTATCGTTCAATGTACACTTCACATAAACAACAATATTTTGCTCTTTATTCTAAATTTGGCTTAACACTGCCCCAAGACCATGAGCCCTTGCATCTATTGAAAATAACGTTCTGTTCTTAATATTAAACATTCTTAGAGGTTATGTCTCTTTGATTTCACATCTTTCCAAAATCACATTGGCACTAATAAAGCCATACAAAATTATTGCCTTTCTAGGTTACTTTTCGAAATTGGTCATCAGGGAATGCAATAACAAATGAAAATTTACCAATCCGTATTTTTTCATTTTCTTTAAATTATTCCTTTTGGAAAACCTTAAGCAATCTACACAAATGACCCTTTGCAGAATTTGAAAATGTTGTCTAGTGCTCGGAATTGTGTCGATTGCTGCTGTATTTTGGCTATTTTTCTTGGTTCCCTTCAAGATAATCCTTAAATCCTGGGTAAATCTTGAATCTCCAAGATGCTGGGAAAAAAGGAGGCAAGTTTGGAAATAGCTATGAAGGTCCAAACACGAAGTGCCAAAACATCAAACAAATGGATTAGCTCTCGTGGTGGCAAAGTCTGATTAACCAAGGGGTTTAAAAAGTGCTAGAACACCATACTAAAGGTAGAAGGTTCTATCCATTTGATGATACCATAGCATTAGGTAGCAACATAACATAACATGTAAAACAATGTCTTCAATCTTCAAGAGGCAGCCAAATATTTGCCTATTGCTAGGCACTGAAAGATGATTGTGATTTGTGCAGAAATTCAAAGATGTTCCTAGGTCCCACTAAGAGACGTTGAAGTCCCTGTACCTGGAGACATGGCTATGTTGCAAGACTAGCATATGTTCATTGCAACCTTCATTACTCTGATAGTGGGTGAGTAACGTGACTGCTCTTGAGACCAATCTACTACAGAAACTCTTGATGCTAGAGACCTTACCAAAATACTCTACAACATGTTCCATTGTACAGAGCTTAGTGGCAAAGTTATACTTACAGGATGTTTGGCAAAAATAGCTGCCATCTTTCTAGTTCCTTTCACTACTTTAAGGAGACAGTAGGGTGCCATGCAGCTCTATGTTGTATATGGTTTCCATTGGAAGCTTTAGCATGAATCACCAACTCAGAATCTGGTTATTCACTTCTATGACATCACAACAGTCATTAACCAAAATATTTAACTAATGTTGTCACATAACACAGGGGAAGTGCCCGCTACCCCTTTGTTTGCCACTTCTCTACTCTCCCTCATTTCTTTGAGGAGGTAGTAGGGTGCCACATAAGACTATATAAACAATTAGCACAACACAAGAAGAACCACGTGTGCCGAACCCTGGCACAGAGAGAGAGATGGCTTGGACCCAGACCCAAAACAGTACAAGTTCATTCAAGAGGCTAACGTTCGTTGGGTGAGAATTTGTTCCTTGTATTGTGTTGTTTTGAATAACAAAGAATTTTGAAAACACCAAACTCATAGAACCAAACCATGGATAGTCAGTTTAGGTGAAAACGAATTTTGGCAAATTGCTAACAGAGAAAAAGTAAAAAGCCCTTGTGGACCCGATGGCAGGTCCATTTTAAAATTGAAGGAGTTGGAAGTCTGGTAAAAAAAAAAAGAATATGGGAAATTAAAAGGTAAATAAAGAGCTTACTAGGACATTTAAAGTGAGGCAGTAACTAGGCCCTCCCGAAGCCTCACAAATGTTATCATCCACCACACTTGTGTTTCCCGCTCCTCACTTAGAATAGGGAAAACCATTTTATTTCAATAGTAATGTATATCCTCTGCACACGCACAAATTCAAAATACAATTAACATATTCCTCATTGTATAAGAAAGAGTAATCCGTTGTGTTCTTTCTTTGTCTTTAATTACACATTGCCCAGCCAACACGTGTTTCGTCTATAGGGGGAAGACCTCGCGACTTCCTCAAGGCTGTCAGGCTCTTCTCCGTCTCCTATCACTCTTTTCCTCTCTGCCGGTTCTACTTCCGACCCGGCTGGTCCAATAAATATATATCCTTCCTCATTAGGTGTAAAACGAATTCCCATGTATTAAATCCTGTCTGTAAATTTGCGTGTCACCAGACTGCCGTTATGTCTGGTGTGAGACGCTCTTCCGTGACCCGTTTGTTTTCTATCCTCTCCTGAAAGCGAGTACGCTTGCAGTCTCTGAACGTCTCCGCGGTCGTGTAATTTAGCGTTAACTGCCAGTTGAACTATGATTGCTAATAACCCAAACTGTGACACAAATGCCTATGTGTCATGGTGCTCTGGCATGAAAATACTGCAATATATTAATAATGACCATATCACTGAGCAGATGGTGGCTCCAGGGTCAAGAATAGCACCATATTTTCACCAGATTACTCAGGCCACTCTGATCATTGAAATTAGGCAACAAATGTACCGGTTTACACTAAGAAGAACTTTAATAGCACAAACCATCTGTAGTCCATTTTGCATTTTTAGCTCATGAATGCCAATATAGATAGGCGCAAATAAGTCTTGGCCCTGCCCCAAAAGAGATGCACCAGCCAGAAATGGTGGTCCTCAGACGAAGTAAAACTAAATTCCTGAAGCTAGCATTATCCCTTCCAAATACTGACAAGGGCACACAAAGCCAATAGGTATGGCCTAATAGGTTTTTAAAAAAAATTTAAGCAATGAGATGCCACAAAAATAAAAAGAAAACACGCTGTCTCCTAACCCTTGTGGCTATAAGCTTATAGTCATGGATGTCATTTAGTGGGCACCAGGGGTCGTAGCTTCAACCTCTGGCTTCTCCCTTGTGACAGTGGCCTATCCTTTGCGATACCTGGCCTCAAATTTTGCAAATTAAGTGCTGGGAACACAGGGGCTGCTGGACCTTATGGGTGTAAGTTAGGGTTTCCACTCTCAATCTTTTTATTATATTAATAGTGAAAGTTATTCAATATTAGTGTAATAAAAATGGAGTACAATTATATCTATAGTGTACTCACTTATAAGGGCTTTCATTCATCCCTCTTCATGTATTATTCTGGTGTTGTGTCTACTTGCCCTTTTTCTGATTGTTTATTCCCTATTCCTGCCATTTTCCACCTCCTACCACCCAGCACACCACCCTCCCCCCAGCACCTACCTAATACTGCTGGTGCACCAAAGGCAAGCCCGTCTGCACCTATCCGTGCCTTTACCATGCCCATCGCTAGGACCCCTGGCCCTCTTTCCACCCACCACTACCCTCTCAAGGAGCTCTTGGCCCAGGACCCCGGAAACAATATCTTGTACACTTCTTCCTCATGACAAACCAAAGGACCTTTCACCTGTCACCATTACCACTTCTTCTGCAACACAGGGCTGCCAGTCCGCCCTGGATGCCTTGCCATTTCTACCCAGAAGAGCGCGATCAACCTGGAACCGCTCTAATGCATCATGCTCAACACCCATTCCCTCTGCAAGCACGCCATGGAACGTCTAGTCAGGACAGCGTTCAAAAGAGCAAGATACTATAATCGGGATGCCCTTCTGTCAGGGAATACTCGCAGGAAGAAAGAGAACTTGGTATGCGTCATAAACCACTCTACCTTAAATTATAAGGTAAAGAAAATCTTGGACAAAAATTGGCATATCCTAAATGTCAATGAGAATCGGAACAGCATGAAAAAACCGATTGTAGCATATTGCAGAAATGCCAACCTGAAGGATAAGTTGGTTCTTACCACAGACAGGAACATGAATAAACAAACTCAACAGTCAATCACGGGCCTTCCACCCATCAAGGGCAATCATAAATGCGGCACATGCGTGGCATGTTATTCAGCATTAGTTACAGAACGATGGGAGTACAAGGGCCAAAGAGGTATACTGAAAGACATCACTAACTGCAGGAGCCACAACATAATATATCTCATTCTATGCCCTTGTAAAATGGGATACGTTGGCGAAACAGGCAAGGAGTTCAGAGTTCGGTATTTCGAACACAAATCTGCCATCAGGACCTAGAAATGTTCATCTCCCATGGTCCAACATTGCAATGAATTCAATCACAATGAAAATTATCTTAGATGGCTGATATTCGAGAAGGTTAGACCAAAATCATTGGTCAATCTACAGCAGATGTACGTAAACGCAGAGAGACGTTTTGGATATTCAGACTCAATACAGTAAAGGAAGGACTCAATGAGGAGATTGTATGAAAGGTCACATGATCCTTTCCCCATGTCCCATGTGCTGCTCCAATGTGTGAGAGGAGCAATTACAACTATAGTAGCCTTTCTCCAACATTGAAAGTACTAGATGTAGATATAACTATTACTATCAGTATTTTTCATATAGGTCAGGACCGTGATTCTTGTATTTCCATCTCATATATCTGCATTGAGGTCTCTACAGATTGTTACTCCCTTACCTAGGAGATCCACACTGTAATTCTAATTGTATCTGTGCCTATGTTCATCCCTACATTAGAAATGCACAACTAGGTCACACACATCGATTCATTGTTGTTGTTCATTTTCCACTAGTGAACACCATGTGATATAAGGGAGTACCTTTGTTATGTCTATCTGTATTTTAGACTCCATTACACTACTAGAGCCTCTTCTTTTAATATATCAAATAACATCATACACTTCCTTAATTTCGGCCTTAGAGGCTGTGTGACTTGAGGCATAACTGCACCACTTTTGCCAATTTATAATCTTCTCCTTTTGAGGGAGGTCTCCCGTGACCCCCTTTTAGCATTGAGGATAGATACACACTAGCTACGCTACATTATTCTTAGATGGTGTCTCTGTCCGAGACACCATAATATTGTTTTTGACAAATCAAGCGCTCCCAACATTCTCTAATATTCAAATATGGACCCACCCTCACATCCCATGATGGCGTCCTTGAAAGAATCACCAGAAGAATTGTTATGACACAGCTTATGACATCAGTAAATTGCGCCCCAAACACGTAGTTTAATTGTAACGGCACCACACCATCCTTAGATGGTGCCTACGTCTGAGACATACCATCCTTAGATGGTGTCTCCATTTGAGACACCAGCAGAATGGCTTTGATATACTAAGTGCCGCTAGCTTTCCATTACATTTGAAAATGACTATAGCTTACCATCCTAAGATGGTGTCCCTGATAGAGACACCATGAGAATGGCCTTGATAGATTAAGCGTTGTTAAGAGTCCACCACACTCTAAGATGGCGTCCCAAAAATGCACGGCAATCAACAGTCTGACACCAGTACGTCATATCGCGAGAGTGATACCACTCCCGTGAAAATATTTTCGTTTAAATATGGCCTCTCGCCACGTACCAATCTCTCCGGTAGAGCAGATGGCTAGGCAATCGACCGAAGTATATGGAGTAAGAACAGATTTCAGGTAAGACGAGCAACCAGTGCGAGCCTCCACCCAGGGAGCGCACCTAGGTCCTGTTCTAACTTAGAGTGGGTTGCCCATGAGGACATACCGGCTGACAATTAGCCTGTCACTCTATGCTGGCTATATGCACTAAACTCCTTGGCAGAGCAACGTTCTGGCATGGTATGCCGTTTCCCTCACTAGATAGAGAATTCCTATGCCCGACGCAAATTTGGTTGGCGCTAGCAAAGGACTGTATTGTATTTCATCGGGGGATGGCAGTTACTTTCTACGATAGAGCACCATTAAGGTGTTGTTTTGTCTTGCAGAATCGGGGTCGTAACAGGGACACCAATCACAAGCGACTCAGGAACGTGAAGTCCGATCAGGTATTGCCCCTTTTAACTCGAGCTAGAATCCACTAAGTAATGAACCCCGAGTGAGAGAACCATATGATAATTATCATCAGATTGAGCCCCATTCCAAAACACGCATTACATAAAATAAGGACAGGCCCTTTAATTTTTTCCTTATCTTTTTAGACATGTGTGACTCATATTAGAGGTCAATTTTTATAAAAATGCAAGCTTCTTCTCTGCATCGGACACTCCCGGTGGGGTGCTTTTCTACAGGATCGGAGGTCCATCTATAGGAGGACCGGCTATATCCTAATTGAGAGCACTATATGGTAATTATTACAAGAACAAGCCTGATCTAACAGTCAGGAGTGGTTAGAGCAAATATAGGTCAAATAATCTCTTCTTTACCCCTTTAGAGTTTTGAGACCTACATCAGAGGTCAGTCCATACGAGACCATAAACGTTGCATCCACTTCTCAACACTCTGGCTGGAGTGTCATACTGCACGCCCGATGGACCAGTTTTAGAAGTTACCAACATTTACTGTGAGATCCGCAGTGGGAAAGCTGGTCACCGTGATGTCTATACACTTCTTCTAAATACTAATAACACGGGTGGCCTTTCCTTCTATACTCAGTTTTTATAGTCTACAACACGGGCGATGGTGGCACTGAGAGTGTACATGTGGGATGCTTACGTAACTAGATCACACTTAAGAGCTCATTGGAATCAGGCATGCCCATTCCATCTGTATTAGCGTGTCTGTTTTGAGCCGGAGTAGTCCCAGCACTCATTGGCCCCAAGCTCTGAACTGAAAACCTTACAGGCTTGGAACGCCTTACTTTGTTCTTATTTTTGAATACATAAGGCAAGGCCCCCATGGGCTCATAGTGTGCTGAATTAGTAACAGGCCCTCATGGGCTTACCAGTGGCTGTACTATGCTTAGAGCAACTACAGTAGCTCTTTTTCGCCTTGAAGCATGATCACTTTTTTGATTTTAAAGGCACTGGTGATGGCTTTATGACTGTCTCTATCAGGGTGAAAACAGGATGGGAAAGTATTCACATTTTATGTACATATATATCTAGAGCAATGAGAGACAGCTCTTAGGGTCATCCAAATCAAATGTTTTCTGTTACTTTGTATCCTTAGATCCCCTATCCTCCACTCGTATTAAATCATGCAACATTGGTCCTGAAGAAGATGGAGATT
This sequence comes from Triturus cristatus, assembly GCF_964204655.1. Classification (NCBI taxonomy): domain Eukaryota; kingdom Metazoa; phylum Chordata; class Amphibia; order Caudata; family Salamandridae; genus Triturus; species Triturus cristatus. The sequence continues at coordinate 389,506,060 of NC_140588.1, forward strand.
ATCTGCAATTTCCATTGAAACGAATTTGACCTGGTGGTGTGATTCACCCCTTTTGATTCCATCTGTGCATGCAGTGTTGTAGTGGGGTGTGTATGAGTGTGTGTAGTATGTGACCATGATACGATTGACGAGTACGTGAATGAGGTGTGAGCATGGGGTTGTATTGCGATGAAAGTGGATTCCAGTCCTCCAGGACGAAATGTGAATTGTAAACTGAATTTAGATAAAATACAGTTACAGCATTTCTCAAATGAGAGGATTATACTAAGTTTTTTGTTTTGTAAATGAGGAGTATTAATTAAACCATGCACTGCAATGAAAAGATGCTGTCTTCTTTTTATACTAAATGGATAAAGAAAAGAAATTAAGTCTGAACCATAATTAATGTGTGGATACATGTGTGTAACAGGTGATGACCCACAAAACTGACATCAGTTAGTAGCAAAGAAATAGAGGTCAAGCGGGAGGCTTTCTAGTATTTAATCTGGGACACCATCACCACCCTCTCCCCTGATGTTGCCTTCATCACCAAAAGATGGTAAACCCCTCCTCAAAGCCCGACATCACCACCGCAACACCCGATGGCTACAAAATGATACACCGAGGCCGCACAAACAAACACAGTGGGGACATCGCCATCTTCTTCCAGGAAACCATCCAATGCATTGCCACCAACGATGACCCAACACCCCTCAAGAAACACCTCAATTTTCAACTTCAGACCGACATCAAGACCACAATAAGAGCCACCCTCATATACAGATCCCTGGGACCCTGACCGGCTTTCTGCGATTCCATCTCCAACATCATTGCTTCCCTGGCCATCGACTCCTACCACTACGTCCTACTCTGTGAGCTCAATTTCCAGGTCGATGACCCCAACATTGCCAACTCCACCTCCATGCTGGAGAACCTGAACAACATTGGCATCACCCAACTGATTACTGAACCCATGCACAAATCCGGACACACACTCAACTCCATTTTCACCTCCAGCGACAGAATCAAATTCAGCCATGTCACAGAACTCACCTGGATCGACCACGCCATCATTCACTTCACCTTCTCTGATGTTCAGTACACCATCTCCAAGCATTACTACTCCTCCCACTGCAGCTGGGGCAAGGTAACGGAGACACAGTAGACGCAGGCCCTCAGCGCGAAGCTTCATCAGATCTTGACATGGCCATCTAGAATTTCTCAGCATAGTTCACCAAATGCGCCGAGAGAGATGTTCAGATGAAACCAGCAAAAAAAAGAAATTCTCAAAAAAAGCCAGCTGATACACCCCAGAGCTCAGAACCGCCAAGCACAACTGTTACCGACTTGAGAAACAGTGACACGCCACAAGAAACCCCTCCAACAGAGCCACTCACAAAGCAGCCCTCAGCAACTACCACCAGCGCATCAAGGAAGCCAAGAGAACAGCCATCAGAGCCAGCATCGATACAGCGGCCAACCACATGAAAGAACTCTTCAAAATAGTGATGGAATTCTCCAACCCAGCAGCCACAGAGAACACAATCCACCCCTCTCAAGAACTCTGCGAGACCCTCACGGACTGCTTCCGTAGCAGGATTGCCACCATCTACAACAACTTCGACCCCTAATGCACGGCTCTCAATGTCAACAACCTCGGCCAACCTGCATATGCCAGCTGAATGATCACCACTCAGTCCACCACGGCCTTCATGTCGTCCATTAACTTCAGGTCACCCACTGACCCCTGCCCCCACTGTCTTTTCAACCTCGAATCCAACCTTATCAGCACGGAACTCACCAGCATCATCAACACCTCCATCACCACAGCAGCCTTCCCAGACAGATGGAAACATGCAGAGGTCAAACCCCTCCTAAAGAAGCCCTCTGCTGGCCCTAGCGAACTCAAATATTATCGTCTGATCTCGCTGCTCCCCTACCTGGCCAAAGTACTCAAGAAGGCCATCACCAAACAGCTTACTGAATACCTGGAATAAAAACATCTACTTGACACCTCCCAATCAGAATTCTGTGTCAACAACAACACTTAGACTGCCCTTATCGCTGCCACACACGACATTAGAAACCTCCTCGACTGCAGACAGACTGTGGCCCTGATCCTCCTTGACCTCTCTGCTGCTTTTGACAGCATCTCCCACCACAACCTCGTCAACTGACTCTACAACATTGGCATTCAACAAAACCCCCTCAAGTGGATCCCCTCTTTCCTCACAGGATGCACAAATAGTATCTGGCTGCCTCCCTTCACCACCTATCCCAAGGACATCTTATAAGGCGTACCCCAAAGATCATCCCACTGCCTCACCTTGTTCAACACCTACATGACCCCCCTCACAGACATCATCAGAACCCACGGCCTCAACATAATTTGCTCTGCAGACAACACTCAAATCATCCTCTTGCTCACTCAAGACCCCTTCACCACCATAATCAACTTCTGCGATGCCATTACCAACTTAGCCAACTGGATGAGAGCCAACTCTCTTAAACTCAACTTCAACAAGAAAGAAGTACTGATCTTCAGGAAGAACACATCCTTATGGGACCACAGCTGGTGGCCAGCAAAACTCGGACTAACACCCGCACCTTGCACGCAGCCTAGGCATCATTCTTGACAGTGAACTGACCATGAAACAACAAGTCAATGCAGTCACCTCCTCCTGCTTCCACACCCTTCGCATGCTCTGCAGAATCTTCAGATGAAACCCAGTCAACACTAGAAAGATTCTCACTTACTCCCTCGTCACCAGCTGACTCGGCTACGGCAACACTCTACACTGGTATGTTCACTGAGCTCCTCAAAAGACTCCATACCTTACAGAATGCTGCAGCCAGACTCATCCTGCACCTCCCAAACTGACCCACATCACCCACACCTCGGGAACCTCCACCGGCTCCCTATCCTGAAGAGATGCCCATTCAAGATCCTCACGCACACCTACAAAGCTCTGCATGATCAAGGACTGGCCTACCTCAACCATCAAATGAACTTCCATCAACCCTCTAGACACCTGTGTTCCTCCTCACCAGTCCGTGCACACCCCCCCCCGCATCCGTCACAGCGGGGGACGCTCCTTCTCCTACATCACAGCCAAGAACTGGAACAATCTACCGCTTCATCTTTGAACAGCCCCCTTTCTGGCGGACTTCAGAAAGAAACTCAAGACCTGTCTCTTTGACAGAGCCCAGATATCCCTAGGGGAGACAGTGCTGCGCTCTACAAATGCTGATTGATTGATTGATTTATTGATTGATTGATCGATTGATTGATTGATGTAGAACCACTGACTACTGTGGCAAAGTGTGTTTTTTGAGATCAAATACTATATAACTTGCTTTTCCAATGTTTTTTTTTATTATTGGCAAGTTGCTGGCAGCTGCCACAGCAATGTTATATAAAAAAAGATGGTAAAACAAATGATACATTGACAAATCTTAAAGGTTGGCAACCAGCACCTGACAGATTAGCTTTGCCAGTGCTTATTTTATATATAGCGTTAGACACGCTCTGTCTCACCTGGAGTTAGAAATATCATTTCCCAGATTTAAGAGACTTAAATACTGTATTGGGCATGTTTACCATCTGTATCTTTTACTCAAAAAGTACACACAGCATTTCAAGACAAACAACTCATAGAAACCTGCTCCTCTATTTAGTTTCCAAAATACGTCCCAAAACACAAATAGTTTATTACATTGTAACTCACATTTCGTCTCATTTCGAGCCCCCTGGTAATTCTAGAGGGAACCCCATGCAATGTGCGCTACATATAACTTGAGACCAGACTTTCAAAAGCATGAAAAAATATTTGGCAAAACAAACACGAAAAACTAAGACCGGTTATAATGTTTGCCATTGCCATGTTCAAATAATACTTCATTTTTGTATGTTGCCAGAAAGAGCTGCAGTGAATCGATTTGAATTGTTAATTCTTGTTTATTTTAACCACAATGAGTGATCAAATGCTTTTGCTCAAAACTGGCGGAATACATTCTCCTGTTTATTCAACTTAAATGCAATATTTCAGAATGATTGATGAACTTTTCAACAAAGCGTGACAGAAAGGCAACCCAAAAAGGCGGGGATGATTGAGACAGGAAAACATTTAAAGGCCTGTTCCTGAGAGCAGAAAGTCAGCTGGGCATTGAATATCAGCACTTATCACTCCACAAATTAAGATCATGAAATAGTGGTGAAATCCCTTTATTGTACCTAATTGTGAATTTGCGCATAAGTGGTTTTCCACAAAAAGTGAATTGCTGTACTATCTGTGTTTGGTGACGTGTGCTGTACATTTGTGTGCCATTATTCTGTCTTCGCCATAATTTTATCGGCAAGAGTCAAGCACGTGCTAATGGACTCACTAGGGTGCAATGCATAAGCTTCACTGCATACCAGTGCACGACTTGCCTCTGCAATGTGCACAAATGTGAAAGCCAACCCTGAGGTGGCTTCATACGTGTGGTGGCCAGGAAGCACTTAGAGGCGTGGCGAAGGAGGTGCCGCCTATAATTAGAGGTGGGCGAGCCACTTGAGGCTCGAGCCAGACTCAAGACACAGTCCTGGCTCCTCCTCAGCTCGAGGTCCTCTTGGACCCGCCTGCTCAAAACGAGCCAGGCTCCAATGTGGCTTCCGCCAGCCACCCATGCTGTCCCATCATGCGCCACGAATTAAAAACAGCAAAAGCCTTTGGCGCTAAAAAGGAGAGAAAGAGGTAGTCATCTAGTGGGTGAATTGCACTTTGAGAGCACTTTCCAATATGCGAGTTCAAGGTGTAACTGAGTAGAAAAATAGCCCAATGTATTAATGCGTAAATCTTCTCCATGTTAAAGAAATGCAATTTTTTCCTTTTAAAGAGACTATCATATCTTCACATGATGTTTGTTGCGTGTTGTAGAGGCCAACTCTTTTCAGAGATCGGCTCATGCACAGACTTCTGGATTGGCTCTGACTAGGCTCCCCCTGTTAATTTCTTGGCTCGTCCACCAGCCGTGGCCCGGGCAGGTAAGAGCAATGGGGCCAGGTTGGGGGGCGGGGGGTTCGATAGACGACTACGAGGGAAAATTAAATAAATAATTTATTTTCCCTCATCATCGTCTGCCGAAATCCCCTCCACCCAGCCCCACCACCCCGCCGCTCTTACCTGCTGTCGCCCAACTCTACATTTAATGTGGGGTGAGACGGTGTTATTCATTGACTGAATCCCATGGCCATGTCAGTGTTCTGTCAACATTAAGAGCCTGATCACATAATCATTATTTTATTGTACTGGAAGAGAACCAAGCAAATACTTTTTCTAATCACATATTTATTTTGTGCGTTCCAGAAACCTGTGAAAGCACACAACTAGCCCTGTCTATTCAGCATAGTTTCTGATTGTTCCTGTCTGCTGGGCCACACATGGTCTCCAGCTTTACCATTGCTTGTTTTTAGGTCTCGCCTACTTAGCGCGCATGCGCTACTTAGGAGGGCCTTTAGCCGTCGCTCTGCTCCTTTTCAAGCACACACTCATGCTTGTGGCAGCATCCACCTTGCGGGAGCGAGCAGCGGCGCGCCACAAGCATGAGTGCAGTGCTTGAAAATTAGCAGACTGCTCTCCCAAGCGCGCGCTCGCCACCCGCGCGCTCACCTCGTCGACTAAGTTGCGTGCGGGGTTTATAGTGCGTTCGCTTTCCCTTTCTCCCTGCTGCTCTGACTGAGACCTCTTCTCACTGCCTGCAGTGTGCTACTTTAACTCTCTACAGCTTTCTGCCAGACAGCGCCCCAGAGTCCCTGGACTTTTAGCCCCCCAAGGCGCCTCCGGTCCCTACTTCTCAGGACTGCTACAAGCATGGACTAACAGCAATGCTGTGCCATGATGTAGCGCCTTGGATTGATACAGAGCGCCGTCTGCCTTCAACGCGTTTACGCCCTGGGTTCTACTGGTGCTGGCAGTTATATTTTCTGAACCCATCACCAGAACTTTCTTGAGTCGCACTCTGACCTCTGACAGAGACTTGCCGCGCTGGAGGAGCGCTGAGGATTATGCTGTTTGGTGCCTTCCTTCCTTAGGGCGGGACACGCCCCGACCGACACTCGCGCCAACTCTCCTCTCAGTAAGTTTTACCCGGTCAGAGGGCTTTTCCATGGCGCAAACCTCCCCGTGTACTCTTATGGGCAGCCGTGACTCCTCCTTTTATCACTCGCATGGGAAAGCCGCCGCTCATTCTTTTATCCCTTCATCACCACATGCCTTATGTTTAATACCCTTTCATGGGGCAGTCGCTGCTCCTTCTTTTATCACTCCATCACCACTGCCTTAACTTTCATACCCGCGGCTCCCTCTCTTATCACCTCCTCAGACCAGTCCTTGTTAACTTTGATGTTCGTGCAGCCCACCGTGGCGCCTGGTTGCATTTTTTTTTTAATTTAATCACTATGGCGTGCCTTCACGGTCGCCATTTACATAACTTGAATTCCAGGGAGTAGTACACATTTAACAGCCACTTCAGTGTCCGTAGGAGAGGAAGCGGAAGCCTCCCCAGCAGCTGAGGTAAGCTGCATAAAATAAGCTATGTTTCTGAGGCATCAACAGGCGCTCTTACAGCAGCAGTCTCTGTTTGTTCTTTGTTACTAGGACACTCATCAGCGAGGCACTCGCAGGCACTCTTATGCTAGCTGTCTCTGTATGGTGCAAAAACACCCTTGGTTAACTGACCAGCACAACAGCAACAAAATGTTTTGGCCATGTCTTCAGACCTTTATCTCATCTTCCCGCAGCTGTCAAACTTGGTGGAATGTTAGCGTCTTACTACTGCATACATACCTTTTCCCCCGCCATCGAACTCCTGGACATCGTGCATTTTTATTAATACCTGCAAGCACCCACCAAGTGTTTTTGGAATCTTCAGACCTTTATCTAATCCCCGCAGCTGTATAACTTAGTGGAATGTTATCGTCTTACTACTGCATACATACCTTCCCCCCCGCCATCGAACTCCTGGACATTGTGCACTTTTATTTATACCTGCAAGCACCCACCAGGTGTGTTTGGAATATCTTCAGTCCTTCATCTAATCTCCCCGCAGCTGTATGCAGCTGTATAACTTGGTGGAATATTAGCGTCTTACTCCTGCATACAACCCTTCCCCCCGCCATCGAACTCCTGGACATTTTGCATTTTTATTATTTATACCTGCAAGCCCCCGCAAAGTGTTTTTGGAATCTTCAGACCTTTATCTAATCTCCCCGCAGCTATATAACTTGGTGGAATGTTAGTGTCTTACTACTGCATACAACCCTTCCCCCCGCCATCAAACTCCTGGACATCGTGCACTTTTATTTATACCTGCAAGCACCCACCAAGTGTGTTTGGAATATCTTCAGTCCTTCATCTAATCTCCCCGCAGCTGTATAATTTTGTGGAATGTTGGTGTTTTACTCCCACATACATTCCGTCAAACTCCCGGGCATCAGGAGGCTACAGAACGAATTCTGTGGTAACACTGTACCACCAGCCCTAGGCTGTACTACAACAGAGTGGAAAATAAATAGCTGTGGCATGTTTTAAAGTGTTATTTAAAAGTGTGTATACCTGGCAGCTCAAACTTTAATTAATTTTTACCTTGCTCCATAGTTTACAACACAATGTTAAAGCATCCGTTATTTGCAATTTAAAAAAAAAAAAGCAAACAGCATTCCAAGCTTAAAAACTACAGTGGCGTAAAATGGTGTGGCCGGATTATAATCAGGATTATGTGCTGCATGGCTAAACACTTATAAGGTCCCAAAGGCGAGACCTATTGGCTATGCCAATGCTTGTTTTAATTATTGCCCCTTTGGACCTTCATGCACTTACTGCCCAATTCCTACCAATTCAGGATATATAACTCCTCCATGGTCTCAAATTTTGCTCCTGCTTTTTCGGAAACATTGCTCAGATATTTCATAACAAAAACACTTGCTAAAACAATTTACTTGGGGGCATATTATCAAGGACGGCGTTAAAAATTATCGCCGGTTTAGCGGCAAAGAACTGCCGCTAAAGCGACGATAATGGGCTTGATAATATGTCCTTGAGAATTCCAATAGAAGTCCATGTTCTGGTGTGAACATGGGCTTCTATTGAATTCTCCAGGGCATATTATCAAGCCCATTATCGCCGCTTTAGCTGCAGTTTTCTGCCGCTAAACCGGCGATAATTTTAACACCGTCCTTGATAATATGCCCCTCGGTTCTCTTGTTTACTTCATCCCTTCCTGTGAAAAAAAAATTATATTTCTCCATGTCCTTTATCTTGTTGTGTTGTCTGTGCCTGCTGAGTACGCTTCCAGTAGCTGTGCAACCTCCATACAATGGTGTAACAATAGCCCCCGCAGTCCCTGCTGTGTGGGGGGCACCAAGCTACAGGGGGCCGGCACTTTGCGCGGGCAGTGGGGCCCCTGGCTTAAAAGCTCCTAACTGGTTCAGGTGTGTGGGCGGGGGGCTCCGTGAACTTTGCAAGGGGGGGCAAGTTTTGTTACGCCACTTCCCCCATAATGTGGCAATAGCTTAGTAATAATTGGTGCATGGCATGACGGGTATACATCACTCAACATTCCCGGTGACTGCTCAGATATGGCACCTATAGTCATTACGGACTTCAGAGTTTGGCACTTAGTAATCATCAAGGGGCATATCAACAACAACCGGCGATAATTATCGCTCAGCGCTATTAGCGTGAGGATAATTATCGCCGGCTAGCGTGAATTTTTATCGCTGAGATAGCGTGCTATTAGCAACGCTTATCTCAATAGCGATAAAAATCTACACGCTAACAGGCTAACGTGAGATTATCGCTGGAAACCCAGCGATAATCACACGTTACCTTGTTGATAGGGACAGGCAAACTTAGCCATGATATCCTCCTTCCATAGGATATCATGGCTAAGTCTGAAAATTAGCAGACGTAAAAAAGCAGCGTTAACCGCGGTTAGCGCTGCTTTTTTTGTCTCTTACAGGGTTAGCGACATTCTTGATAATAGGAGAAATGTCGCTTAGCGACATTTCTCCTATTATTTTACTCTGGAACGCCCCCTTTGCATCTCATTAGAGATGCAAGGGGAAGCGTAGAGTAAAAGGGTGCTAACATGCCAATTTGCGTGTTAGCACCCTGTTGTTGATAGGGTGCTAGTTTTATCTCTGCTTTTTTGGCTTTTAAAGCCAAAAAAGCAGAGATAAAGCCCTTGTTGATATGCCCCCAAGTTCTGCTCAAGTTTACCCTCTTCCATTAGTGCCTGTCAGGGCACTCTCGAATTTTCCAACCATCACATTGCAATGAGGCTGGGTGGGGGATATCCTCTGCTGAGTGCTGCCCTTTGGGGCAACAGATACTGCAAGTGTGGGATAGTACTGGACCCTCGAACACGAAGGGACCGCAGCTGATCCCATTCAAGCTGCACAGCCACGTCCATCATGAATGAATCCAATCAATCAAATATATATTTAACTTTTCATTCTTCTGCCTTATTGCTCCATTACTTTTCGCCATTTTTTTTTCAGTGGTTTTCTTCAATTCATTTTACCCATTCACTATTGTGCAGGGAACTATGCCGCGACTGCAGAGTCTACGCAGAGGTAAGTATATGTACTGATAGAAAATGTGGGAGGGACAGAAGGGGGTGGCTGGAAAATGGGGACTGCTTACAACTAAATGGGAGGGCATTAGGGAGGAAAAAGGAGGGATTCAGAGAGGGTTGGGCGGGGCTTTATCCAGGGATGTGCATCCACCCACAAGAGAGTAAGCCTACTGCCATTCATTAACCGCACTTACTACAGCATTTTTTTCTTCTTCAACAATTTAAAAAATATATATAAAGTTAAATCAACCAATTAATCAATACGGATATACATATAAACTTAAATTAAGATAATATTTAACATAAAAATAATTTTGCTAATTGTTTGAGTTTTAAAAAATTCGTTTTTTCTGTACGGTAGGTTTACATTTGTCTGCAACACCTTCTTCAGAGGATGCAGACTAGTAAGCCTACACGTTTGAGTAACTTTACACAAGTTTTACGATTAGCCTAAAGTAATAAAGTTACTCAAAAACGTCAATGTAAACTTACATGTGTAACAAACTCACAAGTGTAAGTTACCTTTGTGGATAGCAACGATTATGAGCACATAGATCACATATCTCTAATCTACATCGTTTGAATGAATTATGTGTGTCTTTGTGCGGTTACAAACAAGCCACACCTACAGACATTGTCAGAGCTTGTTTTATACTGAACATGTTAAACTAGTGTTTTGCAGAGCTTGGATTGTGGAAGGAACTATTACAACAAGTCTCATTCGAACGCTTTAAATGGACGTCGTCTGAGATACCTCTTGAACTGACGTCGACATTTTTAATTGGTAGTTTTAATGCAATATATATTTTTATGGATACTGTTTACCTGGTGCAAGGGTCAGAACCATTGGCATGTAAGCAACGGCATGGCTGCATTCCATTGTCGTTGAGTGACAGAGTTCTTTGCATGACACTGAACTACAAAACACACACATTTTATATGGCCAGTCACTCATCCCTAACCGTGCCAACTGTAAAGGGCAGAAGGTGGGAGTCTTCAGCCCTGGCCAGGTGCTCTCCACTCTTTAAGAACCTTTCCTTTCAGGAGTGACATGACTGCTATAGTAGTGTCCACGTGCTAGCGCGGTGCTCACGAGCCAACCGCCGCCTGCAGTACATCGGGGTGAGGGAGCAGGCACACTGGGTCTCACCAGGAGAGGTCGTCATCTGTACTTAATGTGCATATAAACGCCTTTTCTGGAAAGGTATCTATCCTACAAAGAGGTACAAGCAAAAGCCACTGCGTCATCACGCCCAAATAATCGCCTTTTCCACACACTTTCTTACAAAGTCGTCATAAATGCATCTTTATAAACCATAAATTTGTTTGCACCATTTCAACGCTGCGATTTGCCTTTACCTCTTCAGTGCGCTGTGGCACCTGCACATTCACGATTACAAGTGTCTGCCTCGGCGCTGCGCTTTATACCGCTGGTGAACTCGAGGAAGTTTTCCAAAGCTGGTTCAAAGTGCTCTCGCAGAAGCAGAAAGTTGTCATCGAGTTTCCATACATTATTAATAAAGCATGTATTTTTCCTGCTTTAAGAGAAGGTTTACGTGGATTATGTGGTCGTAAATCAAACGAAGACATAGACTGAGGCCATAAAACAACTCACCCAGCTGGAGTGCAGAGTGTTTCCGATGGTAGGTGTGTGAAGTGCAGGAATCCCCTCGCAGCTGTGAGGGGCGCTGAGCTCCGTGCTGTCCAGGTGCTGGTCTCCGCTGGAAGACGTCAGCGCGAGGCTCTGCAGGCTGCCTGTAACAGAACACAGCACCATGCCGCAGGTCTAGCATAAAAACTGTGCCCTGGGGCTACCCACGCCCTGACGTCACACCGAGCCCACACTGCTGTTCCATGGAGGGCCCACCCCAGCCCCCGCTCTGTCCCACTGCACGGTGTGTGGCAAAGACATTGAAACTGGGAGAAACACGTACGAAGCGAGGAAGCACACATGGAGCGCAAACTGGGGGTGTTGCACGTGGACTCCATGTGGGAACATTTATCATTAGTATGACATTTGAAAAGATATTTGGTTTACCTTTGCGACTACCCCCTCAATTGAGTCAAACACAGTGCATTTTGCAAAGGAATGTGCTAGTCTGTTGCAGTCTCCAACCATTCAAACCAGGTACATACAGTCATGCCGCACGTGAAATAACGTGGTGTTCTGTTTCCGTATCCCTTCCATTTTTTTGTGCAATGAGGCTTGAGAAAATAGGATAAAAATGTCATTTTACCAGGTTTGTCCTTTGGAGGTCAAAACTCCTCTCACTTACCTTGTGGTGTTTTCCCATCTCAGGTCACTTGTAGGAGTGGGAACACACTAGAAGATTTCCTGCCTCACCAACCTCACAGTCCTCCTGACTCATTTTGGGGTGGCAGATCTGCTGCATTTGACTGTGGTCCTTGTGGTGATCCTGTCTCTGGAAACCATAGGCCTAGCAACCCATCCCCCACAGGACCGCAGTGTGATGGGGCAGCTGCCTAGTTCCACACCCGAATCATCCCAGAAGTGTCCCCTCCTGGATACTCTCAACTATTGGTTTCTTTGCAATTCATTGGAAAAGCCTAGAAGAGAAATCACTTTTTGAATGTTAGCCAGTTCATTTCCTACAATATAGAGGAGGTGTGGTACCATTTATTGGTGCCTAGGTTTGAAGTTATAGTTCACCATATCAATGACCAGTGGTTCCATGAAGGCATCGACATCTAAGATAATGTCAAGATTTTCTCTCTTGGTTGAGGGTTGAGAAGGTAAGGAAGTTCTATCTTCATGGCCAAAAATAATTAACTCTGTCTTAGAAGCACTATGACCTGGTATGTATGGTTCTTTAAAAAGGAGAAAACATCTTAAGGTGCTTTCTGATGCTTATAAAACTGTGGGTAAGAGCTCTGCTAGCTGGTGGTGGTCCACCATGTTATAGGCTGCTAAGAGACCCAAATGCACAAGCAGCAATGTAGCAGTCGCATTAATGAAACAAAGGTAGTCATCCCAGAAGCCATGTAGTGAAGTCTGTGTTTCAAAACATGCTTTGAAGTCAGATTTAAATGTCTTTTGAGGGAATGTAACACTGCACTCTGACATTGTGACAACAATTATATATGACTCTGACACAATTAAATGTAGGCAGTGCTTAATTTGAGCTGGTGTTTTCAGGTGCTCGTCGCCGGTACTTATGATAGTCTGCCATATAGTTGCACTGAGCTAATTAAGAGATAAGCACAGCAGCAGCTGTATTTTAATCAATCTACATGAAAAATGACTAATACCTGCTGCCCAAGCCATTCTTATAGCTTTATGGGTCTGAAATAGTCCGAATTGTCACAGTTGTAGAATTGTGATGGTTAGTAGTTGTGTTGGTACTGTCAGTGACAGCAGCGTGCACCAGGGCAATATGTGATGCAAGCAGCAGTAGCCTTCTGACGAGGACCCTGGCACTTTTTTTGTTTCAAATTAAGCACTGAATGTAGGCAAGTGAGTACTTGTATAGCTGGCGACAGAGTGTGTCCTCTGTGTGAGTCATGCTGCAGAAGGGGTTCCAGACCCTTAATGGGTTAGAGTTAGACCTGGCTGTTGGACCGGTACCTTCCATTTATTTTTTCGTTAGCTGTCTGCAATAAAGCAACCCATAGTCTATACATCTTCTTTCGTATTCTTTTACAATAATTTTCTGCAGTATAGAGCTGTATTACATCACATTTGCACACGGTCCCTGTCTGCGCTTGACCCACTCTCATCAGGACCACCTGGCAGAGACTTGGAGAGGAAACTGAATTGCAACAATGTAAATAGTGTACACAGAAACTGGTATGTGCTCTGGGGATTAAGGCAACAATGAAAAACAAAGCCATCAAGCGAAATCACCACTCCTTCTTTAACTATAACCTGCTGTGCAGCTGACTTTAAGGAGGGGGTATGGATTGGGATGAGGAATTCTGGGAGGGGCTCTGTGACCCCCACGCTACCTTCTTAAATGGGCCTTTGGATGTGGACCTACTGTGCTCCACATCTTAGGATGCACATTTTTTGTGCACCACCAAAGGCTTCATTTGCCCATTGGCACACATCTGTAAATTGGCACAGAGGCAAATAAGAGTAGTGATACTTAAAGGGTTTGCTGCCCCTTCTGCAGTACCAAGTGCACCAGGGCCAAAGTTAAAACAATGCATACGCCATTGCGCCCACATTTGTTCTTAGGTCTCGCCCAGGCAGCGCTTGCGCTGTCTCTTCGAGACATGCTGTATTCAGGATATGGGCATAAAGCTCCAGCCACGTTCTGCCCATCTTTTTAATTGGTTCCTGTCCTTTGTAAATGGTGGCTTTTCCTTGGTCAATAGGCTTAATGGTCCCTCCTTAGTACCGCCTTGTCTCTTCTTGTAACCTCCCACGAGGAGACCCCCTGTTACATATGTTGTTACTCCCAAGGTTTTAATTACAGCCTCGAGGCACTATTTTCTTAAAGCGCTTCAGGCAAGACACACACTTGGTCCTAAGCTAGGCTTACAGTGGTTACTTCGCTCGCTAGAACATCTCACATTTATATGAGACAGTCTATAAATTTCCCTTCATCAGCTCCACAGAGAGTACAACCTAATTCAAAATTAATGTAATAATTCTTTTGTCACATTTCAAAGCTACTAATTGTATTTATGGACATAGCTATTTGAATGTACTCGTAGTACTGTCTTGTATGTAATGCATTATGGGTAGGGTGGTTATGTTTTTATCAGCTTAGACCTGTGAGCTAATATTCAAAAGTGATTTATGCACACACCACATGGGTAATAAAAAGCGCGACACCGCAACTACAATAGGCGTTTGTGTGTTGTATTTCAACAGTCTAAATACCTCTGCACAATGCTTGGTCCCCAGATTTCTTCATTATTTGGGTCAGCCAATGGTGTCTGGATTTTCTATAACCCGGGCAGAAAAAGAATACATGTAGCCCTGACTCCTCTACATTGTTACAGGCCGGACAGCCTAGGCAGAGTGTGCCTGCCCATTTGTTAGAAAATACCCGCAGCAAGATGACCCCATGCCTTAATTGTATATACAGTTTCCTCACTAGTGTAGGTTGTATGTCATCCAGGGCAGGTTCTAGGATATACTGGTCTTTAATTCTCATGAACATAACTGGTAATGTACCTGTTGCTGAGCACTCCTGAATGTCGGCGACTTTACCCTCCCTATAGCCCCAGTCCAGTTCCTTCCTAGAGATTGTGGGGCAGGCTTCCTCAGGGTTATGACATAGGCTTGCCCTACCCATATCCAAAAGTGTGTCCCTGACATGGGTTAGCCAGGGGAGTTTCCCAGCGCCATGCAAGCCCAGAACCTCTTTTAGCTCAGCCCCTTATGCTGCCAATTGCGGGGTTACCCATATGCGATGACAGACAGTTAGGGGTCTAGGAGCAATTTCATCTGCATATCATTCTGTATTAATACCGGTGTGCAAACTGCATATATCGAGCATCTGAACATGCTTGGGCAGAAATATAAACATATAGTCAAAGAATATCTTCACATAGACTTTAGACTTTCAATAGAACCTAATTTAGATCTTAAAACAGTGTCAAGTTGTTGTTTTTTTTTCAATTTTACAAACATTTGTTAAACATAGATTCCCAGCTAGATCCACCATGTATAGATGGGATATTAAATGCATTAGCCCCTCAAGAAGTTCCACAATGTGGGAACAAAATGCATAAGCTTTTTCCATTTAATGTGTAAGAATCATGCACAAAATGGAATAAAAGACTTTGTACTGAGAGCTTTGTGTCAATGAAGATACAAAATAAAGATTGTTAAATTTGAAAAGCATTCAAACTGCAAACATAATGAACTCTTTTTAAAAATCTGGACAAGAATATCATTCGTGTTTTTGTGCAATGCTTCTCCCATCTAAAGTATATGCTTGATTTACGAGCTTTGAGCGGCTGGGTTGAAGAGGTGGACATTTTGGCTGATGTGTATTTGTAGGACCCAGGAAATGAGTTTTTGATTTGGCAACTCTCTTTATATGTTAGCAAAAACCATACAAGTAAGGTATTGAAAAAAAATCACAATTGCAGATTTATAAATGGATACACTACTGTGTATGTGATTCAAGCTCTGGATGTCCTATTAAGTAAGTGGTATCTCACAAGGTATGTTCAAATCATTTTCGAGCTCAGCAAATCCAGTAAGGTAATCAGTGACATATAAAGAACACGCAAGTCATAGTAGTCTACTATTTTGAATCAAAGAAAAAGTATAACTTTAAATAGATCGACTATCAGTCTGTCCAACAGTAGCCCCAACATGTGTAGCAAATTCCTAATTATGAGTGAAAAACAAATCCATGCATATTGTGGGCCAGATTTATCAATATTTCACGCAACGCAATGCAGCAAGACAACTTTCTGCGCTGCCCAGCATGAATGCGAGAGGGCAGGAATGCATCATATTTAGTATTGTATGGCACATTTATACTCTCTGCTGTGCTGGTGCCCAATCTGTTGCCTAACACGAGCGCCAAGCACCCTTGCGCCATGGTGCAAAGGTGCCTGCATTTCAGGCAGGATTGTTTTGTGCAGGAAGGGGCACCTACCTGTACAAAAACAATCATTAGAGGCTTTTTCCTCTTTTGAGGAAACAACAAAGACAAATAAAGATATTTCTTATCATTGCACCTCCCCTGGGAAGGTGTAGCATTGTGACTCCTTCCAAGGTTTACTAGCCTTGGTAAATCTGAGAATGTGCTAAAATACATAGGTGGACACATAGGAACTCCCACGCTCCACCCATGTAATGCCTTCCCAGGGCAGAGTATTGCAAGGCAGCAACGTTACTCTAGATTTACCAAGCAGCGCCGGGGAAGACAAGGTGGACTTGTGTTGTATGGTTAATCTGATTTGCGTATTGCATTACCCTTGCAACACCATGCATGACGTAAGGGTAAAGCAATGCAATGATAAATCTGACCCTGTATGCCTATTTCAGAACATATTTTAGACACGGTGATTGAAAAACTCCATGGCTTTGCCCTAGTCATTGTCACACAATTTGCAAACTTCAGTGAGATAGCTAGTTAATGTCAACACTGGGCCTCAATTCCCACATACAAGTTGTAATGGCATGTATCGCCTATAGGTGGCATTATTAAATAGGTAGGCAGCCAAACCAGCAATATTAGCTACTGGCTACTTGCGAATATTTATTTCAAAACTACCTCCTTTATGACAGCAGAAAGATATCCATCAGAACAAGAATCCACAGAGATACATAACAATTTAGTACCATGACACCAGGATGCAGGATCTACACCACCTAGAAGAAAATGAGCATAGACAGAAGAACTTACCTATCGCAGCAAACTAGTTGCTATTTTGCCATTTTGATAACTATGCAGTACTCCGCCAGATTTTTATATTTTTATTTCTATACATTTCAGCATACCTGAACCCCAGATGGTATTGTCCATCGCATTTGGCAAGGGGCATGGCTTCTGGTCTTGTTGGCAGTTTCTTTGTTCAGGCAATCATGTCTTAAATTTAAACCGGAGTGCCGCATGGCTTCCAGAATGGAAACTGAGCAACAATTATTTTGAGATCGAGAAGTGCAGCTGAGTGGCATGAAGGATTTCATTTGAGTGGCATTAGCTCCTGAATTCCATTTATAACACTGCAAAACGTTGACAGCAATTGTCCTTTAGTTCCCTCTTCTGCTATGAATATGTTGCTACTCTTCAATCTTTAACCAGATTGTAGTACACTCTCTCATGAAGGATTTTTATGAGTTATTTGACGGATTTCAGAAAGACAAGGACATTTAACGTTATGGCTATATGAAACAATAAATCTGCTTAATAAACCTGCCTACAGCTCCGTAGCCTCTGCAAAATGGTGTTATCTTAATTAATAATCAGATTAAAAGTGAAAAAAAATAATGATGCCACCCACAGGAAAGAGACCCTAGTATGATATTGTTTTAGACCCTTTCCATCACCAGTAGTGTAAGAGCTAGAGGTCATAAACTCAAGTGTGGTCTAGGCAGTGGAGAGAAAGAAAACAGAAGAGACACTGGTGATGGAGCTGAGAAAGATAAGGTTGAAGAAGGTATCTATTCTTCAGCAATATTGTTATGTAAGAGTTGCTCTTCATGAAGAGTGCTTACATTCAATGTGATTAACCAATGCTTTGCTCTAACTAGCAATTCAATCAATCAATCATGGTTTTGTAGAGTGCACTACTTACTCGTGAAGGTCTCAAGGAGCTAAGGGGGGGGGGGGGAGGTGTGAGATGCTCCGTTGGGGTCATTCGAAGAGCCAGGTCTTGAGGTCCTTTCTGAATTGGTGCAGTGTTGGGCTTCGTCGGAGGTGAAGGGGGAGTTTGTTCCAGGTCTTGGCTGAGAGTTAGGAAAAGGATCTTACACCTGCTCTAGTCCTGTAGAAATGAGGGACGGTGGCTAGGGTGAGGTCGTCTGAGCGGAGGTTTCTCTTGGGGGCATGGAAGGAGAGTCGGTCATTGAGGTATTGGGGTCCAGTGTTGTGGAGGGCTTTGTAGGAGTGTGTGAGCAGCTTGAAGGTTATTCTTCTTTTGAAGGAGAGCCAGTGGAGGTCATTGAGGTGTTGGGTGATGTGGTTGTGTCATGGGATGTCGAGGATAAGTCTGGCTGCGGCGTTCTGGACGGCCCGGAGAATTCCTGTATGATGGCAAAGAGTTCCTTGGAGTTTTGGGCGTTGGAGAGGATTCTGTCTTGGATTAAGTTTTTCTTTGCTAATTTGATAAGTTGGGGGTGTGCTGTGATGGCTGGTTTGTAGGCAGAGTGTGCTTCTGGGGTTTGCTGTTTCTCCACGTCTTCTCCAGTCATCGGCAGGAGCGCTTGTATTCTCGGAGATCCGTGGTGAACCAGTTGAATTTCTTGTTGTGTCGTCTAGTGGTATTCTGGAGGGGGGCGAGAGTGTTGGCTCAGTTGGTGATCCATTGGTGGAGGTTGCTTGCTGCTGTGTTGGTGGCTGTCGTAGTTGGGGTAGGAGCGTAGGTGAGGGCAGAGGTGAGGTGTTCTTCGGAGACTTTGTTCCAGCTTTTGCTTGGGAGGTGGTGTGTGTGCTAGTGTGCAGTGGGTTTCGTAAAGGAGAAATGGATGCAGTGGTGGTCTGTCCAGAGCAGTTCCGTGGTGTGGCTGAAGCAAATGTTGTTTCCTCCGGTGAAGATGGGATCGAGTGTGTATCCTGCCGTGTGAGTGGGGGTGGAGACAAGTTGCTTCTGTCCTATGTTGGTGAGGTTCTCCACAAGGGCAGTGGTGTTGGGATAGCTGTGGTTGTCCAGGTGGAAGTTCAGGTCTCCGAGTAGTATGTAGTCTGTATAGGTGAGGGCGTGGGGTGAGATGTGGTCAATGATGACATTGATGAAGGGGGTGCGGGGCCCAGGAGGTCTGTAGGCGAGTGTTCCACAGAGCGTCGTTCTGGGGTTGGGCTGGATACTGAAGAGGATGTGTTCCATAGGGAGCGAGGCGTTGTCGGAGTTGGTGGTTGTGAGTCGGATGGAGCTTTTGTGGACGATGGTGAGGCCTCCTCCTGGGCGGTTGGGGCGATCTTTTCTCAGGATCTTGTATCCGTCGGGGATGGCGGTTGCGATGTCGGTTGCAGAACTAGCGTTGGACCAGGTCTCTGTGAAGAAGGCAAAGTTGGGCGTGTGAGTGTTGAGGAGGTCCCACATTTCTACGGCATGTCTGTGCAGGGAGCATACGTTGAGGAGTATGTAGCTCAGTGGCTTGTGTGCAATGGCGTCCGGTGGTTTGGGGGTAGCTGCCTGGGTCCGGAGGTGGATGAAGGTGCGGTGGCAGGTTAGGCAGGAGTTCAGGCCTTGCGTGTTGCTCAGTGTCGAGAGCTGGCAGTTGTTGTCGCATCAGGGGTAGGAGTGCGTGGAGAGTGCTGGGTTTGTATCGGCGGGGGGGTCGGGGGACCAGGGTCCCTGGCGCTGGTCACGGTCAGGTCACGGATGGGCGCAGACAATTGCAGATGGGCATGCCTTTGGCACACTTTTGGCATTCGGTATGGGTCAGGGGAGGGCGATCAGCTGTAAGGCGAGAGGCAGGAGTGACACACTGGGGAGGAGGGGCCACCGGGGCACCAGCGGCAGGGAGTGCGGGAAGGGACCGAGCAGAGGACAAAAGCAGCAAAAAGAAGGGAAAAGAGGCAAGACCAGGGCAAAGAAAAGAAAAGCAATTCTAATTCAAATAACAAAAGAGATGTGTAGCAAATGTCAATGTCTATTGAAAAGATGTAATTAGATTTGTTAATGATATCCCTTTCTAATTGAGAGCTGTCCTGAAATTCTTGCCAGAATTGGTTAAAACTGAAACTGTGTTATCTAACTAATGCTGCTCAATATATTATGGTAGATAGTGACTGCCCTGCTGATCAATTCCTGTACTTTCTTTGGAATTTGTGCTGTCTGCTAATTATTTGCAGAATAAAATTAGAATTGTCTTAATCATAGCCATTATTTTTTCCTCTTTTTTCCCAGAAAATTCTTTGAGGCTCTTTTCACATTGTGAATTAATTTGTTGACAATTAGTGATCACATGTACATAATTAGCATCTAACTTTTTACATCTTTGATGCGTGTCTGCTGTTATAGATTACCACATTTGTGCTTGGTTGTGCAGTGCATTCCCCAATGAGAAAAAATGTGTGGTCTGACAAACATGGTGTTTTAGGTATTCATTAATTTAATCAATCCATTCAAAACTTCCTGGATAGAGTTTTTTTCTCTCCAGAGCCCACACTCTTACTGAAGAATAATTACCTTATACCATTGGTATCAGCTGGTGGCCTGTGACTGGAGGCGCGGAGTGGTGGGGAACTGCGAACAGGAGTGAGCGGTGCTGAGCTGAAGTCTGCGCTGATGCGGGGGGCTGCAGTGGAGATAGGAGGAGCGGAGGCTATGGCTGCTGTGGGACTGCCCGAGTCCCCACTTTGAGAGACGACCCGGCGGCCCATGAAGCTGCGGTGGCTGGGGTGAGTTGGAGAGGGCTGCGGCTGGGTCCTACCTGAGGAGTGCAACGAGCTGGGACTGCAAGCATCTGGTGGGATCAGCAGGCCTCTCTTGCCTCAACCGTAGTCAACCCGTTGGCTCATTTCTTGGCTGATGGGGACTGAGATCGGATGTGAGGCCGACGCCCCTTGCACCGCTTGCACTGGTTGGAGGCGGGGTGGCTACCCGGCGATACTGGAGCCCGCGGCTGCTGTCTGGACTTGCCTTGAGTAGGACATCGGCCTAGAGGGTGGTCCCCTTCCCTGACAGCTCCAGATCTACAGAACATGCAGCCGGGGATTGAGTGGACTCTGCTGCCACACCTGGTGCGCTTCTCACCGCAGGCTGCCCAATCGGTAGAGCTACAGATCATAATACTGAGGCCCTGTAAGTAGATGTTGTGGCACTTGCATCTTCTGGTGGCGTCCCCTGGGAGTGATCCAGCTGGTGAGGTCTTAGATCTCTCTCTCCTACTGAGGGCCCCACCGGAGGAGTAGGCATTGGAAGGATCTCTCTTAGTGGATCAACACTCATCTTCACCCAGCATCTACCGCATTGCAAATACCTCCCCTCTACGTACATGGCGTGACTTTGCTCTCCCAGCTGCTTTGTTTGGTGCTCTAGGGTGCTGGACAACACTGAAAAAGACTGCCTTCACAGAACTGCATTCTCATTCGCATACAATGGTACTGTCTCTTGGATACTGTAATTTATTACATCATTGACACCTGTACAGCCCAGAGCATTATGAATGGTACTGAGACACAAATATCTGGTGCATGGGGCAAATGCGTTCTTATTCAGCTACATGTAAGCTCCTTTGTCCATGCTGTCAGTGTGAAAAAAGTATACACACTCAAGGAGGCTAGAGCATCACTGGTGACTTAAGAACGAGTTGCACCCGCGGCGTTAATTCTAGAACTTCCTCACGCTCTTCTTCAATAGTGGAACCAGAACAGCTGGACTCCCAAGATAAGCACCCCCTTCTGGGACAGATGTGATGCTGTGCTGGACGCTATTGATCTATCCTGTGTCTCACTGGAATCTAAAATTGATAGTGTGGCGGTGGACCTCACACTGCTTCACGCTGACCACAGAAGCTGTCTGAGCGAGTAGCAGCCACAGAGCAAACTCTATCGGTGGTACAGCCTACCACTGAGTAGGTGCAATAACAGTTGCAGGATTGTTAAGCCAGAATTCATCACCTGGAGAACAGGGTAGAGGATGCAGAGGGGCGCTGCAACAACTTTCGCCTAATTGGCCTTCCAGAGAGGGTGGAGGGCCAGGATGCAGTTGCATTTAGTGAGCAGTGGCTCAGAGAGCTACAACTGGCATCCTCCCTGTCATCATACTTCACTATTGAAAGGGCACATCGCATTCCCTCCAGGAGACCCGCACCGGGCTTGAAACCCCAGACGCTTATTTTCAAGATCCTACACTTCCGCGACAGAGACTCAATACCACGTGAAATACGGAAGCTACAAGAGGTCGGGCTGGAGAATGCACGTGTGATGTTTTTCCTGGATTATACCCTAGGGGTACACGGCAATGCAGCTCCTTTCTAGCAGTGAAGCAGCAACTCCGACAGCTGGATATCCAATACTCCTTGCTTTTCCATGCAAGACAGCTTGTGGTGGCTGGTGGCAAAGCAAGGTTCTTTGACGCCGCAAGATACCTAGGATTGGCTAGAGGCCTCCGGGCAATTCTCAGGTCCTCGACCGATTGGCAGGGGAGGACAGTGGAGTAACGCGTGGAACACACTTTGATCACGCTGCTGGCGGGGAACAAGACGTTCACCTAAACTGATCGCACTTCCGAACTTGGAGAAAATCATCAGGGAGTGGCAGCAGGCTGTCCGGGAAGTGGAACAGATATCTGTTCCCACTAATGGCTCCAATAAAGAGTCTGCTTGATTATCCGTAGATGGGGATTCTTCAGTAGCTTGCCCATCAGACACTAACTCGATGATTTTGCCAGACATTACACCACAGATGTCAGATGATATTATCTGAAATGTAACTTGTCTTCAGCTATTATCTATCCTCTGCTATACTCATAATTTCCTATCTGCATGCACCCTGGAATTGATATCCTGCTTTTATGTCTAGGTTTAGCTGACTCTGGAGAGAGTGGCCATGTGGCTTCCTGGCCCCGAGCAGAGGGGACTGTGGGGAGCCTGTCTCTTGATCCACGTTTGAAATGTCTCCTGGGGCTTTACATTTACTTACCAATGTTGGGGGATGTTACCGTTGAGTGCTGTGTGTGGTTACACGCCCTCCTACCCACATATCCTGGGGGACCATCTTGTTTAACCAAGTTTGAGTCTTGGTTTGGGAAGCCCTTCCTTCTGTAAGGACCGCTCTTTTGGTATTGCTAAACCGCCATGTTGGCGCTAAGTTTTAATATTAAGTTGTTTAGGTTCTGCTGTGTGTGTTCATTGCGGACTCTCGTCTTTGCCTTCCGACATAGTCACATGTACGCTTTTAGTTTTTGGTGCTTCACACCATACCACACAGGCATAACATGACAACTCAACATATTATTACCTAGAATGCTCGAGGCCTGCTTACCCCCTCCTGCAGATATGCAGTATATTCATATCTCAAAAGACATTATGCTCAAATCGCCTTACTGCAAGAATCACACCTAACACATTTAAAAGCATCTAAGCTGCAACATAGATGGAGGGGGCTAGTATTTGCCACAAAACTTTCCTTATATGCTCATGGCATGTTAATTTGGGTTCGCCCAGGCACCCCTTACTTGACAGAAGCGGTGGTGACGGACACAGAGGGCAGATATGTCTTCCTCAGGGGAAGACTTGATGGTCGTCACCTCCTGTTGGGTAACATCTTTGCCCTAAATGTCGAGCGGGGCTCCTTCTTGCAGTCATTATCAGAGATACTCTCTAAGTGACGTGACATACCATTGTTGATAGGCAGAGACTTTAATAGCGTCCTGGACATGGACTTAGACTGCTCCTTACCCCCACTGCGATGCACGATGGCCTCTACTAATGCCTTGATACTGGGGGATTGGACACAGCGGTGAAGATTAGTGGACATATGGAGACATCACAATCCCATGACACAAGTGTATTTTTTTACTCTTAGCCACATGCACTACATGTCCATCTAGATAGGATTCTAAGTACGCCCAATTTAGTACTCTCTGTCACACATGTTGATTACTTGGGCTGCACCTATTCAGACCACAATTCAATACAGAGCAGTTGCCGGGGACACACAACCTTTCCCGGTTCCCACTTTGCGTTTGCAGCCTGCCATGCTGAAGGACCCCCCTTATGCGAGTCTCTTATTACTGCCATTACAGAGTATTTTGAGCACAACACGGTTACGGCTACATCGGCTTTGGTGGAATGGGATGCACTAAAGGTGACACTGAGGGGATGCTGCCTGGGTCTGGGTTGTGGTATGCGAAAGCAAGTGGAGAACGAACTGTTGAAGGAGGAGCGAACTCTCCTGACACTTGAGACATGCTCTGCCGTCGTATCTTCTTGTGGATTCGGAACTAGCGGGTGCGAAGAAAATGCATACGATCCTGCTTGAGCAGCTACGATGGTCGAACTAAACAGCACACTCAGCCAGGATACACACGACAGATGAGTGTTCAGGAACCCTTCTAGCCTGGCTGCTCCAAGAGGAATGGCCAATACGACCTATTACTGCGCTGATGTCTCCTGGAGGCGTGATGCATTATCCACAACATGAAATACATGTGGACATGGTCCTCCATTTCACGACACTTTACCAATCAACACTAAAGGCATTTTAATTGGAAATAGGTTCCTTCTTAGAAATTCTTCCTTTTCCCAAGCTGACCCCAGATTTGGAAACCCCCGTAACACCTGCTAAGATTCAGGACACAATGCTTGTCCTTCTTTCTGGGAAGGTGCTGGGCCCTGACGGCTTCCCATCTGAGTTTTATAGAGCATATGTGGACCGTCTGGACCCACATTTACAATGGGTGTATGATGAGGCACTCCAATCCTCGCATCTACCGGACTCCCTCTGTGAGGCCACACTAGTGACTTTACCAAAGCCCGATAGAGACCCTACCCAACTGGAGTCCTACCGCCCATTGGCACTACTAAATGTGGATTGCAAGATTTTGGCTGGGGTGTTAGCGGAGAGATAGGCCCCACTGGTTCCCTATTTGATGCATAGCAATCAGAACTGGTTTTGCCCAGCACGCACCACCTCGTTTAATGTGCGCTGACTTTTTCGCATAATGCGATACACACCCCGCATCTGGCCACGATCTGGGTGCTTAGTGCTCCATCTGGAAAAGACGTTCAATAACATTGAGTGGCCCTTCCTCTTCAATGTCTTACAGAGATATTGCATTGGACCTTACTTCATTCATTTGGTTAAGCTTCTATACGACAGACCGACTGTATGAGTCCGGACTGGAAGTTTTGTCTCGAAACCCATAAAGGTGTGTAGGGGCACCTGACAAGGCTGCCCTTTTTCTCCCCTTCTTTTCCCATTGGCCTTTGAGCCCTTAGTACTACCCATACGTGCCTCTGCAAAACTATGGGGTATACCATTAGGTGAGGACACACACGTAATACGTTGTATGCAGATGATCTGTTGTTGTATATCAAAGATGTCGGATCCGTCCCGGTTGACATACCTAAGATCCTTAATCGTTTTGCACGCCTCTCTGGATTACCTGTCAATTGGGGAAAATCATGCATGTTCCCTTTTGTCCCCCATACACCGCATCCGGCACTCATTGTTTGTGATGTCCCAGTTACTTTGCAGTCGACTATGTTTAGGTACCTGGGTATCGGGATATATCATAATGACCAAGACTTACTAGATGACAACCTCTGTAGGGCACTTACCTCTTTGACATTACAAATAACTTTCTGGAAGGCACTTGCTCTTTCAGTGGTGGGGAGCACTGAGCTTACCAAAATTGTGGTGCTTCCACAGCTTTTATATTATTTTAATAGTCTACCACTGTACCGACCACCCACCTTTTTTTGCTCCTTTGAGTGTATGCTGCGTGATCTAATATGGAACACATCACGCTGTGGAGTGGAGCTCGTGAAGCTGTATTTGCCATCAGCTCAGGGAGTACTAGTGATTCCCAAACTAGAACATCACTATCTAGCATCCCAAATACAGTGGGTCGCCCGTCGGGTGGCAGGGTTACACCTATTGGACACAGTAGTGAATGGCCCTCTCTATACACTAGATACTCTTCTTCACCTGTTCCACCCATACACTAAAACATCCAGGCCTCTCCCTTTGCTGTTACAGGTGGCCTACCACTGCTTTCGTAAATGTTTGTCCCTCACCAAACATGATCTGCCATACGCTCCAGCAATCCCATTATTGGGTATGCCTAGAAGCAAAAGGAAGATGCTGCCGGCTGAACTCACAGCTTGGCATGCAGTGGGCCTTCATACATTAGGTGACCTCAATCGGGACGGCACGCTTATGTCTTACGACACCATAAAAGGAAGGAATACCACCGGGATATTTCATTAGCCATATCTCTTGGATTGGCACATTGCAACGCCATACAAGAGCCACAAACACACCTCACACTTCGGTACCTAAACATCATGGGAGAGGGGCACCATCTTACTCTGTGGTTCGCAGACACACTCCGCCTGCAGACTGCTACGGATTTGACATCCCTGCTAAGTCGCTGTAAAACAGACCTGGCTCGTCCATGCACATCTGGGAAATGGAATATGATTCTAGCAAGTCCTACATATGTCCCCCGTAATGCCAGATTCCGGTTAATTCAGTACTACATTATACATAGGGCATATCTCACCACGGAAAACATGAATCGCTACTTTCACAGGCAGGATGTGAGTTGTCCCTGATGCAGTCATCATGATGCTGACATTCCACATATGTTATGGTCATGCCCCAAACTGCAGCATTACTGGGAGAGAGTAACACAACACCTGTTCGAATGCACTAACTGACATCTTTCAAATACATGGGAGGTCTGTATATTGGGCGTATTTACAAGAGACAAGAAACACAGAGCCACCACTCGATTCTTGGACATCGGCCTCATAGTGGCCAAACGCCTCATGACAAGGAGCTGGAAATCTAGTGAACCACCGTCTTTGCTGGCCTGGTCACATTTCGTACTTAATTGGGCTAGAGCAGAAGGAGTGCTATCACCCCCTTAGTTAAATACACTACTGAGGCTGTATACTTATTATGGTTATAATTGACAGCTATCAACAGCTATCAATCATCTCCATTGATCATCATCGTACTGCTTAGAAGGCTCACTGATATAGCTTGGGGTAGACCACTCAGCCCCACGTGGCTATTTGTCCCTTTGCTGCTTGGCATGGTAACATGGTGCTGTAAGAAACTTTATTGTTGCATTGTGAAACTTAATAAAAACATTTTAAAAGGGAAATGAAAAGGACTTAGCACTTCATAGACTTGTTGGAAATTGGGTTATTGGTTGAAGAGGTGAAACCCTGCTCAAGCAGCAGCCACACTTTGTTTCAGGGATAGGTTACAAGCGAACACCAAATTAACCAGTGCTTAACCCTCTGGTAGCGCGGCACAATGCAGAAGGCTTAACTTAGAGGCAATGTGTAAAGTATTTATTTAGCAATTCAAACAGTAATAAAGTAAAAACAGAACACAATAAAAATCCCACACCTATTTAGAAAAATAGAGTTAAATGTAATATATTATTTGACATCAAAATGACAAAAATCCAATCAGCAATCAGTAGTACAGGAGATATGTAATTTTAAAGATTTATGGTAAAGTGCCTATAAGCACTAAGTGCCACTCGCGGTTATGTGGTCGCGCTTGTCACTTGTGAAAGTCACAAGTTCAAGCCAACTGTGAAGGAGCATGGGCTGGATACTGGGACCGGGTTAGTCTGGCAGTAAGTGTTAACTACAAAGTCCAGCATGAAGAGTTATGTTTGCGGTGAAAGGGTCAGCGACGAGCAGGAAGAGTAAAGGGATGGTCATCTATGTAGAGTTGATAAGCAGGATGGACATTGCGGACAGTCATCACTGAGGCGTGAAGATCCTGTCAGTTGTCATGGACGGTCATTGTGGGTGCTTCACGTTAGCGGTCACTGTGAGCTTTAGAGACGGTAGCGCAAAGTGCTTATCTTGTGCTGCCAAGTGTTGGTGGCTGCTGTGACGTGCATAATCCGGTTCGCCGGAACTTCGTGTTGGCGGGTGGAACAGGTGGCAAGATCTTGGTCTGCTCGCAATCACGCTGAAGAGCCAAAAATGTCTCCATTTCTTTGGAGAGATGATCAATTGAGGCCACACCAAGGGTCCAGGGCCTGAGGGACACCCCTTGGGGGTCAGGAACTCACACCAGCAGAGACCAGCATGGTTGAGACAGGTCTAGCTGCAGGGCCAGGCAGCAGGTCAGCTGGACATTTGCAGGAAACGTCTGGAGCTTGTTATGTCCCTGTAGATCAAAATAGGAGGTCAGTCAGCTGACTATGGAGTCATTTAGCCTGGGATGAAGGGCGCACGTCCAGTCTTCCTTCTCCACAAGCAGTGCAGCAGGCAACAGAGCAGCAGATAAACAAGGCAACAGAGAAACAGTCCTTCTGGCAGCAAAGCAGCACAGCAACCCTTCTAGTGCAGCATCCAAATGTCCAGTAGTGTACTGAAGAGTTGGGTCTGAGGACCCAATATTTATACTTGGTGGCCATTTTGAAGTAGAGGAACTTTCTAGAGAATTCCCTTTAAAGTCCTTGAAGTTCCCTGCCTCCCTTGCCCCGACTCCAAGCTGGCTGCATGAATAATGCAGTAGTGGCAAGTCCTTCATGTGAAGGCAGGGCACAGCCTAGTCAGTTGCAAGTGGGGATGTGTTCAGCTCTGCCCTGCCCCATCCTGCCAGTTGATAGCCCATCCAGGCACACCTAATCCGTCAATTGTGTAGCTGTCTGGGAGGAATAAACAAAGTCCAACTGCCAGTCATGTGACCCAGGAACAGGCTGTAGATGCCAAATGGTTAGGACACAACAATGCAAACTTTCTAAAAGTGGCATTTTCCAGAATTGTGACTTTACCATTAAATAGGGCTTTCAATTATAATTTTATAATTTTTTAGAGACCAAAGTTGACATTCCTATCTGCTGCAAATTGAAAGCTAATACCTATTAAATCTAATAAGTGAATCTAATGTTATCCTATGAGAAACGTAGGCCTTGCAGTAGTAGAAACGAATTCAAGAGTTTTTCACTACCAGGGCATGTAAAACTTAAAAGTACATGTCCAACTTTTCAATACACTGCACCCTGCACTCTCAGCTGTTTAGGGCCCACCCTAGGGGTGCTTTATATGTATTGAAAAGATAGGGTTAGGCCTGGAAAAATGTTTGATTTCCAGGTAAAACAGCAGTTTAGGTTGCACACACAAGCTGCAATGGCAGGTCTGAGACATATTTAAAGGCCACTTAAGTGGGTGACACAACAGGTGCTGCAGGCCCACTAGTAGCATTTCATTTACCGGCTCAGGGTACATGTAGTAGCACTTTACTAGTGATTTACAATTAAATTAAATGAGCCAAATCAATCCAAGCCAATTTCACCATGTCTAAAGGAGAGAGCACCCACACTTTACCATTGGTTAGCAGTGGTAGAGTGCACAGAGTCCTAAGGCCAACAAAATCAAGATCAGTAAAAATAGAGTAGTAACTGAAAAGGCTTAGGGGATGACCACACTTAGGCTGACAGGTCTAAGACAGCTGCCTAAGATCTGATATCTATCTTCTTGTTCAATTACTTTTTTATTGACATTGAGTTAGGATACAAAACAGTACAGTACCGTAAGTCTGATGATAAGTCACAGCCAGGGCCAAGGGAATTATACAATTCTGCGGCCGCTGGGTTTTCTGAGTAAATATGGATTTACCACATTTGTCACACAACCCCCTAGCTGCTGCATAATTTGCAGACTTCACTACTAAATTATTTATTTCTTAAGTTAGACAGATCAAATGTTACAAAAAAAAACTAAAGCATGAATCTGTGCAGTGGCAGATTATTTTCAAAGACAACTGATGTCTCTTCCATTGGTGCTAGCAGAATTCAGTGTTTAAACGGGTACTAACTAGTCACAAATTTGCTCAGACTATATAAATAGGTGCTGATATGACAGAATACCAAACTAATACTATTGTAGCCTTAAGACCACTTAATTTGGCATTTCATGGTGTATAATTCTCTCAACCCTGCAGTCTAATATGGCTCACCACTGCCACATAAATCCAGCAGCCTTGGCACATAATAAACATCATAAACTGAAGGCTATTATATCAATAAAATAAAAATAAAATTTGAAATAAATCTAAGGATCAGGAAACAAGTTAATAAAATAAATGGACAATATATTGGGAACAAGTGCAGTTATCGTTAATCTGAATAGATGTAATTGTGTCCACCCAAATAACGGCCACCCAGTAGTGAAGTGGGAAAAGATCTATCTAGCTGAACAAACAAAAGAAAGTTACCCATTCTCACCATGGAACACAGCAGTATCTTTTCTTGTTTTTCCAAAACTAGACTGTATTTTAAAACCCCACAATCAGTGAACCGCAAACGTTTGACCCAAGAGCAATTGTTTGAAGGCTTTTTCTCCAATAAAGAACCTATACTAATAGAATTTGCAACTTTCTTTTAGAAATCATTTAAATATTTTTAAGACCAGAATATATATGTAAAGTGACACGGTGGCAAGCCTAGTTTAAGGATATATGTCAGGCAGAACAGTAAAGGATAAGAGACAAATGGTGAAAGGGATTTTCCAAATGCTAGAAACTCATTTTTTAGTACATGAAATAGTACTACAGTGGCCGCCACCTTCCCTGTCTTTACTCTGTGTCAGAGATCTCCCTCTGCAAACGTAAGCCTACTTTCTTTATGCAAAAGTTGGTCGCACACTGCTCGTCACACCAGCAAGTTGCCCCAAAGGACTGTGGTAAATGTAGTGGCGACGGCGGGTACGCCTATGCCACGATGTATAAAGAACAGTATGTGTTGCGTTAGCCATCCCTGGACACGTGTTTCGAGGTAGTTGCCTTTCGTCAGCAGGGAGCAGGTCAGTGTAAAGGGGTGCGGTGTGGACTGCCAAAATGTAATTAAAACAGGTCAAGTACCTCTCATGGCGCGCAGGTGCAGATCCAAGGCTCGTCAGCCCGTTGGCTCAAGGGAGCCGTAATAAATTATGCAAAAGTTGGTCGCACACTGCTCGTCACACCAGCAAGTTGCCCCAAAGGACTGTGGTAAATGTAGTGGCGACGGCGGGTACGCCTATGCCACGATGTATAAAGAACAGTATGTGTTGCGTTAGCCATCCCTGGACACGTGTTTCGAGGTAGTTGCCTTTCGTCAGCAGGGAGCAGGTCAGTGTAAAGGGGTGCGGTGTGGACTGCCAAAATGTAATTAAAGCAGGTCAAGTACCTCTCATGGCGCACAGGTGCAGATCCAAGGCTCGTCAGCCCGTTGGCTCAAGGGAGCCGTAATAAATTATGCAAAAGTTGGTCGCACACTGCTCGTCACACCAGCAAGTTGCCCCAAAGGACTGTGGTAAATGTAGTGGCGACGGCGGGTACGCCTATGCCACGATGTATAAAGAACAGTATGTGTTGCGTTAGCCATCCCTGGACACGTGTTTCGAGGTAGTTGCCTCTTGTCAGCAGGGAGCAGGTCAGTGTAAAGGGGTGCGGTGTGGACTGCCAAAATGTAATTAAAACAGGTCAAGTACCTCTCATGGCGCGCAGGTGCAGATCCAAGGCTCGTCAGCCCGTTGGCTCAAGGGAGCCGTAATAAATTATGCAAAAGTTGGTCGCACACTGCTCGTCACACCAGCAAGTTGCCCCAAAGGACTGTGGTAAATGTAGTGGCGACGGCGGGTACGCCTATGCCACGATGTATAAAGAACAGTATGTGTTGCGTTAGCCATCCCTGGACACGTGTTTCGAGGTAGTTGCCTTTCGTCAGCAGGGAGCAGGTCAGTGTAAAGGGGTGCGGTGTGGACTGCCAAAATGTAATTAAAACAGGTCAAGTACCTCTCATGGCGCGCAGGTGCAGATCCAAGGCTCGTCAGCCCGTTGGCTCAAGGGAGCCGTAATAAATTATGCAAAAGTTGGTCGCACACTGCTCGTCACACCAGCAAGTTGCCCCAAAGGACTGTGGTAAATGTAGTGGCGACGGCGGGTACGCCTATGCCACGATGTATAAAGAACAGTATGTGTTGCGTTAGCCATCCCTGGACACGTGTTTCGAGGTAGTTGCCTTTCGTCAGCAGGGAGCAGGTCAGTGTAAAGGGGTGCGGTGTGGACTGCCAAAATGTAATTAAAACAGGTCAAGTACCTCTCATGGCGCGCAGGTGCAGATCCAAGGCTCGTCAGCCCGTTGGCTCAAGGGAGCCGTAATAAATTATGCAAAAGTTGGTCGCACACTGCTCGTCACACCAGAAAGTTGCCACAAAGGACTGTGGTAAATGTAGTGGCGACGGCGGGTACGCCTATGCCACGATGTATAAAGAACAGTATGTGTTGCGTTAGCCATCCCTGGACACGTGTTTCGAGGTAGTTGCCTTTCGTCAGCAGGGAGCAGGTCAGTGTAAAGGGGTGCGGTGTGGACTGCCAAAATGTAATTAAAACAGGTCAAGTACCTCTCATGGCGCGCAGGTGCAGATCCAAGGCTCGTCAGCCCGTTGGCTCAAGGGAGCCATAATAAATTATGCAAAAGTTGGTCGCACACTGCTCGTCACACCAGCAAGTTGCCCCAAAGGACTGTGGTAAATGTAGTGGCGACGGCGGGTACGCCTATGCCACGATGTATAAAGAACAGTATGTGTTGCGTTAGCCATCCCTGGACACGTGTTTCGAGGTAGTTGCCTTTCGTCAGCAGGGAGCAGGTCAGTGTAAAGGGGTGCGGTGTGGACTGCCAAAATGTAATTAAAACAGGTCAAGTACCTCTCATGGCGCGCAGGTGCAGATCCAAGGCTCGTCAGCCCGTTGGCTCAAGGGAGCCGTAATAAATTATGCAAAAGTTGGTCGCACACTGCTCGTCACACCAGCAAGTTGCCCCAAAGGACTGTGGTAAATGTAGTGGCGACGGCGGGTACGCCTATGCCACGATGTATAAAGAACAGTATGTGTTGCGTTAGCCATCCCTGGACACGTGTTTTGAGGTAGTTGCCTTTCGTCAGCAGGGAGCAGGTCAGTGTAAAGGGGTGCGGTGTGGACTGCCAAAATGTAATTAAAACAGGTCAAGTACCTCTCATGGCGCGCAGGTGCAGATCCAAGGCTCGTCAGCCCGTTGGCTCAAGGGAGCCGTAATAAATTATGCAAAAGTTGGTCGCACACTGCTCGTCACACCAGCAAGTTGCCCCAAAGGACTGTGGTAAATGTAGTGGCGACGGCGGGTACGCCTATGCCACGATGTATAAAGAACAGTATGTGTTGCGTTAGCCATCCCTGGACACGTGTTTCGAGGTAGTTGCCTTTCGTCAGCAGGGAGCAGGTCAGTGTAAAGGGGTGCGGTGTGGACTGCCAAAATGTAATTAAAACAGGTCAAGTACCTCTCATGGCGCGCAGGTGCAGATCCAAGGCTCGTCAGCCCGTTGGCTCAAGGGAGCCGTAATAAATTATGCAAAAGTTGGTCGCACACTGCTCGTCACACCAGCAAGTTGCCCCAAAGGACTGTGGTAAATGTAGTGGCGACGGCGGGTACGCCTATGCCACGATGTATAAAGAACAGTATGTGTTGCGTTAGCCATCCCTGGACACGTGTTTCGAGGTAGTTGCCTTTCGTCAGCAGGGAGCAGGTCAGTGTAAAGGGGTGCGGTGTGGACTGCCAAAATGTAATTAAAGCAGGTCAAGTACCTCTCATGGCGCGCAGGTGCAGATCCAAGGCTCGTCAGCCCGTTGGCTCAAGGGAGCCGTAATAAATTATGCAAAAGTTGGTCGCACACTGCTCGTCACACCAGCAAGTTGCCCCAAAGGACTGTGGTAAATGTAGTGGCGACGGCGGGTACGCCTATGCCACGATGTATAAAGAACAGTATGTGTTGCGTTAGCCATCCCTGGACACGTGTTTCGAGGTAGTTGCCTTTCGTCAGCAGGGAGCAGGTCAGTGTAAAGGGGTGCGGTGTGGACTGCCAAAATGTAATTAAAACAGGTCAAGTACCTCTCATGGCGCGCAGGTGCAGATCCAAGGCTCGTCAGCCCGTTGGCTCAAGGGAGCCGTAATAAATTATGCAAAAGTTGGTCGCACACTGCTCGTCACACCAGCAAGTTGCCCCAAAGGACTGTGGTAAATGTAGTGGCGACGGCGGGTACGCCTATGCCACGATGTATAAAGAACAGTATGTGTTGCGTTAGCCATCCCTGGACACGTGTTTCGAGGTAGTTGCCTTTCGTCAGCAGGGAGCAGGTCAGTGTAAAGGGGTGCGGTGTGGACTGCCAAAATGTAATTAAAACAGGTCAAGTACCTCTCATGGCGCGCAGGTGCAGATCCAAGGCTCGTCAGCCCGTTGGCTCAAGGGAGCCGTAATAAATTATGCAAAAGTTGGTCGCACACTGCTCGTCACACCAGCAAGTTGCCCCAAAGGACTGTGGTAAATGTAGTGGCGACGGCGGGTACGCCTATGCCACGATGTATAAAGAACAGAATGTGTTGCGTTAGCCATCCCTGGACACGTGTTTCGAGGTAGTTGCCTTTCGTCAGCAGGGAGCAGGTCAGTGTAAAGGGGTGCGGTGTGGACTGCCAAAATGTAATTAAAACAGGTCAAGTACCTCTCATGGCGCGCAGGTGCAGATCCAAGGCTCGTCAGCCCGTTGGCTCAAGGGAGCCGTAATAAATTATGCAAAAGTTGGTTGCACACTGCTCGTCACACCAGCAAGTTGCCCCAAAGGACTGTGGTAAATGTAGTGGCGACGGCGGGTACGCCTATGCCACGATGTATAAAGAACAGTATGTGTTGCGTTAGCCATCCCTGGACACGTGTTTCGAGGTAGTTGCCTTTCGTCAGCAGGGAGCAGGTCAGTGTAAAGGGGTGCGGTGTGGACTGCCAAAATGTAATTAAAACAGGTCAAGTACCTCTCATGGCGCGCAGGTGCAGATCCAAGGCTCGTCAGCCCGTTGGCTCAAGGGAGCCGTAATAAATTATGCAAAAGTTGGTCGCACACTGCTCGTCACACCAGAAAGTTGCCACAAAGGACTGTGGTAAATGTAGTGGCGACGGCGGGTACGCCTATGCCACGATGTATAAAGAACAGTATGTGTTGCGTTAGCCATCCCTGGACACGTGTTTCGAGGTAGTTGCCTTTCGTCAGCAGGGAGCAGGTCAGTGTAAAGGGGTGCAGTGTGGACTGCCAAAATGTAATTAAAACAGGTCAAGTACCTCTCATGGCGCGCAGGTGCAGATCCAAGGCTCGTCAGCCCGTTGGCTCAAGGGAGCCGTAATAAATTATGCAAAAGTTGGTCGCACACTGCTCGTCACACCAGCAAGTTGCCCCAAAGGACTGTGGTAAATGTAGTGGCGACGGCGGGTACGCCTATGCCACGATGTATAAAGAACAGTATGTGTTGCGTTAGCCATCCCTGGACACGTGTTTCGAGGTAGTTGCCTTTCGTCAGCAGGGAGCAGGTCAGTGTAAAGGGGTGCGGTGTGGACTGCCAAAATGTAATTAAAACAGGTCAAGTACCTCTGATGGCGCGCAGGTGCAGATCCAAGGCTCGTCAGCCCGTTGGCTCAAGGGAGCCGTAATAAATTATGCAAAAGTTGGTCGCACACTGCTCGTCACACCAGCAAGTTGCCCCAAAGGACTGTGGTAAATGTAGTGGCGACGGCGGGTACGCCTATGCCACGATGTATAAAGAACAGTATGTGTTGCGTTAGCCATCCCTGGACACGTGTTTTGAGGTAGTTGCCTTTCGTCAGCAGGGAGCAGGTCAGTGTAAAGGGGTGCGGTGTGGACTGCCAAAATGTAATTAAAACAGGTCAAGTACCTCTCATGGCGCGCAGGTGCAGATCCAAGGCTCGTCAGCCCGTTGGCTCAAGGGAGCCGTAATAAATTATGCAAAAGTTGGTCGCACACTGCTCGTCACACCAGCAAGTTGCCCCAAAGGACTGTGGTAAATGTAGTGGCGACGGCGGGTACGCCTATGCCACGATGTATAAAGAACAGTATGTGTTGCGTTAGCCATCCCTGGACACGTGTTTCGAGGTAGTTGCCTTTCGTCAGCAGGGAGCAGGTCAGTGTAAAGGGGTGCGGTGTGGACTGCCAAAATGTAATTAAAGCAGGTCAAGTACCTCTCATGGCGCGCAGGTGCAGATCCAAGGCTCGTCAGCCCGTTGGCTCAAGGGAGCCGTAATAAATTATGCAAAAGTTGGTCGCACACTGCTCGTCACACCAGCAAGTTGCCCCAAAGGACTGTGGTAAATGTAGTGGCGACGGCGGGTACGCCTATGCCACGATGTATAAAGAACAGTATGTGTTGCGTTAGCCATCCCTGGACACGTGTTTCGAGGTAGTTGCCTTTCGTCAGCAGGGAGCAGGTCAGTGTAAAGGGGTGCGGTGTGGACTGCCAAAATGTAATTAAAACAGGTCAAGTACCTCTCATGGCGCGCAGGTGCAGATCCAAGGCTCGTCAGCCCGTTGGCTCAAGGGAGCCGTAATAAATTATGCAAAAGTTGGTCGCACACTGCTCGTCACACCAGCAAGTTGCCCCAAAGGACTGTGGTAAATGTAGTGGCGACGGCGGGTACGCCTATGCCACGATGTATAAAGAACAGTATGTGTTGCGTTAGCCATCCCTGGACACGTGTTTCGAGGTAGTTGCCTTTCGTCAGCAGGGAGCAGGTCAGTGTAAAGGGGTGCGGTGTGGACTGCCAAAATGTAATTAAAACAGGTCAAGTACCTCTCATGGCGCGCAGGTGCAGATCCAAGGCTCGTCAGCCCGTTGGCTCAAGGGAGCCGTAATAAATTATGCAAAAGTTGGTCGCACACTGCTCGTCACACCAGCAAGTTGCCCCAAAGGACTGTGGTAAATGTAGTGGCGACGGCGGGTACGCCTATGCCACGATGTATAAAGAACAGAATGTGTTGCGTTAGCCATCCCTGGACACGTGTTTCGAGGTAGTTGCCTTTCGTCAGCAGGGAGCAGGTCAGTGTAAAGGGGTGCGGTGTGGACTGCCAAAATGTAATTAAAACAGGTCAAGTACCTCTCATGGCGCGC
The DNA here is from genome assembly GCF_964204655.1 of Triturus cristatus. NCBI lineage: Eukaryota > Metazoa > Chordata > Amphibia > Caudata > Salamandridae > Triturus > Triturus cristatus. Next base: position 389,542,921 of record NC_140588.1, read on the forward strand.
AGGTGCAGATCCAAGGCTCGTCAGCCCGTTGGCTCAAGGGAGCCGTAATAAATTATGCAAAAGTTGGTCGCACACTGCTCGTCACACCAGCAAGTTGCCCCAAAGGACTGTGGTAAATGTAGTGGCGACGGCGGGTACGCCTATGCCACGATGTATAAAGAACAGTATGTGTTGCGTTAGCCATCCCTGGACACGTGTTTCGAGGTAGTTGCCTTTCGTCAGCAGGGAGCAGGTCAGTGTAAAGGGGTGCGGTGTGGACTGCCAAAATGTAATTAAAACAGGTCAAGTACCTCTCATGGCGCGCAGGTGCAGATCCAAGGCTCGTCAGCCCGTTGGCTCAAGGGAGCCGTAATAAATTATGCAAAAGTTGGTCGCACACTGCTCGTCACACCAGAAAGTTGCCACAAAGGACTGTGGTAAATGTAGTGGCGACGGCGGGTACGCCTATGCCACGATGTATAAAGAACAGTATGTGTTGCGTTAGCCATCCCTGGACACGTGTTTCGAGGTAGTTGCCTTTCGTCAGCAGGGAGCAGGTCAGTGTAAAGGGGTGCAGTGTGGACTGCCAAAATGTAATTAAAACAGGTCAAGTACCTCTCATGGCGCGCAGGTGCAGATCCAAGGCTCGTCAGCCCGTTGGCTCAAGGGAGCCGTAATAAATTATGCAAAAGTTGGTCGCACACTGCTCGTCACACCAGCAAGTTGCCCCAAAGGACTGTGGTAAATGTAGTGGCGACGGCGGGTACGCCTATGCCACGATGTATAAAGAACAGTATGTGTTGCGTTAGCCATCCCTGGACACGTGTTTCGAGGTAGTTGCCTTTCGTCAGCAGGGAGCAGGTCAGTGTAAAGGGGTGCGGTGTGGACTGCCAAAATGTAATTAAAACAGGTCAAGTACCTCTGATGGCGCGCAGGTGCAGATCCAAGGCTCGTCAGCCCGTTGGCTCAAGGGAGCCGTAATAAATTATGCAAAAGTTGGTCGCACACTGCTCGTCACACCAGCAAGTTGCCCCAAAGGACTGTGGTAAATGTAGTGGCGACGGCGGGTACGCCTATGCCACGATGTATAAAGAACAGTATGTGTTGCGTTAGCCATCCCTGGACACGTGTTTTGAGGTAGTTGCCTTTCGTCAGCAGGGAGCAGGTCAGTGTAAAGGGGTGCGGTGTGGACTGCCAAAATGTAATTAAAACAGGTCAAGTACCTCTCATGGCGCGCAGGTGCAGATCCAAGGCTCGTCAGCCCGTTGGCTCAAGGGAGCCGTAATAAATTATGCAAAAGTTGGTCGCACACTGCTCGTCACACCAGCAAGTTGCCCCAAAGGACTGTGGTAAATGTAGTGGCGACGGCGGGTACGCCTATGCCACGATGTATAAAGAACAGTATGTGTTGCGTTAGCCATCCCTGGACACGTGTTTCGAGGTAGTTGCCTTTCGTCAGCAGGGAGCAGGTCAGTGTAAAGGGGTGCGGTGTGGACTGCCAAAATGTAATTAAAACAGGTCAAGTACCTCTCATGGCGCGCAGGTGCAGATCCAAGGCTCGTCAGCCCGTTGGCTCAAGGGAGCCGTAATAAATTATGCAAAAGTTGGTCGCACACTGCTCGTCACACCAGAAAGTTGCCCCAAAGGACTGTGGTAAATGTAGTGGCGACAGCGGGTACGCCTATGCCACGATGTATAAAGAACAGTATGTGTTGCGTTAGCCATCCCTGGACACGTGTTTCGAGGTAGTTGCCTTTCGTCAGCAGGGAGCAGGTCAGTGTAAAGGGGTGCGGTGTGGACTGCCAAAATGTAATTAAAACAGGTCAAGTACCTCTCATGGCGCGCAGGTGCAGATCCAAGGCTCGTCAGCCCGTTGGCTCAAGGGAGCCGTAATAAATTATGCAAAAGTTGGTCGCACACTGCTCGTCACACCAGCAAGTTGCCCCAAAGGACTGTGGTAAATGTAGTGGCGACGGCGGGTACGCCTATGCCACGATGTATAAAGAACAGTATGTGTTGCGTTAGCCATCCCTGGACACGTGTTTTGAGGTAGTTGCCTTTCGTCAGCAGGGAGCAGGTCAGTGTAAAGGGGTGCGGTGTGGACTGCCAAAATGTAATTAAAACAGGTCAAGTACCTCTCATGGCGCGCAGGTGCAGATCCAAGGCTCGTCAGCCCGTTGGCTCAAGGGAGCCGTAATAAATTATGCAAAAGTTGGTCGCACACTGCTCGTCACACCAGCAAGTTGCCCCAAAGGACTGTGGTAAATGTAGTGGCGACGGCGGGTACGCCTATGCCACGATGTATAAAGAACAGTATGTGTTGCGTTAGCCATCCCTGGACACGTGTTTTGAGGTAGTTGCCTTTCGTCAGCAGGGAGCAGGTCAGTGTAAAGGGGTGCGGTGTGGACTGCCAAAATGTAATTAAAACAGGTCAAGTACCTCTCATGGCGCGCAGGTGCAGATCCAAGGCTCGTCAGCCCGTTGGCTCAAGGGAGCCGTAATAAATTATGCAAAAGTTGGTCGCACACTGCTCGTCACACCAGCAAGTTGCCCCAAAGGACTGTGGTAAATGTAGTGGCGACGGCGGGTACGCCTATGCCACGATGTATAAAGAACAGTATGTGTTGCGTTAGCCATCCCTGGACACGTGTTTCGAGGTAGTTGCCTTTCGTCAGCAGGGAGCAGGTCAGAGTAAAGGGGTGCGGTGTGGACTGCCAAAATGTAATTAAAACAGGTCAAGTACCTCTCATGGCGCGCAGGTGCAGATCCAAGGCTCGTCAGCCCGTTGGCTCAAGGGAGCCGTAATAAATTATGCAAAATTTGGTCGCACACTGCTCGTCACACCAGCAAGTTGCCCCAAAGGACTGTGGTAAATGTAGTGGCGACGGCGGGTACGCCTATGCCACGATGTATAAAGAACAGTATGTGTTGCGTTAGCCATCCCTGGACACGTGTTTTGAGATAGTTGCCTTTCGTCAGCAGGGAGCAGGTCAGTGTAAAGGGGTGCGGTGTGGACTGCCAAAATGTAATTAAAACAGGTCAAGTACCTCTCATGGCGCGCAGGTGCAGATCCAAGGCTCGTCAGCCCGTTGGCTCAAGGGAGCCGTAATAAATTATGCAAAAGTTGGTCGCACACTGCTCGTCACACCAGCAAGTTGCCCCAAAGGACTGTGGTAAATGTAGTGGCGACGGCGGGTACGCCTATGCCACGATGTATAAAGAACAGTATGTGTTGCGTTAGCCATCCCTGGACACGTGTTTCGAGGTAGTTGCCTTTCGTCAGCAGGGAGCAGGTCAGTGTAAAGGGGTGCGGTGTGGACTGCCAAAATGTAATTAAAACAGGTCAAGTACCTCTCATGGCGCGCAGGTGCAGATCCAAGGCTCGTCAGCCCGTTGGCTCAAGGGAGCCGTAATAAATTATGCAAAAGTTGGTCGCACACTGCTCGTCACACCATAAAGTTGCCCCAAAAGACTGTGGTAAATGTAGTGGCGACAGCGGGTACGCCTATGCCACGATGTATAAAGAACAGTATGTGTTGCGTTAGCCATCCCTGGACACGTGTTTCGAGGTAGTTGCCTTTCGTCAGCAGGGAGCAGGTCAGTGTAAAGGGGTGCGGTGTGGACTGCCAAAATGTAATTAAAACAGGTCAAGTACCTCTCATGGCGCGCAGGTGCAGATCCAAGGCTCGTCAGCCCGTTGGCTCAAGGGAGCCGTAATAAATTATGCAAAAGTTGGTCGCACACTGCTCGTCACACCAGCAAGTTGCCCCAAAGGACTGTGGTAAATGTAGTGGCGACGGCGGGTACGCCTATGCCACGATGTATAAAGAACAGTATGTGTTGCGTTAGCCATCCCTGGACACGTGTTTCGAGGTAGTTGCCTTTCGTCAGCAGGGAGCAGGTCAGTGTAAAGGGGTGCGGTGTGGACTGCCAAAATGTAATTAAAACAGGTCAAGTACCTCTCATGGCGCGCAGGTGCAGATCCAAGGCTCGTCAGCCCGTTGGCTCAAGGGAGCCGTAATAAATTATGCAAAATTTGGTCGCACACTGCTCGTCACACCAGCAAGTTGCCCCAAAGGACTGTGGTAAATGTAGTGGCGACGGCGGGTACGCCTATGCCACGATGTATAAAGAACAGTATGTGTTGCGTTAGCCATCCCTGGACACGTGTTTTGAGATAGTTGCCTTTCGTCAGCAGGGAGCAGGTCAGTGTAAAGGGGTGCGGTGTGGACTGCCAAAATGTAATTAAAACAGGTCAAGTACCTCTCATGGCGCGCAGGTGCAGATCCAAGGCTCGTCAGCCCGTTGGCTCAAGGGAGCCGTAATAAATTATGCAAAAGTTGGTCGCACACTGCTCGTCACACCAGCAAGTTGCCCCAAAGGACTGTGGTAAATGTAGTGGCGACGGCGGGTACGCCTATGCCACGATGTATAAAGAACAGTATGTGTTGCGTTAGCCATCCCTGGACACGTGTTTCGAGGTAGTTGCCTTTCGTCAGCAGGGAGCAGGTCAGTGTAAAGGGGTGCGGTGTGGACTGCCAAAATGTAATTAAAACAGGTCAAGTACCTCTCATGGCGCGCAGGTGCAGATCCAAGGCTCGTCAGCCCGTTGGCTCAAGGGAGCCGTAATAAATTATGCAAAAGTTGGTCGCACACTGCTCGTCACACCAGAAAGTTGCCCCAAAGGACTGTGGTAAATGTAGTGGCGACAGCGGGTACGCCTATGCCACGATGTATAAAGAACAGTATGTGTTGCGTTAGCCATCCCTGGACACGTGTTTCGAGGTAGTTGCCTTTCGTCAGCAGGGAGCAGGTCAGTGTAAAGGGGTGCGGTGTGGACTGCCAAAATGTAATTAAAACAGGTCAAGTACCTCTCATGGCGCGCAGGTGCAGATCCAAGGCTCGTCAGCCCGTTGGCTCAAGGGAGCCGTAATAAATTATGCAAAAGTTGGTCGCACACTGCTCGTCACACCAGCAAGTTGCCCCAAAGGACTGTGGTAAATGTAGTGGCGACGGCGGGTACGCCTATGCCACGATGTATAAAGAACAGTATGTGTTGCGTTAGCCATCCCTGGACACGTGTTTTGAGGTAGTTGCCTTTCGTCAGCAGGGAGCAGGTCAGTGTAAAGGGGTGCGGTGTGGACTGCCAAAATGTAATTAAAACAGGTCAAGTACCTCTCATGGCGCGCAGGTGCAGATCCAAGGCTCGTCAGCCCGTTGGCTCAAGGGAGCCGTAATAAATTATGCAAAAGTTGGTCGCACACTGCTCGTCACACCAGCAAGTTGCCCCAAAGGACTGTGGTAAATGTAGTGGCGACGGCGGGTACGCCTATGCCACGATGTATAAAGAACAGTATGTGTTGCGTTAGCCATCCCTGGACACGTGTTTCGAGGTAGTTGCCTTTCGTCAGCAGGGAGCAGGTCAGTGTAAAGGGGTGCGGTGTGGACTGCCAAAATGTAATTAAAACAGGTCAAGTACCTCTCATGGCGCGCAGCTGCAGATCCAAGGCTCGTCAGCCCGTTGGCTCAAGGGAGCCGTAATAAATTATGCAAAATTTGGTCGCACACTGCTCGTCACACCAGCAAGTTGCCCCAAAGGACTGTGGTAAATGTAGTGGCGACGGCGGGTACGCCTATGCCACGATGTATAAAGAACAGTATGTGTTGCGTTAGCCATCCCTGGACACGTGTTTCGAGATAGTTGCCTTTCGTCAGCAGGGAGCAGGTCAGTGTAAAGGGGTGCGGTGTGGACTGCCAAAATTTAATTAAAACAGGTCAAGTACCTCTCATGGCGCGCAGGTGCAGATCCAAGGCTCGTCAGCCCGTTGGCTCAAGGGAGCCGTAATAAATTATGCAAAAGTTGGTCGCACACTGCTCGTCACACCAGCAAGTTGCCCCAAAGGACTGTGGTAAATGTAGTGGCGACGGCGGGTACGCCTATGCCACGATGTATAAAGAACAGTATGTGTTGCGTTAGCCATCCCTGGACACGTGTTTCGAGGTAGTTGCCTTTCGTCAGCAGGGAGCAGGTCAGTGTAAAGGGGTGCGGTGTGGACTGCCAAAATGTAATTAAAACAGGTCAAGTACCTCTCATGGCGCGCAGGTGCAGATCCAAGGCTCGTCAGCCCGTTGGCTCAAGGGAGCCGTAATAAATTATGCAAAAGTTGGTCGCACACTGCTCGTCACACCAGCAAGTTGCCCCAAAGGACTGTGGTAAATGTAGTGGCGACGGCGGGTACGCCTATGCCACGATGTATAAAGAACAGTATGTGTTGCGTTAGCCATCCCTGGACACGTGTTTCGAGGTAGTTGCCTTTCGTCAGCAGGGAGCAGGTCAGTGTAAAGGGGTGCGGTGTGGACTGCCAAAATGTAATTAAAACAGGTCAAGTACCTCTCATGGCGCGCAGGTGCAGATCCAAGGCTCGTCAGCCCGTTGGCTCAAGGGAGCCGTAATAAATTATGCAAAAGTTGGTCGCACACTGCTCGTCACACCAGCAAGTTGCCCCAAAGGACTGTGGTAAATGTAGTGGCGACGGCGGGTACGCCTATGCCAGGATGTATAAAGAACAGTATGTGTTGCGTTAGCCATCCCTGGACACGTGTTTCGAGGTAGTTGCCTTTCGTCAGCAGGGAGCAGGTCAGTGTAAAGGGGTGCGGTGTGGACTGCCAAAATGTAATTAAAACAGGTCAAGTACCTCTCATGGCGCGCAGGTGCAGATCCAAGGCTCGTCAGCCCGTTGGCTCAAGGGAGCCGTAATAAATTATGCAAAAGTTGGTCGCACACTGCTCGTCACACCAGAAAGTTGCCCCAAAGGACTGTGGTAAATGTAGTGGCGACGGCGGGTACGCCTATGCCCCGATGTATAAAGAACAGTATGTGTTGCGTTAGCCATCCCTGGACACGTGTTTCGAGGTAGTTGCCTTTCGTCAGCAGGGAGCAGGTCAGTGTAAAGGGGTGCGGTGTGGACTGCCAAAATGTAATTAAAACAGGTCAAGTACCTCTCATGGCGCGCAGGTGCAGATCCAAGGCTCGTCAGCCCGTTGGCTCAAGGGAGCCGTAATAAATTATGCAAAATTTGGTCGCACACTGCTCGTCACACCAGCAAGTTGCCCCAAAGGACTGTGGTAAATGTAGTGGCGACGGCGGGTACGCCTATGCCACGATGTATAAAGAACAGTATGTGTTGCGTTAGCCATCCCTGGACACGTGTTTTGAGATAGTTGCCTTTCGTCAGCAGGGAGCAGGTCAGTGTAAAGGGGTGCGGTGTGGACTGCCAAAATGTAATTAAAACAGGTCAAGTACCTCTCATGGCGCGCAGGTGCAGATCCAAGGCTCGTCAGCCCGTTGGCTCAAGGGAGCCGTAATAAATTATGCAAAAGTTGGTCGCACACTGCTCGTCACACCAGCAAGTTGCCCCAAAGGACTGTGGTAAATGTAGTGGCGACGGCGGGTACGCCTATGCCACGATGTATAAAGAACAGTATGTGTTGCGTTAGCCATCCCTGGACACGTGTTTCGAGGTAGTTGCCTTTCGTCAGCAGGGAGCAGGTCAGTGTAAAGGGGTGCGGTGTGGACTGCCAAAATGTAATTAAAACAGGTCAAGTACCTCTCATGGCGCGCAGGTGCAGATCCAAGGCTCGTCAGCCCGTTGGCTCAAGGGAGCCGTAATAAATTATGCAAAAGTTGGTCGCACACTGCTCGTCACACCAGAAAGTTGCCCCAAAAGACTGTGGTAAATGTAGTGGCGACAGCGGGTACGCCTATGCCACGATGTATAAAGAACAGTATGTGTTGCGTTAGCCATCCCTGGACACGTGTTTCGAGGTAGTTGCCTTTCGTCAGCAGGGAGCAGGTCAGTGTAAAGGGGTGCGGTGTGGACTGCCAAAATGTAATTAAAACAGGTCAAGTACCTCTCATGGCGCGCAGGTGCAGATCCAAGGCTCGTCAGCCCGTTGGCTCAAGGGAGCCGTAATAAATTATGCAAAAGTTGGTCGCACACTGCTCGTCACACCAGCAAGTTGCCCCAAAGGACTGTGGTAAATGTAGTGGCGACGGCGGGTACGCCTATGCCACGATGTATAAAGAACAGTATGTGTTGCGTTAGCCATCCCTGGACACGTGTTTCGAGGTAGTTGCCTTTCGTCAGCAGGGAGCAGGTCAGTGTAAAGGGGTGCGGTGTGGACTGCCAAAATGTAATTAAAACAGGTCAAGTACCTCTCATGGCGCGCAGGTGCAGATCCAAGGCTCGTCAGCCCGTTGGCTCAAGGGAGCCGTAATAAATTATGCAAAATTTGGTCGCACACTGCTCGTCACACCAGCAAGTTGCCCCAAAGGACTGTGGTAAATGTAGTGGCGACGGCGGGTACGCCTATGCCACGATGTATAAAGAACAGTATGTGTTGCGTTAGCCATCCCTGGACACGTGTTTTGAGATAGTTGCCTTTCGTCAGCAGGGAGCAGGTCAGTGTAAAGGGGTGCGGTGTGGACTGCCAAAATGTAATTAAAACAGGTCAAGTACCTCTCATGGCGCGCAGGTGCAGATCCAAGGCTCGTCAGCCCGTTGGCTCAAGGGAGCCGTAATAAATTATGCAAAAGTTGGTCGCACACTGCTCGTCACACCAGCAAGTTGCCCCAAAGGACTGTGGTAAATGTAGTGGCGACGGCGGGTACGCCTATGCCACGATGTATAAAGAACAGTATGTGTTGCGTTAGCCATCCCTGGACACGTGTTTCGAGGTAGTTGCCTTTCGTCAGCAGGGAGCAGGTCAGTGTAAAGGGGTGCGGTGTGGACTGCCAAAATGTAATTAAAACAGGTCAAGTACCTCTCATGGCGCGCAGGTGCAGATCCAAGGCTCGTCAGCCCGTTGGCTCAAGGGAGCCGTAATAAATTATGCAAAAGTTGGTCGCACACTGCTCGTCACACCAGAAAGTTGCCCCAAAGGACTGTGGTAAATGTAGTGGCGACAGCGGGTACGCCTATGCCACGATGTATAAAGAACAGTATGTGTTGCGTTAGCCATCCCTGGACACGTGTTTCGAGGTAGTTGCCTTTCGTCAGCAGGGAGCAGGTCAGTGTAAAGGGGTGCGGTGTGGACTGCCAAAATGTAATTAAAACAGGTCAAGTACCTCTCATGGCGCGCAGGTGCAGATCCAAGGCTCGTCAGCCCGTTGGCTCAAGGGAGCCGTAATAAATTATGCAAAAGTTGGTCGCACACTGCTCGTCACACCAGCAAGTTGCCCCAAAGGACTGTGGTAAATGTAGTGGCGACGGCGGGTACGCCTATGCCACGATGTATAAAGAACAGTATGTGTTGCGTTAGCCATCCCTGGACACGTGTTTTGAGGTAGTTGCCTTTCGTCAGCAGGGAGCAGGTCAGTGTAAAGGGGTGCGGTGTGGACTGCCAAAATGTAATTAAAACAGGTCAAGTACCTCTCATGGCGCGCAGGTGCAGATCCAAGGCTCGTCAGCCCGTTGGCTCAAGGGAGCCGTAATAAATTATGCAAAAGTTGGTCGCACACTGCTCGTCACACCAGCAAGTTGCCCCAAAGGACTGTGGTAAATGTAGTGGCGACGGCGGGTACGCCTATGCCACGATGTATAAAGAACAGTATGTGTTGCGTTAGCCATCCCTGGACACGTGTTTCGAGGTAGTTGCCTTTCGTCAGCAGGGAGCAGGTCAGTGTAAAGGGGTGCGGTGTGGACTGCCAAAATGTAATTAAAACAGGTCAAGTACCTCTCATGGCGCGCAGCTGCAGATCCAAGGCTCGTCAGCCCGTTGGCTCAAGGGAGCCGTAATAAATTATGCAAAATTTGGTCGCACACTGCTCGTCACACCAGCAAGTTGCCCCAAAGGACTGTGGTAAATGTAGTGGCGACGGCGGGTACGCCTATGCCACGATGTATAAAGAACAGTATGTGTTGCGTTAGCCATCCCTGGACACGTGTTTCGAGATAGTTGCCTTTCGTCAGCAGGGAGCAGGTCAGTGTAAAGGGGTGCGGTGTGGACTGCCAAAATTTAATTAAAACAGGTCAAGTACCTCTCATGGCGCGCAGGTGCAGATCCAAGGCTCGTCAGCCCGTTGGCTCAAGGGAGCCGTAATAAATTATGCAAAAGTTGGTCGCACACTGCTCGTCACACCAGCAAGTTGCCCCAAAGGACTGTGGTAAATGTAGTGGCGACGGCGGGTACGCCTATGCCACGATGTATAAAGAACAGTATGTGTTGCGTTAGCCATCCCTGGACACGTGTTTCGAGGTAGTTGCCTTTCGTCAGCAGGGAGCAGGTCAGTGTAAAGGGGTGCGGTGTGGACTGCCAAAATGTAATTAAAACAGGTCAAGTACCTCTCATGGCGCGCAGGTGCAGATCCAAGGCTCGTCAGCCCGTTGGCTCAAGGGAGCCGTAATAAATTATGCAAAAGTTGGTCGCACACTGCTCGTCACACCAGCAAGTTGCCCCAAAGGACTGTGGTAAATGTAGTGGCGACGGCGGGTACGCCTATGCCACGATGTATAAAGAACAGTATGTGTTGCGTTAGCCATCCCTGGACACGTGTTTCGAGGTAGTTGCCTTTCGTCAGCAGGGAGCAGGTCAGTGTAAAGGGGTGCGGTGTGGACTGCCAAAATGTAATTAAAACAGGTCAAGTACCTCTCATGGCGCGCAGGTGCAGATCCAAGGCTCGTCAGCCCGTTGGCTCAAGGGAGCCGTAATAAATTATGCAAAAGTTGGTCGCACACTGCTCGTCACACCAGCAAGTTGCCCCAAAGGACTGTGGTAAATGTAGTGGCGACGTCGGGTACGCCTATGCCAGGATGTATAAAGAACAGTATGTGTTGCGTTAGCCATCCCTGGACACGTGTTTCGAGGTAGTTGCCTTTCGTCAGCAGGGAGCAGGTCAGTGTAAAGGGGTGCGGTGTGGACTGCCAAAATGTAATTAAAACAGGTCAAGTACCTCTCATGGCGCGCAGGTGCAGATCCAAGGCTCGTCAGCCCGTTGGCTCAAGGGAGCCGTAATAAATTATGCAAAAGTTGGTCGCACACTGCTCGTCACACCAGAAAGTTGCCCCAAAGGACTGTGGTAAATGTAGTGGCGACGGCGGGTACGCCTATGCCCCGATGTATAAAGAACAGTATGTGTTGCGTTAGCCATCCCTGGACACGTGTTTCGAGGTAGTTGCCTTTCGTCAGCAGGGAGCAGGTCAGTGTAAAGGGGTGCGGTGTGGACTGCCAAAATGTAATTAAAACAGGTCAAGTACCTCTCATGGCGCGCAGGTGCAGATCCAAGGCTCGTCAGCCCGTTGGCTCAAGGGAGCCGTAATAAATTATGCAAAAGTTGGTCGCACACTGCTCGTCACACCAGCAAGTTGCCCCAAAGGACTGTGGTAAATGTAGTGGCGACGGCGGGTACGCCTATGCCACGATGTATAAAGAACAGTATGTGTTGCGTTAGCCATCCCTGGACACGTGTTTCGAGGTAGTTGCCTTTCGTCAGCAGGGAGCAGGTCAGTGTAAAGGGGTGCGGTGTGGACTGCCAAAATGTAATTAAAACAGGTCAAGTACCTCTCATGGCGCGCAGGTGCAGATCCAAGGCTCGTCAGCCCGTTGGCTCAAGGGAGCCGTAATAAATTATGCAAAAGTTGGTCGCACACTGCTCGTCACACCAGCAAGTTGCCCCAAAGGACTGTGGTAAATGTAGTGGCGACGGCGGGTACGCCTATGCCACGATGTATAAAGAACAGTATGTGTTGCGTTAGCCATCCCTGGACACGTGTTTCGAGGTAGATGCCTTTCGTCAGCAGGGAGCAGGTCAGTGTAAAGGGGTGCGGTGTGGACTGCCAAAATGTAATTAAAAACAGGTCAAGTACCTCTCATGGCGCGCAGGTGCAGATCCAAGGCTCGTCAGCCCGTTGGCTCAAGGGAGCCGTAATAAATTATGCAAAAGTTGGTCGCACACTGCTCGTCACACCAGCAAGTTGCCCCAAAGGACTGTGGTAAATGTAGTGGCGACGGCGGGTACGCCTATGCCACGATGTATAAAGAACAGTATGTGTTGCGTTAGCCATCCCTGGACACGTGTTTCGAGGTAGTTGCCTTTCGTCAGCAGGGAGCAGGTCAGTGTAAAGGGGTGCGGTGTGGACTGCCAAAATGTAATTAAAACAGGTCAAGTACCTCTCATGGCGCGCAGGTGCAGATCCAAGGCTCGTCAGCCCGTTGGCTCAAGGGAGCCGTAATACATTATGCAAAAGTTGGTCGCACACTGCTCGTCACACCAGCAAGTTGCCCCAAAGGACTGTGGTAAATGTAGTGGCGACGGCGGGTACGCCTATGCCACGATGTATAAAGAACAGTATGTGTTGCGTTAGCCATCCCTGGACACATGTTTCGAGGTAGTTGCCTTTCGTCAGCAGGTCAGTGTAAAGGGGTGCGGTGTGGACTGCCAAAATGTAATTAAAACAGGTCAAGTACCTCTCATGGCGCGCAGGTGCAGATCCAAGGCTCGTCAGCCCGTTGGCTCAAGGGAGCCGTAATAAATTATGCAAAAGTTGGTCGCACACTGCTCGTCACACCAGCAAGTTGCCCCAAAGGACTGTGGTAAATGTAGTGGCGACGGCGGGTACGCCTATGCCACGATGTATAAAGAACAGTATGTGTTGCGTTAGCCATCCCTGGACACGTGTTTTGAGGTAGTGGCCTTTCGTCAGCAGGGAGCAGGTCAGTGTAAAGGGGTGCGGTGTGGACTGCCAAAATGTAATTAAAACAGGTCAAGTACCTCTCATGGCGCGCAGGTGCAGATCCAAGGCTCGTCAGCCCGTTGGCTCAAGGGAGCCGTAATAAATTATGCAAAAGTTGGTCGCACACTGCTCGTCACACCAGCAAGTTGCCCCAAAGGACTGTGGTAAATGTAGTGGCGACGGCGGGTACGCCTATGCCACGATGTATAAAGAACAGTATGTGTTGCGTTAGCCATCCCTGGACACGTGTTTCGAGGTAGTTGCCTTTCGTCAGCAGGGAGCAGGTCAGTGTAAAGGGGTGCGGTGTGGACTGCCAAAATGTAATTAAAACAGGTCAAGTACCTCTCATGGCGCGCAGCTGCAGATCCAAGGCTCGTCAGCCCGTTGGCTCAAGGGAGCCGTAATAAATTATGCAAAATTTGGTCGCACACTGCTCGTCACACCAGCAAGTTGCCCCAAAGGACTGTGGTAAATGTAGTGGCGACGGCGGGTACGCCTATGCCACGATGTATAAAGAACAGTATGTGTTGCGTTAGCCATCCCTGGACACGTGTTTCGAGGTAGTTGCCTTTCGTCAGCAGGGAGCAGGTCAGTGTAAAGGGGTGCGGTGTGGACTGCCAAAATGTAATTAAAACAGGTCAAGTACCTCTCATGGCGCGCAGGTGCAGATCCAAGGCTCGTCAGCCCGTTGGCTCAAGGGAGCCGTAATAAATTATGCAAAAGTTGGTCGCAAAGCCTACTTTCTGGTAGAAAATGTGACCGGGACAGAGGTAGTGGCGGTAAAATTAGGAATGCTTACAGGTGGAGCAGCACTTTCCCATTGCAAACAATGGAGGCAGAAACCTACCTTAACACCCCATAGGAACTAATGATAAATAAATACAAGTTTTTGATTTGTAATACAAATATTGTAATTTCATTTTTTTTAAATCAATAAAGTGTAATATATTATAATAAAAATTGTACTGTTGGTATTTTTTTTAATTATTCTTAAGTGATATTATTTATAAATTGAACAAATCTATCTAAATTAATAAATTTAATACACAATTAATTTAATGTGTTAACGTGCAGTAACATTTTATTTTACTAGTTCTGATTAATCTTTTTTATTTATTTTATATTAAAATATTTGTATTACTTTTTTAAAAAGATAAATAAACTTTCATATTTTTCCCCATACTTTACCTTGGGGAGATGTCTGCCACCTTTCTGTGTGAAAAATTTGTCATAGTAACTTTAAAAATTTGTAAATCCAGGAGGTGGAGATATTTAAGTCTACATTTAGGTGTAAATCTACTCTCGGAAATGGTGAATAGTAAAAAGTCTTACATCTAGGTGAAGTAGGAAATATACCTGTGAGAAAATCTATACAAGTTAATTTAACTTTGCGAATCAGGCCCATTATGCCATCATTAATATATATCTGTCACCTATAGCCCAAAGTTTTACAAATATTCATTTATAGGTAACAAGTACAAAAGAATTGGAGTGAGGGGGAAGCCCTGTGGTAATCTACAAACTAACAAAGATTGAGTTGTCAGATGCTCCCACCCAACGCTTCAGTTGTATAACTGTTTGACAGGCAGTTATTAAGCCATCCAGTTGCCTGACAATTACTGGCCTGAACTCCGGCAGAGGAAACTTCTTGTCAGCCCCGCCAGCCAGCGCTGCCATGGAGTACTGGACAATGGCTGTTATGCCGGCACACTCGACTGGGTCCCCATGAAGCAGAGACATGGACTTTCCTGGAAGAAGCCTGGGCAGAGGTGGGAATTCCACCCAGGCCTGATGGAATTGGTTCCTGCTGCATCTGAAAGCAGTGGCCGAATGTGGGCAATCTACTGGATGATCCCCATGGCCAGAGCTACTGATAGCAGGGCGCCCACCTGGGGGACCGCCCCAACCCTATGGATGGTGGCAGGGCAACACATGAACACTGCAATTGGGATGGACCCTGACGGTGCCTGAAGGCAACCGTCCTCTCTACACTGACAACCTGTCTGCTGTGTGACCAGAATGGGGGCGTATTCTGATGCGGCCTGGACAGAGGTGAGATTCCCACCCAGGCCAGGTGATGATAATTAGAGCTGAGACCTGGAAAACAGTCTGACGCGGGCGACCCATTGGAGGGCCTCTGTTGCCTTGAATCTTAAAAATGTGGCATGCACCCGGTCACCTGTCTTGATTCCTTGAATGCAGCGACCTTGGAGACAGCCCCTCATGGTGCCTAGCAGCCCGCTGGCCCTGGGGACGAATCCTTCTTCCCCCGACTAAGTTGCTGGTTGTGATGCTCCGAACCTCAACATGCCTAGCATAGCTCCCTGGTTGACAGGCACTTGGCGGAGGGCCATATCTGCCTGGGCCCTGGGAGACCTGCAACTCCATGGCTTGAGGGAGGCCATAGATACAACACCTGCAGGCCCCTCCCCTGGCGTTCACATGGGCTATGGGTGCGGCGCCAGACAATGCCTGCATGAAATCTAGTGCCTACTGTGGCAGAGGCATACGCACCATTACAGTAACCGAAAGTCACCAGGAGAGCCCTCCTACTGCCATATTCCTAGGGCAGGCTGGGGAACCCTGTCCCCCCTGCCAGGTGGCCTGCACCTCAAGCCAAGTAAACACTAGTCTGCAGTCGGGAATGCTCATGCAACCTCTGTTGCGGGACTAGAGGTGGGCCCCTGTGCAGCACTTTACGAGGACATGAGTGGGCTGCACTCAGAACCACTTGAACCAAAACCTGTACCTCCCAGGACCTGAACATGGGCCTTGCCATACAGCTGCAGAGGAGATAATGGTGCCAAAGGGCTCGCCTCCAGACTCTTCGGGCCTGTATCAGCTTTGTACACCACAAGATCCACAATGGATAAACTCAACATGATACTGACTGAGATCCATGAGTCATGGAACACTCAAAAACTCGAAAGCAACATGATGTCCTAGATTTGAAAGTACCAAGTGAAGACCAGCAAAAAGTATGAGAAAGAGTACATCACCACACCTCTGCAACTGTCCTCAAGACGGTGGATCACACAAAATTGGCAGATTGAATGCAACTTCTAGAACACCAAGCCGAAGACTTTGAGGGAAGGGAGCATCGCAACAATATCCAAGTGGTGCGGCTCCCTGAGGTTGTAGAGGGAGCGAATGCCACCACTTATGTGGAATCCTGTCTCAAGGGCCTGGGGGGCCCGACTGGCCTGTCACCGATGTGCACAGTGGACTTGGCACACTGAGTGCTGACCAAATAATCCCCTTTGGGTGAAACCCCCCCAACTGATGGTGTCAAAATACTTAATTATCAAGAATGTGACTATATACTCTAACAGGCTATCAGAACCCATCCCAGTGGACTCCTCCAGTTCAAAGTGCAATCCTATCAGGAGGTCAAGAAGGAGCTACAGGACCTTAGCCTTAAGTACACTCTACTCTTCTTCTCACACCTTCAAAAAGTGGCAGACAACCACACTCACTTCTTTGAAAACCCTGTGGAGCTGTGGGCCTGATTGGAGCTCCACCATGGCCGAACAGGCCCACCAACTCATCAGACCCACTCATCCTATTCCAAGTGGAGGGCCGCAGAAGCTGCAGGATGTGACGGACAATGGTGGCCCCATGACAGACCAGGCCTCTGAGGGATGGACAGCTGCCATCAGATCGGCCGAGGCCCTTCAATCCACCCCTCTCTTACCACAAGACAGGGACCTCCCAGACCCTTTATAAGATTTTGGGTTGCAATCATTGCAGCTGCGACAACTGTGCATCACCCCGCAAACAGCAGATGAATTTGAGAAGCTACTCCCGACTCATGAAACCCAGGCTAGAGCCCTAACTTAATACACACAAATTATACCTGCATTCTTCCATGGCAGGAGAGGCACAATTCCCAATGCATGATACCATCTCAGGCTGGCGCCCCCACTCAACTTTCAGTTCCAGAAACCCTCATCTGTCCGACTCCTCCCCCCAGGCAATGGCTACCATGATCTTCAAAGTGTATTGTTATGTAGTACAGTTTTGTTGGTTGGCCCATTGGCCTCTGTCTTTCCAGTTCGTGGATTCTACTTTTTTACTATTTCTAAGTTAGAAACATCCAAAGCCTTCAATTTCTGGACCTAAAACAAGTGCCAGGATGTCCTCGTTGGCTCCCCGGTATGGGAGTGGATTGACCACACTTTGTTAAGATGTCTCAGACACAGATTGCAACCTACAGGTTCTTGACATGGAACGTCAGGGGCATAGGGTCCGCAGTTAAGTGATACAAACTTCCCTCTCACCTTAGAGAGACTCACTAGGAACAGAAAGAGGGAGAACGTCTTCAACGCCCCTGGCATGGCCAACTCTTCCACACTTCTTACTCCTCTTATTCCTGGGTAGCAGCCATCTGACTCTGCCCTGGAGTCCCCCTGCAGGTCAAAGAATTTGTAATCAACAGCTAGGATGTTACATCTTGGTACAAGATTGCCTAGGCAGTCAAATGATTGTACCGGAAAGCCTCTATGCTCCTAACTTCAATCAACCGTGATACCTTACCCTCCTTATCTCACACTTGGATGCCTGGGCAAACTTCCAATTGTTTTGGGAGACAATTTTAACTGTGTACTGGACCTCACCCTTTATCACACCTTCCACTTCCAGTGACCTAGCAATCTGCACTGCTGTGGCATTAGCTGACTGGTTATACCACAGTTCCAAACACCATCCCCAAGACAGAGAGCATTCCTTTATTTCCCTGCATCATAGACTGCATGCCCTGACTGTATGGTTTGTGTCACGGACCTCACGACACAGACCGAAGCGCGACGTACCGAGGCAAAACCTGCTCTGACCACAATTCACTGTATTTGGACATACACTGGGAAAGGATACCTAGCCCGGTCCCAATGTGGAGACTACAACCTCAGTGGTTAGAGGACCCAGCTTTCAAATCGACTGTACACAACACAATTACTTCATATTTTACATACAATGAGAGCTCGACCTCCTCCCCACTCATGGAGTGGAAGGCTTTTGAAGCGGTGCTAAAAGGTGCATGCATCAGGACTGTGGTAGAATCCTGACGAGCAATAGAAACCCAACTAAGTGAGATTAAAAGGGCAGTGGGTCCATATGAATGGGAGGCGGTGGCAAATCCCTGGCATCAGGACAACCTAGAGAGAGCGAGAGAGGTGCACACTCCCCTGATCGATTGCCTCCGAAGTCTAGACTGAACAACACACAAAGCCCACTCCTATGTGGAGGCGGACAGACCCTGCAGACACTTAGCTCAGCTGGTTTCGCTCCATTCCCTGGGGACCCAAATGCACATGACCTGGAACCAAGATGGCATATCCCACAACACACAAGGAAGCATTACTACAACTTTACGCTTATATTACTCCTCACTTTACTGATCGGGCCACTATATTAACTGAGACACAATGCCACTCCCTAGCAGATATCCCTCTACCCCTGGTACCCAAAGACCATTGGCCCATCCTAGATGGCCACATTACAGAACAGGAAATTATGGAGGCAATCAGAGGCCTTCCTAGAAGCCAGTTGTTGGGCCCGGGTGGACTACCCCCTAAATTCTATGCAACATATCAGTATTCTTTGGCACCACTCCTCCTTCAACTATTTCAATAGGCAAGAGAGGCTGGCTCCCTTCCCCCCTCCCTACAGGAAGCACAAGTGGCACTGATCCCGAGGCCAGGCCGCGCCCCCTAGCTTCCATGATGCTACAGACCAATCACACTCCTTTCGCCTGACTATAAAATCATTAGCAAAATCCTGGCGGACAGCATTCTTCTCATCCTCCCTGACCTGATACACACACCAACCAAAACAGCTTTATTCCCCATCGCAACACTTCCTTGAATATGTGGCGCCTCTGTGCAATAAAGGAAAAGACCCTCCAGGAATGGCCTTGAGTGGCGTGCCTGTCCCTTGACTTGGAACAGGCCATCAACTTCTTATACTGGGACTATATGTTTTGAGTCCTCTGGGGTTTTAGATTTGGCCCACAGCTACTTGGTTGGATCTGTCTCTTATACTCCAACATCACTGCCATGGCAAAGATTGGTCGTCATATTTCGAGCTCCTACTGCACACATAGAGGAGCACCCAGGGCTGTCCACTATCCTCACTACTGTCTGTGCTGGCACTGGAGCCTCTAGCAGCACAGCTACCAGCCAGGAGTGGCAACCGCGACATCCCCTCTTGAACTGAGACACGCATTGTCTCCCTCTATCTTTCTACCTCCGGGATGTCTTTGGAGACCTGACTGGCCTCTCCTCCATCCTGTCCGCCTTTAGTTAGATTTCAGGCCTTAGGATCAACTATGCAAAATCTCTTGCTTTCCCTCTGACAGAACACCTTCCCACATGACCAGTCCAGATGGGCACCGGGCACCGTATTTGGGCTCTGCAAACCTTTAAGCACTTAGAGATACAAATCTATCATGCAGCGACAGACCTCCTGTAGAGGAATCTTGGCAGGACACTAGGGCCCATGTGCCCAGATCTCATTCTGGACCGCTCTCCCCTGTCAGATGCAGGCCAAGTGGCCCCATTCAAAATGGTGATGTCACCCCCGGCTGCTGTACTACTTTACCAACATACTGGTAGCAATCCCAGGGAGATCCCTCCATCGCCTAGAATGTTTTCTCCTCGACCTGATGTGGGATCCTGGACGGAAAAGATTGGCATTATATAGATTGCAAGTACCTCCCACCCCCCCCCCCCCCCCCCTCCGGAAGAGGCATGGAAGCTCCAAAAATCACACACTACTATCTGGCTGCCCATTTCTAGTGGGTGGCCCTCTGGCCAGCAGGATACCACATGAACAAGACAGGGATTCCCCAGGCTGGGATTCAAGAGGGCCTTCTACTATCCCTGCTTCTCTCAGGCTGTCAAACGAGAGGCTCCTACCTACTCCTCCTATGTGTGGTTCACGAGTGCCTGTGAAGGAGCTTTCCAGGAGCCACCACCACAAGTCCCTGCACCCCGTTAATACCACTCCGGGGCCTGACCTTGGGAGATGGCAGAATGAACAGCTGCCAGGGGGAGCCATGGGAGGATGCCTATATCACTATACTCAGCAATTTGTAGACGGGGAGAACATTGCTGCCCTTTCAGGAGCTTTAAGAACTTCACACCTTGCAGAAGGTGGCCTTCCTGTCCTATGGGGCTCTCCATGCGCTGCTGCAGCGGCACTGGGAAGTCCATGGCTCAGAAAAACTGACAAAGCTATGACCCACTTCACTGACCTTTCACTTCTTCTGGCCAAGAGAGCCATCGCAATGTGGTGGAAGTCTGCTACTCCTCCCTCGATTCCACACTGGTGTACAGATGCCACCAAATGGGAGCAATTGGAAAGCACTGTGCTCTGCGACAAGAACAACGAAGGCTGCAAAAATTGCCCCTAGCAAATCACTGGGACCTGGTTAATCATGACTTTGTGCCTCAGACTATAGGCAGTTCCCAGTTCCCTTAGACACTACTGCAGATACTGGCCCCTGACTCTGCCCTTAGTCACCCTCCTAACCCCTGGGTGATATAGACCCTCTCCCTCCCTGTGTTGTCACTTGGCTGAGTACTTCCCCTCCCTTCCCCCCTGACGCCATAGACCTGAGCTTTGATATCAATGTACTCGGTTGCTGCCATGTTTGCTAGTTTCTAAAGACTTATGCTTGTTTCTCAAAACCAAACAACACTACAGCGCATGCGCACTGCCAGATTCCTGGGCCATGGCAAAATATTTCTACAATCCTCAATATACCCCTGAATCGACTATCACGTTGTGGGCCCACCTGGTGTGCCAACTGTAATTATGCCCAGTAATGCAACTTTGTGCTAGGCCATATATTTGTCAATATTAGTTGGTCTTAAAAAAATCCATCCAATTGCCTTACACAATCTTATGATCAGTAGTGAGTGTATTATGCGGCAGGTGACGGAAGACCAACAGAGTGCTACTAAGGGCGGGGCAACCGTCACTCAATTTTCCTGCCTATGTCCGCCAGGAATGCGCATGGTAGAGATGGGGTGGGTTGGGGGGGGGGGGGGGGTTTCGTAAGAGTGGCCCCATCCATGCACAGTGAGAAAATTCCCTGCGAGCCGGGACATTTCCAGGCGTGTGGGGCTATTTCGTATTTGTTCAAATTAAACCAACTGCTTTGGAAGGTAGCTTTCCCTGAACAAAGTGTTTGTTGAGTGTGGGCTCCTTAATTAAACATGGCGCCCACTCCGCAAATTTCTGGTGCTGAGAAGGCAGCAACCTTAACAATAGGGGTGTTGGTTTTCAGATATATTTCACATTAAGTTAATAAATTGCGAATAGAGTCGAAATAGTGTTTGGATTATATGCAGCTTTGTTTATATCGGCACGCCATTCCTCTTATAAATGTACAGTTTTCCAGCATTCTCACTGCCCCAGGATTAACCACAACATTTACTCTCCTATTTTTTGCTTTCGTGTTGTTACTGTGTTTTGCTTTTCAAACTCTGTAAGCTGGGAACTAGCCATCTAATATCGCTAGTGGTAATTTTTCCCACTTTACAAGAAGAAAAAGACCTTCAGAAAAATGAAATGCCAATTTCTGTGTCCCCCCCCCCACCCCCCCCCCTCAGGGTCTCTCACCAATAAATAACCCCGTGGTTCCTTCCAATTTGACCTCCACCTATTCCCCTGCTTAACTCATCATTGCAATCTCAGCTGCACGCAACGTCCATCTGTGATCTTGTCAGCTGAAAGCGAATGCGTCATGTTCGGATGATTTACTGATATGGCTGACCTCTGCTCATGGAATCTAACAGCAGCAGTTTATAAATGTGCAAGTAAAAGTTTGGGTTCAAACATTGGGCTGGGGGGTTCACTCAATAAAAGCCAGCAGCAGCCAGGGGTCAGCTCTGAGAGACATAAATAGAAGCTCAGTCATCTAGTCAGTGTTTGACTTCTGGAAAGTCAGATGTGTTCATGGAACCAGCAGACAAACACTATCACCCACGTGAAAGATCTCTGACAAAAATACACAAGGGCTACTGCAAAATATGCGGCTAAACCAACATTTTCAGGAATGTGTTTGTGTTACTGTTCAAATCCAAGGATTACCATTCTTTACCTACTGAGAGGTCTTCTTTTAGCCTGGGATGGACTGCTATGGATTTGTTCTAAGAAACACAGCTCTTTAAAATAATATTTTTTTTAAGGAGCCAGAAAGACCCACGCGGTTGTTAATTCAGGGTTAGTCGTTTGAGGGCAACATTCGTGTTTATTTTAGTGACAGTTTTCCATCTTGAATTATCTACTGCTCACATCAATGATAAATCCATTTAGATGTCCCTAGTTGAGCTGGGTGAAAGTCTGTAACAGTGGAAAAGCATTGTGATGAGAATAGAAATGCCTCCACGTTTCCCTAAACATTTTCAAACTTTGGTTGTTGCATTGCGTTGAGTTTGATTTTAGGGGCATATTCACAAGCCCCTATCGCCACCACAACGTCACTTTTAGTGGTGGCGATAGGGGCCTCGCCTTATTCACAAGGCAGCGTTAAGCCACGTGTTTAGCGTGAAAGGGGCGTCCAGTGGGTGTTTTGGTGGGCGTTCCACCGCAACACCCATTGAAATTTACGCTGGCCCCTATTCACATGTGCAGCGTAAATAGGAGCTAACGCCAAACTTAAGACCAGGAACACCCTGGTCTTAAGTTGGCGATACACCTCGTTTTTGTATTTTCCATGTGTGCAGCCTTGTGCAGCACACATGGAAAATGCAAAATGCCATGATTTGTTTATGTACAGGAAGGTGTCCCTTCCTGTACATAAACACACCTTTTTTTTAAAAATGCAGTTTTGTAACTTACATGTAAGTTACAAACTGGCATTTTAGGTTTGTTTATGTGCAGGAAGGGACACCTTCCTGTACATAAACAAACCTCCCTGCTTGCAGACACCCTTGCACTCTGGTGCAAGGGTGCCTGCACTGGTGCTAAGTTGTGAAACTTAGCGCCATCGCAGGGGGAAAAGTTAGGCTGCACCATGTCATTGTGAATATGGTGCACCCTTGCTTTTCCAAAGTGGCGGAGAGAGGCGTTAAGCCAAGAAGGCTAACACCTCTCTCCGCCACTTCCTTGTGAATATCCCCCTTAGTTTAGCCTGATATACGTCACCTCCCGCATTCAGCCGTGCTACTGACACACTCCTATGAAAAATGAGGGGTCACTGCAATTATTTTTCGACATGTTAAGCACTGCTTGGACACTAGACTGTGAACTATGTAACGTCATTTGGCTGATCCTTACTCATTTCAGAGTCAGTGGGTCCCAGTCATCATGCGCCACAACAAACATGGCCTGATTTAGTGTTTGGTGGATGGGGTTACTCCTCACAAATGTGACGGATATCCCGTCTGCCGTATTACGTTTCGACAATGTAGCCCGTTCGCCAAACTCTAAATCAGGCCACAGTCATTATTATGAATGAAGACATTTTAACATTTCGGGTGTCTCCTATTAGTTGACTTTTTCTACATTTTCCCTTGTAGTAATATGTTACTTATTTTCACTATAATTGTCTTGCTTCTACTATGGCTTGATTATTGGTAAAAATTCATTGTAATATGTAAATACACATGTGGTTATCTTTGACCTCTAAGAACAAAATATGGATCACACAGCTCTAAATTATCCCGATGAGTCTCTGGCAAATATGGCATAACATTAATAGTTGCCCATCCCTTTAAGCTTAGATCGGTGAAACCCAGGCCTGTTTCCCATGCACTGCAGATCCAGAGTCTAGGCATTCAGCTCTGAGGGCTAACCTTGGCGGTGCTAACTCATTTGGCTTGTGTCACAGGCAGTCATTGTTCCAGTGCTATGGTGACAACATTTGAACTACTTTTGCAGATCTACAAGTCCCCAGCCAATTAAATGCCTTTTCAGACAGCACTGCAAGGAAATGAAATATCAAACATTATGGGCCTGATTACTATGTTGACACCGTTGGAGATTGGAACCACCCGACCAGAAGGGCTTAAGGAGCCCATTGGAACAGCAGTGAACGGTCCTTCCACCCGATGTGGAGTTTTTCTTTTAGGTAGCATGGAAGACCCCTGTGTGCCACTTTGTGTGTTATTCAGGTGATCTTGTCAGCTTCTTGACATGCTCATTGAAATCTAGGTTCTTGTCTATTGTGAATCCCAGGATTTTAACCAGCGGGTGAGAACATCGAATGAAGATGGATGAATTAATCTTGTTAGGATTCAGTTACAATGGGTAGGTGAACATCCATACAATTAAGATTTGTAGGAAGTCTCTTTCAGATTGACTACATACAAAGGATGGAAGGCCCTGATATACAGCTAGGCATCACCAGTGAATTGATATGTTGCTGTGTTCCAAACTATTGTTTCAGTCACTGGCTCCATGTACATAGAAGTTGTCTGTGAAGTAACAGTTTTGTGCACATAAAGACCACATTAGGCATGTAAATTCCCAATCATGAGTGCACAAAGTAAATTTGGCAATACAGAAATTCTAGCATCACGTTGGAATTATTGCAATTGCAAATGTAGGTTTGGGATATGTATGTGGGAATTTTTAGAGGGGTAGTTTACTTGCTGAGGCAAACACCTACAAATGTGTTTGTGATTATTCAAGCAGTTTTTCATTTAACATTGCTAGCAGATATATTTCTGGGAATGCCAAAATCATGCTTCAGTGGAACATATTGAAAGGTAAGACTCCTATATTTATTGGAGTTGAAGAAGGTGGGGCATCACAGTGGGGAAATGCATATCTTACAAGGAGAAAGAAAAAAAGGTTACATGTGCATATGAAATCTTAAAACAGATTTAAGCTTCTATAAAATTCCACCTGGTAGACACACTGCATTCATACAGTTTATGCATTGGAATACTTAACAAAATATGACTTTTGCAGCTTTCTTTGAGTAAGCCACTGATCCTTTCTGAATCATATAAAATTCAGAAATGTGCCCAAAATGGAAGAATAATCAAATAGGAACACATTTTTTCTTTAATAGCGCTGTTGTTTCATAACAGCAAAATGGGATCTAAGAAAGTAATAAGAACAACCTATGTGTAATTCATGAAAACTGTACCTGAGTATAGGCGCTAAACATCCCAAAGGATCCATGTCTTTGTTGTTTTGAATTTAAAGTCACTTTAGGAGATTAATATTCATTTTCAGAGTATGTTACAAGGCTTGCTTGTTTAGAAAAGAAAAGAGCCCCCAGATGAATTTTGGTGGGGTTCACCCAAGAGCAATCAAAGCCCAAACCACTTAAATCACTGTTAATCCTCCAACTAAAACACTGCATGGGGTCTTGACAGGAGCAATAGAAGCCCAAACCCTTGGAGGAACAATTATTTTCCAAGTATAATTCTAGTATAGCCAACTATGGGTTTCCTTACTGAACGCCTACCCCCTTTGTGGTTCAGCTGGAGATACCAGTATGGGGTGGGTGTTCTCTTATAAAAAAATATAGTGGTCTGGGTGAAGAAGCGGGGCGTCGGCCATAGGGCCTACCTGGCCCTTAAAGAAAGAAGAAGAAAAAAAGAAGGAGCTCTAAGAGCAGGACTCTCTTGCAGTTCCAACAAGGGCCCAATAGAAAGTGCTGAATGGGTCTTACTTCAGTGAGTCTTCCCTCCATGCGACATAGACAAGGTCAAGATAAATAATAATGGCCCCATAATGATCTATTGGGGTTCTATTGCCATTTTATACAAATAAACTGAAATGTATTTGGCAACTGCAAAAGTCAACGAGTAGGTCCCCCCCTTACATTGTTTTACCCCGCTGGACAAAGTTCTAATCTTTGCATAAAGGACCCTTTACAATCTTTCCAGATCACACTTCTACCTCTTAGCAGTATGACAAAACTGGCTGGCAAGCTATTGCTCCTAATACTTAAAAGTAGAAGTGGCTTCTCCCTAAACTACTACTCTGACCCCCTGAGAAGATGCATCCCTATCCACAACTTATCTTGTGCCAATAAACAGTTCCCAGCCACAATCATTCCTCTATGGTCGACATCAATATTCTGATCCTTTCAATTTTTGTGTCAACTACACTGTAACTCTCTTCCTACTGATTTGTGCTGTAACTCTCTACTCCTATCTTTCAGTATTACTATCATGGAAGACCTCTTCGGAATTACAATAATTAACTTAATTCAACACTAAACCCATTTATGTATGTTTGTATGATAAATGCACACACTATTCTGTTATTTTTCAGCATCCAGTATCCTTCTAATCCATCAACATTCTCTGGATCCACCAAAATCTACTAATGTCTTAAGTACTGCAAACATGTTGCTCTGTACTGAATGATGTGAAGGATCACCTTGGAGGTGAGGAAGGAGAGTCAGGCCCAGACACTAAGCGGAAGGGCTTTTCAGCGAAGTGGGACAAAAAGATGAGCAAAAGTGAGTCTAGGAGGGAGAGTGACAACAATTGTCAAACAAGAAAAGGCAAAAGGCCATGGTTTGAGTTATACACTAGAGTAAGGGGTTTGAACTGGATACTGCCACTGGCCAAAAGTCAAACAAGACTGTTTGTGATGGCAGGGGATTAGCTGGTTTTGACGAAGAGTAATAAGCATGCAAGCTGCAAAGTAGATGACTTGCTGTAGAGGACGAAAGGCATATTTTGGTAGACCCATGGCTAAGCTGCTTATGAGTGACTAGGTAGTTGGAATGGGAAGTGGAGGTGTAATATTCTGATACTAAGTCTCTGGTGTCTGACTGCAGCAGAAGTGGTATGTAGATTATAGATTACAGGTGAATATTTGCCTCAAAATGCACACCATAGTTTCTATCACATATGGAACAAAAAAGAGCAAGGGCAACTGGATAAAAGTGATAAGAGGGTTCAAGGAAGATGCAGATGAAGTAGATGGGGATCGAAAAATAGATTATTTCAGGTAAGATGAGCATCAGATAGCATAAAGCCACGCAGCGGCTAATGACTGCAGACACTTTGTGGAGCAGAGGTTTGGAGAGGAAACGGGGGGATGGGGGGTGCAGAGAAGAAAGTCTGGATTCCATCAGCAAAGAGGATATAAAAGAAGCCAAAGGAGGAAATAATGTCACCCTGGAAGGATGGGTACTATATAGTGTCAACAGTAGAGAACTTGGAGTGAACATTAAGGGATGCCCACGGAACGTGGACAGGCTGAGTACCACAAGAGTATCGACAAAGAGACAAGCGAGGAATGAATCTAGGGCAGTGCTAACAATCCCCGAATTGAAAAGGGTGCTTTATGAAATAAAGTGGTCTACAGTATTGAATGCAACCATTAAACTGAGGAGGACAGGGGTGATAGATAAATGGCTTTGAAGAGAAGATATAATACAGTTTGAAACATCAAAGAGAGCACTGTGCCTGGATTGATGAGCATGAGTCAAGGATTGAAAGGATCAACTCGGTCCAAGTGCACAGGTAGGATAAGACTATCCATGAATTTGGAGAAGGAAGGCAGTTGGCAGATAAGGCAGTAGCTGGAAGAGCAGGAAAGGCTGGGTTTTGATTTCTTCAAGCATGGCAGAACTATGGCTGACTTACAATATTGAGGGTTGTTGCTGGTTGTTATGGTCTGCTTGAAAAGATTTTATAATGTGTGAGCAGAGGCCAAAAATGCGATTATTAGAAAGCAGAATAAGTCTGAGGGATGCAATATGACTGGCAGATTTCAGTAATTCGGTGGCTATCTTGGAGCCCAGCTGACTCAGCACTGGCTCATAGATTTAAGCAAGGGGATTAATTCACTCAGGGACATGTATAGCTGAGGTCTGGCAGGTAACAGAGGAAATGAGATGCATCAGTGCATGGTTGACTGGTTTAGAGTTAGCATCATACTTGCCAATACCGCTAACTTAGTAAGCAGGCTACTGTTATGTCAGCAATGTTACAGCATGCAGATACATCAGGGTCATCCCACTACTTTTGTGAAAGCTGTGGGATGATCTAGTTAGGAGCTCATAGACACATCTCAAAGCAGGAAAACAATTATTACCAACAGCACTCTAAATACCACACAGTACTCCAATAACCATGCTTTGCATCACCATACTGCACTTCAGAGATATGCTTGCTGATTGTAGTGAGGTTATGAATAGTGTTAGACCTGGCACCATTGGCGTGGGTCTCCCTTCCATTTTTTGCTGTTGCCTCATGTGTTTTTGCTGGTTATAGATGCTTTGGGCACTGTGCCACTGCTGTTCAGTTCCACAGTGCAACTGCTCCCTATGGTAAATTGATGTATGGATTAGTGACTCCATGATTGGCTTGATTGGTTTACTTGTCAGACCCTAGTACAGTGCACTGCGTGTGCCCAGGGCTTGTAACCAATGCTGCTGGTGGCTTGTAGCACTGATTGTGCCACCCACCGGAGCAGCTTGTAAAGTGTGTCTCAGGTCTGCCATTGCAGAGCCTGTGTGCAGTCTGGTACTGCCATGCTGACTGGGCAAGTGCACCCACTTGCCAGTCCTAAACCTTCCCTTTTATATATATTAGTCACCCCTATGGTAGACCCAAGGGCAGGGTGCATTGTAGGTAAAAGGTAGGACATGCCCTGATGTGTGTGGCATGTCCTGATAGTGAATTACAGCCATTTTCATTTTTAGGTCTCGCCTGAGCCAGCGCTCTAGCGCTGCTCTCGCGAGAGCTTTAGTAAACGGGCGATTTGGAAGTGCAAACTAGTGCTTTCAGACCTCCAAATACAGTGCATGTGCGCCGGGCGCGCGCACCATTTGGCAGCCTGCGTGATCATTTCGCGGCCGCTTTGATGTTCACAGTGAGCCGCGCGGCCACTGAGAACATCAAAGCGGCCGCGAAAGTGCTCACCATTTGCCAGCCTGCGTGCCTCTCTCCCCTACTCCCTCCCTTATCCCACTTCCTGCTTGTTCTCTTTGTGTTACTGCAGCCCACCACTGCGCCCGGTTTCATATTTTAAATTAACGCGGTTGCTTCTAAGCGTTGCCAAAGACTACAAGGTGCTGATATCACCTATTTTATCACAACTGGCCGAGGGACTTTGTCTAAATGTCAGCATGGATGTTTAAAGAGTGGGTCTGAAAAAATAAGCAGTGCTGGGAAGAGTCATTTGAAACTGTTACAGCGCAAACGGAATGGAAACTTTCGAACAACATTCTCATCTCAGTAAGAAACTTGCCAGCTTGCTGTTTAAACAGCATCCATATGTACAACTTTGTGAAAGCCACATTACAGCTCCTACCAATAATAACGATCTTTACCAGTGGGCGACATTTCTTTTTATCGTACCACTGCAGACTCGCAGGGTGCCATCTGCATGGGTCATGTTACAAATGTTGCTTTCAGTTTCGCGGACTTGTTAAAGCTGGAAAACACCTCCCTGCCTCCTCCTCCCCTACCCCTTCCTTTCCTCCCCCGGATCCTTCCCGCCTCCTCCTTTTTTGGCGGCAGAGGTAGTAAACCAGCGACAAAGCCACTCCACCCTAAATTAACATCAGTACAGCGCCCAATAACCCTCCTAATTCACCCTTCACTGTGAATGCAAACTTACATTTTTAGGGTAAGTTTTCCGATATTGCAGCCAATAAAGTTCACATTTCCTGTTTTGCTGCTTTTCTCTTCAAATGTACCTTCACATTAACAATCTCCACCAACCCCCCACCCTCAAACTATTTTTCGTATGGGAAAGATTCCCCTTTTAAAACACTTCCACCAACATTCACTGAAAAGCACACTACAGTTAGAACATCGTGCCCTATAAAACTAAGCTCCATATAGAATCGACCCTCTTAGAAGCACACCACCCTCAAACAGTCCTTCTATGCCTACAACACCCATAAGACAATTTATCCTAAATGAACATCATCCTATGAGAAAATCCACATAATACACATTCTCCTGCAGCAGCATCCTTCCCACATTACTTTTTCTGCAGGGCAACTCACCTCCAGCTATTTTTATTAAAACTTTGCAACATGCTGAACACAAGCCACAATACTCCACAATATAGCTTAAACACATTAGCAAAGCCAATAGCTCTGGCTAAACACTTATAAGATCCCAAAGGCGAGACCTATTGGCTTTGCCAATGCTTGTTCACTATTGCAAGGATACTTGTTCTCCATAGGCCAGAATGGGCAGTTTGATTATTACATTTTATAATCCTAACTGACTCAGGGAACATGGTAGAGATTCGAGTTTAGTATGCCTGAACTCAGAGTGATAAAATACATCTTTGAGTGAAGTTGGTTTTAACATTCTGGTGTCGGTTCCGATCCGGTAAAACAAGGGTACGAACCGTCGGATGGAGCGTTTTCTCCGTCCGACTCGTACCCGGGAAAACCACCTTACAAACCCGCAAGTACGATTCGTACAGAAACACCATTTCCGTACGATTCGTAAAAAACACCGACCGGCTAAAATATACCCACAATTCCGATCTGGGACTCCGCGTACGCGACATTCGCACAGAGTCAGGCAGCGTTTTACGGACCAGCAAGTACGATTCGTACCCACAGCACTTCGCAATATTTTTACGGGACCCAAAAAGTGCCGGAAAAGCTAAGTACGCCACGATGCATGGCAAAAAGGGGGCCCGGTACGCACCGAACCCCCATCCCTACACGTCCGCACCGTACCCCCAGTCCCCCCATGTCCGCGCCATACCCCAGCACCCCCCCATGTCCGCGCCGTACCCCTACCCCCGTATGTATGGTGCGTACCCCTACCCCCGTATGTACGGTGCGTACCCCTACCCCCCTGTATGTACGGTGCGTACCCCTACCCCCCGTATGTACGGTGCGTACCCTCACCCCCCCGTATGTATGGTGCGTACCCCTACCCCCCGTATGTACGGTGCGTACCCCCACCCCCTGTATGTACGGTGTGTACCCCTACCCCCGTATGTACGGTGCGTACCCCCACCCCCGTATGTACGGTGCGTACCCCTACCCCCGTATGTACGGTGCGTACCCCTACCCCTGTATGTATGCTACATACGGGGTGGGGGTACGCACCGTACATAGGGGGTAGGAGTATGCACCGTACATACGGGGGTAGGGGTATGCACCATACATACGGGGGTAGGGGTACGCACCGTACATACGGGGGGTAGTGGTATGCACCGTGACATACGGGGGTGGGGGTACGCACCGTACATAAGGGGGGTGGGGGTACGCACGTACATACGGGGGTAGGGGTACGCATGGTACATACAGGGGGTAGGGGTGCGGCGCGGACATGGGGGGGTGCTGGGGTACGGTGCGGATGTACGCAGTAGGGGTGGGAGGCTGGGGGGGCCGTACGACTCGTACCCCTCGCCCAGGTGTGCCCGGGGTAGGGGTGGTACACAGTTCGCTCCGTACGGGACGTTTAACATGCGGTTGTATATTCGGACGGAGCGTATTACCTGCGTTTGTATATTCGGACGGACGGTACGGACCGTACTTGTGCGCTCGGACTTCAGTTTTACGAATCGTACGTACAACTGTCCGGGGACGTGTCGTAGACTTTTCCCGATGTCATTCGTATGTATTTTCCACGTACGAATCGTACTTGCCCGTTTGTACGGGACTTGTACGATTCGTACGTAAAAATATACAGATACGATTCGTACGGGAACTTTTTTTACCGGATCGGAATCGGCACCTCTGTGTTTGAAAATACCACTTTTAGAAAGTAGGTATTTTCTTGTCTAACCATCCAAACCTGCCTCTGCTAGGCTGTGTATTCCTTGTCTGGAGTTTGAGTGACAGGGGCTGGGGGATTCCAGGAGACAGGGTGAGTCAGCACAAGGCTGAATAGAGAGATCTGCATCTAGATGGGTGGGAGGGGTTGCACCTGGGACCTGATTGGGTTGGGCCTCCCCTCCAAAATGCTGGCTCCACCTCCTGTGGTGTGTCCGATGTCCCTGCCCTGCACTGTGAAAGGAAAGTAGGAGACATGTCAACAAGGTGCTTCAGGACTGACCAGAACTGGTTTGGGCTAGGCAAAGGCCTCTCTGCCTTCAGAGAACAAAGGGAAAAGGAGTATAAATATTGGGACCCAGACCCAAGAACTTTAGATCACTTCTGGGAATCAAGACGAACCTTTGCTGAGGAGAAGAACCAGGGGGCTGAAGGAGGAGACTACCCCTGTGCTGTGTGTTTGGGGGTTGGGCTGCAGTGGTTGCTTCATTACCAAAGAGAGGAGAAAAGGACTGAGTGTGCTTGCTATCAACTTGAAGAAGAATCCCCAAGGGCTTAAACTAGAGCTTGCCTCCTGCCTGAAGTCTCAGGGATACAAGACTTCACCAACCAGCTGCCCCCTAAATTCACTGGCTGGGAATTGAAGTGGCTGCTGTTGAGCTGGGCCTTCTGAGAGACTGTGTCGCTGGGAGCTGGAAGCGCGACGCAAAAACGAGAAGCGTGTCACCGCCGCAGCCGCTGTCATCGCATCGCCGAGGAAGCAAGCCACCGCTGCCGCTGTCATCATCGCATCGCCGAAGCGCGGCGCATTGCTAGAGAAGTGGGACGCTGCCACAGAGGTCATTGTCGCATCACCGGAGAAGCTCGTCGCAGGGCCTGTCGCGGCTCCAAAGATCATCGAGTCGCCGCACAGTAAGGAAGCGAGCATCAACTCCCCTGCGCAGCAGTAAGGAACCGACGCATCCACTCTCTGCATGTAAGGAACCGGCGCATCACCTTACCTGCGACCCTTTTGTTTTCTTTGCGTTACGCATCTAAGGTACATTGAGAGTAAAGTGTTGCATTTACAACTTGAGAGAACTGAGCTATTTTATAACATTTGAAGACTATTTTTGAGTACAGTATTGTGGATTTTTGTCGTTTGGTCTTGTGTTAAGTCTATATAAAAATACTTATTTTTATAATACAACCTGTGTGGTGTCCATTTGTAGTGTTGTCACTGTATTACTGTATGTGTTCACAAATGCTTTACACACTGCCTCTGAGATAAGCCTGCCTGCTTGTGCCAAGCTACCAAGGGGGTGAGCAGGGGTTATTTTAGGAGTGTAGCTCCTTACCCTGACTAGACGCAAGGGTCCCTAT
Source organism: Triturus cristatus (assembly GCF_964204655.1). Taxonomy (NCBI): domain Eukaryota; kingdom Metazoa; phylum Chordata; class Amphibia; order Caudata; family Salamandridae; genus Triturus; species Triturus cristatus. Next base: position 389,575,678 of record NC_140588.1, read on the forward strand.
TTGTCACAGGTATGCCAACAAGAGACCCCCAAATCTAACAAATAGAAATAGAGATTTTGGGTGTGGGGAACCCCTAAATTCTTACAACCCCCAAAAGACACCTCAATAGCATCCCTGAAGGTGGATGGGTCAGGGGTGTTGATAAACCTCAATATCATAAGGCAATGTGTCCCGAGAGAAGGCACCACACATCATATCAAAATGACAGTGCACTAAGTACGGGCAGACACATTAGAAGATTTTAGAAAGATAAATTACAGAATTATAAAGGTGACAATAATACAGAAACTTTAACCCCTTGTGTGCTCATGACGAGCCCAGCTCGTCATGAGGCACAGTGGAGCTGTGCTCATGACGAGCTGGGCTCGTCATAACGGTTGCGCCACTCCCACGCGTAATGGATTCCACGCCTGTGCGGGAGAATCAATTAGTGGGCGGAGTCGTAACGAGCCCAGCTCGTCATGAGCACAGCTCCACTGTGCCTCATGACGAGCTGGGCTCGTCACGAGCACAGCGCTGCCAAAACCGCCCCCTGGAATTACCCCCACGGCGAAGGGGTTAAAGACCAGGAGCATACTTCATTGTCATGAAGGCTGTTGGCAATAAGGCACTACAGAATGGTAAGCAAAACAAGATAAAATGTAAGTCCCAAATGAGCAATAAAATCAATAAGAAATCAGACAGCATCCCTAGAAGCTTCGGAGAGTCATCTGGCTCACACCCAAATTTGAGGGTTGATATAGAGAATCTTCTCATAGAATATAACTAAAATTGAAAATTCATCATGGTGTGTGCAGAAATAGTTATAATTTCAGCAAATTGGAGCAGAGTCTTATCAAATGCTAAATTGCTCTACCATCTAAGCACTACCACAGTACATGAGTGTTGATTTAATATCTATTCTATGCTAATATCATCCAAAGATGGCAAAAACAATCTATTTACAAAACAATAGTGAACTATTCTGAATATTTAAAGGACAAAGAGCTAGCAGCAGAGGATTTGAATGATCGCAACACTACTGAGTCCATGTTGGAAAGTTTTCTTCGAGATCAGCAAGAACAACAGCAATGGAAATTAACAAACATGACTTTGCTGTACTGTGTGCTGTCAAAATAGTTAATGGTGAACGTGCTGGCTGAGACATCAATTTTGAACATGATGATATTGAGGCTTAACTGAGGCTTATTATTTTAATTGTATTTATTTGAAAAGTTTTATATAGCGCGAACTTGACCAGTAAGGGTATCAGAGCGCTGAAAAAATAAGCAGATAAGATTAGCAAGTAAAAGCTTATATAAAAAACATAAGGTAAGTGTAGTGATCAAGTCCACACAGGTAGAAGTAGTTCAGAGAGGTTTATTCAAGATAGTTACAAGATCACAATCAGGACCCCACCAGGAGCAGCCAGCATCCTGCTCAGCCCAGCCAACTGTGTGTATTTGACTCCCAACATTCCATATGATCCTGATCCTGATCCTACACCGATACAGAAACACTAAGAGGGCCACTTCCAAAGTCACACAGAAAAATGTCAATGAGCTGGGAAACCACACAGGAAGGCCCGTGAAGCAAATTGTAGTGCCACAAGCATGTTCTCGAGCTAGAAGTAGCACATGATGGTTTTTCCCATAAGGCTCCATAAAAGTGATTTTGTAGAAAGTAGCAAGAGTGGGCTAGACCGGTGAGATGTACATATCAGAGAGACGAAAATGAGCTGAGACACAGCAGCTCATGAACAGCTGAAGACTTGTAGGCAGGTCCCCTCGAAAGTACATGTACGTCGAATTACTCAGTCCACTTGAAGGCGCAGGTGCTATAGAAAGCGCCTGAAATGTAGACAGAACAGGACACTTTGAGTGGGACTGACATCGAGATAGTCTCCTTCAGAGCTAGGCTGGCCCCTACATGAAAAAGTACACTTCTTCACCAGACAGTAGACGTCGATGTGTGGAACTGTAGACACATGAAAAAGCACACTTCTTCACCAGCCAATTGACGTCGATGTGTGGCACTGTAGACAGTAATACAGGCTTACCCTGACTGAGGGCAAAGCGCAAAACACGTAGACTCTGGAGAGTAGACGCCCAAGATTAGATGGGCAGCTCCTGAAGTAGCACTTCTCCAGACGCAGAAGAACAACTGGCAGACTGCTGTGGGCGACCGATGTAGAGGTCACTGGTGGGGTCAGGGATGCCAGTTGCTTTAGCTTAACTTGAGATGAACTGTACCTTAATGTTGCTTGAAGTTTGATGAAGTGACAGACGCAGGTTCATTTCAGGATCGTCGCCAAAAATTGTAGTGATCAAGTCCACACAGGTAGAAGTGGTTCAGAGAAATGTATTCAAGATAGTTACAAGATCACAATCATGACCCCACCAGAAGCAGCCAGTATGCTGCTCAGCCCAGCCAACTGTGTGTATTTGATTCCCAACATTCCATGTTGTGTCATTACAGAAAGATTTCATTGGCAGTGCAAGAATAATATTAGAGTCAAGATACAACAGTAAGTTAACAAGCACATGTACAAAAAGAGCGAACGAAACATGTGGTACCTGTAAAGTAACAAAAATTGCAACATTGCATGAGAGACCCATGTTGTCGGCCAGAAACAAAAGTAGTCAAGGTGTTTTTAGGTCGATAGTTGCAACTGGTTATTCAGTAATAACTCTCTGACTTGTTTCTTGAATGAGTAGGATGAAGGGTTCGATTTGATCACGGACGGAAGAGCATTCTAAATTCTTGGGGCAAGACCAGAGAAGGAGCGGTTGTATATTTTTTTATTTTAAAATCTGTGAGGTTTTAGCAAGTGTTGGAGCTTCTTAGGACATGAGTCAGACCAGAAAGTACGAGTTTTTTTACCAGGTAAACAGGGGTGTCATAATGGAGAGTCTTGTGTGTTAAGCGGGCAATCATGAACCGTATCCTTGCTTCCAGCGATAACCAATTGTGCTGTACTAGGTAAGGTGTGATGTGATAATATTTTCTTGAACCCATGATGAGTCTGGCAACAGAGTTCAGAGTAGCCCTTAATTGGGCCAGTCTAGCTTTGGGTAACCCTGCCAGGGTCACAATTCTACATTCCAATCGGGAGATAGCAACTGATTGGACTGCTAGTTGCAAGTCTTCAGTAGGCAGGAACGGCTTGATTTTCCTCAGTGTGTTGGGTTGGTTGTTAGCTACCCAAGTTGTTGCACTGATGTGTTCTTGCATATTCAAGTATTTGTCCAGAGTTATTGCCTAACAATCTTGACGAGTCAACAACATGTGGATCGCAATTGAGAGCCGTGATTTGTTTGAGCCAGTCTTGAATAGGTGCAGAGTGGTTGTTGGGGGCAATCAAAAGGAATTCCTTCTTGAGAGTATTTAGCATAAGGTGATTGTGAGCTAACCATTGTTGAGTTTTCAGAAATACACTGTTTAGAGTTTTGATGCCATCCAATGAAGCAATTTTCATATACAGTTGGGTGTCATTAGCGTACATGTGGTATTGTATGTTTGAATGCTTCAGAATATCAGTGAGGGGTTCCATGAACAAGTTGAAAAGCGTGGGAGATAGTGTGGAACCTTGAGGTACTCCAATTGAGACTGGTGTACTGTTATCAAGGAAATGGTTAACTTTGATTCTTTGTGTTCTATTATGTAGAAATGAGGCAAACTAATTTAAGACAGGATAAACCCATCCTTTTTTCAAGAAGATCAATCAGGTTTTCGTGTTTGACTGTGTCAAATGACGAGGACAGATCAAGAAGAATAGGTAGGCATGGTTCGTTCTGGTCAAGCAGAGTCAGGGTGTCGACAACGATGTGAGTTAGAGCTGTTTCAATGCTATAACCCACTCTAAAACCTGATTGCTATTGGTCAAGGAGCTGGAACTTTGTGATGTGATTGCATAGTTGTTTGTGCACAACTTTCTCAAGTCGTTTGGCTAGAGTCATGATATTGGAAATTGGTCGGCAGATGTTGGAATCAGATAAGTCTGCATTAGGCTTTTTAGGTATAGGTGTGACTTGTCCTATCTATAGGCAATCAGGAATCCTACCCTGTACAAGTGATTCATGGATAATCAAGGACCAGATAGGAAGAATGGCAAATGTAAGCTCTTTGAAGAATTTGGCAGGCAAAGGATCAATGAAATTATTTGAAGGTTTTAAGGAAGATATAGTTCTCAGTAGCTCGACATCGCCTGGTAGTATAAAGGTGTTCCACGATGCATTGTTTTTTGGAGTCTAATCTATGCTGTAAGAGGTAGGGGCATTCTCTGAAGTCTACACTGATATTGCAATGGGCTGGGTCTGATGATGCAGTGTTTGTGAAGCTATTTGCAGTTCAATCCTTTTTGTCTTTTCAATAAAGTGTGCAGAGAAATCTTCATCACTAGGGAGTGACATCGTGGGCACAGATAGTTGGTCGGTTGAGTGGTTAGCCTGTTGTTTGATGATTTCCCAAAATATTTTGGGTCTGTTTTTGGCATTGTCAAGCTGAGACCTAAAGTGTTCTGCTTTCTTGCTACGGATATGTTTGTTGTAAGAGTTTCTAGTCATCCTCAACTGTTTGAGTTTGGTATGGAAGGAGAGCTCCTCCATGATCTCTCCACGAGCCTTAGTTTGCATCTTTCCTCATTGAGAGTGCAGTTGAACCAGTATTTGGACTGTCTGATTGGCATCCTTTTGTGTTGCTTCATAGCAACAGTGTTGAATTGATGTAGTGATCAGTGAGGTCATCCAGATTGTTCATGTTAGGTGGTGAAGGAAGTTGGTTATTACTAATAGATGTTAGGTCATTTATATTAATGTCCCTCAGATTACGCAACCACTGTTTGGCCTTATGCAGTTGGCTTTGTCTCAACAGTTTCCTTACCAAGATGTGAAAAGAGACTATGTAGTGATCCGACAAATCACACAGTGATATGCTTTCAAGTTGTATTAAGTTATCTTTTGCTATGATTAAATCAATGGTGGAGCCCTTGTTGTATGTGGGTTCATTGCAGACCTGGGAGAAGTTTAGGTCGTAGAGGAAGGCCTTGAAGGTGCACAGTGAGGGATCAGTTGAGTCATTCCAGTGTAAGTTGAAATCCCTAAAAAAGATATTGTTGGTGGGTTGGTCAGAGTTTAAAACTATGGATTTCAAAATTTGTTAAATGAAGAGAATATTGTCTCCCGGGGGATGGTAGATCGTGTGGAGCAAACAAACTATCTTTTCATTGCTCTAGATTTCAATGACTAGGTGTTCATAGGAAGACATCGGCACCATTTGTATGTGTCTCAGGGTGAGACTGGAGCAATAGATGCATGCAATGCCTCCCCCAACTTTAACAGATCTATCCAGTCTAAAGACGTCATATTCAGGAGAAACAAGGATGGCCAAAATTGGAGAGTAGGAGTCATTAGGTCAATTTTCTGTTAAGATCATGATGTCCAGTTTGTGCGTGAGAATGAGGTCGGCAATATCAGCTGCATGTTTGACAGCTGACCTGCAGTGAAGGTGCATCGATTTGATGTGAGATTTGGTTACCGCAGCATCCACGTACGTCGTTGGAACATGGACTATGTCATTCTTGTTCAGAGCTCTGTGAATGACACTAGAATCTCTAAACCAGTTGGAGGGAATAGTTTGGATACTGCGTGGTGAGGGGGGAGAATTGCTATGAGAGCCATTGTAAGATAGAAGAAGGGAGCGGAAGTCATCATCAGACATAAGGTTAGGGAGTGGTGATTAAGATTAGGCCTTGTTTTCCCAAGAGAACAGAACAGGTTTTCCTGGATGAGGTTTCTCTCCTGCATTCCAAATCTGTTGCAGGAGGACAGGGTTGATTTGCTTCAAAGCTCAAATTGATCTTCCAAAACTTTTCCATCTTCAGTGAGATGTACAATAAGTTCTGCAGACTATCTTTGACTAGTTGAAGATCATGCTTGAGGTCAGCCAGCTAATCCTCAATGAAGGGTGGGTTAGCAGTGCGTGATACAGGTCTAGGGGTGGAGGAAAATAGGGCCACTTGGGGAAAGGGGTAATGGAGGGCAATTGGGGTTCTTGATAAGTGGGGAGGAGCGCGGAAGGGGAGGAGCCTTGTAATTGCAGGCTAGAGGATTGTTTACTGGAGGATGAGAATGAGTGAAGGGTAGGAGGAGTAAACATTCGCTTCCTCTGTAAGACTCATGAGTTGAGGGGAGGTAAGCACCTGTGAACATGGTGGTACACTGGAAGGGTGTGTCCTTCTTTGGGACGAAGGAGGGGTCATGGAAAGGTAGTTAGTGGAGTTAGGGTTCCCCCGGTTATTATAGTTGCAATCTTCTGGGGGGGTGAGCATTGTGTTTCAGACTCAAGTGTGAGGGGAGGTGAGGCAAAGCCCCCAATTTGGATCTTGGGCAGGCTATATTTGATACACCAGATCCAGGTTCACCATTCAATTATTTTTTGTAAGTGCCAGGGGGCTGGTTAGGCTGGGACAGACAAGGTGGGGGGAGATGGCAGAGATGGCAGGGGGGGAAGATGTGTCCTGCTGATTTGATGCTGAGGGAGGACTTTGATTCAGTAAGGTATCCTGATCAGTATTGTCAAGCTTATTCACAAGCCTTATAAAGATTCTGTCAAACTGATTACGATTACTGTCAGATGCTTGTATGAGGATGGTTCCATTGTTGTGAAGGGATATGGTAAGATCCGCATTGATATCTGGTGAGGGTATTATTGTTACTCGGAAACCATGAGGAGTTTTCCTCACAAGTTTGGATCTAAGCATTGAAGTTAAGACTTTTCGTCAGTAGCCTTGCTCTCGCTGAGAGTGAGGGCGACGCTAACACACATCACGTGACATCAAATGATGCAACAAACAATTACAAGGTGAGACTGAGCAGCACAGCAAGGCTGGCATCGATTGTCTGCCAGTGCCTTACAGTGTTTCAATTGTGTAAGCCGTGTGCATACAAGGGCAGTGAGCATGACAGGCTATGGCGTCACAAGGACAGTGAATGTGAAGTGCTGCCACCTCACCTCCAGTGGTATGGCCCCTCACCCACTCCTTTTGGGGGTAAGCTACTGTTCTGTGGGGGTGGAGTGGGCCCGACCTCTTAGCGCCCACTTCTCTTTGAGGCAGGGTTGGTCTTGGAGATTGCAACCTGTCTATGTATGAGGACAAGTATGCACGAACTTCGAGTTCAAATATGCATTTTTTCCCATTGCTTGCATTGGCGTAGAGCAGAAAGGAAACATAGCACACTTTATAGATCATAACAAGGATCGACAAAGCTGTTCGGTCTTGCCCATGAATTCTATTTGATTTTGACACTGCTTTTTAGGGTTCGCCTACGGAGCGCGCATGCGCTGCATAGGAGGGGACCTCTTGAAATCGATCTGCTTTTTCGCCCAAAAACGTGCACGCTTTGCATTGCTTTCAATGCCAACGTGTGCACGTTTGGCGATTCCCTTGCAGGAGCGAGCGGCGCCATCTGTTAGCAATTATCGCACTCGCTCCTACAAGGTAAACGCTGCACGTCCCTGCTCTTGGCCGCACTCCCCCCACCCCTCCCACTTGGTTTTTTTTTCTTGTCTTCATTTTTTTTCCTTTTTGCTTCTACTGCAATATCGCACGTTTTACATTCTTACTCGCGCGTTGTGTTCTTGTCATTCTTTGGGCACATTGGCATGTTTTTATTACCCTAGTAACTTGTGTTTTAACCCTGCCTGTGCACACCAATATATTCTGTAATCATCACTTTTTTGCTACAGTTATCAAATATTTCTTCCACAAACGCTGTGTTCAATGTTCTTTCTGCTTCTCTTGACCCCCGCAGCACTGAATGCATATAAAAGGTGTGCTTTATGGCTCTAGCACAATGACACATTTTTATTTTATGTATACTTTGCATATAATTACACTTTTAAGCCTTTTATGCTTTGCGTTTCTGTGCAGCTGCACACAGTGTTATGAACTGTTTACAGTTTATACTTTGCTCGAGGCACATGTTCGCCCTTGTTTTATTATATTTACTTTCCGTTCAGTCCTTGTTACTTCCATTATGCTGGCTGCCTCCATGTGCTGATAGACACTTTAACGGTCTTATGTAAGCAGCGTGGTTTGCATAGCGCTGACATCCAACATTTCAGACACCTCAAGGCGCTTTGCCTAAATCACAGTGGCCTGTGGCAAAGAGACCTTGTAAACGCACGCCGGTGGTGCCGTGTACATTGTCAGTGTTGGAAATTCGAGGGTCGGGGGGCGTCTGTGGTCTGTATTCAGTCAAGATACTGGACTGGCTACTGAGACAGGTGGAGTTTAGAATGGTTGTTTTCTGGGCACACCAATAGTTTTGCTTCTCTAGCCCGTAGGTGTTTCCTTTATTCACAGTGCCTTGAACCACTTAGATTATTGTTGTTATTAAATTACATGGTTGTAGGCGGAACGCGTAGCGTAATAACCAAAAGAAAACGTATCCTTTTCACTTTTCTGTGAGATTACATTGATGTTATTTTTGTTAAGCACACACTAGGATGACTTGGTTCTCTTTCAAGTGCCTCTCAGGCTGACCTACAGACACAGCCTTTGTGTAGTGATGTTTCTCACAGCAGGAGGCATCGGCGCACCCACAACAGGGCACAATCAAGAGAAAGACCTTCCTGAAGCAGCAATCAGGGACAGACAAAAACAAGCATTGGCTTAGTAAATAGGTCTCGCCTTTGGGACCTTATAAGTGTTTAGCTATGCAACAGTTGCATAACTAAATACTTATAAGGTCCCAAAAGTGAGACCTATTGGCTATTCAAAGCGAAAGTGAAAGTAATCGCGGTAAAGCACGGCGCGCGCGCCCACGCACATGCACTGTAGCTCTAGGCTGGCCTGGTAGCACTTTTTGGAGCCCTCTCAATAAGTCTCGCCAGACCAGCACATGCGCTGGGTCAGGCGAGACCTAAACAGACCGAGCCCAGTAATGTCCTCACCTTGAAAACAAGCATTGGCGTAGCCAATAGGTCTCGCCTATGTGACCTTATAAGTGTACAGCCATGCAACGGTTGATTTTGTTGCACCAAGGATATTGTGCTGCCTAACTACTTATAAGGTCCCAAAAGCGAGACCTATTGGCTATGCCAATGCTTGTTTTAATCTTGTTGATGGCAGTCATAAATGTACGCGCATCTGTAGAGCCTATCCTGAAAGTATTTTCTTATGCTTTAAGAACAGCCGTTAAAAATAACAGTTGCAGAGAATCACAGGTACCCCATATTAAAAGTATATTATTAGCATGTTCTGTTTTAAACACAGTAACTGTTTTAAACACAGTAAGTCTTTTCATGAAAAGCGAAATCGAAATATTGAAAATAGCAACTTTTTAAATATAATATAGTTGTTGAATGCAAAATTACTGAACAGAAACCTCTGCAATATTTCAAACAATATTAAACGCACCGAACCTGAAGATGCTGCCAAAAAGAGGATTTGAATCAAGGGCTATAGATTATATTGCATATTTAAAGCACCACTTTAAATAAACCATTCCGCGACCACGACTTGGAAAAGTAATAACTTCCTAAACATAATTTAATGGGAGAATGCAGATTTAACGAACAAATCTTCTGCAGCATTTCAAATGTTTAAAAAAATACAAATTCAAAACATGTTTCTTGACCTAGGATTTCAAGACTTAGGCAGCAGAAAGAATTTGGGGGAGCCGGTTAGCTTGTCAGTTTCCTCATGTGTGGGAAGAGGGAGGGGGGAGAGAAGCACACTGGTGAGAGAGAGCGAGCAATAACAGCACAGATGTGGGGAAAGAGGAGCACGAGGGAGACAGCTGAAAGCGCATGCATTCTAATGTGCATGAAATACAATAAAAAGCGTGCACAGGCTTTAAGCAAGCATGACTGCCGGTAAGGGAACTGGCTGCACTGTTTCGAGCCTGCATGGACCTTAAGCCCACTATGCTTACTTTATGGACAGTGAAGAACATTAAAATGTACATGGCATTCACCACTGTATACACAGAAGGGTATGCACATGAAGCACAGTGTGCATACCGTACGAGCACTGAGTACAGTATGCATGGCCATAGGAGCATTAACCAAAGAATATATCCTGTAAGGTAATTAAGCCTGTGCTGCCCGATGCGATTATATGGCTGGATTACTCCCTGGCTTGGGGTTTAAGCTCCCTGTGTAATTGGAGAGGTTTTATTTTGTATCTATCTATGAAGGTGTAACACTGTTTTGGATCCTTCATTTTGGATTGCCTGTCCTATGTTAATGGTGCCATGTATACTGCAACGCTACTGTCGCACGCAGTCACCTCAGTATAACTATAGAAGGACCTTAAGGAAGCCGCCCATCTCCCTCACATCTGAGGCTTTTGGTGTCCTACAGCAGATGGCTCTGGGACTTGGAACCACTAGCCCCAAGTCAGCACAAGACCACAGAAAACAGGATGACTAGCAACCCTGTACTATTGTGCTCGGCTTAACCTATGCTCCAGAATGTTACCAGGAATAATTTTGAGTAAAACAAACAGGCTCCAAAATGCCGCAAAATTTCTATATTTGTGCTGCAAAATTTCAATTTTTGAGCTGCAAAAATTGCAAATCTATTAAGCAATATCCTGGGGGGGTCTGTCTATTCAAAGGATTCATAATGAAAGAAACAGAGCCAACTCTACTTAAACAGCCGAATCTACTAAAACAGCTTGACCTAGCTTTGCCTTAAATCCTAACTCAAACCAGCAGAGTGGAATATCAAGTAACCATCCTGTATGGAAGATGCAACATTTGCGTACAATTATCTTTTTACCCTAGAACAGTTGTTGTTCTGCTGAACTTCGTTCCAAAGAGTGTACTTAGAGGACAACTCTCGAGCAAGGTGGTGTTTTTTTGTCATGTTGCCCCTATTGCACAAAAGCAGCTTGTGCAGCGCGACTGACGACAGCATCAGCATTATCCAATATAGCGCTGCGCTATTTATCCCAGTAAGTGCATTGTAACGCTGTATGCAGTAAGTGCATTGTAACGCTGTATGCTGTGCTGCACTGTGTGAATAGCAAAACACACAAGATGATGGATGGAATGTTGCACATTGGCAAAACATTCACCCCCAGTCACATATCTGGGTTTAATCCATCGTTATTTTGCTCACCACGCCACCCCAGTTCAGACATGGCCATATGCAAATCAGTATTGAGCTTGTGCCTCTTGGGAACAGTCCAGCCCGAACTGCCAAGCCATGTCTTCCCTGGACCGGAATCAAGCATCCTAGGAAGGTTTAAATATCCCTAAGTCACCATTTTTAGGTCGAGACTGGGCAGGGCATGTGCTGCTCTGCGAGGCATGCTGTAATCAAGTAAGGACTTGAAGCTCCGCCCACTCTCCGCCCATATTTTTCATTGGCTTGTGTCATTGTCCTTTGGAAACTGTGGCTTTTCTTTGGTCAATAGGCTTAGTAGTCACTCCTTAGTACCGCCTTGCCTCATTTTGTAACATCCCATGTGGACACCCCCTGTTAAATGTGTTGTCACTCTGTAGGCTTTAATTACAGCCTCAGAGCACTATTTGCTTAAATGTCTTTCACCTGCCTGCTGTTGCAGTCATGAAACGCTCTCTTACAATGCTTTACTTTTTTTTTCATAGCACGGCACGCCACGCTAATACAGTGGTGGACGTGTCTTTGGTTTATTTGTTGCGCTGAACGCTGCTGCACGTTTTTTTTTTACTGTTTATTAACGTATTTTTTTAAAGCTGTCTCATGCCACACTTTCACTTTAATGGCAGATGGCCCCTTTCCTTAGAGGAGCCGCATCTAAGGAAAGGGACGCAGCCACCATTAAAGTAAAACCGCGGCATGGGGCACTTTTACAAAAGAAAAAAAAAACATTTGTTTGTCATCTTGACAAACAAATGTTTTTTTTGTAAAAGCGCCCCATACATCGCTTTCACTTTAATGGCAGCTGCGACCATTTCTTTAAACGTGGCTCGTCTAAGGAAAGAGGTGCGGCCAACATTAAAGTGAAAGCGCTGCATGTGCACTTTTACAAACAAGCATTTGCGATGCACTAGGTATGGCATTTACGAGAGTTTCATAAATGCGAGGCCTATTGCATTGCAAATGCTCGTTTTGGTTGTCTGCTGGAGACCTTTTTTTGCAGCCTAAAAGATGAATCAGATAACCTTTATGGTCATCGCGCTAGTTGGCTGATTGGGGTCTGGCGACCGTCCTCTGGAACACGTAGCTCTCCGGCCTGGAAGGCCACCATCATGCGCCTTGCATTCACATGCCCAGATGTAGCTCGTAGCTCTCTCTGGCCCGGCCAACCCCTATTGAGCGACCTGCAATCACAGGACTAGGCGTCCTAGCAAGCTGCTGTCTCAGGGGCAGCCTGCCTGGGCCTGTCACCCGACTCGGAACTCCTCAGTCCCGCTGCACCCACAGCCCAATCTGCTCTCATCTCTCACAATGTCATCAGTGAGCGGTGGGCTGCTTGCCTGAGCATAACATTTGAGTCCGTAGACTGGAGCTTTTTCGGCTCCCCCGGCCTCACCACGTGACCTGCTGCCCATATGTCCTGACACCCCAATGAGCTGTACCTCAAGGGTGGCGTAGACCGTCTGCTCTGGTCTTTACAGTGCCCACCACTAGACTATTATGGAGTACTTGCCAATTTATACCTCCTCCCAGTTTTGGCCGCTCTTCACGCTGGCTAGCTGTCTGTTGGCATAGCCCCACCCCCCTGGCTTGGTCAGGGGTCACTCCTGTTTCACCAGCCCAAGGATTTGCTCAGCATCCCAATTTTGTATGGCTTGAACATGCTCCTGTATGTAAGTGCCTCTGATAGACTGAAGGCCTGGAGCAGCCCGTTCTCAGGCCTCCGCTTTTCAGTTTTTTTTTGTGTGGTTTTTTTTGGTGTTCATTTTTCTGGATCACTGGATGTGGTTTAACTGGGTGAGTTTTGTTATTAATGTACACAGTTTTTCTGAGGGATATAGTAATTATCTTTTCTCTGTTGTATGAGTTTACAGGACCAGTGGCTATTGCTCCATTTTGGAGGGTTCCTTTTCTACCACCTGTATTTGCAGTCTGTTCTACTCAAGATGGATGTCAGAAGAAGCTGACTGAAACAAACTTATGACTCTATGTACAATCAGCTACTTCATGAAAGGAAAGAAAAGTAGGACTTCTCTCATGTAACAATCTGTAGCAGACATGCTTTTTCGCTGTTCAGTTTACAGCACACCCGGAGATTTTATATAAAAAGGCTAGCTATCTCTATAACATATCTGTAGGAATTACAGTCTCTAAGCTGTGCCTCACACAATACACCTTGTTGTTTACATCTCCGCCATGACTACTATCTACACTTTATCCAAGGATAACTTGCTGTCTCAAGTGGGTCTTACTACATTTAAGATTGTTTACCGCCTAACTTATCGAAAAAAGCTGTCCAGAGCTTCAAACACAACCTTCTGAACCTTTTTTGTTGAAAATCCGCCAAAATGATAATATTCATGGTTTTACTTTTAAAGAGACCAACATCAAAATGGCAGCTTATGCTGACGATGTTTTTTTATTTCTCTCACAACCCCAACTCTCTCTTCCCGCCTTTTTGGAGGAGGTTAACTCCTTCGCATTCATATCTGGATATAAATTAAACAGAGATAAATGCGAAATTCTACCTTTAACAAAATACACTTTTAAGGCTGACTTTTCCACTTTAGGTTTCGCATGGAGCCCCCAATTCATCAAATATTTGGGTCTCCATTTTACCCCCTCAGTTTCAGGAACAATATCACGATGTATGGAGAATTGTACACAGAGATTGCCTTTGTTAACAACAAAATGGTATCCTTTGTATTTATCTTGGTGGGGCCGCCTGGATACTATAAAGATGATGCTATCGCCTATAATTTTATATACAATTTCTAACATTCCATTATATATTCCCTTAAAGTATTTTAAGAAATTCAATTCCATTTTATCCTCCTTTCTATGGAATAATAAGAAATCACGCATGTCTCTATCCAAATTGATTCGTCCAAAATCAGAGGGTGGGGTGAATTTCCCTGATTTTCCCATTTACCATAAATCCTTTCTACTACATCAGGCTTCGAGATGGCTCTCTGAACCTTCTATAAACTGCCCTCTTTGGACCACGCTTGAACAGTCCTTTATTTCCCCATTCTCATTTCAAGACTATTTGTCTTTTACACATAAGCCGCAATCTGTATCCACTCCTGTAATTAAGCATACCTCTAAGATTCTACTATCTATTTCCGCCTCGAACTCTAGTGTCTGGACATCATTTCTCAATTCCCCCATATGGCACAATGTTTTTATTTTAATAAACAATAAACCTCTATTTTGGAAATCTTGGAGAAAGCGAGGTCTGGTCTGGGTACGGAAATTGTATGTCCAGGATGAGATTATGTCCTTTTCACAAGCTAGCGGCTTTTTTGATTTGCCTGCATCTTTCCACTCGAAATACTCCCTTTTATCACAAGCCATCCAAAATGCCCATGTTCATTATAAAACTCCGTCCCTTTCTGTTTCGCGTGCACCTTCTTCTGCAGATAAGCTACACACTCTTCTAACTCACAACTCTAGGGCCTCTGTCATATATAAATTCTTACACAGTTCACTCACTCCAAGAGCGAAAACTAAAGTAGAGTTATCTTGGGAAAAGGATTTAGACGCTTCTTGGTCTGTGGAACTTTGGGATAGAATTTGGCTTAAACTTAGGAAGTCCTCTAGAGCTGCAAACACTACACAGACACTCTTTTTTATTTAAAATAGGCTCCTCCTCTCCCCCTTTAATCTCCATGCAAGACATAATGCACTCTCAGATGTATGTTGGACTTGTTCCTCGCCCCTTGCGGATTTATATCATTTACTTTTTGCATGTACAGTCGTCCATAGTTTTTGGGAAAAAGTGTGGTCTCAAATCAATTTGATCTTTGGCTCCCGTTATCCTTTCTCTGTTTCACATATCTTTTTGGGTAGTCTATCCCCTATTTGGACAAGATTTGGTTCCAATGTAAAAATTATAGATCTGTTGTTAGCAGTTGCCTTTCAGCAAATAACTAAGAATTGGAAGGACTTTACTAAATTGTCGTATCAAGCATGGTGGTATGCTGTCTGCTATAATCACAGATTGGACACAACTTTTGTGTACCCACTGCATATGGCGTCCAAACGTTTGGACCTATGGTCGCCTGTTACACTGTTTATTGATGCTAGTGCTAAACGCTCTCTGTCTCTCACTCCCCTCCAGCAAGAGGTGACTAAACCTCCATGACTCCCTTCATATTGCTATTCTATGGTTTAACTATGTTTTCTCTTGTAGTGCGCATATTCACGTAGATTTTAATACTCTTATGTTCACCGATTCTTTATGATATTGTTCTTTTTCTTACAGTTGGTATGTTGTCTTGACTTACATTTTATGATCCTTTATGCTTTTCAACACTGAATTGCTTATTATGTGTAATTTTCTTTTCTTTTATTATTATTATTATTATCCTTATACTTTTTTGTGCTAGTATTTTCTTTTATCCCAATAAACTTCCTTTTGAACTTAAATATCCCTAAATCTTTTGTGTGCCAGGCAGAGTGGGGTCTACATTGTGTTTGTGTCCCTAAAGCTGTTCTCTCATCTCTGCTTTTCATCTGGTCTTGGAAAACTTAATTCTAGGAGTATGTTTGTCATAAGAAGGAAAGTCCCAACTGCGTAGGAAGGGCACGTGTTTTATTTTACAAAGAGCTCACTGTATTTTAAATCAACAGAGAAATCTAAACATTATGTTACGCCTAATTATTGCCATTGACCCAATTAACATGTGCTCAATGTAAAGGGATGATTTGCAGGCCTGTTACTCATGCAAAACCTAGTTGCAGGTAATTTACGAGTCATTGAGGAAAACAGCATTTAAGCCCTATTTGTTGTAAGAAAAGTATTACCAGATGCAGTGATAACAGGGTAATTAAATATTGTTTATTGGCAAACTATTAGCAACACTCCCTTGCTCAGGCCCAGTAGAACCCATGATTAAGGGTTTCTCCTTGCAATTGCTGGGAGCGTGGAGGTGGGGGCGGCGAGGCTTCTGAGAGCAACACCATCATGCCTCTCGGCCGCTCCTGGTCGGCCACTCAAAGTGTGCACTGAGGCTGGTTGTTTAAAGGCCTTTCCTGCAGGTTGCTCCCTTGGTGTCCCAGGGCAGACTCCAAGATTACATATTCTAATTGGCTGCACGATGCCCATTGACGTGGGTTATCTCAGTCCAACTCTTGGATGGTCAATGGCATTTTTTCAGGGTCTATTTTTAAGGGGTCCATTGCACAAGCCAGTTTCTGGGTAAATCCCCAGAAAATATCCTAAAGCTGGCTGGGACGCTCCTGATTTGAATCTAGAAATGATTCCATAGTCGATGGAAGCATGGACCTCTAAGGGTAGATAGCAGCTTTCACCTTTGGGTGCTTCATATTCAGAATGGTTTAAAGTGTGTGATACAAACCCCACTAAGTATGGTAGGGGGCTGCATGCTTCAATGACCACGACTCTTCTTCCTAAACACTTCCCTACATGTAGCATGACCATCACCAACACAGTTGCGCAGTCTCAGCCATACACACATGAAGTGAAAATGCTTCACACATATGCTACACATATGCCACACTATGTATTTATCCATACACCAGCTGCAATGCCTGAGCGTCATATCCCAATAATAATCACAATAAGAGCACATCTCTTGCCCTCATGTCATCTTGGCCATGCTCATACCCATGCTCATTGAAACATTACCCATATAAGCCACCCTTGCTCCTTGGAATGCTGCCCATATAACAACATGACAGATGCAAACTCTTCCATCTACAGCACTGTGACATAGCAGTGTGCTAACCATTCACAAATGTGCTTTGGCACCTTTTCAGGTGTATGACCCTTAGCTACTGAAGTTTTTCCCTTCCCAGTGCTGAGCCCTTTTATTGATATTTGGAGCACTTTATGCATAATCTTTCATAACTTGTTTTCCACAAAAGGTTAGGCTACGTTTGCATCTTTTCTTATCACATTGTGGGGATTCTGAAGGTAAACACACTTTGTGGATTTCCCTGGAGGGAACCAAGAAAATAACCTACCGTAGCAAAATTGTTTTTTTTGGGGAGAGAGTGCTGTGCAAGAAAGTGTAATGCTTGTGACAGAAATGCATGACCATATGAAGTCAATGTAGTCTTTGCATGGTCCATTGTTTGGCCAGTTCCTGTCACAGGTTATAGGACCAGTCACAGTGCATTCAATGGTGTGAGACCAGGCACTGGAGACAGTTCGGGGTACTTCTCCTCAGGCATAATGATAATCAACGAACCACTATCTAGAATAAAAGGTATGAAGCAACCGTTCACCTATAGTGTAATTTTAGTACAATGTTTGAATGACTTTTGTGATTTGACTTGTTGACTTTTCTTTGAGTCATCTTCTTCCTTGCATGTGGCCAGTCCAGCATGCACACATTTCTCTCAGGTAAACATCGGCTTCGCACATCCATCTTCTTCACTGTCCCTTGACAATGCCACTAAAGAGCTCTTGGACGAAGATTTAGACAACGATCGACTTTGTTTAGTGTCTATTTGCCTCGGCTGATGTTGCCACTTGGCCTTGTGGGCATGCTTATAATGTTGCTAATGGAACATTCAGGCATCCATTTTGTGTTTTTGGCGTGACACACTTAGCTTTTCCTTCGCCTTGCAGACCGTTACAAAATGGTTCTCTTTCTCACAGCCCTTGAATATTTTTCCAATGGTGGGAGATTTACCTTCATGTGGAAACGAAAATCTGCATCTTAAACACAGTTTCATTTTCTTTGGAGACATCACTTTGTGTACTTCTGCCTGGTGTTTCTATTTACTCTTCCTGTTCATGGCTGACTAATTTTGGGCACCTCTGGCATCCATGCAGCAGCTTGTCAATCTGCACGTTCCTCAGCTCTGGCTGCCATGAGTACTCACTCCAGACTAAGTGTTTCTCTCAGCATTCGTCTTCTGAATGAATCTGACAAACATCCATCTATAACTTTAAGGCACATGGCTTCTTCATCATTGAATTCATTGAACTTACAGTGTTTGATGAGCGTATCAAGTCTTTCGACAAATCCGTCAATCGTTTCACCAGTTTTCTGTCGCTCCTAACTAAAAATATATCTTTCACAATCGACATCCAGCATTTGAATAATTTAATATTTAACACCTAAGATGTGATGGTATGATACTTCGTCAGTATGTGGATTTTTTTTTTACCTCCTTTACACCTTCACCCGCAAGATTTTTTAGATATTTGAGAATCTTTTTTGTTATCTGTTTCTTCCAGTGCATCGATGAAATCATCAAACATTTTAACCAGGCATTCCATCTGTCACTAATATTCTACTTTTTGGCAGTATCAAATGGAGGTGGTGATTTTAGAAAGGCGGCAGCATTATAACCAGTGAGGAAAGTTACTGGCATTGTAAGTGGGGTTCTCTCCAGCACCAACTGCTGTCCGCTGGGACCTCCCTTCTTTATTACATCTCTGAGACCCTGCAACATGCTTTCATCTGTGTAGTTGGGGACAATTTGAGGTCGTGTGGTCTCTTTCTTTGTGGCCATTGGAACCCTTCAACTTCTCAAAAAAATTTAAGTTGTTCTGAGTCCCACCAAGCAGCTTCAGTTGTGTGCCACTTCAAGGATTAACCGCTTTGCATTTACAACCCATGTTTCACTTCAGTCGCTTCACCCAGTGCTGTGGTCTGATGATGCGCTTCCTTCAGGTTTCGGTAAGTACAATGATATGTTTTATATTTGACTATTATTTCTGTTAACTCTTCTTTGTACAAGATCATCACTTCTTTTATTGTTTCTTTGCACTTGGCTATCGCAGCCTTCTGCTCTTTTTTGCATTCGGCTATCTCTGCCTTCAGAATTTTTCTATACCTGGTTGTTTCCTCCTTTAGCGTTATTGTTCTGGATGGCTTATACCTCAGTGTTACATTGTGGCACAACACCTCTTTCACAGCCTTGCCAGCAGGTTACTGGCCAACGATGAGAAAACTTCTCAGGGACACTTTAATTTTCTTTGAAAGCTTCATAGTGGCTGGAGTGACGCTTTGACTCCACATACACCAACCATCGATCTTCCCTTCGACTGAGGCATGTGTGGCATGCACAATCAGTTTGCTGGACCAAGGCAAACTCTCTGGGAGAGCGCTGTTGATTCTTTGGGTTATGTATCTCCTATCTCGTCATCAGTTGTAGCGTCCTCCCCAGCCTCGGTACATGTAAATGATGACTCAACACACGGAGCTTGGTTTTACACATCTTTATTCCTCAGTGTGTAACCATGAACTCAACATTCTAAATCATGAATTCTGTTAACCACATCCAAACACTTCCGTCACAGTTCCACGCGGAGATGTTCAGGAACCAAAAGGGTCATGTCAGCTCTAACTCACAAGACACTACAGTTTTGGTATCAAATAATGTATTACAATTTACTCATTTTTTTTAAAGTTGGTGTGGATTTTTTTTGTGCCTTGTGCTTACACTATATCACTGTGTAAGTGTTGCATAAATACTTTACACATTGCCTCTGAGTTAAGCCTGACTTCTTTTGTGCCAAGCTACCAGAGAGTTAAGCACAAGGTAATTTAGTGAGTTTTTGTGGTTCACCTTGACAAGGATTGAGGCTGCTGCTTGAGTAGGGTTTCACCCCCCTCAACCAGCAAACCAATTTCTCACACCCACTAACCAGTAGGGATTTTTTAATGTCTTACAGGGCAAAATAAAAGGGTTGAATTGATGGAGCCTGCTGCATGGGGATGGATGATCGCTGTCCTGTTGTAAAGAGGGGACCCTAACCTTTCTAATGGTGCTTCCTCCAAATGAACATCTGCTTGGTCATTGCAGCAGGCCTATGATCCCTGAGCAGTAGTCATTTCAGAAGAGCATTAATGTCCTGCCCAAAAAGATTCTTATTTTGGTTTCAAGATCCTGCCACAGTGCCCAAGCAGAAACCATTACAGGAGATGCACTATTGGAAAGAGTAATCATAATCATAATACTTTATTCGGTATAAAAAGGATACCATAAAAGTACAGAAAAATACATCGTGATATAAAAACAGAACAATTCAAGAGCTTAAAATGATGCATATTCAATTCATCCGTAATTAGGGACCCCTCCTTTCACAAAATTCATATTTAGGGCCAATAAGAGACTAACGTCACGGACCACAGCTGTACGGGTAGAATACATCATGATATAAAAACAGAACAATTCAACAACTTAAGATGATACATGTTCAGTCCCTCCACAATTAAGAGCCCCTCCCCTCATCAAGTTCACTTTTAGGGCCATTTGCAAACTAGCATTACGGACCACATTTATTCACCTAAAACCTCTTGTATTTCTAAGTCTGACAGCTGCCCTTAAAAAGTTTACAGTACAGAACAGGGTTAATGCATCTGTTGACAATTTTAAAAATAACAGGGCCAGCCTTGCATGTTTGAATCTAGCGTTCTTTAAAATACTTTTTTAAAACAAACTCCTAGGTTGTATGTAAAAAGGACATAATAAAACAAAGTGAAGGGTATCCTGTGGACACCGATGGTCGCAGCCACACGGACCCTTCAACTCAATAGATGAAGTATATCCTACCGGGTCAGCTAGTATGTGATGCAAAAGATTAAACCTAAAACGTGTCATTATAAATCTGTCCTGGGCATTGTGGAAGTAAGATAGGTAAGGCTCAATACCCAGACATGATTTAGTCAGGAGATGTTCTCTAACTGACGGCTTGACCAGCTCCCTATCTTCCCTGAGTGACATAACATGCTTCTGGAACCGGTCCTTGACCATGGCCTTATCCTGCACAGATATTTTTGTGGGGTTATTGAAAAGATCTGCGCATCCTATTCCTTCTAGAGTCTCCTTCACATACTTAAGCCATGGGATGTTCAGCCCCCGGTCACGGGCAAGGCAGTCTGTTATAATCTGCTTGCTAAATGAGGCCTCTGTGTTTGCCCAAATTTTGGCCCAGCAGATTAGGGGTTTGACTTCCAGCCTATCTCTGATGTAACCTACGCCAAGTTCTTCATGAATGATGTATGAGGGTGTGCTCTGCGGCACTTTGAGTAGGCGCCGAAGATACTTATTTTCCTCAATTTGTAAATGCTGCGTGTCAACAAAACCCCAAACTTCGCTTCCATAAATAATTTTGGCACAACACATAGAGTTGTATAATCTCAGGATTTGCTCTGGGGTCCCGCGGCCTAGCCTTCATGCAAAATTCATGATCGACCAAGAGCAACTCGCTAATGTGCGGCATTTCTCCTCTAGGAGAGCTTTAAAATTTAGACGTCCATCAAATGAAATCCCCAAGTATGAGAAAGAGTGCACCTTTCCCAGGTGGTGAGAACCAATCAAGTAGTCATATTTTTTGCTCGTTTTTTTCCCCACTTCCATAATATATGACTTGAATAAGTTGGGGGACAGGTCTAAGTTCTCCATAAAGGAAGCAAAGCCGTCTATCAAACCCTGAAGCCCTTTGGGTGTGCGAGCAAGGAGAACCGCGTCATCCGCGTAAAGCAGGACAGGAATCCCTCTTGAGCCAATCCTCGGTGTGTCAGCTTTTAAAGTGCTAAGTGCCTGATCCAAACCATTTATGTACAGCGTAAACAGAAATGGGGCCAGGATACAACCCTGTCTAACCCCGCTTGAGCATGGGAACGGGTCGGTGGTGCTTCCCTCCTGGTTGTATCTAACTGTGGCAGAGGTGTTCTGGTGCAAGGCTGTTAGAATGTTGATAAGTCCTGGATCCACGCCAAGGCCACCCATAATTGCCCATAATTTCCTACGATTTACTCGGTCAAAAGCCGCCTTCAAGTTCATGAAATCCAAGTACACAGTTTCATGGCTAGCAATAGTGTACTTGGCTACGAATAAATATAGATTGAGACATTGATCGGTGGTTGACTTTCCTGTCCTAAAGCCATATTGGGTGTCAGTATTAATATGTTGATCCTCAGCCCAGTCTGTGGTAAATAAAATATCACGCTCTCATAATTTCATAATATCAATAAGATCATGCATAAAGCAAGAGGCTGAGTCTGTGGTATCAGGTTCATAAAGGGATTTATTCCAATAACTCGAGTCAAAGGGAGAATATTTCCATCACCAAAATTGGATCTGGAAAGGGGCTCAAAAGTATTCTCAATATTCTCAAAACATTATTCACAGAGTACAGTATATATACATTTCTCAATTGTACGTAAGCAAAAGAGCAAGAGAGAATGAGATAAGAGCATGTGGGCGTGTAAGTAGGCGTGAAGGTGGGCGTCCATGTGGGCGTCCACTTGATGATAATGGGTAATTTGTCATGTGTGGGTGGATACCTGGAGAATCCTGCAATGTCAGCAGAAATATTTGGCAGAGATGCGTGCGCAGTCGCATGACGTGTGATAGACGTGCAACTAGAGGGAGAAAGGGACTTGACATTTAGCTCTACATGTGGAGACAAAAGTCTGGGGTTATGTCAACCTAATCCCAAATCATATCTAATATCCTATGTTTAAAGAACTGTGTTATCCAAAAAGAAAGGTCTCTCGAACAAAATCTATTCTATACTGACTGTGAGTGCGTGTACAAGCGTCTAAGTGTCTACACTAAATGCGAGGGGGTAGGAATATTCCATGGTAACAGGGCTATGAATTACTTGCATGAGGACAGAGAAGCCGGGCCTTTTGCTCGGTAGCTGGAAGAATGTTTACTTAAACTACTAGACAGGAATGCATTGGGCAGGGAGCGGAGCAGATAATTTCCGAAGGTGAAATACAGTTCTTGGCAGGCAGCAAGCTGATGTCGGGCATCGTGAGCCGCGCAGAGGATGAGACAAAGTTCATGGTCACAGATGCAGGCTCGGACTGGAGCTTCAGAGACAGAAAGCAAGAAAAGCTTGATGACAGAATCAGGGCCTACTTGCCTGGACTGTAAAATGGCATAAGTGAACCATATAAAGGCGGTGGCCTTTCGTACTTAGGAATGGAATATCTGGCCCATTCATGGCGGATCAACAGAGGACATGTTAACGGTGGACGCACATGTATTTGCGTCTTCATAACTGGAACTGGAGGGAACATACATGTACTTGTAACATGCACATAGAACCGTTGGGGTCCAAGATAGGGGACATAACTGACCAGAAAAATCCATATTTCCACATTCCCTCCTTGTCCCCTACTTGCCCGTCAAGAGATATCAATCTTCATTAATCCATTGATCTGTTCATATAGCATCATTTGTTCTTCTTTCTTCTTCCGGGATCTTGAATGAAAATCTTGATGTGGAATGCACGATGTGGCACACAGACCACAAATCGCTGGTCCACATTGCAGGCATAAGCAGCAACTGAATAGTATGAGAAGGCCAATACCTAGGAAGGATAGGACCCTCCATCCAAAGGTAGATAATACACTCCAAAACCAACCGGACCAAGTCCAGGTGCCTGGATTCTGGTGTATCTGGCTTACAATCTTATGAAGGCGAGTTATGGCTTTATATACAGATGGCGAATTTTCTAGTATGAAAATGCAACAGATTGATCCGATGACCCTACAAGCTCCGCCCCTATCGGCCAGGATAACGTCAAGGACAAGACTATTTTGAAGCACAACAATCCGCATAGCAGACTGCTCTTCTGTTAAATTGCCTAAGGCGGAAATAGTTTCGTTCACTACTGCTTCAAGGGTTCTGGTTAATCTACGTATCAGCTTACTATTGGTAACTGTACCTATATAGGGAAAGAAACCTTTATTGAAATCTGTGTATTTTTCCCATGCTGTTTCAGTGTAATCGACAATTGGGAGATCTCTCTGCTGTCTATTGTGTACTAAATGAGTATTTCTATGATAATCAGGAGGAGCTAGGAAAACAGGTGGTAGGAGGAATGCTATGTAACAGGTACCATCCCAATCTAGAGGTAGGCGTATATATGCGGTCTGGCCACATATAAAGTAGGAATGACGAGAAGCTCTAAATGTAGACTTGCCTTGATCACTAAATTTTATTACAGTGGTGCATTTACTATGGCCCATGTGTATGGAGCCATTCTTTCTTATACATAATTCCCCTTTTACTGGGAATACGGACATGGCGGGCAAGATTGGTGTAGCTTCAGATTCAACGTTCAGGATCATGAGGTTAAGTGTAAAATTACCTAATCCATATACTTCATTTCTTAGATCAGTTCCTGTTCTTTTGGGAAGTCCCTCCTTGTTAGGGTAGCAGACTTTAAGCAAAACTAAGTTCAGGTTTCCCCATACCCAGTTGTCTTGATAAACTGCGGAATTCGAATCTAGGGAATTAATCAAACTAAACCATGCTCCACAGGAGCCATTGTGTGGGAACGGATAGAGAAAGAGGGGCAAAACTCCCTTATAGTTCTGATAGGGGGGGAGTCGGCCACAGACCCAGCAGTCTGTAGCATTGCTAGTCTGATGTGAATGGTGCAGCATCTGAATAAAGGTATTGTTGCGTAAGGCAAGTCGATATGATAGCTCATAGGATGGCAGATCACTAAATGTGTGCTTTATGGTATCATTAGTGGAGGAGTATAAGAGTGAGGCAATAGGAGGAAAAATAGCATGTAGTATTAAGCTGATACATATTATCATGATGCACATCTTGCTTTTTCTTATCAATATTATTGTCCAAGATCTTATGCAAGCCAGAATACATGTTCAACCGCTTCACCACCTAGTGGACTTAATTGATCAAACGGGTTCTGACTTCTTAGATCAAAGTTTAGCTTTGTGGAAACTTCTGGGGAGTCTCCTCTAGAAAATGGTGTTCAAAATCCAAAATCCAAGTTTAAAGTCTTTTTCCTTTGTAAAAGAGTGGTGAAGGTGCACTTTGACTTTAACGGCCGTCCCCGTGGTCCAGAGCACTGACTTTGGCGCCTTCCATCCAGGAGCGATGGAGTATTCTTTGACCTGGGTGTTGTCAGGGAAGGCGGCAGCAACCTGCGAACAACAAGAGAGTAGTGCAGACATCAAGGAAGCCAGGTAATCTGTCAGCATGTTACTATTAACATCAGTAATCTTTTAGGCATTGGGAGTGCCCCACATATTTGGTGGTCTACCAAAGACCACTTCATAGGGAGATAAGCCTGTTCTAGAATGAGCTACCATTCGCATGAAAAAGAGGGCAACCGGCAGGGCTACCATCCAATCTACACCTTTGTCTGCGCAAATTTTTAATGTCTGATTATGTCTTTCTACAAGGCCTGCTGCTTCAGGATGTCGCACACAATGGAATTTCCAGGTATACCCTAACAGAAGGGACACCTGCTTCATTAGTACCAGGACATATTTGTAACCTCTACATCTGTTCATTTGGATATAATCCATTTGGAGCACTTCAAAAGGGTGGTCAGGTGGATGGAATCCACCTTGTTCCATCGGAATGCCTTTACCTGGATTGAATTGGCAACAGATCATACATGTTCTGACCTTTTGTTTCGCTGCTGCACGCAGGTGCTTGTTGAACCATATATTCTGTAAGCTATCTATCATTGCTTTCTCTCCTAAGTGTGCAGGACTATGTGCGGTATTTATGATTATTTGTACCATTGAATCAGAAAGAAACCCTGATCAGTCAGTACCCCTCCTTGTTCCGACCATTTCTTTAATTCGTCCATAGTAGCATGTGTCTGTATGTCTTGTACATCCTTGGAAGGATCCCTAACTGTCATGGCTTTGGACACTTATTGAACCTGTAACTTTGTCATGTCTAGTGGGGTCTGAGCTGTCTGTTTAGCTGTTCGGTCTGCCAGATCATTGCCTTGGGAAATGGTATCTGTGGCTCTAGTATGTGCTTTACATTTTAGGATAGCTATGGCTGTTGGTAAATGTATTGCTTCCAGTAGGGCTTGAATATGGGGGCCATGCTGTATCTTGGCCCCATGAGAGGTCAAGAAACCTCTTTCTCGCCAGAGAATCGGTGTAAATGTTTACTCTCAGGTGCTTAGCTCTTATGCACGCTTGTGTCAGGGCGATGAGCTCTGCTGCTTGTGCTGACAATATGTCTATTCTTTTAGTCTCTATTATTACAGTATCAGTAGTCACTGCATATGCTGCCACTAATTCTCCCGCCCCTGTCCTCATGCATGAGCCGTCAACTTATAGTGTTAGGTCGGGGTCTGGGAGTGCAACGTCTGTCAAGTCTTGTCTTGGTTTAGTCACGGTATGTATTACTTCAACACAGTCGTGTGGTGAAACGCTTTCTGTACTGGAGGGCAAAAGGGTAGCAGGATTCAGTATGTTGCATCGTCTGATCTCTATGTGTGGTTGAAATAACGTTGGCTCATAGCCTGTCAGTCTAGCTACAGTCAGGTGTTGTGTTTGTGTCCGGTTCAAGAGAACCTCTACTGCGTGTGGTACTTGTACTGTCAGAGGGTGGCCCAGCACTATCGAGTCACTTTGTCTTATGGCTAAGGCCGTTGCTGCAACTGATTTTAGGCACGCAGGCAAAGCCTGTGTTACTGGGTCTAATGTACTAGAAAAATAAGCACAGGGCTCGTGTTTTCCTGCATGATCTTGTGTTAGGACAGATAGTGCTGTTCCATCCCGCTCTGTCACAAAAAGCATAAACGATTTGTTGTAATCAGGGTTTGCTAAAACTGGTGCTTGACATAAAGCTCTCTTTAATTCTTCAAATGCCACAGTGTGTTCTTGAGGACTTTAGTCTTTTTGTGTCTTGGGCTGGGACAAACCAGAAATCAATTGAATACGTTCCGGTGCCCACAACTAATTCCCCTGAAAGATCACAATAAAACATGAGAAAAAGGGGAAAGCACCATACCTATTTCCTCGACTTAATTTCTAAGGGGGCTAATTTCTAAGGGGCTTAATTTCTTAAGGGGCTAGCGGGAAGCGAACCTCCTCAGGGGCCAGCAGAAAGCCAATATTCTCCTCCTTCCCCCCCCTTTTTGACAGGAGGAAATCTGAAACAGATTTCACTGCTGTCAAACACTATCAAACCCTGTGTCTTGTCAACACTATTAATCCCTGTGTGTAGCTACTGGGCGTAAGCAAAATTATAGGAGATACACAGCGTATTTGAAATGGCGAGAAATCCTTCAAATTATTGCACAAACCTCATTGTGTTAGCTCATAAGCTGGCCAAATGACATCTCATATGCAAATGTCCTTATTACATGAACCTACACCAACCTGAAGTCAATATTAATGCTAGGAGGTCCTAATAGGAATGCTAAATTACCTAAATATTCGGAAAACCAAGTTTAAGAACAGTTGTTAATGTTGATAATTAATAATTTATCTGCTAAAGAAATCAGTCATTTTGCAATAATTTCCACCTATACAATAAATAGCCTAATTTAAAAACAAGTCAACTTTTGGGGCCACCACTTACAAGAATGAGCTTACTAAAGCAAACTTTAAAAAGGAAATCCTGTCAGATATTTTCTCATTACCCTAAATACCGAGCCTCATTTGTCACTCTGTGGTGGCAGTCCTTATTTAAAACAGGCCTTCAAGAGTTAAGATGCGAGTGCACAGATCATAATTGTTCCTTAATGTCCAATCTGGAAACATATGACCGAGGCTGCCTGTCTATAAGAGAAAGGCAGTCGTGTGAAAAATATTTTAGTCTTGCATAATTTTTCCTATTATTTCATTCATCTCCAACACCAATTAGACATACACTGATAACGTGTTGTCTGCTATTTTGACAGCATGATAAAGGTAATATCACGTCTGTGAAATTTAGTAATTGTGAACAAGTTCCAGCCAAGCGCTGTGCAAAGATCGCCGTCGTCACGACTATCTCTGCACTTGCACAGGAGAACTTGGTATTAAACGCTAAACAGACTGGTCAATACAACACAAAAACAAAACATATATAAAATACATATGCCAAGCCATCAGTATACCAAGCACAGAAAGCATAGACAATTACACTAACATATATAAATGAGCAGTGATGCGCAATTATAGTACCTACAGCTCAGAGGCGAACACTCTGGCCTGCTTAATTTGTCAGGCTTATAATCAATAACTTATTTACCTGCCCTATACACCCCCATCTGAAATCACCGTGTCAAGTCTGACACACAGAATCAGCAATAATAATCAAAAACGAAGAACACACGAACCTGTTTGTTTTCTTTTATAAAAATGAGCTATGCATCTTCGTCAACACAATGTACCCTAATGTCCCAGACGAAGACGCACCTCTCATCTCTCCTCACAGACTTTTAACCACTGGATCATTTATCCAATGCAACTGGTGGCAG
Organism: Triturus cristatus; assembly: GCF_964204655.1. Classification (NCBI taxonomy): domain Eukaryota; kingdom Metazoa; phylum Chordata; class Amphibia; order Caudata; family Salamandridae; genus Triturus; species Triturus cristatus. The sequence goes on from NC_140588.1 coordinate 389,603,987, forward strand.
CTTGTGGCCACAATTCAAAAATGTCTGAATTTGAAAATCGTTTTTATATAGGCACATAGCCCTTAAAATTCCAAGCAAGAGCAACATTTTACTTTCTGGCCAGAAGCAATATAGCATTTTCTAAAAAATAAAACAAATCTTCTCCATAGACATTTCCTCGGGGCACTCGTTTTGCACAGAATAGAACAAGGGAATCTTTCTCGACTTACATTTCTCAGCTGCCCTGTCTTATCAGAGAAGTTAAAAATAGCCCCTCAGCGCGGCCTGAGCCTGGGCTGCCAGCCAACTTTTTTTCGTTGTTCCGGCTGCAGGCATTACACAGATGCGATGTCAGAGAAGCTTTCTAAGCAGTGCCTCTGTTCTGCTCCTCTCACCGGCCCCCACCTACACTGGCTACAAGGTCAGAATCTGTCTCCGATTTCTGTATCACATACTGCTCTACACAGCCCCCACCTTCTCCTCACTCTGAAGCTGTCAAAGACAAAAAGACTACTCAATTCCATAAAAACTGCAATAATTCGCTCAATTGAAAAATTATTTTTACATACAATTTGCACTCAGGGGGTCATAATCTCACCGACTTGACCCAGCACATTGGCTCACTGGACCACCAAGAACACAAACCTGTATTCTTGAACAATTTGCAAATTCGAAATACCCACAATTCTTTTTTTTTTTTTTTTTTTTTCAAGCTAAACTATTCAAAAATTACTTTTTCGTTAGCACTTTGTACATTAGGGGTGTCATCAAATCACAGGTGTTGCTCCTTCTCTAGCTACACCCCTCTCAATTTCCTATTGACAACGTAGTCAAATGTTGGACCATGTAAACACCAGCTATGCGCTGTTCAATTGGTGGGTGGTTCAAGAACCTTCGGGCTACTATATCATTATTATATGTATACTCCTGTAACATCTCCTGTAACATCTGTTCCTTGGCTTTTCCAGACTCCAGTCTACTCCTCTCTGCTTCGTGAAACACTTACTCTGACCTACTATGTGACTCCTTGCGCCAAAACTCAATGGCATCCTTCCAAGCTGGTCTACATTTTCTCTTTCATAAGAGTGTTTCGTTGTCCATCTACTTGTTCTGCTTTTACTCGGATACCTTCCTCAACTAACACATTTTCTCGAACTTTATTTGAATTCTCCTTACTCTTCTCTTCCTGTCTACGTGCTTTTTCCGTACGTCTATACGATTCTTTTCGCCATAATTCAATGGCGTCTTTCTGTTAATTGTCTAGCTTTCCTTTTCCATAATTCTTCCTCTACTTTCACGATGCAATCTGCATCCCAGGTCCCAGCTGCGGGCCACCTCTGACTTTCTGGTAATTCCTTAGTGTAGTCTACCCATAGATCAAGAAATAATATGGCGTCTAGGCCATGTTTATGATACATGAAGTACCCTGGAGTGTCCCAAGGAGGAATGGGAACAGCTTCTTCGAGTACCCCTTTTCTAGTTGTGATCTGTCGTAGTTTCGAAAAGAGCGGCATATTGAGAACTGATCTGATACTTGGTTTTGAACAAACTTAATACAATAAAACACAATAATGAACAGTCATTCATACCACAATATGCAGGACATATCAATACATTTAACATTTAACATTTAATGAACAGCGATGCTATTGATGATCTAAGAAAACTTAATCATAAAACATAATTCTCGACATTAACGGAAATTATTCTGAATTTATATACTTGATATACTAGATATACTGCTAAACAGTACAGATACACTGCTAAAACAGTGCAGACCGGATTTGTGTACCCAAACCCGTCTGGACCGGCACAACTTATGTGCACGCCAGAACGCCTCCCCGGCAACGGTACTCACCGGGTAGCTCGGAACGGAAGGCCTCGGAACTGAACTGGACTGGACTGGACCGGACTGGACTGGACTGGACTCTACTCGTGACCTGGATACTTCGGAACTTCGGAATCTGGTGGGCCTCTGCATACCTCGGACACAGCTCTCTCGCAGGTGGGCTCTGGGTAGGACAATCTGCGTTCCTCACCGCCTCGTATGGATGCCTGGTCGCAGTCTGTCCCCTTCGTTGGCCTGAGGGAGTTGGCGGGAAGACCCGCGACGTGCGCGCTTGAAGTCCATCACGGCTGTGGAAGGGGGCAAAACTGGACCTTCATCTCCGGCGTGTGGGGAAAGAGATGTCCCTGTTCGGGCGCCATTATGTGGTAAATAAAATATCACGCTCTCATAATTTCATAATATCAATAAGATCATGCATAAAGCAAGAGGCTGAGTCTGTGGTATCAGGTTCATAAAGGGATTTATTCCAATAACTCGAGTCAAAGGGAGAATATTTCCATCACCAAAATTGGATCTGGAAAGGGGCTCAAAAGTATTCTCAATATTCTCAAAACATTATTCACAGAGTACAGTATATATACATTTCTCAATTGTACGTAAGCAAAAGAGCAAGAGAGAATGAGATAAGAGCATGTGGGCGTGTAAGTAGGCGTGAAGGTGGGCGTCCATGTGGGTGTCCACTTGATGATAATGGGTAATTTGTCATGTGTGGGTGGATACCTGGAGAATCCTGCAATGTCAGCAGAAATATTTGGCAGAGATGCGTGCGCAGTCGCATGACGTGTGATAGACGTGCAACTAGAGGGAGAAAGGGACTTGACATTTAGCTCTACATGTGGAGACAAAAGTCTGGGGTTATGTCAACCTAATCCCAAATCATATCTAATATCCTATGTTTAAAGAACTGTGTTATCCAAAAAGAAAGGTCTCTCGAACAAAATCTATTCTATACTGACTGTGAGTGCGTGTACAAGTGTCTAAGTGTCTACACTAAATGCGAGGGGGTAGGAATATTCCATGGTAACAGGGCTATGAATTACTTGCATGAGGACAGAGAAGCCGGGCCTTTTGCTCGGTAGCTGGAAGAATGTTTACTTAAACTACTAGACAGGAATGCATTGGGCAGGGAGCGGAGCAGATAATTTCCGAAGGTGAAATACAGTTCTTGGCAGGCAGCAAGCTGATGTCGGGCATCGTGAGCCGCGCAGAGGATGAGACAAAGTTCATGGTCACAGATGCAGGCTCGGACTGGAGCTTCAGAGACAGAAAGCAAGAAAAGCTTGATGACAGAATCAGGGCCTACTTGCCTGGACTGTAAAATGGCATAAGTGAACCATATAAAGGCGGTGGCCTTTCGTACTTAGGAATGGAATATCCGGCCCATTCATGGCGGATCAACAGAGGACATGTTAACGGTGGACGCACATGTATTTGCGTCTTCATAACTGGAACTGGAGGGAACATACATGTACTTGTAACATGCACATAGAACCGTTGGGGTCCAAGATAGGGGACATAACTGACCAGAAAAATCCATATTTCCACATGTCCATTAACCGGCTGAGGATAGACCTTCCTAAAACTTTCTCTGACACATCGATTAAGGAAATAGGACGGTAACAAAGTGGGCTGTCCTTGTTGTCCTTTTTAAAAATAGGAACAACTGTGGCTGTGGACCAGGAGGATGGCATGCCTATATCTACTGCTGCATTAATGACTCTGGCCAGGATGGGTGCCCAAATATCTACTTTGCTCAAGAAAAGATCGGGTGGGATCCCGTCAGGGCCCGGGGCCTTGTTTCGAGTCAGGCCCTCAATTCCTGCCTTGATCTCGCCCAAAGAGAAAATTGTCTGATTGATGGACTGCTCCACCTCTTCAGCTTCCGGCAGGGCCTCAGTCGCACAATGATTATAAAGCCCATGGAAGTGCTCATGCCATGACTCCGGCAGCATGTTATTGGCTACCCTCGGTTTATTTGCCTCTTGGAAGCAGGGGTCATTTATAACTTTCCAAAAGGCGGTTGCGTTTTTTTGCTCTGTTGCTTTCCTTAGGTCCTCCCAGGCCTGCTGTAGCAAACTAATTTTACGGCATTTTACTGTCAATTTATAGTGTGCCCTGCATAATGTCACCCTGGTCTTATCTCTTGGGGAGGATTTTAATGCTAATTTCAACTCTCTCAGGGCGCGGGAGCACTGTTGGTCAAACCACCTTGGATCATTCTTTCTTACTTTATGTGTTTTAGTCCTAAGCAGGCCATCAATTAAATGGGCAACACCCTCAAATGCCATGACCAATTCGGCCCCCTCCACATTTGGGTTTACGCAGTCTGCAATGAACTGTTCGCCATCTTTCGCTAGTGCTCTATAGAGAGCTTCGACATTAATCTGTGACCATCTGAGCCTCCTCCCTTGGTCTGTAGCGCATACCACCCCCCCCCCCCCACTCTGGGTGGGTTCTTGCAGAGATTTAGCTCCATGAGGGACATAACTAGAGGATTATGGTCACTGAAGATGCTTAGACATATTTTAAAGCCTGTGATCCATTTTTTAAGTGTTTTGGAGACAAAGATAAAATCAATAAAAGACACACTTCCTCTGCCTTTAAATGTGGGGTGTACCATTTTATCCTTTCCAACTACAACCAAATCCATGGTGTGTGTGAGGGTGTATGTGTTTAACAACTTGCCTAGCACCCTTCCCTCCTTTGTGTGTTCCACGTGCGGGCCCTCTTGCAAAGTGCACGATGACCAATCCCCCCCATTTACTTTCAAGTTTGGGCACAAGTGGCAATTAAAATCGCCAGCTAAAACCAACTGAGGCATCAGCGCCCTTTGCTCCTGTATACGCTCGAGCCTACTCTCCAGCTCATCCACTCTTTCAGTGCTCCGACCCGGTAAGATCGCATTATAAAAATTTATAACATTTAACTTGTGGCCCTTGTTATAAAACCTAATCCCCACCATGAAGTCTGAATTCCAACCCAAATCAGTCCATCTACCCTGTAGCTTAAGGTCGACATTTATGATCAGTCCTCCCCTTGCTCTCCCCGATGCTGCCTTACGTGCTGGTACAAAATAAGTTTTGTAACCCTCGAGGTGGAAGGTGCTACTTTCAACCTCCCACGTTTCCTGTAAACAGATGACTTGAAAATACCTAATATAAACTAGCCAGTCTTCATTTTTGAAATTAGCAGATAAGCCTGCTATATTCCAGAATATTATCTTAAAATCTCTCTGGCTATGTCCATCTAGGTTGTCTGGTGTGGGGCAGGATTGACGACTGTGGGGTTCAATGAGTGTATGACTATGCTCTTGCATGGCAGGTACCAGGTGTTCTGAATGGGACAGATTTACAGCTTCCTCGTTTGGATTTGCCCTAACTATCCCTCCCAAGTCCGTGTTAATAAGAAAGCTCACAAGACCATGAGCACCCCTAGTTGCCCCCAATGGGCCCAGTCAGTCAATGTCATTTAGACCCCTTGCATTGTTAAGGGGTGCATACCGGTTATATACTGGGACTGTTAGGCCACCCCGTGTGTTTCCACCAAATGCCCCCTGTATTAATCACGGCTGTTCGGGTTCATCGTATGTCTGTAAAAGAAGCCCAAGGGGAGCATTTTAATACTAGAACCACCCTCATCATGGTAAAACCCCTTACTCTAGTATACAAGCTCGGGGTACCTTAGGTTCACGATCACGCAATCCCCTGGAAAAAATGTCCTAGAATTGCCGATCCACGACACCCTTCTGGCCATTAAAATATGCCTTTGATTAATGATATTAAATCCTACATTTCTACTCATCCAGTGGGCTGCTTTATTAATCAACATTAGTGGGGATTCTTCTCCATCGCTCGTGCGGGCCGGAACCCCTGTCAGGACCACTGTCTATGGGCATGATGCAGTAACGGCAGGTCTGGGGTACCCCGAACATTATAAAGTGACATTTCCTCAGGGTCTTGGGTTATAGTGGCTCTACCCCCTATGTTAGTGGGGGCTAATAGTTGGTTTGTGTTATTACCTACAGTCCCTGCCCTCGTGTGCCTATGACCTCTGTGGTTAGTATGTGTACTGTATGCCTTTCCTTCCGGGGGACCTGGGGGTGGCACTCATCCTTTATGCCCCAAGGCTGTTCATTAATGTTGTTCCCCTCCCCCTTCCCCTCTGTTGTGGTGGGCACAACTGGTAGGTTGGGACCCTCCTGTACCCCAGAGCTGTTAGATGCACACCCATTGGCCTTAATAGTTAAAATACTATTCTGTGTCAAGAGCAGTGACAGTTTTTCTTCTACAGACCTAATTTTCTCTAATACGGGCCCCAGAAGAGCATTTAACATTGTTTCCATCCTTATCCATAGTTCAGTGTCCGCTCCCTGCCCCGCATTGTCATCTCCACAGTTGTGACACAGGGGGTTGTCTACAGTGCCTGCTATGTCTGGGGGCCTAATAGCTTTAGACACTGGTCTGGGCTTTTGTTTCGGTTTTTGTTTAGAGTTAGAGGACCCCCCACCCTTGGATCGCTTTACTGGAGCCGTGTCGCTATCTAGTGACTTTGTAGAGCTATCGTGTGTGGCGGCCCTTTTTGAGCGAGTAATAACCTCCCCGCCTGAGCGTGAGGTGGTTTCAGTACTTGCAGTTGGTGCGATCAGTGCAATCGCCCCAGCCCCCTGCCTTAACAATAAATCCGAATCAATATCCCCCCCAACATCTCTTTTGACATTCTCTGTGGGACCACTCTCTGCAGATTGCAACTCAATAGGTGGGAGTGGCGGGGAAGTTAACTGCGGGGGAGAAACAGTAGAAATAGATCTTTCTGTGTTATTACCACCTCCCGTCTTCGCTAGACACAGAAGAGCCCCGTCATTTGGGGATTTAGTCATGGCTATACTGTCCATGGATGATCGTTTTTGAGCCACTATAGAGTCCAGGGAAAGTCTTTTCTCCGTGAGCTGGATTTGATGGACCAATAACGATTCCGCTCTGATTAAAAAGGTAACAAGAATCCCCTGAGCCCACCACCCACCAAGGGGCCCGTTGGCTTGCGCTTGCTCATTCTGCAGACTAGGTGCGCTTTAATACAGGATGCAAATGACAGTACCTTTTGTATCCTTAATTGGCCACCACGGAGTCCACTCTGGGATCAGCGAGATTTTCCTAGTACCTGAATGTCAGCGGGGTGGCCCAGCCCTGCCTCGTCCTGCCGCGGATGGGCGCAGACTGGCCCGCCCTTGGCCCAGGCTTCGCCCGGGCACGTAAGCGCGCGTCCCGTGCTGCAGGAGCCCTGGCCCCTTTTTGAAGCGCCTCCTGGCACCTCAAACTTAGTGCGCAGTGTGCACGCCGCGAGGAACGATAGGGGATGTAGTCCCCGGCAGCAGCGGGGAGGGTCTAGTAGTGGCATGGGCTTGCAGCAATCCAGCGGCCTCCAACGCCCCCAACAACAACAGGCAAGTTGGCAAATAAGAGTTACGGGAAAGAGTAGATTCCTCCCTTTTCAACAGTGCCCTTCTGCTAGTCTCAGTGCCCAACGTGTTGAATTTTTCACCCTTCACACTACCACAGCAAGGTGGCAAAATTCCCCCTAATTCCTACAGTGCTTTACTCTTTCAGTGGTGAGGCAAATGGGGGTCTGAGCCTGATACCAATGGGGGGAAACAAATGCTGTATCCCTGCACACTTCCACTCACTTTCCCTGCTGTCTATTATGCTTTCTCCTTCCTGTGGATGTAGATCAGTGGGTAAACCTCCTGATTTAACCCATGGAGGGTGAGCATTGAAGTGGATTTGAAGGAGACAGGCCCTCTAGTGTTTACCACCCTTGGCACTGAGCCCACTATATATTCCCAGTTGCAATATTATTATTGTTATACAATTATCTCCATATAGTCCTTTGAGTTTAGTTGTTTATTACTTGGTCGGGCTGGTGTCAGAACACCACTGTAATAACAACTGACACTCAAGAGTGGCTTATAACATTAATTACAGGTAAATAGTGACCCAACAAATGCTGTGGCTGTCTTCACACAGTGTGAGGGAAGCTGGAGCGCAGAATCTCAAACACTGTCTCTGTGTGTCAGCAAGAGTTTGTAAAATAATTGTATTACTTTGGGGACACAGAGAAAGTGCTCTGAGTCCCACACACCAACGTCTTACATTTTCTGTCCAAGGAAGCTGCAGTTCACACTGAGACAGAGGGCATTGGTATTACATAAGAAATCAAAGATTTAAGGGCTCTGTTAAGAGAACGGCATTTTTTGTGTGTGGGGGAAGGCAGTGAGATGAGAAGCAGAAACAAAATGGGTAAAATAGTTATAAATAGACTGGTACTGGAAATAATTAAGGCAAGAAAATGGTATCCAGAGGAAAAGATGTGAAGAGGATCTGGAGTATAAGCTAAACACTCCACAGAGCTCTCAACTTTCCAAGATGCATGATTGAATATCTTGTCCAGTATTGGCATGATTTACAAAGGTACTGGTCTCCGTTGTCTTGTCTCTCCCTTGTTATTAAACTCTTAAATTGCTTGCCTAATGATGATAATGTCCTGTGGGGTCTTTTTAGACGCCACCAAAGCATTCAATTAAATAAAATGGGAATACTTGTGAGCAAAACTCGTTTGAATGGGCGGTCCTAGACTGTTTTTATCCTGGATTCAAATATTGTACACAAGCCCTCTGGACAGAGTGCTCATTAATAAGGGCCTCTGATTGGATTAATCAGATCCTTTTCACATATCGAGGGGCACCAGACAGGGCTGCCCACTCTCACCCTTGTTATTTGCCCTGGCTATCGAACCCTTGACTTCCAAACTAAGGCAATACTACAGACAATTTGCACTGTGGTGCCCTAGTGAGCACCTATTAATATTTCAATACATTGATGACATCACGCTTTATCTCGGGGAGCCCCATTTGAGCTTAAATGGTATCCTGTGGGAATGTATCATATCTGTCAGCCTAAAAGGCATACATATTAACTGGGAAAAATCCCAGCTATTTCCCTTAACCTCCATTACAACTCCCTTCAACCAAGACTTCCTTCTACAGTGGTGCACTGATGGTCTCAAATACCTTGGAATAAAGATGCACTGTGACAAAAAATAAGTGTTAGGTGGAAATTACAGACTGGCGTTAAATACCATCACAGATCAGATCATCACTGGACCTCCCTCCCGCTATCTATTACGGGGCGTATAGCCTCAATGAAGATGGAACTCTTCCCTAAGCTACCGTATCTCTTTCTGAACATCGCTAGACCACTTTTTCAATCATTTTATGGCGCATTGAGAGCTCAGCTGAGACACCTGCCATGGGCCGATAGGCAACCCCAGATTAAATGGGAAACGCTCACTCTTCCATTCCAGAAAGGCACACCATGCATTTATTGGTCCCACCTGTAGGTAGCTGGCTCTCTATATAGTATACCAAAATGAAGTAGACTGTACAGAGAGTTCAGTGAGTCTCCAACTGGTTTACAGAGGCTAAAGTAGATAATACTAACGCTCTATTTTGTGATAGTGTGAGTGAGCAGTTAGGCTTATCAGAGGGTAGTGCTAAGCATTTGTTGTACTCATAGAGGCTAATAAATGACACACACACTCAACGAATAAATCCAAGACCAAGTTAGAAAAATAACATTCTTTTTATGTATGTTTTAAGACCAAGAACTTCATTCAAAGCTAAGTACTGTTTTCAATAGCAATTCGTACAGGTAAGTAAAGCTTTTAAAGTTGTGCGCCTTTACGCGCGATGCAATCCTATAGAAGGAAAGGTCAGAGATGCATCAAGGTAGGTACAGGGGGTTCACCTTCAGAGTTCAGAGTTGTAGTGGGCCAAGGTCAAAAGTACTACCAGCAGTTCTTCTGGAACCACCAGGGTTCTACAGGGAGCAGGGTGCTGGTGAAGTTTGTATCTGGTGAGCCACACAGAAGGGGTGGCACCCAAAAGCAGACTACACAGGGGGACTTAGGGGCACATCTGAGAGCTCCCAAACAGGGGCTTGGGTCTTAGAGCAAGGGGGCACAGCCGGTTCATCAGACCCGGGCTGAGTGGCTCGGTTGCAGAGTGGATAGATCGGCTGGGCTCGGTGCGCAAAGGGGCTCCTCATGGTCAGGGACAAACAGCAGGAAGTTTCAGAATCAAAGCAGCTGGGCCACTCACATAATGGGTCTCAGTGATGTTGGTGCCCCTCGACGGCTGTTTGGTCCTGGTGCAGGGGGAATCCGCACTGAACTCTCACTGTTGGCATTTGATGCAGGTTGTCTGGTTCCCCGGGGGTTGGTGCTGCATGGCTCCGGTTAGTCCTGGTGTCTTACCACTCTGTGGGGAGACGGATCTGACCATCCAGAGCATGAGTACTTTCTCCTGGTTCTCAGCAGCGTCAGTCGGGCCAGAGAGCTGTAAGGGGGTGAACCAGACTCTGAGTGTCAGTGCCTGGGGACTGCAAGGGTGTAGCTCCTCTCCTCCAAGTGAGACTGTAGGTGATTTTCAAAGTCCTCTAAGGCTAATCAAGGCTTTGTTAGTTCTCCAGCTCACAGGGCGAGTCACTCTGTCACAATTACCGAGAGAGGACTCGGGTTTTGTGACAAAAGTCCACAGTTCTGATGCAGTTCTTACCAGGCAGTGGCTCTTCTTTGTCCTTCTTCTCTTGATCCGTTGAGTTCTTGGGTTCAGGGGTGCCAACTAAATACTCAATCTAGGGGTGTTTAGGGGAGTGACAGGTTGTAGCCAATGGGCTACCTACCTTTAGGGTGTCGATACCCTCTATATGACCACTTCCTGTGGGAAGTGGGCATAACACTGACCTTAGAATGCTAATTTCTCCAAAACAAGATGGAGGAATCTGAAAAGTGGGGTCCATACCAGCTGGCCTGCTCTAGGGTTGGTGCTGGCTGAATGAGGGAATACCTTTCTAATCTTATCAATTTTCCCGCTTGTCTTGCCACCAAAATGTGGGAGAAGGACAGGGTAGTGGGCATCTCCCCTATCTGGAGAGGCCTGGGTCACATAACAAAGGTGGCAGGGCCTTTAAAGCTTCCCCCCTGGAATGTACATCCTGCGTGGAGGAGGTGCGAACACCTCCTCCCAGAGAAGGCTTTGTTCCTGGCCTCCAAGAGCAAAGCTCTCACCTCAGGAGGTCAAAAACCTGTCTATGGTGGCTGGCTGGTCGAGACCCATCAGTCAACACACTAATAGTTAGTAGGTTTTCAGGGGGCGCCTCTAAGCTGCTCTCTGGGTGCATTTATTAATAAATCCATCACTGCATCAGTGTGGGTTTACCAAGATGAGGTATTTGGTACCAAACACCATGGGGGACAGTGAAGCCATCATGTAGCTTGGGAACTCATAATCATGAGTGTCCAGCCCATGTACTCATCATGGCTTCCCTGTTCACTTATAATATAAATATATATATGGGTGAACTTAGATATCACATGGACACATTCACTCCCACAGATATTCCCACACATGGGTATAGTGCACCATGCCTTAGGGCTGTAATGCCTGCCATAGGGGTGACTTTCCTATACCACATAGAATGCTGGATAGTAATGGCACACAGGGATGTGTACCAGGCCGAGTCTTCATTTTTCTCTGCACCAAGACACGCGGGCTGCAATGGCAGTTTGCATGAGCTTGGTGATGAGCCCCTTAGGGATGCACAATTAGTGCTGCAGCCCTTAAGGACCCTCTGTAGTTCCAAGGCCGTTTGTGTCAGAGGTACCGCTTACTAGTGACACACAGAGATCCCAAAGGGGTACCAATTGTGGAACAATGGTAGAGGTTAGGGAAAGAACACTGGTACTGGGGGCCTGATTAGCAGGAACCCTGTACACTTTCAGTCAAAGTTGCACCAGATACCAAGCAAAAAGTGGGAGGGTAATCATGCTATAAAGGGGCACTTTCCTACACCACCCCACTCCTTTCCTTCCCTGTTTAGCTGTTGAGCAGGGTAACATGGCACCTATCCCCCTTCCTCATTCATATCGATCCCCTCAGCCAAAACCACCGTGGGTCTGTCCACGGCTGCCTGTACCAATACTGCTTGGGTGTGGCTCTTATTTATTTTAGGCCTTGACGGTGAACTCCGCCCCGTTCGTGAAGTTTGCAGAGTTTTCCACACTCTGCTGAGCATGCAGAGTTCTGAAAAACTCCTCACTCGGACTCGCCAATGTTAAGTTGGCAAGGTCAAGCGAGGAAAATCCAATGCTAGACCACCTCCCAGCGAGATTTCTCAATTTGGACAGTCTCAGATGGTCACTACCGCTCGCATTGAGAAACCATCCGTTTGCATTGAGGAAGCTGCAGCTCAAGTGGAAAATCTACACAAGCTGCAGAAATAAACAGCGCCGTCTTTCCCTGTGCATGGTGCTTCACGCTGATTTTTCAATGTGGGACAAACACTCAGCGCTACAAATCAGCATGAACGGCACGACCTACCACACACAGCCGCTTGCGGAACTCTGCATACTTTTTTGGTCCCTTCCGCCGAACTCCACTAACTCTGTCCAGGCCTAATTTATTCTCCTGCCCTTCTGCTTGAATATCACCCACTACTGCCAGTAACACATAGATCCTTGGGGAGGATCCACATTAGAACTAGGAGTCTCACTCATTGGGGAGATCTCTATCAAAATGGGACCATTATTTTGGCTGATAAAATCCACGCCTTTGGCAAGCAGTGGAGCAAATAAAAACAGTGAAAAAAGGCTTAGTGAGCACAGACTATTTTAAAACTGTCAATGAGAGTGATTTCTCCACAAGATAAAGTCTGATAAAACTTCACTTAGGCCTATGCCCTGTGGAAATATGGATTTTTCTGATCAGTTATGTCCCCTATCTTGGACCCCAACGGTTTCATGTATGAATCACAAGTACATGTATGCTCCCTCCAGTTCCAGTTATGAAGACGCAAACACATGTGCGTCCACCGTCAACATGTCCTCTTTCAGATCCGCCATGAATAGGCCGGATATTCCATTCCTAAGTATGAAAGGCCACCGGCTTTATATGGTTCACTTATGCCATTTTACAGTCCAGGCAAGTAGGCCCTGATTCTGTCATCAAGCTTTTCTTGCTTTCTGCCTCTGAAGCTCCAGTCTGAGCCTGCATCTGTGACCATGAACTTTGTCTCATTCCCTGCGCGGCTCACGAAGCCTGACATCAGCCTGTTGCCTGCCAAGAAACTGTATTTTACCTTCGAAATTATCTGCTCCGCCCCCTGCCCAATGCATTCCTGTCTAGTAGTTTCAGTAAACATTCTTCCAGCTACCGAGCAAAGGCCCGGCTTCTCTGTCTTTATACAAGTAATTCATAGCCCTGTTACTATGGAAGATTCCTGCCCTCGCATCTAGTGTAGACACTTAGACGCTTGTACACGCACTAACAGTCAGTATAGTCAGTATAGAATAAGATTCTACTCTAAGAAACCTCTCTTTTGGATAACATGGTTCTTTAAACATAGGATGTTAGATATGATTTGGGGATTAGGTTGACTTGACCCTCCAGACTTCTGTCGCCACATGTAGAGCTAAATGTCAAGTCCCCTTCACCCCCTAGTCACACGTCAATCATACGTCATGCTGCTGCGCGCGCATCTCTGCCAAGTATTTCTGCTGACATTGCGAAATTATTTCATAGGTCCACCCATATGTGACATCACAACCAATGACGTTTCCTTGTTACTCCCAATTACGCCTCCTTCAGCTACGCATGTGAAATGTTATCTTTGCTATCAATTGTTACGCCTCTTGCATTTACTTCACTGTAATGCCTATTGTATAAAAGTGAATAATTATCAATAATGTATGTACTTCACTTCCTGAACCTTCGTGGTGATGGAACTTGGAGCAACCGATTCGAATCATCCATTGGAATAAAGCCCATTCCGAACCTCTAATACCACGGATTCTGCCTCTTATTTACTGAGCTATTTTTATTATGTTTCTGTATCAAATTAAGTCCCGGTAATTAAATTATTTACCACATGAATGGCGCCCGAACAGGGACACTTTCTCATCTCACGCGCCGGCGGTGCGTTGCAGGCCCGGTCTCCTGCCACAGCTGGACGGACCACAACGCGTACCAGCAGGATTTCCTGTATCTCCCTCCGGTCAAGCGGGGGCGACTGAGGCTGCGATCAACACCCAGACGAGGCGGTGAGAAGTGCGAAGTATCCCGACCAGAGCCTAGCTGAGAGAGCAAGATCCGAGGTATACAGAGGCCCACCAGGTTTCCGAAGCTTAGAAGTGTCCGAAGTTGTCGAGTCGAGTCCGGTCCGGTCCAGTTCAGTTCAGTTCCGTTCCGAGGCCTTCCGTTCCGAGCTACCCGGTGAGTACCATTACTGGGGAGGCGTTCTGGCGTGCACATAAGTTGTGCCGGTCCAGACGGGTTTGGGTACACAAATCCGGTCTGCACTGTTTTAGCAGTGTATCTGTACTGTTTAGCAGTATATCTAGTATATCTAGTATATAAATTCAGAATAATTCAGTTAATGCCGAGTATTATGTTTAGTAATTAAGTTCCCTTAGATCGTATCATCATTGTGCTCACTTAAATGTTAAATGTTAAATGTGTTAATACGTTCTGCATATTGTGGTATGAATGGCTGTTCATTATCGTGTTTATTGTATTAAGTTTGTTCAAGATCAAGTATCAGATCAGTTCTCAATATGCCGCTCTTTTCGAAATTAAGACAGATCACAACTAGAAAAGGGGTACTCGAAGAAGCTGTTCCTATTCCTCCTAGGGACACTCCAGGGTACTTCATGTATCATAATCACGGCTTAGACGCTATATTATTTCTTGATTTATGGGTAGACTACACTAAGGAATTACCAGAAAGTCAGAGGTGGCCCGCGGCGGGGACCTGGGATGCAGAGTGCATCGTGAAAGTAGAGGAAGAATTATGGAAAAAGAAAGCTAGACAATCACAGAAAGACGCCATTGAATTATGGCGTAAAGAATCGTATAGACGTACAGAAAAAGCACGTAGACAGGAAGAGAAGAGTAAAGAGAATTCAAATGAAGTCCGAGAAAATCTATTAATTGAAGAAGGTACACGAGTGAAATCAGAACAAGTAGACAGACAAAGACATGCCCTTATGAAGGGTATGTATCCCCTTCTGGCCGAAGGATTACCTAAGGCTACTCCGGGGATACCGAAAGACTTGCCACCCCCATTATTTCCAATAAAAGTACATCCTAAGGGGCATCCTAGAACCGCAGAAGATGTTTTTCTTTCCTCATATTTAGATGACGCAGCTCCCGAGTATGCTAACCCCGCCCCACATAGACCGTTGGCCGGGGAGGTTCAACGCCAAGATCCTGTATCTATATCTCTACAGCACCAAATCCTGACACAAGTCCCGGCAAGCACATCTGTTTCCACATCTGTTCCTACAGCTACTTCTATAGCTGTGTCCACACCTATAGTTGCTGTATCACGTTCAACGAATCCTTTCACGCCCGATACCCCAGACGGGGCTACGGGAGGTGCTACCAATATTTTTTCTACGCCACCCAGAATAAATAAACTTACTTTTCAAGAGTCAGCACATCCACGTACCCCCAAACTTATAAATGCACGCACGCTTAAGGAACTTCTTATAGATTGTAGATATGACCCTGTGCCCGGCAAAGAGGACGAAATGATCATGGCATCATTACGTATCAGACGAGCCGCGGTGTATTTAGGGAAGTTACCAGGAATGACTATGCATCTAGATAATATATACCATTTTGTCCAAACAGGGCGAGATTCTGAATGTATTAACAGAGCTATGGAATACCAGAAAGTGGAGATACAAGGGGAACTGTTACGTTTCCTTATTAATTGTGTGATCAGAAATCAAGACCGACCGGGGGTAGACCCGGAAGCAATGCAAACTCTTACCAGATGGAGCCAGAATATATCAGAAGGGAGACATGATAAGCAAAACTGTATAATAGCCATGTGCCGAAAGATCCGTAAAGAAATAGAACGCCTACACGAAGAGAGATTAGCGGTAGACCAGTTCGAACAAAGCGAGGAGGAAGGATCAGGACTGTCCACAGGACAGTCAGAAACCATAGACTATGTAGGTAGAGGAAGATCTTGTAATAGTACTAGATGTTTTACTGACCCGATACGTCCGATATGTCCAGATAATAACAGGAATTTCCAAACACCTATAATAAATATAAGGTCCTCCGAGCATTCGTTCCAAGCCGCTGACAAATTACTGCGAGAACGAAGGGGTTATCATTTTTTCGATTCTATGGATGAACAAGAATTAGCCAGGTCAGCCGTTCATTGGGTTGACAGTCCCGGAAAGTATGATGATGATACCGTAGCCCACACATTTTTGAATCTCACCCCAGATGAACAGCGTTTAGCTGGGATTTATATGATTCAACAACTTCTTATACTGTATAAAAGCCAACATTCAGATCCTGGTCCCTTACCTGATATATTGACTGAATTACTCACGAATAAATGGAGAGGTTCAGGTACTAAGCTAATTAAAGAAATACTAGAATCAAGAAAGCAGTACATTCTTTTTGTATGTCCAGAACATGTCTCACTGCCCATCAAGGAAAGACCGATGTATTACATGGACAGACAGAATCCTTTACGAGAAGTACACCCAATAAAGGGCGAGGACAATCAGTTTAAACGTGTATTTGTATATACGCCCATATCGAAAATAGAATTGTTAGAAATGAAAAAAGTGGTACCCAGCCATGACAAAGACCCAGCGGGTTTCCACCGAGAAATTAAAGACATGTTACTCATGGGAGAGTACACCTATCCCGACATTATGACAATATTAAAGGTATTGATGCCTGCTGGCATTTAAGAAAAACTCAAGGAAAAAGAGTGGGAGGTGGGAGACCAAAAGATAGACTGGACAGCATTAGAAAATGAAGAAAAGGCCCGAGGTCCAGGTTCGGGGCTTGGGGACAAAACTAAAGCACTACCAGGTTTACTAGTACAGGTACTGCCACGTTTATTAACCACGAAAAAGGAAGACTGGGGTGCAATTTCAGCCTGTAAACAAAAGCAAGATGAAGACACTAGTGATTTCTATGCACGATTTGAAAAATGTTTTGGTATAAATAGTGGCATAAAAGCAAGTAGCGAATCATACCCACATCTGTTTGTGACAAAATTAGTTGAAAATTCCTTGCCCCAAGTGAAGAATAGAGTATTGAAATTCGAGAGTACCTGGCAAGGTAACACCCCATCACAAATGTTACAAATGTTACAGTATCATCACAATAGAATTAGAGAGGAACAAGATCATGAACAAAGACGCATGAAAGACACGAAAATGAAAATGCTAGTCTCCCAGACAGTTCCAGCTGAAGGACATAAAAAGGGTACGACACATTCCGGTGACTCAGCAGGACCTGTAAAAGGGACATGCAACTACTGTAAACAACCAGGTCATTATATACACGATTGTCCAGTCTTGAAGCGTAATATCGCCACAGGTATTACAAAAGAAAGACCACGGCCACTTAGACAGGATCAGAATGAACAAGGAGCCCCGCAGCATGCACAGTCCATGCCAGCTCCACAACAGTCTATACAGTTTGTGCCAGCTGCACCAGCGCTGCCTGTTGCTGCCACACAAACCACGACACGACAGCTGTACCAGACCGCACAGTACGACTACCCTGATTATCAACGATATGCATGAAACAGCCTAGAGAGGGAAGTTGACTTACCCCTTATCGAGGTCCCTGTAGACCAAGAAGGACCTTATGTACATAGTGAATTATTAGGCCAAGATAGAAAATTTTTACTCGATACCGGGGCAAGTCGAACAACCATAAAACGTAGTGAAGTTCCAGGGGCACCCCTCTCAGGCTCACAGAATATTTCCCTTGGTTTTTCAGGAAAACCTATTGTTAATGAAGTATCACAGCCTCTTCCACTTACGATAGGACCCTTGACCAGAACTACAGATTTACTGCTTACTAAATCATGTCCAGAGAACTTGTTAGGTATAAAAACACTGAAAGCTCTAGGAGCTATAATATGTTGTTCTCCGGAAGGAGTAAGATTGTTTTTACGTGATTTCAAAGGTCACTATGTGTCTAGAGACATGGATCCCCGACTGCAGACTTTACCTACACATCTATGGGCACAAGGCCCTACTGATGTTGGTTGCATGAATATTACACCATATCGAGTTACACTAAAGGCAGGAGTGGTACTACCACGAATGCGACAATACAAGTTACCACCAGATGCTGTAGTGGCTTTACTACAAATCATTGACGAGCTCATTGCCCAAGGAGTGGTTGTGGAAACAGACTCCAATGTATGTAATTCACCGATAATTCCGATTCTTAAACGAACAGATCCAAAGGCCCCGCCAGTATATCGATTGGTTATTGATCTGCGCGAATTAAACAAGTGCATTGTGCCACAATTCCCTGTGGTCCCAGATATCTCGTCATTACTGACAGCTATTGATTCTGAAGCAACATTCTTTACTGTAATTGATCTCAAGAATGCCTTTTTCAGCGTCCCTATAGATCCGGAAAGCCAATACTTGTTCGGATTTAGTTTAAATGGACGTAGCTTTAAATTCTCACGCGCACCTCAAGGATTTACAGAAAGCCCCAGCATCTATAGCCAAGCACTGAAACGAGAACTCGACAGTATCCACATGCCAGTAAACACTGCCCTGCTTCAATATGTCGATGATCTGCTGATCACCGCTAGAAGCGAACATGAATGTGAGAAAGCATCACTGACAGTTTTACAATTTCTAGCCGAAAAGGGGCACAAGGTGTCCCCTTCTAAGCTGCAATTCTGTGTCCAGCGAGTTGTTTATCTTGGACACTCGCTGTCCAAGGAGGGAAGGCAGCTTACACCCGACCGCATTCAGTTAATAGCTAACATGCCTATACCCAAGACACAAAAGGAGGTGCGGGCTTTTATAGGCCTCACTTCATATTGTAGGCAATGGATCCCTCAGTATGCATTTCTAGCAAAACCACTCATTCAGTTGACAACACAGGAGGCAGCCACATCGACTGTCCTCCCTTGGACTCAGGAACATACACAAGCTTTTGAAAGCTTAAAGAAAGCTTTATGTCAAGCACCGGTTTTAGCAACACCATGTTACAATAAACAGTTTACACTTTTTGTTACAGAACGCGAAGGTACTGCCTTGTCAGTACTCACACAGGAACAGGCAGGATCCCACAAACCATGTGCTTATTTTTCTAGTACATTAGATCCCGTAGCTCAGGCTCTGCCTGCGTGCCTAAAATCAGTGGCAGCGACAGCTTTAGCAATCAGACAAAGCGATGCCATAGTGTTAGGACATCCATTGACAGTACGAGTACCGCATGCAGTAGAGGTTCTTTTGAATCGAACGCAAACACAACATTTAACTATAGCGCGACTTACAGGGTATGAATTAACATTGTTTCAGCCACATATAGAAATCAGACGTTGTAACACATTGAATCCTGCCACACTTTTACCTGTAATCGGAACAGACCCACTAGCCCATGACTGTATTGAAGTTATTACAATCACGACGAAACCCAGACAAGACTTAACCGATGTCCCATTGTCAGACCCAGACCTGACGTTGTATGTAGATGGTTCATGTATGAGAAAAGGTACAGGAGAACTAGTGGCCGCTTACGCAGTCACAACAGACACTGAAATCATTGAAACAAATTGCATAAATACCTTGTCCGCTCAAGCAGCAGAGCTCGTCGCTCTGACACAAGCCTGTATTCAAGCCACAAATAAAAAAGTCAACATATACACTGATTCACGTTATGCATTCGGAGTTGTACATGACTTCGGCGTGCTGTGGCGAGAGAGAGGTTATTTAACTTCTCACGGTGCCCACATTCAGCACGGACCCCTCATTCATGTTTTATTAGATGCAATACATCTACCCACTGCAATATCAATTATGAAATGTAAAGCTCATACGAAAGTTACTGATATCATTTCTCAAGGCAATGATTTAGCTGACAGAACAGCTAAACAGACGGCTCAAACTCAAACATCCGACATGACAAAGACAATAGTCCCGACGCCAACACATTGTATGACGGTTAAAGATCCTACTCTTGACGTAATTGATATACAGACACATGCTACACCAGACGAAATAAAGAAATGGACTGAATTAGGAGGGATCCAAACGGATCAAGGATGGTTGATGAAGGAAAAGTCTGTGTGGTTCCTTCCTGATTCAATGGTCCAGGTTATAATTAACACTGTACATAGTCCAGCACATCTAGGAGAAAAAGCTATGCTAGACAGCATTCAACACATTTGGTTCAATAAACATTTACGAGCAGCAGCCAAACAAAAAGTTCGTACCTGTATGATCTGTTGTCAGTTCAACCCAGGAAAAAGCGTTCCCGTAGAACAGGGTGGATTTCAGCCTCCTGATCACCCTTTTGAAGTCCTCCAGATGGATTATATCCAGATGGAACGATGTCGAGGATTCAAATATGTTCTCGTAGTTGTCTGTGCTCTTTCCCGTTGGACGGGGGCATACCCGGTTTCAGATTACACGGCCCCGACTACTGCCAAACAGTTGGTTCGAGAATTCTTCCCACGATATGGTTTACCACGTGTTGTTCACTCAGATAACGGCCAGCCGTTCTCATCCGAATTAATGAAACACGTTTCACTTTTGTTAGGCTATCAGTGGAAATTCCACTGTGTCCGACACCCCGAAGCAGCAGGTCTCGTAGAAAGACATAATCAGACCCTGAAAATTAAATTGTCCAAAATATGCAGACAGAAAGGTGTCGACTGGGTAGTAGCGTTACCAGTTGCACTCTTTTACACAAGAATGGTAGCACACTCTCGAACAGGGCTATCCCCGTATGAAGTGATCTTCGGCAGACCACCAAATATGTGGGGGACGCCTATACCACGCAAAATAACTGATATTGACTGTAATATGCTGACAGATTACTTGGCTTCCTTGATGTCTGCACTACAATCTTGTCGTTCACAGGTAGCTGCAGCTTTTCCTGACAACACTGAGGTGAAGCCCCATGACGTAATTCCAGGCGACCTGGTCCTAGTGAGGAACTTTGATCGAAAGACTCAGCTGGATCCAAGGTGGAAGTCGCCGCAGCTGGTCTTGCTCACCACAAGGACAGCCGTGAAGATCGAGGGCAGGAAAGGCTGGATTCATTCAAGTCATATCAAGAAATTTCATGGACTACCAGCGGATGTGAATACCACACCTCGTGTGTCTTCACCCATTGACTCAAAACTTCCTTTTGTTGAAAAGAGTAATTCCGAACTTTATAAACTAAAACTCAGGTCCAATCAGTCAAGCAATTTGATTGTTTAAGTCCTCTCCGAGGTGAAGCGGTTGAATTGTCTCTGACATGTATCCCTTGGACCTGAATAGAGAATGCACCCGAAAAATGTTGAAACGACAGGCGTACTGTAAATCACTGCGTAGTCATTGTACAGTGACGTTATTAATTTTGTTTTCCTTAAGTCTTTTAATAATTACTGCAAGTATATTGTTGCATATATATTATCCTATTTTTAGACACGTTTATAATGTTACTGCTGAACATTCTTTTAGTGAATTACCTCCGCTTGAGTTGTCTTATAGATTTGCGCTGCGCAATAACACGTTTATTAGTATGTTACATCATTTCCATCAGGTTAGCAATGCTACAAATTGTTGGATATGTGGCCGACTCCCTCCCTATCAGAATTATAAAGGAATTCTACCTCTTTTTCCATACCCATTCACACACAACGGCTCCTGTGGAGCATGGTTTAGTTTAATTAATTCCCTAGATTCAAATTCTGCAGTTTATCAAGACAACTGGGTATGGGGAAATTTGAACTTAGTTTTACTTAAAGTCTGCTACCCTAACAAGGAGGGACTTCCCAAGAGAACAGGAACTGATCTAGAAAATGAAGTATATGGATTAGGTAATTTTACGCTTAATCTTATGATCCTAAATGTCGAATCCGAAGCTACTCCAATTTTGCCCGCCATGTCAGTATTTTCAGTAAAAGGTGAATTATGTGTAAGAAAGAATGGTTCCATGCATATGGGCCATAGTAGATGCACCACTGTAATAGAATTCAGTGATCAAGGCAAGTCGACATTTAGAGCTTCCCGCCATTCCTATTTTATATGTGGTCAGACGGCATATGTACGTTTGCCTCTAGATTGGGATGGTACCTGCTACATTGGATTTCTTTTGCCACCTGTTTTCCTAGCTCCTCCCGATTATCACAGAAATACTCATTTAGTACACAATAGAGAAAGGAGAGATCTCCCAATTGTCGATTACACTGAAACAGCTTGGGAAAAATACACAGATTTCAATAAAGGTCTCTTTCCCTATATAGGTACCGTTGCTAATAGTAAGCTGATACGTAGATTAACTAGAACCCTTGAAGCAGTAGTGAACGAAACTATTTCCGCCTTAGGCAATTTAACAGAAGAACAGTCTGCTATGCGGATTGTTGTGCTTCAAAATCGTCTTGTCCTTGACGTCATCCTGGCCGATAGGGGCGGAGCTTGTAGGGTCATCGGATCAAGCTGTTGCATTTTCATACCCGAAAATTCGCCATCTGTATATAAAGCTATAACCCGCCTTCATAAGATTGTAAGCCAGATACACCAGAATCCAGGCACCTGGACTTGGTCCGGTTGGTTTTGGAGCGTGTTATCAGCCTGGGGATGGAGAGTTCTATCCTTCCTAGGTATTGGCCTTCTCATACTATTCAGTTGCTGTCTATGCCTACAATGTGGACCAGCGATTTGTGGTCTGTGTGCCACATCGTGTGTCCCATCACCAAGATTTCATTCGTCCCAGAAGAAAAAAGAAGAACAAATGATGCTATATGAACAGATCAATGGATTGATGAAGATTGATATCTCTTGACGGGCAAGTAGGGGACAAGGAGGGAATGTGGAAATATGGATTTTTCTGATCAGTTATGTCCCCTATCTTGGACCCCAACGGTTTCATGTATGAATCACAAGTACATGTATGCTCCCTCCAGTTCCAGTTATGAAGACGCAAACACATGTGCGTCCACCGTCAACATGTCCTCTTTCAGATCCGCCATGAATAGGCCGGATATTCCATTCCTAAGTATGAAAGGCCACCGGCTTTATATGGTTCACTTATGCCATTTTACAGTCCAGGCAAGTAGGCCCTGATTCTGTCATCAAGCTTTTCTTGCTTTCTGCCTCTGAAGCTCCAGTCTGAGCCTGCATCTGTGACCATGAACTTTGTCTCATTCCCTGCGCGGCTCACGAAGCCTGACATCAGCCTGTTGCCTGCCAAGAAACTGTATTTTACCTTCGAAATTATCTGCTCCGCCCCCTGCCCAATGCATTCCTGTCTAGTAGTTTCAGTAAACATTCTTCCAGCTACCGAGCAAAGGCCCGGCTTCTCTGTCTTTATACAAGTAATTCATAGCCCTGTTACTATGGAAGATTCCTGCCCTCGCATCTAGTGTAGACACTTAGACGCTTGTACACGCACTAACAGTCAGTATAGTCAGTATAGAATAAGATTCTACTCTAAGAAACCTCTCTTTTGGATAACATGGTTCTTTAAACATAGGATGTTAGATATGATTTGGGGATTAGGTTGACTTGACCCTCCAGACTTCTGTCGCCACATGTAGAGCTAAATGTCAAGTCCCCTTCACCCCCTAGTCACACGTCAATCATACGTCATGCTGCTGCGCGCGCATCTCTGCCAAGTATTTCTGCTGACATTGCGAAATTATTTCATAGGTCCACCCATATGTGACATCACAACCAATGACGTTTCCTTGTTACTCCCAATTACGCCTCCTTCAGCTACGCATGTGAAATGTTATCTTTGCTATCAATTGTTACGCCTCTTGCATTTACTTCACTGTAATGCCTATTGTATAAAAGTGAATAATTATCAATAATGTATGTACTTCACTTCCTGAACCTTCGTGGTGATGGAACTTGGAGCAACCGATTCGAATCATCCATTGGAATAAAGCCCATTCCGAACCTCTAATACCACGGATTCTGCCTCTTATTTACTGAGCTATTTTTATTATGTTTCTGTATCAAATTAAGTCCCGGTAATTAAATTATTTACCACAGCCCTTAAAGACATCACGATGCCCCTGACAAGTCAACGGATGGCTCGAACAATTGTACTGTCCTATCTGGATCAAACTTTCTTCATTTAGGGCAGGAGCATAGCTATCATTACTGCAGCAGGTGTGTGCCACCGAGGTCCACTGAACCCTAATTGTCTCATTTTACAACCCAAATAGCAGTCAAGTTCAATTTTCCTAACTTCCACCAGCGTTGCTGGCACCATGGCTACACAATTGAGTAAGGGCCGCGCCCAGAGCTGCCTTGACCTCTGTCTGATGTATGGATATTTTGATACATTGATAAAACGGCTATACTGTTGCTCGTCTCTTGTTAAGATGTTCTCATTATCGCCACACAAAAATGTAATCCTCCATTCTTTTGTGGATTTCAAAAACCTAGCATCAGTTTCCCTGCTCAGATGGCTTACATGGGACTTTGCCTTAACCTGTGCATGTTGGGCTCAATTCTTAAAGCAGGTTTCATTGAGAGAAAGTGTCTTATTTCCTAGAGGCCGTGAATAAATAAATCATACCTAATTCAGGAATGTAATACAACTTGTTACAGAAACGACTTGAGAATAAGGCCTTACGATCTTTCAAAGTATTACCATTTTCTGCTCTCACAGAAATCTTGTGCAATTGTTCTTTCTACTTTTTATTTTCCGACATTTTGAAATGTTTTCTTTGTTCTCTTGTTCGAGCACTATCACGCCCCTCACCCACCCACCCCCCACGAAGCAGATTTCGGCGCTCCCCTGTTGTTGAAACCGACATACATGGGGTTGAACTGAGAATAAAGTACTCTGGCGTGGAATGTATTTTCTCTTCAAGAAGACTTACATCTGACAGAAGCACAGCATTGGAATGCCGTTCCCTGATTGAGGAGAAGCTTTCATCGGGTGATAACAGGCATGTGCATGTGTGTGATCAGAAAAAGGTAATTGATCCAAGCTCGAAGCTAACCAGCAAGCCCTGGCCACATGTATTTGTAAATTTGTAATCAATGCAGTAGTAAGAAGAATGAAGAGAATAAAAAGGTAATGTCGTTCAGGGGAGATCGCCTCCAGATGGCATTCAAGATCAGAGAAGTAATCAAGTTGATGAGCCTTTGAAATAGAAAAATGTGCCTTGAACTGTTTAGTGGGCATCAGATTTAAAGTAGTTTGAAATCCTCAGCAGCAATTAGTGGCCAATGCTTGTTTTCTCCTAACAAAGCCATCGAGTCATTCCTGATACACCAACCATCAACTTAAGTATACATTCACATTGAAACGACAAGCCACAGATTTACTATCCTTCACGGGGAGGAGCACTGCTCACACAAAGAAGCCTTTTTGTGCCTCACATTCAGTCTTTTTCTGTGGTACAAACACAAGCCATCATCGTCTAGCATAAGATTTTGACTTAAGGTACACCCTCCCATGCACAACCAGCCCCACAATGATAAGCTGTGTAGGTTGTGTGATTTTGCATAAATTAGATGTTACACTTAGGTATATCATACAATATACCGACAAGCTACCAAAGGGTTAGGCACAAGTTTATTTAGTGACTTTTGTGGTTCACCCTGACAAGGATTGTGATTATTATTTAAGGTGGGTTCTCACCCCCTCAAAACACTCCAGTTTCTTATAGAGGTGGACACTACAGGGACCATATTACAGAAAATGCACTGGGTGCATCAGGCGTGTGTTCCCAGTTTTTGCACTCCTGGGGCCGTATTGCAGAACGTGCACCATGGACACAACAGGCATTATGCGCCCGCGTTTGCACCCCTAGGGGCATGTTGGTGTTAGAGAAGGGGCCGCCGACGCTTTTGCAGCTCCTTCTGTAATATTGAAGGCCCTGGAACACATGTAGCTGCAGAGCTTTCTCAAAAGGGCATTCTCTCATTTGCATGGGGGTGTGGCCCAATGCAAATGAGGGAATCTCTTGGCCTCTGCACCCTCACCGTATTATAGAAGCGGGTGCATAGACAAAGAGTGGCACACTCTCAGTGCGCCTCCTTATGGCAGCCCTCTTGAGGGGGCAAAGTGACTACTATGGAACCCCCAGACATCCCTACTGTTCCTGCATGCAAGGGGATCTCAAATCCCTCGTTAAAGTGCAGGCGGGTTTCCACTTGCACATAGACAAACCGAGCAGCTTTAAAACATCTGCTCCATATTTATCTGGAATGCGCTGCCCTGGGGGCAGTGCAAGTTGCAGCTGCTCCGAAGGCAGCGCATTCTATATGATAGGGCACACCTTTTAGGTCTCGCTGAGACAACGAAAGCTGTCTCTTTGAGACATTTTGTAAGTGGGTTTTCAAAAGTGCTACCCACATGGTTTTGCTGGCCTAGAGCTTGAGTGCACGATGGCGTGCACGTGCACAGCTGCTCCTTTCATTTTCTGAGATTACTTTCACTTTCGCGGCCGTGCGGCCGCTTTGATGTTTGATCGCGATTGCGATCACTTTCGCGGCCGCTTGTTTCTTTCTCTCTCTTAATATCTCCGCTACCATTGTTATCTCACTTCGCTTTTCCGAGATTACTTTCACTTTTGCGGCCATGCGGCCGCTTTGATGTTTGATCGCGATCGCCGCTTGTTTCTCTCTCTCTCTTAATATCTCAGCTACAATTGTTATGAGAACAGCATAATGCTGGTCACATAAATAACAATGTTTCTCGAGTTGGATTCCTCAAATGACCTGTGATTGTGGCAAATTATGTTGCCCGTTATAAGACATGCTGGCCCCCATTTCGAGAGCCGCCATCTCTACTGGAATTATAAGGTATCAAGTTTTACTGAGGGACTCCGGCTGTGACGCTTCAGAAACCCGTTGTAGAAACTAGAGGGGAGAAAGAAGAATTTCCAGAGGAATCGGGTGCAACATTCAAATGCCACTGAACATTTCTCAGGACAACCTGAGGATTCCACTTGTAATCTTCGGTAACGCTGCACCCCAGATTTGCCTGTACCCTTAGTGCTGGTAACTTCGTGGAGGTAAAATTACTCTGGCGGTGCAACCAGGACACAACCCCTTTGTGTATGCATATATTTCCATTGCGTAATTGATTAACAACCCAATCACGGCTTAATACTATACACCTGCTATACAGCGTTAGAACAGGACGTAGTGATTAACAGATACTTAATTTGCACCTGATATCAATTGCACACCTCGGTATAGGGAGGTCCTGCAAATAATATCCGTTTTATCTCCCCTGCATTGCGTAACAGTTGCCTTGTCACCCAGGTTTGTATCAGACTTTACCTCCCGCAAGTCAGGAGGGTAAATACTCACACGTCAGGTGTAATTTGCCACTACTAACCTGTGATGCTGTTTTGGCCACAAACGACTTTGCTCAAGATATAGGAATGCATCAAGTTGTAAATGGGGCCGAAGTATTTCCTCATGACTGTGCGCCAAGTCAGTGGGGCTAGCCATCATTCGGGCAGCAGGTGCAGTGGTACCGCGGCCAATGAGGTGTACTTTGTACCCTAATTGTGACTGTACTTTACTCCACATCACGTGGCAAGGGGACCGTTTGCCTTTTCTGCATAAAGCTCCTTTCCACACCACTGCGCAGACAGTTGCATCTATTTTAGCGTCTTATGCTGCCCGGGGCTCGCGACGTGATGACGCATCATGTTGTTAAAGACGCCTTATCCTTTGCCAATTGCATTGTCATTGCTGCCGTGAAAGGGTATTGCTCGAAACAGCAGAAAATATGTCTTTTTCTCTATCTCTGACTTACGCGGATAGTATGCCATATGCTACTCAACTCTCCATGGTAGGGAGTGGAGAAGAGCTAACGTTTAATTTAATAAAACAATGTATGGACTATTTATAACAAAAACAAGCATTGGCATAGCCAATAGATCTCTCCTTTGGGACCTTATAAGTGTTTAGCCATGCAACAGTTGACATTGTTGTCCCAAGGAGATTGTGCTGCATAACTAAATACTTATAAGGTCCCAAAAGCGAGACCTATTGGCTATGCCAATGCTTGTTCTCTTTGCACCCGGCGCACCTACTTAAAGGTGCGCCGTAGCAAAAAGAGGTAAAGTGAGCCCTATCTGTAATAGAGCTCCAGGTGCTCTTTGCTAGTACCTCTAGGGTGGCAGAGTGGGCTAAAGAATGGTGATGGATCAAACCCAGATCTGTTGACTGGGTGTGAGTGTTTGATTGGTTCTGATGCTCCGTCCATCACCACCCCCTTTTGTACCGCTTTGTTCGCCATAAGTTGGCAGGGTATGCTCAGACGTGAGTCCCTTGCTCACTTTGCCACTGGATTCAAGCAAGCCTGGCTGAAGACGGCTGAAATGACAGAAACCGGTCCTAGGAAGCTTGTTTCCGGTCCAGGGAAGGCATGGCTTGGCAGTTCGGGCTGGACTGTTCCCATGAGCCACAGGGTCAGACTGATTTGCATATGGCCATGTCTGAACTGGGGTGGCAGAGTGGGCTAAAGAACGGTGATGGATCAAACCCAGATCTGTTGACTGGGTGTGAGTGTTTGATTGGTTCTGATGCTCCGTCCATCACCACCCCCTTTTGTAGTACCTCTTGTGTGGCACCTTTTCTAAAATAGATTACACAGTGCACATTATGTACGGTCTAAGGAGATATTCCCATATTTTCAAAGACATCACTCCATGCAAATTCCAGAAACCTCTGTCCTTGGTTCCAGGACTTATTTCAGAGGCAGGCTTTAGAGAAAACAAACCATTGAGAGGCAAACTGATTGTGTGCCACATATAAAGGAGCCCTCAAATCCCTCTCCAAGCACCTACCTAGAAGTGGGTGCAGTCAATTTAGATGCTACAGGGAACATTTATGCGTTGAGCATTCTTGACCATCTAAAGGACTGGGCTTCCTCCATGAGCGTAATTCCGATGGTCCAAGCTGGATTTCAGTCGAACCATTCTGTGACCGACAACATTGGTATCTTACAATTATCGATAAGCATGTGACACGTAAATCACAGGTGGTATATAGTCTGTTTGTCGATTTTACAACAGCATTTGACAGGGTTGATAGACCTACCCTGTGGAGGAAACTTATGAAAATGGGGAGATAGAGTGTAGGTACATAGAGATGCAGGTGTAGAGAAAGAGATGGGGAGGGAGAGGGGTGAGATAACAGAGATTATATGAATTAGACAAAGCGGCATGAGCAAAATAGGCAGGTGAAGCACAGAAAGAGAGATAGGGTGTGGTAAAGAGTTTATTTGTAGGTAAATGTAGTAAGAGATGCAAAGCAGACAGAAGGAAGTGTGCGAATTTAGAGAATCTTGTTGTAGAGAGGAATCGGGTATAACAAAGAAAAGAGGTAGAGAGAGAAAAATGAAATAGAGAAAGGTGCACTAGAGAGAAGTGGACAAGGTAAACATGGCGATGAGGTGAAAAGTGTTTACAGGGAGTTCTACAAAGAGGCATCACGGGTAAAATAGGATGTGGGTGGAAGAGAAATACGAAGATAGACAGAAAGGTATAGCGTGGTGAGGCAGTGATAGGTAGAGAAAGCCAAAAGTCAGAGGTAGCTGTCGGCAGAGAGAAAGAGAGAAGAGAAAGGTGATAAAAACAGAGAGAGGTCACTTTACACGTCAGAAGGTGAGGGTGTTTTCCATTTGCCCACTTTGTCCTTGCCTTAAATCGCCTCTGCTTCCAACCCTACGGCAATATTAGTGGCAGCCTGCCTTTAGTAAATGATCTGGTAGCCAGAGGTGACGTGCTAGCCCGATCGTTGCATCTTCAACAGCTTGGCTCACATGCTCTGAAAGCGAAAGGTAATTAAAATTCTCCCACTTCGAATGACCAGCGCAATACTGAGAGGCAATGTAAAGAGGCATCGCAGGAAAATAGTGGGGACAGAATTAAGTAAGTGTTCGCCTGGCTAGTGACCATGAACCGTATTCACACTACAGGAAACAAAATGGTGGAACTGAACACAGAAACTGGGAGTTCAAATGGCCGGCAATCGACAAATGTAGATATATCTTCTAGCAAGTTCAACAAGCATTGGCCGTGCGATCGTAAACGCACAGCCGCAAAAGTGAAAGTGATCGCATTTGCAATCAAGCGCAGCGAACAATGCGCTTAATGAGCATGAGGAAAGCCTCTGCTCGTAAGCGCGCACCCGCGCACATGCACTGTAGCTCTAGGACGGCCATGGCAGCATTTTTTTAAGCCCTCACAAAAAGTCTCGCCAGACCAGCGCATGCGCTGGGTCAGGCGAGACCTAAAAAGCTAAAGGTCATTCCGCTCCGGTCTCACAGAAAGATTGAGAAAGTTATTTGTTTGAGCTCTAAAAAGCAAGTCCAGATCTTCTCAACAACAGTGAAGTCTGTAACCTGAGGTCTCCGTGCGAACTTTAACAGCAGATAAGACCACCTTCAGAAAAACAAATCGAATTGTATATCAAGAAGTCACGGACCTCAGCATCTATAGGCCCAGATATGATTCCAGTAAAAGTGCTCCAAAGCAATCCGGCAAGATGGAACAAGTTCTTAGCACTTCTTATTTCTTATTGTTATGACTCTGGTCAAATTCCTCACTCATGGACAGGAAGATTTGACATCCCCCTTCTTAAAAAAGGCTCTCGCCTCAATCCCGGCAACTATCATCAAATTGCACTTTTAGATGCTACAGGGAAAATTTTTGCGTTGAGCATTCTTGACCATCTAAAGGACTGGGCTTCCTCCATGAGCCTAATTCCGATGGTCCAAGCTGGATTTCAGTCGAACCATTCTGTGACCGACAACATTGGTATCTTACAATTATAGATAAGCATGTGACACGTAAATCACAGGTGGTATATAGTCTGTTTGTCGATTTTACAACAGCATTTGACAGGGTTGATAGACCTACCCTTATTTGTCGGACTTGTATAGCGCATAGCTGCCTCAGCGATGGGGCGTCCCAGCGCGACCAAAGACAATGAGGGTGGCTGGCGAGAGGGCAGTTATGCAACAGTGGGGAAAAGCCAGGTCTTGATAGCTTTTCGGAAAATCAGATGACTCTGGATCTCTCTGATCGAAACAGGAAGCAGATTCCAGAGTTGCGCCGCAAGACAACGGAACGAGCGCCCCCAGCTCTCGCTCACACAACACGAGGGACACTTACTAAGACCTGATTGGCCGATCTAAGAGACCGCCGAGGCACATAAAGCTGAAGCAACTTGGACAGACCCAGGGGAGCCTGTTGAGTAAGGATCTTATGTGAAACACAAAGAGTTTTAAATTGGATTCGTTTCTCAACAGGCAACCAATGTAACTTGGGCAGGACATGGGAGACAGAAGCAGATCTCGGCAGTGTCACCAGAATGCGTGCCGCAGCATTCTAGATCCTCTGCAGACGCTGAACGCAAAACTTATTGGCCCCGAGATACAATGAATTGCCATAATCCAGTCTGGACAAAATTGTTGCCTGGATAATGATCTGGCGAACCCTAGGGGGAAAAAAGCCAAGTATAGGCTTTAGGCCGCGCAGTAGGCCAAAACATGTCCCTGCCACGGCTTTAGCTTGTGTATCAAACGTGAGTCCGCTATCTATCCAGACCCCCAGGTTCTTAACTGCCTCTTTAGGCACTGGGGCCGGTTTAAGGCTGTCTGGCCAACACTGCTCGGACCACAGGTCTCGGTCTTTCTCAAATAACAGCACCTCAGATTTACTGGCATTCAGTTGAAGGCAGTTATTAGCCATCCAGCCTGCAACCTCTACCAGGTCCTCCTTAAACCTTCCTAAGCTGGTGTTGTTCTTTTTAGAAAGGGCGATCACCAATTGGGTGTCATCAGCGTATGACACCAATGACAATCCTCTCCCTCTGGCCACCTGTGCAAGAGGTTGCATATCGATATTATGTGGAGGAAACTTATGAAACTGGGGATACCAGATGCTCTCTTGGGGTTAAGTGTCGCCCTCCATTCGTCTACCTGGTGTAAAGTTCAGCTAGAGGAGGGAAAGGTCTGACCCACACGATACCCATCTTGAATGGTCTAAAACAGGGTTGCCTTTTAGCCCACCTCTTGTACTCACTAGTCCTAAGTGACTTACCAGATAGTTTAATAAGAATAAAGAATTTTCCTCCCAAAATAGTTTCAGCCAACATACATATGCTAATGTATGCCGACTATGTGGTTCTCTTTGATCCCACGCTCCTCGGTTTACAACCTAGCATAGATGCCCTTAGTAGGTAATGAAAAGCAAATATTTTAAAAGTCAATATTTCCAAAACAAAATTGGTACCATTTATAGGGAAGAAACATTATATCCACTTCCATTGGAAATTAGCTGGGATACCAGTTGAGGTGGCAAAAGCATATATTTATTTAGGGAGAGGTTTTACACAATCACTTAAAATCACTTCCCACTTCCAGCATATGTGTGAAAAAAATCGTTCGCTCATATAAATGCCCCAAGAGATTTTATTTCTGCCCTGCTATGAGACATAAAAAGCAGCAAGAGGTCCTTTTCCTAAGTGAACAGTTGACCAATTACAACTGGATCTTGCTGGTGCCTTTGCTGGTGAGAGCCTGACCCTTCATTGTTGACCCTGAGGTCTTGGTAGCCTTAGATGTGACCAAGATTAGTTACTCCAGAAAGAAGAAAAATATTTTGCCTTCCAGACCTCTGGCGCTTCAGCAGGAAATCATGGCAACGATATCCAATTTCAAGATGACTTCATCAGATAAAGCATCCAGGCTTACCCTGCTGGAGGTTTTTGAGCTTCACAAAAGAGACTAAGTCTGGGCGTAAGTGTGAAAAGTATGTCACTGACAGGAGGACTTTGGTGAGCTAAAAATTAGAACTTTATCACTCAGATAGTTTTCTGCCTAAGCCAATGGCCATTTGAATGTGACTTTGAAATGAACTTTGTCATATACAGCCTTCAAATTTGCCTGCTGAAGGATTTCAAGTTCTAAAAAAAAGACCACATAACGTTTTTGACCAGGCATTGGTCACACAGTTTATGTGAAAGACGATGACTACTTGAATTTCTTGTACTTTCTGAAAGTAGTTCAGTTAACCAAGAACTGTATTCAGAAGCCGAAAGCAATGGGAGCTGGTACTCACTCGTTTATTGTTGTAGCATTCCAGAGGAATCATGGTCTATCCGATTTTCTTTATTTATCTTTTCAGCTGTTGTTGGTTTTAGACCTGGGGCTGGGGTTGATAGTTGTTTTGACCAGTTTGAAGCTGACAATCCTAACAACAAAATAACGGTCTTGCTAGGATTAACCTTCAAGTAGTTTGCACATATCCAGTGGTCAGACTCTAGTAAGAGAACTCTGAAATTCTGCTCTATCACGTAGTTGTATAACTTGGTGTATATAAATATATTTAATTAATTACCTAAAATTCGGCATGAAACTAACCTTTCTGGATCTAGGTTGGATACCACAATCTAGAGCAGGTCATTCTGAATTTAGTGAAAGGAGAATTGTGTTAGAGTGCATTTTAGATTCAAAAGCTATACTCTTCCTGAGCCTGAGTCTCTGATTAAATATTTTTTGTGTATTATCCACCACATTTCACTACCAAGTCAGCTCATTATCCAAAATTCAACTCCAAAACGTTGGTCTCTAAAATGGAAAAGCAACAACTAAAAATATTGTCATAAAGTTTGGGTGAGGAAGCATAATTTGCAAACAATATGAAGACATCATAAGATATGAAACTGCAAAATCTGATCCTTGCAGTGGAAAACAGGCTATTCTGGGGTTTCAGATGTAGCTCTAGATTCAGTGCAAAAAGCAATAAACGTTGGGAATCCTAAGGGCTGATCTGTTAACTTCTCCATCGCCCATGATGAGCACAAGTGAATTGGACCCCCGCTTAACAATCCTAAAGACACAGCAGCAGGGCGCAGTTTGAGGCTGTTTACTCCGAGGGAATATATGTTGGTCCAGCACACGGTGTTCATAAAATACACAAAGTCCTGTACTTATTTTTTAAAATGATGCTGTTTATGCACCTAAGTCAATTTTAGGTGTGTAAATTGCTTAAAAGGGCGACATTCTAGTGGAATTTTAAGTACTATTAAAGTGTATTTACCAGGGTACTCTCTCATCATTCCTGATTCGGGGAATCAAAAGCGGGAATTTTGCCCTTTTAAACGCTGATGTTTGCCCTCCTAATTCTCTAAAAGCTTGATGTCTCATTTGAGATTGTGTAGTTTTAAAATATGTGTTTTTGCGTTTATCTTTGAACTAGTTGTTCTCTAATAATCTTGGGTCGCTTTGTCCTGCACCCAATCACCTGCCTTTCCCCCAGACCACATCACTTCAACTCAAGGGCACAACAACTCAAAATGTCTCAACAGTGGTTTTCGAAGCATTGATGAAATATACTAAGGTAGCCAGCGATATTTTCCTGCAGCCTACTCGTGAGGTAATTAGTCTGGACCGAGTTAGTGTTTCTTCTTTGACCCACGTTGACTGCACGCAGTATTCTAGACGTTCCATGTCCGACTTTCATTAAAAGCAACATAAATAATTGAAATAACTGATTACGGACAAACGCCAAAGTCATTCTTGAGTGCAAACAGATGTTATTGACACAGTTTCAGATTTTCTGCATACTCATTCTTAATTTAGCGTTCATTCTTTAATAATACGTCCAAACTGAGCTTAAGTGCTATTTAGTGTGTTTCATTTTGAGCAAATGATGATGCTTCTTGATTGAAGTGTTTCTGAATTTGACATCCCCCTGCAATTCAAGCAATTTAACTTCCTTCTACTAATGTGCCGTCAAATTAATGGTCATGGAAGACTTATGTGCTCAGAGGCATCTTGCTTGAGCAGCAAGGCCTCTGCATGGTTGTCTGAAGATCTGTTTTCCTATAAGAAATGGACGGTCAAGGGGATTGATAAACAGATATCCTTATTAAGGAAAGGAGATTTATTTGTTTTTTCAGAAACATGACATATGGGACGTGGCATGATGTCTAAAGACTGAAAACACCTGCACTCAGTTTTTAGGACGCACTTATATGTCCTCAACAGGCTTTGATCCAGAGCAAGAGAGAGAAAAAACACAAAAGGGAGAAAGAAAGAGGAAGATACGATGGCAAAGCAGTGACAAAGAGAAAAAACAAGCAGTGGCATAGCCAATAGGTCTCGCCTTTGGGACCTTATAAGTATTTAACCATGTAGCACATTACCCTGGGTGGTACAATATCTACTGTTCTTTAACGTCAAAGCTTTGACACTAATAGGCACATTATAGCACTGCATTGAGAAGTATTTTATTTAAAGTGTTATTTTTGTACAGCTAGTAGTCTGAACTCATATATCTGGAAGTGCTTTCATGCGCGATAATGAAGAAAAAAAAACACAATTTAAGCAAGGAACGCACAATGCCTCCAGGTTTTCTGGTTTCACTTATATCAGCACCAGTTCCATTACACAAAGTCACACGCATTTGTTTATAGGGGTGGGGAGATTAAGTGATTTGCTCAGAATCACAGCATGTTGAGCCAACGCTGAGATTCGAACCCGGCTTGCCAGTTAGCAGCTCTGACTGTAACGACACACACGGGTAGAGAAAGTCAGGCAGAAGCCAGATGAAAGCTCAGCTCGTCATGAGCTTGAGGCTCCAACAGGACCTTGAGCTGAGCCAGAGCCAGACTTTAGGCTCAAGCCTGGCTGAGATTTTAGTGGCTCGCCCGCCTCTAAGGTTGTGCTGAACAAACACTGGCTATGGGGCGAAGGCGCTGACTCTGGTCTGTGCTGTTGCACACCAGTGATGGCTGTGGTGGAGCACGTTCTGTGCTGCACTGGATGTGATGCCAGTGGCGTGGTAAATGTGCACTGAGTTCTAAGTGAGCAATAAACATGAGACTCTATAGCTTAGTTTTGAGTAAAAAAAAACACTGAATATAGTGGCGTGGATACCCAAACATGTGAGCCTGGCGCCACTGCACCTGTTGCACTCTGGTGCGTGATATGGTGCAAGGACACCGGCCGTGGTGTTGAAGGGCTGATTGTCAGAGGCACACAGAGCTGGTTGATGTACAAGCAGGGGTTCAGGAGCAACAGCTATGGTGAAACTGTTGGTTATGATATAGACGTGGCACAGGAACGATGGGTGTGGTATAGGAGAGCACTGACAGTGGAGCAGTAGCAGAACATCGACTGTGGTGAATGTCAGAGCCCCGAATGTGGTGTAAAAGTGCCATCGGTGAAGTACAAGTGCTGGCTGTGGTGCAGGAGCGCTGTATCAGCTGTAGAAGCACTGGCTGCAGTGCCTGGGGACTGGCTGTGGTAAATGACTGGGTTGCAAGTTTCTGAATCAGCACCTGAGCCCCACAACGAGATAAGCGAGTTCAGATGTTTGTGGATGCAGGGACCGAGGAAACAAAGACGGCTGCACTCATCAAGCAGCAGAGCATCCCCATTGCAGCAGTTACAACAGAACACAACAGCTGATCTTTTCTGGCTACAGCAAATGTGGAAATGAAGGGGGGCAGAGTTAAAGGCAAAGTGGAGCATGTGGGCCCAAGGATTGAAAAAAATAAATCCAATTTCTATTTTCACAAATATTCTGGTGGGGAGCGTGGCCAGCTGCCGAGCATGGCGGACGTGAAGTGAGTGAGCTCCGGAGCCCGAGCTCGAATATCCTGACTAAAAGCACATCCTGACTTATTATGCCGGCCCCCAAAGGGTCACAAGCAGAGAACACCAAGCAAACAACGCACCGAAGTACCGCAACTGAGCTAACCCCGGCATCGGGCAATAATAATGACCCTAAGCCAATAAGTGGGGTAAAAGGCCGGTTTATTGGACAGGTGGCAAATAAATCAACAATATCACAAAATACATATTACGAACTATCACCCCCCAACCCTACAAAATTTCCCCAACAACCAACTTCCCCTAACGTTGTTCGGCCTAATCCTCCTCCCCAAACCCCTATCTACCTCTCCTGTCTACCCCTTGCCTCCAACCTCGCTCCCTTGCTTCCCTCTGTCTGAAACTATTCCTGATGCCCCCAACCCTTCCTGCCTGTCTTGCTCTCCTCCAACTCTGCCACCGGGAAAAACCCTAACACAGGAGTTTTTCCCCGCCCCCCCCCTCGTAAAAAACACGACTCACCATTGACTGGATGCTTGTCATCAGTTAATAGAACACATGCCACCACTGTCGCCAAACAGGTGAAACTTTATTCATACATAACATTTGCCATGGATCTCAGACTTTGTCAAAATTGTCGTCCCCAAAATCCCCACAGTATTTGAAGAAAAAATTCCCCCAAGCAGTACATTCCAAAACCTACCACTCCGTATCTTAAAAAGTTAAAGTGAATTGAAAACTTCTGTGAAAAGGGGGGGGGGAAGGGGGGAGGGAAAAAGTTTGGATGGAGGGGAAATGTTGTGGAACCAGAAGAGAAAACCTTGTCCGTGTCGCAAAAAAGACTTCAACAGCAAAACAATTCGTATTATACAGTGAAAACGAATGTCGCTAAAACATCGTAAACTAACACCATGTGCTAATCTGAAAATTCTTTGAAACCTTCTCCCTTATATTTAGCAAATAAATTTCATTACCTATGAAGGATAAGTGGACACCGTCGTGCCTAAAAAATTGATAGTCATCTTTTGTAATGGAGTCATGAGACAACCAACCTATTCCAGCATTGTGACAAAAACGATGAAGGTCTCTATTCGCTTTCCGCCTTGCCCTTTCAACTGCTGTAAACCTTTCTGCTCCTTTCCAAACTCTTTGTGGCATTAATGCCGTTAAAACCAAA
The DNA here is from genome assembly GCF_964204655.1 of Triturus cristatus. Taxonomy (NCBI): domain Eukaryota; kingdom Metazoa; phylum Chordata; class Amphibia; order Caudata; family Salamandridae; genus Triturus; species Triturus cristatus. The sequence goes on from NC_140588.1 coordinate 389,641,667, forward strand.
TGTGTTTCAGGCCATGTCTTCAACAGGATTTTAAGATCTGTTTTCATGTCGATAATTAACCCAAGACCTGACAATTGAATTATATCATTTTCACCAAGGTGAATCAGCAACATCGCCGGTTTACTTCTACAAGACAGTTCGCTGATCAGAGGCAAAAGCTGACCCCACCTCATGCCGCTCTTACCAAACCATGACAACAGGATCTCTTCAGAACGGAAACCCAAATTTCTCCCAAACTGCCTTTTCTCCGCTTGTTTAGCGGCCCACTTAATAAAAGAATGTCCAATGATCCACACCCGGCGTTGGGACAATGTGTCACTGGCACAAACACCTGAAAAGAAAAGGCAATTAGTATCATAACTTAGGAACATCACTCTCTAAGTGTCGAATGTAGCGTAAGCAACAATCAGAAGTCCAACGTCCCAATTTTTTAACATCACTGAGAGAAAAACCCCACCTGGCGGCTTCTGAAGCCGCTCCTATTCGGAAGGAATGTGTCCCAAATTGAAAGGGGTCTTCTCCTACCCTTTCCACCGCTCTGCGCAGAATCGCTAATGTTTGGTAGGCCGTTAGTCGGGAACCATCCTGAAGCCTGAAAACAAACTTTGATGTTGCCCCCCCCCGCTGATGTAAAATCTGACCATGCCTGCTTAGGGCATAAAGGGCCCTTAATCGCTTGCAAGACCACCTTTGACCCTTTACCAATCTGGTCTGTTTTAGACTGTTCTAAGAAAATAGAAATAGAGGAGTGAGAAAGAGAAACATTATGCACTTTTAGGCCCTCGACATGAGCTGTACCCAACAATTCTGAAATTCGGAATGCCCCAAAGAAAAGCCAAATCATGCATAGTTTCAACAATTGATATTCAAATTGGTAAAAACATACCCCACCGAGAACACATGTAATGTTGTCTAATAATTTGAGCGATATAGGTTCTCTTTTGTACTGACCCCTCTTTTTCATCTTCGCCCAACATTGCAATATTCTCCGACCCATCTCTCCTGCTGAAGGTTCATAACCCCAAAAGAATTTCCCATAAAATGACACCGCGGCCAATTTTCCGGCTATAGTAGTGGAAGATATGTTCCTGTGGATATTGCCCATTATGAATCTAATTATGTCATTGTTACGCTGCCTGAAACCTGTCCCATTAGGAGATCTATACTTAGCACCTGATTCTAAAAATTCCAGCCAAGCACGTCTGTAAGCCAACTTGGTGCTGGTAGCTAATGAGCTCTCGACGAGATGATGAGTGGTCAATTCACCAGATCCCACACCTCCCGGGGGACCGGTGTCTTCTGACAGTCTGCTCCGGGCGCCAAACTACGGAATCTCGCCCACTGGGAACGAGAGAGGGCATCTGCAATGTTATTTGCCACTCCCGCAATATGTTTGGCTTTGAAAATCATATTAAACTGCAAGCATCTTAACATAAAATTTTGCAAAAGCTTTAGTAACTTTGTGTCTCTGACTTTCTGCCCATTGACTAGATCTACTACAGTTCTGTTATTCACGTTGAAAACCACTGCTCTGTTGGCTAACTGTGGACCCCAGATAGCCAAAGCCACTATAAGCGGGAAAAATTCTAGATAAGCTATGCTCCTTTTTTCAGCAATCCATGCTTGTGGCCACTGCTCCGAACACCACTTCCCCTCCCAAAATATGCCAAAGCCATTGGCACCAGATGCGTCAGAATATAACTGTATTTCCCAATTGAAATCCACGTCCAACGACCAGATTGTGACGCCGTTGAAATCTTTCAAGAAGTGTAACCATACTACCAAATCAGCCCTGATATTGGCAGTAACTCTGATCCTATGATGAGGCAGCTGAATGCCCGACATGGCAAACCCCAACCTTCTGCAAAATGACCTACCTGCCCGGACCACCCTACAAGCAAAGTTCAAATGGCCAAGTAAACACTGCACTTCACACAACTTCAACTTGTCGGCTCTTATGGCATATTCCAGTATTCTGGTGATCTCAATCACCTTTTTTTTCGGTAATCCGGCCTCCATCTTATGGGTATCCACTTCGATACCTAGATATGTTAAACAACAGCTAGGCCCTTCAGTTTTATCTAGCGCTAAGGGAACACCCATCTCCTGTGTGAATGATTGAAAATCTTCCAACGCTTTCCCACATTGCTGGGAACCTGCCGAACCCATAAACAGACAATCATCCAAATAGTGTGTTACTCCCATGTGGCCTGTTACCCACGAAAAACACCACTGCAAAAATGAGCTAAAAGCTTCAAAAAGCCTGCAAGATGTTGCACAACCCATGGGAAGGGCCTTATCCACAAAAAATTGTCCCTCAAAATGAATGCCTAGCAAAGGAAAATCGGAGGGGTGAACAGGTAATAACCGAAAAGCTGACTTGATGTCGCATTTCGCCAGCTCTGAATCTTGTCCTGAAAGCCTTATCATACCTAAAGCCGTATCCACGGAAGCAAACTTTACCATGGAGTCTTCGCTAGCAATGAAATCATTGATGGATGCCCCATGTGGCCAGGAAAGATGCTGAATCATACGGAATTCACCTTCTGCTTTTTTGGGTACCACACCCAGTGGTGACACAATAAGATCTTCCAACGGCCATGTAACGAAAGGGCCTGCCATCCTACCCTCCGCTACCTCTGTCAACAGTTTCCTTCTCACAACATGTGGAAACTCCTCTGCAGACTTTAGATTTTTTGCAAAACGACGAAGTCTGGGTCCCTGATATCCTAGCTTGAACCCTTCTTTAAAACCCCATTCGAGTAGAGATGCTTTGTGTGTGTCAGGGCAATATGCCAAATATGCAGTCAGTCTGTCAATGTTAATTGGTGTAGAAGCCTTTGATTCCAGGTTGAAGGCCTCCGCCCCTACCTCTACCTGGCAAACTGCTCCCCCCCCCAATGCAACTGCTCCCCAAAACATTGAGTGGCGGCATGTCTCCCTCCACATCGTGAACATTCATGTTTGTATTTACATGGGTTTTTAGTACAAAATCCCTTGTTGAAGTTCCAACATGCGCCGGACATGGAAAATTGTTGTCTGTTCCAACTGCCCACCCCCCAAGGGTGGGCTTACTTTGAAAGGGCCGGTTGTGAACTGCTAAACCACTCGCTGTATGCATGGCTGGTGGGGGCCTTTGTGGATACATCAATTGCACCCAAAGTTCGTTGTCCACCTCACCCCATGGTTTCTCGGGTATAAGAACTAATCGTGCCCTGAGTTCTTCGTCATACCGCAACCATGCATACCCACCAAATTCAATGGCCGCTTTTCTAATGGTATCCATATATTTAAAAATCGCCACTGACCTATCGGGAAAACGTTCACAATATATACTTGCAAAGATAAGAAACGCCGAAGTCCAGGAATCTATATTAGTTGGCACCCTAGGTCTCCTGGCCAACTCCCACGCTTCTTCCTTGGAACCCTCTTTTGCCTGGACCTCCCTATGCAGTAGCTTAAATACATCCACGAAATCCCCCTTCCAAATCTTTTCTTTCGTGACTTTGGACAAATGGGCGCCCAATGGCATCGAGAAACCCATATAAGGTAAGCGCTTCAAACCAGATGACTGTGGTGCGTTAACCTCTGCTTTTGTCCCCGTATCTTTACTTACAGGCTCCTGATGTTGTTTGTCTAAGCTGACAGTATCTGCAACTACCTGACTAGCTGCTACCAGTGTTGACTTGACATCACCGCCATCCGTGCCCACACCTTTATCAACACATAAACTCTTGCAACGAGATTTCACAAGTGCCTCACCTGTTGGTATGGTCTGTCTGTCGTCCGACAATATTCTCCTCTTCCTCCCTGTAGTTTCAGGTCCAGACTTGATCCCCTTTATTGCGTCAACCTTTGCTTTTCCCTGCGAAAAATAATTTCTGGAAAAATCTTTAGTAGACCCCCCTTGCTTCCCAAAAGAAAAGGGAAAATCCTGCGCCAGGGTATCTTCTTCCCCAATTTCCCCTTCTTCTAGAGAGACATTGTCAATTTCTACTGACTTGCACTTCAAAACCCCGTCCTCACCTGCTCTACCACTCCTTGTACTACAACCAGGAAGCTCCCCATCTCCAATACCCCCATCATACACATTCCATTTTATCCCTGGCGCAAAACGAGACACTTTCTTGGGATCCAACGGCGTGGGGAATTTCGCCCAAAAATCCCCCTCCTCTCTACTTCGTTCGTTGCAGGATGCAAAAAGCCTGGCCGGTGTGCTCCCACTGCCCTTTTTTGTGCATGGCAGCGTCTCGCCCCCGGAGGGCTGCAAGGCGCTTGACCCCGCAGCTACTGGCGCTCCATCTTCTTTAACCCGTGAGAGACGTGCCGTATCCCTAATTTCTTTAGGCATCCAAACCCAATGACCTTCCGTTGTCTCCTCAAGTTCATCATGCACCTGACCTCCCCCCCTGTCGCTAGTATAAACAGTGGAAGAAACCCTCCCCCTCGTGTCACCCCAGCCGTTCCCGATAAAAGCAATTCCTCCTCATTAACATGTTGTTTCATAGAATCGCACCTGTCTAAAGCGCAGTCTCCTTGCACTGGGTGCGACAATAAATCACCCCCTGCACTAGAAAAGATAGGTGACAAGCGCCGTTCCCCTGAAGGCTTTGTAATCAAACCTGAACCACCTAATTTTTTCCTATTAAATATACAAAGGTCATGCTTGTGTGTCACCAATGCTTGTTTGTTTCCTTGTGCCACATGTAATTCCTGAAAAAGACCACCAGATGGCGTATTCTCTTTCCCCATTAATCCCTCAGCTGTTTGCAGGGAAACCGGGCCTTTGACTGTTGTCTCTTGTTGCTGTGGTAGCAAGATCTTAGAAGCGCACTTGCGCGGCCTGCCCCTCCCTCTCTTCAGCTGTGCCGGTGCAGACACAACACCAGGAGCCTGGGGGAGAAAAGCACCACCCTCCTGCGGTAAGGACTTGTCAAGAAAATTCATTCCACTGAGTGAAGGAGCTGGGGAGCTCTCACTCGATAAGCAGGCCGCTACAGCAGCGGACACACCTCCCGCCGCCCCGCGCGTCTTCCTCTCAAGACCCACCCACGCCTGTGATAAAACTCCAGGCATGACTAAATCTTCGCAACCTGCTTCGCACAACACACGCAGCGCTTCGCGTACTGAAGCGGCTGCATCCATAACTCCTAATAGAGGCAATTTAAAAGAAATTTACCGCTCCCTCCAAAAACGCAACCGCCTACCTCAGAGCCCCTCAGCAGCTGTACGTGACGGTTATTACGTCACCACAACGCTCGCGCTGCCACGAATCCACTCAGGAAGCGCGCGCCACATGTCTGGGCATACCATTGCCCGAAGCAACCCGGGGCTGGACAATCTGCGATTGCCACCCCCAGGAGCCCCCATTGCGAGGCTGTGTGATCGAGATTGAGGAAGCGCCTGCTGCGGGGGGAAGGGCTGAGCAATGACGCAGTTCAATGATGACGGCAGCACGGTACCTTATGAGAACCTGCGGTGACTGGAGCCTGTCCGGGTGATCGCTGTGAACTTCCTGCAGGAGGAGAGGCTGCCCCGTGTGAAGCCGCGTTGACAACTGGAGGCCCGATCTTGAGACCTGGGGCGGGGCAGCCCGCGAGCGACCTTGGCCCTGCCCAGCGCTGAATGCGAGTGTGCTGTGAGAACTGTGATCGGCCTGGGCCTGAGCAGGGTGTCCGAGCCGCGAGACTCCTGAGGCCGTACATCGCTCCCGCCTGTGATCCGGGAGCTGGAGTGTTTCCTGTGTCCCCCCCCCTTGTGTGCGGCCCCGGAATTATGGACCCGACAAGACGAGGTATGCAGTGAGCAGTGGGCCTCCATCACACGAGTTCCACACAGTCGACCCGAGCTGCTGAAGGGCGGAACTCCCCATAGGAGGTACCGCTGAGACTGGGGAATAGCTGGGATTGGACCCTTGCACTGTGTACTGCCTTTGAGGGGTGGGAGACCTCAAACACCAGCTTCCACCTCTGTGGCCTGCACTGGGGGATGGACACTTTAATGAGGAGACCGTGGGGGGCATATGCCGGCCCTCCCGTGGAGACATACGAGCGTGAAGGCCCTTATTGATCAAGCAGACACTACGGGGGAGAGGGTCGGGACAGCGACCACGATTATTCACATGTGGTGACTCCCTTCCCCCCATCATTGTGCCTGGCTTGAACTACATAACAGTGACCCCAGGGCCACAGTCAGTGGCTGTTGTGATCTCGCTGGCCCCTACAAACTACTGGGCGCACTGTATTGGTGGCTGAAAGCTGCATGGTACCCTGCGGCGTGCTCTGTATTTTCTGCACCTGCAGCAGTTCACCCTGAAACTGGGGAGCTTCCTTTGCTGCAATACCGGCCCTGCCCAGCAACTGCATTTGGATCTGAGAGAGTGTGAGGCTGCACACACCACGGTATTGCTTCTACGGCTTGCTAGCTAGCTTGACTCTAGGCACGTTCTCCGACCGGCTCTCCTCCATGAAATGGGAGAGCTGGTGAGTGCTCATCACTAGGGCCTGAACGATATCACCCTCTTCACCACCGAAGCTCCTGGCCACCGGACGTCCCGGCCGATTGCTAAGGAGTTGCATAGTACGACAAACTTGTGCAGAGAGATGGGCCGCCACAGGGGCAAGACTCAGGAGGCAACGGGCACTAACTCCCAAGGTGTGGACGATGGAGATGTGGCCCCTCAATACAATCCCACCCACAGGTGACGTGGGTGCACCGGACAAACTGGACTTGATACTGAGTGAAGTTAGGGAATCCAGGAGAGCCATAGAACAGCAAATAGGCACCCTTACCACCGGTTTTACCCTACTGGAAGCAGATCATAATAAGCTAGCTGATACAGTGAAGGATCCACACTGAAGGATTTGGTGCCACAACACAAGGAGCATGCGAATCAGCGCCAGTCCCTTCGGAAACAGGTCACGGGACTGATGGACAGAGTTGAGGACGCGGAGGGCTGGGCACGACTCAATAGATTTGTGTCATTGCGCTGCCGGAATGGAGTGAGGGGACTGAGGCAACGACCTACATGGAACATTGGTTGATCATGGGGCTTATATTAAAAGCAGGCATTAACTTGGAGATGTGACAAGCAGTAGTTTGAATGCATTGAGGTTTGAACAGATAATCTAATGTTGATTTTTTTATAACTTGTAGTGAACCCCTGACGAAGGGCTAGAGAAAGCCCGAAATGCATTGGGTATTATATCCACTACGAAGGATAAATCATGTATATTTCCTACTTCAGAAAAAGGCTAAGGCATATCTGCTGTATTAGAAATATTTAAATACATGTGGCCTCTCATGTGACAGGATTACATCTACAAGCAAGGTGAAAGTTTGGAATACTATGAATAAAATGAACTTACCGTCATACAAAGAATGGGGTCTGTGTAATGTCGCAGTGATTGAGCTGTGCGTTCGGGACAGGAGTGTTACTTCGCTCCAGTTCTTTGTCGAATTGTTTACATATGTGGCCACAGGACAGACCACGATCCCGAGCTGCACGCGGAAAAAAGAAAAAGGATTAACGTTTGATAAAAACATTGTGAAAAAGGTGCATTTGGTCACTCTTTGTTTGAAATCCCCCTAACACTCACATATCCTTTTGCTTTGATTCTCTATAACAGTGGTTCCCAAACTTTTGACTTCTGAGGACCCCTATTAAGTCACTATTGGAAGCCAAGGAACCCCAAACAATTTGTAAGATTTAAATTTCAAACATTAAAACAGTAGCTTTTAAAAAGTAAACACACACTTGTGCACACCAAACAAATACTCGAATCACTAAAGATTTTAATATTTTATATAGAAAGAATTAGCAAAATCGAAAACTTTTAATGGGATGGTTAGTGCTACATCTCGGCAACTAACTTTTCAATATTTGGTTCTATTTCGCAGTATGAGGCTCCTGCCAGGGCCAGACTGGAAACCCAAAGCAGCCCTGGCAAATGTTTCCAGATCAGTCCCACTACTAAGTGCAGTGAGTGAGCCAGGCCACTGCAAAGCAAACTTTGGGGGGCTCTCCCACCAAGGTAAAATGGGGGGGAAATGGTGCATCCTGCAACACATTTGTCATTATATATTGAATTGAATTTGCTTTTAAAGCATAGTAAATGATGACCTTACTATGCACCAATACAACAATCTTTTTGGGGCTCTTTTATGAATCCCTCACCAGCACTCTCCAAGAGTGCCTCTCTTCTCTCAATAGCCCCTCTGTCACATGGATTTCATTTGTTTTATAGCATCTCTCATACAAGTTTAGGGTGTCAGAGCACTTTACATCACACACATACAGAGACAATGAATCATACATGTGTAAAGCGGTGTATAGAAAATGTTATGTTATATAAGGCAAAGGGTACTTCAAGGTGTAGGATTCACATGTCATCCATACTGGTGAGCATTTTTTAAGAGTGCTTGGTCTGGAGAAGCACAACATCTTGATAGAGAATGTTACATAGGGGTTAGCTTTGACTTTAATTATAACAGTTTAATTCTACCCAAACAAACCTTTTTGGCAAAATGAAGATTATGAAAGACTGGGAAAAAAAGATAGCATACTAACTTGTACCATGCAGTTTGCATTCAGCTGTTTGATGGCAGGTCATAGCTTAAGGTGCTAGATTATGATTTTAACTCATAATTATTATTTTTTTAAATGCATGGTACACATTCTTTGCAGCAGGCATATTAACCCTCTGCGCTACCTTAGATCAGTCAAACCTGCTACTGAACACAACACGCTTTTCTCCTCAGCAGGAACATTAATCACTGGATGTTATCTTGACACTTTTATAGTTGCCCGAAAACTACAGATTATTCAAGGAACTTTGAAGTGCTTTTAAAACTGTAGCTTGCGCACCCCCTGGGAATGTGTCACGGACCCCTGGGGGTCCGCGGACCACAGTTTGGGAAATACTGCTCTATAAGATACTATGACTAATGTAATGTTCTACATCAGGGCCTGAACGATATCACCCTCTTCGCCACTGAAGCTCCTGACCACCGGACGTCCCGGCCAATTGCTAAGGAGGTGCATAGTACGACAAACTTGTGCAGAGAGATGGGCCACCACAGGGGCAAGACTCAGGACATATTCCTGCGCGGTACACTAGACGGAATACCGGTTATCCTTGGAAACATCTACACTCCAAATTATGACCAACACAAATATTTTATGGGTCTGAACTCCATACTGGCGGGGTGGGAAGCATATCCATGGCTAATAGGGGGCGACTGTAATGCGGTAATGGACGTTTTCCTAGATCGTTCACACTCACTCCTGAGAGGCACAATGGCTAACAAGCAGGCGGAAGCCCTCTGCGATTGGGCGACTGGTTGGTCCCTGTGGCACGTGGTGATTTAAAAACCAACTACATAGGGAGTATTCCTTTTTCTCCCGGGTACACCAGTTGCACACCAGGATAGATAGGATTATGTGCTCTGCCTCCATAGCAGGTTTACAGATACCGCACACCTAGCAAAGACCTTCTCTGATCATAACCCCCTAGAGACAGTTTTTAGTTGGGATAGAGTACCTTCCCCGTTTCCCACATGGAGGTTATGGCCTCAAACACTGAAGGACTCGGCTTTCTGCAGTACGCTCTCCGAAACACTTCAAAATAGTTTTACAGAAAATCGTAATACTGCTTCCACAATACTGGTCCAATAGGATGCCGTGAAGGCTGTGATCCGAGGGGCGGCAATCAGTGCAACAGTGGGAGCCAGACAAGAGATACACAGAAAGCTGCAAGACACAGAGGTCAGCATGTCACAACTAGAACAAGAGGCAGTGCACGACCCCACGAAACAGACATCATTGCAAGAGACACGCATTCAACACGCAGAACTACTTGAAAAACTGAGATTAATAGATTATAGATTTTATACACAAAATCATCATTCGGACGTGGACAAGTCAGGTACACTCTTAGCAAAGCTGATCAGAAATGATCCTCCCATTACTGTCATTAGCCGTATTAACCTGCCAGCAGGAGAGACCGCGACCACGCAATATGCTATGAGAGATGCCTTCAGTAAATATTAAGAAGACCTGTACAGTGCACCTCCCCTCTTGGAGGAGTCTTCCATCGATTAATTCCTCACGAACTTACCTTATCCACAATCCCGAACAGGCATGAAGAAGGATCTGGAGGGACCTATTTCTAGGCCAGGGATTAAAACAGCTACAGCCGGGCTCCTGCGCAATAAAACATCGGGCCCAGACGGTTTGCCGGTAAAATTCTTTGACACATATTCTGAAATATTAATAACGCACCTGGAAGAACTATATAAGAAATCACTCGAACTGGGGTATCTTCCCCACACCACTGCTCAGGCACTGGTGGTGTCCTTGCCTAAGCCGGGCAGGGACCCGACAGACATGTCAGGCTATCGCCCCCTGTCCCTGCAGTGCACAGAATATAAAATCTTAAGCAAGGTAATGGCGAATAGAATTCAGCCATACATTAACAAGTTGATCCATATCGATCAATGTGGGTTTATACCAGCTAGGAGTACTTCATTAAATCTGCGCCTGCTGCACCAGATTATGTCTACTGATCTTCCACATTTGACAAACGCTGGATGCATATCCCTGGACATGCGGCAAGCATTTGATACGTTATCATGGGACTACATGTTCCGGGCTATTGCGTGCTTTGGTTTACGCCCGCATATATACAATGGGTAAAATTGCTATATGCTGCACCCACTGCAAGAGTCCGAACGGGCAAGCTCATCTCCAGAGAATACGGTATCCATAGAGGTACACGCCAAGGCTGTCCCCGATATTGTTCGTTTAGGCACTGGAACCACTGGCACTCTGCATACGGCGAAAGGCCATATGTTGCGGAATCACTATAGGCACATCCATGCACCTTGTGTCGGCATATGCAGATGTTCTTATCTTATATATCGCAGACATGATGGAGGGTCAGGGCTCGCTTCCCCGTATCTTTGCTGACTTCGCAACGGTATAAGGTTTATCCATTAATGAATCTAACTCCCATGCCTTTTTCTTCCATGACTGAATGCACCCAGATTGTATTGTTTTTGGAGAGCTCTGGCTGCCAGTGGCCCCACACACTTTTAAATACCTGGGCATTAACGTCTATCGCTCATGTTGGAGGGCAACCTGTGTAAGGCTATTCGTGGAATATGCTCGCAGGTAGCTTTCTGGACCACAACTCCTTTATTGGCTATGGGACGCGAGGCTCTATCTAAGAGTTGTGGTACTTCCCTGTCTTTTGTACTATTTCACGAACTTGCCATTACTCATATCCGCAACAACTTTTAGTACATTAGATACTATCCTGATAGACTTAATATTGGGTACGGGCTGATGCCGGATGAGTCTTAAGAAACTCCAAATCGGCACATGGAAGGGAGGTCTGGGGGCGCCAGATTTTAAAGCTTATTACTATGCATGCCAAGTAAAGTGGCTGTCCTACTGGACGGCAGGATGGAACTTACAGGAGATTGATTATAGTACTAGGCACATCGAGCAGGCAACACTCCACATTTTATTGCTACCGCATAGTAAACCACCCCCAGAGCTACCATACCTCCTCCACACAGCGCTACATTGTTGGGGAAAAGCGCTTCGATATACTTCCAGGGGTGGCAGATATGCCGATACCATTCCATTGGTAGGGATACCATTGGCAAGTGGTAGGCTGTCGCAGCGGGCGCTTTGATCTTGGACGGATGTGGGTGTGAAGTCTCTTGGGGCATTCTTTGGATACGGGACACTTTTGGACCACGACACCTTCACACGCATTACGGGGGCACCTGCCACACTATACATGACACATGCAGCCATACTACATTACATTAAAAGACAATGGGCTCCACAGCAGGAGGAACCCCAGTCAAACGCATTATCAAGTCGCTTTATTACATGGGGCGTGGAAGTCACCTTGTAAAATGGTTATACCTTAGCATCCGCACACACACCCAATTCCCGCTAGATACCACGAGGGCACAGTGGGTGGCAGATTTGGGACGGGACTTAACGGACAAAGAATGGAGTGACATATTGGAATACCTGCAAAAAATACCACGCAATGCCAAGTTCAAGTTTATCCAATGTATGATCATACACAGAGCTTACTAGACCCCGGGCAGGCTATACAGAATGTACCCGGAAACGGCACATCAATGCCCCCGATGTGAACTACCTGAAGCAGATTTACTTAATATGTTGTGGGCATGCGTAGATCTTGCTGAATTCTGGAGGGGGGGTTAAACAAATGTTGGAGGATGTTACACACCTGTCCATGGGGAACGCAGCACTAGTGTGCGTATTAGGTATTCGTAGACAGACGAAGACACACAAGGATCAGCTATGTTTTTTTGATTTGGCGCTTCTAGTCACAAAGAGATCCATCACTATGTGCTAGAAGTCAGACAGAGCCCCCACCACATATATGTGGCATGGCGAGTTGCTTAGATGGGCAGAAGCTGAAAGCACGGCGTTGCGCAAATTGGAGGCCCGCGGCCTAAGGAAAACTCCAATCTCTCTGGAATGGGATGTAATGATGGAAGCCTACAAAAATATCAACCCAGACGATGTTTCCGCTGTTCCAAGTACCCAATAGTAACTGGAATAGTATGGTATGGAATATAGTAACCCCTGGCAGTTACGGAAGGAGCAGTGTGATCCGAAATTGTACACAAAGTATTTTAATTGGATGGAGATAATCAATTGTATTATACACTGAACAGCCAGAGCCAGTTGCGGGTGAGGGTCGGCATTAGAGGGGTAGAGGGTGGGGCTAGAGGGTGTTGATTTTTTATAAGTATTCTTATAAGCGACCTGTACATTGTAGTGTGGGAGTAGTCTGCATGGAACCAGTCAATAAATATATCATCTCCGGAAACACATGAGGGTGACATTGTAACCTATTGAATAACAGGCCTCATATGTCATAGAATTGCAACTCTGTATAGAAAATATGCATAATATGTTTCTTGTTTGGCAACAAAAAATTATATAACAATAAAGTTTGTTTAAAAAATATTCTGGTAACGTATACATTTTTCAGGAATTTTTTATTAAGGTTGCTCTAAAAAGTTCATAAGAAATTGTTCATAGAGGTGCTCATGTGCAAAGTGTTAAGAAAAAAAAGAATAATAGTTGTTCACAGAATATTTTTTACACAATTTCCAACAATGGCTCAAGCAACTCAGAGTAGCCAAAGTAATGCGCCTGTCTGAAAAAATAAACCCTTTGCTCAAAGGCAATATTTCTGAAATGGTGGTGGCTGAATCCTAACACACCATTCATAGGGCTCTATGCATTCAATCTAGGCTTGAAAATCAATGTCGACATTTCGACCCAACTTTTGCTTGAGGTGGATTAAGCCCTTGCATGGGGGTATTAATCAGGACAGTAGTGAAAGAATAATAGGGCAACCTAAAACAAAACCCTCTGATTAATAACTGATGGTTATAAGCTCTCATCTCAATGCCAAAAAGTCCAAGAGAAAAACATGAACCTACAGTGGAGAAACCACAATGTCGGTAAGTGAAGGGGTTCAACTTGGATACACCCTGTTCAGAGGACCCAAGACTCCAAATCCAAGGGATTCTCAGTATAATTAAATTTAATCTGAGATCACAGAATGGATGCATGTAATCAGAATCAATGTAGTCTTAGTTAAAAATGTATAGATGTATGAGAGGACGCTTACCTCTCCTTCAACAGCTGATCAGTATGAATCAGCTTGGTCAATATCTGGTGTAAAACGGATTCCCAACAATGTCAAAGCCGACTTAAACAAGCTATGAATAAAAATAAAAAATCTCCTTGGCATCTTGGTTTAAAAAAGTATAGTGTCTAAAAATATTTTAATATAAACCATGCCCATAAGAGTTAACTCACCCTCATCACTCAATGTATTGAAATCTGTACCTGGAAAAACGATTAAATCATAATGGTTTCTGTAAATATAAAAGACATTCTCCTCTGACTGCTATCTAAAATTAACACAAGTCACAAGAAACAAACATCGCAAATGAGTGATCTCTATCCTGCACTCACCTCTCTGGGTCACCTGACCCCGACTGACAGTTCGGCAGCCAGAGCGCAGGGTAGCGGGAGATGTATAAGCGATGGCGTGCACATCAAGCATGCATGTCAGCTCGATCGCGTGCGTGTCATCATCCAACTGCCTTCCTACAATATGTCCCCGGTTCACATTAGTCCTTTGAGAACCAGAAGCCTGTGAAATTCGGACTTCGTAGGGGTAGGCTGAGACTCAAACCTATTTAAGAGTGTGCCATGGAAGCGCGTTTTAAAGATAACTGTTTCTTTGCTTGTAATACGTCGCGCTTCACAGCTTTCAATTATTTTTAATAAAAGAATCGCAAGCACATGCTGAATTTATAACATTAAAGGATGAGGAACACAAAAATACAGGAACAGTAAACATGGGCAGGAAACGAAGAAACAAATAGTCCCATAAAACGAACAACTCACTGAAGCGTAAAGATACCAGTACTTGGACAGTGCTCCGTGGGAGGAAACAAAACACAAAAAGGAGGGACAAAGGGGAGGATTCACCCCTAGTGACAAGCATTTTAAAGAAAAATCAAAAAAATGAAAAAAAGGCAATGGCCGGGCTGTAAGTCCACAGAAGGAATACAGCATGTGTCGAAGAGACAGCCCAAGCACTGCCTAGGCTCCACCTTAAAAAAGACAGAAAACAGCTGTAAAACCCCTGGAATGAAAAGAATCAAACTACAGAGAGTGAGCAGAACCATCAGAAGCCTCTCTGTATGAAGATAGCCACTACACCTTGACTTACTTAGGTAACTGAGGGGATATTCACAAGGATCTATCGCTGAGTTAACGGCACTTTATCGCAGCCAAAGTAGCGATAAACTTATCGCCACAATTACAAGCTGGTGTAAACAGCCCACATCCACAGTTTCCCGGCGATAGCAGCCGCAAAAAACAGCGCCACCGATGACCCCCGCAACTATCACTAATGAGATGCAGAGTAGGCGTTACCGTGCCAAAAGCCACGACAACACCACTCCACAACATTCACAACGACCAGCCCAAACTGCGATAAGAACACAAAACAGGCGATAATGCGCGTTAGCAGCAGGAAAATAACACCTGCTCTGACCTGGTGCAAAGTTGGACCACAGCCTGCACCACAAAAGGGAGCACAGTCCAGAGCCACATCGGAAGGGCAACAGATGCACCCAGGCAACTGAAAATGCAGCCTGGAGGGCCGAATGGGCAACAACACCCACAAGAGGAGCATATGAATTTGATTCATTCGATTCAAATGTTGTTGTGGCTGTGCAGCTTGATGGAATCAAAGCCGGTTCCTTTTGTGGATTTGACATATTGTTAGCGCAATGAGACGAAGCGCGGAGCGAGTTTTGCACGCCTTTAAAAGTGGAACAAAGGTGGAATGATATAAAAATTGGTTGAACATGGATTACAATGGTGTGCATCTCATCCTCTTTAACCTCATTTGCAACAACACCCACCGCCACCACCTCCAGGGCCCCCCTTTCCCCGGCACCCCCTGACAAAAGACATGCCACATCAGCTACACCTAAACACGTCCAAAATAATCTGCTTGATGTCGCACAATCACAACTGGTGACATGCATGTGTCGTCACAAAAATGAGCATCAAACATTCACTTTCCAAGCACTTTCCAAGCAACAAATAAAACTTTATTAACAAGAACACTGAAATGAAATGACGGGACAATCCGTAGGTCACAGCCTGCAAGACAAAAATCATGATGAGAAGGTGTGTGTTGCGCACATCAAAGGTCAGAGAGAGAGTGACGGCGAGAGAGAGGAAGAGAGGGAGAGAGACAGATAAGAAGAGAGGGGGAGAGAGAGGGAGAAAAGAAGAGAGGGGAGAGAGAGAGAAGAAGAGCGGGGGAGAGAGAGAGAAAGAAAAGAAGAGGGGGAGGGAGAAAAGAAGAGTGGGGGGGAGAAAAGAAGAGAGGGGGGAGAGAGAGAGAGAGAAGAAGAGAGGGAGAGAGAGAGAGAGAAAAGAAGAGAGGAAGAGAGAGAGACAGAGAGAGAGAGAGAAAAGAAGAGGGGAGAGAGACAGAGAGAGAAGAAGGGAGAGAGAGAAAGAAAAGAAGAGAGGGGGGAGAGAGAAAAGAAGAGATGGAGAGAGAGAGAGAGAGAGAGAGAGAGAAGAAGAGAAGGGGAGAGAGAGAGTGCCGCCCCTCCACACCCAGGCCATAGTTCTCACCTTCCGCCACCGGCATGAAGACAGGAGGTCCCACCACGTTCCGCTGCAAGCCACAAGCCCAGGGCCCCCGAACATGGCACCCTCAACACCATGCAGCCCCGCTCCGCAGGCCACCAGGTCTCACATTTGGGCTGGGTCTTGATCACTCCATTGCATAGGACATACCAGTGCACCCGGCATCATCGTAGGCACACGCTGCCCGCTGGCTCTGGCCTACACTGCGGTCCAGCAGGGCACACAAAACCTGAGCTGTCTGGACCGTCGGGACGGGGTGTCTTCGCAGGCTGCACACCCTCTCAGCAGCTTAAGGTGTCACTGACTCAGTGCACCCAAAGTCACCATCCCGTGGCGGGGTGCCTGTGCCGGTCGCAAGGCCTTGGGTGCCACTAACCCTGTGTAACGCCAGTCAGCGCCACATGGTGATAGGCCCATGACGGCCGCAAGGTCTAGGGTGCCACTAACCCTGTGCGCAACAACTCACGTGCCCTTTATGATTGAGAACCGTGGAGAGTCCATCATCCAGTCACCACCGGCAGAGGGGAATGGGACGTCATCAGCCCCTTATGTTGGCGGAGTCACATGGCCTGTGACGTCTGTGCCGAATGGGTGTGGTATGTGTGCAAACCTGCCCTCAGGGAGTGGCTGTGACATGCGGACAACTAGACCAATGACCTGCACACCACCAGCGTGTACGCCTGTGACGGGTAGCAATGAGGGGCCCCCCCTCGGAGCGTAAGCGGAGTGGTCTGGCCTGCAGTACGCCGGACCAGTGCAAGGCCTGCAAAAATGACTCGTGGGCTCTGGGCGTGGTTCAGTCCATGTTCATACATGGAAGTGACTGATGCGTGTGTCCCTGTTGTAGTGTTCACAGGACCCGGTACACAATATGCAATGTAGCACCCTCTGACTGGCATCCCACAGATTGAGCATCATTGACGCAAAGGAAATCACTGTCCCTACATTCCTCCACACATTCATACAGGAATGATGAAAGACATGACACAGCAGTGCGTCACTGGATGTTTATTGCACATCCAGTGCAGTTCTGCAGCTGGAGCGTTACAGGGCAATGCCGAGCACACTACACAATATGGGCCCGTGGAGGGCCAGCCAGTGTCCATCCGGGGATGACAAGTACTGCGGAAGAGGAAGGGTACAGTCCGCAGTCTGGTCGCCGTGTCATTGGTCATCAAACAGGATATGGCAGTCCATGTTGCTGTCCAAGGTGAGTGCATCGGAGTGTATCGAGGGTCAGTGGACAGTCATGAGGCAATGTGCGGCAGAAACAGGCCAGGTGGCGGAAATTAATGCTAGTGCCTCCTTATCACAAACCCATCCATGTCCTCGTCCCCGGATGTGTGCTCTGCCCACCTGTGTGTGTTGCAGTACTGGCTGAAGCACTGTGTGCCACTGACACATCAGGTGCCGGAGGCGTCTGCTGCACTGTGAGGCAATGGCACACCAGGGGGCAGACATGTAGATGGTGTGGGTGCAGCAACATTCATCTGCGCCACACCTTGTGGCAGCAATGACATGATGATGATCTGCAGGGCATGGTAGACCCCAGCTACATTTCGTTGATGTACAGCTGCCATCCTTTCCGCCTCCATCCACACCATGTCCTCCATGAGCCTCTCCATGTGTGCCAGCTCACGGCTGATATCGCTGGTGCCCTCTGAGTGGACAGGTGTTCTTCTCTCCATGTCAGGACTCCAGCGATGTCAGTCAGGGCTTGTTGGAGACCATGGACGGGCCTAGACACCCATGGATGGCGTCCAGTTTGGTGGCCATAAGGTCGAACCCCACCCGCACCGTCTCCCTCTGGGTCTCCAGCACACGGCGTTGGAAGACCGTGTGTTGTTCCTGGGGGTCTTTGGAGACTGCTGGGGCCGTGGGTGCCTCCTGCTGGGTGGTTTGGGTGGTGGGTGGGGTCTCCTCGATGCAGCTGGTCAGCCCTGATCCTGGAGGTGAGTCGCGGATGATGTCAATGATGTCTAGGAGGGCTTGTGCGCCAATGCTGGGGTTGTCCTCCTTGTCATCAGAGAAGAGTGGCTGGGACTGCTCTGCAGGGGCTGTTGACAGTGGCCCTGCAAGGTGAAGCAGAGATGGTGTATTGCAATGTGTCCACATGTATGTAGCCGCATGGTACATGTTGACATTCAGACAGCATGACATTGTACATTGTGACAGTCTATAAATATGGACGATGACCCAGAGTCATTGAGGGTGTGCACTGAGCTCTGCTTGATTGTGCATGTGTGCCATCATGGCCATCTCCACCCATCCCCCAGTACCTGGTGGTCACTCGCCCTGTTGCGGTTGTGTTGTGTCCTGTTGAGCAGTGTCTGGTCCCCTGACTCTGGCCACAGTATCCACACTGATGACTGTCGACACCAGCTCCACCATGTCATCCAGCACGAGCTGTGGTGCTGGGCCCCCACCTCCAGTCTGCACTGCTGCCTTCTGGTTGGCTGCGAGTTCCTCCTTGGTCTTTCTCTTGATGTCATTCCATCGCCTCTTGATCTCGTCCATTGTCCTCTTGTGCTCTCCGACGGCATTCACTTTGTCCACAACGTCCCGCCATATTCCACTTTTGGTGCCCAATGACATGTTGGAGGTGATGAACAGTTGTTGATGGTGTTCCATCACCTCCATGACTATGATCTGGTTCGCCTGCAGACTGAACTTCATCTTCCTCTTCTTCTTGTCCTTCCCCTTCCCTGCCCCCGAGGTCCCTGGCTGGTCATCCGGGGTGCTTGTAGTGTTGCGCTCGTCCTCTGCGCCTGCTCCGGCTGCCTCCATGGTGCTTGGGTGTTGGTGAGTTTGTGTTTGGGTGTTTTTTCTACTTTTATGGTGATTTTTCCCGCGTGCCAGGTGTGTGTTGCAGGCCTGGCACTGCTTATCGCTGATTTCCTCATCGCGCTTTGGCCCAACGCAGGTTTTTTTGTGTTGTGGTTTGTGTTTTTATCTTCATCGGGGTGGTTGTATGGCAGACATTATCAGTGGTTTAGGCAGACTATCGCATGGTACTGCCCTGTTGTAAATTCCACGTTGTCACGGGGTTATTTTCCCGCGATGGGCTGCGATGTTGAGAGTTGCGTTAGCTACTCTTGCGGTAGTTATCACACGTTCTTGTGAATACACCCCTGAGTTTTTTCTTTGCGTGTCCAATAGATGCTCAATATTCCCAGGATCCCACCCTTCCCACCTGCTGCCCTCAATTGGGTGGTAGGTGCATTGCACTAAAAACTTGCATGAAGCAAGTGCCTTTCTCATGTGCAGCAATGCCAGCTCTGGTGGTAAAAGAGGCTGTGTATGTGGATAGCTGTTAGCTGTCTTTGTCAGGATGCATTGTCTCTGTCTCAGGCTGGATTATCTCTGTAAACTGAGGTCTCAGATTCCACATATGTGAGGTCAGACATAAGCAATGTATTGCAGGCATAAGTTATAGTTAGCTCAGGTAACTATACCTGGTTTTGTATGAGTGAAATCTGAGCCTAACTATAACGTCCCTGTAACCTTTGGTTTTTTCAGTGAATTTCTAAGGTTTTCCTAATTCTATTTCCTAACTATAACATCTCTTTAACCTTTGTTTTTTTCAGTGAACTTCTAAGCATTTTCAAATTGTATTTCCTAACTAACGTCCCTGTAACCTGTAACCTTTGGTTTTTTAAGCAAATTTCTATCATTTTTCAACTGTTAGCTGCGTTTGCATAGTGGCGGAGAAAGGGGGCGGGCCAAAAAATCAGCTCTCAGGATACTGTTGTGTTGGACTTACTGGAGGTAAAAGGGGGGCTTCTAGGCCCCCAAGAACCCTCAGCATTCAAGAGGACTTCATTCTCCAGCCAGTAGGTAATATATATCTTTACAAGAAAAATACACCGCACTCAGGAATCCTTTGCTGACTAGTTTGCGGACGCGTTTCGGCATCACATGGCCTTGATCCCAGAAAACCTGCTCTCGCTTCCATGAAGTAAAGCAGAATTGCTATTGGACAAGGGGAGCTGCATGTTGTCTAAAAGCAAATCCGGCTCCCACAGGACGCTCCCCCCGCGGGCCCCAACATGTGGCCAGGACCCGGGTGATGGGGTCTCCGGGGCAAATAATGGCCTCAGAAGGGGGGCTGCGTGGCCCCCTCGTTTAATTTTTTTTGTTTTTAAAGAAATGTCCATGCCCTGGAGGATGTGGTCCCGGGGCCAAAATCGACCTCAAGAGGGGGGCAACGTGGCCCCTTCCCATTTTTAAAAAAAACTTTGTTTGCAAAATGGCTCAGGTCCTGGGGTCCCGCAAGGCCCACAAAATATTAAGAGAGGGGGGCCACACAACCCCCTTCTAACAAAAAAAAGAAAAGCCAGCATCTCGCCGGAGGCCCTGCCCCCTCCCTGCACCACTATGCAAACACGCCTCATGGCCCGTTCTAAGTTGGGGGATTAAGTCCCCTTGAATCCTGAGGGTCCCGGGGACCAACTAGCCCACCAGGTATCTCCAGTAAGCTCCACACAGTGGGATTGCGGAGATGTGGTCAGGGGCCATGCCCCTTTTTACACCACTCTGCAAACACGCCTCTTGGAGCGCTGCTGGTGGGGCGATGAGGTCCTCTTGTGTCCTGAGGACCTCAGCACTAAAGTGGACTTTATCTTCTGAGCAGCAGTGCACCAGGAGGCACGTTTGCATAGTGGTGTAAAAAGGGGGTGTGGCCTCGGACCACTCTCAGCAATGCAGCTGTGTGGGGCTTACTAGAGATAACAGGAGGGCTAATTGGCCCCCAGGGACTCTCAGGAGGCAAGGGGACTTCATCCCCCATCAAGAGCACGCCAGGAGGCATGTTTGCAGAGGAGTGGAGAAAGGGGGCGTGTCCTGTGTCCACCTCTCAGCAATCCCACTATCTGGGGCTTACTGGAGGTATCAGGTAGGCTAGTTAGCCCCTATGGACCCCTAGCAGTGAAGGGGAATTTAATCCCCATCGAAGAACGTGCCAGGGAGCGCGTTTGCAGACTGGTGGTCAAAGGGGGCGTGGCCTACTATTAGAACTTACCAATGCTGCTGTGTGAGACATACTGGAGGTAATAGGAGGGGTAGTTGGCCCCCAAGGTTGTCCTTGGGGGCCAACTACCCCTCCTGTTATCTCCAGTAAGTCCCACACAGTGGGATTGCTTAGAGGTCTTCAAAGGCCTCGCCCCCCCCCCTTTCTCCACCTTTCTGCAAACGCAACTCATGGCACACTATGGGTTTGGGGATGAAGTCCACTCAACTCCTGAGGGACTTTAGGGGCCAAGAAGCCCTCTTGGTACTTCCTACGCAGCGGAATTCCTGAGCACTGGTTGGAGGCTCAGCCCCCTTTCTCCACCACTCTGCAAAAGTGACTACCAGTTAAAGAAGCATTTGTAATGTAATAGGTCTCGCATTTGCAAGAGTTAGAGCTATTGGCGTTGTAAATGTAAATGTTTTTTACTAATGTTTTTGGGAGTGGTGTCGAAGTAGGTTTTGTGGTATGTTGTGCTGTGAAATTATGTGGATAGAAAGTATGTAGTATTTAGTGTATAGGAATTATGTAGAGTGGGATTATGTGTTATGGAGAGTAATTCTGTGGTATGGTGGTCTGTGTTGTAGAGTCGTAACCTCAGGTTTAGTCTTCCTCATTTCCATAGAAGCTAAACTATAAACTCAATGAGACAAAAAAAAGAAGGAACCACTGAGGAGCACTTCTGGACCTAGTCAGAGGTATGAGCAGGGCCACTGGAATGATGCAACTGTTTGACTACACTGACTTTTGTACAATTATACCTTTTTACGCATTTGCCACATAATCCCTCATCTACAGCATCATCTGCAGATTTGAACAAAAAAACCTTGTTTCTAGCTCAAACGACTCAAACGTAACCAAAATTATAGTGACAAGTGTTACAGAGTGGTGGAAGACCCTTTGCAAGCCCAGAATGGTCACCTGTTACTTATTGTTAAATGTGGGTGTTAAATTGGTACTAATGGTGTGCAAACCACTCTTGCTTCTTTCTGCGCCTATCTTGCCTTTTACTGCATTTCTGTTGCTTCTTTCTGCACCTTTCTTTATTTTTTTTCACCCCTCCTGCCTCTTTCTGCACATCTGTTCCTTCTTTCTGCACTTCTTTTGTTTCTTTCTGCACCTCTCTTGCTTATTTCTGCACCCATCTTGCCTCTTTCTCCACCCCTCTTCCCCCATTCTGCATGTCCGTTGCTTTTTTCTGCACTTCTCTTGCCTCTTTCTCCACCCCTCTTCCCTCTGTCTGCACCTCTCTTGCTTCTTTCTGCTCTTCTCTTACTTCTTTCTGCACCTCTCTTTCTTCTTTCTGCACCCCTTGTGCCTCTTTCTGCACCGCTATTCCATCTTTCTGCATCACTCTTGCCTGTTTCTGCACCTCTGTTCCTTCTTTCTGCACTTCTTTTGTTTCTTTCTGCACCTCTCTTGCTTCTTTCTGCTTCCCTCTTGCCTCTTTCTCCACCCCTCTAACCCCATTCTGCATCTGTTACTTCTTTCTGCACTTCTCTTTCTCCACCCCTGTGCCCTCTTTCTGCACCTCTGATGCTTCTTTCTGTACCTCTCTTGCTTCTTTTTGCACCCCTCATGCCTCTTTCACACCCCTCTTCCCTTTTTCTGCACCCTTCTTGCCTCTTTCTGCACCCCTCTTCTCTCTTTTTCCACCCCTCATCCATTTGTCTGCTCCTGTGTTGCTTCTTTCTTCACCTCTCTTTCTTCTTTTTGTACCCCTCATGCCTCTTTCTGCACCCCTCTTCCCTCGTTCTACACCTCTGCTGCCTCTTTCTGCACCTCTGTTCCTTCTTTCTGTACTTATGTTTTTCTTCACCACTTTTGCCTCTTTCCCTACCCCTCTTCCCCCTTTCTGTATCTCTGTTGCTTCTTTCTGCATTTCTCTTTCCTCTTTCTCCACCCCTCTTCCCTCTTTCTGCACCTCTGTTGCTTCTTTCTGTACTTCTCATTCTTCTTTCTGCACCCTTCTTCGCCCTTTCTGCACCCCTGTTCTTTCTGCCCTTCTCTTGCTTCTTTCTTCACCTCTCTTGCTTCTTTCCGCACCTCTTTTGCCTCTTTCTGCACCGTTCTTCCCTTTTTATGCAACTCTCTTGCCTCTTTCTGCACCCTATGCCCTTTTTATGCACCTCCCTTGCCTGTTTCTGCAACTCTCTTGCCTGTTTCTGCAGTTCTTTTGCCTTCTTCTGCACCTCTGTTGGTTCTATTTGCTCTACTCTTGCTTCTTTCTGGACCTCTTTTACAAACTTTTGCACCCCTTTTGCCACCTTCTGCACCCATCTTGCATCCTCCTGCACCTTTGTTGGTTCTTTCTGCACTGCTCTTGCTTCTTTCTGCACCTCTTGTGCCTGTTTCTGCAACTCTCTTGCCTCTTTCTGCACTTCCCTTGCCTCATTCTGCACTACTATTGCCTCTATCTGTGCTTCTCTTATTTCTTTCTGTACCTTTCTTTCTCTTTCTGCATCTCTCTTGTCTCTTTCTATACATTTCTTCTTCTTTCTGCACCTCTCTAGCTTCTTTCTGCACCTCTCTTGGTTGTTTCTGCACTTCTGTTGCCTCTATGTGCACTTCTCTTGCGTCTCTTTGTACATTTCTTGCTTCTTTCTGCACTTTTCTTGCCTCTTTCTGCACATTTCTTACTCTTTCTGCACCTCAAATGGGAAGTGCAAGCTCAAGTTTAAAGGTCTGCGTGCTCTCAGGACTGAGGTATATGTCTACTTGAACATGTATTCTTACCTGTTATGCATCTGAAGATGGTAGCTTAAAAAGCGGGTAGCTTTTTCTATAGGTGGTCAAATCTTCTCAGTTCTGCTCTGTCATTCGGTTGCACAGGCAGACATGTCTTATGTATATAGATGTTATATAGCCCCTCAAATATACAATTGAATACCCATGTACCCTGTATTGTGATCAGAAAGAAATGCAAACACATTTTTGTACACAAATGTACAGAGTATGGAAATTGAAACACAGGCATTCAAGTGTTTGTATGTTTATTTTGATGTAACATGTCACTAGGTAAAAGCAGGCACACACGCATGCATACCTTCACAAACTTGGTGAGGCTTACAACAGTGATATGGTTAGGACTGCTATTTTACATTTGGTAGGCCTAACATTCTAAGCAGTCGATGAATAGTGAATCTTGAGGAGAAAAGTGAAGTTTAAGACATCTTGGGAGAAGGATTAGTGATTAGGCTACCCTGCATGAGTCTGTGGAAAAGTACAGTCAAAGTAGGCCTTTTTCTGCACCTCTGTTGCTTCTTTCTGGACTTCTCTTTTTTCTCCACCGTTCTTCCTCTTTCAGGACTTCTGTTGCCTCTTTCTACATTTTTTTTGCTTCTTTCTGCACCTTTCTTCCTCATTCTGCACCTCTCGTCCCTCTTTCTGCACTTCTCTTGCTTCTTTCTGTGCCTTTATTCCTCTTTCTGTATATGTTCTACTTCTGTAGGCATAGTTAGAAATTTGCATTTAAAAAACCTTAGAAATTCACTGCAAAAACCACAGGTTTAAGGGACATTATAGTTAGTAAATAACATTTAATAAACCTTAGAAATTCACTGAAAAAACAGATGTTTTAGGGATGTTATAGTTAGGAATTAGCATTTTAATAACCTTAGAAATTCATTGAAAAAACCACAGGTTTCAGGGACGTTATGGTTAGGCTGACATTTCACTCGTACAAAACCATAGAAATTCGGCCGTTATAGTTAGCTGAGCTAACTATAACTCGCACCCCGTAATGCACTGCTGATGATGTCACATATTACATCACTCATGACATGGTCAGTGACATCACTGATTACATCTCAAAGGACATCACTGATGACATCATCCACTTAATATCTGATGAACCTCCTCACACCCTAATCTTACCTTTCATACACCCACTCTAAAATACAGACTATCATACAAAAAAATCATAGACACTCCAATGCCAGTTAGTACATACCCACTTACTGATTCATAGGTCTTCACACATTCACTCACTCAACCATACAGTCATTCATACATGCAGTCACTCATCAATACAGCCACTTATATATGCACTCATACACCCATACAGACACTCACATACTGCCACTCACCCACAGAGATACTCACACTCCTAATCAGTCACCCAAAGACTGAATCACACTGCCAATTACTCACCTATACAATTATACACACACACCACCTCACTTATTCATACAGATCCTACCACATACTTACTCACTTACACAAGCACACACTCAACAATACAGCCACTCTCACAATCACTCATTCTCACATATAGTCACTTATATACTCCAACACTCACATATACTGCCTTTCACATATGTAGTTGCTCACACATATACCACTGAGACATCCATTCACTCACCAACATAGCCATATGCACACTCACTCACCCACACAGCCCCTCACAGACGCATTAATGAACCCATATACCCACTGAATCACCCACTCACACATCCGTGCAGGGAGTCACAACCACCCACACAGACACTCAGGCACCCTTACAGGTAATCAGACAACCAATCATTAACCCACATAGATACTCATATGGCTACTCACCAACCCATGCAGCCACTTACACACCAACTGACAGACTGATACAGACATTCACACAGATTAGTCATTCACCCATGCATTCACTAAGACAAGTTTAATCACTCATTTATACAGTCAGTCATGCACCCACTAAATCATCCATTCAGACACTCATACACCCACTCATTCTTCAATAAACCTTTGCGTGTATATATATAACATTCTTAAACTTTTTAGAAACACTAAGTCACTTGATGATGTCATCTGTGATGTCATCAGTGATGTCATTTGAGTTGTCATCATTGATGTCATCACTGACCATGTCATGAGTGATGTAATATGTGACGTCATCAGCAGTGCATTGCGGGGGCATGAGTTATAGTTAGCTCAGTTAACTACAACGGCCGAATTTCTCTGGTTTTGTACGAGTGAAATGTCAGCCTAACTATAACGTCCCTGAAACCTGTGTTTTATTCAGTGATATATATGTGTGTGTGTGTGTGTATAAAAACAATAACCTTTCAGGCTTACAGCAACAAATAAATTATGCAAAAAAGGAAGCAGGGAACTCTGGGTAGCTCCCAAGCTTTGGTGGAGAGCAGTTCCCAAATAGAGCACCCTACAGCACCAGTGACACTCAACTCAAATATCTGTTTTTGTGGCAGAGTTTTTAAGCATAGGATTAGCACAGTGCCATCCACGTAGAGCTAGCAAGGGACAAAGCCTTTTACTGTTTTGCGGCCCACCTCCCTAAGCCTCTAGAGGCCCGGGGACTCCATCCTCCAGGGCGGTGAACTGCAGAAAAAGGGAGGGGGGCATGTAGCCCCCCTCCCAGAACCATTAATGGGGCAGGTTCTGTAGCTATGTCCTGGGGTGCCACCTCCAGGACATAGCGGTTTCCCTGCTAGCACTGGCGTGGGCATGGAAACTTGTGTTGCCTCTTGCTTGGTGAGAGAATTTTAAAATCTGCCGCCAAGCAGGAGCAAACAACAAGTCTGCTCCAGCGCTTGAAAAATGATCCCACCCACTGGAAGTGGACTTGAAATCTGTTTCCCTACACCTAGTGAAGTGGCAGGGAAACAGATCTAAATGTTGCTCCCACCCAGAGTGAGCAGCATTATTAGCTGCTCCCTCTGGGCATGAGCAATGATGGCTCCCTCTGGATTTGGGGAGCTTGCTGGGGCCTTGGGGCTGTCCACGCGGCCTCCAATGTTACTGTGCCGGGCTCCAGGGGATAGGGTCCCTTGGTCGAAATTGGTCTGGGGAGGGGGCCACATGCCCCCACACCCTTGTATTCATGCCAGGCACCAGGAGATGGTCTCCCCACAGCCCATAACAGCCTGGGGAGGGGCTTCATGTTCCCCCAGCCCTCAACCATGATGCTGGGACCCAGAGAAATTGGGTCCCTGGAGCAGAAATCAACTTGGGGCAGGTGGCCACGTACACTCCTCCCCCTGAATATCAAACCGGGCCCTAAGGGATGGGGTCACCAGGGACAGGGCCTGAGGGCAACAACTCACAGCACACAGCTGAAGGCCATGTGCAGTGTTGGTTCACTGCCTTAATGAATGTTGGCCACAGGACCTTGCCGCAGGCCTGTCCTTGTGGCCAAACCCCAACTTCATGGCGCACTTGGTGGAGTGCGCAGCATGGAGGGGATGGCTACAAGCGGGGGTTAGACTCAGGGCCTGCAACCAACGCCCTGCTGCTCATGGCCAGAGGCCGTGTGCAGTGGGAAGGTTGGATTTACATATGTAATTAAATATTACTTTAGCTTCTTTAAACATAGAAATTGACTGAAAACAACAAAGGATAAAGTAACGTTATATATTGGTGCACGGCCAGAGGCTGTGAGTGGCAGGGGGTTTAAATTTTCGTATTGAAATTAAATATTACTTTATTTTTTTTAAACCGAGAAATTCACAGAAAAAAATAGGTTAAAGTAAAGTTATAGTTAGGTGGAATTTTCTGTAACAACACAACAACATAGAGTTATCTCAAGTAACTATAAATAGTGCCCAAAGGTAACTATAACTCGCACCCTTACCCTGCACTGCTAATTACCTCACATTTTGTATCACATTACATCTTTTATCACATCATTGATAATATTCCTGCAACATTTATAGTGAAATTATTGATGAGAAAACTGTGTACATCACAGGCAGCGCCCCTACGAGGTTTAGACTTAATTCCAAATTTATACCGATGTCAACTAGAGAGTCCGTAGACATTTATAATGAATTGGTGATTAACAAACTAAAGAACTTTCAGAAATGTACCAGTGTCAAATATAAGAACTTGTCACAGCAACAAAAGGATTATACTACCCTGGTTAATAAATTGTCTTCTAATGCAGCTTGTAGTGTCCGTAATGCAGATAAAGGCGGGAATGTCGTTTTATGGGATAAACATTTGTATATGAATGAAGCATACAAACAATTGAATAATCGATCAAGTTATGCAAGAGTTACTGAAGATGTTTTGACCACCAGCTACAGCCTTTATTATGTTCAGTTGCATGAATGGTACAATCAATGTCTGATCACTCAAGAGGAGGTACAATTTCTAATAATTGACCATCCTATAATATCAGTATTATATCTGATACCAAAGGTGCATAAAGATCTTGCAAACCCCCCTGAGTGCCCTATTATCTCTGCCATAGGCAGTGCCCTCGAGAACAAATCCAAGTTTGTGGATTTGTTTCTTTCTTCCTAAGTCAAAATGCTCCCTTCATACATTCAGGATACGGGGGATTTTTTTAAAGAAAATCTATAATCTACCCTGGGAACATGATTTTTTTGCTAGTAACAATTGATGTCACCACGTGGTATACTAGCATTAGAAATGAAGATGGTCTGAATGCTATTAAATATTTCTTAGGAGACAGACCACTTAAACTATGGTCACATACATAGATGCTGATAGCAATGATCTCAACATGCCTCACAAGCAACTATTTTCTTTTCAATGGCGAGTTATTCCATCAAACTTGCGATACAGCTATGTGCACCTGCTTCGCGCCCAGCTATGCTAATTTGCATATGGGCTGGTGGGAGGAGCAGGTGGTCCGGATGTTGTACCAAAAAGAATGGCAGCACAACATAATACACTGGAGTCGTTTCATCGACGATCTTTTCGTCATATGGAAAGGCTCAGACAAATCTGTGAAAGAATTCATCGAAAAATTGCAGGTTAACAACTTGAATCTAAAGTTCACGAGTACTATCAGTGCAACTTCTGTGAATTTTCTTGATCTAACTATTTATGTAAAAAACACTGAATTACACACAATGCTGTATCGTAAACCTACAGCTGGAAACACGTTGCTTCATGCAACAAGTTTCCTTCCAAGGAATCTACTTAAGAGCATTCCCTATGGGGAGTGCTTGCACACAATGCAGTGAGCAATTATCTTGACTAAAAAGAAAAACATGCTAAAAGTTGCAACCATATCTCTTTTATGTTTTTTGTTTTTGTTATATGCTTAGATCCCGCCCCAGTGGGCATTTTGACGTTCGCATTGCCTTCGATAACATTGTTATCAATGTATGTTGATTGTACCCATCCTGCCCCAGTGGGCTGTGATTATTTTCAGTATATTATTCCGCTTGAGCAATGTCATAGTCTTCTAAAGTGCTAAGTGCAAAAACAGTAAAATACACCCTCAAATAAAAAAAAAGAAAACAGTTAAAAACAGAGATTAGGGAGGACGCCTTACTTAATTATGACTGCTTCATAAGTGTGTGTGCAGGTCTTCTTCCCTATTTAAACCTTCCAGGGTTCTCGTGTCAAGTTCTATTATATAGCACGATTTCAATTTCCTCAACATTTTCTCCCGGTTGCCACCCCTTACACTCTGTGGGACAGCTTTGATTTCAAAATATCTCAGTCCTTGCATGTTGTTACTGTGATGCTTCTCAAAATGCTGACAAACTGGATAGGATTTATCTCCATTTTTTATAGCTCAGAGTTGTTGCAGCACTCTTTAATGCACAGGGAGAATTATACTGCCCACGTACCTCAGGCCACATGGGCACTGAAGCAAGTAGACTGCATCATGTTTTTCTTTTTAGTCAAGATAATTGGTACTGAATCTTTGCAATATGAGTTCAGTCTATACTTATGGTAATACATTTAGAATGCTGAATTTAAAATGTCTGAAAGGATATAATAAGAGCATTGAAAGGATACGAATTATGAACGTAGAATGAATTTGCATATATATTTTATTGAATATTTGGTCGGTTTGAGCATGATGTTACTTATTTTTGTGACAATCTGTGTTAGATCTGCAACACTGTAAAAAACTACAAGTCTGTCTTCTAACACACTCATTGAGTAGTTCTTCACGCAACATATTATGAGGTGTATTTAAAATGATTGAAACTTTATGGATACTTGTTGGTGAGCAAGCCTGCTGGGCAGGCGAAACGCGTCCGACAGCCGCCACATAAAATCCTTTATTTGAGCAAATCAAGGCGTCGTGGTCGAGGAATTGCTAATTCAGACCGGACCTTGCTTGGTTGGCCCGCTATCGATGACGCGCCCTCTGTTCTGGAGCAGCGACGGGGTAACAAAGAAGCAACAAGTGTAGATTATATATGTATATATCACATAAAGAACACCTCTTTTTCTAAATAAAGAGATGGACTGGCACTCAATGAGTTTTCACTCTGGTATAATTTAATAGAGTTTTGCTATCATCTACGCATTTCGGCTACTGCCTGCAGCCTTGTTCATGGCGAACACGATATATACAGAGCTGGGAGCCAAATCAGAGCATGAGCAGCCGAGTGTGGGTTTTGCTGTACAGGTTTTAGAGACAAAATCCAGCTTCATATTGATAAGAACAAGCGCTGCCACTCAAGGAGTGTTGCTGGTTTTGAATTTATTTCTATATGATTGGCTTCAACATCAAATATGACGCATTTTGGCTCCTAAGAGCCTTGCTCACGTTGGTACATTTATTACAACAGTGCAATCATTAAATCCAAGTTAATTACCACTCTACAGCAAAATGGATATGAGATTTTTTACTGTCTCACAGGTTGCAGGTAACTATTTCTTTAGACGTGGAAAACCTCTTCCTTAAATGTCACGATATCTCGTCTTTGTTGTGCAAATGAAATCCCTTGCATCCTGGTTTTAGTTATATATCTTTTGATAAAACAAATTCACATGAATGCAGATTTGTTACACAGATTTGTTACATAATTATAGGGGATATTGAAGACATGTATATACCTAGAAAGAAAACTGGATTGTTGTGTGATCAGTCCCACAAGCATGTGCCAAATGTAGTATCATATAAAAATATCAGCAATCAACAGGCAGGAGGGCACATGATACATAGGTGATGTCTAGTAAAACTTGTGGTTTGTCACAGATGAATTAAACTGAGATGATTCAGTATGGGAGTGATACCAAGTGAGGCACAACAAGCAGAAGAATTTATGAGCTACAACCTTTAAAAAGAATGGGTGCCAAGATGTATTGTGTTGGCGTAAACACACAGGAACTGATTGGACACATGGCCACTTAAGAGTTAATGTAAAATTGTGGTTAGAATACTTGCTCAGAGGAATTTAATTGCAGGTTTTTGGACTGGAAACTTTGAAGGACACTTCCTGAAACACAAGGGCAATATTCAATACTTGGCACAAGAGGCTACTCTATTCCTTTATCCATTAATATGTCCCCAATACAGACCCATCAGTAGTTACTGTAAATTGCCCTAAGCACAAGTATTACTGAATTTCTGAAATTGGCTAGGGGCAAGCAGCTGGGTTGTCCCCACCTAAACGTAAGTTTCATTGCCATCCCACCTGGATACATCCCCTTTTTTATTTCTTTGAAAGAACATTACATGAAGATCAGCAAAGCAACACTTAGAAAGGCACTGTATGAAAAGCAAGGATCCCTTCAGTAGCTGGTGGAGGCCACATAGAAAGGTAATGTGGTCAGTCATTGATATTCCGCCTTAATATTGATATTCTAGTACCACATACTTTTTTATGTCAATATTTCAACATACAACCCATTCATTGTCATGTATTCATCTTCTACAGTTTGAGTACGCTCATTCTTGACAGCCCCATGCTCTGTGAACAGTGCTACCTTGATACATACGCTTATTTAACCATTGTCCAAAGTGATCTTAGGGTCCACAAGCTTTTGTGAAAGATTTCCTTTTAAAAAACAATGTTAATGTAAAATAGAGTGTGAGCAACATGCATATAGGAACCGCCACAATTCCAGAGGTCTTACTGCTACAATACACTATTTTAGTCCAAAGTGAAGCCCTCATAATACATGACATCGAGGAAATGGTTCTTCTTCTTGGAAAGTGTCATTAACCACTCATACACTTGGGAAGATGGGTCCCTGAAATGCATTCTTCTTTCTTTCAGCTATACCCTGACGTATACTATCAGAAAGAAAGGTGGTGCTGAGGGTAGCTGCATTCACTTTAATGAAAAGAAAGCACTGAGAGCTTAATTTAAATGAGGGTGGTATCAGGACACCTGGCAAATATAGGCCTGCCTTAGTTAGAAGTGAGGGAAGTGATTATTCAATGACAGCAGAGCCTCCAGTGATTCCATTCTCGCAAAAACGGGGACTTCGTAAACACCGGTAGAAATCCTTTTAGCTACAGGCCCTTCAACTCTATGTTTTTGCCTACACATGACCACCATGATCTTTATAGTCCTGGAGATGATGAAGAATACAATGTTCCCTTTGAGCTGGGGAAAAACAAAAGCAGGTGAGGGACATTGATGGTTTTTTTCAAAAGAAGACCATCGCTTTGACGATCTGCCATGCCACCATGCAGACTGGTCCATCATGGTCAGCAATATTTTTTGTTACCAAATCTGCTTCCAACATCGCTGCATCTATGTCCAGAAAAACATTTTGGATAAAAAACATCCCTACCTGTGGAGAATTGCAAATGGGGTGGGCTGGATGCCTCAATGGATTTCTGGCAGACATGTCGGCTCTTAATGAGCCCATAATAGCCTAATTTAGAGTTTGGTAGAAAATTGTAAATCCACTATTTCATCTCTGGTATAGAAAGTATGGTGAAGGAAATTCCACCGGTGGACGTGCCTCTGAATTTAGCACTTATTCAACAAATCATAGGATTTTCATTTACTATTTAATATTTTGAATAAGTGAAGATTTGAAGAAACAACTTTGGACACGGATCTGATAACTTGCTGTGTGATTGATTACAAAGTGGTGAACCATTTGCTGTTATTAAACATTGTTAATTCCAGTACTGGACTGCACCGTGACAGTGGATAAGCTTACTGTGTGCACACGCAATTCTGAGTACTTTCCAATATTTATAATAAATAGGGATGGCTGGTCAGGTGCTAGTTTTTTGTAGGGTTCCACTGTCCAAGCTTGTATGAATAAGGAACTTTCATTTACTATCCAACTCTAAATCAAGAGGCAGCTGTTACGAGTGAAGCAGATGTCTAGCAACAATTTAGCAGATAAAATAGGGTATATCTCTTCCATTTCTACTATAGAGATGTGATTTGGGTTATCTCCCAGAGCACGAGACTGTCAGGAGCTAGGCACAGCTGCACCCGCTAACAATTCGAAGTTTTGTTTGCAGTAATGTTTCGAAGAAGCATGGGGAGGGACTTCTTTGTGTCTGAACTGCAGAAGTTAAACGCGAGGTAGATATATTGCTTGTGGTGAACCTGTGTTTGAGTCCCAAGAGAAAGAAACAGCGAGAAAACAGCACTGTAGTAGGAAACATATTTATGAGTCACAAATATAAAGCGAAACATTTCAGACTATGATATTTAAAACAAAAATTGTTGCATACCTGAGCCGATGACGCACATGCTCACATTAAGACAGAAAGACTGGTAGACCCATTCATTTGGCCAGGTGACCCAATAATAAAAAATTTTTTTTAAAAATATGACGTTTGTAAAAAAACAAGATTACAAAAGCCTATGATTTTGTTATCATCTATACACGATGTGATTTCAGGAGATGTTGCTTTAAGAGCAATGTAGTTTCAGAAACATGGGTCACAGCGAGCACTTTAGACAAAATCCGACCTAATAATATATCAGATTCTCCCACCTAATGAACTTGTAGACGTGTTTCAAGAGTGAACGCCAGTTGTGAATTTGTCAATATCCTCAGGCGCTTATTATGGGTATGGAGGGAATGGAGTCAAAAATATTGCAGACAGTAATTATGGATACCATGTGGTCCAGTAATCACTGCGTGTAGCATGCCTCACGATTATGGGCCTGATTCACAAATTGCATGCTCTTTGTGGTTAGTTTTGCAGTACTACAGTACTACTACAAAATTTACTACAAAGTGCTATTCAGAAACTGCACTTTTTTAGTAACTTATACTTCTGAGTTAATTTACTACTTTTTGGTATTCACACACTGCACTTTTGAAGTAACTTACACTTTAGTACTGACACTACCAGGGAAGGAAGATACTTTTGCAGAATAACAGGCCCTTCCATGCCGCCCATTTCGTCAAATAAATTAATAATCTTTTTTCATGTATGAACACTGAATTTTGAAAAATATTAGACGTTCTTCAAATAAACAAATAAAGGACAATCCAGAAGATTATGTGTGTAAATTCACAGTCAGAGGAGCAGAAAGAGACTTTTTTTTTGGCACGTTACTTCCAATTATTCCTTTATGTTCCTAGCTGGATTTGTTGCTCTTCAGCACATCATTAATTCCAGAGGCAATGCTTAATCCGTGAATTCAACAAAATGATTTAAAACCTCCAGCATTGCCCATATTTACAAGAACTGACACATCAGCATTGATGAGACAGATTTCTTGCGCCTGCCGTAAAGTCCCTAACGATGCAATGTATTTACAATACAGTGCTCCATGGTGCAAGGATTCACTGATGCATCTTTTGGCACTAAAGTGACGCATTGCTGGAGTTGGTTGTAAGACTGACACAACTCCAGCATTGCACCAGAACACAGAGGCGAGTTCCATGTTAAAAGCCCTGCATCAATACTTATGCCTGGCTTGAGAAGGCGTAGGGATTTTGGCACAGTAAAGTCGTAGAGTGACACAGTGAAAAGTTGTACATTTCACAGCATAAGTTCTATGTGGCTTTTAACATGGGAATTCATGTTCTGCATGTATTATACCTGACGCAGGTAAAATGTGATGCAGGCCTCTACAAACTGACGCATTGGGCCCAATGCTTCAGTTTGTAAATATGAAGCAGTATGCAGCACTGATTGCGCCACAGTTGCATTAAAAAAAGTTACACTGTGGCGGCGCTAGCTTCTTCTAAATATACCCCTCAGAGTCACACTGATTTCTTACCCTCTGGATACATTTAATCACTGGTTTTACTTAACGCCTACGCTTTTGTATGAATGAGAGTTTTCCTAAGTTACCTACTAAAATCTATTGGAATAATATTAAAATATATCAAACTACCAATTTGATTTGATAATCTATTGTTATATTTGTGCTCTTAATTCGAAGACATTTCCACTGCCAAAGATGGAAGCTCGTATAACTGACACTGTAAGATGCTATGGAAAAAACCTGCTTGTCCCTTAGTCAGAAGATTTGTGAGTCTCCCTAATTCCACTAATTCCAGCCTCACAGCCTATATGGTTGTACATTTTGGAAGTTTTACGGCAATCTTGTAGAACTTTGACCTACAACCTCCTTTTTTGAATACCAAAAATGCTTTTACAAAAGGCTATGTACACATGTAAGATAAACTCACATGTGCAAATAACTATATGAGTATGTCAAAAACTTAATAAAGATTTGTTTAAAAAAAAAAAAAATGAGTAGGTCATTTTTAGGTCGGGTGTTAGAAAAGACCTATTGACTTTAGAAAATTATGTATAATATACTTACATATAGGAGGTTTCAGCCACCCCTTTTATCCATTGGCCTGTTGATTAGCTTCAGTGCGCTGCAGCATATAGAATGGGGCAGTGGGGCAACCTACTTATGCCACTGATTAACTTCACTTTGAGTGACTGCATTTTACTCTCTCACAAGGAGCACATTCACACACAAACTAGTTCAGTTCCCTTGAGTGCCAGTGTTTTGTTTTTACTTTATTATCACTTTGTGTTTAGAGTCTGATGTGATAGCAAGACGCTTCTGATGCACATTCCATCTTTATCAGATTCCATCTCCTGCCAATGCTGTTGTAAATTCCTTTGGAAGCGTTTTGCTTTTCTGACTGCTGCTATTTCACAGAATACCTGATCAGTTTCAAATGGACACAATCTGATCTGTATTAAGTTATCCTCTTTAACCATTCTTCTTTTTCTCCTTTTTTCTCTCTTTGTATCTCTCCTTCTTTATCTCCATTATTCTTTCTTACTTTCTATTGCCTAGTTTAATTATTGCCTTTCATTCCTTCTTTTCTCTTTCTTTCTTTTTCGCCTTCTCTTTCCTTCTTTCTTTCCTTCCTTCCTTCTCTCTTTCTGTCTATCATTTCTTCTTTCTATCTTTTTGCCACTTTCCTTATCTCTTTCTTCCTTCCTTTCTTCATTCCTTCCTTTCTTTCATCCTTCATTCATTCATTCCTTCCATTCTTCCTTTCTTTCCTTCTGTCTTTCCTTCGCCTTCCTTTTTTCTTGACATGTTTCTTTCCCTCTTTCTTTCTTCCTTCCTTTCTTTCTTTCTTTCTCAAAGGCAAGACACTTGCAGCCAATGCCACACTGATTGTCTTTTTTAGGTCGCTACTAGCCAAGACCACTTAATTTTAATACAATTTTGTGTTTCACATAATTACTTTTATAGGGGTATAAGCCAGACTTCATCCATAGCCAGACTTCATACATTAGCCTGTGGTTGGTGTCATTCACTTTTTTCTCCCATCCACTCTAGCATGCATTAAAAGGCAGCGTATCAGCCAACTTCAGCCATTGGCTGACTTCACTACAAATTGTCATTCTGCCCTTTCACAAGGAACACCCGCCGACAACATAGTTCACTTCAGTGCCAGAGAGTACTATGGAAATGTATGATTTTTGAGACCTAAAACTTTTTTGCTTGTTGCAAATTTTTTTTTTTTTAGATTGATAAAGGCCTGGCATATTCCCAAACAATAAAGTTTTGCAAAACCATGACAAAAGAAACCAAGAGTTGCTAGAAGTCTGATGGCCAATGTCAGACCTACAGGTTTTACCAATGCTTGTTTAATAATGTCAATTATTTAACATCCTCTTCAACAAAGTATTTAGTTAGTCGATTTGTTTTGTAACAATATACATTTGCTATCTCTGTAATGCTAACAAAGCACAGGTTGTTGCTGTGCTGATGGTACAGGGAACATCGATAGGCCCTGTGTCCATTACCTTTGCCCAGTACCCTTGTTGACAGTACCAACTTTACATGGCATACAGTAATGCCCAATGGATCCTAGATGCAGGGCTTGGCTTTTTGGAGTTGCATGTGCCTTGTACATTGCTGTAATTCCTACTGTTAAACTTCCAGCATGCCTGGGAAACTTAAAATGTCTGCACTGGAAATCTAGCCACATTGTAGGGATATATGTTTCCAGCCATGTTGCTACACAGTTTCTCCCTCTGAGAAGATTATTGGTGATTTGACAAAAGCCACCTACTAATAATAGACCATCTATCACCTATATCCAATGGGACTTTATTTTTGTGAATAATATTTAGGACGCAATATTTTTCTCAGGCAATATTTTTGCTAACCATATACTGACTTTCAATTGGCTCCTCTGAATGAAATGCGTATAGAGGTGCTTACAGTCAGTCAGTGAGGTCACATCTATAGCCTACACTGATCAAATGTCAAATGTAGACTTCTCCTCTAATGTAACAAGTGTAACATTTCCTGCAGCTCCTGAACCCGAGAAAGCTAATGGTATCATTAAAAAGCCACAAAACCTCAAATATATTTAAAAAAGAAGTACTTCTACTGCGCTCCTTCACTTAAATGCTGCTCCAAGGCGTAAGGGAAAAAATAAGTTTTTGCAAAGACCTTTCCCTTTAATTGTAGAGTTAAGTATTCATACTAATTTTGATAACAACACAAAACAAATGACACAAATCTTATAACTAGAAATAAAATCAACTTAAATATTTCAAGGAGTGGCCTGAAGTATGCTTGTTTTGTCTATGGCTGATGGTCTAAACTTTCAGCTGCAAGTGAATAAAGTCACCCAGCAGACTATTGAAAAGAAATGTATCTTTTTTTATTCAACAAAATAGGCTTCAGCATTCAAGGAAGCTCTTGAAGAAGTCCATTAGCAAGAAAACTCAGCAGGATTCAAATGGTAGAGCCATCTGAAGAGGAAGTGATGTCTACTATGCACAGCAGATTGCTCTGTGTGTGATCCTTTCTCTTTTATAGGACCACACTAGAAAGTATATAAAAAGTGTCTCCTGCCCACAACAACAGTGTAATCTCCAAGGGTCTGAACAAATGCTCTAAGTAGCCACTGGGCCGGCCCCATACTCATATGGAGTGGGACCAAATTTATGGCATCACAATACTGCCTCTATAAAGTCATTCTAACTCATAGCATCCAGTGTGGTCTATGCCACACATGGAATTACATAAGCTTGCAATATTTCTGCGTCTTTTTCAACAATTTATACTGAAATACAGTTCATAAAACATGTAATACAAAAAAAACTATAATACATCTAATACGATTAAATAAAATCATGGGGGGCAGCTATTCAAACCCTGAAAAAACATTGAAAAGAGAAAAAACACTTCAAGAAAACCACAAAAACAAGGACACATAAAATAGACATTTAGTTAAAAAAATTCAAAATATTTTTCCTTGTACATCAAAATAAATGCACCCACCATCCAAAAACAGAATCTAAACTTAAAATAAAAATCCCAAACCAAATATACCACATGTAAAGACTAACAAACAATTCAAAATACATAAAAATAGTTTAAATATAACATACCCTCTGAATTAGAATACATATGCAATAAAAACAGATTCAAGCCTAGTGTACACATCTCAAACATCTACAGGAAAGAAATGCATTAACTATGACCTAAAACACAGAAATATACAAATGCTAACCTAACTAACTATATACCACCTCCTAGGCCCAAATTAGATATAGAGAACAAATTGAAATTAAGCTTACCTTTAACAGAGAACAGCAAAGAAGAACTGCTAACGTGCAGACCCTCCAGCATTCAGAAACAGTAAAAATAAACTACAAAATAAAGCAAACAGTAAAACATAATGGTGGAATAATGGAAATGAGTTTATTTAAAGTATGTATTATTTGTTGATGTATAAAAGCTGAAAATATGAAAATATGAATTGAAAAATGGAAACCTGTAACAACAATATGCATGTAAATATCTATCAAAACTTAATAAAAATAACAAGTGTGAGAAATGTGTTTAAAAATACAAAATATATTAATTTCAATTTCTTGAAAAACATATTTACAAATAGGAAACATGAAATCAAATATGTATTATTCCAAAATTAAAAAGAAATTGTATTAACTCCAAACTAAACCCTATTAATGTAACATGCATTAAGAATTTCCACTCCAACCTTAATCAAAGTGGATCAAATGTTGGGAATTGGAGGGTTTGATTAGCTTTTCCCACTCCAAACCTACCCAAATAGGTGAAAGTGTTTGACTTTGGGGGATGAGATTTTCTATTCCCAATCCAAACTTAACCAAACTGGGGAACTGTTGGACTTTTAGGCCTCAGATTTGCTAATCTCCAGACTTAACCACACTGGAGAAAGTGTTGGACTTTAGGGGGACAGATTTATTATTCCCACTCCAAATGTAACTACACCAGGGATAATGTTGGGCTTTGGGGGTGCGGTGTACATTTGGTATTCACATTCCAATCTTAATCAAATTCTTTCAAAACAAAAATTTAAATGAAAACAACACTAAAAATGTATACAATTTCTTACATATAAAACACTTATACATACAAGCACAATATATTTAAAAAAATTAAACAATCACAATAATTAGAAAAATGTAAAAACAAAACTATTGTAAAACAGTATTCCAAAAACTAAATCCAAAATTAAAAAACAATATTAAACAAGAATTCAACTCTTTAATACAAAAATATGCAACTATTAACATAATTTATAATTAAAAAACTGAAGACCAACAAAGTACCAAACAATGCAAATTGATATTTTCCAATTGTAGCATTTTTAAATTATTGTAATAATAAAATGTACATAACATTTCAACATTTCAAACTAAATAATTGTACAAAATCAAGAACCAAAAAAATTAAAAAAAAATTCCTAGCCAATTACCCTACTAAATCTACAAACTGCTCCTAAAACATGAACATTCAAAATAATATACATAATGAAACATTTAAAAAAATCAAAATAAATCACTTAGACAATTCATATTAAATGCAATGATAATTAAACATTAAAAAAGTTGAAGGGTATACCTACCTGCAATACAAAAATGCCACAATTTAAATAACAGCACAATATTACTGCAATAATATTAACTATTTGCAATATTTTTACACTATATTAGGATCATGCACCAATGGAAAAGCTATAATATGAACCGTACAATAGGCAAATGACATAGGGGCCTATTCACGAAAATAAATATGTGCAGAGATTTTCACCTCTGCCTGAACATATTCCTACATTTATTCTCTGTTCACGAAAATTCCTGGTAGTATAACTAGGATGCTGTGTCACACAGGTGTAACGATGATTATTTACTGTAACGTTTCCCACTGGCTCCTTCTCCCCCATGTGGAATTCTCTCCTGTGGGGGGTCCTTGTAGGGGGAATAGAGCCGGTTGTGTAAATGGACATTTTTTTCTTTGTGTGGAAATATTTTACCCCATGGAGAACGTCCTTTACGTAATCCCTGGAAAATCAAGGGTGAGCCATGTCCCTTCCAACTTTGGAAGGGGAATTACTCCTGTGATGTAAAGGAGTAAATCTGTAACCCTTTCCAGGGTGTGAAAGGGTTGTATAGAAGTCTAGGAATAACCATAATTGTATACGTTTGTGGCTGTTCCCAAACTTCCAAGGCAAACTACGCATTCCAATGCTTTCTTACTATTCATTGAGTTTGAATTACGCCTGCCAGGAGTTCAATGGTGAATTCATGGAATTTCAGGAGCTGGTTCAAGACCTGGCTGTTCAAGTAGCTCCACCTCACGCTAGCGCCTGGATCCGCCTCAGGTGATTAGGGTGCTCTACAAATCTTGGTAGGTTGGAATGCTGCAAAAACATAAGTTCAGTCAAAAATGCACATTTACAACTAAATTTAAATAGAACTCATAGTTTCACATCCATGCTTGTACTTTCAAGTGCTTGAGAGGGAGAGTAGGACAAGCAGGATGAAAGAAAGAAAGAGAATGAGCGGATGAGAGGAAGAAAAAGATAAAATATATGCGGGGAGTACGAAGGAAGTGAGACAAAATAGTGAAAACAATGAGAATGAAAATAGAGATGTGGAACATAACCAGGAGCAGAGTGGGGAGTTGCACCAACATGAAAATCATGTAGGTGAAACAAT
Organism: Triturus cristatus; assembly: GCF_964204655.1. Taxonomy (NCBI): domain Eukaryota; kingdom Metazoa; phylum Chordata; class Amphibia; order Caudata; family Salamandridae; genus Triturus; species Triturus cristatus. The sequence goes on from NC_140588.1 coordinate 389,683,031, forward strand.
GCCTCAGAGTGGAGAACTGATAAGGAGAGACACACGTGACAGAGGGAGTGCCATGACAATGGGTTGTAGGATTGCACTCACTGATGTAGAGTTGAGACAGCAGGATTCAGAAAGACAAAGTGACTTTTCAATGCAGGTGTGGTGATGTTTAAATAGGGAGCATGGTGTAAGAGAAGCTCAGAGAATTGCTGCAGGCATGAGATAGACACAGAGAAACAGAGAGAGGTGATGGGCTGAGAAGTGGCTAGATGCAGAGACCGAGAGTGAGGAAGAAAGAAAAAGAAACAGAGATGATGAGCAATCATAGAAGGGGCATATAGATAAGAACATGGGAGGGACATATACATCTGAAATGGTGAACAGGGGAGACTAATAGGCCAGGAATGTAAAGGAGGACTAGGGATACAGAAATTGGGATTGAGGCGACAAGAGTCATGCAGATGTCTGAGGAGAGATAGACATGTGGTGACGACTGGCAAGGATACTCATATGTTTGAGGCTGGACATCATTTTGTTCTTTGAGGGAATGGCATGCTGGAGATGCTAAAGGGATATCATAACAGGGCTGTAAAATAAGAAAGTCACAGCAATTTCTAGTATACCTTTTTCTTTAGTCGCTTTCCTTTCATTGACAGCATGGAATGGAAGTGGACACTTTGCAAAAGTGTAAGCACTTATTCTTTTTCAACACAAATCCTGCAGTAAGTTATATTGTTGTGCAAAGCAAGGATCAATACGTCCCGCAGCAAATTGGCAATTTAGCAATCTTAATGGTTGACTGTGTTAAAAATCTACAGCTGCTCCTTCTTGTTCCATTTTCCCATTTTCAAATGATGGCTACAAATGTATTGTCTTTCTCTGACATATCTTCCAATGATCAACTCTGGTTTTACCTGAGTCTCTGATGTACCCTGTCATATTTTTGTTAAATTGATCAGTTATCACTAAATTCGCTATACCCCCTTTTGACATTAGTATATTAACCACTATTAAGCACTCAATTACCCTCGCAGTTAGTACTCAATCACACATACAGTTTAGCATGCTACGAAAAACAAGAAAATAAATCAAATGAACATACCTATGTGCAGTGTGCCAGAAGAAACTGCTTTTTGTATTGTACATGACTGGTAGACTGATGGAGAGTGAGGCCATGGTCTTGATATGAGTTGTGAATGACCTTAAACACTATCTAGATGGAGATACCCACAAGGGTATACTAGGTTTTCCTATGAGTGTCTTTGACTCAGTATTCAAGGCTTTAGCACTAAATCAATGTTTCACAGACAGGTTTGTGAATTATCTGTGTTATAGAAAAACAAACAAACAATAAAGCTAAAGAAGTAAAAGGTTCGAGAGGCCACCAGAAGTTCTATTAAAGCAATAAAATGTTATCAGTAAAATGAAAAACAAATGAAAAAAACTTTGCAATTCTGGATACATAAAAGGGTTTACATTTTTATTTATAAGGGATGAGAATCATCTTTTATTGCTAGCCATTGGGATAGGTGAAAACTCCTTAAAAATCTCAAATTTCCATCTAAGAACCCAAGAAAGTCTTTGAAAGCGAGGAGTGTAAGGGGACAGAGTGGAGCTGGGGCTTGTGCTGGTCCTGGATTCTAACATCTGAAACCTCCAGTCAGGATGAAAAATCTGTCAAGCAGGATGAACCAGGGGACTGTGCTGTTAATGTGACTTCAAAGTCAATACAGGCCCTTTGAAGATTGGTGACTCAGGCATGGTCTCGAAGCAAATTTTCAGCCAGGAGGATGCCCTTTTCACAACCAAGAACTTGTGTGTGGACAATGGGTCTGGTTCAAGCATTTGCACATTCAGTTCTTTTGTTATGACGTTCAAGGATCTTTCACAGGTTCAGGAGGAACTGCTTGTGAGCTGCATCTACAAATACTTGCTCCGTGACTCACATACCTGTGTTACTTTTTTTTATGTGTCATTTTAGATGACAAATGACTAGTGCAAATTAGTGCTTTTAATGATGAATATATGTGAAACAGATGAATTAGTGCAAATACATTTGAAATTGTTTTTGAAGTGTTATTAATAAAGGGATATAGTTAGCACACATTTTAATGCAAGACTCAATTTTAATAGAATGGATGAAGTTTTTGATGTTCTACTCATCCTGCTCCTGCACATTCCCACTCCCATAAATCTGCTGCAAGTCTTCTCTCTTCACAGTTTCTGCGGAGTATCCCGTGCTATAATGTAAAGTGAGATTCCATTAGAAAGCATGTATTGTTAAAGACATTTTTCATTGTTTCCCTGGTGTACAATCTTGCAGGATTCCCACTGGAATTTCTGGTGCAGGAGTGCAGAATAGCATAATTCTATGAACTATTGTTTGACAAATGTTTCATATTATATTGTACATCTCCAGAGTGCAATTGCTGAGGAAGCAAGTGGAAGACTTCCCTTAACTTAAGAAATGGGTTAGTGTTCAGATGTTTTAATTAATACAAGGTTGTGTTTGATTTGTCAATCTGACCTAACCATGGTCATATCATGATGAATCTACAGTTTTGCCAATTGTTATGCAGAGATTACAAAAATCCTTGGTTTTGAAGGTTTGGGGAGACTTCTCATTTTCCTGGTGAGACTATGTCCAAATATTTTAATACTTTCTTTTTCCCCCTTGGAATGCTGTCAGTACTCTTTATGAGCTGGACACTTAGGGGCTTATTTGCAAGCCTCTTGCGCCAAATTTGTGTCATTTTTAACATGGGAAAAGTGACGTACGGGTGGTGCAAGGGTCTTGTAAGCCCCTTAGAATCTGGAGAGAATTAGGGACTGATTTAGATCTTGGCAACCGGCATACTTCGTCACAAACGTGACAGATATTCCGTCAGGTGTATTACAAGTGCATTATATCCTAAGAACTTGTCATACAGCAGGTGGGATATCCAGCATGTTTGTGATGGATTATCTCATCCTCCAAGATCTAAATCAGGCCCTTAGTTGCCTAAAATTAAAGTTTTATTATGATTTGTGATTCTGTGTTCTATATCTAAGCCTTCATGGCAAGATATGCATTTTTTCGGTATTTTTATATTAACAATTCTGCAATAAATCTTTAAACTATATTTTGATCTAGAACTCAGTAATCAAAAAGTCCATGGGGCAGATTTACAAGCCCTTTGCGACACATTTGCGTCGCCATTACGTCACTTCTGTGATGCAGCAGCGTTGTAAACAATGCGCCACGTTGTGACAAACTTACAACTTGACACATCTAGGTAGATGCGTCACGTTGTAAAACCCTGCGCCACATTATACCTGTGTCAGGTGTAATGTATGCAGGGTGGGTGTTCCCTCGCAAGGAAGCCCCGTAAAAGTGACGCAGTGAAATCTACAAGATTTCACTGAGTCACTTTTTACGATGCCGCTGCGTCAAAACCTCACGCCTGCTTGTAGCAGGCATAAGGAGTGACGCAGCACAGCAAGTGTAGGCCGCCCCTGAGCAGTGCTGGAGTTGCGTCGCGCTTGCGACACAACTCCAGCACTGCATCACCCTTACGCCGACAGACGCGTCATGCATCTGTCTATTCTTGCACCATGGTGCGCTGCAAATGCGGAGCATCAATGGTTGCGTACATTTTTTTTTAAGTCACGCTAAATAACTGGCGCATCTCTGCTAATATGCAGGGATGCGCCAGTTATTGTAAATCTGACCCCAAATTTCTATTTTGGAATCTACTCTGCTAAATTATTGAGGTATTGGTGGGAGGGTAGTCTCGCACCACAAGATAAATTAGTAATCCTGTAGCCCAACTGCCGAAGGTAGAGATTGACATGCATAGGTTATTGGGGTTCAGAAAATTATTGGGGTGTGGCTCCCACACCTATGCAAGAGCTATCAGTTTTAGACGCACTCATCTGTATTACACTTAATTGCTAAATATCTATTTACTAATGACCCTGTCTCCTCTAGGTTTCTTCCAACCTTTGTGCACTTTAATTCTGATTCAACATCTGCTTTGTACGTATATTGTTTTTTTATAATTCTTTTTATTATTTGACAAACAAGAATCAGCGCCGAAAAATAAGGCATGTGAATAATTTACAGACAGGAGGAGTTCATTCTATGACATTTTGACAATACATAACAGCAATCAGAGTGAATCGTTGGAACTTCAGGGGGTACATTTTTATGGTGAGGACATCCAGACCAGCGCTACGTGGCGGACTACAAATCTGTCCACGGTATGCATTCCAGGCCCCCCAGATTAATTACCATTTCTTTGGGCAACCTCTTGCAATGTAAACCGTCTTTTCCCGGAACATACACCAATCCATGCTCCTCTTCCATTCCACGACAGTTGGAAGTTGGCAGCTCCCCATTGCTGAGCTATTTTCCTTCTTGCCAACATGAGTCCCAGCGTTACCCAGATCCTATCCATTCTACCCAAGTCTGTGGGTTCCCATACATTTAGTAGGTACCTCTTCGCCTCGAGGCGGATGTCAAGTTCCAACACTTTGCCTAGAACTACATGGATTTGACGCCAGTATCTCTGAATGTGCACTCCCATATTATATTCGTGAACGTTCCTTCAGAGCCACATTGCCTTCTGCATTCACTCCCTTCAGCACTCCCCATTCGAACCAGGCAGGGTCCAGTAATGTACACCCTATGCAGGATTTTGTGCTCAACTAGCCGCAACCTGGCCGATATAGCCACCTCCCTCGGGGAGGACAGTGCCTTCTGCCATTCCTCATCGTCCAGTTCGAGGCCATCCCTTTCCCACTTTGCCCTAATGCCTTGGAGAGGGTCAATTGCGTTATTAAGGAGTTTCTTTAAGGTGAGGGAAATTGTTTTCTCCGGTAATTAGCCATCAATCAGCCTATCCTCGAGAGGTGTGTATTCTGGGGGAGAAGAGCCTTTGGGCATGTGTGTCTGCAGTGCGTGGCAGACCTGGAGGTAGCGGAACTATTCGGTGATGGCAAGTTCATACTTCAGCTGCAGGAAGGCAAAGGTCGCCACATCACCTTGTACCCACAAGTCCCCAATAGTCGAGATCCCTATGAGGTCCCATTTATCAAAGCCTTTCGACTTCCAAAGGTCGCCTACTTTCACTGAGTCCCAGAAAGGTGTGGCTAGCGTTAGTTTCCTTTCCCATCCCAGACTCTTGGTGGCTGTGTGCCAAACTGGACTGAGTGTTTCGTTGGCCCAGTCAGGGGGAAATGTTTTGGTCTAGAGTAGAGTGCTCTGTAGTAGTTCCCACCTGGGAGAAGCCACCAATCCATGGCATAGCCTGGGTCATCCACCTGGCGATACTTGCCATGATTGATGGCCGCGAGGTGTGCCACCCAGTAATATTTCTTAAGGTATGGGAGGCTGATCCCACCGTCATACCAGTTGAGGGAGAGCTTGTGAAGTGCTATTCGGGGTTTCCCTCCCCACAGCAATTCCCTCTGCATACCTTCAATTTCTTTAAAATAACTAGTGGGCACTGGGTCTGGGTAATTCTGTAGCATATATAGGAAGCGAGGCAGGAACATAATCTTGAAAAGTGCTGCCCTGCCCAGAAGTGAGAGAGGGAGCACCCTCCATGCGGTAGCATCCCGTTTCAGTCTTTGCAGTGGTGGCAGTAGGTTACGGTCGTAACAGAGCTTGGGGGTGGACGTCACATATATCCCCAAGTATTCAAAGCCCTCAGTGGTGATTTGGATGGGACAGCCCTTAGGGACAGCGGATGGGCCCCCGTGCAAAACATAAATAAGAGACTTAATGACAAATCCCAGCACACATACAATCAATATTTACAATAGCGTCAAATGATTTATGGCAAGACAATTTAATATTCTTGAAGCTCCAGCCAACACGTTTCTTCGATTGGGAGTAGAACCCGCGATTTCCTCAGGGCTGGAAAATATATACATGACATACTGTAAGCCCATAAGTATGGGCAGGTTGATACATACTGGATAGGTGAACAGTAAGTGGCCCCAAATGTGACATTGGATATCAATTTTCATCATATTCAGGCCTATAATAGTGCGTCCATCAGTTTATCACGTACGTGCTTAATCTGTGCAGGACAAGCATTATAGCTTTTAACAGGCAATTACAAATGTGTAACCCAGTATATCAAATTCGTGCTCATCCACACCAGTCCTGGAGCAGGGGCAATTTGGACGAAGGTGCGCATAACACTATTTTAATAGTGAGGTCAATACCAAAAGGAATACTAGGCGCAGGCCCAGGCCTACCTTTATATGTTCTGGAAGAGATGTCTTGCCTAAAATTATGTATATCAGTTTAACCATTGTATATCGCTGCCATACACATATACAGAAAGACTATTACTGAGATTTTATTTACAAAGCGAGACATACTTTCATGCCGGTTATAATTCCGTCCCAGCCTTATTATGGCTGGGAAAATATACAAGGTCACCACTTCTGTCTCTTAAGCTGTCCTGTAAGTTAAGTAAAAGGAGTAGGTGTGATATCCTATATCCTATGGGAGTACTGCAGAACTGTGCACATTGCTGTCAAACCCCGTAGGGTTGTTTGTACAGGTGTCCATGAGAATTAAGAATTACAAAGGTTTATCTATTATGGGGTATATCGTATTGCTGGGAGTACAGAGGCTGTGCCAGGTTAACAATGGTACCGGGGAATGCGAAACCATGCGCATTGCGAATCGTGCCCATGGAATCTTACAGCATGGTCTATAATATTGCTTGGGGTCTATGGTATGGGAACTAGGCGTGGTTACATAAAGTGTTAAATTGGATGGCGATATCGGTCGTTGTAAAGGAATGATATTACAATCATGTGAATGGTGCTATATCTAAATAAAAAACATATTTTCCAACACTTACCAGACACTCACGGATAAGTGTTGTGTCCGAAGTGGAGTTTATAGTTGGCGGGTCTGTGTTTAATCAGCCCGCCAGCACTGTGATTTGATAAAAGAAGAGTCTATTACCAATCTGTTAGAAGCAAAGGGTAGCTGTACAAAGTTAAAAAAGGGTGTGGAGAGCACGTTACCTGTTCGTTGCTGGGACGTTGTAGCGTCCGACTGCGACACCTCGGTATGGCCGTAATGGGTGAAACATACCGGAAGTTAGAGTCCTTAAATTCCGAAAACAACTAGACCCCTTCTGAATGGATCATTGGTTATATCTAAAGGAGCAGCTTAGAATGGCTGCCATCTTGAGTACATACGTCCAAGATGCACCCAATGAGAAAGCGTCTGTAATACGCAAGTACTGTTGTGTGCGATGTTAGTATTTATATTGTTCCCTTTGTATAGGTAGAGTGGCCTGGGACCATGCAGTATTTGCAAGTAATTATTACACAATTAGTGGTGTCAGCAGCAAAGAGGAGGGCTGCTATTTAAATAATTTAAATTTAAATAGCAGCCCTCCACTTTGCTGCTGACACCACCAAAAACATTCGCATTTAATTTATAGTATTTACGATTTACATTGGTGCCTCTTTTTAACTTGTGTAATAATTACTTGGATTTCAAAAACCAAGAAAGAAAGAATGAAAGAAGTCCAGATTACTCCACCTGTGTGTAGTACCTGCTGACAGCAGGTGCAACACAATCTCTTTAAAGATCACATAAGTATTTTTTCATTGTGTGTAAATACTTTCTTATAATATGTTCCAGAGTAAATCGAGCACAAACAGAAACATCCTTGGAAGATGTGCCTAACCCACAGGACAGACAAGCCTACGTGATCACCTTCGAAGCTCGTTCAGAGGTCATGGCTTCACTGAAAGGAGAGATGTGTTGGGAAACTATTAGAAGATAATGCCTAAAGGGACGTCTTTGAAGAGGTTTTGTTTTTCTTGACATTGATTTATTTTCTGTTATCGCCTTTGGCGAACTATTTTGCAACACCGTCTTTGAAAGAGCTGGTTAGTTCTTGTTGTTGGACATGTATTGAGCATAAAGGCTTTCAATAGTGCCTCTGTTGTTTCAAAATGTCTTTAAATTTATATTGTTAAAACATTCTTTAAACATCGGTGGTTTGCTGTTTATCCAGCGTATGCAAGTCAGAAATGATCTCCCTTGGGGTATGTAAGTGTTCGAGACCTTTGTGCGCTATATATTACCTCCCAGAGTTTGAATAATTTCTGAGATCGATGTACTATCTATTCAGGCAGAAGTGTACAGTACACAAAGTTAATCCACCCTTCATAAACAAATTTGAAAATGTAAAACATTAACATACAGAATACAGATCTCAATAAAATAGTCTAGAAAAACATTCCCACTACTGTGGGGAAAGAATGGTGTGGACAGCTGCTGCTCAGCGGCTGTCCCCCACCAGAGCCCCCACCCCAGGCCTAGCATTACACCCACCTTTTGTACAGTCAGTGCCATGCTCAATTAGCTTGCTTTCCCATCCACGTGCAAATGCCTTTGATTGAGACAGATTTATACCCCGCGCCCTGCCCCCAGAGCTTCATTTCACTCTCTGGCCAGTCCCTATGCCCTGTCCCATCTCCTGCCATACTTTGGATGCCATTTGTATGTCACAGGATGTCCCACCTTTCATGGATAGGGCTGGAAAAATCCCAGGGCGAAGTCATTAAGTATTGCTCAACTAAGCCAAGTTTTAGATCTCAATAGTGAAGGTAGAACCTCACTCCCCGAGTTTTAAGCAGCATATGTTATCAGTCTGAATACCAGGAATACTGATTATATTTATTTACACACTGATTTTAATGAACGTTGAAGCCAAGTTTCTATACGTCTTGTGACGCTGATATCTTCAGCGGATGCCGACAGATTTTTAAAGATTATCAAATCAAATAGATTATGTGTGACTGTTTGGTCAATTTAATGGACATTTTACCTATTTCACCAATACAAGATGTAACTTTTTTTCCTACAGTTCGTTCTGATTGCTCTTTCTAGCTATAAAGACAAGTCTGCTTGCCAGACTGCCACATATTCCCGGATTCACTTGTGGTAATTTCTTTTCACTGAAGCAGGGTATATATTTGTCAATGGAGCTTCATCCTATTCTGCATGATTTTCAGCTAATTTGGCAAATCAAACCCTGATCCTAATTACATAAAAATACTGCCCAGCAAACCAGGTGGCCTCTATTAGCCCCCACCAGAAATCATGAAGCAGAGAGGGATTACAGGAGGAATTTCTATGCTGGTGGTTGGTAAAGGAGATTGTCTACCGGGTAATGTGTTTCTTTGGGCGGCTGCAGCGTGTGGTATTTCCTCCTCCCCCACATTGAGCCCTGGTGAAAGGGATGCCGTTAGATTTGCCACCACATGCCAACAGTAGCGGTGAGGCTCCCCAACACCACTCCATGTCACACAAAAAACATTTAGGATAAGACTGATGTAATTGTGGTGGTTTATACCATGTCCTGAGTCAGGAATGTTGATTCAGAATTAGTGCCTTTTTTTAATGAAGAGCGGTACCACATTTCACGGGGCTTTCCCTCATGCAAAGTTGAGCTGCACAGCTGATGGCTGTGATGGAGGTGTCTCCTGAGCCTAAACAATTGATATGGGTGGGAGTCACCAATTATCACCACTAAAGCACCAGGCATAAGGTCTGTCATCTGCTTGGCAGAAAGACAGTCATGTTTCACAATCTCGCCCTCCACATTAAAGTTATCCATTCTCCCGGTTGCCATGCCAACTTCTGCAAGTTTCTATTTAATCTTTTTTGAACATTCATTCTGGTCACCTCGCTGAAAGTTCACAGACACTCTTTTTAAAAAATAACTACTGATTTGTGCTTTATAGATTTTTTTCTGATTAAAATTAGGGATTGTTATAGCCCCCACTCATGGTGGAGAAGGTCCTTCCAGTTGCTTCAAACATCTTCATGAAAAATTCCATCCATGTGGTCTCCGACCAAGCAGTTCCTGAGGCAGTATCCTGAAAAATCGGTTATCATTAAAATAACAAAGTGATCATTTATTAAAACAATACAATATATATTTGTAAAACAGTTTCTATAGGATAGATAGCTTGGGTATTTAAAATGTAAAGTGAAAGCAAGGTATTTCGATTCTAACTGTACATCTACTAGTATTGATTGCGCTTCTAATATACCCTAAGGAATAGCTTTCCAAACTTTTGCTGTGAGTGACACACCTTTTAGACAATCTTGACCTCGTGAAACGGTACCGCGAGTGAGCGCAGCAAGCGAGCATGACCCACCTAAGTGGGTTTCAGGGGGGTTCTCCCCCCAAGGAAAATATTGAAAAAATAGTGGGCAAATGGTGCATTTTCAAGCTAATTTGAGAAAGCAGGATGGCTAATAAAGCAATTGTGAATCTGTTCTAACAAAGACAGTGACTGGCAAAACTGGGTGTAAGCAAGGTCAAGTTTGTGCCTGAAACAAGAATATAATCATGCACACATTGACACATGCCCCAGTGATTTACGCCACAAAAAGGGCGGGTGCACGAACTGCCAACCCTTTCAACCATGCACAAAGTCCGCCTGCTGTCTTGCTGAATATGAGATATACAAAAATCCGTTCAGGACGGGGGAATTGTGAGTGGTAAAACAATCATGCAACTTATCAGCCGGTCTCTGCGCATTGAACTCAGGTGGGACAGCTTTCCTCAGCACAGCGGGCAAAAAGGCAACAGAAAATAAGACGAGTCATATGTTTTTCCATTCAGCACTTTGATGTAAAATTAACTGCATATAAGAGATAAGGACAAATACATATATGTCATAGAAATTGTAAATATGTATGGGGACACAACATATCTCACAAAAACCTTTCATTGATGTTTTTTTTTAATATGATTTCTAATATAACACACATACATTTCCCAAACATGTTGTCCTTTATGAGTACCAATATGTAAATATGTGCAAGAATGAAAAACTTTGAATCAAAACAGCACTTACTATTTTATTGAGATGAATGAGGTGGATAGGATGAACACAGCTGGTCAATATTTGGTGGAATATTAGATAAAGACACTCGCATTTCGTCATTAAGCATTTTCAAGCTTCCACGTTTCAGTGTCCTGTTTTATTTCAGCTAATTCTTGTTGAGAAAGTGAAAAGTTCCCAGTTGCAGTTGAAAGAAATCGGTTTCTGATGCACTCATAGTCTTGGATTTCAACATTTGGGAAGTAATGATGAAGGTTCTCTCCGAGCAATGTTAAATGGTCAACAATCAGCGGGTTGATATCACATTTCTTCTGGCACTCAGCAGTTTTGGAAAACATTTTAACATTTCCTTCTGTCCCTTTGCTTTTCCAAATTGCTCTTTTGTCACTCATAGCACAAGAATTACAAAATTTGAATAAAAGCAACAGCACTTGTCTTACTATTTTAATTATATATATATGAGGCTGATAGGAGGAACACAGCTGGTCAATATTTGGTTGAATATTAGATAAAGACACTCGCATTTCATCATCAAGCATCTTTAAGCATCCACGTTTCAGTGTCTTTAAGTTTGTCATCGTTGAAAAGGATACTTCACAAATGTATGTAGTAGAAAACTGTAAGAGAATTTGTAACGCTTTTCACCTATGTTTAGGTGCATTTTTGTAACACGAATCCAAAAGCTGTCTAAATCACCCTCTGCATGCATCATTAACATACTACGATCATTTTTTATTTCATCTAATTCTTCTTCTTCAGTTAGTGAAATGTTTCCAGTTGCACTTGAAAGAAATGGATTTCTGATCCAATCATAGCCTTGGATTTCAACATTTGGGAAGTAATGATAAACTTTCTCTCCGAGCAATGTTAAATGGTCATCAATCAGCGGGCTGATATCACATTTCAGCTGGCACGCATCAGTTTTGAGAAATTTCAAAACTTCCTTCTTTCACTTTCCTTTCCCAAATTTTCATTTTGTCTCTCAATGCACACATTTTATCTACTGCTGTTAAGATATTTTCTCCTTTTCCTTGCATATTGGCGTTAATTTTATTCAAATGTTCAAATATGTCAGCAAGATATGCCAATTTTGTGCACCAAAGTTTGTTTTGAATTAGATCGCAGAATTTGTGTTGCTGATATTCTTCAAAAAGTTTAAGCATCATTTCCCGCAATTCGTATATACGACAAAGCACGCGACCTCTTGAGAGCCAACGAACGTCTGTGTGCTGTAGGAGCTTTTTAAACCTTGCCCCCATTTGTTCACAAATATGAGCAAATATTCTTGATTTAAGAGGTCTGCTTTTAATGTAATTGACCATTTGAATCACTTTGTCCATAACTTTTCTTAATTAATTTCCAATTATTTGCGTGACTAGTGCTTTGCAATATAAAAAGCAATGAGTAAATATGATATTTTCATTTTCTTTCTTTGCTAAAGCTATAAAACCTTTTGTTGAGCCAACCATTGAGGGTGCACCATCCGTGCATAACCCGACATAATTTAACCAGCGCAAATTATTTTCCTTCATGAAGCAATCTAAAGTTTTAAATATATCCTCACCTCTAGTTCTCAATGGAAGTTCTAGGCCATACAGGAATTGCTCAATAATTCTGTCAGTATGAATGAAACGTATGAAAACCAGTAATTGAGCTAACCCACTGACATCTGTTGATTCGACTAATTGCAATGCAAAGATCATATTATCGTCTTGAAAAATATTTTTCATTTGCAGCTTAACGTTAGCAGACATATCTTGAATACGCCTTCCAATTGTGTTATCTGCCAAAGGGATTTTATTAACTTCTTTCTCAAATTCTGGCCCAAACATTGTTTGAACAATAGCACAGCAAGATTGCTTTATGGTGGTTTCAGCAACAGTGTGTGGTTCCTTGTTTTTTGCAATTATTTGAGCAACCAAGTAACTTGCCTTTTGAGCTTTCTCTGATGTCTTCATTCTCTTTGTGAATGATGCAGACTGCTTCCTTATAGATTTTGAAAGCTCAATAAAGTATTCTACTGGTTTTTCTGACAAATGGCTGTGTTTTGTGGTCAAATGTCATTTTAATTTATTTGGTACCATACTTTCATTTGCAAGTATTTCCCCACAAACTAAACACTGGGGACAAGGATGGTTTTCATTACCAGAATGTGAACCACAGTTTCATATAAGCTTTATTATATGAACGAGGATTGGAGATTTTCCCTTTATATGAACGAGGATTGGAGATTTTCCCTTTACACTTCTTACGTACTGAGACAGGCCGTTCAGTTGATTCTTGGGTACTTTGGTCAATAGCTGCTACATTTTGTTCTTCGCAAACGGAATCTTCACCAGCTTTTCGCTTCTTAATTATAAACTTATCCATTTTGAGTTTCTGTTTGCCATCCGGGAAAATGAAGAAATGTGGAAATCTAGAGATAGGAAAAACATGAGATACGAAGTTTAACATTCTTATGCCTTGCTTACAGTCCTCATTCTCTCAAGTAACATTTCAGGATTTGACTAGTAGATAATCGTGTGAAATCAAAACTCTCAGCATAAGGTGGGATGGAAGTAATAAATGCATTGACACTGGCTCGGACAGACTCAGGATGCCAAGTGAGCTGTCCAGAACCCACAATTATATTTCATCCTTTATCAGAAGGCCCTTACTTTTCCATAATATGGTCTTCCCCGCCAAACTAGATTGCTTACTTTCCTAAAAAACAAATTTATGTCCCATTTTTAATCTACTTCTTTGAACAGGAAGCAATCAAGAGATAATCACATAAACAACCACATATTGCTCTGCTATGACACTGCAGTCTTTTTGATTAGATCAGAGACAGCCAACCTAAATGAGGTAACAGGACTGCACGCGGAAAACATGACATTGAAGGTGGAAGAGCTACGCCAACATTGCCCATGGGAAATTCCAATTAAGTTGGAGGACCACGTTTCTGAAACCTCTAAATTGGTGGGGAAATCAAACTGTTGCCAAGCTGTGTTGAAAATAATGGCTGCCATCTTTCAAAAATCTAGTTCTAATCTAGTCAATAATATCACAGGCATAAATGTGCAAGATGTATCGATGAGTTTCTGTGAAGCACTATAAATGGCAAAAATGTTCAATGGGTTGAAGAAAAGAAGGACGACTAATCCCAGCGATGACTGTGTATCTGCTCCTCTGTTTCAAAAAACATATTATTCAATTGATGTTTACTTTTATCTTTTCACTCTTCTGTAACTACACCTCTCAATAAGAGCTCAAGTTAGCAAATGATAACGACATAAATACAATGCAGGAAGATAATGCAGAGTCGTCACAGGCTTAGAACTTGGAACACAAGCATTGTAATAACGGAAGTAGAAGTTCATTAAACAACATAATATCAGCCCTGGGGCTATGACGCCCTTTATTTTATTAACAGACGGGATCTCAGAACAAGAGCCCTGCAAGTGTTTTGGAACACAAACCTTTTACCACTCAGTTTTGATACTAATTCGGTGATTTAGGGACACAAAAACATACTAGGTATCTGCTGTAATGCCAACTAAACCAAATATCAGAGCAATCACCAGAAGTGGCAACTAACCCCTGGCATTCGAGAATCCACATCCTTCGGCTTGCCAAGACTCTTTTTCTCAGCCTTTGCAACTACTCTGACAAGAATAAATTAACTAGTGGTCATACCCACAACCATTGTTCATTCATAATAACGTCTGTGCTGTTGATCTATTCCGGAACTTGCCACCTGCGCCCCTTCGAATCCCCACAATAAAATAAACATTTAACATGAAACAGTCAATCTTAGAAAACCTGTTTCACCTGTAGCCCATTTGAAATATTTTCATGCATACCGTACCACAGAAGCGGGTACCTGGGGTATGTAAACGTGTCTTTCATACCTCCCCTCATACTCTGCTTACAGTGCAGGAGTACGTAAATGTTTCCGATACCTCCCCCTCATACTCTGTCACAAACATGCATAAATATACAGACAAAGGATAACCGACACGTTAAAAAACAAACATACAATCACATGCATAGAAATATGTGACATTTCCAGACTCGAGCACACGCTCTCCCACACACATACACACACTCACACACACACAGAGATGACTCAAAGAAGCGCCGGCATGGTGAACACAAATTCTCAGACATTAGCATACACAAAAGCTTGCACTCTCATAGACACAAAGGGCAATTGACTAACAAACACACAATGCAGAAACGAGACAAACTCTCCGGGAGCACCCCAAAACAAAACCGGAAGCACCTGCACTTTTGACAGTACACCCTCAAGTAACTGAAATCATATCTGCCCTGCTAGATGTTTCAAATACAACTGGCTTTAAACTTGCACACAGCTGTGAAAAAACACACAAAACAAACGCAGAAACCCTCGCAGGCAGACAAACACATTCATCAACTCGCACACAAAGAAGAAGGTTCGGAAACAAAAAAAAAACAGGAAGGCAAATAAATGCAGGTTGGAAAGCCTACACATGAATGTAAACACACATGGTCCCAGGAGCACAAGAGTAAAAAATACACAAATCAGTGCACGCACATGGGCAGATGCGCATTCAAAAACCACACAATCACAGACACAAAACACATAGAGGCCAATGCATCCGGGCAAGCGCAGGGAATAAAGTACCTGACATAAAAATTATAGTCACAAACATGCACAAAAACTGTCGAAGAAATGCCTGGATCAAACAAACATGAACGAGCAAAAACGAAAAAGTGTGCCTACTTGTTAACACAAACATACAACATGCTAACAAAACAACATACTAACACCAACACACAGGTAGCATAGGGATGTGCATGTTAAATAATACCACACCACGCCGAGAGGTAATTGGAAGCAAATCCGAAGGTACAAACTCATTGCCGCACACACGCACACAAAAGTAAAGACACAGGGATGTGCGCACAGCCATACATCCCTCCCCCACCATCTGTGCGTGCAGCAGGTGCCGGTAGACTGCAGGCGGGGGGGTGCCCAGAAGCCTGTCCTTGCGATACCCTGCCACATTGTGAGTAAATCCCCTGACAGCGGTGTTAAATTATGGACAACAATCTCCTGACAGCGGTGTTAAATTATGGACAACAATCTGAAACCTCGGGAGCTATGTGGCGCTAATCTCGGAGTTCTAGTTTGTATTCCCTGGTGCTAGGTTAGTGAACTAGTATGGCGTCAATCTCGGAGGTGTAGATTCAATTACACCTCCGAGATTGATGCCATACTAGTTCACTAACACACACCTCGGTCACTTTATTATAGCAGGCACAGTGTGGGCATAAGCAGAAAGAGAGAAGAGGGGAAAAAGAGAGGATGGGAGAGATCAGTTAGAGAGCGAGAGGGAGAAGTGAAAGAGGAGAAAAGGAGAGACAGAAAATGGATGGATGTAAACAGGGCTGCTTGGAACATATTTACCAGTGCTCTTTTCGGTTCTCAGTCTGGCCTGCTAACTAAAAGTGCATGCTAGGGTACAGATTATATTTGTTTATAGATAGGGTTCAACTGAAGACTGCAGACCCTGTGGTTCACTGATTCAGTACCCCCGCCCATGTGTGGTCCGCTCAGTCAGCCCTACGCATTTATATGTATAATAGCATACATGCCAACCTTTTAGGACAGAGACGTGGGAGACTTAAAATAAAAAAATCGGGAGAGTGAAAATTCCCCATTGACTTCTATTGTAGAAAATGCAATTTCAGGCGGGAGACAGCTAAAATAAAGCCATCTTTGGCTTTAAAAAAAAAAAAATCGGTGGTCTCCCGTCTGAATCGGGTCTATTGGCATGTATGCGTGGGCGCTCCAAAATGTAAGCCATATATGGGTTGTACATGTAATGAATTCCCTGATGTGCCTGTACTTCTTTATGCTTAGAACACCATCTGGAGTTATATAGGTACACGCAGGCGTTGCTGCTGCGTCATATGTGAAACACCTCAGTGGTGTTCATATTGATCCAGAGAGCCTCTGGGCATACCTGGCGTACTTAGGGCAAGAAAGGAAAAGACACAAAATTGATGGACGGAATGCAGAACAAATCAAAACATTCACCCCAAGTCAAGAGATCTGGGTTAAATCCATCATTCTTTTGCTCACCGTGCCACCCCAGTTTGGAAGACATACATCAGCCAGAATATGTATACACCAACAAAGAGCAGCGGGGAGGAAAATTATTTGTTTTTATAATACTGCTCTGCTGACACTGTTTTTCAGCTTTGAAGCAATGCAAATGACAAATGTAGCTATTGTCTTACCAAATGATACAGGTTTATCTACCCTGGAAGGATGAACAGCCTGGGTGACTCAACCAGGATTCATCACTTTCACCTGTATGGTGCACAAAGAGCTCAGATTTAGACAGACCTCCCGTTTGTCTGCAGAATATTTACATTTCACAATGTCCTTCAAAATGTGATGTTCTCTGACATTGCCTGGATTGGTTTCGATTTTAGGAAAAGGTGTATCTGAAGGCCAATACACTCCATAAATTAGGCACTGATCTTTCTTGCCGCCCCTATGAAAACACTTTCCCCAAAATACGTAACCTGGGAAGGAGCGAATTTTATATATCCTAAGAATGTACTTGAGTGGAGAGCTCAGCAATTTAGATTAGAGTGTAGAATGGCACTGAACCGAGCCCAATGATAGCCATCTACATGACAACTGACAACTACCATTCAATTTCACAGACTATTTCTGTGTGCACTGGTGATTCCTACACACAAAATAAGCCCCCCTTGCTTCCGTAAATAGAATGTTTATATCAGGGCAGGGGCGGGAAGAGCATCTCTTTGACATCAGATGGGCTTCTGCCGGCACAGTGGAGACACTCCCATGACGGACAATGAGAGCTGAACCTCCACTGCCCAGAAGCACAGGGTGAGCTCTGCATAAGCAGAATGAAAGAAGAGGGAAAAAGAGACGATGGGAGAGAGCGAGCGGGAGAAGCAAAAGAGGAGAAAAGTAGAGAGGGATGCCAACAGAGTTTTACAATTCTGAAAATTTCCCTTACAGAGTGCAGCGTGGGCATAAGCAGGATGAAAGGAGAGGGAAAAAGAGACGATGGGAGAGAGCGAACGGGAGAGAGCGAGCGGGAGAAGCGAAAGAGGGGAAAAGTAGAAAGGGATGCCAACAGAGTTTTACAGTTCCGAAAATTCCCATTACAGAGCGCCCATGTGGGCATGAGCAGAATGAAAGAAGAGGGAAAAAGACGATGGGAGAGAGCGAGTGGGAGAAGCGAAAGAGGAGAAAAGTAGAGAGGGACGCCAACATAGTTTTACAATTTCGGAAATTTCTCTTACCGAGCGCCTGGGATGGGGGTGCAGAGGCAGTTCCTCGTCACTGTGTCGCAAAATGAACAAGGCCGCACGCTCGCCTTACACTTTTTCTTCCTCCTCCGCGTACTCAGCTGTACTGCGTCACGTCCGGCCCATGAGAGCATTCGCCCTTATCTGCCCGGAGACGTCCGGAGACATCATCGTCGCGTGACACACCCACAAAGGGAGGCGACACACTACTGTGTCGCGACGCACAGTTTGGAAAGCACTGCCCTAAGGAGACAACAATGTCCAAAACAACTGCTTTGCTTGAAAATTCAAATTAAACTAAACAAATTGCAAATAATTGAATGGATATAAAGTGGAATGAAATGTTTTCAACACTAAATTACTTATCGAGGAAAGAAGACGTTATAATCATTGGACTAACCCCACACACTCCCCTGACTAACCTACAAGTATATTAAATATGGGCCAGAATCATGGAAAAAATCTGCATCTACACATCATGAACTCCTATGATTACCACAGTTTTAACTATTTTAGCTGATTTCAAATCTTCAATAGAAGTATGTAAAAGAAATCTATGCACATAATAGATTTCCAGTCATACTCAGTGCTTCATTTGAGAGAGTGGTTGCAGGTAGGACCACCAGCAATCATTTTTGGGGACTGGCATTTATTTTTCTTTATCAAACCTTCACCCAGGGGAGAAGAGGGAAAAACACAAAAGGGGAAAATAAGGAGGGAGACAGTGACAAAGGTAGAACGCAGGAATAAAAAAAAAGAACCTGTAAGAATGAGATAAAGAGGTGATCAGGGTCTGATGGCGGGTTAAAGCGGCACAGAGTGGAATCAAGATTAGGCGTTCTTGGTATTCTGCAATCCCGACACTCACTAGAGCTGGCCACCAGCTACTAGGCAAAAACCTGCTCGTATTTGTTGTACAAATTAAGTTGACAGAAGAACAGTTGACATTTGATTTTTTTTTCTTTATGTGAAATCAATTACGTGGAAATCCTTCCCCTGAGCTCCTAGAAACCCAAGAAAAATAGGGGACTGTCATTCCTTTCGTAGAAAAACTCCCCCTCCAACATGTTAGGGATTATATTTTTGTTCCATCCCACTTGAAAATATGACCTGAAAACTGTTTGTGAATACCCACAATGTTCCAAGGTTTTGAGTATTCACCACGTTCTGTATACTCTACCCAAACACGCGATCCACTTCCCTACCCTTACCCACAACAATTACTTCCGGTTCACTGTCCTGACGGTTGTGCAAACACAGAGGCCAAAGGGCGAAGAACGGATGTATTTGCGCTTGGGAGGGAGGGGTGGAGGGGGGAAGCAGGCCACTGACCCAGTATTGTGTGTAAAAGGCCGCTTTATTGGAAACAGGTGCACATTACAATATAAAACCTTGGCCGAACGCCTTCCAAAACTAGACCTCACTAAATATAACATGCCTAACACCGCCCCCCCGCCCCCTCCCCTAAATTCCTTCGAGCCCGCCCCGGCCCGTACAATACAACATTACAACAATATCAAACACTACATTCCTGTATAACCCCCCCAACAATCTCTAAATACAAACCTTCCGTTAACCAAACTCTCCTGCCTGCCCCTTTACAGCTATCGGCCCCCAAACTGTGTAACCGAACTAAAATTACCAACCTAACCTTCCCCTGTCGATAACCCAACTCAACAGCATAACTCCACCAACCTCCGGTAAAACTGTCCAAAATTCACCATAACCTCCGCCACCCAGAAAGAGGGGGGCGGTGAAACCACCACCCCCCCCTCTTTCTGCCCCCCCACCAACAGAGAGCTTTAAACACCCCGAGCCGGATTCCGCACATTCAAACACCGAGACAACACCTCCCTAAGTTCCAACAGATAAAGGTCCATGCCCAACCTCGACAGGTGTACCCCATCACCACGAAAAAATTCTACCGCCTCGAAACGAATATATTTGTGTGTCACTCTTCCAAAACCCAAATCTCGACAAAACCAGGAGATCTCCGCGTTCACCTTCTTTCGAGACCTGTCTATAGCTCTGGGGTTCAAAGCCCCTCTCCACACCCTACGCGGGACCAATTCTGTCCAGAGCACGTGACAACCCAACCAACGCTCCCTCAACAACGTCAAATCCCTTTTCATGGCACGCAATAACACCACCCCTTTCACACTACAAAGATCGTTTCCCCCCAAATGTATTAAAAGAACATCCGGGCATTGTCCCCTCACCATGGCTTTATTCAAACATGGAATAAGCTCCCTCCAGAGCATGCCCCCTTTCCCTTTCCAGATCACACGAAAAAGGCTGTCATTAAAACCCAAACTTCCCCCAAAATAACTTTTGCACGCTTGAACATGTGCCCACTTGACGAAGGAATGCCCCACGATCCACACTGTCAATTCCTTTGCGTGTGGCCCAGCCACCGAACCTGAAAAGAAAAACAAGAATGAGACTCATAAAAAAAGAGGTGGACGCAGGCGCCGAAGCTGCATTTTCTCACATATTTGTTAAAGCAATCTGATGACCATCGCCCTAAGCGCATTATCTCGCCCCGAGACCAACCCCGGTTATGCGCCTCAGTGGCAGCCCCAATCCTAAAAGAGTGTGTCCCAAACTGTGCCCCATCCAAACCCATATGCTGTAACCCTTTGCGCAGGACCATACGCAGCTGATAGTCAGAGACGCGCGACCCATTCATGTGCCGGAAAACCAAATCGCCCCCATCACCCCCTGATAGTGTCTTCCATTGCCTCGCCAAACGCAGCGGACAGGTACAACTAGAGGCTCCCGCTTCCAACCACACCCCTTTCCCAACCCCTCTCTGATCTGTTTTTGAACTAGCCAACCAAATGTTCACATCTGTGTCCGTGAAAAACACGTCGTGCCAACGAATACCCCGCTTTACCTTGGTCCCGAGGAGCTCAGAAACCCGAAACGCCCCAAAAAACATGAACACCATAAGGGTAGCAAACAACGAAGCCTCAAATTCATCCCTGCAAACTACAGGCAAAACTGTCAACAAACGTGCTAACGTCTGCCAGGAAATAGGTAAACGAGACATCACGGTTCCACCCCGCTCTCTAGCCCAACCCTCAAGCATCCTGCATCCTATTTCCCCAGCAGACGGGGAATAACCCCAAAAAAGCTTACCCATAAAGGCAATCCCTGCCAGCTTCCCAGCAATAGTGACTCTAGACAGACCCTTCTCAATGAGGTCAGGGATCAATTGAACCACATCCTCCCTCCTACAAGCTCCTGAGGACAAAAATTCCTTCCATGCCAATGCATATGCTGTATGAGTGGAAACAGACAAAGAACCTACCACCAGTTGAAATACCCTACGTTGCCGACAGACCAGAGGTGCTCCGGCATCGGGGTCGGTGTCCTGTCCGCCTCCTTGGCCAGCCCATGGAATCTCCCCCACTGCGAACGAGACAAAGCATCCGCAATGTCATTGTCCACACCTGGCACATGCAAAGCCCTGAATGAAATATCATAGCGCAAACAGCCCAGCACAAACACCCTCATCAATTTCAAAATCTGCTCATCCCTGGCTGACTGCCTATTGACTATTTGCACCACCGCCATGTTGTCCACACGGAAAAGGACCCTCTTATGTGCCAGCTCCTTGCCCCAAATGGTCAAAGCCACCAAAAGTGGAAAAAGCTCCAAAAAGGCAATGCTCCGCCCACCATTCCTCCACTCCTGTGGCCATTTCTCAGCACACCATCGCCCCTGCCAGTAAATGCCAAAACCATCGCTGCCCGCTGCATCCGAAAACATTTGCACATCCCACTGCACATCCTCGTCCCTGGCCAATGGTACCCCGTTAAAGGAGTGCAAGAAAACGGACCACATACGCAGATCCTCCTTCACGCCTGCCGACAAACGCACGTGATGGTGAGGTAAATGCTGACCTGCCAAAGCCCGGCCCAGGCGCCTACAGAAAGTCCGCCCCGCCCTTACCACCCTGCAAGCAAAATTCAAATGGCCTAACACCTGGATGTCCTTTACTGTCACCTTCGGCCGGGCCAACATCGTGTCCAGCAAAGCCAACATTTTGGATTTCTTATCCTCAGGCAAATGAGCCTGCATCGCAACTGAGTCAAGCTCAATACCCAGAAAGGAGATGACCGTATCAGGCCCCATTGTTTTCTCCGGAGCCAACGGCACCCCCAATTTCTCCATAAGCTCATTAAAAGATTCCAGAGCATGCCGGCACTCCGGAGAGCCTACAAAGAAGAAATCATCCAAATAATGGGTGACCCAGCTGTGACCAGTGCGATGCGTGAAAAACCACTGCAAAAAAGTGCTGAACAGTTCAAAAAGAGCACATGACACCGAGCAGCCCATAGGTAGCGCCTTGTCCACATACCATTTACCCTCGAATTGTATACCCAACAAAGGCCAGTCATCCGGATGAACCGGGAGCAGCCTAAACGCCGACTTGATATCACACTTTGCCATGCCTGCAGCTGCGCCCGCGGTCACGACAAGTGACATGGCGACGTCAACTGAGGAGTATGACACCGAAGCAGCGTCTTCATCGATAAAATCATTTACTGACGACCCTTCAGGCCATGACAAGTGTTGAATCAGCCGAAACTGCCCCTCCTCTTTCTTGGGCACCACACCAATAGGGGAAATGATCAAATTATGAACTGGCCACTCTCCAAACGGGCCTGCCATCCTCCCTTCCTGCACTTCTTTACACAATTTCTCACGCACCACCAGTTTGTTCTCTGAAGCGGATTTCAAATTATCCGCCCACCTTCTCTGCCTGGGCCCGTGGTACCCCAAATGAAAACCCCACGTGAAACCATCCAAAAGTGTCTGTTTTGCCACCAAATCCCCGTAGCCCTACAATGCTTCCTCAAGCTGAGCCAATTTAATTGGCGTAGGAGCCCTTTGGCCCAGAACCCTGTGCGCCCCTACCCCCCCGTCCACCCTGCGACTGCTGCGCATTGCCAGACATCCCTGCACCTGCCTGCTGCCCTTGCTGTCCGCCTGATGGCCTAACGCCCCAGCAGTTGACGAGATGGTGCCGCTTGCCGCACTTGGAACACTCGTGACGGTATTTGCAATACTCCCGAGTACACAGGCCTTTGTTGAAATCCCAACATGCCCCGACCCCAGTCTGTGATGCGGCTGAGCCTCCCACCCCACCCCGGGTGGGCTTTCCCTGAAAGGGCCGATAAACTAGAGGCAGACCACTAGCCGTAAAAATAGTCTTACCTCCTGGCGCGGCCCCCATGGTATGTTGCCACAAATCATTATCTAGCTCACCCCATTTTGCTTCTGAATCCCAAGCTATACGGGCCCTAAATTCCTCGTCATACTGTGCCCAAGCGTAACCATTACCTGTAATCTGGGCCTTCCGTATAACATCCATATACTTGAATATGGCCACGCAGCGCTCGGGGAACTTTTCATAGTATACACTGGCATAAATTAAAAATGCCGCCGTCCAATTTTCAATCGTCAGCGGCACCTTTGGGCGCTTAGCCAATTCGTACTCCTCTTCCTTAGAGCCCTCCTTAGACCTCACCTCCCTATGTAAGAGCTTCAAAATCTCCACATATTCGCCCTTCCAAATACGCTCCTTTGTTGCTAACATTAAATGGGCACCTAAAGGCTTAGTCACCCCATATAAGGGAGCTTCTTGATCTTTAACTCTTTGCTCTGTGGCTTGTCCTTACCATCAATACAAAACAACTGGTCATAGGGTCTAAGGGAATTTTTAAAGACCTGCGCAGACAAATCCCCAAATCACTTGAACTAACACAACAAGTAGAGTCTGCGGGTCTAAATAAATCTCTCAAAAGAAAAGAAGCGATATGACAGCACGTTCAAACATGAAAGAAGTCCTCATAAAGAGGGCCAAGTCCCATCACCCACCGAAGTGGCATGCTTCATCATCTGGGACCTCCCATAACTACACCTGGTGTAGTTATAGAGCTACAACTCCTTCGATTACTATAACAAGGAGCAGCTCAGGGATGTTTTGATTCCTGTAGTTGGGAGGACGAATTATCTCAGAATGAGAAAGACTGCCATAAGTATGGTGAGTCTAGATGCAGTGTGTGGAATAGGGAAGTGATTTAAAATTGATTATCATTGGAAAAATAATTTTATTCTGTATCCAATGAAATCAAGCTAAAAACAGCAGAAATTATGAGGGAAACGCGTCCACAAATGTTATAGGGCCGCGCCCTCGTGGGTCAACATGTTTCAGCCAACCTGTGTCTACCCAATGACAGTGGCTTTCGTCAGGACCATGAGGTAACACTACTGCAAAAATGTGAATAAGTGATGAGTGAGATAAAAGGGAACAATACAACCTACCAAAGTACCTACTTATCTGTGGATATGTGGCACCGTAGTGATGTAACTTAATCACCTGGAGGCAAAACAGAATAATAATACATGAATGGAATGTGCTGAACATATCTACTGCGTTTTTTTTGACATAATACAAATGTCTCGTACATAAACATTTGTCATGCGTACAAACTGCATTGTCTTCTTACCCGCAAAAAGTCAGGGATGCACCTACACTCCTGGTTACAACTCAGGGCGTGAGGCAACGCTCTAGAAGACAAGAAAAAGGGGGAGAAAGAACTAACTAATGCCATAGAAAACAGAGGATGGTATATTCAACTGTTTGAGCAAAAAGCTGTGTGACTATAAAACCAAAAAACCCAATAAACAGACATAGGTATGTTAACTAACTCCAAGATGGACAAAACCATGCTACCATTCTACTGGAAAACGAATTAACCAGGACCTTATGTGAGCATGTCCATTGCATAAATGCCAATGAAGTCACCGACAACAGGCGAATGCCGAAGCACGCATCTGAATACTGCCAGTAATGACTCAAAGCCCAGTCTCTAGGATAGAGTTCAGTAAAGAGACCATTCGGTTGTGTGTTGATAAACAGAGAACAGGCTTACCTGTCCGTCGTTACCCCGGACCGTCTTCCTGGTTGTACCGAGTGTAACCGGAACAGAGTAAGCCCGCCCCTCATAAGGATCATCTGTATGACGCACCGGACATTGGACCAATCATCACGCAGAGGCGCGATGACGCAACCCGTAAGCCAAACGTGCGTCTAAAACGCAAAGAATGCTGGGGATTGTGGTCTCAGCAATCATGTGGCAAGCGCTTGACCGGAGTTACGTGTTAAATAGGACAAAAATATATCCTGAAAATAGAGTCTCGGTCCGGTATGTCCCTGTTGTAAGAAACAGCAAACTGATCTCAAATCATGTATAGAAAGCAGAACACGTAAAGTCTAGTGATATTTTCTTAGGAAAACAAGACATTACCGGGATGAAGATGTACATATGCGTTCGGAATGGACGCGTCTTGAATTGTAGCAATTTGGTAACGGGCCGATTCATAAATCGAGCCACTTGGAAAGTCAAAAGAGCAGAAAGTTCTGAACACGCTCTTGGTAGGCTGCCAGTGGACTGAACGCACATCCTCCTGTGTACGTCTGGACGGGGATTCATATAACGGACACGTCTCTCTAGGAATGTCCGAGTGAATCTCAGGCTACCATGAAAAGGAGTGTCACTCTGACTGTAGAGATATTGTACACTTAGAATTTTGACACAATGAAAAAGGTTAGAAAAAGTTGTAACAATATCCCAGATTTCTCTTCCTTGATTAAAATACCAATAGATACAACTGGGGATTTTGTATTTATTCCACTAATATGCTGTATCGGGAGACAAGACTAAAGCCATGAGGCAAGGAGAAAAGCCCCCATCGTCAGCTAAACGGGCATAGACCCTGCAGTATTACAACGAAGTCCAAGGAATTGACTCGTTGAGCCCTATCGTGTCGCTTCTGAGTGTAAAAACCCAGCGTTGCTCCTTTCTGAACAGGAAAGTGGAAATATCAGTTATGTGGGACGGGATAAAGGGTTGTTCTATAATCGTCCACTTGATGTCGTCAGGTCTATGTTTGAATTCCACAAAGTGTCTAGTCATGCGGGTTGCCTGCCTTTGACATCTGATGGTGCTTTTGTGTTCCATTATCCTAAGTTTGACCTTTCTAGTGGTCATACCCACGTATCTCAAATCGCAGGGGCAAGTGATCAAATAGATTACCCTCTCACTATTGCAGTTAGTATGTTTAAGCTGCCTCCAGGGTTTGTTTGTCCCGATGTCTACTTCTGTAGTATGTCTGGTGTTGGGGCATACTGCACAGTTGCCACATGCATGATGCCCTTGAACAGGTGGCAAATTCCACAAGGTGTTAGTCTTAGAGATCGCTGTATTTTTTGGGCGCGTGTGTACTAGTGTGTCTCGCAGATTCGCACTTCTCTTAAACGAAAAAAGCGGAGGACTAAGGTGTACCTGTCCCACATTTAAAATGCGCCGGTTTTTCCGTATTATTTTCTGTAGTTGGTTAGAGTGAGTGCTGAACGTCTGGACACATGTCAGTCTGTCCAGCGGAGCCTTGGGTACAGGTGGTTCTAGTAAGGCATCCCGGTTATTATTGCTAGCCCGCTTGTATGATTGTTTAATCAATTTCGAGGGGTACTGCCTGGCCTTTAAATTCCTCGAGAGAACGTCAGCATGCTCTTTAAATTTGTCTGTATCAGAGCAGTTGCGTCTCAAGCGGAGAAATTGCCCAAATGGTAGACCTGATCTGAGTGATTTGGGATGGAAACTTTCGTATGACAGGAGAGAATTCCTTGCCATCGGTTTGGTATAGAGCTCACTCCCTAGTCCGTTGGCAGTGGGGAAGATGAGAAGGTCTAGAAATTGCAAACTCAGCTTGCTCGCTTCCATGGTGAAATTGAGGAAGGAATTCTGATCATTGAGCCAAAGGTGAAAGGTCTCTAGAGTTGCATAGTCCCCTCGTCATATGACGAAAATATCGTCAATATAACGTTTCCATATGACTATGTAGTCACGGAAGGGGTTGTCAGTGCACAAGACACATTGTTGTTCAAACAAGTGTACATACAGATTAGCCAGGCTGGGGGCAAAAACACTGCCCATAGATGTACCTGATGTTTGTAGGTAAAACTGGTGTTCGAACTGGAAACAAATTTCAGTCATGGCCAGCCTGGCACATTCCATGATGAATCCCACTGGCGAGCTCAACCCGATACTGTTGGCTTCAAGGAGCCCTCTGATGGCTTCGAGGGTCTCTGTCTGAGGGATACAGGTGTATAGAGATTCTACGTCAAAACTGACGAGGAAATCCGTGTTAGTATTGTAGTCTAGACCTGGAAGCAGTTGTAAGACCTCTTTGGTATCCTGCAGGTATGTTGGCATGGTTTTAACCAAAGGTCTAAGAAATACATCAACAAATGTTGAGAGGGGTTCCAGTAGCGAGCCCAACCCAGAGATGATAGGTCTACCGGGGGGAGGACGTTGAGCCTTATGAATTTTGGGCAGAACGTAAAAGTAAGGGGTGACCGGATGTTCCGTCACCAAAAATTCTGCTTCTCGTGCTGAAATCCATCCCTCTAGTTTTGCCTCATGAACAAGTTCTGAGATTTCTTTTTTGATGCGGGATGTAGGGTCCAGATTGAGGATTTTGTAAAATCTCTCGTCACTGAGCTGTCTTAAACACTCTGTCTTGTAGTCAAGGGCATCAAGAATCACAATCGCCCCACCCTTATCGGCGGGTTTAATGATGATCGTGGAGTTTCTGGACAGAGAAGTCAGAGCCTGCTTCTCTAGGTTAGATAAATTGTGATACTGACGAGTTGGTTTAGTCATCATTGCAGAGGTTTCTTTGGTAACGGCTGTCTCAAAAGCAAGAACATGAGGGGGCAAGGAGTGTGCAGGTGGATTAAATGTGGATTTATTCCTGAGGCCACTGTCAGTCACACCGTCTTCCAGTGCGGTATCCTCATGACTCTTGTCTTGAAAGAAAAAGTGCAGTCTAATTTTTCGAAAAAACTTGGCTAGCTCGCACTGGAGAGTAAACGGATCACCCGTATTGGTCGGAACAAAGCCCAGGCCTTTATTGAGGACCTTCTCTTCCATAGCGGTTAGAGTGTAAGAGCTCAAATTGACCACTAGCTGTTGCTGGGTCCCGCCCCTGCTGGGCCCTTCGCCGAGCTGCGAAGGTGCCGTGGTGATGTTGGTGGGGGTGGGCTCCAATGGAGCCTCGTTTGGTTTGGAGTTTGTTGGCCTCTTCTTCGTCCCCTTGAACGTCCCCGGCCCTGGCCTAAAAAAGGCTGATTGTAAAAAAACTGTGGAGGAGGATTAAAAGGCATCATATTGGGAGGAAAGGGGGGATTTGGATATTGCCATGGTGGAGGTTGCCACCATTGTGGTTGTTGATTCCCTCGCCAGTTCCGCCTGAAGTTACTACCTCTACCTCTGTTTCGTGCTGGCTCTTGAGTGGTGGAGTCAGAGTCACTTGACCACTCTTCTGATCCAGAGGAAGAGTAGTTGGAACCATATCGTCTTCCTTTCCTATTGAACTCAGGTGGTACATAGTTCTCTTGTGTATAGGGATAGACTTTGTCAAAGGAAAATTTGGCTAGATCTTTCTTAAATTTTTCTATCTTAGAAGAAAGAATACCATCTTGAAAATCTTTGTTAGATTTGTTGTTATCATCGAGGTTCTTCTTATAGATGGAATGGGACAAAGTTGTCTTGATTTGTCCTTCTAGTATTTGGATCTCAACCATGATAGCGTCGGCGACGCGTTTGGCAGTGCTAATGATCAAGATCAGCCAGTCGCGAGTGCATCGCCACGCTATCATGGCCCAATCTTTAAGGAAGATTTTATCCTGTAAGAAGAGGCGGGGTGTATTAGTGACGATTAGGCCAGTAGGTGCGCAATTGCCGCGCAAATACTCTGTCATAATCGCCCCATGGATACCGGTGCGAGTGTGCGATTTCTTCAAGATAAGAAGTTTCGCCCAGTCGTCACCGGTTGCTCCTGCCGGATTGTCTATGTTTTCTAAGATGCTTGGAGTGGTGGTCAGTATGAGGCGGGCCATTTCATCATCAAAGGCCAAGCCTGTGAGTTCTGTCATGTTGCTAAAGGGGTCAAACAAACACACCCAGTCTGTAAAGAGGCTATAACACAAACTAGAAAAACAGGAAAGACACAACAGCACTGCTGGGTGTACGGCGCAAAAAGACCCGCAGCCGTAGCTGCACACGATATCAATACAAAACAACTGGTCATAGGGTCTAAGGGAATTTTTAAAGACCTGCGCAGACAAATCCCCAAATCACTTGAACTAACACAACAAGTAGAGTCTGCGGGTCTAAATCAATCTCTCAAAAGAAAAGAAGCGATATGACAGCACGTTCAAACATGAAAGAAGTCCTCATAAAGAGGGCCAAGTCCCATCACCCACCGAAGTGGCATGCTTCATCATCTGGGACCTCCCATAACTACACCTGGTGTAGTTATAGAGCTACAACTCCTTCGATTACTATAACAAGGAGGAGCTCAGGGATGTTTTGATTCCTGTAGTTGGGAGGACGAATTATCTCAGAATGAGAAAGACTGCCATAAGTATGGTGAGTCTAGATGCAGTGTGTGGAATAGGGAAGTGATTTAAAATTGATTATCATTGGAAAAATAATTTTATTCTGTATCCAATGACATCAAGCTAAAAACAGCAGAAATTATGAGGGAAACGCGTCCACAAATGTTAAAAGGCCGCGCCCTCGTGGGTCAACATGTTTCAGCCAACCTGAAATACAAATACCATAATACAAATGTCTCGTACATAAACATTTGACAAATGTTTATGTACGAGACATTTGTATTATGTCAAAAAAAGCACAGTAGATATGTTCAGCACATTCCATTCATGTATTATTATTCTGTTTTGCCTCCAGGTGATTAAGTTACATCACTACGGTGCCACATATCCACAGATAAGTAGGTACTTTGGTAGGTTGTATTGTTCCCTTTTATCTCACTCATCACTTATTCACATTTTTGCAGTAGTGTTACCTCATGGTCCTGACGAAAGCCACTGTCATTGGGTAGACACAGGTTGGCTGAAACATGTTGACCCACGAGGGCGCGGCCCTATAACATTTGTGGACGCGTTTCCCTCATAATTTCTGCTGTTTTTAGCTTGATGTCATTGGATACAGAATAAAATTATTTTTCCAATGATAATCAATTTTAAATCACTTCTCTATTCCACACACTGCATCTAGACTCACCATACTTATGGCAGTCTTTCTCATTCTGAGATAATTCGTCCTCCCAACTACAGGAATCAAAACATCCCTGAGCTCCTCCTTGTTATAGTAATCGAAGGAGTTGTAGCTCTATAACTACACCAGGTGTAGTTATGGGAGGTCCCAGATGATGAAGCATGCCACTTCGGTGGGTGATGGGACTTGGCCCTCTTTATGAGGACTTCTTTCATGTTTGAACGTGCTGTCATATCGCTTCTTTTCTTTTGAGAGATTGATTTAGACCCGCAGACTCTACTTGTTGTGTTAGTTCAAGTGATTTGGGGATTTGTCTGCGCAGGTCTTTAAAAATTCCCTTAGACCCTATGACCAGTTGTTTTGTATTGATATCGTGTGCAGCTACGGCTGCGGGTCTTTTTGCGCCGTACACCCAGCAGTGCTGTCGTGTCTTTCCTGTTTTTCTAGTTTGTGTTATAGCCTCTTTACAGACTGGGTGTGTTTGTTTGACCCCTTTAGCAACATGACAGAACTCACAGGCTTGGCCTTTGATGATGAAATGGCCCGCCTCATACTGACCACCACTCCAAGCATCTTAGAAAACATAGACAATCCGGCAGGAGCAACCGGTGACGACTGGGCGAAACTGCTTATCTTGAAGAAATCGCACACTCGCACCGGTATCCATGGGGCGATTATGACAGAGTATTTGCGCGGCAATTGCGCACCTACTGGCCTAATCGTCACTAATACACCCCGCCTCTTCTTACAGGATAAAATCTTCCTTAAAGATTGGGCCATGATAGCGTGGCGATGCACTCGCGACTGGCTGATCTTGATCATTAGCACTGCCAAACGCGTCGCCGACGCCATCATGGTTGAGATCCAAATACTAGAAGGACAAATCAAGACAACTTTGTCCCATTCCATCTATAAGAAGAACCTCGATGATAACAACAAATCTAACAAAGATTTTCGAGATGGTATTCTTTCTTCTAAGATAGAAAAATTTAAGAAAGATCTAGCCAAATTTTCCTTTGACAAAGTCTATCCCTATACACAAGAGAACTATGTACCACCTGAGTTCAATAGGAAAGGAAGACGATATGGTTCCAACTACTCTTCCTCTGGATCAGAAGAGTGGTCAAGTGACTCTGACTCCACCACTCAAGAGCCAGCACGAAACAGAGGTAGAGGTAGTAACTTCAGGCGGAACTGGCGAGGGAATCAACAACCACAATGGTGGCAACCTCCACCATGGCAATATCCAAATCCCCCCTTTCCTCCCAATATGATGCCTTTTAATCCTCCTCCACAGTTTTTTTACAATCACCCTTTTTTAGGCCAGGGCCGGGGACGTTCAAGGGGACGAAGAAGAGGCCAACAAACTCCAAACCAAACGAGGGTCCATTGGAGCCCACCCCCACCAACATCACCACGGCACCTTCGCAGCTCGGCGAAGGGCCCAGCAGGGGCGGGACCCAGCAACAGCTAGTGGTCAATTTGAGCTCTTACACTCTAACCGCTATGGAAGAGAAGGTCCTCAATAAAGGCCTGGGCTTTGTTCCGACCAATACGGGTGATCCGTTTACTCTCCAGTGCGAGCTAGCCAAGTTTTTTCGAAAAATTAGACTGCACTTTTTCTTTCAAGACAAGAGTCATGAGGATACCGCACTGGAAGACGGTGTGACTGACAGTGGCCTCAGGAATAAATCCACATTTAATCCACCTGCACACTCATTGCCCCCTCATGTTCTTGCTTTTGAGACAGCCGTTACCAAAGAAACCTCTGCAATGATGACTAAACCAACTCGTCAGTATCACAATTTACCTAACCTAGAGAAGCAGGCTCTGACTTCTCTGTCCAGAAACTCCACGATCATCATTAAACCCGCCGATAAGGGTGGGGCGATTGTGATTCTTGATGCCCTTGACTACAAGACAGTGTTTAAGACAGCTCAGTGACGAGAGATTTTACAAAATCCTCAATCTGGACCCTACATCCCGCATCAAAAAAGAAATCTCAGAACTTGTTCATGAGGCAAAACTAGAGGGATGGATTTCAGCACGAGAAGCAGAATTTTTGGTGACGGAACATCCGGTCACCCCTTACTT
Source organism: Triturus cristatus (assembly GCF_964204655.1). Taxonomy (NCBI): domain Eukaryota; kingdom Metazoa; phylum Chordata; class Amphibia; order Caudata; family Salamandridae; genus Triturus; species Triturus cristatus. The sequence continues at coordinate 389,715,484 of NC_140588.1, forward strand.
TTACGTTCTGCCCAAAATTCATAAGGCTCAACGTCCTCCCCCCGGTAGACCTATCATCTCTGGGTTGGGCTCGCTACTGGAACCCCTCTCAACATTCATTGATGTATTTCTTAGACCTTTGGTTAAAACCATGCCAACATACCTGCAGGATACCAAAGAGGTCTTACAACTGCTTCCAGGTCTAGACTACAATACTAACACGGATTTCCTCGTCAGTTTTGACGTAGAATCTCTATACACCTGTATCCCTCAGACAGAGACCCTCGAAGCCATCAGAGGGCTCCTTGAAGCCAACAGTATCGGGTTGAGCTCGCCAGTGGGATTCATCATGGAATGTGCCAGGCTGGCCATGACTGAAAATTTTTTCCAGTTCGAACACCAGTTTTACCTACAAACATCAGGTACATCTATGGGCAGTGTTTTTGCCCCCAGCCTGGCTAATCTGTATGTACACTTGTTCGAACAACAATGTGTCTTGTGCACTGACAACCCCTTCCGTGACTACATAGTCATATGGAAACGTTATATTGACGATATTTTCGTCATATGGCGAGGGGACTATGCAACTCTAGAGACCTTTCACCTTTGGCTCAATGATCAGAATTCCTTCCTCAATTTCACCATGGAAGCGAGCAAGCTGAGTTTGCCATTTCTAGACCTTCTCATCTTCCCCACTGCCAACGGACTAGGGAGTGAGCTGTATACCAAACCGATGGCAAGGAATTCTCTCCTGTCATACGAAAGTTTCCATCCCAAATCACTCAGATCAGGTCTACCATTTGGGCAATTTCTCCGCTTGAGACGCAACTGCTCTGATACAGACAAATTTAAAGAGCATGCTGACGTTCTCTCGAGGAATTTAAAGGCCAGGCAGTACCCCTCGAAATTGATTAAACAATCATACAAGCGGGCTAGCAATAATAACCGGGATGCCTTACTAGAACCACCTGTACCCAAGGCTCCGCTGGACAGACTGACATGTGTCCAGACGTTCAGCACTCACTCTAACCAACTACAGAAAATAATACGGAAAAACTGGCGCATTTTAAATGTGGGACAGGTACACCTTAGTCCTCCGCTTTTTTCGTTTAAGAGAAGTGCGAATCTGCGAGACACACTAGTACACACGCGCCCAAAAAATACAGCGATCTCTAAGACTAACACCTTGTGGAATTTGCCACCTGTTCAAGGGCATCATGCATGTGGCAACTGTGCAGTATGCCCCAACACCAGACATACTACAGAAGTAGACATCGGGACAAACAAACCCTGGAGGCAGCTTAAACATACTAACTGCAATAGTGAGAGGGTAATCTATTTGATCACTTGCCCCTGCGATTAGAGATACGTGGGTATGACCACTAGAAAGGTCAAACTTAGGATAATGGAACACAAAAGCACCATCAGATGTCAAAGGCAGGCAACCCGCATGACTAGACACTTTGTGGAATTCAAACACAGACCTGACGACATCAAGTGGACGATTATAGAACAACCCTTTATCCCGTCCCACATAACTGATATTTCCACTTTCCTGTTCAGAAAGGAGTAACGCTGGGTTTTTACACTCAGAAGCGACACGATAGGGCTCAACGAGTCAATTCCTTGGACTTCGTTGTAATACTGCAGGGTCTATGCCCGTTTAGCTGACGATGGGGGCTCTTCTCCTTGCCTCATGGCTTTAGTCTTGTCTCCCGATACAGCATATTAGTGGAATAAATACAAAATCCCCAGTTGTATCTATTGGTATTTTAATCAAGGAAGAGAAATCTGGGATATTGTTACAACTTTTTCTAACCTTTTTCATTGTGTCAAAATTCTAAGTGTACAATATCTCTACAGTCAGAGTGACACTCCTTTTCATGGTAGCCTGAGATTCACTCGGACATTCCTAGAGAGACGTGTCCGTTATATGAATCCCCGTCCAGACGTACACAGGAGGATGTGCGTTCAGTCCACTGGCAGCCTACCAAGAGCGTGTTCAGAACTTTCTGCTCTTTTGACTTTCCAAGTGGCTCGATTTATGAATCGGCCCGTTACCAAATTGCTACAATTCAAGACGCGTCCATTCCGAACGCATATGTACATCTTCATCCCGGTAATGTCTTGTTTTCCTAAGAAAATATCACTAGACTTTACGTGTTCTGCTTTCTATACATGATTTGAGATCAGTTTGCTGTTTCTTACAACAGGGACATACCGGACCGAGACTCTATTTTCAGGATATATTTTTGTCCTATTTAACACGTAACTCCGGTCAAGCGCTTGCCACATGATTGCTGAGACCACAATCCCCAGCATTCTTTGCGTTTTAGACGCACGTTTGGCTTACGGGTTGCATCATCGCGCCTCTGCGTGATGATTGGTCCAATGTCCGGTGCGTCATACAGATGATCCTTATGAGGGGCGGGCTTACTCTGTTCCGGTTACACTCGGTACAACCAGGAAGACGGTCCGGGGTAACGACGGACAGGTAAGCCTGTTCTCTGTTTATCAACACACAACCGAATGGTCTCTTTACTGAACTCTATCCTAGAGACTGGGCTTTGAGTCATTACTGGCAGTATTCAGATGCGTGCTTCGGCATTCGCCTGTTGTCGGTGACTTCATTGGCATTTATGCAATGGACATGCTCACATAAGGTCCTGGTTAATTCGTTTTCCAGTAGAATGGTAGCATGGTTTTGTCCATCTTGGAGTTAGTTAACATACCTATGTCTGTTTATTGGGTTTTTTGGTTTTATAGTCACACAGCTTTTTGCTCAAACAGTTGAATATACCATCCTCTGTTTTCTATGGCATTAGTTAGTTCTTTCTCCCCCTTTTTCTTGTCTTCTAGAGCGTTGCCTCACGCCCTGAGTTGTAACCAGGAGTGTAGGTGCATCCCTGACTTTTTGCGGGTAAGAAGACAATGCAGTTTGTACGCATGACAAATGTTTATGTACGAGACATTTGTATTATGTCAAAAAAAACGCAGTAGATATGTTCAGCACATTCCATTCATGTATTATTCTGTTTTGCCTCCAGGTGATTAAGTTACATCACTACGGTACCACATATCCACAGATAAGTAGGTACTTTGGTAGGTTGTATTGTTCCCTTTTATCTCACTCATCACTTATTCACATTTTTGCAGTAGTGTTACCTCATGGTCCTGACGAAAGCCACTGTCATTGGGTAGACACAGGTTGGCTGAAACATGTTGACCCACGAGGGCGCGGCCCTATAACATTTGTGGACGCGTTTCCCTCATAATTTCTGCTGTTTTTAGCTTGATGTCATTGGATACAGAATAAAATTATTTTTCCAATGATAATCAATTTTAAATCACTTCCCTATTCCACACACTGCATCTAGACTCACCACACTTATGGCAGTCTTTCTCATTCTGAGATAATTCGTCCTCCCAACTACAGGAATCAAAACATCCCTGAGCTCCTCCTTGTTATAGTAATCGAAGGAGTTGTAGCTCTATAACTACACCAGGTGTAGTTATGGGAGGTCCCAGATGATGAAGCATGCCACTTCGGTGGGTGATGGGACTTGGCCCTCTTTATGAGGACTTCTTTCATGTTTGAACGTGCTGTCATATCGCTTCTTTTCTTTTGAGAGATTGATTTAGACCCGCAGACTCTACTTGTTGTGTTTGTCCTTACCATCACCTGTCTCCGTATTTGACCCACTCTCCACCTTGGCCCCCGGCAACGTTCCTTCCGTCCCCGTGCCAACCCCTGTATCTTTCACATACTTCCCCTTATATAATCTCCCCTCCGACACACCCCCTCCCCCCTCCTCCCCAGACCCCACAGACACCATAATAGGTTTGGCCTGTGTTTTAGCGCTCTCACCTGGCTCTAAAGAGGGTGTGCGGACCGACTCCGGCCGCCTCGCCGACCTCTCAGAAGAATCCCTTGGAGGATGCGCCCTCGCTGACGGGCCGTGCTCTCCTTTGGATTTCACCACCACGGGCTGTGCAATGTGTGCCGCACCTGACACCTGTAACAGACTGCGAGAAACATGAGTGTCCCCCCCTCCTCATAACCCCGTATTTCCCCCTCCTCGGGGCTGTCTTCCTCATAATCGAGCAAGATTGGCTCGTCCACCAGCAAATTCTCCTCAGCAAATTCCATCACACGGGCCTTACCGGACCCAGAAATAGCACCACCGGCCTCCGCGGCCTTAAAACCACCTCGCGGGGGAGCCGACTGTACTCGCCGGTCCTCCCCCCTACCTCGATTAACATAACAATCCATCCTATTGGAGAACTCCGTCCACCTTGACCGCCGTGACGTTGGGGCCAGCGAGGTAGCGCCGGACCTTCGTGAGCTGGCCGCGACGGGATCCCCCGCCGGTACGGAATGTGCCGCGCAGGGCCTCATCCTACCTTTTCCTCGGCGATAATGGGCCGCACCTCGCCCTACCAAGTCTGCTGCTCTGCTCCGTATCCTACCCTGTAAAGAAAAAGCTTGGACTGGTGTGCTGGGACCCTGAAAACTACCTGGTACCCGTGACCCGGTACCACTCAAACAACCCTCGCCTGAGAAACCGCCACTAGAAAAACCAGCTCTCCTCACCCCCACTAGCTGCGAAGACACCACCTCGTCCTCTTCCCCGCTCCACTCCAGCATAGCGTGCCCCAAAGCAGACTCCGAAACCTCGCTATACCCTTCCCCCCCCCGACAGCGCCCTGCCCAACCTCGTGCCTTCGCGACCGCTCGCCCCACAAACCACCCCTGCCATGTCCCCCCCACCCTGTCCTGCCCCCGAGCGCCTGACCACCCCGATACACCCTCCCCAGCAAGGCCCCGAACACCCTCAGCCCACGAAGGGAATATATCTAGGCCCTCTCCTTCCAGGCCCCCCCCAGCTGACTCCCCTACGTCCAACAACCAGCCCTACCCCCATGTCGCTAGCCCTCCCCTGCGCCTCCTCGCTGCATGATGGCCAGCCCCCCCCCCACCTGAAGAAAATGATTTCCCAAGAACTACCTGCTCTCCCCGTGCCTTCAAAACCTGCTGCGAACCCCACCCTGCCCCCTGCGCCCATTCCCCCTCACCCAGAGAGCTCGCCCCTACCGATACAGCTGTACCCCCAACAGAAGAAACTGGAGAGAACAACAAAGGGCTACCGAGCTCTGCCTCTCCACTAACCCAGTGCCTCTCATCCCCCAAGCGCACCTCATGAGACCCCTCACCAACCACATGAACCGGCACCTGCTCCCCTGCCGCCTCCCCTCCCACCACAAGCCCACCCACACTCCAGGGAAAAGAACCGCTCTCACTCACTTCCCTCCCTACTGGCCTGACAGGCAAAACTCCTGAACGCACCTGACACGAAGCCGGCCCGAAGCCGGCAGTCCGGGCCTCGTACGTTACGCGACCCTCCCCCTCAATACCGAAGACTCCGGCCCCGACGAGGAGCATCTCTTCGATACCCGCCCGCCCCCGCGCTTACCCCCCACCGCGGGAGATGCCAACAAGAGCACCGCATCAACATTAAAGCCCGCCCCGGACCCGGCCGCATGCTCCGCAACACCCGCCGCCTCATACAACCCTGATCGACGCACTTTGCCGTACTGAGCGGGGGCCTTTCTCCCCCGCGAACGGCCCCGCTCACTCACCGACATCCTCGAACGCTTCGGTGAAGCACAAGCAGCCACTGCCGCTGCAACTCCCGCTGAGGCCTGCCGCGGAGGGCGCGCCGGCCGCGCGACCTCACCCACCACCAGGTCCATCCGGCCCGCCTCGGATAGCAGCCAGAGGGCTTCAAGGACTCGATAATCCTGATCTGCCATCGCTAACACCGCAAAAACCCTGACAACACAACCTGAAAGCCCTGACAAAAAACACTCCACTAGCCTAGCTCCCAGCCACCAGGTCACCAAACCTAAAATGGTGGCCGGGAGCAGGTGCCCGCAGTGTTTTATACCTGGCTATATTTGGGCTACACTTGGGCTATGTTTGGGCTACATCTGGATAAAAAGGAGCCCAAATTCGAAAAAGGGCGCGCGAAGCCGGCAGACCCCCCCCCCCCCACACCCCCTCCCAAACTGCCCGGGGGTGGGGACTCCCTTCAGTCGCCTACCCCCCCCAAGCCCCCCTTGGAAGAGGTCAAAGGGATCAGCTTTGATCCAGGGAAAAACTACTGCTGAAACATTATGAGCTGTCGAAATAAATGATAGCAGACCTCATATGGTTAGCGATTACACTGAGAGATATGGCCTAGTGCCGAGACAGCCAATCTTGAAACATGGGACAGCAGGTTCGGTCTTGAGATGCTGAGCGAATCACTTAATATCGCTGTGCCCCAAAAAAGTGAGCTATCATGAGCCCGTAGTAAAGCGCTCCTATGCCCCTCGGCTAGGATCACCCAATAAAAACGAGAAATAAAATTGCGTGGTATTTCAGGAGAACCGCTAGGCCAGCATGGACATATATGGGTAGAATAGACAGCATATCAAGAAAGGTCAGAGGACGTTCCTGACCAGAAGCATGGAGGGCTCTAAACCCCACAGATCAGTGTCAAACGCGCAATATTTTACAGCATTAACATGTTCCATGTTTCATTTTCACAAACGACACTTGGGTGCGACAGAACACTGAGTTGGGGCGTCAACTGTATATGTGGATAACTGGGTGTTAAGATAGAGACAGTAAAGGAGAGAAAGAGAGACTAATATGGAAAAAGGCGAAAGAAAAGGAGACGATATGAAGAGCGAAAGAAAGGAGCGACAGCCACAACGTAAGAAATAGAGAGAGATATGAATAGAGTGAGAAGGTCATTTATACTAGAGGTGGGAAAAGGAGAGACAGAAAGAGATTGACAGAGACAAAGATACATATAGGGAGGATGACAGCAGTAAATATACTTCGCAAGAGAGAGGAAAAAAAGAGCAGGGGAGAGATAGAGAGCACATGCACCAAGAACTATCATATCAAAGTCAATTAAATGTTTGATTGGTGTGGATTTCAGTTACTAAAGGCCTCGCAGGTGCTTCACTGAAAGCCAGTCAGGCCCACTTGAGCAGCAGAAAAATATGAGCACAGCAGACAATATGGTGCTTCCCTTGCCTGCGCTAATCCCTCAGACTGATTGGGCAGTGGGAAGGAAGGAACACACACACTCGAGGAATTCAAAATCATGTGGACTGGGCCATCCTGTTTGGCCGGAAAACATTGTAATGTTATGATGTGGGGACACAGGCCTGGGCAGAGATGTTGTTGCCCACCGGCTGTCCACAGTGCTTTAAATTGGATGAAATATAGTGTGTGGGGGCTCTAAAAAGGGCGTGGCCTCTATAATTAAAGGCATAGCTTAAAACAGAAACAACATTTCTGTGATTACCCTAGTGTGCCACACTGAGCGTTCAGTTATTGCATCCAGATATATAACACAGCAACTGACAAACAACTGAAACCAGCCAGGACTACTGGCTTTGCCAATGGTTGTCTCTGTACAAACAGAAGAGTATTCTGAACTCATCTTAGACCTACTGACAGGCACTTAGAGAACCGCACACAGCCTTAAGCCTCAACTACAGAGCTCTCAATCTTGGCTAATAACAAACACCTCCAGGCAACTCAGTTCAAAGTATGTACCATACAATACTAATTTGCTACCGGAAAAAGAAAGTCGAGAATATAACATCCTGGAAAAAGCTAGCATTCTTATGGAGTGCAAAATTAGGTAAAATGTGAAATGTAAACAGGAACTAGATCACTGACATGAATTACCTTAATGTTTTTTACATAAATTGCTCAGAAATCGTCAGTGTTTTTACTAGTAATGTTAAGGACATAAATACAGGATCTGATAGGGCCCATTTTTAATGTATGTTCTAAATTACTAACAGGTCTGAGACCAAGAGGGACCCGGCCCACATGAAGCTCTGACTGGCCCCATTCAATAGCAGACACCACCAGGGTTCCAGCAGTGTATGGGTAAGAGAGAGGTGGGTGTTGCTCGTTGAGTACCCAGCACCCCATGCAAAGACCACCTGTTCCTTGCACCTTGGAGGGAAAACTTGCAGCGAGGTATACTGACACAAGACTCGAAAAATACTGAATGTTGCAGCGTACCCCCTCAGAGACTCAGATTTTTGCTCTCTACACTTGAAGATGGTGCAAAACCATCTGAATACTGGAAAGACACTCTAAACTATCCCCTTCACAGAAGTCCTCTCAGTAGAACTCAGTTTTCCCTACCCAGAAGCTTTAGTAGTGAAGCTAACGGAACCTAGTGTAACTACTAAACTTAGCTAGGAAATGTAGACTGTAATTGAGGTACATTATGTTCAGCTATACACTAACTAACGAGGGCACATTGCAGTGGTGGCTGGTGACATTTAAAAGTGGTGAGGCGTAAAATTATTGCCATACTGCACTGTGGCAAGTGAGCGTATCGAGCGAGCCCGAGCAACCTACAGGGGATTTCGGGGGTTTCTCCCTCAGAGAATATTTTGAAAAAAGAGTGGATAAATGGTGCATTTTCAAGCAAATTTGAGAAAGTAGGAAGGTTAATAAAACAATATAATTGAATTATTTATCATTTAAGAAATTGCCAAGTTTTATGAGCTATAGAGGACAATCTTTGAGTATGCTGGTTATCATTTGCCCATATTAACTTTTGAACACACTGATTTACTTGTAATGGTTTTAACCAGTGCTTAATTTGTAAAATATGAAGTGCAGGTGCTCAAATTTTTGTCGGAGGCCATACCTACTTTTCTCTGGCTCCACCCACTTCCTCCGCTGGCTCCACCCACTTACTCTATTAGCTTCTCCCACATCCTCAAATGGCACTGCGGAAAGTCAGATGAATTTCAGCAATGCTCAGAATAATGACATCTTGAAAAGGCTACTGACATAGAAAAGGGACGTTAAAAAAATATAACGCTCAAGAACTGTTACACTCATTTTCTGGACTTTGGTATTTAGCCTATTACCATCCAGGCGGCTGGGGGAAGGGAATCATAACTTAAATCTGTTTTAAATCACACATCCCTCCCACTCACTCAAAAATGCCAACTTTGGGGGATTCTAGATAACAGCGCAATCTCTGGGCGAGGTGCGTGGGACACAATTGAGGAAGGGAAGTGACAGGCTCTGCCCAGAAAACACAGGAGGGACAGAGGTCCGTGGCAGAGAGTAGGCACAAATGAGCTTTGTGTGAGTGAGGAGAGCCGCCTTCATCAAAGACACCCCACCTCATCAGCGCCAAGACCCTCGCAGAAAAATGTGTCAGATAGTGAAATCGATTCAGAAAGGAAATTATAAAGTTTGCATTTGACAATTCAGCTTAAACACCCGGTTAAACCTGATCCAGTGAGGACAAGCATCACTTTGTGAATGCTGACAGATAGTGAGCACAACTGGTCGCACTGAGCGCATCACAACAATAAATATTGCACACTATGCACAGCTTAAAAATATGCAGATAAATTATTCAAGGGCTGCAGAAGAAAAAAAAAGATAACACCGACACCCGCAGCGGCCACACAAGTTCTGAGCTCTTTAACGCATTCATAAAACGACCAGCTTCCAGTGGATAGAAGCATAACTGTTTCTTTTATTTTTTTTTACATTACACTGGGGCGTGGTTCCTTTCATTATAGAGTTAAAAAACTAGAAATTTGCTAATGTTAAACTGAGTATGGTTTATTAAATCAGTGAGGCACACATTACAAAGATACAACTGTATAAGCTAGCTCCGAGTGCAGGCACAGCAAGTCCGGGCTCGTTATGAGGCACTGTAGCGCCTAGTGCTGTTTAGACAATGTGCGAAGTGGTCAATGGTTTTACCGGGAGTTTTTCGCAGTTTCTCCAAGTCCCATTTACTCCAGGAAAAGGAAAACATTATTTGTGATTCAGACCTGTGGTCTCTTCCTATCTGAGCATTGAAACCTAAGTCTTTATACCCGAGTTAAATATTCTGTAGCGTTCTTCTTCATGGTAAATTAAATTGTGACACATGTAAACCTTATTAAAATGTCGTCTAAGTGCTAAATGCCATCTAAGTGCTAAATGCTAATCAAATAAACTACGTGGAAGAAATGACACAGCAAATCAATTGAACGAATTTTTCACTGACAGTCATCTACGTAGAAAAATGTTTAATCAATTAATTTCTTTGCAGCATGCACCCTACTTTAGCCGAAATGGTTCTTCACAAAAGTTATAGAACACTTCTCCTTCTACACAAATCATTCTTAATTCAAGAGCTATTACTCTGCCCATCAGAATAACGTAATGGTGCTACGCATGTTGCTGCTGCCTGCCTGCCCTCAAACCTCAATGTCGTTGGGCTGATGATGGCTTCTGGGGTGCGGGAATGCCGAGCTCGGGTGTGGCAATCGGGAAAAAATAAGTGCGCTCTGCCTGCCGCACAGCCCCTACAACTCCCTGCTTAGAATCACACATCCCTCCCACTCACTCAAAAATGCCAACTTTGGGGGATTCTAGAAAACCGGGCAATATCTGGGTGAGGTGCGTGGGACGAGGCAGGACACATTTGAGGAAGGGAAGGGAAGTGACAGGCTCTGCCCAGAACACACAGGAGGGACAGAGGCCGTGGCAGAGAGTGGGCACAAATGATCTTTGTGATTGTGTGAGTGAGGAGATCACAGATGTGAGGAGAGCCGCCTTCATCAAAGACACCCCGCCGTGTCATACTGGCATTTAACAAATTACTTAATACGTACTGTGACATGGGCCTGGGCTATGTGTACGCACGGCCGCCGCCAGCTGAGCCCAGGCAGGAGCATGCATCATCGTGGAATTCGAATCTTGGGAGGAAGGATAGTACTTCAAGGGGCATGGCCTTCCCTTCTTGAACAACTTAACTAACCTATCCTGATATAATGATGAATTAAATAAATGTGTACCGTGGGCCGGGTCAGGGCCAGGAACAGTGGAGTGCGTCGCCGTCATCGAATCTTGTGGATGGAGCCGGAGCTACTGCAGTGCCAGACACGCCACACTGGGCATGTCGTAGTATGTGGCATGACATGATGTCTCTGACGGCTACTTAAGTTATTACTTTAATACTTACAGTTACACTTGTGGTCGGCTGGGGCTGCGGGGCACTCTTTTTATTAACTGATAGGCCCCTGGTGGTGCTGCCTGCCCTCAATGTGACCGGGCTCCTCTAATTCATGGGTTGCGGGTGTGCCGGAGCTCGGCACCTTGCAAGCGGAAAGAAATCTGCGCGCAGCGCGCACACATTCAAATCCAACCTACCCAATCACTGTCTGACTCCCGCCCAGTATTGCTCCCGAGTCCCGCCCACCCCACCACCAGCAACAGTCCACTGAACTAAGGGCCGCGCCCGGGCACCACCGCCATGATGACGCCACACCATCACATGATCAGTATCATTAGGAGGATTAATGATGATGCAGTAATCACTTTGATGTTGCTTCGGCTCACATTCACACTCAACTGAAGCACACTGGACTCAGGAAACCCAGAACAACACTCTGCGCCAGTGCGCCCACTCCGAGTCACTGAGTCAGTATTGGTAATTTATTATAACATCATTTCATGATCACATGTGATAACAACGTGCAGCCAGTCGTGCAGACGCGTGCAGACCCGGCCCTGAAAAGTAAGTGCCGGTGGTAAGCACCGGAAAGCACCGGCACAAATTAAGCACTGGTTTTAACTATACAATAAATACATTCATTGACTGTGCAGTGAAACGTACAAACAAAACAGGCATCACACAGAGAGAATGTCGTGGTAAAACAGATATCAGATAATTTATAGTGTAGAGATAAAACTGTTCTTTGTATTTGCATTTTGAAAATTAGTTTGTCGACCATCCAATTCATAAATCATTTAAACTGAGAAGTGAGTGTTGTGGGTGGGTGTGGGTGGGTGTGTGTATGTATACATATATAGTAAAGGATGCACATCCACGAGGCATCTGTGACTACTCCTGATTTCAGAACTTTCTCCAACTTTTTCGATGTTAACTTGTGTTAACTATCACTAGAGAAATCGCTGATGATTTCATATATGACATCATCAGGTGAAATATATTTTGAATAATTAAATGCACAACACGAAAAACAGAACACTGTGCACTCACCCAGCACTGCATAGATATGCCATATATTTGGGTAACATGTTAACAACACATGCGTGCCAATTAGAATCTGAGTTGCATATGCACACCACCAAACAGCACACATTAGACAGACCATCACCGGTTGATTCGAGTACATCACGTACAGTTAGCAGTGAGACTGGACTTAACTGTACAACCGAGCATGCAAGAGAGCAGCTGCATATTCACAGAGTATTACTGAAATGAAAACATTGTCTCTAGATGCCCTTAGATGTTCCGAGGGCCCCCGGAACAGCACCTTATGAAATGCGAAGCCATAATAGCATTAAGTGTGTCTTGCACAGGGCACTGGCTGTGGGAAGCAGAGCAGACGATGCTTTTGGTACGTCAGTACGCGGGGGAATTACTGGAAACCTGCTTCAGCGTAGCTAACAAACATCCCAATGTGAATCCGTGCAAGGGTAGTGCAGTGGGTTAAGCGTTTGCAGCTGAGATCAGCATTTAAGTAGCAGTCACTGATTCGAATGTAGGGTCACTCATCCTCTGAAGTTCAAACACGTGATCCATGGGGTTGTATATCACTAGAGAAGAGCATACATTTCGGTCCATTTGTGAAAAGACGTTATAAACAACGAGGAGAGAAGTCACCACAGGTGTGCTAACATGTAGTCACTTAGGCCTGTGCAGGTGGGCTTGTGGGTATTCTTAAAGGGGCCTGGCAATGAATGAAGCATGAGTTCTTTGTTTCCATCTGATTCGCCAGAGCTGTAGAGCAGGGCCTTTGGTAATCGCCAGCACCAGGTCTTGTTTGTTGTGCATGCGCTGCAGAGATTTTTCAGCAGAACGTGGCCTTGAGGCGCCCTGGAAGACAACATCCAGCTTGATTTTGCAGTAACACATCTTGTGTGCGAAGTGTACAGTTAAGATCTAGCATCACAGCAATCCATGTAATTCAAGGGCCCGTGGCATCACAGCACTGGCACTTCTTTGGAAATGCCACAGGCCAACAAGCGCTCAGAAATAACTGGAAGGTTAGTTAGACGTGGCGCTAGATGACACCCTAGATGACACCCATAAATGCATCCAGGAATAAATGCATCTGTTGTGCGCTGTAAGTGCCCCAGAGAGTGTTCTTTAACTTTGAGGTAACCACAGCCCTCCCTGGTGCTCGAGGCACCTGGCACCACAGCACGGGGCTTTCTACCCTATGAGGCGCTGAGAAGATTGGCCGGGACAGGCCATTTCATGGCCCTAAGGACCTGGCCAGCAGACGCATCTCCGTGAAACGTGGCCTCGCATGAGGCAAACTCCGCCCGTAGAGGGAAAACCAATATCGCACAGTAATTTGGCCAATCAAATCAATAAACTTAATGCAGATTGTTAACGGGATCGGCGAGGCGTCTGGCAGCAACGGGAGGCTGCACTGTGCCAGGCTCCTATACACTGATTTACACACATGATGTGTGTGATGTAAAGTGCTCTGACACCTTACACTGGTATAAGTGGTGCTATAAAAGTAAATGAATCTGAGAGACAATGGATATGGAGACTTGAGGGGCACTGTTGAAGGGCGGTGGTGAGGGAATCCGTGACAGAGGTGGACATGGGGGGCGCCACCAAACATTGTCGCACAGGGCGCCACCAGTGTTAAAGCCGACCCTGAGGTGGGATGTAACTCCTTTTAAGTTTATTTTAAAAACAGTAGATTTCTCGCTGTGCAGGCAAAACCTAAAAAAGTCTCCTTACAGTCAGATCATTTCAATTACCAACAGGAAAGAGAGACACAGGAGGAACAGAGAAGATTAAATTAATCTTAATTAACAGCTGTAATTCTCGTTCCACCCGTGATTTACTAAAAGGGCCTCTTTCGTGTTGGGGCGGCTCCATGTGATTGGCACAGAGATTAACTCTGCAGAAACTGCACAATGATCTCTTAATCACATCCCCTGTATCTGAAAACAAAGAGAGCGAACGATTGACCATGTAATCACATTATAAACAAAGGCCATTTTATTATCCTGCGGTGATGAGCGGCTGGCTGTCTCCTCATCTGCTCCGGCGCAACCAGAAGTATTAACGACCAGCAGTGGGCTGTGAACATCTATATTACTTTATTTACTCCTGAACATCTGCCGTGACGTATTGGAGGGCTCTGTGGGTGAGAGACATCTGAGGTGAGGCCACATGAGCAGTGGCGGCTGGTGACATTTGAAAGAGGTGGGGGTGTAAAATTCACAGGCATCGCACTGTAGCGAGCAAGCGCAGCGAGCGAGCGCCACACTATTAAGGAGGGTTCAGGGGGATTCTCCCCCGAGAAAATTTTGAGAAAAGAGCGGGCAAATGGTGCATTTTCAAGCACTTTTCAGAAAGCAAGAATGTTACTAAAGCATTCTATATATTCGCACCTTTCATAATCCCCTTCATTATCTTTCATCCTTTCTGTCATCACTCTTACTCCTACCCATAACCCTTCACTTAATCCTACTTACGCTTAATCATATTTCACATCTCTATTTACTCTTAGTCCTACAGTTACTTCTACTTACTCATACTTACACAACTTTGCACCTACTGAGTCCTATTTACACCAAATCATACAGGTGCTGCCACCACTCCTCCTCCTGTGGTTCGGAGAGCCCAGCCCCGCACCCCCCGTCCCCACACCACCCGCTTCAGCTGCAAGCTGAATTCAGAAAACAAAATCATAATAACGAACATTATTATCATTATATTTTTGCGTTCAGCTTACAGTTCAAGCACTGTGGTGACACTCCTGTGCCTTAGCAGAGGAGGCGCCACTGGGCCGCATGTGTTGTCTTGGCCGATGGCTAGAAAATCATTTTGCTTAGCTATGGAGCAGATGGAACCTGTGGCTTTAAAGAGCATCTGTGGTCAAAATGGATTTCTAGTAGATTTGTACTTCATGAGTGTCACTGTCTCGGCATTCCAGTTCGGCATTGTATCTTCCTTATTTTATGTAAACAACAAATAAAGAAAGAAATTAGGAAGGTACTGCAGTGAGTTGCATGATTGTCGGTCACACTGGGGAAAAAGATGAAGAAACAAAGCATCACAGGGAAATGTCGTACAGCAGGGGATCACACTCTCTAGTCTAGAGCAACTCATGGGACGTTTTTTCACTACACCAAGTAAACTGTTGTACGAGCCCCCTTTTCATGCTTGTTGGACCTCATCTTCTGGCAGGACACAACATGCGTTCACCCCTTCCTACCTCAGATCCTGGTTCACTTCTCACAACGAGTTGCCCTTCCTCGCCCTCACCCGGTAAGTGGAGATGATAAACCTGTAACTCTCCTCAGCAAATGAACTTGTGTGCTTGCCATACTTTTCAACATGTCACCGGTACAAAACGTGGTGTTTCCCTTACTTCATAAAGTAAAGTGCCCTGGAGTAACATATTGACGCTACAGAAGACATTGAAATAAAGATATAATTATTTTTCTCCTTATTCGTAATTGTAAAGTTGTGGATCAATTTTACCGCACAGTAAAATCAGCCCAGTACCGTGAAAGTCATAATAATGGCTTATGTGTCATTTTAAAGTGTATCACCTTCTACCACAGCTCCATATGTATGCACATTTAATTAAGGGTGGGCGTAGTGCTCTGCTCCGCCCGCAGAGTGTGGGTAGTGCTGCCTACTTCATGGTCCACGAAGTAGGCGTAGCAGGCAGGCTACGCACATGCCACGGCGGAGCAAAGTTGTCCGCCACCCGCATCCCACCCGCCCTCATTTAAAAATAACTTAAAGTGTTTAAATGTAAGGAAAATGTCTTACCTGAGCTGCGGCATCCCGGGGCTCCCTCTTCCTGCTTCATCGGCAACTTCTTCCTCACAAATGCGCATGCGCGGGCACCCGCGCATGCGCATTTGTGAGGAAGAAGTTGCTAATGAAGCAGGAAGAGGGAGCCCTGGGACGCTGTAGCTCAGGTAAGACATTTTCCTTGCTTTTAAACACTTTAAGTTATTTTAAAAGAGGGCGGGAGGGGGGCGGAAGGGAGGCGGGCGGCGCGTAGTGGGGCTACGCAGAGTGTGCAAGTGTGCGTAGATTTGGCCACACTACGTGATGCTCCACGTAGCCCCACTACGCCCACTACGCCCAGGGTTACATTTAATCGACCAGTCTGTTCTTCTATAGGTGGCAATATTACTTCCGGTTGGCACATACAGCAGCAACTTCCCACCAATGGCCCTAAGACCACTTTCAGGGAGGGCACCACTTCCTTGTTGTTTAGGGGGAAAACCTTTTCTTCGGATACACTTTCTTTAGTGTCAAAGAGGCAGCTATCCACCGTTGGCGCTTAGTGCAAGTTTTAAGACCGTCCTCCTAATTCAGCTGGTAACAGGAGTGACTGGCCGACGTGTAATTTACAAGATGTGCAAAACTCCCAAGTGGTTTTCCCCCCACACACATTGCTTCAGAGAAAAAAACTGACGACATACGTGTGGAGCAAAGAACATATTTTTAGAAAAACACATGAGAATTGGGCTTAAACACTGATTCCCGTGTTCATTTCTCAGAATAAAACTTGTCATGCTGTGATAATATCAGACCTGGAGATTATTGCACCCGCGGTTTAATGCGGTTTACCCACAACTTGTTAACTTGCATGCATCTTATAGGACGCTATATGTAACTATTATTATTCTGTGAAGCGCTCTAATACTCCACAGTGAAGAAGCAGTATAGAACAATAATGTAAATGAACACAACGCTTATTAAGCGCGTATGTGTTAAAGTCACACGTTAGTAAAATAGTTGTGGAACCTGGCCATCATCTGGTCGTACCCACGGTTCGTGATTTACAGCTTTAGAATGTGTCAGAGTAAAGGGAATATTGCTACCTGTATCTCCGTGATCAAGCTGGTTCTATCAGTCTTACCACACTCTGCGGAACGGAGCCCCATATCTGATCAACTACTTAGAGTTTGTTATTTATTTTGGAAACGACCCGTTCACTGTCAGCTATGCAGGCCAGTTCTCTCAGACATTCGTCACTTGACGCCAGCGGCGAAGAAAACGTGCCTTGGCTGTCAGAAGAGATGTTGCCAGTCAACTATGTGTGTGAAGATCTAAATTTGAGATGCGTGCTGTATCGTGCAATAATGCAAGGTGCGCTGAGGGAGTAATCTGTAGGGAGTGCACTTTGGTTAATCCCAGCCATTAATTCATACGGGTTAAATGTAACAGCATAAGGTGACCACAAGTGGAAATGGAACAGTGCGCGTGCAGGAATGTGTAATATACTTCTCGAAACATTAAGTGACATTAAAAGGTGTAACCCCTTATTTGAGGGCGGCATGGCTGACGTGAGGGCAGGGCCAGGGGTACAGATATGACAGTAGGAACGAGGCGATATGATGGCATTGATATTTTGCAACGTTTCCCCCCACATTACATACACTTGTGCTGTCCAATACAGGGGCATACGTCATCGCAATGCATCATGGTATATGCAGTTCATAAGAGCCGCTAGACTCACAGTTCAGAATTATTCACCCTGGAGTAGATAAGCTTTTTTCCTGTTGTCAGAACTGACCCTGGTGCTTGTCGCCCATTCGTATTAGGCGCTGATTCTGTTTCTGCCCTGACCCTGAGCAGCCATCCCCATGTTCCGAGTGTGTGTTGAGTGCCCGATGCCTGCTGGCCGCCTCCATCTTGGCTGTGATGGTGTGTAGGACGTGGCCGGTCGGATCCTTGGAGTGCTGCCCCTGAGTCGAGGGGACATCTTGATGTCTCGAGGAGCTGCGGCTCTGCTTGAGTCCTAGAGGCCTGATTAGCTGCTGAGTGCCGCTCTATGTGAAGCCGTTCTCTGAACTGTGGCTCCGAGAGATGAGAGGAGTCTGCAAAGGCTCCAGCAGGTCAGGGAAACAGGGCTCGAGTCGGGGTACCACGCGGGTGGACGGCGCCCCCCCCCCACTTATTTTACCGGGTGTTTACCGGGTGGACGCCATCCCCCCTGCCCAAAAGATGGAGCCGGTACCCGAGTCTGCACCTGCGAGCGAATGATAGCCTTTCAAATACACCCGAGGCTCAGACTAATCTCCCCTTCCACCTACCGCCCTCTCCTTGCCAGCCTTTCTCAGAGCACAGCTGAGGCGCCAAGGCTTCAAGGAGCTGCGCTGTCAACACACAGAGCATGTCACTTCCAGGGACCCCGACAGATACCCGTAGTGCCTATGGCCCGAGTCTGTAATAACCGTGTAATCCGAGGAATGGGTCCTGTGTATAGTGTGTTCTTGTGTTTTGAGCGACTGCCACTTATTGCAGTATTATACCTCTACTTGTATCTTGTATGTATTCACACATTTCAGACGGAGACCGGCAAATTTCGTGACGTCACTTCCTGTCGTGACGTCACTTCCGGTGACACCACCTAACTTGGAGCGTCCCCCACTTCTTTTTTTAGGACTTGTGCCCTGCAGGGAAAATTAGGATTGCAACAGGCCACGCAATACCGGCTGCAGGATCTGGAAAGCGGCTTCGATGGGGGTGAGCTGCCCAAGGAATTGGATTCAGGTCAGTGTGCGCAAAGCAAGGCCATGCCCTTCCAGGAACTGAACTGGTGAGACTTCTGTCAGGTTAGATGAAAAATAGCAAGGGCTGGTGCTTGCTTGTGCACTACTATATATAGCAGGGAAAGAATGGGGCTTCCCGTGGCTGAAGCGCTGTCGCGCCTTGCAATACTGGTGGGGGGCAGTCACGTGGGGGGGTATTAAAATAAAAACAAAACTTCTTACATGACTGGGTTGGGTCCTCGCTGCCTCTGCTCCTGGGCCGGAGTCCCGCGTTCGTTCGGAGGAACAGGCATGCTGCAGCTCCCTCCCCTCCTGTAAGCAGATCACAACGCTGCAATGGCAGCATTGTGATTGACGCGGAGTCCCGGATGGCGCCCAGCCGGGCACCAGTAGGGACGCCATTTTCTCTATGTAGGCAGCATGCAGCCGACATAGAGAAAATGTAGAGTGCGCATGACTGCTTTGGTCGGCCCCAGGGCCGACAAAACAGTCAAGGCACTCAGAGTGGTGTAATCCACTCCTCTCCAACCCGCCCACCTTCCCGCCCCCAACCAGGCAAACCCTCCCGCCCGCCCCCAACCAGGCATACTCCTGCCGTCTGCTTTCTCGCACTCCGAGAAAGCAGTGGGCGGCTCTCCAATGCCCTAACGGAGCGGCCGCCACTGGCACATTGATAAAAATGATACATTTTTAGGTCAAGCCTGCTGGCAGAGCGCATGTGCTGCTGCTTGGCATCGATCTCTTGTATCTTATAAAAAAAAAGAGGACTTTTAGCTAACCCTGGGCGGGTAACTCCACTCGGCCAGCGGAATTTGAGTGGGATTTGCCTAGTCTGCGCTCCGTGGCGAATGCAGAGTTATGCAAAACTCCACCTCCATGGCAGAGAGGAGTTGGCCACTCCCTCCCCCCTCCCAAATGCTTTAAAATGATAAAAAGAAGGCACTTACCTGTGTTTCTGCTGCCTCCCCTACCTGGCTGCTCTCCTTCCAAGTCCTCTTGCATCCTTCTTCATTAAAAAACCCAGTACGTCTTGTGAGTGTGCCTGCGCACATGCAAGATGTACAACGTAGTGTTTGTTTCAATGAAGAAGGACGCGAGGCGGCGAGGAGCAGGAAGGAAAGATGCCAGGCAGGAGAGGCGGTAGAAACACAGTTATGTGCCTTCTTTTTATCATTTTAAAGTATTTGGGAGGGGGGAGGGAGCAGAGCGATGCGTAGCTCTACGGAGTTTTTTACAAACTCCGGGGAGCTATACATAGAGGCACTATGCCAGCTCCACTCACCCTTACTTTTAGCCCACTCATTACTTACCATTGGTTGGCATCATGGTCTCTCTTGTTTCCTTGCTTCTCATTGGTCATCACGCCCATTTCACTTACAACCTAGTGTGTGCTTGTTCATTCGATGGAGCAGGGACCAAGTACTGATTGGTTGCTTAATTAGCATCCATCCAGTGGTCACGATTAAGCAGCCACACTGCCGTACAACATAGCTAAAAAACATTGACAAAGCTAATAGTTCTTCAATAGGAAAGACGTATTGGCTTTCCCAATGCTTGTTATGATTAATATTTTGACATAAACCGTGGAACATTATATAGGGCAAGTTATTTCAATATATATTTAAATTGTAAAAGTGAAAATATACAGTTTAACAAGTCAGAATCCTTATATTCATTGATAACAATTAGAGGTAGCATGGGGTTGTAGCTTCTACTCTGGTTTGCACTCCCACTGCCTCTCAAACAGCCCTTGCTACTCCTGATGTCAGGGAGCAGAAAGGCATATGGTATCAGTCCTGTGATGGCACTGGTTTGCCAAACGATGTGTGAGGGCACTTTTGCAATACATGACATTTCGAGGAATTGAATGCTTACTATGAACTTTGAGATATGGAATCTGGATAAAAAATGCATTTTGAGGTAAACAAGTAGTGATTAAACACCTAAAGGTATCTTTCATGTTTCATTTATATAAATCCAGTGAGAAAATGCAGTGAGACTTGCTAGGTGCTAGTTATTGTGTATTAAGTTTTTAAATAAAGAAAATTGGTCCTGTGGAAGCAAAGAGCAATGGTTTTAGCATTTGCGCCAGTGGAGTTAAGATGTTCTAAAAATATGGAAATAGTGTAACAGTTCTTCTGTTAAAAATATTGTTGAGATGGCAGCGGATGAATGGATAATACGTAGTTGAAACACCAAGCAGAGTAACTTTATTACTGAAATTCTGAAAACCATATTTGAAGCAAAACGGTTTTCAGGCTGAACAAATAGTTTTTGATGGAGCCTTTCAATGTGATGTTTTTGCCCTCCGGTTCCCAAAAAGTGGCCTTTTTTCCTTGGCCATAAGACATCGAGTGTCACTTTCAAGATTGAGGAAATTTCTAAGGGTTTTATAACCTGACATTCCTACATTTTAGATGTACCATCAGATCCTTGAGCGCTCTGAAACTGCTTTGGACAGCATGTAGCACTGTGCAGCACACATCAAAAAACATATGAAAAGATAAATAAAGCAAAACCATGCAGAGTTAACTTCCTACTCTAATGCAAACTTTGAAAAAATGTGTATAAGGTAACTAAAAACATGAAATGGGTGTACTGTGTAAGCAGCGGCGGTTTCTTTGTGGGGGCGTCACCCCCCCCGCCCCCCCGCCCCCTGCATGCTGCCTGTCAATTCAATTCAATATTTATTAAAGATTTGGAACTCCAATGAGGCCCACATAAAGGTACATACAAATTATTACATAAATATAATAAAGCATAAGGAAAACTCATTTCTCTGACCATTATAAATTATCGAAAGGATTCATAGCAGCTCTTAGACTTTCTCTTACATAACATTAGAGGATATTGTCATTTACCCTAATAAGCGAGACAACTAAGGTTTTCAACAATCATACCATTTGGCTCATAGGCAAAAATAGAGGCCCAAAAGACCTCTACCAAAGCAAGTGGCGTATGATTAGGACCATCGTAACATTAGCAGCTTCATATGAGTATAGGATAATATGTATCACTTCAGTGCTTGATTACATTTTCCAAACATTTAGGTAGCAACACATAACCGCTTTGGCAGAAAATAGGATTTGGGATTAGCAGCCGAAGAATTGAGGTAACAAAGCATATCCCAAATTGTGTAAAGAGCAGTACATAGCAGCCAGTTCATGTGCAAAATATAATTTAAAATCCAGCTTCGGCAGAAAGTTCAGTTTGAAATTAGCAGCAACAGAAAAGGAATAACAGAGCATATGCTAACCTGTGCAGAAAGCAATTCAGTAGCAGCCAGTTCATGTGCAAAATACAATCCAAAATCCAGCTTCAATTGAGTTTTGAAATTAGCAGCAAAACAGTGGGAGAAGAGCACAACATATCCCAATTGTGCAAAGAGCAAAAACTAGCAGCTAATAAATGTGCAAAATACAATCTGAAAAAGGAGGAAATATTAATACTCCATAAAAGGGTGACAGACATGGGGGTTAACAGCCCATTTAAAAGAATATATAAAAGATTTAAAATATATACATAAACTCCTTAAAAAAATTGAATAGTTTTACACAGACTGCTTCGTTCTTCGGACAAAAGAGAAAGTCACGGGCTGAAGCTACATCGTTAATACAATTTTGTAAAAACATGGGCCGAAGCCAGCGACGACGTCTCAAAAAGACTGCTGGACAGACAAACAAGATGAGATCCAGGGTCTGAATGCTCAGCTCACAGAAATTACAAATGTTTCAATTTTTCACATTCTGGGACCAGTTTACTGTTAAGTCGTTTAAAGGTAAAAGATTCTTACGACATAAAGTGAGCAATCGTCGAGTTCCCTGTTCTAAATTCCAGAATAGATATTTCTGAGAAATTCTCTGTGAGTTCGTCCTGGCTATTATCTTTAATCTCTCTTTAGAATTACAAAATTTAAAATCTCTATTAAAGCTAACCTTGCCACTTAAGGTTTTTAAAAAGGATTTAGGTTCTAATGGCGGGAGGGTAATCACTGATTCTTCTTGTAAACAAAAAGGTTTTAGTGCCAATGTGAAATCACGATAGAAGGAGTATTTTCCTGCCGTACCGCCAAAGATTTCTTGACACATGAAACCTCTTAATGAATCAGGCTCGCTATTTTTTAATTGATATCCCCAATGTAAAACCCTTGATAAACCTTGGATATAGGAACATATCAAGCCAAATTCCAATCTAATAGCAGCTGATGGAACTAACATGTTAAAATTGCATGGTTTACGTAAAATCTGACCTTCAATCCTATCTAAAAAACTCCAGTCCTTAACAGAGATTGATTCAATAGCATAAAGCAGGGCCGGAGGTCACACTAAAGCAATTTTAACAATAAAATGGCAATGAAAAGATTTCATTGCCATTTTATTACTTACAGAGCGCCCTCCAGCCGTCAGCCTGCCCAGGAATCGGGATGAAAGAGGAGCATGTCCTCTGCTGTTCGGAGGATTGGTGACTTGGATGGTCTGACACTGCAAAAGTCTGTCTCTCTTGAGCCGGCCAAAGTGACATGCGCACTTTTTAGGTCTCCACCAAGCTGTCTTCAGCCTGGTGGAGACCAAGCACAGGCCTACAGGGCCAGAAGAAGCATCCAGCCAAGACGCTCCATCCAATCCAGGCACTGCTCTCATGCAGCATGACGGCAGAGTCTGGATTGGTTAGGGAAGTTTCAAACTTCCACTGGAGCTCGTCAGAGCCATGGACTGCAAGGAAACAGAGGGCACAGCACGGGTAAGTGGATTTATTTTATTCTTAATTTAATTTTAATGCATACAACTGTTTTTATTTTGTATTCTTTTTTCATGTAAATGTGTTTTGCGCTGCGGTGGGGCACTTCGCTCACCCACCACTTTTATATGTTACTACCTGCTCCTACTTATGAGAAGTAAACGTGCATGCTGTAGGTAACCGTTGCCGAGGTAACTCCTCGTTTCCATTCCACTCATGTTGATGATGACAGACTCCCTCAGTTTCCCTCTTAAATGAAGGCGCCGAGCGGATTGCTATCTCGGAGATCCTTTCGACTAGCACCACGCCTTCAAAAAGTGATTTTGTTTTATTGACTGCCTGATAGCTGGCAAAACATGATTGATGTGGTTAGCCGTAATCTCCACTGTGCACAAGCCTGCATGCTCCTGTCTTGCAAGTATTTTAAAGTTTTCACACTTTCAAAAATCACATTCCAATGTTAATTTAAAAACACACACAAGCTGCTGCTGTTCCCCTTGCGTTTTAAGCATTTCCACCCTTTGTACAAACGTCACACAAACCCTGAGCAACGTGTCGAGAGTTTCTCTTCAGTTTCAAAGCAGTGTGCATGTGCAGCATGCAGTACAAATGAATGCTGGTGTTTGCAAGTGATGTACCCCTGTACTCTCTTTTTTGGGGGGACAGGACTTTATTGTCCTCCATAAGACTGTCCCAGAGCAAGAGAGAGAGAAAGGAGAATGAAGAAGGAAGTGAACAGTAGTAAAACTGTGAAGATAAGGGTAAGAGAACAATAGGGGGCATAATTACAAGGAACCCGTGCCACTGGAGGGACTTTTTTGGACGCTCCGGTGGTGCACAATGCTGAGCCATATTTACAAGGCCATGCAAAGCCACCCTGTATGCCTTTTCATTGCCTTGTAAATATGGCCCCCTTTCCCACATTATTCTGTGTGAAAGGAGCGTTCCATGGGTGTTGCTGTTGGGGTTCCCATGCAACGCCTATGGATTCTGACCCATTCCCAGATTTACAAAGTTTTGTGAACCTGGGAATGCGTCAGAGTTTAGCGCCTCCCCAGGGGAGGCGTTAAAGTGGCTTAACGGGGAAAAATGCCTTTATTTCTGCATAGAACACACAGAATGAGGAAAACGACATCAATGATTGTTTTGCAAAAAAACAATCATCCCTGCAATGCAGACACTCCAGCATCATGGTTGCAAGAGTGCCTGCATTGGTACTAGGCAACCATTTGGGCGCCAGCGCAGAGGAAAGTACACTGATGTGTCCAATTGCTGTAAATACGCAGCTCAGTGCAGCAAGATGGCTCGCAGCGACACGCTGCATCATTTTCTAGAAAATATGCCCCCTGAACTGGAATCAAGACTAAGCAGCATTGGCAAATGATGGCGACCTCCTCAGCAAAACTTTGGGGCCTGCACTTAATATGTTTTTATATGTTTTTATTTTAGATACTTTCGGCATAGCCTTGTCAGCTAGAGAAGGAAACGCACGAGAACCTCCATAACTCCTGCAGAAGAGTCCTGGCGAGGTCTATTTGCTATCCTGCCCTAACACAAAAAAAGATGGCGCCCAGATGGAAAGAGCGAAGCGGGAATACGTGATCCGTATCGCATCAAACGTCAGAGCTCACGCGGCCTCATTAATCCAGATCTGTCAGCAGGGCTCACATACCTGTTGCACTGCTCAGGACTCGACAAGGGAAGGAGGGTCCGGTTCATTCTGTTATCACAATAACTCCCAGAAACGGGACAAAACAGCAGTCCTTGGGAGAGCTGAGCGCGCGGATGTTTAATGAATTGATGTCCAAATGGCTGCCCCCTATTTTGATGAATATTTCAGTCGCCTGTTAAAACCACATTTTTAAAATTCATTGTACCATGGAATGACGTGCAGAATAGGAAAAACAAGGCGCACATTGCATGCTTTCTCTGTAGAGCTTTCACCCACACCAAACGTTGTTTGAGCCAAAAGACGAGGGCTGAAGTTTAGATTTTGTATGAAGTGTATGTAAATTGTCACAGTTTACATTTTTTATTGGACATAGTAATGAAGTAACTGTCACTGTATGCTTTTGGGTTTTAAGCAACAATAGTGTGCAGTGACATCAGAGAATGAGCCCCCAACTAATTACAGCATGATGTAATGTAACACGTTTTTGTGTAGCACACACTCACCAGTTACTTGAGGAGTCATTTAGCCCTGGCAGGTGGTCCTTCCTGGCCATGGTGACCACAGAGGTCTTGTCTTCAACCATATAAGTGTGACTACAAAAATGGATTAGCAGAACAATTATCTTAAGATGCATTCTACATCTATGAAGGGTTAAATTGCTTTGCTTTCTATCACCCATTTTGGGCCATATGTATGAAGCTGCTTTGCGATCACAAACACTGCGAATCGCAAAAAAAAGGTGTTTGCAATTGCAAAACAGAGATACCCTATGTATGAGAGCCATAGCGATCACGAAATTGCTAATCGCAAAATTAGCAATTACCAATTATGCGAGAAATCGATTCTGCAAATAAATTTGCGGAATCGCTATCTCAGCCATGCAAATAGCAGAAATCGCAAAAAAGGAATCTCAAATTGCGAATTCGCAAAATGAAGTGCATGAAAAAATCGCAAGTTGAGAATTCCCGAAATTCGCAATTTTGCTAATCGCAATTACCACCAAGTCTGAGCAGGTGGTAACCAGGTGCAACCTATTTAAAGAGTCCCACAATGCCACAGGCCTTTTCCACAATGGCTGGGCTGTATGTGATAGCCAGGAGGCTGTGAATCAGAGCTGCTGCACCGAGAAGGAGACGCCAGGGATGGATCTTCAGAGCACGCATCAGCCTCTTCCAGCGGACTGTGGAGGAGATCCATGTAAACTACAGGCTGGATGATGACAGCATCCTGGACTTAATAGCGGAGCTCAAACCCATACTTGAACACCCCACATGCAGGACACACACCATCCCCACCCATGTACAGGTCTTGTGCTCACTGCACCTACTGGCATCAGGGAGTTTCCAGGGGGTGATAGCCACAGCAGGAGGGGTCTCTCAGAGTGTGCTGTAGTGCTTCTTCCACGTGTTCCTTGATGCAATGGTACAGAGGCTGCATCACCACATCCATTTCCCCAGCACACAACAGGCACTAGACCAAACCAAGCAGGAGTTCTATCAGATTGCACAATTCCCCCACATCATTGGCTGCATAGATGGGACCCATGTCGCTATATCCCCCCCTCTCAGAACGAGTATGTGTTCAGGAATCGCAAGTCCTACCATTCCCTAAACATACAGGTAGTGTGCAATGCCAAGCATATCATCACTGACGTCATAGAGAAATACCCAGGCGGCACCCACGACTCATTAATCTTCCGCCACAGTGGGATTCACCGACGACTCACAAATGGTGAATTTGCTGATGGCTACTTACTAGGTAACACATTGGTAACAAGGACACACCAGTGAAGCGCAGCAGTGGCAGGACAGTGTTTAACCTGATTCTTCTCACCCTACAGGTGACAGTGCGTATGCTGTCCGTGACTACATACTGACTCCGTACCTGAATCCTGCCACCGCTGGGGAGCGGAGGTACAACAGTGCCCACACAGCCACCCGCTGTACCATTGAGAGGACCTTTGGAATACTCAAGATGCCTTTCCGCTGCCTACATAAGAGTGGAGAGGCACTGCAGTACATCCCCGAGACCTGTTGCAAGATCGTGGTTGTGTGTGCCATGCTGCACAACATCGCCACCAGGAAAGGCACCCCAGTGGAGCTCACAGATTCGGAATCATCAGATGAGGAAGGGCCAGCTCCAAGATGCAGGCCAACCGGTGTTATTGGCGCGGCTGCCGGGCGCCAGAAGCGAGATGAGATCACACAGAACTATTTCTATGTGAGTAATGATGACACAATGCTACAGATTGGTACAAGACTGTGTTTTTATTTCTTTATGCTCAGGAAAGTTACCATCACACAGCCTGTGTTGCACACTATGTTGGTCTAAATGTCCCGCATATGATGAACACACAGTGCAAACAAATCATAATAAACATGGGGCTGTGTGCAATGGGTTAACTCACCCATTGCCATGTGGTAGTCAGGGAACCTCAACGTCGGTGCAGTGCCCTCTCCTGAACCATCGGCAGCCCTACCTTGACGCACACTGCGGCACCTGTCCTGTGGGAGGGGTGGAGTGATGCTCCTCCAGCTTGATTGCCCATCCTCCTCCAGTGAGCTGAGGGCTCCTGTGCCAGCAGTGGCTGCTGCCCACAGCTGGTCCACCCCACATGTGACCTGTATTAGTCCCCTGGCCACGTCCTTGCTGCAGTGTGCCAACTCATGCTGCATGCTGATGCAATGACATGACAGCACTGAGGTGGTAGAGGACAGGCGGTTAACGGCCCTCGTATATAAGTCCAGGCGTGTGTGGAAGCGCTGTCTCTCCCTGTGCCTGGCTGTACGGTCTTCTCGCATCTCAGCCCACAGTGCCTCCGGGGCACCCGTCAGGCCCATGAAGCCCACCCTCATTTGTCGCTGAATTGATTTTATTGTTTTTGCCTACAGACGCTGTACCTCCAGTATGTTACCCTCAAACCCTCCAAAGACCGTGTCCTCTCCTGCGGCTGCTGTGCTTGTGGACGGCCGTGCCCTGCGCCTGGTTGGAATAGCTGGAATGGGACATGCAGGGGACTGTGCTCTGTGGTGTGGGTCAGACTGGCCCTGGACTTGAGGCCCATCCTCATCTGTGTCCAGTGTTTCCACCTCCAGTGGTGGCACTGGTGGTACTGCGATGCGCCATGGATGTTTCGCTGGTATCACTGGGCTGCCTTCCTCCTCCTCCTCTTGCCCTGACACTTCCGCGCTGTGGGATTCATCCTCCCCTCCTGCCATCGGTCCCTGTGTTTCTGGGGGTGCTGTGGACGTAAATGCACACATTAATTTGGTGTCCTGCCTTGCATTTGTCATGCAATAAATTACACTGTTTGGAGTTACATGGGTCCTAACTGTCTGTATTTTGCCTTTCCTGATACACACATATTGATTGATCCTTGCCGAGTGTCACTGCTCCACTGTTTGGTGCATGTGACTACATCTCCCATAATGCATTGCTGTGTGTGCTACTGTACATGCACTGGACTTGCATTTCTGTTGGGTGCCTGGGTCTCTCCTGGGTGTGTGGGTGAAGTAGGGAGGTATCAGGGGTGTGATGGCATGCTTCTTACCTTGTCTGGGGCTGGGGGTTCGGAGCTGTCACAGTCTGCCACGCCACTTATACTCTCCGGCAGCAGGGTCCCCTCGACCAATTCCTCCAGTGGCGTGGAATCAGTGGTAGTGGACGTCCCACCACCGGTCTTTCTTGCCTCCTCCAGCCTGGCAGCAACCTCTTCCTTAGATCTCTGGTGCATATCATACCAGCGTTTTCGCAGGTCTTCTACACTGCGGTGGGTGACTCTAATGGATTTGACCTTTTCCTGGATGTCAGCCCAGATTCTGCGTTTGCGGGTCTCTGGCACACGCAGGGATTTTTTTCCAAAAAGCAGCTCATGGCTCACCACCATTTCCTGGATGAGCACCTCCTGCTCCCTTTCAGAGAACTTCTGTTTTCTCTTCCTGGTTGTTTCCCACTGCTACTTATCCTGTGAGGCCAGTTCTCCTCTCTCAGTAGCAGTGCACTGGTGCCTCAGCCCTCCTTCCAGCTTTCACTCTGCTTCTGAAACTCAGGTGCAGCATGGGTAGTCACACTTCCTGGTTATGATGTCATCAAGCTGCATCTGAATTTTAGATTCGCCGATTTGCGATTCCTTATTTGCGATCTGCAATTAAGGAATGGTAATTTTGGTATTCGCATTAAATTCTGCAAATTTTTGGGAATCGCTAAATATTAGCAAACTTTTAATTACATCGGGTATTTTGATTTTCAAAATGTGATTCGCTAAAAATCGCATTTTGAGAATCGCAAAATATGAGTTTTGATACATATGGCCCTTTGTCTCTTAAAAATAAATAATAATCAGACATCGGTTCGTAAGTAGACAATCAAGACCCAGTATTTGTGAATAACCATCTAGAGGGTAAAAAGACAAATATAAAAATGTATAAATTAAATATATAAAAGTCTTTTCTTTTCAATGTTGGTTTGTCTAATTTATTACCGTTTTATCCATGAGTGTGTATTGTGGGAAATCAGATTGTTGGTTGAGTGCTCAAGCAAAAGCCACAGTCCCTGTCAGGGTGAACTAGATTAACCTGGGCTTTACCCTCTGGTAGCTTGGCACAAAAGCAGTCAGGTTTAATTTAGAGGCAATGTGTAAAGTATGTATGTAGCACACAAGCATTAACTAAGTGAAAATACAACAAAAGAAAAATACAACACCAATTTAGAAAACATAGAGTACATTTTAATGTCATTTGACACCAAATTGAAAATTAAATTAGTAAAACCAGAAATATGCACATTTAAAGGTTTAAATAAAAATAGTGTTTAAAAGCACAAAGCGCCAACTGCAGGTACCTTGTCGCGCAGGACCAGGACAAAGTCAAAAGTTTATGCTGATTGCGATGGAGCTCGGGCTGGCTACATGGACCAGGTTAAGCCCACTAAACAAAGTACCTTCAATCCTGGTTGCGAGGTCCTGTGTCGAGGATGCATTGCACAGCAGTGGTTCTGAGGAGCTGGGGTTCTGAGGAGCAGCAAGGCTGCGATGCGAGGTCCTGCATTGAGGCTGTGTCTCACAGCAGAAGCTGTGAGAAGCTGTGGTGCTGCAAGGCAAGATCCTACATTGAGATGCATCACGCAGCTGTGGTTCTGATAAGCTGAGCGGTGATGAGTTGTGCTGTGTTGGTTCTGCTAGGACCACAGTTGGGCTGGTGGCGCATCTTCAGGCCCCCTTCAAAGGGTCCTGGACTGGGGTTGCTGGGGTGGCACGATTTGGAGGACATGATTCACAGCAGGCAGAGTCCAGGTGCAGGGTGTAAGGGCCAGCCAGCTAGCGCTTTACTCTGGTAGTCCTTGGTTCAAGATACAGGTCCAGTCCTTCTCACTCAGACATCAGGGCAGTAGAGAAGATGGGCAGCAGAGTAGAAGTTCTTCTTTCAGCAGAGCAGCACTGCAGTCTTTCTTCTGAGTCTGCCACAGGTCCAGGATTGAACTGAAAGGTGGGTCTGAGGGTCCTATATTTTATACCTAGTGCTTCCTCTGAAGTAGTAGAAGTTTTTAGAGATTCTTTTTGAAGGACTTTGAATTTCCTGTCTCCCCTGTCCAGGCACTAGCCTGGCTGCAGGCCCAATAGCCTGGTGTAAAGTCCTTTGAGTGAAGGCATGGTACAGCCTATTGACTTATAAGTGGCTCTGTGCCCAGGTCCGTCCCCATCCTGCCAGTGATGGCTGATCCAGGCACCACTAATCGCTCTATTATGTGGCTGTCTGGGAGGATTATACAAAACTCAACTGCCAACTATTCTCAGGTATGTGACCCGGAACAGGCTGAAGGCACCAATTAGGGCAGGAGAATGGCAGCTTTCTAAAAGTGCCATTTTCAAAATTGTGATTTAAAATCCAACTTTACCACTGAAGAGGATTTATATTACAATTTCCCAGACAACAAACATGAATTTCCTACTTGCTCCCAATCAAACGTTAACACTTATTAAATGTAATAAGGCAACTCAATGTTATCCTGTGGGAGAGGTAGGCATCACAGTAGTGAAAAACGAATGTAGGAGTTTTTCACTACTAGGACATGTAAAATGTAAATGTACATGTCCAACCTTTTAATTGCAATGCACCCTGCCCAATAGACTGTCTATGGCCTAGCCTAGGGGTGACATATATGTGATAAAAAGGGAGTCTTAGGCTTAGCAAAGGAGTTAAATTGCTAAGTCGAATGGGCAGTTTAAAATCGCATACAGGCTGCAATGGCAGGCCAGGGACATGTTTTAAGGGGTTACTTAAGTAGGTGGCATAATCGGTACTACAGACCCACTAGTAGCATTTCATTTACAGGCCCTGGGTATATGGTATACCACTTTATCTGGGACATTTAAGTAAATTCACCATGTTGTATGGTGTAAGCGCAAGCACTTTAGCACTGGTTAGCAGTGATAAAGGACACGGAGTCCTAAAGCCAGCAAAAACTAATTCAAAATAACAGGACGGTGAAGGCAAAAACTTTGGTTGAAGACCACTCTAAGGTTGACAGGTTTAACATTTATGTTGGCCCAGTATTGTGGCAAGCGGACAATGTGGGGATTTCCTATCTTAAACAGTTCCCAATAATATAGTGTACCTATGTGAATCTAAAACATGTTTTCCTATTTTCAGTAACTATCTATTGATGATTAAACTATGCTCAACCCCCTGGTAGCTTGGCACAGAGCAGTTAGGCGTAACTTAGAGGCTATGTACAAAGTATTTGTGCAACACAAACAGTAATAAAGTGATACTAGATAAAAAGGATCCCACACCAAGTCAGACAAAGTAGAACTTTCTTTAAGAAATAAAACAAGTCCAAAATGTCAAAAATCCAATCAGTAGAACTGGAAGTATGCAATTTGAAAGGTTTTAGTGAAATTAGTGCAAAAAAGTACAAAGCGCCAACTGTGATTATCTTGTTGTGCCAGACAAGAACAAAGTCACAAGTTCAGGTCTACCTCGATGGAGCTGGGGCCATCTAAATAAACCCAGTTAGGCCTGCTGAACAGAATACTTTAAATCTTGGTTTGCG
This sequence comes from Triturus cristatus, assembly GCF_964204655.1. Taxonomy (NCBI): domain Eukaryota; kingdom Metazoa; phylum Chordata; class Amphibia; order Caudata; family Salamandridae; genus Triturus; species Triturus cristatus. The sequence goes on from NC_140588.1 coordinate 389,747,550, forward strand.
GAGTGTTGCGTAGATCGGCGTTCGGAGATGCTTTGCGCAGCCAAAGCAATGAATTGGTTCAGAGACGTGGTGAGGCTGCTGTGCAAGGGTATGCATTATCATCGAGGGCCCCGTATATGATGCTATGTCCGGCATCAAGGATGCGCCACACCATCAGGGCAATGCGTCATTTCCCAGGAGCTGCGAGTCCAGTGGCAAGTGTAAGGGTGTTGGTTACCTGTTGTGTCCCTGAGGCTTGAGATCAGGAGGCCATGCAACTGACCCTTGGAGTCACTCTGTGGTTCTGGTGTGAAGAGGTGCAGGTTCAGTCTTTCTCACCCAGGCAAGAGGGCAGCAGGCAACAGCTCAGCACAGCAGGGCAGCAGTCATTCCAAGCAAGAGTCCAGCAGAGTGGCAGTCATTTCAGCAGCACTGCAGTCCTTCTTCCTGGCAGAGTTTCGACAGGTCCAGAAGTGTACTGGAGGGTGGGTGTCTGAGGTCCAGTATTGATACTTAGTTGTGCCTTTGCATTGGGGAGAAGCTTCTAGAGGCTTGCCTTTGAAGTGCACAGGCATCCTGCCTTTCCTGCTCTGGTTCCAGACTAACCACAGGGGGTATAAAGCCCTATGTGTTGAGGCTTGACACAGCCTATTCAGGTGTAAGTGAGGTTTGGGCCCAGCTCCCCACTTCCATCCTGCCAGTGGTGGCCCATCCAGTCACACCTAAGCTCCCACTGTGTGCAGCTGTCTAGGAGGAATACACTAAGCCCAACTGTAATTTACGAATATGACTCTTTACATTGCATAGGAATACCACGCGTGCCATTACAACGCGGGTATTATTACGCGATGTCAATAACAACGACATGCCATTACATCATTAAATTTTACCGCGACTATGCCTTTACCATGCATGCCATCACAACATAAAGGCATGCGTGGTAAAGGTATACTCATGGTAAACATTTGCAAGGTAAGTGACTCTACCCTACCCTAAACCCTAATGTAGTACCCCTGCACTACCCTCCTCCAAGCCCCAGTCCTCTCCCTACAATAACACTTCACTACCCTGCACGACCCCTAAACCCTAAAACACTACCCCCAGCACGACCCGCCCCCTACCCCAGTCAGGTCCCTACACTCAAACACTACCATATACGACACCCCGACACTACCTTAAATCCTAAAACACTACCCTACACTACACATACACCACAACACTATGCTAAACCCTAAAACACTACCCCCAGCACGACCCTCCACCACCCCCAGTCTGGTCCCTACACTCAAACGCTACCCTGCACGACCCCCCAACACTACCCTAAATCCTAAAACACTACACAAACACCACAACACTACCCCAAACCCTAAAACAGTACCGCCAGCACGACCCTCCTCCCACCCCCAGTCTGGTCCCTACACTCAAAAACTACCCTTCACGACCCCCCAACACTACCCTAAGTCCTAAAACACAACCCGACACAATACAAACACCACAACACTACCCTAAACCCTAAAACACTACCCCCAGCACAACCCTCCCCCCACCCCAAGTCCAGTCCCTACACTCAAACACTACCCTGCACGACCTCCTGCCACTACCCTAAATCCTAAAACACAACCCTACACTACACAAACAGCACAACACTACCCTAAACCCTAAAACACTGCCCCAAGCATGACCATCCCTCAACCCACAGTCCGGTCCCTACAATCAAACACTTCCCTGCACGACCCCCGACACTACCCTATATCCTAAAACACAACCCTACACTATACAAACAGTACAACACTACCCTAAACTCTAAAACACTACCCACAGCACAACCCTCCCCCCACCACCAGTCTGGTCCCAACACTCAAACACTACCCTGCACGACCCTCAAAAGTACCCTAAATCCTAAAACACAACCCTACACTACACAAACATTAAAACACTACTTCGACAGTACCCTAAACCCTAATAAAGTGCCCCTTGCCCAATACCCCTTACCTCTCCCTCCTTGTGGTTCCTTTCTCCTGGCTCCTACTTCACGTTGACTGCACGGTGCACGTCATTGTGAGGAAAAGGAACAGCCTCAGTTTCCTCACAACGATGTAGATCGCGGTTACATTGCATGCGTTGTAAAAGCGCATGCGATGTAATGGCATGCGTAGTAATGGCTGCTCGTTGATACATTGCATGCATTGTAACGCATGCGATGTAATGACTTGCGGGAAAACAGCTGCATTGTAATGGCTGTTTCACGTCATTTACACCAAAGCATGTGACCAGAGATAGGCTGCAGGCACCAAATGGCTAAGGCAAGAAAATGCCAGCTTTCTAAATGGCATTTTCACAATTGGAATTTAAAATTCTACTTCACCATAAGTTTGGATTTTAAATTAGGATTTCAGAGGCACCAAACAGGAACCAGTTATCTCTTCCCATTTGGAAATTACACTTTTTTATTTATAGGAGAGATAGGCCATGCAGTAGTGAAAAATCCAATTTTAGAGTTTTTCACTACAAGGACAAACAAATGTAAGAGTTTTTCACTTACAGCACATGTAAAATGTGAAAGTTCATGTCCAACCTTTTAATGACACTGCACCATGCCCTTGGGCTGTCTAGGACCTACCTTAAGGGGAACCTATATGTATTAAAAAGGAAGGTTTGAGCCTGGCAAAGCTTTATTTTGCCAGATCGAAATGGCAATTCAAACTGCACACACAGGCTCTGCAATAGCAATCCTGAGATATGTTTAAAGGGCTTCTTAAGTGGGTGACACTATCACTGCTGCAGGCCCACTAGTAGCTTTTAACTTAAAGGCCCTGGACACATGTAGTGCCACTTTACTAGGGACTGATAAGTAAACTACATATGCCAGTTGGGTACAAGTCAATGTTACCATGTTTAGAGAAGAGAGCACAAGCACTTTAGCCCTGGTTAGCAGTGGTAAAGTGCACCGAGTCCTAAGGCAAACAAAAACGAATTATGTGAACATAGAAGGAGGAATAGGAGGAAGGCAAAATGTTTGAGAAGGAGTACCAAACAGAGCAAAGGAAGTGGACCATAAAGGCTGCACCTGACCCATTTTTCCAAGTGGAAGCATCCATTATATATATTTACAAATGTGTGCACACTCTACAAGCACCTGCTGCCAAGGTACATAAACCAAAAAATGGTTGCACATTACAATATGACACGTAGAGATGCAACAACTACAATAACCCAAAAACATAAATGTGATTCTCGTCTTTATTTTCTTTTTTATCACTTTCTTTTTTATAATATTTCACAATAAGGCAGTGAAGACAGCCATTGTATTTCTTCCATAGGCTCGACTTCTTCATGGCTGCAATATAACAAATATATAATACATAAACCGCAATCACTTCGTGAACAGAAAAGAAAAAGGCACAAACAACAAATACAAGCTCTAGACATAACACGCAGCAAAGTTCTCAAAGTAGGTCGCAAGTAATATGTGTTTATTAAAAGAGAAAATCTTTTAATAAACAATTCCCACTGGTAATGAGGGATAGCAATCCTATGCCTGTTATACTAAAAGGATAAACTGCATATGACTACAATTAAATATAGAAAAAGTGGTGAAGAACAGTGGGAGCTATGACCAAAGACACATACAAAAACACATACAAAAAACTCAGTCAATTATGGGAACAGGCATGTTCGGACACAGGATACGACATTAAAAACAGGTAATGCACACAAATATCCTAAACAGTGCATGGTGGGCTGATTATAATTAGGGATGACCCTGCAGAAAGTGTCAGGTCCAACACAACCCCTCTCCAGCCTAAAGCCAGGTGAGACTAATCACTACCTTGATGGACTTCCCTGCTTAGTCAGTTCTACGCCTCTCTGAACTCAGTTGGATCCATCTGCTCTCCTGAGCCACTGAACTGACCTATGGAGAAAACAAATTTTCATCTGCCCCATGATTAACAAATATCAAATCCCACATTTGAAAATTATATCTGCTTGCTAAAGCCTAAGCACTACATCAACCATCACGCTAAAGGCCCCTTTTTTTTAAAACAACTTTATTGGCATTTTGCATTAATACAGCAGTTTGCACAATAGGATTCATACTATGTGGACCATTCTCCTCCCCTCCTTTGAATATCCCAGTCCTCAAGTTGTACATATTATCATCTGCACTTTCATATTCATATTATAAGTTCCATGCCAATCATAACAGTAATAACTCACCCTCTTCCTTCCCACCCTTTCCGTGTCGGGATCTTAGCAGTCTGTGTTCGTGTTGTAGAGGCAACAAAAACATCAGCGTGAATATATTGCCCACTAACGTTGTTTCCACTCCTCTTCCCCCATCAGAAATCAACCAACATTCTCTTTGCCTTCATCCTCCCTCGCATTTGAGGCTTGTGTATCTCGTAAATCCGCAATCATAGCCGCCTATGCTTGTACGTCGTCTTCGCATTTTTCATCATTCCTAACCTGCTTCATACCGATTAATTCTACTGTCGCCCATGGAGGGACTGGGAACTGAAACGGGCCCTGTAAACTGCTCGGCCGGCCCCCCTGGGGGGGAGGAAGGGGGCGGGGCGGCCGGGCTCTTTGCAAGGGCCGGTTTCAGCTGATTTTGTTACAGGGGGCCGATATTGCTGGCCCCAGTAACAAAAATTCCCCCGCGGGGCCAAAAAGCGGCCCCACCTGGCGGCCAACCAGGGAAACGCCCAGTGCCCACCACAGCCACTCCGGCCCTGCTGTCACCCATTCACCCATATCTCTCAGCCATATGTCCATGCGCCGCGGCGGGACTGGACTCTACCACAAGATTGCCACTTGTGTTTTTGCCAATACCAACCCTGGGAGCACAAACCTCCTACTTATTTGTTTTTTTCCCTAGGGGTGGGTAGTAAGCCCAACATTACTACTCGTATTTTCTTAGGGGTTGTCCATCCCGTAGCTATATGTTGCCTTTCTTGTGTTAATGTTCGGCATGCCCGCATCATATGTATAAAGTGAGAATCTGATTCACCACATCTAGGACAGGTATCTGAGCATCCTGGGTATATTTTACTTAGGGTCTGCGGTGTTAGATATTCTTGATGCACAATATTATGTTGTATTAGCTTAAATAGCACGTTAGAGCTCACCCTTCATACCTCTTCATGTATCTTTGTCCACTCCCGGCTTGATATGGGTTCGTCCGATGCCTCCTCCCATCTTGTCTGACTCTGCACTGAGAGGACCCCGGGGGGAAGATCATCGCAAAGCACTCTATAAATGTGGGAAATTAGTTGTAGTCTCCTTATCATATATAACATTATCGTTAGTACCGATGTAGTGGGGGGGTTCCTGGGGAAATGAGCCCCATAAATCTTGGGCGACGGCTGATTTAATTCCCATATTGGAGAAACTGCCCAGTTCCCAGGTCAAAGACGGCTGTAGCTTCCTCTCTTGACAGAAACTGCCCATTACTATAAAGGTCCCATACGACCAAAAACAGTGTGTGTGTGGCATAAGGCGTGAACTGGACTACCCTACTGACTGTGGCCTCCAATACCTCTGCTACATACTGTACTGTATATGAGTATTTTCTGGGAATCCTGGCACCCAGCATAAGTAGCTCCGGGAGGGAAACCCCACCATATGTGCCAGTCAATAGCTGCTTTTCCCAATTGTCATTCTCCTCCAACCAATGGACCGCATGTTGCAGACCGGAGGGCATATAGTACAACTCCAAGTGATGCTAGAGGTCCTTGATAGGCACTTGATTACATGAGCCTGACAAGGTCTGGCCGCACCTTTAAGGAGTTTGAAATGAGACAGCAGCAACGTGGATCGTGCAAAAATAAAAAGTACGTTCGTAAAGTGATCGGATATCTGGCTGCAGAGGCCAAAGAATAATTGCGAGCTTTCTCAATGGCAATGCGAGGCATCGAGAACCGCGCCCTGATACATTGTAGCGGTAGGCTTGAATAGCAGCAAACGCAATGGGGCTGAGTCCTGAATGGCTAAGCGGAGTTCCGCGTTTTGAAACATTGTAGCAAAGGTGGTTTAAACATGAGAAAGGTGCGCAAGACAGTATTTACAATATCTAAACTTAAGGGGAACAAAGAACAAAGAATAGCAAACGCAAAGAAACTCCTGAATTACCATGCAGAACACTGTGTTTCGAAAAGCTGGTGCAATGGTGGGTCAAACATGAGAAAGGTGCGTGAGACATTGTTTCCAACAGGTCCGGCGCTAGGCATGGGCAGTGTGGGCAGCTGCCAAGGGCCTCGCGCTCAGCTGAAAGACCGGGGACAGGGAGCCCACTTCACTGTGAAATGCCACACTTTCACAGATTGCCCACCTGCTCCTCCAGCCCCCCCCCCCCCCCCACCCAACAATCACAATACACATGCGAGATGTGTCGAGTCAACCTTGCTGGTCAGGGTGTGTTGGCATTCCTGGGGGTGCAGGGGTGGGGGGGAGGGACAAACAGAGTGGGGAAGGCACAGCAGCCAGGCCAGCAACTATGGTTCAGTACCGACCATTCCCTTTCTGCATTTTGTTGCTAGGTGACAGAAGGCCTCTTTGTTTCCAGGACCAGGCAGACACAGGTAAGGCGAGGTGGGTGAGGGGAGGAGGGAGTAGCCAGATCAACTAGCTTTTGTTAACTTTTGCATGTGTATTTAAAATGTATGTAGAACTGCAGTGCTAGGGCAGTGTTTTAAGAAATTCCTCATTACTGTTTTGAAGGCCCAGGGGAGGGGGGCCCCTTTCTCTGGGCCTCTAAGCACTAGACCAAGCTGCAAGGTCCAGGTGTGGAGGCCCCCTTCCCTGGGCCTTGTAGTACTCCTTCTGTCCTTTCCTTTAGTTGTTCCCCTGTGAAATGAATCCTACAAATAAAAACACTTTTGCTGGAAAGGTCATCTTTTTTCTGACATTTTTCACTTCCAAAGTGCAGCCTTGGGATGGAGAGAAATAAAAGGTTCAAAGCAAGACATAGTGGGTTGAAAAGGGGCCAGATTGATTTTATTCACACCCAAAACACATTAGTGCCACTTTACAGAGTTTGCTAGTGAAGCGCTACTTTTGTTTTCTTGTCTTTCTCTGAACACCATTGTTTTCCCCGGGTGGGGGGGAAGTGCACCATTTCTGGATGTACTGCAATATACCTGCTTGATGGGCGGATTAGAAAACAAAATGCATACCGCGGCTCCGTAGTCATGAAAGTGGTCTTTTTAAACCATATTGCTTACGTTTTGTAAGGATATAAGCAATGGACATTGAAACTGGTCCCTTCCGGCCCTGTATTCATGGCCTTAACTTTCCATGCAAAAGCACTCATTGATTTCTGAATAATAAGTGCAAAAGCGTTAAGGTAACCATGTTGTTCCTGCTTACCTTTCACATGCTTTTACTTAATATTACATTCCCTATGAGTGTTTGCTTTTTCCAGGATGTTGTCACTTTTTTTTTTTAACGCAGCATATTGATCTTGTCTAGTGCCTAATTTGAATTGGGTCGCCTCCAGGTGTTTATAGCGGGGCGCGATCGGGTTGTAGTTGAAGGCAGTGCGAGTTTCTCTCAGTGGGGCAGTATGGTGTTCAGTGGGGGAGAGGATGTGGCACTATGGTCAGAGCTGCCGAATTTGGAACTGGGGAACCAGGTTCAGACTTCATGAACAGTCCACCAGACCACTGTCCTGAGAGAGCACATTGCCTTGCTAGACCTTAGAAGGCCCCGAAAGACCTTAGAAGAATGGTGGTGGCAAATGTGGGTTAACCTTGATGCCTGTCCACTACAATTCTTATTGAAGCTCACCTCCAGTCTTTTGGACAGGCCTACGAAGCAGCACACCCTAGAGCAACAGTGGCTCTGTCATTGAGGTCACAGGGCCCTTGAGCAGGAAGGCTCTAGGGCGGTGCGAACGATGAGATCGCACTGAGCGCTGACTTCGGGTGGGGGTGTCATGTTTGCAAGTATATTATGTTTCTAAAAGCACTTGCTGCCTCCTTCCTGTCCTCCAGCAATTTTCGGCAACAATAAAAATGTCATGATAACTCCGGTGATTAATGTTCTTCCTAGAGAGAGATGGAGTTTTGTCAAGTAGAAGTTTTGACTTGTGGAAAGGTAGCACAGAGGGTTAATGTGCCTGCTGCAAAGAACATGTACCATGCAGATCACTAAGTCCATATAATGTAAATAGGCCAGTGGGTTACTGCTTTTGTCAGAGAGATCCTATTGTTACTTACAGTTTATAAGTCAAAATCCTAACATAGAATAATGAGCTATTAACTGTCATCTAAGAGCTGCATGCAAACTGCAAGGTATAAATTACAGCGTTATGTTTTTTCCCCAGTCTTTGATTATCCTAATGTTGCAAAAAGGGTTCATTTGGACATAAATCATTTCTGGTTATTAAAGATTGCATTCTAAATTCAGAGTTTGTGTTTCTCCAGATCATTCAATATTAAACTATACCGCCTACTAGTATGATTCTCATGTGACTCCTAGTCCTTTGTCTTATGTAATATTACCTATTGTGATTTACACACGTGTGATTGATTGTCTCTGTGTAATGTGTGATATAAAGTTCTCTGACACCCTACACTGGTATCAGTGGTGTTGTAAATCAAATTGAATACATCTGAGCGAGAATGTGGTTATGGTGACTTGAGGGGCACTGTTAAAGGGTGGTAGTGAGGGAATCTGTGGCAGAGCGAGTCATTGGGGGGCATCAACATTGTCTCACAGGGTTCCACCAGCACTAAAGGTGGCCACTTTTACTTCCTACAGTTCTAACACCAAATCAAAAATGTTGATTTGAAAACCCCTTGAATCTGAAGCATAACTTCAAGTCAATGTATGATTTAGCAGTGGTCTCGGTTGTTCTAAGACTTTTTAATTTATATACAATCTTTATTTGTTTGCAATGGTGTCTTGTAATTTTGTACTATATGTGTTGTGTTTTTGCACTTAACATAATTCTGGCGAGTAAAGTGCCGACACACAAAAAAGATTGTCCTACGTCTCTTATCATGTGCGTGTGGGATATTGGTGGGAGGAGTTAAGTTAAAACAAATTCCGAAGTATTAATGTCATCCTAAGGTAGCACAATATGGCACAGAAAGATAATGGAACCTTTTGAAATTTGCAATTATATACATGGTGTGAGAGGTTTTCTCTTGTGGCATTTTATATTTTGAATGATCCCACCCCTCATTGCCTCAACAGGATCTCCCCCCTTTATGAGGCAAAACTGGAAAATTTATCATGCACTCATCTGGAAAAAATTAGTTAATGAGGAGTAAATAATATACATCTTTGTGAGATCTGCACCTAGCTTTTCTATCCAATGTGACAAATGTAATCCATTTAATACAGTTTTAAAATATATGGACTTATTTCATTTGTATATTTATATTTTTGTCCATGTTACTGAGATCCACGTTAGGTCTCTTCAGTGATGCCAAATAAGATTAATAGTCCTGCAATGTCACTTTCTGTGATGTCACTTCTTGTGATATTACCAACGGCGGCTCCTCCACTAGGGCGGAGGAGCATCGCCTCACTGCTTTCTCGCAGTGCGAGAAGCAGATAAACACCAAATGCTAAAACTACCATTTTATGTTTCAGCTTCTCGCACTGCGAGAAAGCAGAAGTGTTTGTTTGGGGGCGGGCGGGTTTGCTTTTGGGCAAGGGAGGAGTGCCTTGCCCACTGCTAAGGGTGCTGACTATTTGGTCGGCCCTCCGGGGCCGACCAAACCAGTCATGCCTGCTCTGGCCTTTCTCTATGTAGGCTGCAATTCAGCCTACATGGATAAAATGGCCACCCCATAGGCACCTGGCTGGTTGGTGTCCCTACCAATCACAATGCTGCCATTGCAGTGTTGTGATTGGCTTAGGGGAGGGAAGGGAACCTTCCTGCTTCCTGTCCCTGCCAGAGACAGGACAGCAGGAGAGCAGGTCAGGAGCAGAGACGACGTGAGACCCGGGAAGGTAAGTTTATTTTATTTTTAAATTTACCCCCCCACCTCCCGTGCGAACCCCTGCGAGAACCCCCGTGAACCTCCATGAGACCCCCCCACCCACGAGTCATGCCGGCCACAACTGGATGTTACATGCAAATTAGAGTGGCCTCACATCTTCCCTATCGCCCGGGGCCCCAGAAGTTCTAGAACCGGCCCTGGTGTCCAATGCCTAAACTAAAGGGGCACGAATAACAATCAAATACAGGCTCTTGAAGCCAGTGGCTTCAGAGAGCGCACGTACATTACAGAAACGGACAAAACAGAGGTACACGATCACAAGCGAACACTCCACAACACTAAAACGTAATAGAATAATGAAACATGATATTTCTAGAAAAATTGACCCAACCTTCAGATGCAAATAGGCAGATCTACTTAGAGAGTGCTGATTCCCATAATTGCTGAAAAGGTAATAGCGCCAGCTCCTTCAAACAATCTTAGATTTATGCCATTTTTATTACAGATGAACTAAAAGAGCAGGTAACAAAAAAGCATAAAAATTCTGAAAAGATGCAGTGCTTACATTGAATCAAGAACGTGTGCAGACACAAAGTCAAACATGGTAAACCAGTAACCAATTCACCTTTGGGCATCGGCCAACTATGTGAAATCAATGAGAAAGAGAGGTGATATATCCAGGGAAATTGTTTTACCATGGTAAGCAGCCCTGATTGATAATTGACAGAAGCAACAATGCTTTTTTATCCACTACTTTACAGAATAAACCAGTCACGGTCCTGATGAGTACCTAAAAGACACAGGAGGTTTGAAACGCGTTGACCTGACCTGCTCTGTGGAGGCTTGTGCTCAATAGACAACCAAATGTAAGCAATCCTGCAAGGGACATTGGAGGGCTATCCAAAGGGTGCGCTGAGGCCAACCCCCAGTATTTTATTCAAATAGGAGTTTCAGTCTTTCAATGAGAAAAAGAGACTAATAATAGAAACCCCAGCATGTTAAAAATCAAAACACTGCTCCAGGACTAATTAATTATTGTTGCATGTTGTATGCATTTAGTTTTTAATTATTTCCTTCATGTGATTTTAAAAAAAAGTATGTTTTTCAAATGGGCTGTAAATAGTGTGCCTAACACTCAAATGTTTTCACAAGGATGTGTTTAATGTGTTAGTGAAATGTTTTAAAATCCTACAACACTTCCAATCAATAAACAAGGTTAAGTTAATTAAATTGCTTAATCTTTCAGTAAAGTCATGTTGATTAAATAATTTTCAGGCTTGATATTCTGTTGGAATATGACTTTACAAAAGTGGCTTTTTCAAAATTGCAGTTTAAATTTGACTTCACCATCAGTTAGGGTTTTTCATTACAATTCTAGAGGCACCAAACATGAACTGGTACCTGTTCCTATTTAGAAATTACATGTAGAAAACATAATACAGACCCCCCAGGATATTGCGGCATGGATTAGCAAATTTAGCGGCACAAATATGGAAATTTTGCAGCATTTATGCCTAAAATCAATGGAAGCTGTTTTAACAGAGTATTCCACTTTGAAATATGCATGTTTAAAGTGTCTGCAGCTCTAACGAAGCACAGTTCCAGTCCTAACCTCGTGGGAGGGAGCTGTATTTATCCCTGGGATGTTCTAGTGCCATGTATGCACCCCTGTTGGGGCACCGCTGCCTACGGATCAGAGAGGCAGGACACCTCTTCCTCAGGCACCCTCTTTTGCCACTCACTCGCAATGTCATTCTCCGGTCAATCCCCTTGTTCATTCTCTACGTTTTCTCTCCATCTCTCTCTCCTTTCTTTCAATAATTCTGTTATTTCCATTTCAACCGTTGACTCATTCCTTCTCTCTCTTCGTTTTCTTGCTTTTCTGTTATCTTTCTCAATCCTTGTCGCTCCTCTTCCTTTACTTTGTTTTCATTGCCCCTTCCCTTTCTCTTCTCTTGATTTCCTTCCTCCCCTTTCTCTTTTCTCTTTTCTCGTTTTCAGTTTTGTTCTTGCTTCCATCACTTCTCAACCCTATAATTCTCACTCCAGTGCTTCTTATCGTTCTCTTTCAAATTCTCTTTCCTTCTTACTCACTCTGTTCTCTTCTTTGTTGTTTTTTCTCTCTTTTTCACTCCAATTTTCTGCCTCGGTTCATTTTAGTGCACGGCTCTTCCTTTCATACATTTCCCTCCTGCTTTTAGTTTGTCCAACCTCCAAACTACTAGCCATTTTCTCTTCTCTCTCCCCTGGATCTCTAGTCCTCTCCTCCTCTCTTTAACTCACCCCTCTTATCCCTCCCCTTTCTTATTCCCTCTTCTCATCTCCTTGGGTTACTTCTCTTCTTCTCCCCACGTCTCCGCATCTCTAGCTTTCCCTCTACCCCTTTTATTACTCCTCCCAGGCGTCCCTCCTCTTCCTCTCTCTTTCATCCTTCTATAAACCGTTCACTCTTTCTCGAGTCCTCTTAGTTCTCTTCCCCTCTCATCTTTACCTTCTGGCTCCCATTCGCTCTGCATCTTTCGCTCCCTCCCTCCCTCCCTCCCTCCCCATCTTTCACTTATTCCTTCCCACCTCTCTTGCGCATTCACTTCCCGCACTTCTCCTTTGTCTTCCCATCTCTTCTATCTTTGTCTCTCATTTATATTCCATCTTCCCACCTCTCCTCCTCTTCTCTTCCCTCCTCTTTGCCCCCTCCCCCACTTCAGCTCTCAAGCTCTCACCGTCCCCCCTCTATTTCCGCTCGGGGAACCTTTTACTCATTCTCCTCGCATCTCTATTCTCCTGTCCCACCGCTCTCTACATCTTGTACTCTTTCTCCCTTCTTCTCCCATCTCTTCTGCTCCTCTCTTCCCCATCTCAACCTCGTTCTGCCCCCCTCAAGGCCTCTCCCTTCCCTCTCCTCTTTAGCCTTGGCCTCCTTTCGCACACCTAATTCTTCTATCCCATCTCTCCTTTGCCATCTCTATCTTCCTTTCCACCCTCTCCAACTCACACCTGCCATTTCTTTCCAACCTTCCCCTTTCTAGCTCCTTCACTCTTCCTTCACATCTCACCCTTCTCTCCCCTTTTTGTCTCTTCACCTTTCCCCCTCCTCCAATCTCTCCTCCCCTCACCGCTACATCCTCCAGCCCTCCCCATTCGCATCCCATCACTCTTTCTCCCTTCCCTTCCCCTCTCCCTCTCTTCCTCTTCCAATCCTCGTCCTCACGTCTCATTTACAGCTCCTTCAACTCTTCCTTTTCAGCCCCACACCCCCCCTCCTCTCCACGCTGCACATCTTTCTGTCCATCGCAGTTTGTTCTTTATTTAAATGCCTGCAGTTGCCGCTGGTCCCTCTTCGCCGTGTGTTTTGTCAGCTGTTTGTCACATCAGCCCCCCTCCCCCGACACCTCCTTCACCTGCTCCCCCACAGGATGCTCAGGCTGTCCGAAAACTCGCTTTTCCGGCATTTACCAGAGATTCAATATAGGCGGGGGTTACTTCTAGGAGTGAAGCCGTCCCCTGTTCCCCACGAGGCCGACATGCAGGAATAGACATGTGGGGGCCGACATTCCAGCAGGTCGGGTGAGATGTGCTAAAAAGAGACCTCCCCTCAGCTCCTGAAACATCAGAAAGACATATCTCTGATACCGAAGCATGTACTTTTCAGCCACTAGAGCATGTACCATCTCACCTGCTGCAGCATTCACATTGTTGTAATGTTTATCTGCTGATGCCTGCAAAGGCCTAACCAAACAGCCACACATACTGACATTGCAGACAGCTGTACTGTCAACACAGACCTAAAAGGGGCCTCCTTCCACCAACCGTCCAAATTTCGCGGGCAGTTTTGTAAATATCGCTGCATTTTTACAAAACTGCAGATTTCGCGATTTTTGTGCAAATCGCGAAATCATGAAATCCTGGAAGGTCTGAATAAGGTAACTCCAATATTGTCCAATGGGAGAGATAGGCCTTGCAGTAATGAAAAACAAACGTAAACGTTTTTCACTACCAGGACATATAATTCTTAAAGTACATGTCCTACTTTTTAGATACAATGAACCTTGCCCTCTCGGCTGTTTAGGGCCTACCCTAGGGGTGATTTATGTGTATTAAAAAGGAAGGGAGCTGCCTGGCAAAAGGTTTATTTTTCTTGGTCAAAATGGCAGTTAAAACTGCACACAGAGGCTGCAATAGCAGGCCAGAGGAATTTAAAAGGTTACTTAAGTGGATGACACAACAAATGCTGCAGGCCCACTACTAGCATTTAATTTATAGGCCCTGGGCACAATTACTGCCATGTTACTAGGGACTTACAAGTAAATTAAGCATACCAATTGGGTATAAGTCAATCTAACATGTTTTAAGGAGAGAACACAAACACTTTAGCACTGGTTAACAGTAGTAAAGTGCAGAGAGTCCTATGGCCAACAGAAACAAAGTCAGTAAAAACAGGAGGTCTGAAGGCAGAATGTTTAGGTGAAAACTGTCCAAATGATTCCAGGTCTAACACATTTAATATTTGCTTTTGTATCCTTTAGAAGGGCACTCAAATATCCTAGGCCATGAACGACTAAATTAAAAACTGATGAATGATTCAAATACTTTTTTTAAGTGAGGGCCAAAATAGATGATAGAAAACTATGCATATCAACCCTTCATAGATGTTCAGAGCATCTTAAAACAGTAGTTCTGCTAATTGTTTTTGTACAAGCAGATATATATGTAGGGTGAATGTTGTGTGTACCTCTTTCCCATAAATATGTAGATCCAACCATATCATAGCAGATCTCCTGCCCCATGTAGAGTTCAACCACAGTGGCATACCATTTCTGACAAATGTGCTTCCGCTGACACAGTAGGAGCCCCATCATAAAAGATTAACGCTGGACAGGCAACCATGCTGCTGTGGCCTTTTCTGCTTTTTTGTATTTCTCCTAAACAAAAATCAAAACTGGTGGTTTGTTTTGGAGAAGCAAAAAATAATAATCCAAATTTGCAGGGAGATTTGTGCTTGTCTGTGAGGGCTATTGTTTGTTTATCATCTTTGCTCAGCGATGACATACCAGGCAAATCTGCACTGGGAGCTCGTTTTACTTAAATTGGTGCCATAGACACATCAAAGGCAGTAGCTCTTTCGTGGATGGGATGACACCAATGATTGGACTTTGGTGGCACAAGGATGGTCTCTGCAGACAGGAACATGGCAGGGGAACAGAAGTGTGATAGAGATGGAGCCCTGCCAATTTACAGTGGGGCACCTGCTAAGCGTTCTCTAAATGAGCCCTGTCTTGTGGCACTGGTGAGGTGCTTATATGCTTATGGACAGAACTCAAGAGAGAGATGTATTGTTACTGGCAGTCAGATGCACTGGTTATGTATATTGGCGGGCAGATTTATGCCTGTGGATCGAAGGATAAACTAATGAGTGCATGTGTTGATAACTGATAGGTAGATAGATGGTGAACTGTGGGGGGAGAGTAGATAGATGGGTGTGTGGTGGATGGTTGTATTAATGAGGTTACCTACTGATACAGCCCAGTAATCAAGGAGAGGCAGTAGGAAGTTTCTCTGTGAGTGCACTCTGCTTCACAATTGCTAAACTATATCCAAAGATAGAGATCTCACTGTAGCCCTTTATACACTCTTGTATCTGAGGGGTCTTAACCTTGATAGTTAAGGGAGCTCTTTGTGTATTTTTATGGAGGGATCTATATTTAAAATTGCCTAAAGGTATCCTAAACAGTATTGTAGTTTTATTCTGGGGATCACTGGCAAGGTTAAAAGAAGAAGGGTGATGTCAATGAGTATGCAAAGTACTCAGGCATCACTCGGTGTGTGCAGAGCATAGAGTAGCCAAGTGGGTTCTCTGCAGACGTGAACCTTTGACGAAAGTGTGACCACAAGGTCCACCCGCCTCTAATTCCCTATGGGGCCCTCAGCAAATTAACTAAAGAATACATGACTGAAGATACTTCTCAGTGTGGTTCGTATGAATGGCATGCTGTGTTGAATGTGACTGAGGCAAAATGAGCATGAAATATACATCACTATAGGATATAACTACCCTAAAATAGCAAAAGTGTTAGGGATCTTTGAATAATACTGTTGTGAAGAAAGAAAGCTACCTGACCATAAAGACAAAGTTATATGGCTTAAACATGTAGACCGAGTACGGCTGGACAATACCTTTCTTACTATTCAGTGTCATCAGGCAAGATATTTACGTAAATAGCAATGTATTATAATGATTTTCTTCTGGACAATTGGTTTGTTCTCATACAGAGACTATAATTCTCACATCGTTAGTTCAGATGTTTCATTACAAATTCTATATGAGCGCTGGTCTGTCTGAAAAAGTATTACCAGCAGTGGCATGTAATGTCACACAGACTTTGAAGCAGGTGATCCAGCGCGACTGTCAATACCTGATCAGGGATCAATACTCAATAATATCACAGAACAATGTCCCATACCCATTCACCCAAATCCCTGATGCACTGGGGTCAATTTATATACGATCAATATTTTCCCTTCTGAAATCCATGTGTGAGTTTTCCAATACACCTATCTATTTCAATGTATCAACTTTCATTCTATTTGGTCGATGGACCAATTAGTTGAATGGTTGATGATAATGATATTAATATCTAATGAATCCTTCAGTTAGCTAAATAATCACAGACACTCTGTAAAGTTTATAAGCTTTATCTTAATATTAACGCAAATGCTCATTGCATATGCTCACAAAATGCAAACGATGAAACTCACAAAGGGAGAGAAAACTTCAGCAAACTTCAAATGAATACAAACTCATCTTATAAACAATGGCATTATACATGAAGGAGTGGATAGATTAAAAGACAAAAGTTTCAGCAAAGTCATATGCGAAACAAAATACACCTAACGAAGGGGATAGATGAAGAGACAATAGTTTCATCTCATTAAATACGTTCAATGCATCAATGGCGGAGTGGATAGGTGAAGAGACAAAAGTTTCAGAGACAAAATACATCTGCAAACAATTTGCATGTAGGAGTCAGAAACAATACAAACCTAACGGTATGCGGGAAAACCACCCTTTCGGCCTAGGCGATGGTGGGGGTTCCCTGAAATAGTATCAGGGAACAAAGACTTTAGAACCCAAAAGTAGGACAGTGACAAGGAAATAGCTAGGCCTCTCTGCAAACCGACGAACAGCGACGCATTCACCCGTCTCCTCTTCCTCCCCGCAAGTCTAAACCACACCCCTAAAAGCACTCCAATTATACCCTATAACCTACATGTCACTCCCACATGGATTGAAACACTTCTGAAAACTACACAGATGATTGGAGGGTTTTGGAGGTGGTTCTGTCACACCATGGTGACTTCACATACAATTTAATCACTTTATTGTTCTACATCCTTTCTCACAGTTTGCTTCTCAGCTTGTTCTCACGTTTTCTACACCTGTTACATTTAAACAATTTAATTAATAAAATTGACAACGTCCGCGGAATAAGGACTATGGTCCCGCAGTTGATTTTATCACTTGGCAGACAATTGTCACATTGGCCTTCAACTCGTGCATCTTTTCTGCTGTGCACAGCGCGTCTGTCCTTACTCTGACAGTTCAGATTCACTCCTCAGTCCACCCCTCCCTTTTCGGACAATATAAGAAAAAATGGCATCTCATCCAGCCCACTATAGCAAATGGAAACAAACATTCATTAATGATATGATAGTTTAGTTTTCACTATGTACCCCCCTCCCTTGCACTATTCCTCACTAGAGTTACCCAGCATAAGTCTTAAGCAAAAGCGGCATTATTTATTATCTCCATGCAAGATGCAACATGCAACTACAAAATGCACATGCGGCCTAGTCATGCATTATTTCTCATTTTCTTCAAAACATACTGTAAATACGTTTTTTAGGTCCTACACATATTAATAAACGTTATTACGTACAAGCGCCCTTGTGTTTGTGTAAGGTGCACATTAGTCTTCATTCACTATTTACTGTTAGTACGGATTATGGGGGTATTCATTCGAGCAGGTTTCTTTTCTCGGACCCCTGCTCCATCATAGGCACATGCCTGTGTTTTCAGATGGAAAAACAATGGTTGATAGTCAGAATGCAGAACAATGTCATACATTCACCCCAGTACAGAGATCTGGGCCTAAATCCATTGTTATTTTGCTCACCATGCCTTTCCAGTTTGAACCCAGCCATATGCAAATCAGTCTTGACCCTGTGCCTCATGGGAACAGTCCAGCCCGAACTGCCAAGCCAGGTCCTCCCTGGACTGTAAACTAGCACCCTAGGACCGGTTTCGAGGTTTCACCCCTCTTCAGCCAGGATAGCTTGATTCCAGTAGCATGGAGAGCGCAGGACACATGCCCACTCGTGGTGACAAATGCAAAAACAACAGTTGATGGACAAAATGCAAAACAATGTCATACATTCACCCCAGTACAACGATCTGGGCCTAAATCCATTGTTTTATTGCTCACCATGCCATTCCAGTTTGAACCCAGCCATATGCAAACCAGTCTTGACCCTGTGCCTCATGGGAACAGTCAAGCCCAAACTGCCAAGCCAGGTCCTCCCTGGACTGGAAACAAGTATCCTAGGACCTGTTTCGGGGTTTCACCTCTCTTCAGCCAGGATAGCTTGATTCCAGTGGCATGGAGATCACGGGACCCACGTCTGGGCATACCCGTCCCACTCGGGGTGACAAATGCAAAAACAACAGTTCAGGGACAGAATGCAGAACAATGTCAATGCTTGGCAGTTAGGGCTGGACTGTTCCCACAAGGAACCGGGTCAAGACTGATTTGGCTGGGACCACACTGGGGTGGTGTGGTGAGCAAAAGATTGATGGATTAAACCCAGATCCTTGTGACTGGGGGTGAATGTTTGCATTGCCCAGCATTCCGTCCATCAATTGTTTCTTATGCATATGATGCCCTATGTGGGAAGGGTATACCCAGACATAGGTCCTGTGTTCACTACACCACTGGATTCAAGATAGCCTGGCTAATGAAGGGTGATGCCCTGAAACCGGTCACAGGATGCTTTTTTCCAGTCCAGGGCGGACCTGGCTTGGCAGTTCGTGCTGGACTGTTCCCACAAGGAACAGGGTCAAGACTGATTTGCATATGGTGGGTCCAAACTGGGGTGGTGTGGCGAGCAAAAGAATGATAGACTAAACCCAGATCCTGTGACTGGGGGTGAATGTTTGCAGTGTCCAGCATTCCGTCCATCAATTGTTTCTTTTGCATATGTCACCCTAAGTGGGAAGGGTATGCCCAGACGTGGGTCCCGTGCTCACTACACCACTGGATTCAAGTTAGCCTGGCTGATGAAGGGTGATGCCCTGAAACCGGTCCCAGGATGCTTTTTTCCAGTCCAGGGCGGACCTGGCTTGGCAGTTCGTGCTGGACTGTTCCCACAAGGAACAGGGTCAAGACTGATTTGCATATGGTGGGTCCAAACTGGGGTGGTGGGTGAGCAAAAGAATGATGGATTAAACCCAGATCCTTGTGACTGGGGGTGAATGTTTTCATTGCCCAGCATTCCGTCCATCAATTGTTTCTTTTGGATGTGTTTGCAGATGGGGCATCACAACCAAGGTGACAAAGTGACAAAGCTTGGGTTAGTCCCAGTTAAGTGGAAATGTGGCATGTAATAACAAACATGCTAGCAATAACCCCAACTATTAGATCAGACTTCAAACATATATATGCATTCCTGTTGAAGTAAAAAAATATCGTGTACCAGGATTGTTGATTGGCATTTGTCTGTCAAAGCCAGTTAAAACCTGGTGATGAGGAACAGCAAAAAAAACAAATATTAAAGCCCTACACTTAGGTTAAAAACTCACTGGGTGTGGGGGTCAATAACAAACTCCCACTTTGTTACAGTTTGGACGGCCTCCATCAAAACCAATGGCAGCCATCCACCATTTGGTACTTTAACAAGAACTGACATGACAGTGGCTCCTGTCAAGGGACAGAGATTATCAATGTACTAGGGGTGATCTCTAAATTTGGTAGGTGGAACTGAATCATGGTAGCGAAGGTAATGTCCTCCACCACCCTGACTGACAGAGTACCTTCAGCCAAACTATAGATCAGCCCCATAATTGACAGAAAAGGAAACCTCACTGAGAGAAGGGACAGGACCTCATCAGGGACAATAGGAAGGCGAAAGTTGGACATAGTGTCAGGTTACCTGACTTGAAGGTATCCTACAATAATACCAATCTAAAAAAACTAAACAACTATTGAAAACGGGAATACACATAAATGCCTCAGTCTTTGTCACTGTGCACTGTCTACTGAAGTTGAATTATAGTTTGTAATTGACGCTTGTATACTACATGGTAAATAGCAAACATTAATATTCTAAGATTCCTAATTGAGGTCCACTTATAATCATTACTGGAACTCTGAATACTTCATGCCTTATTATATTCACATCACATGCACAACATAGTTGTGCTTAACAATAGTTCCTGTTAAATCACAGAATAACCGCAATTGTAATGTGACAATCCTGCACTGTAGTCTTTAGACAAGTTGAAAGTAAATGCCAGAAATAGTTCAAGTTAGTTAGTAACACAACCCTTCTTTCGAAATACTTCTATTTATTCCCAATTTTCTTCAAACAACTTCACATGAAGCAACTGTTTTAGTTATTGAAAATCAATGTGAGTGAGAAATAATGATACATGCTAATAAGGAAGAAAGAAATGCAGGTTCAGAGAGCTAATATCCTGAGTGGTGCTGTGAAATAAGCATGGAATTGTGTATTAGCTTATGCAAAACAGGCCATCTGACTTTATGAAGCCCCTTTGGGATCAAAAGAGTGAAGGAAATAAATCCTTAAAGGATTCTGCTGGACAAGCAGGATCCACCCTCCAGGCTCTGTCAACATTTGCTGTGTCACAAAGACAGATTGAAGTGCTTCAAAAGTGAAAGCAAATAGCTCATGATTGGCCAAAACACGTCTGGTCACAAGATATCCTCAGTGGCAAAAAAGGAAGAGTGAGGTAGAGCAAAGTACATATTCTCAGTGGCATAAAAGAAGAGTGAGGTAGAGCAAAGTACACAGAAATGTTCAAGTACCACAACCTCCTCCTTCAAAGATAAGCACCCATTGGTAACTAAAGTAGCCATTTCAGCTCTAGTTGTCCTTTCAAGTGCCACAGCTTAAGACCACTGTATGTGGATGTTAGCCATGATGCCATTAGCATTAAATCAATATGTACTTTAATGGCTAAGGGTTCAAACTTCAAAGAGAGACCCAGGCAAAGGGGGTTTGACATGACAGGAATAATGCAGGTCAGCAGATAATTGGGGCGGTTCTGTATAGGACCAATAGCAAGCAGCAAGCTTCAAGTATACATGAATACAGTTGAGATAAACATGCAGTTAAGTCTTCAATATAAGAGGATAGAGCTGGTGGTAGCAGCTAAGTCTTGAGTTCTGATATGTAGCCTCAGGTAAAGGCCGCACTACTTCACTTCCCCTGCCACAAGTAAGCAACAATGCAGGCAATGGGTCTTGAAGAAGGGAGTCCTGTTATTGTTGCTAGACATGGTGAGTGATGGCTGTGAACCTCAGAGCCAAGGTAGCCCTCTAGGAAATCAAATTCTGTGTAAGATAGCGCACACCAAATTTAGAAAAACTATAGTCAATGTAGTTACTTGTAAGTCAATGAAGCGTGCAACTCAGACACGAGGTAGCCCTCCTCGTAACTAAACAGAAAACTGCTGGTGTATATACACCAGTATACTGAGTGCACTGCAGGATGTATGTACAACACAATTACGACATATTAGCTACTGTAGAAACAAAACTCGACCAAAGCAATAAACGATCTGAATAATGTGACAGTTTATTATTCAGATCGTTTATTGCTTTGGTCGAGTTTTGTTTCTACAGTAGCTAATATGTCGTAATTGTGTTGTACATACATCCTGCAGTGCACTCAGCCCTGTAGGAAATGCCACACTAGAGCCTAGTTGCCAGAATTTCCAGGAGTGCCTGAACAATGTAGGATGAGCTGAGTTCAGCCACAACCTGCAGACACCCTGAGTGTCCAGAGATTCCTGCAAGGTAGGCCAAATAGGCCCAGGCTTTGTCATAAATCCTTCACCAGGCCCATGCCACAATTACCTCTTACATTCACACATCTTCCTTCATATTCACAGATCTACTCACTCAGTTCCTGCATCAACTGACTCACCCATATGTATCATCCTTCACCCACACACAAACTTTCCTGCCAATGTTCAAGCTCTTTCAGTAATGACAAAGATCTCTTGGCTATGCCCATGGTTGTTTCTAACTCATAATCATTCCCTATGTTTGTTTTCCCACTAAATTCTCTCAAACCACTTGCAGAACTTTTTGTGAATTTGCCTAATATTAGGAATGATGTGTCCTTGCAGTGAATGGATACCAAACCTTTCTCTATATAGGCTCTGGTAGACTTTTGCCAATAGCAGAAATCGTATTTTGAATAGAAGTCTATGTTTATATAAGTCAAACTCTGAAAAAGCAACACTGATCTCTTATTCACTTTTATAATATTTATTAAAACTATAATTCAGTGCTGAACATAGACATAGATTTCTGTTACTTATATTGCAAAGATGATTTTATAAAAAACTGGTTTGTCTCTACACTAGAGCCTGGACATTTTTTGATTGAGTTCTGCTAGGCTTTCTTCTCTCAAGTGGAAATAATTAAGAGGTGTGTACAACCATTTCTAGGAAAAGACAACAGGCCTGGGCTGCTAACAGTAAGGACAGAAGGAGTATTACTGGCTACTTATACTAGAAATCTCCCAGCTTTTTGGGAGTAGTAGCAGTGACCAAGACAAAGTTTTTCAGCATCTTCAAAAGTTGGGACTTGTTTATTATTTTAACATCCAGGAGAACTGGACACGGTGCCAATGATCCCCCCAAAAAAGACGTGACCTCGGTGTTCAGAGTTTGCAAGTTTGACCCTCTCTGCATTGTTTTGACTTAAAGTTTGAAGTGTTGTGAAGCCCGCTGGAGGAATTTGAGCTCCAAATGAAGACTAGGTTTGAAGATAAAACTTGAGACTTGGACAAGGCAGCAAGGTTATCCTATTGGCAAAGCGACCTTGGAGGTGTCTGGTTTCAAGTTTGTTTCTCTCTTAGCTTTTGGTACCCAAAACTGAGGCTTCAGTGAAGCCCTGGATTAAGTGTATCCAACTTCAGTGATCCCTCACCAGCTACAATGTCCTCCATTGGCCCTCTTAGCTTTTGAACTGCCATTAAAAAGAGCAAGGAGACATTAAGTTGTGGGGTCTTGATCCCTGCCATCCTGGTGGGTATCTCTATGTCAAAAGGTCTTAAATCAATGAGTCACATACACTTGTGACAGAACTGAATGCTGAGCACATGCAATTTCTTTTTCACCTGCCCAACATTTGTTTTTTGTTCTTTGCAAACATACGTATCTGTGAAAAGTAAATTATCAATGACCCTGGCATGTAAGCAGTTTTCTCAATGTGCAAAAGGATTTTAGTTTCTTTTCCTTCCCCTGAACAACATGGTTTGCATACATATCTCATACACAGAACATATGCATCAATATGCAGTATGTAAATATGCACCAGGAAGATTGTCCTAAATGGAGCAGACTTGTTTATGCATGAAAAACAGCAACCCTATAGTTGATGTGTCACTACATTGATGCATGAAATCTGGGGGCCCTGTAGCTGATGGGTTTTGCTTCCACTGGTGGTGGCTCCACCAGTTGTCTATCAGCACTTCCATACTCTACGGGACAGATGTGCAAAGCATTTTCCCGGTTGCAAAAGGCGCGAAGTGCAGAATCGGGCCATCTGCGACTGGAAAAAAGTTTTTTAAATGTATAAAATGAGATTTGGTAACTTGTTACAGAATCACATTTTGCATTTGAAATTTGAGATTTAGAAGGGATGTGTTTATGGCGTCCCTTACAAATACAGAAAAAGCATGGTATGAACTAATATTTGCGACTGAATTATGGTTTCAAAACAGTAATACACTACCACCAGTTTAAAACTGGTGGTAACCCATTCGCAAAGGGGGAGGGGTCCCTGAGTGAGTACTTCCCCTTTCAGAATGTAAATAAAAATATTTTTTAAGAGGAGACAGTGGTGCCAAGGAGCACTGCCTACTCTTAAGAAATTAAACTTCAAATTTACATTTTTTACTTTTTAAATGCGTCCTGTTCTCCTTTACGGAAAGCGGGCTGCATTAAAAAAATGCTATATTAAAAAGCAATCACAGATATGGTGGTCTGCTGACCTCAGTAGGACACCATCCCATTGATGGCTGTGATTCCTACTGGGTCACAAACTGCTACATACCTCATTAATATAGATAATGTGGGTTGATTTGCGACTCACCAGGAATCCCTAAATGAAACTCAATGAGTTTTATACATTAGGAATTCCAATTTCCTAATTGCGATTTGGTGAGAATCGCAATTAGCAAATTGGTATTCTTAATGTTTGTACATCGGGGCCATATTACAGATGACTGTGCCAGCACTAATAGTCTGGGTGCGCCCGAGTATGTCTGTGTTTATGTGCGTTTGCGTCTGTGCGCTAATACAATATGCGCAGAGACGCAAACGCACATAAACAGAGTTCAAAGTCTGCGCCAACATCACAGTCCATTACAGCCCGATCCTCTGTAATGCCGTTGGGCACATACTCAGGCGCACAGCGACAATTAGCGCTGGTGCGCCATCTGTAATATGGCCCCTGGTCCTTGGTGAGGTAGTAGAAATGCCAGTTTGGTGGGGCAGAAGAACCAATAATTTACGGTGGACCTTCTGTACTGCCAACCTCTAACTGTACCTCCCAGCCCACTACTCACTGAGGCGCTATGTGTTTCCTAGGCACTTTTTACTTAAAGACTTAGGAATCGTTATATCCTGTTCCATTAATCTACATGTGCCCATTTCTATGTTATTTCGTTTACTACAGCTTTTATTGTTTTTTTACTCAAATTGAATACTGTTGTAAGCTGCTTAAATATTTAAGTCACATTCCTCTGGAGAAATGCTGCTTTGTACATAGTTATTATTGGCTGCTCTAGGTTTTTTATTGAAACTGTGTTTTAGCCCAGCAAGATAATAGATTTCTAACTTTGTGGGACTCACTCCCCCGAAAATGAATAATGGTTCATCTTACACCTGTATACAAGAGCTATCTTTCCAAAAGAAGTTGAAGTCACAGTGGAAAATATTTTCTGAGGACTACTTTAGCAGAGTGATTATGTGATTGATACATTGTTCTAGAAACAAATTGTTACCTCTTATGGGTTGGCATGTGACATCGATCTCTAAATATTTAGGAGGGGTGTTTTAACTTCTATCACTTTGCATTCAAATGAAGGAAATAGTTGACTATAAATCAATTTGCAAGGGAGCTCATTTCAATTGCTCTTTGGTACTCTGCCCCATCATTTCCTTCCTATAACAGTGGCTAATGGGAAAACCCTGGGAAGGAGGAAGTCCCTAAACCTATCATAGAGTGTTATACACCATGTAGCTAAGACCAAGTGGATGTTTACATTTTATTTGTTTGGTGTCTACATCCCACAATTTTATGTCAGCTGCAGTGACAAGGTGTAGTTTTAGAGGAGATTGGATAGAATAGAAGCCTTGGTCCGAATAGAAGGGAGTTACCAGGAGTAATTACTGAATAATTGCTGAATGGGATTCAGATTGCTCACCTGAACTGAAATAAGACTGAAACGTTTAAGGATAGGTCTGTGCTAGTAAAATGTCCAAATTTGCAACAGAGATGGGGTTTGATGACCTTGTCAAT
This sequence comes from Triturus cristatus, assembly GCF_964204655.1. NCBI lineage: Eukaryota > Metazoa > Chordata > Amphibia > Caudata > Salamandridae > Triturus > Triturus cristatus. The sequence continues at coordinate 389,773,318 of NC_140588.1, forward strand.
ACTCAGTTGGCATGTTTTAAACTAGTACTAACCTTGATATTTCACTGGGGGTCATGGAACACTTGAGAGACCGTCAGAACCCTTAGTATGTGATGACACTGTGGAGCCAGGATTGTATTCTCCAAGGCTGTAGAATGAATGTCCAATGATCTTGTAGTTAGATGTCACTAGTCTGCAGGCTTGTTAGATGAGCTTGTGTTCCCTATGATATTAAATTGATTGCTGGGAGTCAATGGAAGAAAGGTACATATACTCTATAGATTATAGAATATCACTGATGTGCTGCCACAACCCATACTGCACATCACTTTTGAGTAATCAATGCTAGACTAAGAAGGAAGCCAATCACTTGTTTGAGTATATATGAGTATTGGGGTCTGAGACACTTCTGCTGCGACCAATGGTGGCTGGTGAATTTCGAAGTTGGTGAGGCATAAATGCCTGCCTTGAATTGAACAGAGCGAGCGAAGCATGCAACCCCAGCTTCCTCGCAAAGGTTTAGAGAGAAGGAAGCTCTCTACACCTATAAGAATTAGAAAATATGAGGTCAAATGGCACATTCTATGCACAATTTCCACACAAATTGGTTTAAAAAATCCAGAGATTTTGAAGAGCTATAAATTGTGTGACAGGAAAGCCCTACCCTCCTTAGGACTGTTTATGGTTCACCATCCTGATGAAAACTTCATAAAATGGTGTTTAGCAGGTCCACATGTGTTTTTTTAAGATTACCCAGGTACCACTACCACCTTTGATCAAAACTACGTTGCATTGCTGAAAAGATCATCAACTACAACACTGACTTGTCAGTACTATTAGGCAAAGTTAGGTGAGTCAACTAATTAAAAGGGAGAGCTGAGCCAGTACTCTGGCTTGGCTCTAAGAACCCACGCACAAACCATGAAACTGTTGAACATATAAATTGTGCAGCAAACATCATGTAAAATATGACAAATACTCTTCAAAGTAATTTTTTTTAATTTCTTTAACACGCCGAAGTGTTTCACCTTAGTACATTGATTATATCATACATTGAGAGGCATTTAGTAGAAGTGATGGTTTTGAAAATGTATTTATAAATATTCATGAAACCTCTCTCCACAGATGATGAACCCAGTAGTGAACTAAAAGGCAAGTCACTTGTCATGTGCACCCTAAATGTGGCATAAATTGCTAATATATATGGGGCAACATTAAGGTCTTTTAAACAAAAAAGAGGTTCTTTTACACCACACATCCTGAATTCATGAATTTGAAGAGGCTCTCATATGTGATAATGAAGAAAAAGGAAGCATGGTGAAATAAAAAATGTGCATAGGATCACACTGTGAGGTCAACACTAAGTCTGGGATTGTTAAAAGTATTTCAGGTTTCACTCTGAACAATTCAACCACTAGGTTTTTATCTCTTTCTCCCTCCAATTTTACATCATAGGTTAATGGTCTATCTTTAATTTTGGGCCATGGGGTGAGAGCATGGATGGGAAGCAGAAGCCATGCACCGTCTGTCTCTAGAGGGTTCATAATCTGTCTTTACCCTTAAAGTTACAAGGCAGCTATAGTGGGATAACTTGCAGAGTAGAAAGCTTTATTGCAAGCTGAGTTAAATGCAAAATGAATCAGAAATTACTTTTTCTCAGAAAAGCTCTGGTTACTTTGTCAAGAGCAAATATATGTCGAGTCAGAAACAGATTAAGATACTGATCTAACAGCTGGTGCTAATGGGGGATTAAGGACAAAACTTTGTTTATGACCGATGGAACACACTCTCTGCCTTGCACTTTATATTTACTATGTGATTTAATTAAGCAGGGCAGTAATAGCTGTTTATTTTTCAGTGCAGAGCATATGCCGCCTTGTCATAGATGCGTGCTTACCTGGACCCTAACTCATTATTACCTGAATGTTTGCCTCCAAGAACAGCCTTCTAACATGCCACAGCAACGAAAATAACTCTTTAGACTGGCCACCTTTCATACTGCATCAAGAAGAGTAGTCAAGAGGTTTTTTCCCCCTACTGCTGGACGTCGAACATCTCAGGTAATCCATACGACACTGAGGACCCTATTACGATGTCTATCTTGGTGTGGGAACAGACCAACTGTAGGTCAGCAGATCCGAACACCGTATTACAATGCACCAGCACACAGCATAAGCTCCCATAGACAAATTGGAGTTTGTGGAAATCCATCCATGCACTGTGTGGTAGGCACTTCATGGTGCAGGGATTTCAAAGGAGGCACCTAAGGTGGCCCCTAGGCCCACAACCGTAGGCCACGGAGGGAAGGGGGCCCCGCCAGGGGCCCACAAAGTCCCTTTCTGACACGCTTTCCATGTCATCATAATCCCGACGGCGGAAATGCTGTCTCTAAGGGATTATGTGCAAATGGCCAAATCGATTTTATCCACACTCAGTGTGGGAGGGTATGCTCAGACGTGAGTCCCTTGCTCATTGCACCATCAGGATTCAGGCAAGCCGGGCCGACGAAGGCTGTGATGCCAGAAACCGGTCCCCGGAAGCTTGTTTCCTTCCCAGTATAAGAATTGGCTTGGTAGTTTGGTTTGCCCTGTTCCCATCATGCACTGGGACAGGTACAGACTAATTTGCATGTAGCCAGGTTCTGAGCTGGGATGGTGCAGTGAGCTAAAAAACGGTGATGGATTAAAACCATGATCTCTTGACTTGGTAAGAGTATTCTGCATCATTCAGAAACTCTGTCCATCACCACCCCCTTTTTCCCAAATCGATTTTATCCACACTCAGTGTGGGAGGGTATGCTCAGACGTGAGTCCCTTGCTCATTGCACCATCAGGATTCAGGCAAGCCGGGCCGACGAAGGCTGTGATGCCAGAAACCGGTCCCCGGAAGCTTGTTTCCTTCCCAGTATAAGAATTGGCTTGGTAGTTTGGTTTGCCCTGTTCCCATCATGCACTGGGACAGGTACAGACTAATTTGCATGTAGCCAGGTTCTGAGCTGGGATGGTGCAGTGAGCTAAAAAACGGTGATGGATTAAAACCATGATCTCTTGACTTGGTAAGAGTATTCTGCATCATTCAGAAACTCTGTCCATCACCACCCCCTTTTTCCCAAATCGATTTTATCCACACTCAGTGTGGGAGGGTATGCTCAGACGTGAGTCCCTTGCTCATTGCACCATCAGGATTCAGGCAAGCCGGGCCGACGAAGGCTGTGATGCCAGAAACCGGTCCCCGGAAGCTTGTTTCCTTCCCAGTATAAGAATTGGCTTGGTAGTTTGGTTTGCCCTGTTCCCATCATGCACTGGGACAGGTACAGACTAATTTGCATGTAGCCAGGTTCTGAGCTGGGATGGTGCAGTGAGCTAAAAAACGGTGATGGATTAAAACCATGATCTCTTGACTTGGTAAGAGTATTCTGCATCATTCAGAAACTCTGTCCATCACCACCCCCTTTTTCCCAAATCCCTAACTCATTATTACCTGAATGTTTGCCTCCAAGAACAGCCTTCTAACATGCCACAGCAACGAAAATAACTCTTTAGACTGGCCACCTTTCATACTGCATCAAGAAGAGTAGTCAAGAGGTTTTTTCCCCCTACTGCTGGACGTCGAACATCTCAGGTAATCCATACGACACTGAGGGCCCTATTACGATGTCCATCTTGGTGTGGGAACAGACCAACTGTAGGTCAGCAGATCCGAACACCGTATTACAATGCACCACCACACAGCATAAGCTCCCATAGACAAATTGGAGTTTGTGGAAATCCATCCATGCACTGTGTGGTAGGCACTTCATGGTGCAGGGATTTCAAAGGAGGCGCCTAAGGTGGCCCCTAGGCCCACAACCGTAGGCCACGGAGGGAAGGGGGCCCCGCCAGGGGCCCACAAAGTCCCTTTCTGACAGGCTTTCCATGTCATCATAATCCCGACGGCGGAAATGCTGTCTCTAAGGGATTATGTGCAAATGGCCAACTGGCTCCTTGAGCACGTCAGAAGCCAATCAGTTTGACCTGCCGGTTTAAACTCCGACCGCCATCTTTTCCAACAAGGGGGGCCACTTTTCCAACATTTGAAGAATTTGGTGATGAGCTTCATCCAAATTTATCTGAATAGTTTTTGCAATGGAAGAGAAATATTTAATACAGAGACACTTAAGAAAATTAGAATTCCATTTACATCCAGTTTCTGCAAACATTCTTTCACATAAAATGTATTTAATAGGAGGAAATCAGATTTAGTAAAATTTAGTCTGTAGCCAGACAGATTAGAATAAACAAGCTGTGTATAGTAGTTATAGATACTTGCGGGTTAGAAACATAAAGAACACTGTCATCGGCATATACCGTAAATTTGATTTCCGTGTCTTTATATTTGAATCCATGAAATGAGGATGAGTGACGTAAGGCTTGAATAAAAGGTTCTAAAGACAAAATAAACAGTAACGGGGATAGGGGACAGCCTTGTCTGGTGCCTCTTGAAAGGGAAAATAAGAAGAATCATTACCAATAACATAGATTGAGGTTGTTGGAGAAGAATAAAGTATGTTATATTTAAGTATTCCAGGACCAAAGGCATACCATTTGAGAGCGTGCATCATATATCGCCAATGTACATGATCAAATGCTTCTTCTGCATTTAAAGTGATGGCTGCTATGGGCGGTGGGCTTTTTCATGAAAAATATCCAAAAAACCTGTAGAATTGTCAGACACTTATCTTCCCTTAACAAACCCTGTTTGTTCAAAACCTAATAAATACAGGATGAACTGATTGAGTTGAAAGGCTAACACTTTTGCAAAAATTTTACAACCCAAATTTATCAGAGAAATGGGCCTATGGTTAGCACAGGAGGAAAGATCTTTGTAGTTTTTGGGGATTAGACACAACATTGTTTCAGAAAATGTACCTCAGACATCACTATTAGAAAGAATATGCAAACAGCTAGGAACTAGAGAACATGGCATGGCCATGCGGATCCTTAAATCTGACACAAAACTACTGTTTGACTGCTCCATTGCAAAACGTTTGGGCCATATGTGGAAAATTAGGAGGAAAGCACAAAAACCTCAGATTTATCTTTTGTAATTGATTTTAATTTGTATAACTTTTTGCCAACCTACCCATTTGCCAAACCTGGGGGGGCCTAATGTAGCATTCACTGAACATAGGATATTTAGACAGATAGCGGACCCTATTGCTTAGCCGTTGGCTACTAGTGGTTTTGCTGCCATTGCCCCGAGTGTACAGTTGGTAGTTTTTTTTATATATATGGATTTTATTTGGATATCAATCATAGCAAACTCAGTGTACTGTCTATGTGAATAAATTTGCCTTTTTAAAAAAAAAATATGCAATTGTATAGAATGTATTTACAGTACATAGCACTTTTATGTTCAGACGACCAATATAAAGTTCTTTGATTGATTGATTGAACAAATATGAACAGAAAGAAAGTATTGGTATAAAGGAAGCAAATGAGGAAGCTAAATTTGTGAAAAACATAAGTAAAACTCAGCAGTAAATCCAGCCATACCAGGGGCTTTGTCTTTAGGCAATTTGAATAGAGCAATCTTGAACTCAGAGAGAGTTAATTCTTTGTCTAAAGAAGAAAAATCTTGAGATAGATGAGAATATGGCGGGAGGGAATCGAAAAAGGCATCAAGTGATTTGTTTGATGTTGAGTGATCTGGTGTGTAAAGATACTGATAGAAATTGGTAAAACATTTTATAATTTCAGCATCTTTGAAATGTATGATATCATATTCATCTTTGATACATTTTATCATAGATTTTTTAGACTTAATTCTAAGAAAGTGTGCAAGTAGCTTTCCTGCTTTGTTACACCCACCATAAAACCTGGTATTCATTTTAATAGTACTTATCATTATTATTTGATATGAATCCAATTGGTGCTCGAGTTGCTTAATAGAGGAAAGTAAGAGAGAGGTTTCTTTAATAGCTTCTTTCTTTTTTTTCTATACAATAATCAATACTAAAACCTGTGGCTGGAGCCTTAAAGGTGTCCAGATTGTAGTAAATGAAACATCAGAAGAGATGTTTATATCAAAATATCTTTTAAAAAATATGCCAAATTTCTCTACCAAACTTTTGTCTTTAAATAAAACATTATTGAATAGCCATCTAGATGATTTGGAATGCTCAGGCAATACTTCTATATCTATATATGGACCCCATCTCAGCATGTGCTAGTGAGAATAGTAAATGAGATGTTACAAAAATGTAATCTATCCTGGATTTGGATTGGTGAACAGGGGAATAAAAGGTATACTCCAAGTTATTGGGATTAGAGATTCTCCAGGAATCTATTAATCCACAAGATTGAATAACATTTTTGAATGCCTTTTGCATTTTATTAGGAATATACCTACATAGGGAGCTTCTATCAGTGAATGGTTCCCTAATCTGATTATAATAATTTCCCACAAGAAAATTGGGGTTGGAGCAAGAATATACAACCTCTGATATATGTTCCTAAAATTGGACGTCCACACCAACCGGGCCATATCTATTAAGAATGGAGAATGGAATATTATTTATTTTGAGATGTAAAATGAGCCATCTGCCTTCCTCATCTCTCTGCTCCTGTTCAACCAACACAGAAATTGATTTATGGAATAATATAATAAACCCCATTCCTATGTTGTCTTGCCAAAGAACACAAAACCTGTCCCACCCATTGTCTCTTTAATAAGTTAATGTCCATGTCTGTGAGGTGAGCCTCCCATAGTAAAGCAACCTTGCATCTTAATTTAGCTAAATTTGTAAGTAATCTCTGCTTTTTAATTGGGTTATGTAAGCCTTTGACGTTCTAGGACACAACTCTAAGATTATTGGTCATATGAGTAGGTGTGAAAGATTATATGACAAAAGCAAATTTTTAACCTAAGGGAAAATTTAAAACAGAACAGGCAAAACATCCAATAACAGCTGATTAGCATATAACTTTGTGAGGGAAAATGAGATGATAATAGAACAGCAGGGTAAAAAAGAGAAAGAATGTAGAGAAGAAGAAACAAAATACAGATTTTGATAGAAAAAGAATTCATGGTAGAAAACCAAGGGGTTTTGACCATGTTAAACACTTAAACAGAAAACATTATATTGGTAGGATGGGGAAACGTGAAGAAGAAGAAAGAAAACCAACAGCGAATCTAACATACACCGATGACGGAACCCTCTGAGACAATGAGAAATTTTATGCCACGTGAACGACATATAACTGTTGCGATGACAATAAATACAAACAGACTATAAAATGCATGACTACAAGGGAGTATTACTTGAATACACTTACCAACATATGGGAACATGTGGAAACAATAGGTCAATGATGTGAGACACAAAAAAAGAAAAACAAGATGTATAAATTAGAATGAGTAACTTCAATAAAAAGAAACATGTCAATTCAGCCTATAAGAACGTTTTAGAACAGGAAAACCGAGCTCAACATATGTAACATGTTAACAAAACACAGCAGCAGATGAGAACAAATCATGTTTTCCCAAGCTCCATTTCCTCTCCTTTGCTTTGAGAGGAGCAAATGAGAAGGTTCTTTCTTTATAAGTCACTTTGAAGAAACATGGATGTACCAGACTGAATCTGGAGTTCGAAGGACGAAGAGCAAGCCAAATTGATAGGAATTCTTTGCAACCTGCTGCCATTGCTCGAGCCACATCCTGAGAGAAATATATTTTTTGACCCAACCAGAGAATTTTCTTTCTTTGTTTAGCTGCTGATATAACCAACTGTAGTTCAGTGAATTCTAAAAAATAGTACAATAATTTATCTTGGTCGGTGGATGAAGAAACTCCTTAAACTTAGGGCCAACCCAGTGAGCCCGCTGCAAGTTGAGAATTAGGCCGCCTGAATCTGACTAGTTGTGGGATATGTGTGGTGAGAAAGGCAGGCATATCTGGGCCCTCAGCTCATTCCGGGATAACATAAATTCGAAGATTATCACGTCTATAACAATTTTATAAATCCTCCATTTGTTGTTTTAAGAATTAAATATTATGTGACGTCCTCAATTTCTGCTGCCACGTCCTGCACATTACTCAAGTGCTGTTATATCTCATTCACTTGAGATTCAAGGTTTGACCATTTTTCTTTAATCCTTTGAGGTGTAGAGTTAGTTTCCATCCCAAAGGGTTTCAGGAGTTTTATTTCTTGCGTTAAATCCTCAAGTGTCAGAGGTAATGGGGATTTTGTTGGGAAGCACGGATCCTTCTTGTGCCTCTTAGTAGCCAAATTGGGTTCTTTACGTCCAGAAGGCATTGCTCCAGATGTGGCCGTAATTTTTTGACTAGTAGCTGAAATGCAGTCCATTATAGTATATGTAGAAATAAATATGGCTCAATAAAGGAGACAGTCAGCTGCCAGCAGCCCAAAGTTAAAAAGAAATTAGTAGGTGAATGAAGCAACCCTTACATGTATGACTCAGATGTAGTTGGAGAGAAAAATTAATGAGAGGTAAATTTCTTGAAGAACTTTATATAAAATGAACATACTATATACATAGTTCATAGATCATATCAGAACCTCCTTGGTAAACATGCAGTCAAAAATAAATAAGCAAATATAAATATTTACTTTGAGCAATTTAAAATTCCAGGAGAAATCCTCAAATAGTGATTAGCATTTTGCATGCACTTAAAACAATTAGATGAAGCATCCTGTAAATTCGTAACTCTCTGCCAAAACTGTAATATTCAAAATGGCGGACGCAGACGTCGTGCGTGAGTCGAGCAGCGTGACACAGAAAAAACATCCGAAATGGACCATACATGTTCTAAAATTACTTGCAGCCTGCTCTCCTCACTTTCACATGCTATCTCTGCTCACCGCATATGCATAAAGATCCCGGGAACAGCATGGCTTCAAGAAGTGTCTCCGTGGCGGCGAGGAGACTCACAGGTTAGTGCTCATCTTATGGGTGTTCTGACCACGCCACCTGTGCCTTCCAACTTAATACAGTCAACTTCTCATTCATGCATGGGTGGCCTTTGCAGCTGGAATGCTTACTACATAATTTCCCGTCAAAGTAGAACTTCTCCACGCCACTGTTGTGATATGACAAAACTGATAAATGGTAAAGGGGGATGGAACCTGTCCTTGCTATGGCAGAAGACAGGAGCAGACTAGAGAGCTATGCTGTTCTGGATCCTGCTTGCTCAAACAGTACGGGGAATTACGAAGGAAGCACAAAGCAATTTTTGCGAAGAAAAAATCTGTAGTCTTTGGGAAGTCTATGTGATGTGGGTCAGGCTACTGTTGATTGTTTGACTGAATTTGCTAATCTTTTTGTGGACTCTTATTCAGTTTTCAACTTGTAGTTTTTATTCTCTCTTTTTCTTTCCTCTTTGTATTTAGGCTCTATACTTTTAAGTGTATTTCTTTTTTTTTCTCTCTGACATTTTGCTGTCCCTCCTGCCGTAGTGATTGTGGGAGTGCAATTTAATGGTTCCTGAAGCTGTAGGGTGGATCTCCTACCACCCAGGGGTGGGGACAGGCACCACTTTGGGGGAAGGTTTGCGGTGGGAAGAAGAATGTCTTGGCTTGGTGGATGTTTGGGTGCTGGTTGCACATGGGTTGTTTAAGCAAGAAAATAGGAGTAGCTTGTTGATTTCGTTCATTTTTTAAATTTAATAGTGGCATCATCGTAGCTAGGCAGACAGGTAGGTTTGTCATGAGTGTAGTTAGAGTGTGTCCTGTAATACCATTGGGCCAAATAACAATGTAACAGAGTGGCCAGATACAACACCAACTTTAAGTTTTGGTTAAAAGGTATTTTAATGTATCAATGCAAGAAGGTGGAAATTAGAAAGTGTCTGTTCGGTCTTTGAGTGTTATCTTTCAGTTTAACTCTCTTCCAGTGGGGTTCTTGATTCGGCACCTGCAGCTGTTTCCTTTCACATAAAACGGTAGTCCTCGAGAGAAAACAGGTCCTGAGTATCTTGACACCTATGTTACTGGGTTCTCCACCATCACCTTCTCAATATGAAACCTTCAAGTTGCATGATAGTCAGGAGGAGGTCTGGATCATTAACCTTCCCCCCGGTGACTACCCTTTACACCAAGGACACAGAGTAGCAACCCCCGTACCCTACATGAGGAAAACGCTTCCACCCAACAAACAGGTTAGAACATGCAAACTCCATCATTTGCCTAATACCTCGGCCCTGTGATGGGACCACAGCCGCCAGGACTAAAGCGCCTCTCTCGTATGTACCAATGCGTTTCTCTGTTTTGTCCTCCTCCAGATTCACCATTTCTGCTACTCCTCTGGCATCCATCTGGGTCAATCACATCACATGTTGTTTCTCCCCCGACGAGGTGGCTTCCTCATTTTCTCTTGGGTTTGCTTTGGCATCCTTATTTCCCTGTGTTGTTTCCTCTCCTTTGTTTAGTGTTCCAGAAGACCACACCTCGAAGCATGGACCCCGCCCTTCATATCCCACGTGCCCACTTCCTGCGTCAGAGCGTGCTCTAGCAGCTAACACACTAACTTGTCCTTCAGTAAGGCCTTCTGTGTCAGCCAAGTTGGATTCCCTGGCTGCTATTATGGAGCCCATGTCACAAACAAGTATAAATGCCATGTGTATATGAGTTGGCAAGCCACCTTTACTCCAGATGTCATATTCCTACAAGAAACCTTTTCTAAATCCAATAATTCTAGACTGTCACTACCTAATTGGGTATCGCAGGCTCAGCTTGCACCAGCAAATGTTGCTTGTAGAGGGGTGGCTATTTTCTTTGGGTGATCGTTAAAGGTGCAAATTATTAACACTGTTAAGGATCCTTCAGGAAGATAGCTTAGAGTCAGCAACATAGTGGGAACAGGTGTTTGCAATTTCATGAAAAATACCATGGCCCTTTTCTAGACCAGATCGAGGCCCTGCTTTATCTGTACTCAATTACCATACAAGTTAAAGGCCATGTTATGAAGGGTGGGGAGTTTTACCTCCTTCAGGACCCAAATTGGATACCTTAACCCCTTCAGTGCCCATGACGAGCTGGACTCGTCATGGGCCGCGGTTGCGCTGTGCCCATGACGAGTCCAGCTCGTCATAGACCCCGCCCGCTAATGCAACGGCCGGCACAGGGCGGGGAAAGGGGCGGGCACTGAAGGGGTTAAGGAAGAATATGAGGCAATCTAAGCATGTCACAGAAGGACATATTGCCACCTATAAGGCAGATGTTGGTCTTATATATCAGTGACGATTTCAATTCCTGCTACTCAGCCAATAGACTTGTAACATGGCTACACTTAGACTCACATAGTGTGACATCTGGATTAGATTTTTTTTTTTGGTTTCCCAGTTTCTATGGTGACTGAATTCACAAACTATTATGAATATTGTTTCTGATTATACTGTGGTCTCTTTTGATTTTGAGTGGGAACGGGGTAACTCACAAGGTAAATGTGGAGTTTTGTTAAAGTGTGACTGTCAGAGCTCCATTGGGTAGCATCGACACAGCTGTTTTTGACAGACATTTATTTAATTAATTTGAATTCTGCCCCTCGCCTTATAGGTTGGGATGCCATTAAGGAGGCATTGTGAGGTCAGGCAATTGCACGCTCAGCTATAATGGTTAAAAACAGAAAGAGTGTGCTTTTATTACTTCAGGAGGATGTTGAACATGCAATGTCTGCTCTAAGCTGAGCCAAAACCTCGAAGTCCATTTACAAGAGCTGGACTGGGCAAAGCAAACAGTTAAAGACTTCTATAAGGGCGAGAAATATAAAACAGACTTGTTATGAGGAGAGTGAGTATGCTGGCGACTGTTAGCAGACTGTTAGCATGGTCCATCAAAGCTAAGGCTAATGCTAAATTTGTGAAAGCTATTTAGGAATCAGTAACTAAACAGCATGTGTCTGATCTCCGTTTATTACAGAGCTTTTTATTGGATCAGTACATGGCGCTCTATAACTTAAATGAGATCAGCGATACCAAGGATGTCTTTAACTGAAAGCTTAGATCTCTTGGTCCCAATCTCAGTAGAAACAAAGCTATGCTTAGAAAGTTTTGAGAATGGGAAAGCTGTAGGTAGCGACAGCCTCCCAATAGAAGTTCATAGGATTCTCTTGCCTGAGCTGCGGGGAATGCTGCTTAAACTATTTAGCTCAATTCTAAAGGGTGGCTGTGCCTTCTTTTTTTCAGAGGCGATGTTCATTAGAATTATGAAAAAAAATGTCAGCAACAAATTTTAGGTCATACCGTCCTATTAGTCTTTTAAATTCGGACTACAAGCCTTTCATGAAAATTATAGCAGTTGGGGTTATGTCTGTTGCTGTTTCTTTGATCCACCCAGATCAGAGCAGGTTTCATGTGAATAGGTCAATCTCAGCCAATACTGAGTATTTGAAACAGGAAATTGACCTTTTTGCTCAGAATTAACTGCAAGCTGCTATTTTGATGTTCGACGCAGAAAAAGCATTTTATGTGGTCTGCTGGGAGGGGGGCACTGTTTTGCATCTTTTTCATTTCCTTTGCGGTTTTTATCAGTGTTAAAGGACCTCTATGTGAATGCTTCAGCTTCCATAATAATTAACTCTACAGCAACAGCCAAAGTTAGGATCACCCGGGAATTAGAAAGAGATGTCCACTATCCCCAGTTTTGCTTGCTCTCCTCACTGAATCTCTCATTATAGCTATTCGCAGGGATGATAGTATCTTTCCCCTTCTTCACGGCATCTCTACATTGAAGCTATATGCAGATAACTTGGTAGTTTATTTGAAGGTGGAGAAGTCCAACATTCAGAATTTACTCAATAAGACTAAAGAGTTTACCTTACTTGGGGGGTATAAAATAAACCCGGGGAAAATAGAAATTCTTTTATTCAATGCCTCTACTATAGATATTTCACTAGATCTGGTTTATAAGTACAACCCCACACTTCCAATCAGATACTTGGGCATCTATGTTACATCTAATTATGAGGATTGTTATATGCTTATGTATCCACACTAAAGGGCATAACCTTCCCCTTAAATGTTACTTATTACCTATGTCAATTATTGGTAGAGTGGCCTTAATTAAGGTGTCAATTGTGCATCTTTTTATTCTCAGATGTTACAAATGAAATCTCTAAAAAAGGTTTTTTATTGAGGTTGATTTGCTGCTACGCAGGTTCATCTGGAATAAGCACCAGCCTAGGTTTACAATTAGATAAAAAAACATGGTAGTCTTGCTCTGTCTAATCTCCGATCATATTTTTGTCTAAATGACATGCATTCGGTCCTAAATTTGACAATTGCTTAATTTATGCCATGTTGGAGGACACTGGAGTTTCTTCGCCAATGTCTATTAAAAAAATGTACCTGCTAAAAAACACAGATATCAAGTGATTTGCAGGCTACATTGGCTTAATAATTAACTTTTTAAGGAATGGAATATACCAGGCTGCCACACATTTCTTTAATTGAATCATTGTACTGGGTTGGCTTGAATCTCTCTGTTGAGGAACTGATCCGCAGGGAAAGTCTGGGCTTTTGAGCGGTTGCCAATTTTATAAGTAATACTTCATGGAAGTCTTGGGGCCAACTTGGTATTCCAAATGATATTTTAGGAAAGAAGCTATGGGTTTGTTATTTAAAGAGACATTTTTTACAGTTTTACTTGGCATACCCTTCAGAGTGAGCCTCTACCATGTTAAAAATATTGTTCAATCGTAAAATCAGAGGTCTTGGCAGCTGGTACAGACAGATTCAAGAAGGTTGTCATGTTGATTTGCTAGCTAAACATACCCAGAAAATAGGGAAGGAAACTGGGTTCAGATTGACATCTAAGGAGGTGGAAGAATTGAACCAATTTAGTTATTTAGTTATAAGCTATTTAGAGCCACCAATTTTAAAGATATCGCCTTTTTTCTCGCTGGCTTTTATGTTATACCACGAAACGCATGAAAGAGTTTTTCCCCTCTGTTCATAACCACTGTTTTAGAAGCCATTTGAAGGGAGAAGGAGACTGACTTCATCTCATTGCAATATGCCCCGCTCTATATGAATTTTGGAATCAATTAGCGCTCTATCTGATTTGTTACTGCATTACATTTTTTCAGTTGAACCCCTTCACTATTTTATCTGGGATTATTGGAAGTGATAGTTAATGTTTGATTCTGGGCTGCAACGTTTTTCACTATCTGAGCATAGGTTTATATTCATTGCGATGTCTGTAGCTCATTCTTTGATCCTGCTATGGTGGAATTCAACAGTCACCGCTCCTGGTTCATTGGCAAAGCAAAATGAATAAAGTTAAACTTTTTGAACATGTGTCTGCAAAAAGAATTAATCAAATAAAGAAGTATAATAACTTTTGGTGCAATCTAGATTCAGTATAAGCGTGCTTGCAGTAAGTGTCTGGTTTTGCATGTACTCTGTTTAAATTTCATAAATGCCCTACATCCACTGTATTTATGCCCGTCTTTTTTACTCTGTTTCAATGATTGACTGCTATAATGTTTTAATGCATTCTCATTGTAGTCTGCCATTTTACCTGTATTTAGAATTATGCTAATTATATTTATATGTCCTCTTCTGTTTTTTTTCGATAATACCAATAAAACAAAAGGAAGGAGAGAACTATAGATAGTTCAGGAGTTCAGGTGAGTGTGTGTATATAGATGTGTGTGTGTGTGTGTGTTCATATATACATATATTTATTGCATCAGATAAATATATATATATATTTATATATGTGCATATATATATATATACGTATACATATATTAGCAACAAATAGTTTTATGCTTAAAGTAAATGCAATAAAGCAAATTTATGAGGAACTAACACATGGAACAGGTGCTCGGGGTAAAAAAAAGCAACTGCAGTGGCTTGCCTGCACTGCTTGATTTGTAAAATATTAAGTGCAGGTGCTCACATTTTTTAGGAGGCCACACCCACTTTCCCGGCTCCTCCCACTTCCTCCCATGGGTCGACCCACTTCCTTTATTGGCTCCATCCACATCCATAAGCCTCAACACATCAGAGCAACCTCCTCACTTATTGAGTTCTGCAAGAAGCTGAAGACCTGGCTCTTCACATAAGCATCTCGGGGACCTCAAACCTACACACCGGCCCAAGTGCCTGGATACCCTCTGAGGTGATTAGTGTGCTAAACAAATCAATATAACATAACATAATGTAACATATGGGAAGCCTTTGACAACAACTGAAAAGTGAACTCAAAATAGAGAATGTGTATACGTCTAAAAATGCAGCTTTAGGAAAGTTCATTTGAGGACTAGAGGTAGCTTTGCAAACTAAAGACAATGCATGTACTGTGCTGTTTAAAAGAAAGGAAGGAATGAAGGAAGGAATATATAAAAGAAGGCAGCAACAAATGTAGGCAGAAATGGGAGTACTGGAGTGAAGAAATAAATGAGTAATGGATGAAAGAAGGAGGAAATAAGAAAAGAATGTGAAAGGAAGAAATTAAGGAATAGATAAAGGACGTGACCGATGTGTAATGGATGAAGAGAAAGAAGAAAGGAAAGGAAGAAGAAAAGGTGAAGGAAGGTTTGAGGATAAGAAAAAAAAAATTAAAGAAAAGATGAAGGATGGAGCAGGAAAAAAATAAAGTAAGGAATGAATGAATGGAGGGAGAAATGCACCAAGGAAGGAAGGATGGGGAATGAATGAGGGTGTAAGTTCCAAGAATGGATAGAGGAAAGGAGGCAAGGCTGGAGGTGCTGAGGAAGAGAAAAAAGGAATGGAAAAAAAGGGGACTAGAGAAAGAAAGGAGGTCAGGGCAATGGATATGAGTATGAACAGTACTGGGTCAAGGGAGAGGGAAAAATGATTGTGTATATTACAAAGAAATTGAAAAGCAGAAGATTAAAATAAATGTCTTTGTCCTCAACCCACCATATATGTTTGTAAAGCACATATTCACCAGAGGGAGCCTTGACGCCAAATTAAAAATGTTGTTATCCTGTTCAATGGCACTAATTGTGTCGACCTCTGAAAGATGAAAGACTTAGTGGCCACCCCAAGATTTAAATTTATGACCCAGAGATCAAACACTGATTCCTGAAGTGGAAATAGAGATGTGCTCAAGAAGTAAAAACATAAAATGGAGATTGAGGGAGGAGGAGAGGTCTGAAGGCAAAGATAGATATGGTAGGCAAAGAATGTGAAGAGACGTGTGGAAAGCAGAGATTGGGAGTGCAAGATTGGAGTGGAACATGAGGAGAATAAAAAGCATAAAGAGGAGAATGGCGAGGAAAGTAGAGCAGACAGCAGGGAGAGTATGAAAGGAGAGTCAATCAATCAGGGGTATATAAAGCACTCTACTCACCCGTGAGGGTCTCAAGGTGGAAGGGAAAGATGTGAAAGTTAAAAATGAAAAGCAGTTAATGAGGGAAGGCATTAAACACAGATGTAGGGCAACAAGTGAAGGAAGAAAGGAAACAAGGGAAGGAGTGAGGTGTGAAGGGGAGGAAGAAAAGCAGATAATGAGGAAGAACAAGAAAAGAATGCACCTCTACTTTATTATAGAGTAATTAATTATGTACGGTTGAGGGGTGACAGGGCTGTATCATTCTTGGCCTGTCTCATCATTTTGTCCTGTTCAAGACACACAGTAACGATTCTTTAACTGTGCTACGTTTTATGTCATCTAAAGATGTTTTGTGACATCACAATAGGTATTCCTGATAAAAGATTATAAAGTGTCAGTTATACCATTGAGATTAAGCTTTGATGGTGATTCAGGCTCTCATGTTTCACACAAATTGTGCCGCACTGAATCACATGGAGTGCCAGATTTACAACTACGCCGACAATACCCAAATTATCATTCAGATTGATAATTCTCCCACTGCCCATGCTAGAGTTCAGAACATTCTTAAATTTACGGTCAACTGGATGACGACCAATTCCTTGTAGATCAACCCAGATAAGACAGAGGTGTTGGGTATCACCACTGATACTAACCCTTGGAGCAATCTCTTCTGGCATCAAGAGCCTGGCAAATACCCAGAGCCAGCCTTAGCTGTAAAAAGCCTAGTTATGAACATCAATGCCAAGCTATCCATGACCCAACAGGTGTCGGCAATAGTGGGCACTTGTATAGGCTTGCTGAGGCAGCTACGCAAACTGGCCCCCCTTCTCACTTTTGACACCCTTAGACTAGCTGTATCAGCCCTAATTATATCAAGATTAGATTATGGCAACTCCCTCTACCTCGGCCTTCTAGGAAAGCTACTGGCAAGATTGCAGATAGTAATGAACGATGCCGCTAGACTGATCTTTAGAGTGGCCAGACAAACGCATGCCACACCTCTCCTTTGCCAGTTACATTGGCTCCCAATTAGACAGAGGATAAAATTCAAAGGCCTCTGCATTGTACACAAAGCCATCTATGGCCAAGCCCCGAGATATATCAAAGACAGTCTAGCCAAATACATCCCAAGTAGAACGCTACGGTCATTGGAGGCCAGTCTGCTGGTCTGCCCCCGCTCTTGCCTGTCCTTCATTGGAGGTAGAGCGTTCTCCACTTGCATCCCTCAAATTTGGAACAAGTTGCCTGAGAATGTACAAAAGGAACACTCTCTGCTCATGTTCAGGAAAAAGCTCAAGACAGTACTATTTCAGGAGGCCTGGGGCACGCAGTAGCGTACCCCACTCTCACCTTGACTAAGGCAGCCCTCTCTCACAGTGCTTAGAGACGGTACGGTGATAACGCGCTTTATAAATAACAATTACAATTACAAATTGTTCTACTGCATGATAAGGCTATAAGTCACAAAATCCCACTGCCACCTATTTCAAAATGAAGCCAGACGTTCAACTCCATTTAGAGAGGCTTCCACATGCACGTTTGAACTAATAAAGAACAAAATTCAACTGAGTATTCCTTCTGTGCTGCATTAGGATTGTAATTTATGAACAGGGAGTAACAAAAGGATCTCTTTGGCAAATACAGAAACCTACTGATATATCCACATAAATACAGTTCTATTCTCTACATGGTGCACATTCTTTGCAGGCGGTACATTAACCCTCTGCGCTACAGTGAAAACTCCCACTTTACAAATCTCTTATCTCTCTCCACCAGGACCATAACGTTAAATCAGCAACGTGCAGTGTTATCTTGACATTTTCATACTGCTAGAACACACAAGGAACTCTGCAGGAGGCGCTTTTAACCCAAGTTATTTACTAACACAGAGTTACAAGTGGAGTAAATAAAAATACATAGTAACACTATATAAACAAGTATTGGCATAGCCAATAGGTTTCGCCTTTGGGACCTTATAAGTGTTTAGCCATGCAACAGTTGCATAACTAAATACTTATAAGGTCCCAAAAGCGAGACCTATTGGCTATGCAAAGCGGCCGTGTGGCCGCGAAAGTGAAAGTGATCGCGAATCACGAATCAAAGCGGCCGCGAAAGTAAAAGTAATCGCGGTAAATCGCGGTAAAGCGCGTCGAGCGCGCCCGCCCGCGCACTTGCACTGTAGCTCTAGGCTGGGCTGGTAGCACTTTTTGGAGCCCTCTCAATAAGTCTCGCCAGACCAGCGCATGCGCTGGGTCAGGCGAGACCTCAAAAGGACTTGCTCTCATCACTCCAATTGAAATGATTTGAAGCATATGAGGAAGACTTCGGGATTTCACCACAAAGGCAATGGGCCCGATTCACAGAACTAACTTAAGACAAAATCCTAAACTTACTACCATTTTGGTATTCACAGAAGGCACTTACTCATTTTGGTATTCACAGAAGGCACTTACCCATTTCGGTATTCACAGAAGTTAGGAGTCCTAACATTAGGACTCCTAAATGCCTTCTGTGAATACCGAAAGTCTTAAAATTAGGATTTTTCTCAGTTTAGTAGTAGTATAGTTAGGACTCCTAACTTTAGGACTCATAAATGCCTTCTGTGAATACTTATCTCTGTTTATTTTCAGGTCGTTTTTGCCCATCCATGCAACCACAGGCATCGTACAATGATTGAAATTGGCTGCAAAATTCTCAGGATCTTTGGAGAAGGACACTATTATCTGTGTGTCATTGGAATATGACACAGCCTTCAATCCAAAGGAACGAATGAGCTTGGTGAGTGTGGAAACTTACAAATTAAATAATGTAGGGCTCAAAGAAGAGGCCAGAGGAACCCCACAGGGCAGAGAGAAAGGTTCAGAGTGGAACTGATTCAGAGTGACCCTCTGTTATCTACCCGACAGAAAGGAGGACAGCAGGTTCAGGGCTCTATCTTTGATACCTAGTTTAAGCAATCATTCCGTAAGCAAGGAAGGAGAGATGGTGTCGAAAGCCATGGAGAGATCCTATAGGATCAGTGCCTCAGTTTGCCCTTCATTGGCCAGGTGTCTGATGCTGTCCATTACAGTAATCAAGGCAGTTTCAATTCCGTGGTTACTATGGAAGCCAAATTGTGAAACATCCAACAGATCCTGTTCCTCCGCGTACCTCATCAGAGTTGGATTGAGGTGTTTCTCCAGGTTCTTTGCTTGGACCGGAAGCAGAGAAATGAGTCTGTAGTTCTTTGGATCTTTGGGATCAAGATTCAGCTTCGTAAGTAAGGGTCTAATCTCAGCCTCTCTCCACAGACTTGTATAGCATCCTGCCATAATGGCAGTGTTCATAATGGTAGTGAGACAAGGAGACACTGTGTCGGCTACCAAGTGCAGGATTTTAGTAGCACAAGGATTCTGAATGGATCCGAATTTGCTGTTAGGCAGCAGTGATTCCATAAATTCAGGAATTAAAGGCGGGAAAACCTTGAGCAGCTGCACCTGTTCCCCCTTGGCCTCAGCCAGAGCTCGAGGGTTTTGAGGTACTTCCCCACTGGGATTTCCCTGCACATTTTCTGAGATACTAAAACCACCAAGCTCCTAGTAGATATTGATGATTTTAGCCTGAAAGATATCTGCAAGTTTGCTGCAGGTCTCTTGTGATCCCTCCACCTCTAGAGAAGCCGGTGGGGAAGCAAGCTGGTGGAGAAATTTGAAAAGCTCTTTGGGGGAATTCGTCATTTCGAATTTGTTGTTAACGTGGAGTGCTTTTTCTTTTCATGGCAAGTTCGTAGCCGCTAAGGGCAGCCTTTTTTAATGTCCTCTCCTGTACCCCATAGTGCTTCCTCCAGATCCGTTCCTTGCTGTGACACTTCTGCTTGAGGAGCCTTAACCAGGGGACAGACTGCACTTTCCTATTCCGCTCCAATTCCCTTAAAGGAGTTACCAGATTGGCTGCGAACTGCATGCAATCAGATCCATCCGCCTCTTTGTACGCCTCCTCATGGATGGCGCAGGGCTTTCAAGAGAAGGTCCATCAATGCTGTTAACTGATACAGATCTGCAATGTCTGCAGGGAATGGACAGGTTGACAAGAAACCAATTAGGGAGCATGCCTTGGTGTGTAGGTTTTTAAAGGGTATTAGATATTCTAATCCACCTAAGCCATAATCTTCTTCCCTTTATGATGTTAACTTAGCCATACTTATTTTCCTTCACACCCTTATTATGTGTTGTATTAAGAAGTATATAAAAACTACTCATTTGAGATGATTCTCTCCCTAGTAAATTATATTTTTAGACTTCTTTCACTCCCACCTCCTCCGCTACCTTGGCAAAATAGGCTAAATGGGTAATAGCATTAGTAGGTAGGAATACTAATAATTAGCAGGTGTTAAAACCAGTACGTTTTTGAAGCCTCAGAAACCTTTTGAACAGAAGTGAAGCTTAAAGAGATTCTTAAATTTGATTGGTGTAGAATTTCTTAAAGGAGTTTAAAAGGAATATACCTCTTTTTTACGCATTATTTTTGCCTGCAGGGAATTAAAACACAATCGTTACAACGACCGCGTTGTAACCATGCATACCATTACCCCGCAAGTCATAACAACGACTTGCGGAGGGGGGGCGCTGGATGTTGGAATAGTATAATTTACTATTCCAACTCCAGTCTGTGCGGACAGTAGGGAAGGTTTTGCATTTTAAATCCAACACCTTCCGCCCCCCTCTGCAAGTCGTTGTTCCCACTTCTGGAGTAGTGGTATGCATGGTTACAACACAGTCGTTGTAACGACTGCATTGTAATTCCCTGCGGGGGAATACTTTTCGTGGTAAACGTTGTTTACCATTTAAAAGGCATACTAGTGCATCTGGTCTTGCAAAAAATGCAGTGGCAGCTGCCACCGAGTAGCATGGGTGGAGCAGGGGTGGAGGGTGGGGGAAGAAAAATAAATTAAAAAATTACTTACCTTCCTGCCAGACTGTCTGACCGCCATCTCACGTCATCCTCTTATGTTCCTGCTTGAAGCAGGAAGCACACACAGGCTCCCCTAAGCCAATGACAACCCTGCAATTCAGCATTGTGATTGGTCTGAGCGCTGTGGTTTGGCACTCAGACAGGCAGTGGAAGCTGTAATTCAGCCGGTTGTGGAACATGCAAAGTGCGCATGACTGTTTGGCTGGCCCAAGACGGCCATCCAAACCATCGTGAGCACTTAAGTGCCCACCTCTTCTCCCCTTGCTGGCTGTGATACAGCCAAGCCCCACCCTGCCCGCCCCGTAAACCTGCCTGACAATGGAAAAATAAAATGATAATAACATAGTGTTATTAATATTTTATTTTTCCTTTTTCCACTGCTCAAAATGCAGTGGAGCGGCTCTCCTCCGCCCCAGCAGAGGAGCCACAGCTGAATAAATGCCGATTTTCTGAGCTATCAGCATAGGAAAATCTCAATTTTCTTAAAGACATGGAGGTGAATATTATTCGTCTCTCATTTATTGTGGTTTGGTTAGAAAGTATTTGACTGTTGAATTGTACAATAATATCTGATCTTAGACCTCTTAGCTCCAAAGTCTGCAGCAACCCCTTCAGAAGGAAACTGGCACAGATTCTGTGGAAAAGCCTAGGGGTCTGTTCCCAACCATAGAAAAGGCTTTGTTGATGGAGGACAAAAGCGAAGCGGCTCTTTTTTGCAATTTTGACGCCATGAATGGACTTTAATAGGCTTTAAATCCAGAAAAGAGGTCAATCTGGTTCAAATGCTACCTCTTATAGACTGTATTTTTCTTGATTGGCTTATTTGCCCTTTTCCAGGGGATTGCAGTATTGGTTGAGGCTGCAGGCAATAAAGCAAGATCAATGAGGGCATATTTGTTTCCGTGAATTTAATTAAATCAGGACTTTGCTAATAGCGAGGAAGAACTGCACTTTCACCGGAGTTTCACTGCTGGCACCAAAAAGCACCTAGGACTGTGTTCTTACCCATCCTTTGCCATAGAAGACACAGAGTGCTTGTTTATTAAATAGTTCACCAGCATTCACCCACCCTCAATTCTATTTGCCCATACAAAGTTTGGCCTCACAGCTACTCCTCAGCTGCACCGACAAATTAAACTTCGGTACAGTGAGCCCCATCAACTGCACGCCAACGAGGCTAGAACTCTGGGCTTGAGGTTGCAGGTAGGGGCAGGAAAACATTCCACACGACTTGGGTCACTGATTGTTACCTGTGATCGCAGCACATGTTTCTCTACGCTTTATCTGACGAGGAATACATGCAGTTTAACAGTTAAAAAAAATAAAAAACTTGCTTAGGAGGACAATGTACATATGGTATTACACCGAGTTCAGGCTCCCCACACAATAGTGGCCAACCGGGGACAAACTTCCCCGGAGGCACTTTGCTTTCTGTCTGTCAAATTATGCCAAATAGCATTCAGTTATCTGAGCCCTTGCTGGGCCCCTCTTACACCCCCTGTGACGACGGCAGATGCTTTCGTTTACCAGCACCTTGACACCCCTTGCTGTACACCTGCGTCACAGTGAGTCATCCCTGCCACAAATGTGCTACTGCAGACACGGCTGGGATTGTGTAGCTAATATGGGTCTCCCATTATGTGGCGTCTACACTCTTACCTTTATTTCTGACCAGCGGTAGAATAGTACACACAGTATTTGCATTACTCAGATCTGCTCAGAGGACAGTTCAATCCAAAAAGTTACTTATGATTGACTTTACATTTGTATTCTCTTTCGTGTATCTCAATGAAAGCATGATTGAACGCCACGTACAATTGCATGGCTACCAACTATTTCACCATGACATCGATTCATTGAGAAAATGAAATAATAGTAACTATGTATAATTGACTTTTGAAATAAAAGACATTGTTATTGCCCGACTCATTGATATTCACTTTATCAAACTTAGGAGGATGAAGGTCTAAGTTGGCCCTACCATTATCCAAATGTGTTAACTTCAGTCACACATAGCTTGATGCATAGCAGCAAACCCTGAACTGGGAGGACATCACAAGTCCACAGGTATAACCACTGCCACGGATACTAGAGGCAACCTTTAGTGCCTTGTACTAGTCAATAAACAGGGCTCTCCTGTGTTTACTATGGCAGACAGGAATGTGAATATGAAAAGAAATAAGAAAAAAATACTCAAAGAAATTGCAGCAATGCGAAGGAGATAAAATAACCAACCACACACTGTGAAAATGAAGCCAAACACAAGTGGTGGGGAAGGCAGGGAAATTGCAGCAGATGTTGGTCATGGCACACTTAAAACACTCCAAGCAGGACTGTCAGTAAACCAGTTGAGGGGAAATAAGAAAAACAGTGCTGAGGACTGGGCTTATTTTTTAGGGTTTTGATAATAAACAGGACGGGAGGGTGGCATCTGGGATGGAAAGTAACATAAATAGTGCAAGACCGAGGGGCGAGGGGAGACTGGGGTCTGTCTTTGGAACAGCAGCTGGCGAGCAGGCCCAACACAGAGGGCTTCAGGCACGCAGACCACTCCTGAGGCCCTGTTTGGTGCAGGTATAACTGGCACCACGTCAATGATCTCCCATCACATGCCAATCAAGCAAGTGTTGCCCACACCACAGTGACCATCACAGAAGTGCTTGGGCACAGTGCACACGAGCAGTGGCACCGGAGCTTTGTGAAGCCCAGTTTCTCTCACTTCTTGTAAGGGTGGAACACTGTCGTTTGGTGGCCACAATATCGTGTCTAGTGTAATTGTCACACAAAGGATTTGTATAAAATGTAGATGACTTCTCGAGGGATTCCATTCACATCAATACAAAGGTGCGCTTGGGCACAGTGACATATAAGCAGTGGCACATTAGCATGTGCCTGGGCACATAAGTAGTGATAAGACAAAGGTGCTGATGAAGTGTCCTTGTCAGAAGGCAATGACTGTATTCAGGCCTGTCGGGTATCAACAAAAGGATACCTTGCAGGCATTTGCAATTGTGCAATTATGAATCACAGCTATGTACAGTTACTTTCCTAGAGAGTGTGTAAGCACCCACAAACTACTGAGTTTTGGGCAATCAAACACTCCCGGGCCCTTCCCACTCTGTAATACCTCAAACATGTGCTCCACCAAACGGCTGAGGTAAAGAGGCTCCTAAGGTGGGAAGAAGAAGGGAACAACCTCACAGCTTTGCGGGGTGTATGGAAAGATGTTTGCCTATGGGAGAAAAATAAAATTGTAAGAAGTGCAAATATACATCGGGGTTGCCTTTACCCGGTGTCCACCTGACCTGCAATTACGGAATGGAGAAAAAGCAAGTATCACAAATTTAACATGACTTTGCCAGCAGTATGCCTACATTATCTGGCAGCGAACCTTATTCAACTGCATTTCTGGAAGGGCTCTTCAAAAGAACTACAAATTAATATCTTATGCATTGATAAAACATCAAGGGCCCGAGAAAGCACTTTTCGGACGTAAATGTATGTTACTACCTAGGATACCTAGCAGGTGTAAAGGCATTTGCTGTTCTGTACTTGTAAACTATAACTGCATATAATTACCCATTGTTAGACCCATTGTCCCAGAGAACACTGACTCCGACACGGTAGCTTGGCGCGAGGCAGGTAGGCACGCCCGAGGCTATGTGTGAAGTAGTTGTGCAGCACACTACACTCCTACACTGACGCAGTAAAGCACACACAATATAGAGACACCACTCCGGTTTCATTTATAAGAACAAATATCTTTATCTACTTCTTGTTAGGGTTGGTAACGTAGAGTTCTCACAGTATGCAGGGTAAATGGTTGGTTGACTCCTCAAGTCAATTCAGGCAACACTTCTTATGCAGACATAGATTCAATGCAGGCAACAATTCTCAGGGAGATATATCTATGCAAGACAAGCAACAACTCTAGGCAGATATATATTCAATGCAGGCAACAATGCTCAGGTAGATATCTCTTCAATATGGGCGACATGCCTATGTAGAGATATTCAATATAGGCAACATGTTTGATGCAGTTACCATTTCTTAGGCAGAGATTCCCTACAGGTAATCATTCTTGGGCACATATTCAGTACAAGTAATCAACCTTATGCAGATATTCACTACAGGGTCTCATGCTTAGGTAAATATTCACTACAGGTTCAGAGGGGGCATCTCAGCAGGGGTGCATGTCCCAGACAGTGTCTACTGGAGTCTGAGGGTGTTTGACCCAGTATTCCGGCCCCAGGAGCCCCCAGGGCTATCCCCACTGTCTGTGGGGAGGGGCCTCCGCATGGGCATAGGCCCCAGACCTCCCCGACTCACCGCTCTAGTCCTGGGGGAAAATTCAGGCCTCATAGCCACGCCGGCCCTGGCAGGCGCAGGCCGCCTCCTCCCCAGTCAGCCCGCTCCTTCCTACACTCTGGGTTTAGACTGGGGAAGGAGGAATATCTCCCTGCGGCTTGAGGCGGTTGACATGCAACACTCGGTGGGGGTTGCCTTGGGTTCGTAAGATCCACCATGTATGTGGTCTGGCCCTTCTTCTCCAGTATCTCATACAGGCCAGTCCACCAGTCCTGGAGGGTGCTAAGCTCTTCGGGCTCCATGACCCACACCTTCTGCCACGTATCCAACTCCACAGGCTGGGCATTCCGGTCATACCACTCTTTCATGATCGCTTGGCTGGCCTCCAAATTGTGAGATGCCTCTTTCCACAGCTTAGCCATCTGGCTGCGGAATGCCAACATGTAGCTCACTACATCCTGGGGAAGCCTCCTAGTAGTCTTCTCCCACCCCTCCTTCACGAGACTGAGGGGTCCCCTAACAGGATTTCCATACAGAAGCTCGAAGGGGCTGAAGCCTACCCCCTTCTGTGGCACCTCCCTGTAGGAAAACATCAGACAGGGCAAGAGGACGTCCCACTTCTTCCTCAAGTCCTCAGGCAGACTCCTGATCATTCCTTTCAAGGTCTTGTTAAAACGCTCGACAAACCCGTTGGTCTGGGGGTGGTAAGGAGTGGAGATCTTGTAAGTCACCCCACACTCCTTCCACATGACCTTCATATAGGCGGAAATAAAGTTGGTGCCCCTATCCGACACCATGACCTTGGGGAAACCCCCCCGGGTAAAAATCCCCATCAGGGGCCGTGCCACCGCACGTTTAGTGATGGTCCTCAGAGGGATAGCCTCCGGGTACCGGGTGGTGTGGTCTACCAGAACTAGGATGAACCGATGTCCCGAAGAGGTCGGTGGATCCATAGGCCCGACAATGTCGATGCCTACCCGCTCAAAAGGGGTACCAACGACTGGTAGGGGTTCCAGGGGAACCTTCAACTTGGTCCCTGTCTTCCCACTCGCTTGGCAGGTCATGCAAGTCTTGCAAAAGACATAAGAGGCAATCCTCATCCTGGGCCAATAGAAGTGTGGGACCAGACGAGCAAAGTCTTATCTTGGCCCAGGTGTCCTGCCAGGGGGATCTCATGCACTAACTCCAGCAAAAAGGATCGATAGCACTGGGGGACCACTAAGGCCCTTGAGGGCCCATGCACCGGAGCCTTGGGCTCACTGTAAAGAAACAAAAACCAAAGGAAATGATGGACGGAGTGTTGAACATTGCAAGCACTCACCCCCAGTCAACTGATCTGGGTTTAATCCATCACCGTTCCTTAGCCCACTCTGCCACCCCAGTTCAGACATGGCCATATGCAAATCAGTCTGACCCTGTGCCTCATGGGAACAGTCCAGCCCGAACTACCAAGCCATGTCTTCCCTGGACCGGAAACAAGCTTCCTAGGACCGGTTTCTGGCATTACAGCCGTCTTCAGCCAGGCTTGCTTGAATCCAGTGGCAAAGTGAGCAAGGGACTCACGTCTGAGCATACCCTGCCAACTTATGGCGAACAAAGCAAAAACCAAAGGAAATGATGGACGGAGTGTTGAACATTGCAAGCACTCACCCCCAGTCAACTGATCTGGGTTTAATCCATCACCGTTCTTTAGCCCACTCTGCCACCCCAGTTCAGACATGGCCATATGCAAATCAGTCTGACCCTGTGCCTCATGGGAACAGTCCAGCCCAAACTGCCAAGCCATGTCTTCCCTGGACCGGAAACAAGCTTCCTAGGACCGGTTTCTGGCATTACAGCCGTCTTCAGCCAGGCTTGCTTGAATCCAGTGGCAAAGTGAGCAAGGGACTCACGTCTGAGCATACCCTGCCAACTTATGGCGAACAAAGCAAAAACCAAAGGAAATGATGGACGGAGTGTTGAACATTGCAAGTACTCACCCCAAGTCAACTGATCTGGGTTTAATCCATCACCGTTCTTTAGCCCACTCTGCCACCCCAGTTCAGACATGGCCATATGCAAATCAGTCTGACCCTGTGCCTCATGGGAACAGTCCAGCCCGAACTGCCAAGCCATATCTTCCCTGGACCGGAAACAAGCTTCCTAGGACCGGTTTCTGGCATTACAGCTGTCTTCAGCCAGGCTTGCTTGAATCCAGTGGCAAAGTGAGCAAGGGACTCACGTCTGAGCATACCCTGCCAACTTATGGCGAACAAAGCAAAAATCAAAGGAAATGATGGACGGAGTGTTGAACATTGCAAGCACTCACCCCCAGTCAACTGATCTGGGTTTAATCCATCACCGTTCTTTAGCCCACTCTGCCACCCCAGTTTACATGGCCATATGCAAATCAGTCTGACCCTGTACCTCATGGGAACAGTTCAGCCCGTACTGTCAAGCCATGTCTTCCCTGGACCGGAAACAAGCCTCCTAGGACCAGTTTCTGGCATTACAGCTGTCTTCAGCCAGGCTTGCTTGAATCCAGTGGCAAAGTGAGCAAGGGACTCATGTCTGAGCATACCCTGCCAACTTATGGCGAACAAAGCAAAAACCAAAGGAAATGATGGACGGAGTGTTGAACATTGCAAGCACTCACCCCCAGTCAACTGATCTGGGTTTAATCCATCACCGTTCTTTAGCCCACTCTGCCACCCCAGTTCAGACATGGCCATATGCAAATCAGTCTGACCCTGTGCCTCACGGGAACAGTGTGGAGTGTTGAACAGTTCGGGCTGGACTGTTCCCATGAGGCACAGGGTCAGACTGATTTGCATATGGCCATGTCTGAACTGGGGTGGCAGAGTGGGCTAAAGAACGGTGATGGATTAAACCCAGATCAGTTGACTGGGGGTGAGTGCTTGCAATGTTCAACACTCCGTTAATCATTTCCTTTGGTTTTTGCTTTGTTCGCCATAAGTTGGCAGGGTATGCTCAAACGTGAGTCCCTTGCTCACTTTGCCACTGGATTCAAGCAAGCCTGGCTGAAGACGGCTGAAATGCCAGAAACCGGTCCTAGGAAGCTTGTTGCCGGTTCAGGGAAGACATGGCTTGGCAGTTCGGGCTGGACTGTTCCCATGAGGCACAGGGTCAGACTGATTTGCATATGGCCATGTCTGAACTGGGGTGGCAGAGTGGGCTAAAGAACGGTGATGGATTAAACCCAGATCAGTTGACTGGGGGTGAGTGCTTGCAATGTTCAACACTTCGTCCATCATTTCCTTTGGTTTTTGCTTTGTTCACCAGAAGTTGGCAGGGTATGCTCAGACATGAGTTCCTTGCTCACTTTGCCAACTGATTCAAGCAAGCCTGGCTGAAGACGGCTGAAATGCCAGAAACCGGTCCTAGGAAGCTTGTTTCCAGTCCAGGGAAGACATGGCCATCATTTCCTTTGGGTTTTGCTCACTGTAAAGAAGGCCATCCTCCCAGTAGATATGGTAGTTTCCAGCAGCATTTCTGGCTGCTTTGGCTTCGGCCTGTGTCCGCATGCCCTCAAGGTGGGACCCTCTGCCTGTACTTGGCAGTATTTGAGGGTACCTGGGTCTGTGGAACCATCTCCCTGTCCCCCAGGGATACTAGGGTCAATCCTGCCCACTCACCCCCCTTATCTAGGGACAACTCCTCCCCCAGCGCTACACTGGCCACCCCGGGGCTCTTACCTCCAGTAGGGGCTGGGGTCCTTTTACGACACTGAGGATCCCCCTTATAGTGTCCAACCTCCCTGCACTCATAGCACTGGACAGTTTTGGGCTGCTGACTTCTGTCAGGATAAGTAGGCTTCTGGTAGCCAGATTGGGGTTGGGAACCAAACCCTCTCCCTTGCGTTCTGTTTTGGGGGCCTTTGGAGAACTCCTTTTTATCTCCCCCCTCTCTCTTCTGGGGGAAACCCTGTCCACCCTTCTAGGGGTCCCCCCGATCCTTTGTTGGACACCCTGGTACAGATCCAGGTATCCGCCTCCTACGCAAGCTCCCTCAGGTCGGTCAACTTGCAGTCAACTAGGTGTTGGCGCAGCTCTGGAAAATATTTATCTAGAAGGTGCTCTCTTAAAAACAAATCGTACAGCCCTTCATAATCAGTCATCTCGCTGCCCCGCACCCAACCGTCCAAGGCTTTGCGGGCGTAGTCCAGGAAATCTACCCAGTTCTGTGTGGGAAGTTTGTGTCTATTTCTAAACTTCTGCTGATATCTCTCAGGGGTAAGACCAAACTTCTTAAGCAACACTTCCTTCATAACAGAATAGTTGGTCTGATCAGCCTTGTCTAGTGTCAAGAGTGTGTCCCTCCCCACCGGAGGCATGTACCTATACAGGCTACCCCCCAATAACTCTTGGGGACCACATGGGCTGTTAAGGACACCTCATAGGCCGCAAGCCACTTGTCGATACCGTCCCCCACATTAAAACTGGCCACCACATCTTTGGGCATATAGAACATAGACTCCCATGACGCCTCAGTAGGTAAGTTGCCACCATTTGCGTTGCTGTTAGCCCCTATTTGTAGGGCTTTGATTTCCAGCTCCTTCAGGCTAAGCTCATGGACAAGTTTTCTTTCCTCCATAGCCAACCTCTTCACTTCATGCTCCTTCTCTAACCTGGCAAGCTCTAGCTTAAGTTGTCTATCCTCCCTCCTGTCCTCTAACTCCTCTGCAGATAAGCTCCTTACAGAGACACTACTGTGTGCCCTGGAACGTCTTCCTGGCAAAACATTATCACTAGTATCTATATGCAGTAGGTCCAGCTCTCCTGGAGCATCATGCTCTCCCTGCCCCTCGTCCCCCCACCCTTCCAGGTGGGCCAATGCCCATGCTCTCAAGGTTTTTCGAAACTCCTCTCTCTTGGCGCCTCGCTTGAAGAACACCCCTTTTGCCTGGCAGAACTCCCTAAGCTGCGCCACCGTGTACGTTTCCAGGTTGGTCAGCTCGAATTCCATCATGCTAGGTAGGGCCTCGGACAATTTCAGGGAAAACCACTAGGACGTAGGTAACAGGCGTAACACAAGAGCACTTACAATCAGGCAATCAGGGAGAATTTTGAGCTTGCATTAAAACAGGTGTCAGATTGTGGCACACACTGAGCCACTGTAGGGTGCTGCACAAGCACAAGTCCTCATCCCACCACTGAACACTAATGTTAGACCTAGGGTCCCAGGTACCACTAACTCCGACACGGTAGCTTGGCGCGAGGCAGGTAGGCACGCCCGAGGCTATGTGTGAAGTAGTTGTGCAGCACACTCCTACACTGACGCAGTAAAGCACACACAATATAGAGACACCACTCCGGTTTCATTTATAAGAACAAATATCTTTATCTACTTCTTGTTAGGGTTGGTAATGTAGAGTTCTCACAGTATGCAGGGTAAATGGTTAGTTCACTCCTCACGTCAATTCAGGCAACACTTCTTATGCAGACATAGATTCAATGCAGGAAACACTTCTCAGGGAGATATATCTATGCAAGACAAGCAACAACTCTAGGCAGATATATATTCAATGCAGGCAACAATGCTCAGGTAGATATATCTTCAATATGGGCGACATGCTTTATGTAGAGATATTCAATATAGGCAACATGTTTGATGCAGTTAACATTTCTTAGGCAGAGATTTCCTACAGGTAATCATTCTTGGGCACATATTCAGTAAAAGTAATCAGCCTTATGCAGATATTCACTACAGGGTCTCATGCTTAGGTAAATATTCACTACAGGTTCAGAGGGGGCATCTCAGCAGGGGCACATGTACCAGACAGTGTCTACTGGTGTCTGAGGGTGTTTGACCCGGTATTTTGGCCCCAGGAGCCCCCAGGGCTATCCCCACTGTCTGTGGGGAGGGGCCTCCGCGTGGGCGTAGGCCCCAGACCTCGCTGACTCACCGCTCTAGTCCTGTGGGAAAATTCAGGCCTCGTACCTGCGCTGGCCCTGGCAGGCGCAGTCCGCCTCCTCCCCAGTCAGCCCGCTCCTTCCTACACTCAGGGCTTAGACTGGGGAAGGCGGAATATCTCCCTGCTCCCGTCGGCCTCTCCGCTTCCTGATACCCGGTCGGGGAAGGCCAGGGGCTCCCACTCTCCTCAGTGCATCTCCCTCCGGTGCCTGATCGGGCTACGGGCTTCCTGCTCGACTCGGGGCCCGGGAACCAATCTGAGCGCAGCTTCCTGGGAGCGCGGCCGACGACACGGCTGGTGCCGTGATAACCAGGCAACGCTCGGCTCAGCGTGGCCCTGGCAGTAACCGTGGCTACCCTCCCTTCGCTTCAGGGGCCGCAGCGGTGATCGGGACCACAGCATCTTCCGTCTTAGCGGCGCCTGGGCTGCGCCGGTGATTTTGGCCACAGCGTTCCTTCTTAGCGGCGCCTGGGCCGCGGCCGTGATCTTGGGCTCACAGCAGCGCGCTAACACAGCGCTTAGAATTACTTGCAGGGTTTAGGCTACCCAGCGCTACACTGACACAGCGCTTAACATTAGCTGAGAGTTCTGGGCTTTCATCACTTCGCCGAATCAGCGCTGGTGTTCACTGGCAGGTTTTGGGGGTCACAGCGCTTGGGGACAATGGCGAGCTCTGATAGTACAGCGCTTAGCTGGCACAGCGCTTTACAGTACCTCAAGGGGGGCCCCCCGCAGCAGCACAGCGCTTCCCAGTCTCTGCGCTGGTAATGGATGACAGGTATTAGTTGCAGGGGAAGAGATTATGGCAGTCCTGGGCAGGCACACTGGAGCTGGCGTCCCTGGTTCCCCTCACACAGGGCAAGGTCAGCAGGCAGGGTAACTCATCTGACTTGGGGCAGCAGGTCCTGGGATCAGTCAGCCTCAGTAGTGTAGCAATCCCCCGAGCTCAGCAGCCTTCACTCCAGCGGAGGGTCCCCAGGTCCAGTAGTGCAACTAACTTGTCAGGTTTCCCTCCTTTGCTTTTATACCCCTAGGTCAGGTGACCCTTCAAAAAGGCGGCAAGATCTGGCACCAACCTGGGGGGTTGGAAGGTTCTAGAGGAATCTGGGGACTCTGTGGTGTCTGTCTATGGTGACAAGCGGCGAGCGGTCAAGGTTACAGTAGCATTAAGTCCCAGCCTTATCCCAACTACTAGTGCGCAGATAGGACAGTGGCCTCACCGCAGTAGGCAGGGGCCTGTGGCAACCATGTTGTTAGGGGAGAGCACCTGCACCTCAGCACTGTTCAGCAGCAGTAAGGCGCCCAGAGTCCTATGTCCAACAAAAATGGCGGTTAGTAACGAGGCAAAAAGGGAAATAAATATAGGGGCAGACCACCCTAGGGCTGACAAGTCTAACAGCCATCAATAAACCCACTGCAGGGGATAAATACTAGACTTTGGAATTTTGATTACACTGGAGTAATCAAATTAACTTCGGTAATTCCACGTGACTCTTTAATGTGGAATTTCCGATAATAATGCTTCCATAATTAAGAGTCATTTTGGAGGACAAATACTACAGTTCACGCTCACTATTTGTGTTTTGCTGCATTTAGCACTTTTTCTCAGCGCAAAATGGATCATCACATCTATTTTGGATGCAAGGGTGCATTGTGCGCAAAAAAAAGAGGCTAAACACCAGGAGCAGGTTGGGACAAAATCCAGGCCCAAAAGCACACTTAGCAAGTGCAAGCAGCTGCTCGTGCAAACTATTCGTATTCTGTTGCATTTAGTGCTCTTTCTTAGCGCTAAAGGCATCCTTGCATCCATTTTTGACACAAGGGGGCATTTGTGCGCTAAGAAATATCGCTAAACTCAGAATTGTTCTTGTCACGTAATCCAAGAGTAATCTCACTGAAATCTTCGGTAATTCCACATGATTGCACTACAACGGTCTTAAGCAAATTACGCCTACCTTCGACGCCGAATGCTGGTTGACTCAGACGCCATCCCTGACGCTCTATTCATTAGGCAGTCACTACCCTTTGCGCTGTTTAAGCGCTTATTTATCTGAGGATTTATCATATTCGCCTTCTCTACTGCCCCTGGCTGCTTCCATTACCTTGAACAGCACCCTTGATTGACTCAATTACCCTCCTCTCGCGTTTCCCTGCGCCGACTTAACTTTGGAAATTTCACAGAATCCCAGAATTACTCTTGCACTCTCCTGAGCAGCATTTACGTTGTGTCTTAGTACCCTTTTATTTCTTCGCCCTGGATTTTCTCCAATTACCCACGTCCAGAATTGTGTCTACGCGCTTTCCCTAGCGACGCTCTGTATTCTAGAGTTACTCATGATTACAGCACTTTTTTGAATATTACAGCCCAGTCCTGATGATGATCCCAAATTGCTCGGATCGAAACGCCGTCGACTTATCAGCTTAAACTGATGGCCCTATGGTTCCTTATTATTGTGTATATTTAAGTAATTCTATTGTAAAAAATTAAATTCAGAACCTCTGTAAATATTTTCTAAATTTCACTCTCACTTCACTTTGCGCCGTTCTTAGCTGTCTTCACCTTGTCACTTGCGTCGCCGTCTTCGTGTCACGTACACTTTTAAGCACCAAGTACAAGTTTGGGTTGTTCTTATACGTTATTCATTTTACGTACAGTGCTGATACAACTGTTCCATTGTCCATTCACATTATTGTATGTCCTTTTTGCAAAACATTTTGCTGATCTAATACAATTTGACCTTTTTCTACCTCATTTCTTCAGAGTCTTCCTTACTTTATGTAATGTTTTTGTACATGCTATTTATCCGTCTTGTTTAAATGATACCTGTTGAGAATCATTGTTGCCTTTTATACTATTACCCCAGTCTCAACGAGGTTTAAGGGTTTATGCTCCTGTTGTTTATTATAATACCTTTAATGAAGACACAAATTCTACTCTGACCGTTTCCCAGTACAGCCAGGAGGCTCTAGTAAAGTCCTTTCCAGGATGAGTAGGGAAATGGAATACCGGCTCAGTCTGCACACTACAAGGTTTGAATGGCTTGTAAGAAGAGTGATCACATGGCGCCCAGTAAGGATTCCCCAACAGAAACTCTTGGCACCCCAGGAAATGACAGAGGTCTAGACTTTGCTCATTCCCCTTCAAATCTGTGGTAAACCACTGCTTACCTTCCATGTGCAGGAGAAGTCCCAGCCAGAAGTTCCTCTTCACCCAAATAAAGCTAGTGAGTATGTGCACTAGCAGTTAAGTGAACTATTGAAATGTGTCTTGGTCATCTCTGAGAAGTGGTTCTGTGGCTTTCCAAATGCCACAGCGCACCAAGTACTGTGGAAGACCTAACTACATGAACTTGAAGGGTCACTCAAAAAGGTACAGAATACGTCTGATGAGCTGAACCACACTTCAACAGACCATTGTGTGGAAAAAGCATAAAAGTAATGCATAGCAGGAAGCACAATCACCCACGTGCTAATTCACATGCATTGCTTCCCTTAAACACAATGCACACACAGGACAGGGCAAAAAGCATGCTGATACCAAAAGTACGTTACAACAAACAATTGATGGACGGAATGCTGACAATGCAGACATTCTCCCCCAGTCAAGAGATCTGGGTTCAATCCATCGTTCTTTTGCCCACTACACCACCCCAGTTTAGACATGGCCATATGCAAATCAGTCTTGACCCTGTGCCTCATGGGAACAGTCCAGCCCGAACTGCCAAGCCATGTCTTCCCTGGACCGGAATCAAGCATCCTAGGACCGGTTTCTGGCTATCAGCCGTCATCAGCCAGGATAGCTTGACTCCAGTGGCGTAGTGAGCACGGGTCCCACGTCTGGGAATACCCATCCCACTTAGGGCGAAAAGCGTTACAACAAACAATTGATGGACGGAATGCTGACAATGCAGACATTCTCCCCCAGTCAAGAGATCTGGGTTAAATCCATCGTTCTTTTGCCCACTACACCACCCCAGTTTAGACATGGCCATATGCAAATCAGTCTTGACCCTGTGCCTCATGGGAACAGTCCAGCCCGAACTGCCAAGCCATGTCTTCCCTGGACCGGAATCAAGCATCCTAGGACCGGTTTCTGGCTATCAGCCGTCATCAGCCAGGATAGCTTGACTCCAGTGGCGTAGTGAGCACGGGTCCCACGTCTGGGAATACCCATCCCTCTTAGGGCGAAAAGCGTTACAACAAACAATTGATGGACGGAATGCTGACAATGCACACATTCTCCCCCAGTCAAGAGATCTGGGTTAAATCCATCGTTCTTTTGCCCACTACACCACCCCAGTTTAGACATGGCCATATGCAAATCAGTCTTGACCCTGTGCCTCATGGGAACAGTCCAGCCCGAACTGCCAAGCCATGTCTTCCCTGGACCGGAATCAAGCATCCTAGGACCGGTTTCTGGCTATCAGCCGTCATCAGCCAGCATAGCTTGACTCCAGTGGCGTAGTGAGCACGGGTCCCACGTCTGGGAATACCCATCCCACTTGGGGCGAAAAGCGTTACAACAAACAATTGATGGACGGAATGCTGACAATGCAGACATTCTCCCCCAGTCAAGAGATCTGGGTTAAATCCATTGTTCTTTTGCCCACTACACCACCCCAGTTTAGACATGGCCATATGCAAATCAGTCTTGACCCTGTGCCTCATGGGAACAGTCCAGCCCGAACTGCCAAGCCATGTCTTCCCTGGACCGGAATCAAGCATCCTAGGACCGGTTTCTGGCTATCAGCCGTCATCAGCCAGGATAGCTTGACTCCAGTGGTGTAGTGAGCACGGGTCCCACGTCTGGGAATACCCATCCCACTTAGGGCGAAAAGCGTTACAACAAACAATTGATGGACGGAATGCTGACAATGCAGACATTCTCCCCCAGTCAAGAGATCTGGGTTAAATCCATCGTTCTTTTGCCCACTACACCACCCCAGTTTAGACATGGCCATATGCAAATCAGTCTTGACCCTGTGCCTCATGGGAACAGTCCAGCCCGAACTGCCAAGCCATGTCTTCCCTGGACCGGAATCAAGCATCCTAGGACCGGTTTCTGGCTATCAGCCGTCATCAGCCAGGCTAGCTTGACTCCAGTGGCGTAGTGAGCACGGGTCCCACGTCTGGGAATACCCATCCCACTTAGGGGATGCTTGATTCCCACCCTAGGATGCTTGATTCCGGTCCAGGGAAGACATGGCTTGGCAGTTCGGGCTGGACTGTTCCCATGAGGCACAGGGTCAAGACTGATTTGCATATGGCCATGTCTAAACTGGGGTGGTGTAGTGGGCAAAAGAACGATGGATTTAACCCAGATCTCTTGACTGGGGGAGAATGTCTGCATTGTCAGCATTCCGTCCATCATTTGTTTGTTGTAACGCTTTTCGCCCTAAGTGGGATGGGTATTCCCAGACGTGGGACCCGTGCTCACTACGCCACTGGAGTCAAGCTATCCTGGCTGATGACGGCTGATAGCCAGAAACCGGTCCTAGGATGCTTGATTCCGGTCCAGGGAAGACATGGCTTGGCAGTTCGGGCTGGACTGTTCCCATGAGGCACAGGGTCAAGACTGATTTGCATATGGCCATGTCTAAACTGGGGTGGTGTAGTGGGCAAAAGAACGATGGATTTAACCCAGATCTCTTGACTGGGGGAGAATGTCTGCATTGTCAGCATTCCGTCCATCATTTGTTTGTTGTAACGCTTTTCGCCCTAAGTGGGATGGGTATTCCCAGACGTAGGACCCGTGCTCACTACGCCACTGGAGTCAAGCTATCCTGGCTGATGACGGCTGATAGCCAGAAACCGGTCCTAGGATGTTTGATTCCGGTCCAGGGAAGACATGGCTTGGCAGTTCGGGCTGGACTGTTCCCATGAGGCACAGGGTCAAGACTGATTTGCATATGGCCATGTCTAAACTGGGGTGGTGTAGTGGGCAAAAGAACGATGGATTTAACCCAGATCTCTTGACTGGGGGAGAATGTCTGCATTGTCAGCATTCCGTCCATCATTTGTTTGTTGTAACGATACCAAAAGTACGGCGTTTCTGTGAATGGCAAGGAAACACCTTCAAGTAAAAAGAACTATAACATCTCACATGACTCAAGCAGGCATTTACCACTGAAGCTTTGGGGTCCAATTATTACTGAATATTAGTTATGGTTGTAGCTTTTTGGCGGAGAAGATGTTCCAATGTATGCTGCCGTTGCTAATAATTACAATAAGTACCCTTAATTCAGTAGTATATATATGTAGTCTGGGAACACTTTTTTGGGCTTCTTGGGCCTCTTTCCTCCAAAAGTACAGAAAGGACAGAACCATCAGCGCCATCTGCATACATCTGCAATAGTAATTTATGAATTACAATCACCGCGTCCTCGGAATTCTGTATGCCACCTTTTCATGGAATTTTAGAGGAAACAGTAGGGACTTGTTGATTTCAGTTTCGAAGAGATGCCTGGCTCTATTTTAGCATGGTGCCTAATATTTTCCCTGAAGGCATATTTAGGAAAATATACACCCTTGTATCACAGGAAGATATTCCACTGCCAAAAATATAGTTACCAATAATAGGACTGATGACTCCCTACCTGGGATGAAACACTTCCCTGCCATATCCTGAGCTTCTGGTCAAGACTGCGAGCAGCCGCCAGTCTGGTTCACCTGCAGACCTTTGGCCTGCCAGACTTAGGAAGCTCATTGCCTATTCTCCTGTGGAAGATTTGCTCACTTTATATAGTTGCTCCATTACCAAGGACCTTCTACCTGAAAGACTGTAAAGCAGCCTTAGAAAAAAACGCTCTTGAAGCAACCATCTCTCAAACCTGACGGGGCATATTAGCAAGGGCTGGCGATCCGCTTTCGGGCGATAAGCTGCGATAATTATATCGCAATATCATCAAGGACATGCTAGCGCGTGTTTCTTTGATGTAGAGCCCGTTTTTTCACAGCCTCGCATCGCTAATGAGATGCAAAGAAGGCGTGGCTGTGAAAACAACATATGAAAATATCGCTAAGGCAGCTTCGCGATATTAACAAGGAGGTGCAGTGATAGAAAAAATCGTGCTACCTCGGCCTTAACGCTGGAATTTAACGTCTGTTAAATTCCAGACTAAGGCATACTAATAATGGTAGGTGGATTATGCTGATACGACCACAGGGTCGTATCAGCAATGATATCACTGTTTTCAATGGAACATCGCTGGAAAACCAGAGATGTTCCATGGCAAACACCGCTATCGCTGAAATATTATCACCATAGCGCTATGTATTGTTAATATAGCGTTATCATGGCGATAATTTTCAGCGATAGCCGGCGATAATATTTCTACCGCTATGTGGGGCCAGCGATAATTATCGCTGGCCCTTGTTAATATGCCCCGACGATCTTAACACATTTGATTTTATCTCCATCCTCCCTAATTTGTGGAATCTACTTGAGGAAATCGGCACTCTCCGATCCAGAGTTCACTCATTGCAATTTGAGAAACATATCTTTTTTTTATTTCTTATTTTATGTAAGTGTGTTATGGGTGGGAAGATGGTGTTCAAAATTCAGTGTGTACATTAACGTGTGTCCTTTTAGGTTTGGTAGTGTAGCCACTGTCAGATCATTAGTCAGCCATAACTCCCTTTTCGGTTTAGATTTCTTTAGGGGAATGTCAATGTTTTTTCATTTTTATATTCTGTTTTTTTGACATAAGATCATGGGTGTGTGGCCTTTTAAAGGTGGGTGTGGGGATGTTTGCTGGTTTGCGGCTAACCTTCTGTGGGAGTGTTGACATATGATGGTGGGTGTGTGGATGTATGATGGTGGATCTGCAGGCGAATCATTGTGGATGTGCTGCCTTGTGATGGTGGGTATGTACGTCTCCAATGTTGGATATATGGATGTCTTTTGGTGGTTGTGTAGCTGTGTGATAGGGAATGTGAGCATATTATTGTGACTGTGTGGGTATATAATGGTGAGTATGTGGTTGTGTGATTGTAAGTGTGTGGAAATATGATTCTGAGTGGATAGTTGTATGGTGGTTGCTGCCACAATGTATGATGGTGGTTGAATGGGCATATGATAGTAGGTGTGTGGCCATCTGGTGGTGGGAGTGTATGAGTCTGAAGGTGGATGAATGGGCATACAATCATGACTAGGTGGGCATATGAATATGGCTGTGTAGAAGACTAATGGGGATGTAAGGTATATGATGGTTGGTGTGATGGTATTTAATCATCGATATGTGAATGCTTGATTGTGGTTGTGTGGGTTTATGATGGGGGCTTTGTGGACATATGATGATAGTTGTGTGGGTATACAATGGTAACTGGGGGGTATTTGATTTTTGCAATGTGAGAGTTTGGTGGGTGTACAGGCATATACTGCTGGGTGTGTAGGCATGGAATAATGGGTATGTTGGTGTATGATGGTGATTGTATTGGCATATGATGCTGGCTAAGTAGATGTGTTATTTTTGCTGTGTTCATGGTGAATGTGTGCTTGTCTGATGGTCTTTGTGCGGCCATCAGACTACATTTTAAAAAAATCTAAAGGTTTCACTAAGAGTTGGCAATTGCTCTGTAGATCACTGCTCAGCTCCATATTTTTTGTTTAAGATTCACAAAGGTGAAGTCCAAATGGGACCCCTTCCCCTCTGCAAATGAGATACCATTCCCTTTAAGGCGTTGGTATCTGATCAATAGTTTTTGATTGCAATAGCAGTCACAAACCATTGATACATTTCTCTCCAACACGTAACCAGGAGGGGGATACCCATGTCACACCTCCTCCTATCTGCAATTTGGACAGTGTCATAAAAGCCCTTTCATGAAAGAGTTTTTGTACATAAAGAAAAGTCCTTTTGCACCCACAAACTTGTGGTTTTACAAATCATGGGCTTTGCAATGGCAAAATGGCTTTGTACATGAGACCGTTGGTGTGCAAATTGCACGTCTATGATTTGCAAATGCTAATAGTACATCAAGACCTTAGGGGGCACATTTATTAAAAATATTGTAACGTAGCGCAGCAAGTCACCTTGCTGTACTGCGTTACGGGGAAAAGGGCAGGAATGCACCGTATTTATCCCAATATGGAGCATTCCTGTACTTTCCCAAGTGCTGGCGCTTAATGGGCGGCCTAGCGGCAATGCAGGCACCCTTGCAACATGGTGCAAGAGTGCCTCAGTTGCATGCAGGATTGTTTTTGTGCAGGGTAACCTTTCTGCACAAAAACAATCCCCTAAGGCATGTGCTGCAAAATGTAGCACATATAGAAAGTGAAAGTAACAAGGAGAAAAAAAAATATTTCTTCTTGTTACGCCTTCCCTGGGAAGTCATAACCTTTTGCTGTATTTCCAAGTCTACCAGTGATGGCAAATCTGGGAGTGCGTTAAAATCCATAGGAGTTGCATGGGAATACCATGCAACGCCCGTGAAACGTCTTGCTGGGGCAGGTTAACGCAATGCAGTGATTTGCGCTACTTTGCGTTACTCTGGATTTACAAAACCACTCAGGGCCACGCAAAGTGGCCTTGCGTAGCTTGCTAAATCACATTTTGGGTTTGCATAGCGCATGTACCACGTTGCGTGGTGCAAACGCGATGCAAACCCCTTCTGTAAATACGCCCCTTAGTGTTTTAGCCTATGCGGCAAACTACAGTCTGCCTTTTCTGGGCCTCACAACTAATATTAAAGAGTTAAATTCTAAAAGGGGCTTGCTTATATGTTCGTTGATGGGTATTTTTGCTGTCTTGAAGGGAGGTTGTAGAGTAAATTGTGATGTGAATGTTTCTCTCATTCACTTGCCCTGCCACGGTAGGCTTACACATTTTAGACATATGAATTACTTCAACAACTCGAGGCAGCTCATTGATGAGGAAAAATAATTAATCTTCATTTTAAACATTCACATCTGCAAATGAATAAGAAGAAGGTATGTCAAGAATGACGCACGCTTCAGAAAATATGCCATTATTTTAATAAATTATAGCTTGCAAAGTCACCAGTCATAAAAAAGGAAGTTGTGAGAGAATTATGACGTCAAAACGTCTTGTTTTTGAGTTGGAAAACACGATCCAAGTTTCCACAATTCTGAGTTCAATGGGTGGATATCTAAAGAAGTGAAACTGAGAATATGTTTATGTTACATTTTTTTTAACACGCTTTGCTTACACAGCAGAAAAAGACCGCAATTTGACATGTCAGATTAAGTGCTTCTAACAGAAACTACCTTTACTGTATGTCCTCTACTATATGTCAGAACTTTTCTTCTTTAGCAGTTAAGATGTGTCTGGTTTTCAGCCTCTCAACAGGAGTTGTTAGACATCTTACAGTGGGTCTGTGGAACACGCAGGAAGTGTTGCTCAGGTCATTTGACAGATGTGACGGGTGCAGCTCTGTATTACATTTACTACACTGTTTAGCTAGACTTCACTTAATGTATTTGAGCCAACATCTCCAAAACGTTGTATTACATACTATTTACTCTGGCCGTCTTTCAACCTGGCATTATATGAAACACATGGAATGGCTCACTAACGAAACGCAGTTGAACCTCCAACCATTAAAATTAATGGAAATAAATGTCCTTTAGAAATTATTGTCAGCATACATTTTTCTAGAAATTGCATGGAAAAAACATGTAGACTTCTGCAATATTATGAATTCATACTTTTTCAACCTATCTACATTTTTCTCTTCTTCCCGATGCATGCTCTACCAGACTGTCTCTGTCTCTCTCTGTGTCTCTGTCGCTCTTTCTCTCTCTCTCTCTCACACACACACACACACACACACACACACACAAACACACACTGTCTCTTGCTGACACCTTATTCATCTAGTGCATTTGCACCTCTGAATGTAAGGTTAACACCTCACATCATGGAAAATGCTTTTTTGACTCCTTAGTAATGTTGTCCCCTTTGTCTAATTTGCACCACACTTGATTTGATTCAGATCTTAAGCGTTCAGCATGCATATTTCTTGAACTGTTCAAACAGCGGTGGTTCATGCAGGTAAGCGCAGTGGGGTAGTGGGATGGAGGGGACGGGGTAGGAGGGGGGAGTCGACAGTTGACGGAATAGAGAAATTAAATAAATCCTATTGTGTCGGCTGTCGACATCCCCCCAGCCCCACTCTTC
The DNA here is from genome assembly GCF_964204655.1 of Triturus cristatus. Classification (NCBI taxonomy): domain Eukaryota; kingdom Metazoa; phylum Chordata; class Amphibia; order Caudata; family Salamandridae; genus Triturus; species Triturus cristatus. The sequence continues at coordinate 389,815,916 of NC_140588.1, forward strand.
CCCACCGCTCTTACCTGCACGGACTGCTGCTGCGTTCAAATGGTATAAGTTCGGTCCGCAAACTTGTGACTGCTCAATTTACTTTCCCACAGCAAATGTTATGAGCAGAAAACTCATTTGCTTGATGAAAGCTGACCAATATTTGACAACTTAGGGCCAGATTTATGGAGCATTTTTGTGATCACAAATGGCATGATCCGCAGGCATGGGCTACTCGTGATTGCAAAATGCCTTTTCTGATGTATAAACCTCAAACTGTGATTTGATAACAACTTATCGAATTGCAATTTGGGTTTGCAACCCAATACCGATTTGGTATTTGGAAGGGGCGTGTTTAGGGTGTCGTTTCCAAATACGGAATCATGGTGGTAGTTATTAATGTTTGCGACCAAATTCTAGTCGTAAAACATAAACATTTTTACCACCTCCATAAAGGAGGTGGTAAGCCATTCCCAAACAGGAAGGGTTCCCAAGGGACCAAAACATTTTTAAGAGTAGGCAGTGGTGGACCACTGCCTACTCTTAAAAAATGAAACATACACGTTTCTTTATTTTTAAATGCATCCCGTCCCTGTGAAAAAAATTGAAATTATTTAACCTTCTATATGTCAAGTTAACTCTAATGTTCTCCTAAATAGTCCAAGTATACCTTTCCCTGACCCTTTTATGTGTTATTATGCCTGTTGTGTTTGGTGAATGAAACATTGGGGCAGATTTACAAGCCCCATATGCCACATTTGCACCGCCGTTGCGTCATTTTTGTGACGCAGCGGCGGCGCAAAGCCAGCGTCATGCTGCGAGATATTTACAATGTGACGCATCTAGGGAGATGCGTCACGTTGTAAAGCCCTGCGCCACATGTGGGCGTTCCGGCGCAGGAACGCCTCCTAAAAGTGGCTGAGTGAAATCTACAAGAAAGTCTAAAAGTCACTTTTACGGCCATGCTGCGCCAAAACCCTGCGCCTGCTTGAAGCAGGCATAAGGATTGACGCAGCATGTTAGGCATAGGGGCACCCCGAGCCTTGCTGGAGCTGCGTCGCACTTGCGACGCGACTCCAGCAATGCGTCACCTTTACGGCAGCAGATGCGTCACGCATCTGTCTATTCTTGCCCCATGGTGCGCCACATTGTAAATGCGGCGCATCCATGGTGGCGCAAGAGGTGTCTGCTGTAACGCAAAATAACTGCTGCATCCCTGCTAATATGCAGGGATGCGCCAGTTATTGTAAATCTGCCCCATAGTTTCTAAACCTTCAATAAAAGAAGATGCATATGTTGTTTGTAATAACTGTGTTATAATGAAAGATACTGAAATGTAGAAGTAAGTAAGAATCTTAATTTCAAGTCTCAAGTAAAGTAGGAAACCACCAACAGCTTAGCGAGTCCTCTCCCTTGTGTCCCTTGCTCCTTGACCGTTATGGAATGTACAACAATTCCAACAATTCCAACACTCGGCTGAGGAACATGGACGCAAAAGCGTGAGGACACCGATACAACATACCTCCCCCTTAATAACAAAACAAGAAAAACATAACATATCTAACAAAGAAATCAAAGCTTAGATAATGTAAACAACAACATTAATAAAAAAACAACGTATGACTATGCTAATAAAACATTAAAATAACCAATAAAATTATAAGCATTCATGCTGATTAAAAAAAAACACATGATCAATACATAATAAAGGTACTACATTAACACATGATGAAATCCTTGAACCCTATGTTCACGTTTCCCACGAGCGGAAAACTCCCTCCCTCCACTCTTAGACTTGGAGGACAAATTTACTCAGGAACATGAGAAACTTTCACCACACAAGTAGCATTCCACCATTGTCCAGTCTCCAATCTCACCGCATTCCATCCAGATTTACTTCGTTCACTTGACACTGTGCACCGAACTTCACCTTACCCTTGATAACCTTAATATTAGGTAACTTGATGCAAACCCAGTCCCCTCTTTCGAAGGGAATTAAATTTGTTCTCTTGCAAGCATCGTATTGAACTTTACTTTTGAACTGACTCTGTTCAATATTTGCACGCATGTCACCAATGGGTTGCTTGATGTGAAAGTTAGAGTCAATGTTGGACAGGTTACTCAACTATGCAGGTTTAAGAAAATCCTGAGAAGATCGCCTCCTTAACATTTAAAATGGTGATACCCCTGTGTCAAGAACCGCTTGCACCCCTTCCTCTAAGCACGGGAGCAGAATGTCGCAAGTTCCCGGTACCTCCCCATGCCTTCTCAGTGTTCCGCGTAGATAACTTAAGCGAGAATCACCAAGGAATTCCAGAGGGGGAAAGAGGATGGGACAGAGAAGAGACAGCCACTTAAGTCCTCCTGGTTCTTTACTTTTCACGCCCTTCTATCTTCTTAGGACTTGACAGGTGAGTTTTTTCTAAAAAAAAGAATATGACATTTAAAACATGAGTTATCCTTCCTGCCTAACCTTATGTTATATGTTATTGTGAATTCTTCCTCTGAACACCTACCCTGTCTATAGTGGCCAATGCTTCTCTTCTTTTTCTACAACTCCCTCTGGTTTGTTTTCTTTTCTTCAGTGGTGTTGTAACTAAATGGATAATATTAGTTTCCCTTTTTTCTTCTGCCTATCTCTTCTAATTAATATTTATTTCTTCTCCTAGGGGAGGGCCTTACCCACTAGTTCGAGATGAGCGCCTCTACTGGATTCTGCTCAGGTGAGTAATATTTTCTATACGTGTCTTTATGCTGCTCTTAGTGTGTGTCTATATCTCCTTTTTCTCTCACTGCCTTCAGAAATTCTCTTCTTGCTTCCTTTTCTTTCTTCTTGATATTCGGTACACTATTCTCCACACTTAAATGAGTTCTGAGATTCTTAGGTGATTCTTCGCTACCGTTAATTATTGTGTCTGACAGAACACTCTTTTTACACTGTCTAATGCGTTCTCAAAATATATTTTATACAAATTTAACTGCTCAGTTTTTTCTTATGCTCGCTGCTATTTTGGCCAACTAACATTAAACTGCATTTACCCGGCAGAAGGTGACTGATACCAATTGTGCTCGAAGACGAAGCACGCTACTAATGACACTCGGGAAACGTCTTAATGTTTTTATATAAAGGAACAGTCTTACTTTAGCTTTTCTTCTCATTCGGTCAAAACCAATGCTCGAAACTTGTTTACGCGACGAAGTATCTTTTCCCTGACTGACTTCACGACGCGTGTCAAAATCGACCTCTTCTCCTCAAATTCTTGGTGAAATGCGCAGCGGCAACCGCTCAACACAAGTACCTTCATGATTTTTGTGGAACGCTAGAGCGCTAACCTGCAGCTCCATAGTTCCAGTATTGGCAGCCATCTTGGATTCAGCTCGATCTTTGAATAAGCTTAGAGAGCTGCGCCTCTTCTTATGAATGTTAGTTTTCAAGACCCTTGACCTTACAGAAGGCTTTAATCTTACTTTTGGCCTGACAGTCCTGACAGTACCCCCTCTCAAAGAGCTTCCTCCCTGCTTGGGCTTATTTGGAAATCTCCTATGAAACTCCTTAATCAATCTAAGGGCATGTACATTAGAGGATGGTTCCCAAGATCTTTCCTCTGGCACATAATTCTTCCAATCCAACAAATAGTACAATTGTCCCTTTTGTACCTTTGCATCTAATACTTGGTGTACCTCAAATTCTTCTCCTTTCTCAGTTTGGATTGGCTGTGGGGGTCTTTTAATTCGTAAATCCTTTGAAACCTTCTTTAATAAGGAGATATGAAACACGGGATGAACCCGTAAGCCTTTGGGCAATTGTAACTGATAATTGAGTGCACTTAGTTTTTTCTTAACCTGATAAGGGCCTACAAATCTTGGCTGAAACTTTCTTACCCCTTTAAGTCTAAGATTCTTCGTGTTTAACCATATCTTATCCCCTGCCTGTAAATCTGGTTCTTTTCTTCTCTTCTTGTCTGCATAAAATTTGTAACTTTCCTTGGCCTTAGTTAAATTTTCAGTGGCTGACTTATGTATTCGTGTCAGATGTTCTACTAAATCAGTAACAGCTGGTACATCTACTTCCTGGAAATTTAGAGATTGATGGGGATGCCTTCCAGTGTTCAGATAAAAGGGTGAGTAACCGGTGGACATATTTTTCGCATTGTTATGCGCAAACTCAGCGTCCCACAGATAATCCGGCCAATCCCCCTCCTGCTCTAACAAACACAATATGAGGTACTGCTCTAATTCCTGATTTGTTCGTTCGGTTTGGCCATCAGTTTCTGAGTGATAACTAGTTGTGTACCTAGAGTCTATGTTCAACTTTTTGTAAAGGCCTTCCAGAAATGAGATAAGAATTGGGAACCCCTATCTGATATCAACACCTTAGGTATTCCATGGGCTCGAACTATGTTCTGACTAAAGGTCTGCGCCAAAGTTGCTGCCGTGGGAACCCCTTTTAAAGGTATAAAGTGGGCCATTTTGGTAAAAGCATCTACGCACACCAATATAGTATCAAACCCTTTACTAGATGGTAAATCTACAATCAAATCTAAGGTTATGGTGTGCCATGGATAAGGTGGAGTGGGCAGAGGTTGCTGTAACCCCTTAGGAGCTTGTCGTTCCGACTTTCCCCTAGCGCAGACCTCACAAGTGGTTACGTAATGTCGTACATCCTTAATTAAGCCTGGCCACCAAAAACGTCTCCTAACTATATCTTCAGTCTTGGTAATGCCCTTATGCCCAGCCAATATGTCATCATGACTTTCCTTCAAGGCCTTTTGCTGCATTTCTGGTGTTGGCAGGTAAAGAGCTCCATGATGATACGGTAACCCTCCTCGAATCTCTCGTCCAGGATCTTCTTTCACACAGTTTTCCATTTCAGCCGAAGACATTGAAATCTGATTTTGTTCTTCCTGCGAGTCTCGCAACACTGCTCCAATTACCTTATCAGCAGGTAAAATTGTTTGGATCTTGACTTCTTCTAAAATTCCTTCAGTTCCCCTTCTGGACAAGGCATCAGCCTTACCATTTTGCGATCCAGGACAATAGGTACTAAGGAAGTCATAATCGGCAAAGTATAGAGACCAATGTAATTGTCTTGGAGTTAAGGTTCTGGCTGACTTCAAAAATTTTAGATTTCTATGATCGGTATAGACAGTCACCATATGCCTCGCCCCCATCAAATAATGTCTCCACTCCTTGAACGCATCTTTGATAGCTAACAACTCCTTTTCAGTAATGATGTAATTGATTTCCGCTGCAGTTAGTTTCCTAGAACGGTAAGCCACCGGATGCAGTTGTCCTGTGATCTTGTGTCTTTGAGATAGCACTCTTCCTGAGGCCCAATTGGAGGCATCAGTTTCTACAAAGAATGGCTCTGAAGGATTTGGATGGAGTAATATTGGTGCCGTGGTGAAATACTTCTTTAGTTGGCTGAAAGATTCTTCAGCTTCCTTAGTCCATTCAAACCGGACTCCCTTCTTGAGTAATCTTGTCATGGGAATCAACTTCTGGGAAAAATTTGGTATGAACCTCCTATAAAAATTTGCGAATCCTATGAAACTCTGGATTTCCTTTACTGATTTAGGAGACTCCCATTCCAACACTGCCTTGATCTTGTTTTCATCCATGGTCACTCCACTCGGGGCTAGCACAAAACTTAAAAACTCCACAGAGGAAAAGCTAAATGCACATTTCTTCAATTTGACAAATAAATTGTTCTCTCGTAGTTTCTGCAGGACCTTCTTGACGTGTTCTTCCTGTTCTTCCACAGTGTTTGAGTAGATGAGGATGTCATGTATGTACACGATGACAATTATTTCAACACATCATTAATGAAATGTTGAAAGGCGGCTGGGGCATTGCATAAGCCATATGGCATTACTTGATATTCAAAAAGCCCATGCTTGGTCCGGAATGCCGTCTGCCATTCGTCCCCTTCTCGAATTCGGACTAGATGGTACGCCCCTCGCAAATCCAACTTAGTGTAGATTTTAGCTTCCTTCACCTGATCCAATAGCACAGAGATTAAGGGCAATGGATATCGATTTTTTATAGTTATCCGATTTATCGCCCTGTAGTCTATACACGTTCTCAATTGTCCATTTTTCTTCGGAATGAAAAAAGTGGAGAAGAGACTGGGGATTGTGATGGTCTTATAAATCCGTTCTCTAAATACTTCCGTAGATACTCCTTCAAATGTTCATCTTCTCGCTCTGTCAAGGCATAAATTCTGCTACAGGGAAGATTGCATCCTGGCTCCAATACAATTTTACAATCAAAATCTCTATGCGGGGGAAGCTTTTCAGCTTCCGCTTCACTGAAAACCTCCTGAAACTCGGTATATTCTTCAGGCAATTCGATTGTATTTATCACACAGATAGTGGATTCTCTTTCACTTAAATGAAAGGCTGGCGTCTTTTCTTGATCTCGTAGACATTCCCGATAACAATTTTCCTTACAATAAATTGAGTTCAATGTTACTGTACGAGCTTCCCAATTGATGGTAGGGTTGTGTTCAGTAAGCCATGGCAGTCCCAATATCAATTAGAACTGTGGGGCATCTATTAAATTGAATTGTAATCTTTCTCGATGTCCTTCTTCAGATTCCAACTCTACTGATTCTGTATGGCTCACTATGGGCCCAGATGAAAGGTTTGTTCCGTCTACCGCTCGGACAGCCTCACTTCTTTCTTTCATGATTGCCTTTAATCCGATCTTCTCGGCAAACTTTAAATCACAAAAGTTGCCCGTTGCTCCAGAATCAATCATGACAGTTACTTGTTTCAAAATTCTTTCTCTATACCGTAGCGTCATCATTACTACCAAATGCGGAGCTGCTGACTGTAACGTATTCGTCAAGGTATGTTTGTTTGGAGCTGTTTCAGAATTTGCAACCACCAGTCCAACTCCACTTACTGGTGGTGCAAGGCATTTTCCGACGTTTTCTGTTTAGGCTTCTTAGGACAATCCCGGACGAAATGTCCAGTACCGCCACAGTAAAGACATTGCTTGTTCACCCTCCGTCTTTCCTTCTCTTCTTTAGAAAGCGGTCCTCAGATTGCTCCTATTTGCATTGGTTCACCCCCACGGGACAAGTCGTTTTCCTTGTTGCCTTCAGTCCTTACTCGATCGAATCTAGCCACACTGGGATGATAATCTCGTTTCCTCTCTCCTCTTCTCTCACTCTGACGGAAATCGGTTTCTAAAACTAGATCAAATAGTGCCGATATCTCTGTGGGTCTATTGGGTACTTGTGCTAATGCATCTTTTAATTCGTCCTTTAACCCTCGATAGAACACAGCTGCTCTTTTGTTCTCCGGCCATTCCGTCTCCACAACCAACTTATTAAACTGAGCCAAGTAAGCCACTAAGTCTCGATTGCCCTGTCTTATCTCCAATAGCACGTTGTCTGTTGACTGCAAAACTCTTCTTCTGTCAAAGATTCGAAGAAATTCTCTTTTAAATTAATCCAAATCATATAAGATCGGAGCATTACTGGTGACCAAGGGCATGGACCAAAACGCAGCATCCCCACATAGGTAAGATAGGATAAATGCCACACGAGACTGCGCGTCGGGAAAAAGTGCTGGACGACACATAAAGTGTAATGTGCATTGTGTCAGAAATACTTGAGCCTTTTGGGGATCTCCACTGAAACGCTCAGGAGGTGATAAAGGAATTACTGGGGACAGGGAGTGAATTACTTGTGTAGTAACCTTAGGTTGGGAATCCCGTGCGTCACTAGGACTCCCTTCAGAATATGCTGAATATCTTAAGTTTGGGCCAGACTCTAGACTACTCATTTTTAAGGTTAAATCTGTAGTTTCTTTACTCAGCTCCCTATTCTCCTCTCTAACTGAAATCAACTCCCTTTGGATTCCCTCCAGAATTTCTCCTAACTTTTTTAGGTCCAAACCTTCCGCCATTCTGCTCATGTGCAAAATAAAAACATGGGCACTTCACTCTGTCAAGAACCGCTTGCACCCCTTCCTCTAAGCACGTGAGCAGAATGTCGCAAGTTCCCGGTACCGCCGCTAGTCTTCCCAGTGTTCCGCGTAGATATCTTAAGCGAGAATCACCAAGGAATTCCAGAGGGGGAAAGGGGATGGGACAGAGAAGAGACAGCCACGTAAGTCCTCCTGGTTCTTCACTTTTCACGCCCTTCTATCTTCTTAGGACTGGACAGGTGAGTTTTTTCTAAAAAAAAGAATATGACATTTAAAGCATGAGTTATCCTTCCTGCCTAACCTTATGTTATGTGTTATTGTGAATTCTTCCTCTGAACACCTACCCTGTTTATAGTGGCCAATGCTTCTCTTCTTTTTCTACAACTCTCTCTGGTTTGTTTTCTTTTCTTCAGTGGTGCTGTAACTAAATGGATAATATTAGTTTCCCTTTTTTCTTCTGCCTATCTAATATATTTTATACAATTTAAACTGCTCAGTTTTTTCTTATGCTAGCTGCTATTTTGGCCAACTAACATTAAACTGCATTTACCCGGCAGAAGGTGACTGATACCAATTGTGCTCGAAGACGAAGCACGCTACTAATTACACTCGGGAAACGTCCTAATATTTTTATATAAAGGAACAGTCTTACTTTAGCTTATCTTCTCATTCGGTCAAAACCAATGCTCGAAACTTGTTTACGCGACAAAGTATCTTTTCCCTGACTGACTTCACGACGCGTGTCAAAATCGACCTCTTCTCCTCAAATTCTTGGTGAAGTGCGCAGCGGCAACCGCTCAACACCTGTACCTTCATGATTTTTGTGGAACGCTAGAGCGCTAACCTGCAGCTCCATAGTTCCAGTATTGGCAGCCATCTTGGATTCAGCTCGATCTTTGAATAAGCTTAGAGAGCCGCTCCTCTTCTTATGAATGTTAGTTTTCAAGACCCTTGACCTTACAGAAGGCTTTAATCTTACTTTTGGCCTGACAGTCCTGACACCCTGTTACACAATGTGGAGTGCTACGATAAGAACATAACATGGCACATGCCGCTTGTACTACATCCAACCCTTCAATTGTTGCACCTCTAACACATTCACTCACCAGGCTATTAGCTCTCTCTACCTGGCCACTGCCTTGGGGATGATAGAGACTACATCATTTGTTCTTGACACCAGCATCTCTCAAGAATCTCACCATCTCATTCAACAAAAACTGCACCCTGTTATCTGATATAATTTCAGATGGAAAAGGCTCTCATGAAAACACATCTGTTAAGAAAGTAAGAACTGTTTTAGTGTTAGCATCACTCACAAATGTGACCTCCATCCACTGGGATAACTAGTCAGTCAGTACTATGGCAAAATGTCGGTCATGAAGCAGTGTTCTGAATGGACCAAGAAAATCTAGCCTCCCTCTACTTGGAACATTTTCTGGACAACCAAATTCCATATAGGTGGTGTCACACACTTAAGAGTTCTGTCATTTTGTAAACAAACAAAACATTTTCCAATAAAGTTCTCCACCTCCCTGTCTATACCCAGCCACCAATAGATTTCCCTCAACCATTTCTTATAGTGAGTCATTCCCAGATGGCCTTCGCGATTCAACTGCAATAGTTTACATCTGATGTTACATAGTGAAATCAATGTATCCTCTGTGCACAATAGACCCATTTTAAGGGACAGCTTTGATTGCAACTTACTATATGGCTGTAAGGTAACCGAAAAGGTATTTTCTTTAGGCCACCCTTTCGTCATGTATTCCACAACTTTCTTCAAAATATTGTCCTGATCCAACTCTCTTCTCTAGTTGGTCTTCACTGACACACTTGGTCTCACCCCACACAATACTCACCACCAACAGTCTTCATTTGGTTGATCATTCATCTCCTCCTTCAAGTCATCACCCGAGCATGGTAGGCGAGTCAAGCAGTTTGCTTTTATTTTCCTGTCACTAGAAATATATTTTACATCAAAGTGATATTCAAACAGTTTCACACTTAACCTGACCAACCTAGCCGTTGCCCTGTTGGAATGAATATTAGAACCACTGATAATTGGTTCATAATAGACAGTTTGATGGCCACACATAGCTTTACATTTTTCTATCGCCCACATACAGGCCAGCATTTCACGCTCAATTACTGAATAGAGGCATTCCTGCGGCTTGAGAGCAGGTGAAGAAAAGGCAGGAAGGCGTTCACAACTATCTTTCCCCTGAGATAGAACTGCACCTATGCCCACACCACTAGCATCAACAGTGATACATAAGGATTTTCCTGGAATGTATGAACACAAAAAGGGGCATAAGGCAGGTATTTCTTGATTGTGAGAAAATAATTTTATTGAGAATCTCCCCAATTCAATTTTGAGTTTATGGCTAGCATTTTGCCAAAAAACACTTGAAGCTGATCCCGATCAGCAGGTGCTGGAAACCCTTCAATTGTTTTGAGCAATTCAGGGCATGGTGAAATTCCATCTCCTGACACTACATGACTAAGATATTCAACTCTGTTTACATCAAACTCACATTTATCCTGTCTTAATTTCAGCCCCCTAGCCTTGAGCGCAAAAAGAACAGCATTAAGTCTTGAGACATATTCAATACACTAGCTTTCACCATACACTAAAATGGAGTCTTGAAAGACCACGACTCCTTCCAAATCTTTTAGTACCTCCCCAATGACTTGCTGGAACACAGCAGCAGCTAAAACGAGGCCGAAAGGCATCCTGCAAAACTGAAAAACGCCTGTCGGTGTCACAAAAACAGTGAGGTGTTTAGACACTTCTGTGACTACTACTTGGTGATAAAGCTAACACAAGGAGATGATGGACGGAGTGCTGAAACTTTTCAGACACTCAGCCCCAGTCACAGACCTGGGTTGAATCCATCATCATTCTTTAGCTCACTTCGCCACCTCAGTTCAGACCCAGCTATATGCAAATCAGTCTTGACCCTGTGCCTAATGGGAACAGTCCAGCCCAAACTGCCAAGCCAGGTCTTCCCTGAACTGGAAACAAGCATCCTGGGACCGGTTTCTGGGTAACACCCTTCATCAGCCAGGCTAGCTTGAATCCAATGGCAAAGTGAGCAAGGGAGCCATGTCTGGGCATACCCTGCAATCTTTGGGCAAACAAAGCAAACACAAGGAGATGATGGACGGAGCGCTGAAACTTTTAAGATACTCACCCCCAGTCACAGATCTGGGTTGAATACATCATCATTCTTTAGCTCACTTCGCCACCTCAGTTCAGACCCAGCTATATGCAAATCAGTCTTGACCCTGTGCCCCATGGGAACAGTCCAGCCCGAACTGCCAAGCCAGGTCTTCCTTAAACCAGAAACAAGCATCCTGGGACTGGTTTCTGGGTAACACCCTTCATCAGCCAGTCTAGCTTGAATCCAGTGGCAAAGTAGGCAAGGGACCCACATCTGGGCATACCCTGCCAACTTAGGGCGAACAAAGCAAACACAAGGAGATGATGGATGGAGCGCTGAAGCTTTTCAGACATTCCCCCCCAGTCACAGATCTAGGTTGGATCCATCATCAGTCTTTAGCTCACTTCGCCAACTCAGTTCAGACCCAGCTATATGCAAATCAGTCTTGACCCTGTGCCTCATGGGAACAGTCCAGCCCGGACTGCCAAGCCAGGTCTTCCCTGAACCGAAAATCTCGCTTGACCACTCAAAATGCAGGGCTTAGATATATCAACATCATCAATTAGGTTCCAAGGGATTCTGCATGATTTTAATACCATCTTGGGCCGGCCAAACTGTCATGCCGCTTTGCATCTTCTCCACAGATTGTATAGCCTGGGTGGAGAACATGCACAGCCTCCCAGTCCGTCTCTGAGCGCCGAACGACAGTGATGTAAGGCTGTGTTGGGACTCGCTAGGGGAGTCTGTGAGCCTGGGTGTTTCCTGTTACTGCGCCGGAGGAGAGGTGGCAGGTGGCGACTGGTGACTATAAGGTAAGTCTTTTTTTTTCTAACACCCCCTCCATGCCCCCGTTCCCAACGAGCTGCCATTGCCTATATGGCCACCCCCACATGTGCATGCATATGCAGCAGATATCCTGTAATTATTTTTTTAAAACAAAAGAAACATCATTCAAAGATGGCCACTATGTATGCTTGCACATTCATGGTTGCCACCTTTAAATGTTTTTGTTTTGCTTAACATAAAATCATTACAAGATCGTATTTTGCTTTCTGAAAAATCATTACAAATAGGCCATCACGTGGGTGCACTTTTATGTGGTATGACACATAAATAGGGTCAACAGCTGCTGTGAGCTTCCAAAAAATAATTTAAATAAAATAAAAAATACAGAGAGTGGGGTCCCAAAGAGAGGGAGGGGTGGGTGGGTGACAGTGCAAGCAGAGATAATTAGGAAACAGAAGCAGCAAATTAGCAATGTATAGCAGGTGGGCACTCGCACAGATGTGAAAAAAGTCAATAAAGAGTACAGTGGGGGATGGGTGGGGAAGAGAGCGAGAAAGATAGGGTACTCCCATAGTCACTCATATCATCAGCCCAAGGATACAACTCATCCAATCAAAATCTAGTCATGCCAAAATTATTCATGGGTGTTATAAATGCAGGATTAGGAAGGGATGCCATCAAATCAGGTGAGGGGCACTGAGATAGGCAAGAAAGCCATCGAATCATGAGCAAAGGGGAACCCAAAGGCCATTTTTTATTCTACACTGGCTACTATAATTTTTGTAGATGAAACCTAAAATTGAAGACAGCATTATTGAGAGATTTCATGCTGGTCACTCTTTCTGCCATGTCTGCCTCCTCTGCATTGAAAGCGTCTTACAAACGAGGCTTGTCTATTTTTGGAAGCATTTGAATTACTTAATAGCTTGCAGTACATGAATCATATCTATCTAAAATTGCAGAATGCGAAATAAATAATAATTCAATCAAAAGGCCCTCGTTTATCCAACTCATTGAGAAAAAGCATGCTCACGTATTCAGCATATTTACGGAAGGCAGGTCAACGATGAAGCACAACAAAGTGAGCGCTATGAGTGAAAAAGTCCAGGTTGGCATTAAAACGAACAGAAAGTGAAGTCCCCATGTCATGAAAATGGATGCGTAAACACCAGTCAGCCAGCCATGGGTCCTGAACAAATTACAGCTTCCCCAAGTTTCAGGGCAATCAATCATACCTCAGACATCAGTCGACACCAGACTCTCTTTTGAGTAACTTGTCAGTCCACTCTGGGGACAGTGTAAACAGACCGGTGTAGAGAGTGAGCTAATCAGGGGAAAGCATGCTAGAGATAGACATTAATGTGGCTGCTGCTGTTCAAAGTGGGCTTTGACTTTCCTCAGAACAGTTCAGTTTTAGAATACAGCAAAACCTTGGCATATATTGTATGTCTTTTTTCTGCTCACTTTGTTTTTGGATGCAGTATTGTTTTAATATTTAAGTGAACACAACTGTACTGATGTGCCCAATCTGGATAACATTAGAACTAAGACTTAGTTTATTGACTACAATAGGCACATCGGGCGCCTAGTTTGGCACATTACTCCCTATTTCGGCGAACACTCCCTGGCTTTACTTTCATCTTCATAAAAATGCTTTAAAGATAGTAAACACACAATAAAAGGCAGTGATCCAACAGAAGCGTTTTAAAAATGTTTTAACTTCTGATATAAATGTTTTCTGGCTTCCTGCTTCTTTCTGTCTCCATCACTCTAACCGTACTGGGCACTTTTATGAGTAAACGAATCGCAGCATTACCTTCACCACAGAGGCAATGGTCCTCTGATGGACCTTTCTCCACCAATAGGAGAGGTTGGAATTTGGGTGTTCCAAGCACAACGTTAGTCAATCAATGGGGGCCATTAATTGGTGACCAACTCACAAGTTCGAGATCAGGTTCAAATACACCACTCTCAGGACCATGCTATAAAAACAAAGTATCGCAATGGGAAAACCCAACCTCCTAAAGAAGTTCTGCCTAACCAGAGCTATGCACACTAGAAGTTCTTCTATAGCAGCACAGAATAAACTGAACTTTATATTCAGAAAAGATTTTCTGATTCTCCCTGCAACGCATTTATGGCTAACGCAGGAAAATAGCACCGTTATTTAAGAACATCTGGACACAATAATAAACTGAGACAATTTAGGTAGTTTGGTTATTGTGTTAATGAGCAAAAATCAATCCAAATGAGAAATCTTTTAAATATTTCAATCAGGAATATTACAGCGTACAATATAGAATCAGATATTTAGTCAAAGATTGGCTCTTGAAAAAATTATTCAAATGACTTCTTTCAAAGATACAAGGTTCCAACCACCATCAAAGGCGAAGGATATTTTGCTACAGCATCCAAAAGGTCCTAAAGTAAAGGGACAAAAGGAATCCAGTTTAAAACCTCTAAGGGAAAGTCTATAAGCATTTGCAAAAAGGAGTAAATAAGGGAAAAATTCGAAAGTTTGGCAAAGAAGAACTGAGTAAGTCTGGCAAAAGTGGCAGTATCAGCAAAATAATTATAGCATAGTCCTCGTCTGCATGAAGACATTTTCGTATATATCAAGAGCTCATCCTCATTAAACATGATGAAAAATGAAAAAGGTGTGTGATTTGTGTTGCCCGCCTTTGGGGTTTCTTCTTTTAAAGTCTTTATGACACTTTTTTTTTTTATTTTATTTTTTTTAATTGTATTTATTAGAAACAGAAACATAGGGCATCAACATTACACATGATTTATACATTATTATGTTTTTGCAGCACCAATACACTTTAACCGTTATGACATCAATATATGGACCGAGCTCCAGTGAATTTCTAACAGCAATCCCGCCCACCGCCCCCATCCCTTGTCCTCCCACATCTCTATTCTGACCGTTGTACATTGTCTAATCCTGGTGGGTCACAAATGTAGCCTCTAAATTTATTCCAGTCTCCCCAGATTCTTGTCCATTTCTGGGGGCATCCTCAGTGCACATACACCGCCCTTTCTGCTACCATGGCTTCGTCCATGTCCCTACACCAACCTCTCAGTGTAGGTACCTCATTCGATCCCCACCGCCTTGCAATATTCCTCTTAGCCACCACGGTTCCCATCGTTACCCAGTCTTGCGCGGGGTGGGTTAGATCAGTCGGTTCCCATATGTTCAAGAGGCATTGTTTCGGTTCTGGAAGCACTGAGTCCGTCACGGTTTGTGACATAGTCCTCATTACCTTGATCCAGTATTGCTGAATCTTCGGACATTCCCATATCGTGTGGTAGAAGGTACCCTCCTCCCCACAACCCCTCAGACAAAATTGGTGCGCAGCCATCCCTATTTTAAAGAGGGTCACTCTAGTGTAATATGTACGATGAAGTAATTTCAATTGTATCAATCGCAAGCGTGCCGGTATTGCCACTTCCCGAGGGGATGACAGCGCCTCCTGCCATTCTCCATCATCCAACTCCCCCAGGTCTATGACCCATTTCCGCTTAAGTGCCAGCATAGGGTCCGGCAGATTGTTCACCAGCTTATGATATGTAATGAGGTAGCCCTTTTATGCATATACTCAGTTAACAATCTATCCTCCAGGGGAGTGGCCTCGGCCAGGATGGTACCTGCAGGGATATTCGCCTGAAGCGCATGTCTCACCTGCATATATCTGTAAAATTCCAACGCCGCAAGTTCGTACTTGGCCTGTAGATGTTCGAATGGCATTACCTCGCCCTTTTGCCAGAGGTCCCCCACCGTGGATATGCCTATCACATCCCATTTATCAAAACCTTTACTATTGTGCAATCGCCCAAGACGCTGAGATGTCCAGAGTGGTGTCATTTGCGTAATCACCCCTCTCCAACCCAACCTGGCGTGGGCCTCGTACCATATATGAACCGTATGCGCCGTTGGCCCAAACAGGTGTTTGGACTTTGCTCAATCATACAGTACCGCAAGGACTCCACCCTCCCCTAAGCCCTGCCTATCCGCCTGGAACGCTGGGTCAGTATGGGGAGCGTGCAGCCAGTTATCAATCACTTTCAGTTGGGCCGCCCAGTAGTATAACTGTATATTAGGGAGGGCTATGCCCCCGTCATAGCAGCCTCTGACCAACTTATCCCGTCCAATACGCGCCGGTTTATTCCCCCAGACCAGACCCGAACCCTCCGACTCAATTGCTTTAAAATAGCTTAGTGGTACTTGAAACGGGGTATTCTCTAAAACGTACAAAAACCGTGGGAGAGCCATTTTATGACACTTTTAGTGATGTATCATCACTCCACAGTGGTACGATTGTCACATGGTTAGTTCACATATGTAGATTCCAAATACTTTTTTACTTAATTTAACATACTTTCCAAGGGTAGTTATGAGAAAGAACCAGCTTTCCGGGGCACACAGGTTTGTCCATGGTAATAAGTATACAGTGCTTTAAGTCGCAACATCAGGTCAGGATTCATTTTTGCAGTGAATCATCTTATAATGAACTCAAATGGAATGTCCTTAAAAGAAAAGTGTAACTTATACAGGACAAATAATGCAACATTCAAATGAATAGTGAAGGATCTATTGTAATCACCTATTGGAAAAATGCAGTTTAGGAAAGAAATACATTTAAGGCTTAAATGCATATGTCAGCTTTTCAATTAATTAAACTCAAAATCAAAAGCAAGACAGTAATTTGAACATTCCATAATAAAGGAAATAGTGATAGTGTTTCACCAAAGTATTATTACATGAAAAAGGCTAATGTTCACTATGGCCTATGTTTACACATTTTTGAACATCCAAACATGTAAATTACTCTTAAAAATGATTTTACTAAAATCCTTTTGAACTTTGTATAACCATTATGGTCTCTACTACAATTATCAGTTTAATTTTCCTAATTGCTTTTATTAGAGAATTGCACCACATTCTTCTTATGATGCACTACGATAAAAGGCAACAGAAATGTTAGGCCACGTTATTACAATCATACTGTTTAATCAATAAATAAATCATAAAACATTACTTTCATAAGTAATCTTGTTGTCAAACTTATTAATAAGCATCCAAGTTGCTTTGCATGTTTCTTTTATTCATATACTTTCCAAGCACGCTTTTACTGTGCTATTTCTTCACTAGTCTCGATTTTTGTGCCATTTCTTGTAACATATGTAAGATGCACATTCGAGTTTTTGTATCTAAATCAGTAAATGTGTTGTGTATATCAAAATCTGATATCACGCGTCATCAGCAGTTAACTCCATGGTATTTATTTCCATTTAAATTGTACGCTTCTTACATCTCAAATTTTAGATACAATAACAACACTTACTAATCTTTTAAATCCTCAATCTTCTTTAACAATTCATTCATATTTTAGAATATTGTCTCGCAATAGTGGTCCCTGTCCTATGTTCATCACTATATATATTATTTCAAGTAGACAAGTCAGATATGTGTCCCAAACCCATCTGCCTTAGCTGCCATTAATGCTTAATTTGTGCCGGTGTCTGCAGGTGTTTGGTCCCAAGCTCTCCATGTCCAAGACACATTTTTCATTATCAGTCTTTAAACCGGAACCACTGAGAGAAACACAAAAAAGGGAGACAGGAGGAAGAAGAGAATAGGAATTCAGTAACAAAAAAAAGCATGGATAAGCAAGCATTGGCAAAGCTAATAGCTTTCGCCTTTGCAAGACCTATTGGCTTTGTTAATTTTTTAAAAGATATTGCACAGTAAAGTAACTAGAACCAAAGCACAATGGTGCTGCCAGCGTTGACCACTTCATAGCACTTTTTAAATTGACTTTAAGACATGATGCTCACCAATATCTTAATAAACAATAATAATAAAGCCTGTAGCCAAGATCTAAAGCAGTTTATCCACCATCAAAAAGGAGCCTCGCAGCTCTCTTGACCTCCTGATTCATCTCACAAACCTGGTCGCACTTACATACTAGGTCTGAAATCATTCCCTCCCCCGAATGCATGTTCATTGCGCCTTTGCTCCCTATCTAGGTTTGTGTGCATATATAAATAAGTATTAAAGCAAAGTGCACGCTCTCCACCCTTCTGCAATGTATTTGAAGCAGTGACCTTGCAATGGACTGACCTATATGGCCCACATAATGCTAGACTAATCCTGTGACACAAGGAAGATCTGGTTGCCGGAGAATCTTTATCACAGAGAGACCACGAGGTTTAAGGCTCCAAACACATTAGAAACCTATCTTATCATGTCCTGCAAGAAGAGGAAGTCTGCAGATTATCTGATGACCCACCGATAATCGAGAAAGCAGCCTAAACTGGGAAATGAGCGGGACTGATGCTTATCTCATAATGTAACATATTACACGATTGTCAACCAGAACGGAATCAAGGGCGAGCGTTTCGAATAGCAATTCCGACTTCAGAAAGGCGGCATCCGGAACGCGGTATCTCATTTATTCAAGGACAAAAATTGGGGAACGAATCCAGCGTGAGTCTGGAGATGGCAGGGGCTTGTCATTCAAGTTGGCATCCTCCAGAGTTAACGCCGGAATTGCTATTCCATCACACATGTCCCTTCTTCTACTGAATTATTGACCGCAACCCGTACGCTCCTCTTGTGAAGCAGGCTTCACGTTGGACAATACTCGATTGGCTATACGTTTATCTAAATGTGAACGCTCGCCTTCGATTCCGTTCTGGTAGATAATCACGTATACTGATTTGTGGATACAGTTATTGCATCAACCTCCTTGTGGACATACTCTTTCCACTACAGCACTTACTGAATTCTCTGTAACCCGGTCCTGATGATGGCCTGAATTACATGCCGGTTGAAATGCCGTTGACCACGTAGCACATCCTTGGGCGTTTTATGGTTCCTTTAATTTGTTGATTACTTGATGTACTCTGAATATTTTGTTTTGTAACCAAATCTTCAAATCATATTTCTTGCGACATTCTCAATGTTCCTCACACTGTTTCACATGTCACTTGCGCCATTCACTTTTTGCACGAGCACTGATGTGCACACAAGTATTTGGGTTAAATCCGCATACAATGTAAATAGTGCTGATATACCATTTTTATTCAAAATTCTTTCAATATAGACCAATCTATACAACCTATACAAACTACTGTTGTCTCCTTACTATACAAACTACTGTTGTCTCCTTTTTCCCCAAACAAATCTGGCATATTGAGTGAAATATATACTGACAAAGGCTTTAGCAGTCAATCAGTCTACGGCTCAGTGCTCTGCCATAGCTGCACCCTAGAGTTCCAAGAAACATCTAAAGTGCTAATATTCATTATATACATGACAAATTTGAGCCACACCTGAACACTATGTTGCTGGAATACTAGTTGTTGAACTTAAACTCTTCCCTTTGGATCATGCTGAATTAGATTAACAACTAGGAGTTAATGGAGATATAAAACCACTTGGTTCAAACAATGTGTGGGGGAGCTATAGGTTTCTAGCCATTTATGGCATGGAATATTGACAAAGTTCTAAAAATAGTAAATGAGAGAGATGCCTGCCTAAGTACTGTATTGACTAAGGACATCTGTTTCCTTAAACTATGCATGCTCTCTGTTGTTCAGTACTGCTTTAATTTTAAACAGTAATATTTAGGAAGCATTTTTTCAGTCTTTTCTTTATATGCAAGGGAACTTGTTTTTAAATGATTGGGAAACTATTTGCTGGCAGATCTCATATTTAAAATGAATATATTTGTTCTCCTTTAGTGACAACCCTTTAAATAAGTTGCTGTTTGGACATTTCATTAATATTGCAAATCTTAAAGAACAATGATGCACATTTAAGAGAGCACAGTGAAAACTGTCATGGACTAGGCAATGTTCACAGGCTAGGAACACTTTAAATACACAATATAGACACATTGAAATAAAAGTTTTCAGGACTCATTTATTTTAAGAGCAGGAAGCAACACAGATGAGAATCATTGAAATGTTCTGGTTTTTTTAAAGGAAAGTGGATGATTCTTAAATTATCTTCTCCAGCTATTGAATCAGCAGATTCTTAGCCACCTGGGTGTTTGAGAACTGCAGTACTTTGTGGAGTACTCTGGGTGAAGGGGCTCGGAAGATGTGGACAAAGTCTGCAGCTTCGAACTGGGAGAGTCTTTTACCTGAACCTGTTTCCTCTCATGCTCCTTGGCCCCTGGCTGCTGCTCCTTCTCTCTTCAACTTCAAAATAGCAATCACCTGCCCAAGGGATTTGGGGCAGCATTTTAATAATATTGAGAAAATAATACAGTTTACAATAATGTGCAGAATTAACGAGTGGGCTTTAATGAAAATAAAAATGTATTTAAATGCAAAAGTTGTACTAGGCAACCATATCTGCTTGTACTAGGCCGCAGTAGCTGAAGCAACATTTCCTGACAAGCTGACATGGCTAAAAGAAATGCAGAAGCCTTATAAAATGGTTGTTTTCTGACCTTAAATAATAGTTGCATAAATGTATTCATGTAATGCTGCAAAAGTTTCTATTGCACAATGTTTGCTGCCAATACATGAATAAATCTGTTATTTCGAAAAATACATATGAAGATTCCCATATGGGAAAGTAGTTTTGAACGAGAAAATGTAATGCAAGTAGACCAAAGGAAAACACTTGGGGATAAGACATAGTTAGATCTCTGGAAGATGTTATGTAGAGTCATTTTGTTCTCTGTGAGAAGACGAGATGTGATCCTGGTCCCATGAAAGCATCGGAAGATGATTGGCTGGCTATAGAAAGAAGAAATTGTAAGCTGTAATATTGATAAAATGTGTGTTCAATCAATCAATGAAAACTTTATTCGGATCATTACAATCCATAAAAGTACAGAAGAAAAACAAAACATTTATAAAATCATACAATTAAACAATAAAAATGCTGTTTTGCACATGAGGAGTAAACCATATTACTTTAGGACATTGTTAACCGGGCACGAACCACAGTTTTTAGAAAAGAGCTCACGCGAAAGACAAGTTCATCGTCATCCAGGGACAAAATCATTGAAAATGCAAGTTCCAGGCTAAGAGGTTTTAGTTTTTTAAAATACGGGGCTAAAAACCATTTAATGTACTTCATGTAAAATTTACAAAAAAATAAGAAGTGTAAAATTGTTTGCCTACTCTGAGAGTCACAAGGGCATGGCTCAACACATTGGTCGTTAAAATTCCATAAAGGAAAACTAAGTGCATATTTAATAGTGCCTGCCCTAAGGCGAAATATAAGGCCACGCTCCCAATGGCTCAACGGGAGGGTTAAATAACTGGGTGTCGGATAAATTGTGAGACTACGGGCTAGGTATCCACGAACACTAGGTTTCAAAGACTCCCTTACTACCCTTTCAGCGTCAAATGACATATAGAGTACTTTTTTAAGTTCACGTTTAGTGGGGAGCACAGTGGTAGTTGGTTTTAGGAAGGTATTTTCAAGGTTCACGCAAAATGTGTGCTCTATAATAGAGCATGTTTCTAGAATAGGTTAACACACTTATTCTGACACACTCTTTCCACATTTACCCAGACTCAGATCCTTATGCCACGTTGCTCTGAGACTCTACTGAGTGTCTTGAACCTCTCTTTTTGAGAAGTTCTGCTTGATTTTTAATTCATACAGCTGACGTTTGATGCTAAAGCTTTATGCTTATCTCTCTCACTCGCTCAAACTAGAACTGCTTATGGGTTCTGACTGACACCATTTTCTCCCCATTCCAAGAATAGGGAATGTTAACTTTATGGAACACGTGTTAATGCATTTATTATGATTATTTGATTAACTAATATAGATTTTTGACTTTTTTCCATATATTGATGATCGAGATTAATACAAATTAATTTATGACTTGCAATAAAGATAAATTACTAAAACATTTTATTAATAATACCCTTTTACTCATAATAAGATCTCATTATTGACTGAAAATAGATTAGTGATTGTAATTTTATGTGATGTCCAGCTCTTGATCTACTCTAAAACAACGACAATGATCCATCGGACTAGAAAAGACCTGAAAAGCGGGGATTAGCCCTGATGATTGTAGACCGAGATTTTTAATTTAAACTAAATCTCCGCTCCAGCAAATTGGTAGCAAGAGGAGTTAAGAGAAGAGTAGCTGTAAGTACCCAAGTTAGAGTAATGCCCAAGTCCCATAGCCCAAAGTCCAAGTTCTGAAGATGGACGAGGTGTGGTTTCGAAGGCGGTTACTGTGTTGTAGGTGTGAGTATTGATCCAGCGGAAGACTGGTTAAAATTTTGTCTCACTACAAATTCTCCAAATAGATCATTTACACTCACTGGGCCAATAACATAACTTACTTCAAACATTGGTCCTCTAATGGATCTTCTATGTGAGCTAACAGGGATTTGGATATTTAGAGATAGTAAGGCAATTCCTTATGAGGACCTGGAATAAGAAATGCCAAATACATGCTAATTTCTGTCACCAGTTCACAGTTATCACCAACATCCATAAAAACCTAGGACAAGAAAGTTCACTCCGAGAATGACTCAATTACGATAAAGTTTCAATTTGAATGGTCAGGAAACATGAAATCACATTTCATAATCAAATTTAATAACAGTCAATTAGTAAAATTAGCCACACAATGCCATACAGATTCAACAAAAGAAAAACATTTGCTGGTTGCCTAGGGAAAGAATAAGAGAGATACATGTGGAAAAAAATTAGATTCAGCATTTAGATCATACAAACCAAATATGCAGCGTTGAATGACAGGGTGCCACAGAAAAGAGTCAGTAAACCCTTCAGCCGAAAGGTTATTTCCTGCACACTTTACCAGCCGGCAAAGGGCAGGTTAGTCAGTTCAGGAAAGTTCAGTTGAATGGTTTGGCATTAAAGGGAAATCAGAGTTCAGTCTGACAGCATGCCAGGCAGGGAAACAGAAAATGACAGCCAGCCCGACTCCTCCTCGAGATGGCAATTATACTTCAAAACGTTTTCAGTTCACGCCCACAAAGTATGCTTTTTGTCATCTCATATGATTTCCATTGATTGTCCACAGCGGGCTGCTCATTGTGTGATCAATAACTCACTAAAAAATCCGGAAGCATTAAGTAATCCTTTTGCAAAGTCATCAAATTCAAATATTTTATATTTCCATCCTTTCCTCAGAAGTAAGAAAATTCACTTTGCTCAGTGTCTGTCCGTTCCCAGACGCTCGGTCTGGGTTTGTAATTTTATCTATATATATCTGTCAAACATGTTGCTGAATCACAAGAGAGTCCTTTGTCCTAGAGCACAGGAAATATACTTCACGAAAAGTTCTCACAGCATCTAAAGTGACTGCCTTTCGAACAAGGAAAGAAAAGCATCTGAGGCCTACATGAAAATTCGCTGAATCATTACCACGTTATGATTAATATAAAACACACATTAATATAAGTATTTCAATTTTCTTAATTAGTTCAATCGTTATTCTTCTTTAGAAGTTACATGTTAATATGAGGTACTACTAAAAAAAAATCATTTGCATGTTTATCATTTTCAAAACAAAATTATTTACGTGTCTCTTTGAAGTACACGTTTTTATCACACAGCATTAGAATAATCAGTAAATTTGCATAGTAACGATTATTTATGAATTAAGCCCTTTTAATCATTTCATGTGCGTCAATCTACAGGTATTGGTTCATTTTTGACAAAAAAAATAAAAAGATATCATCACCAATTTTACTATGTTAATTAGTTTACATTCTCAAACCACATGATTACATGCGTAGGTCAATAATCATTGTTTCTCTCCTAAATAACGTTTTCAAATGTCCCTGTTTTAAAACACTCCTGCATGCTTTTATGATGCACTAGGAAATCTTACATTTTTCGTCTTAACCATTTTACATGATTTAATCAAAAATGTATTATCATAAACCTCTTTTTGGCGGTGAGAATTGATAGAGGCAACAATTATTTAACATTTACGCTCCATCATTATCAATAGGTTTATGCATCTCAGTTGCTGTTGTTATTGATTTTTGTTCACATCAAGAATGTTGGATGAATTGGTGATGTTTATGTGCTTATTGTAAAGTAGTTGAAGAGGTTTTCAGACTCCGAAGTAGTCTAAGATCCCAGGATAGATGAATAAGATTTGATTTATGGTTTTTTCTTGTCTGCTAAAGATTTTGTGGTGTAGGACGTGAGGTACCTTCAACTACACAAATTAAGATAAGGCTTATACTAGATTATTGTGAATGTACTAAAATCGATAGGTGTTAGCAGAACATATTGCGCAAAGGTGAAGCTACATTGATTAGGGTGATTTCCCGCTGGTAGAGATTTCATTTGAGTGTGTGGAATATCATTCTATGTGGAAAAGTCAGAGGACAGTGAAACCTAATTATTCTGATTGTTGGATTGCCTTTTGTTTTCTTTAGAGGAGCAGACTCAGATTGTTTATTTATGTTTGTTTAGAGTTGTAGAGATTCGAACTGGGAAAGTCTCTCACCTGGACCTGTTTACTATCATGCTCCTGGCTGTTGCTTCTTCTCTCTTCAACTTAAAAATAGCAATCACTTGCCTGAGAGTTTGCAGCTGCCTTTCAGTGTTACTCTCAGCTAGTCCACACTTCAGGTTTCCCTTCTCTTTTTCCTTTCCATCGTGGATGTACCTCACTTGATTTCTTCCCAACTTTCCCAATCCATTATTGTTTCCTGGCATGTGTTGTTTCATGGAATGTCCTTTCCCTGTTCTATTACAGTTTAAGGGCCTCTGTCTGGTTGAATGGTGCTTCACAACAAACTGTGTTCCTTCACTTGCTTCTTCTCTCCGTGCACTTGCTGATCCTGCCTCTTCACTCTTGAGACTTTGTTACTTGGGTTTCTGACACCTTTTTACATCTTTGTCTTTCTCCTCCTGAGAAGGTGGCACCTTCTCAAGGGAACGTGCCTACCACATATTACAGATTTTGGTAACATCATGGCTTCCAGAAATAGTTGGAAAGAGAAAAACTTGGAAATGGAGTACTGGTAAGCATCCAACTTTAAACAGATTGTGATGCCAAAAACTTCAGACTATTTCCAGCATGGATCTTTGTGTTGATCTTCCAGCTGTCCTCCAGCAACAAACCAATTGATGACCAAGAATGCTGCCCTTCACCAATCAATCCACTCCAGATCTTGCAATCTACCCACTATTAGCCCTTCAACATCAATGTATTCTGGAGATCCCATGTGGTAGAAGGAATTTTTTAGATGGCCTGGTCGTTTATTCTGGTGTTCGGCCTAGACAACTTTCCTCTGACTTATCCAAAGTGGGATATGTGATTGATTCCTTAACCAATGCAGCTCTGGCCTAGGTAAGTCCTCTGGCTCTCAATGACGATCCTTACCTAAATCATTTTGCCATTTTGTTTGGCACTGTTCAAGAAAATGTTTGAGAGGCCAGATTGGGAAGTTTCAACAGAGGACGCTCTGTGTCACATCTCACAGGAAAATTCCAAAATACTCACCTATTGTACGCAGTGTTGTGAGCTTGATGCTGAGATTACTTGGGTAGAACACACTCAGATAACTTTATTCAGAAGAGGGTTAAAGGAGGAGTTAAAAGATGAGCTGGCGAGAGTTCCTAGAGCTTCCTCATTTTCTGAACTTCTGGACCAGGCTCTCCTGATTGATCATCCGTGTGTGCAAGGAAAGGAGAATAGAAAAAGGAAGAAGTCAGAGGTTCACTTCTACTCCTGCTTTCTGAATTTTTAGGCAGACTGAGCCAATTACTGAGCAAGTTGTTCCTTCTTTTGAGGTGCCTCATGAGCCAATGTAGCTCAGAACTGCTAGTGCTTCCTTATCCTATGCCAAAAGGAAGGTTTGTGTTTCTATTTGGGAGTCCTAACTATCTGCTGCAGAACTGTACTGCTCAACCCTCTAGGCCACAAGGATATACCAGGGGTCCTTTGAAATGGAGAATGGGGCATGAGATTCCACTCTCCCTAAAGTGTTTTGTTTCTCTGGTGATCCAATGCACGCTTGTTAGTGTTGGGGTTGATCCTTCAAGCCCATCCTTATCAGTCTGCTACTGTCCCTGCTCTGTTAGATTCTGGTACCTCTGGCATGTATATGGACTTGAGTTGTGCCTGAGACTTAAAATTCTTGTCAGGAAGAAGTAATCTCTAGATCATGTACAAACAATAAACAGATCTCCTTTAACTTCAGGTCTTGTGACTTCCAATCCGGTTCTGCTCTTAGTATCTTTAGGTAATCATAAGAAGATGGTTGCTTTTGATCTACTAATGTCTCCTAACTATGCCATGGTGCTTGGGATCCCCTTGCTTAAACAACACAATCCCTAAGTTAATTGGGAGACCAGAGTGGTATCTCTATCATCACAGTTCTGCAGAGAAAACTGATACTCGTATGGGCATATTTGAACTCCTATGGTACAAACATGTTCTGAGGACCAGGCTCAAGCTACTATTGGTCAGACTCTGCCCATTCCTATGGCTAAACGGGAATGTTATGATGCCTTTCATGAGCCTAGTTCTGTTTCTCTCCCTCCTCGTAGAGGTTTGGATAGTGTCATTTCCTTAGTAACCCAGAGCATAATTACCTTTGGTAGAATGTACTAACAAGAAACAAACTTTGAAGGTATATTAGAATGAGAATCTTTGGAGCGGCTGGATTGCCCGGTCTACATCACCTGCTGGAGCCACACTTTTCTTTATCCCTGAAAAACCCACAGAGCTGAGACCTTGCATTGAATATTGTGAATTAATTAAGAGCACCATTTAGATCCATTAAGGCCTTTTCCACCCTTTGGACACAACAAATACCGGGTCATACCCTTTGGCCTTGCAAGTGCTTAAGCAGTTTTCCAAAGGTTCATCAACAGCATACTGAACAAGTTTCTTGCGGCATACCTTGACGATAGCTTTCCTTCCAGAGCACTGAGTTCATGTTTGTTCTGTCCTTCTTTGTCTCAGGGAAAACCATCTATTCTGTAAGGTAAAGAAGTGTCAATACAAGAGAACAGAAGTGGATTATCTGGGATATCATCTGTTCAAGAATGAATTATCTGTTGACCCTCTTAAGTTAGCCTCATTTTGGACTGGCCAACCCATAAGTCTATTAAGGAGACCCAAAGTTATTTTTAAAATACATATCTTTTACAGACAGCTTATCAACAACTTTGCTAAGTGACCAGTCCCTTTTCAGCCACTCTAATGAAGGAGAACCCAACTAAAGGTTTCTCTTAGACTCCAAAGGCTCAGGAGGCCTTTATCATTTCTTTAGGCAGCGCAATAATTCTTTCCCCGAAGCACCTATTCTCAGACATCTAGATCCTTCCAAGAAATGTATCATATTAACCAATGCCTCTAATTCTGCTATCTGAGAGGTTCTGCATCAGCTCCAGGAGAACATTCTGGAGTCTCCAATCAATGTCCTAAACCCTCGTGAACAAATATTTTCCATTCTATAACACAAGCTCTTGGCCCTGAAACGTCTGTATGGAATGGTGGTATCTTTTAATGGGAGCAGTTGAACCTTTTGAGGTTTGGTCAGACCATTCAAACCTCCACTTCTGCAGAGCATGCAGCTTAGAAATAGCAGACAAGCTCACTGGGACTATTTCTTTTCAAAATATGACCTTTTATAACTCACAACACCGGCATTCAGAACATTCTTGCTGATGTCTTGTCAAGATGGGGCATTGTAGTTTAGGATTCCGAAACACCACTCGTTTTTTTCCCTAGCAAAGCTATCAGTCTGGCAAAGTCCTTGCACTGTGTGAGTGACACTCATGCTTAGATCTCTCTGGAAAGCCTTGATGGTATGCAGAGTCAAGTGCCCTTGTCCTACCACTATAATCTATATTTTTTCAGCAGGCCCTGTTGATCCAGCTAAGAGTCTTCAAACCAAGATTCTGGAAATGTGTCATGACTTGGCAGTTGCAGGTTATTGTGATGTTGAATCAACCTTAGAACATGCATTTCTTTCCTTCTCTTGGCCCACTGCTCAGCAGGATGTAGATCTCTATGCCAAGGTATATCCTATCTGCACACATTCCAAGGCAGACTTTTTAAATTTTCCATAAACCTTACAGTATGTCAATTTACGCCCAATGGCTGAGACTTCCATCTATGCATAAAAATTACTAGTAGTAACTTTACACTTGTATATTTGACTCAACTTCCTGTTTTAGGGGATGGAGTCCTGCAAGTCTACACTTTGTAGTAAATGTATATTCAGAAATGGTGATTAGCTGAACTTTTGTCCTTATGTTTAAAACACTCATCTTAGAAACATTTGGCTCTGTCTCATGTTGGGCATGAAATTCATGAAATTGCATAATACATGAGGTTCTATTGTGATACCGGTTTAGGCCTGGCACTGAAAATTAAGTGTCTCCTAGAGATCATGCAGATCTTTACAGATTGGAGCATTCTGGTGCTTTGATATTTTGTGTTCAGCTATTGACTGATCGCATCAGTCGTTATCTTTATCAGCAATTTGCTGAATTACATTGGCATTGATGGCATATCGATTTTTGCCAGGACACGATTACTCTAAGGCACTTAATCTTTTCATTAGTGCTGCAGTAAAAAGAATCCATATAGGGAAAAATGTCCTATTTTTTCTCTTTTATGCAACTGTGTGATTTTTGCTTGCTGAGTTTGTAAAACATTTTTAGGAGCTGATTATGTTTTTCATTGACCAGAGAACATGACAAAATATGCTGTAAAATGCACTAATTGCATCTGTTTACAGATCCGCAGAGGGCACCAAGCCCCTTTCATAATTGTGAAATATACCCATCTTGGTTTTAACAATTAGTTATTTAAAACACCATTCTGATGAGCACCTCTAACAAGGAAGTAGAAATAGGACAAGGTTTAGCACAGGCAAGGCACAGATCTGAAAAGCAAGTAGGGTTGGATGTAATGTCAGTCACATGTATCTCTAAAAGGCCAGGACTGGTGGGACAGTCTGAGCAGGGGAGGCTCCTCGGCAAAGGTGGAGGAATGTTGTCTCACTAAGTGCAAAAAGAAAAAGAAAATGATAATAACGGAATGATTATAACGCAACATTAATAACGTAACGTTATTATCATTTTCTTCCACAGTAAGGAGCCAGCCAGGTTCGGGCAGGCGAGGCTGGGCTGGGCTTGTTACAGCCTGGGAAAGGGAGAAGGAGTGGTTCCTGCAACACCTTAAGTGCGCGTGACGGTTTGGCCTGCGTCTTGGGCCGGCCAAACCATCATACACACTTTGTATGTTATCCACAGGCTGTATTGTACAGCCTGGGTGGAGAACATGCACAGCCTCCCAGTCCACATCTGAGCGCCGATCCACGGCACTCAGACCAATCACAACGCTGTTGTAACACAGCGCTGTGATTGGCTAGGGGAGTCCGGGAGCCTCCGGTCTTCCTGTTCCTGGGTTGACGGAGAGGCTGCAGCTGGCAACCGGCGACAACAAGGTAAGTCTTGTTTTTTTCCGAAACCCGCCCCCCACCACCACCATTCCCAAGCAGCCGCCACTGGGACCGAGTCAAATGTCAGTGGCATCTCTTATAGTTACTTGTCAGATACATCTCTGAAAACTGGCCAAACGGTTGCATGGTCAGACACATTAGGCCTACCTGTGAACGTTCAAAAGGGCTGGCCAGAGTCAGGCAAGTGACAGATCCGCCTTTGACAGGCATAGAAGGCCGAGAAAGTGCCAATCACATGTCAGTTGCATCTCTTTCAGGCTGGTAGTTTAATGAGAGTCCAGGATCATTACAAGAGGAGAACCTGGGCTTTTTTCCTCATGCCTCGCACTTAATGGAGGGCTGCGTTCATGTTACATGTATTTACATATGTAAAGGCAGTCCTGGCATGTTCCTTCATTATGCAGCTAATGCTGCCACACCTCGAGGTTTCCTTTTCTCCATAGTGCTTGTTTCCTAAATTTAGACGCTGCGACTCGGAAAGGAAACCAATAAGGGCCCCACAAAATGGTTCGCCCCAGGCCTAACAAAGCTTCTGCCATGCCTGAATGAGTCTCTAATGTTAGGTCCACTTCTGGCAGGCAGAGAGGGCTGCTGTACTGTCAATCACAGAAGCCCTCATTACGAGTTAAGGGCTAAATTCCAATCCCTGTGCATAGCGTGTTTGCACACCGATTGGAATTGCGGGGTGTGTGATAATTTTCACGCCCTCTCAGTTTTCCCCTGATAAATCCAAAATAAAGTAGAACCTGCTAAAATTTAACAGGGGGATGGCCTGGAAAAAGGTAAAACGTGGAATTTGATGTGTTAGAAAACGATTTTGCATGTGTTGACCCATTTTCCATTTAAAAATTCAAAGTAGGAGGTATTTACCATGCACAGATCCGACAAGCTCGTAATGAAGGTCATTGTGGTGAAAGATCATTAGAACTGGGAACTAGTCAGTCTGCCACAAGGGGACCATTGACAGACGGAAGAATAAGTCAAGTGTTAGTCACAGAGAATGGTAGGGCAGCAGCAGAGTCAGGCGCATGTCAAGTGCACCTCTTACATCCTTTGGGGCCACAATAAAGTCAATCACATGTCAGATGCAAGTCTGAAATGCGCATAGGTCTAGTTGCTGCAAAGTTAGTCACATGTGAGGCATTCAAGTGAAATATCACCGGGGTTGAGGAAGAGTCGGGTACAGTTGCATCTGGATAGTGGTAACACCCTTCTCCGTAGACTTCCAGTCTCTACAATGGCACCTCTTAAAGTCATCCTACATACCCTTCCAGGACCTGAAGGAACATGATCACATCACTCCTGATGGACCTCCATTGGCTCCTCTTGCTGGCCCACGCCATCTTCAAAACCAGCTGCATGATTTATAAAGCCTTCACAACCAACATCCTTCCTTATTATGCAGACAAACTTACCATCTCTAGTGTTTCTTAGTACACCTGTAGCCAGGACACAGTCAAACTGCAGACCAAGAAATGAAAAAAAGAAAAAAAAGACAGCAAGCCTTTTCCTTCAATACACCCTGGATTTGGAACATCCATATCCATCAGGATCGCCCCAACGGTGTTCCAGTTCAGGAAAGAGTCGACAACTCACCTCTTCAAAGAACACTACATCGCAATGCACCATAACCCAGCTGTCTCTCTTAACACTTGTTGACTTTATTCTTGCATTTTACCCTGTACAGTATATCATTGCCTTTTGGCCAGGTTTCCATATACAAAGCAAACACAAGGAGATGATGGATGGAGTGCTGAAACTTTTCAGACACTCACCCCAGTTACAGATCTGGGTTAAATCCATCATCATTCTTCAGCTCACTTCGCCACCCCAGTTCAGACACAGCTATGTGCAAATCAGTCTTTGCCCTGTGCCTCATAGGAACAATCCAGCCCGAACTGCCAAGCCATGTCTTCCCTGGACCAAAAAGAAGCATCCTGGGACCGGTTTCGGGGTAACACCCCTCTTCAGCCAGGCTAGCTTGAATCTAGTGTCAAAGTGTGCAAGGGATCCACGTCTGGGCATACCCTTCCAACTTTGGGCGAACAAAGCAAACACAAGGAGATGATGGACAGAGTGCTGAAACTGTTCAGACACTCTCCCCCAGTCACAGATCTGGGTTGAATCCATCATCATTCTTTAGCTCACTTCACCTCCCCAGTTCAGACACAGCTATATGCAAATCAGTCTTGGCCCTGTGCCTCATGGGAACAGTCCAGCCCAAACTGCCAAGCCATGTCATCCCTGGACCGGAAACAAGCATCCTGAGACCGGTTTCGGGGTAACACCCCTCTTCAGCCAGGCTAGCTTGAATCCAGTGGCAAAGTGAGCAAGGGACCCACATCTGGGCATACTCCGCCAACTTTGGGCGAACAAAGCAAACACAAGGAGATGATGGACGGAGTGCTGAATCTTTTCAGACACTCACCCTCAGTCACAGATCTGGTTGAATCCATCATCATTCTTTAGCTCACTTCGCCACCCCAGTTCAGACACAGCTATATGCAAATCAGTGTTGGCCCTGTGCCTCATGGGAACTGTCCAGCCCGAACTGCCAAGCCATATCTTCCCTGGACCAGAAACAAGCATACTGGGACGTATTTCGGAGTAACAACCCTCTTCAGCCAGGCTAGCTTGAATCCAGTGGCAAAGTGAGCAAGGGAACCACTTCTGGGCATACCCTGCCAACTTTGGCCGAACAAAGCAAACACAAGGAGATGATGGACGGAGTGGTGAAACCTTTCAGACACTCACCCCCAGTCACAGATCTGGGATGAATCTATCATCATTCTTTAGCTCACTTCGCCACCCCAGTTCAGACACAGCTATATGCAAATCAGACTTGGCCCTGTGCCTCATGGGAACAGTCCAGCATGAACTGCCAAGCCATGTCTTCCATGTACCGGAAACAAGCATCCTGGGACCGGTTTCGTGATAACACCCCTCTACAGACAGACCGTCCCTTTCCATTCCTGACAAGCCAATCTATCAGGGGCAATGTAAGTCACATTTTAGGCCCACTTCTGGCAGATAGAGAGTGCCAAGGCAGTCAGTTACATAACAGGTGCACTCCTTACATGCAGGAGGGCTACAGAAGTGTCATTCACATTAAAGATGTTCTGTGCACCTTTGAAAGGCCAGTAGGGTCATCAGGAATTTATCTGGCAGCTGAAATAACCAGTCCTTCTCTACAACCATGTCCTAACAAACACTGGCAAAGACAAGAGGATTAGATAGTACAGGCACACAAAGGGATACCTGCAGACAACTTGCATGCTCACATGCAGCTGAAAATGACAGTTAGGGGCAGATTTACTAAAATCTCAAGCAATGCAGCAGGCAAAAAAGCTGCACTGCGTTGCACGAGAAGAAGAGAGCAGGAGAGCACCATATTTACATAAATATGGCACTCTTCTCCAGTCTCCCTAGCGCTGGCTAAAATTAGCTGCCGTGCGTCATGTACACACCTTTGCACCCTAGCATAGGTTTTGTACTGGAAGGATAGCCTTCCAGTACAAAATACTATGGTCAGACTAACTTTAAACCATTTCCGACTTTGTATCTGTGCTGTACAGTGCAGCACACATACAAAGTCAGAAATAAATGGAAAGAGAAATGGCAGCATTTGTCCTTCATAGTACCTACTTGAAATCGGCGCTATTTTCTGACACTAAACCCTGTCTACTTTCTTAAGTAAATAGGATTCATGCACCACCCATGGTACGCCCCCTTGGTGCTCAGTAATGCAAGCAGCGCTATGTGCTTTAAGTGACATTCAGCGCTAAACAAGTTTAGCCCTAGAAAGTAAATAGGTAAAAACGATTTTGCGTTGATTTGCATCACATTTGTGATGCAAACACAACACAAAATCTTAGTAAATTGTCCCCTTACTGTCTTCTATATGCACGCAAAGACACCAACATATACACTGCCATACTAACAACAAACTCTGATGCACACTCTTGACCTAACCACCACCTTGCACGCTATACACCTTGGTGCACCCTGTACTCTAAAACCTATTAGGTGCAGCGCTCCCCCTCCTATTGGTGGTGATAGTTTTAGCCTTAGTTTAGTGAAACGGTGGTGGTCAAGCTTCACTAACATACAGCATATGGGACAGCATACGTGACAGGATTGCAAGCTTCCCTAATACGAAGGAGAGTTAAAGATCAGGTGGCAGCAGTGTATGTTTCCTCATACCCACATAACAGAAACAAGATGTGCAACAACAGTCCAAGATTCGCAGAATTGTGAGAAATATACATCAGTTACTGCTAATCATGTGCTCTGTTTTCTTTGTATTTCTCTAATTTGCATAAATATTTTAAATGCCTATTTCAGCATATTATTTTCACATTAAATCAGCAAATGCCCTAGCCACATATACTTTCACAATTGCATTGATCAGATGTATTAATTTAATGTGCTCTGTTGCTCCCTTAGTGGGTTTGTGAAATATCCCTTTGCATTAATTCATCTGCACCATGCACACGATGTTAAAGTATCACAGCGTGCCCTTTTCACAATGTTTCCATACTTTAACTGCATTTTACCTGATGAGCATATAGCTGCTGCTATTGTAAAAATTCCACATATGCTTTGCTTCTATAGTAAAATGTCAAATGCAACATTCCATCTGCAACAATGTCTGTATGCAACTCTTCAAAGACAAATCAAATGCCTGGCCTATTGGCCTTGTAAATACTTGTTTCAACTGCCTGCCTCCAAATGTCATTTTCTGAGTTATTTTAAAATTTGCAGGATAAAGTGGTATTTGAACAATAATAATTAGAATGTAACTTCAGTTTAATTGGAGCAAAATCCAGTAAAAATCACCTCGGAAAGAGTAAATGCCTGAGAAAAGTAAGCAGCTAGATCCTGAGGGGCAGATTTACAAGCCCCTTGCGCCACTTTTGCATCATTTTTCCCATGTTAAAAATGACTCAAAAGTGGAGCAAGGGGCTTGTAAATCTCCCCTGAATATTTAGTGGCTGCTGCTGCATGAGCGATGGTGGTCTGCGGGTAAATGGAGATGGAGCTGGTGAATTTGCTAGGTAAGAGTGCACTAGGAGTGTGTATCTGTGTGTGAGTATGGGTGCTCTACCACTGGTGTATCATAAGCCCATCTATTGCCAATTATTTGCACAAATGCTCAAACCATGAATCTTGGCACTGAGGAAAGAGCTTCTCCAGGTGCACATTCAAAACATTTGAGCCTATTCACGTAGGGAGATCTATGTACAGAAATATCCACCGAGTAATAACCTTATGAGATGCATGTATGAATTATAACCTTACAGTTCCTACTGATAACTTTACAACCAAATTTGAAACATATGACTATAGGCAAAGGTTTAGACAGTGGAGGTGAAAATCTCTGCCTCCCCCACAGAAAAAGTCAGAATGGAAAATAATATGGAGCAGCATTCACCTGACCTAAATCACACATACTTTAAAAGCATTAACCTCAAAATCACATAAACTAAGCGACAAGATTGCGTTTTCCAGGAAAGCAGAGGCAAAGGTTATTACTAGCTATGAACTCTGATCCCTTTCTCCATCGCATTCCCTATCAATGATCATATCCTCTCTAACATGCACCGAAACATGCTATATGTACTGCCTCTTCCGGGAAATTCCAGTGTAGGACTATGTAGGAACAAAACCTTCTTTTCTTTCCACTACATTACAAGTCATCACTTAGGGTAAGGATACCCTGCCCCCTATCCCTTGTGGGGGGGGGGGGATCCTGCCCCCGCCCTCCAGGCTAAAAGTACAACAACAAAAATTGGGGGGGGGTAAAAAAAAAATGGCTGACTTAATTTTTTTACTAAACAGCTAGTGTGGTGGGCCAAGCCCCAGGGGACAAACCAGATTCTTTTTTTTAAACTGTGGGGAGGGGTAAGTGTGGGTTCCCACGAGCCAAATATAGCCCCACGGACCGTGTCCCCCATGGCCCGGTGCACTATTTGAAGGGGATGGGAGAAGGGTATGGAAACCCCTCTCTGAGGTGAGTTTTGGCCCTGGAGACTTCATCCCCTGGAGTCTGGCACAATTTTTAAAAAGGAAGGGGGCATGCAGGCCCCCTTCCCATGCCATAGATAGGCCCGGGTACCCTATCCCCCAGGACACTGCTGTTATTTGCCATATTTTTTAAAGCACTTCAATCTAGAGCTGTATGTGAATACAGCTGGATTGCAACCCCTCTTGTGGTGGGTTCTATGGCTGCACAGAAAAAAGTTAAGACTCAAAGACATGTTGATGTCTTTTATAGGTCTCGCTTGGCGTAGGCTGCGCGCATGCGCAGTCTCGCTGACGAGATTTAGTGTTTACAGGATTTTATGTAAGGGGCTTTAAGCCCTGCCCCTCTGTTCCATTGGCCGGTGTCACCATTTATGCTAAACGGTGGCCAGCTATTGGAACAGAGGTGTCAATGACGTTTTTGCTTGGCTTTTCGAGCCGTCCCATTTGGACGGACTCGCTTGCTTTGCGTTGGTCGCAAAAGGTTTCTTATCTTTATGGGGCCAAACACATGGCCCCATAAAGACAAGAAACCTTTGGCAGGCGAGGCCAGCAGAAAAAGCCAAGCAAATACGTCATGGCGAGCGCTTGGTTTAAATGGTCCGGTCTGTGGATGAATAGCCTCCAGACAGGGCTGCGATGGACCTGCGCGCACCCAGACACGTGTCCACTTCGCACTGGAGCCGCTCGCGCTAGGGAGATAGAACGCGAGCGGCGCTGCAATTCGCTAGGGGGCCAGTTTTATTTTGGCTTCCGAGCTTATTTTTTGTCCTAGTCTATCTAACCCTGGGTGCCAGTTGTTAAACAGGCCCTGAAGGACCGGGGCGCGCCGTGGACAGGAAGTGTGTGGTATCCTCGTCAGCAGTGCTCCACTGAGGACTGAATATGCTATACTTACCACGTGAAAATTTATTCTTTGATCTGGCTCAGCTGTCAGTCATAAGCGCCGTCCCGTCGACGTTCACTGATTAGTGCTGGTTCCTTAATTCTAGCTCCTCGGGTTTCTTACCAGGGCTCCCAAGGCGCATTTCTTGCTCTTTAATGCGAACTCCTCACTTATCCCGGATGCCTCTCCTACCCCAGCCCTGGCTTCTCGGCTGTAGCAGCCCCCGCCTCTCCCTCCTTGGGTCTCTGTGACACGCTGTCGCTTCTTGGCGCTAGCCCTTTAGGTCTCACTCATTGGTTCCCAGAGGCCAGCTCTCAATCCTTGCTGTAAGCGCGCAGATTTTAGTCCTCTGCCTTCCATGCGCTTCTCTCACTCATTGACGCCTCTTCCCACAGGGTCCTGGCTATAACCATTCACGCTTCTCTTCCCCTCTAGCGCTCACCTCCCCTCCTTGGCGCTAATTATCAGGCCTTAGTCCTTCTCTGCTTCTGCGGTTTTCTGCATGCCTCCTTCCGTCCATTACGCGCGTTCATGTATTATTGATTGAGTGTACTTTCCTCTTCCTAAGGCTCGGAGGCCCCTTATCTGCCCTAGCTGTTGTCTTGGGAGCTGGGAGTGGGGGTCAGAGGGGAGGAAGCTGAGCAGGAGTGTGTGTGCTGTGGGGGCGGGCAGTACCGACTGACTGCCTTCCGTGTCACTCACTCTTTGCGCTCTCCCAGTCAGGACTTGCACCAGGCACTGGCACACCTCAGCATTGCCTGCAGCGGGTTGGATCAGAAATTCCAGGCACTCTGAGGGCCGGCCGGGTGTTCTCTCTGCCCTTGAGATCTGCCTGTCTCCCTCTGAGGACCCAACCACTCTAAATACTGTATGTCTCTCCTTAGAGACTATCGCTCCCAATACCGCCTATCTCGCTGAAAAGATGATCACTCTAAGGCAGTCTGTCTCACTCCCACGCTAGAGAGAGCTTCACTCTGCACACTGTCAGCAGAAGTACTAACTTTCTCACTGTAGGTCTTACTCTTCCCGTTAAATATTAGACTTTTCACCTTCATTTTCTGCGTCTTCTTAATCTGCCTCTCCCCCTTCAGCTTCCTTCTGCTGTCGCACCCTGGCTCTCTTACTAGCAGTCTTGTGCCTCTGTGATTGTACAGTAACTGTCTCCCGTGTTGTTTTTCTGCTGCTCTCTTCCTGGGCGCATTGACAGCGCCTCGATGACTGTCTCTCTCTATGGTTGCTTTGTGTCAGCAGATTGCCTGTCATTGTGAGGTCTTTTTTGGGGGCCCTGGGGCAGTGCTTATTATTGGGCAGTATCGACTGTCGTTTATCGCTTGTGTCCCAGGGCCGTAGTACCGCAGCCGCTGCACTTCAATTGGACAGAGACTCCGCTTGGACACTTAATGGGTGGCTTGGTCGAGAGCTCCTCATCGGGAGTGTCCCCTTGATAAGCCCCTTTCCTACAGTGCCCGAGTGCCCCTGAGTGCGCTGCCGGGCTGGATGACGCCCTGGCGGCACTACCGGAGGTACCGGGTCTTGGGCTGTTTCCTGGGCCTTTCTTCTTCTCCCCCTATCCGTTTCCTTGCCGTGGCCCTCGCTCGGGGCCCGCATCATCCTCAACAACCCCACTAGTGACGATGTCCCCCTCTACATCCACTCACACTTTTTCTACACCTTTGCTGCCCGACCCCTCCCCTGCTTTTCCCAGCATGCCTTTTCCTTTTCGGTTCTTTTTGTACTCTTCTTTCTTTTTTACTCTTTCCTTCTCTTCTCCTCCCCTTCATTGTAAGCCTATGTTTTTCGTCTCTTTCTCTACCTTTCTTTCTCTTCTATCATTTCCTTTTCCAACTTCAATCTTTTGGTTTGTTCCACTTTCCCTCTCCCCTCCCTGTCACCTCCTGACCCTTCCTCCCTTGTGCCCTATGTCACTTCCCCATCCCCCCCACCCCTCCTCCCTGGCTCACCCACCTTCTCCCAATTGTTCCAGATCCCTGTTTCCCTGCCATATGTACCCTTGAACTCTTTGATGGCCTAGGGGGCGGCAGATTTGTAGCATTGTATTGTTTATTGTAGCATGTTTCTGACCCGCCACCCTACCCCCTCCGCCGTTTTACTTGTATCTTTAGTTAAAGAATTACGAAACAAACACGCATTTGCAATGCAATAGGTCTCGCATTTACACGAGTTTGAGCTAGTGGCATTGTAAATGACAATACCTTTTATTTATGTTTTGTTATTTAAAACATAAATAGAAGGCATTGTCATTTACAATGCCAAGAGCGCAAGCTTGCGTAAATGCGAGACCTATTGCATTGCAAATGCTTGTTTTAATAAGACTTTATTAATACAAAAATAATGACAACCTCTTTTATTGAACATGTCAATGTGTCAATTTATATCATGTACATTTTATTATAATTATTGGTGACTTTTGACAAATATAATAGGCCTGCTTTTTATATGTTAATATGTTGACCCCTTTATAAAGCCAATAGGTCCACTTTTAATATCTTGGTGCTCTGATTATTTGACAAAGATAATAGGTACAAAAAAAACAGGCAGTCATAATGTTTAGCTAACGCTTTCTGTTTGTTCTAGGTTTTAATGGGAATCTAGACCATTATTGTTTTTCTAATGTAAAGGAAGGCATGAGGCAGGTTAACAACCTCTGTAGAGGTAGGGAAAATATTGTTATTGATTTATAGATTTTATAAAACGTTTACAGACTTTCACATAAATATCTAGAATGTATTGTGGTACTGATTGAAATAAAAATAATATAGGGTATCTCCTAACCCCTTTGGTACAGGTGTTGGCCAGTGGCACCACTGGGAAGGGCTAACAAGCATTGGCATAGCCAATAGGTCTCGCCTTTGGGACCTTCTAAGTGTTTAGCCATGCAACACTTGATGTTGTTGCACCAAGGATATTGTGCTGGATAAATAAACACTTATTAGGTTCCAAAGGTGAGACCTATTGGCTATGCCAATGTTTGTTAATGTGAATGTTTTTAGTGGTATGGTTCTACACACTGCTTTCGACCAATGAAGGCTCCAAAGAGGTATGACCACATCGCCCAACTAACAAAATCACACGATTTCCCCAGAGAAGACTACATCATCGTTGGGAAACGTTGTTTCTTTGATAAAGCAGTAATATCAGCAATCCATGCTTACTGGTTGAGAACAAACGGGTGAAACTGCCATCGGCAGACTGACATGAAAACAAAATCAAGTGACTGCAACAGTTTCTTAAAGCAACAATAGCTGGCAGGCCGATGTGTTGCTACGGGCTTTGTCTTTCATGTGTCACACTCAAAAGTCACTGGAACGCCAAGGAAATCGCACAGTGGCCTGGTCGGGGCAATCCGCCTCCTCTACGCCAACAGCAGCCAGAGTAGAGTTGCAAGGAGGCGACGTTAATCAATTTGACTCCGAAGCGCTCCTTTGAAAACTTGGAGGCATTTGAAACAAGTACAGTAGTCCTCGTTATTACAGTATATGTTTAGCAATAAAATTACAAACCTGTGCGGACCACGAGGGAGTAGGTTCAGTGTTTAGTGGTGTTTTTCACAGCTGAAACGGGGCAGCAGACAGAATGTAGAGCAAAGAACTGCCATAATCCTGAACTGGGTATATAAACTTGCTCGATATTCCGCGCAAATTTGTAAAGACAAAATAAGCGAAACCAGTCCTAGTAATTAACACATTAAATGGGGACTCTGCAATCCTGTAACATAGCTCAGTGGGTTAGGCACGCGCTGTTATGATCTCCGTGCTGCATGCTGGTTTGAATCCCAAAAGAACTGATTCAGTGTCCATATGTTCATTAGTATCAAGGTATCACCTATCATAAATGCAAAAGCCCTATATTAACAACACCTCGCAACAATTTAAAAGTATTCATAATACAAACAGAATGAAAAGTACATGAAAAAGTAGCATAGCGCAAGAGGAAACCGCCAGAAGGCAGGCCTTCTCAAACTATGCACCTAGCTTCCGGAATAACAAACTTCCAACCTTAGAGCCGTTCGCCCCCTCTCTGCTGCTCCTCAGAATGGAGATGGCAACTCAGCCCTCTGAGGGACATCTCGCCCATCATCGCCCACATCGGCTATGCGGGCGGGAACTGCAGCCCACCTTCTACAACAGCTCTCTGTTCCTGGCCAGCTATTTGCGCGCTACACAAATTAGTATTGCCAATACTAACAAGCCGAGCTAAAGCAGCGGCCTTGCTGGCAGCAGCCTTGTGGAGGCACGGTGCTTGGCCAATGGGAGCGGGCAGTGCTGCAGGCTTAATGTCGCGGCCAGCACAGGAGGAGGAAGCGGTGACTGCAGCCCTTGTGGGTGCAGCCATGGGGCAAACAGGAGCCAGGCAGTGGCACAGGATTTAATAAAAATGAATAAAATTGGCGCTCTGCGCTACTTTAATCAACAGTGCTCCTCGGGTAAATCCTCGCTAACACAGACAGTGCGAGAGCCGCCCGGCCGTGAAAGTGAAAGTAATCGAGTGGCGCGCTGAAAGTTTAATGAGCCATGAGATCTCAAAAACTCTGATCTCGGGAACAAAAAAGCCAGATGAAAGAAAAGGACTGTCACTTCAAAGAATAGAAGTATTGCTACCAATGTGGATAAATCTATCTACATATGAAGGCACATGCTAGCAATAGAAGCGGGGGCTCTTTAAAGCTCGCCACACTGCGCGTGCGCGCCTGGAAGAGCGACGGCTAAAGGAGGGGGAGCAGGAGGTGAGCCTGCGAGTGGTGCGCGCGCGCGCACCTGAACCACCGGGTTGTAAGGCTTAATGAGCCATGACAGAAAGCCAGATGGCGGCTGCGCGCGTGCACTCGCGCGTAACCGCAAGCTTGAGGCCAGCAAAAACATGTGGTTGGACTTTTAAAAGCCCACTTACTAAATGCGCTGGCTCAGGTGAGACCTAAAAAGGATCCTCTGGTACTTGCACCAGAGAATTCCCTTTTTCAAAACAAAGGGCAGGGGAGACACAAAATCACTGCTGTGGCAGCCCTGCGCTTCCTCCTGCCCATATGTGTAATGTCAGTGTGCCGCAAGGCATACTGACATCACAGATTCCCCGCCATAACATTGAGATGGAGCAGTTGAGTGTTCTTTACAGCTCCAGTGGGGAAAAAATGCCAAAAATGGCCTCCCCAGATTTCAGTGAGGCCTTTGGGAAAGGGGGGAAGTCTCCCCTTTCCAACAAGGCCTACCTGGAACTGTTTCCTGGCTGTGGATCATTGTTGCACCACAATCCACAGCCAGGAGCCCCACTAGTCCACGAGGGACCAGTGCTTAGTGGAGTCGGCCCTCTTGGTGAATGGGCCGACCCCCTTGGTGGAAACGTTAAAAAAAAAGTGTTACTTTTTTTTTTTTACTTGAAATTGTTACAGAGTTGCCCCTCCTGACATACAGGCCGACCCCAAATTAGAAGCAAATTGTTTTTCGCATTTCCAAATATATATATATATATATATATATATATATATATATATTCACTGAAAAAACCATGGGTTTCACACACGTTATAGTTAGGAATTAGCATTTAAAAAACCTTAGAAATTCAGTGAAAAAACCATAGGTTTCACACACGTTATAGTTAGGAATTAGCATTTAAAAAACCTTAGAAATTCAGTGAAAAAACCATAGGTTTCACACATGTTATAGTTAGCTGGACATTTTACTCGTAAAAAACCAATGAAATTCCCCCGTTATAGTTAGTTCAGCTAACTATAACTCGCGCGCCCGCAATGCACTGCTGATGACGTCACATATTACATCACTCATGACATGGTCAGTGACATCACTCATGACATCACTGATGACATCTCAAATGACATCACTGATGACCTCACTGATGACATCATCCAGTGAATGTGTGTTTTTCTGAAAATTAAATATGTTTTATATATGTATATCTCAAGGTCGATGGAAGAATAAATGGGTATATTACTGTCTAAATGGATGATTTCTTTTTGAAAAATTGATTGTGTAACTGACTGATTAAGTGTATCATAGTGAATACATGGCTTAGTGAGTAATGTTTAAATATATAAATATCTGTATCATTTTTTCACTTTGTGTATAAGTGGCTGCATGGGTTGGTGAGTAGCTACATGGGTGTCTATATAGGTTATTAGTTGGTTTTTTGAGTATCAGTATGAGTGTCTGCATGGTTTGGTGGGGGGTATTACGTAGTGCATAGGTGCATGAATGAGTGACTCACTGTTTGTATGTGTTGAACAGAGCATGTGTGCAGGACTGCATGGGTGGATGTGTGTGTGTATGGGTGTGTTAGTGAGTGAATGACTGTCTCAATAGTGTCTTTATGAGTAACTACATATGTTTAAAACTAGTATATGTGACTATTGGTTTATATATGTGAGTATATGTGAGAGTGAGAGATTGAAAGAGTTCCTGTATGAATAAGTATGTATTTCTATAAGTGATTGTTTAAAAGACTAAGTATGTGTAAGTTTCCGTAGAAGTAAGTGTGGTGGTGTGTGTATAACTGTATATGCAAGTAAATGTATGTTTGATTCTTTATTAGCATGAGTGACTATGTGTGTGAGTAGCTCTATGGATGAGTGGCATTGTGTAACAGGATGTATAGGTGTATGAGTACATATGATAAGTGAGTACATGTATGAGTGACTGTATTGGACTGTTGGTGAATGAGTGGATGTGTATGTGGATCTTAGAATTACTGAAGAGGTTGTTGTAACTGTTATTGGTATGTCCATTCTTTTGTAAATTTTAGTCTCTATTTTTGAATGTGTGTATGAAAGGTTTTATTAGGGGAAGAGGAGGTCTGCCACTCTATCACAAGGATGATGTCATCAGTGAGGTCATCAGTGATGTCATTTGAGATGTCATGAGTGATGTCATGAGTGATGTCACTGACCATGTCATGAGTGATGTAATATGTGACGTCATCAGCAGTGCATTGCGGGCGCGCGAGTTATAGTTAGCTGAACTAACTATAACGGGGGAATTTCATTGTTTTTTTACGAGTAAAATGTCCAGCTAACTATAACATGTGTGAAACCTATGGTTTTTTCACTGAATTTCTAAGGTTTTTTAAATGCTAATTCCTAACTATAACGTGTGTGAAACCTATGGTTTTTTCACTGAATTTCTAAGGTTTTTTAAATGCTAATTCCTAACTATAACGTGTGTGAAACCCATGGTTTTTTCAGTGAATTTGCAAGGTTTTTTAAATGCTAATTGTTTTTTTTTTCTTCTATTTTTTTTAACATATTTTTATTTTAATTTTCTTACCTTTTATAAAGACTATGGTTAAATTTTTAAAATTCTTTAATATGTTTTTTTTAATATATTTTTTAAAATAAACATGTAAAATTTATTTGCAGTACATTTTTTTTTTTTTTTTATTATTTTTTTAGTACGCGTACCGTAAGCTTACGGTAAGCGTACGGTTTACGCAACGCCCGTAATTTTTCTACGCTGCTTTCGTATAGTTACGCAATTTGCGTAGCCGCGCGTACTCCGCGTGGGACGCGTGCGCGCGTACGCTACACGCGCACGTTACGCGGAAGTGTCGGGTAGTGACTGTTATGCGCATGTGCGCAAGCGCGTGTCTTTTTTACGCGCATGTGCACTTTTGCCTTAAGCGTACCGTAAGCGTACCGTAAGCGTACGGTAGGTCATGTGATCATGAAACACAACTTTTGATTGGTTGAAACTACTTTCAGTTCTAGAACTCTCCTACACCACACCCATTCCTCTCATTTCTGCTTGTGATCCCTTAGGAGAAGGAGCTGGGTTGTCTTTGTGATACGATGGCAGAACAGCAGAGCTCTTCTGAGAGTGAGGCTAGCACTAGCAGCA
Source organism: Triturus cristatus (assembly GCF_964204655.1). Classification (NCBI taxonomy): domain Eukaryota; kingdom Metazoa; phylum Chordata; class Amphibia; order Caudata; family Salamandridae; genus Triturus; species Triturus cristatus. The sequence continues at coordinate 389,860,026 of NC_140588.1, forward strand.
CTGTTTTGAGGCAGAGAGCGAGGAAACAAAAGCCCTCTTATGTATGGGATTATTTTACTTTTCCTGAAGGCCAGCAAAAGGTGAATGCACCCTTAGTAACTTGCAAGCTGTGTCAGCGTGTACTTTCAAGAGGTAATCCTGACAGGAAGTATTCCTTTGGGAATCATACTGTGGTAAATATTTAATTACCTGTACTATTTTTTATGCGGTAAAGTCTAGTAAGAATAACTCAGTAAAAATAAGAGGCAGAATCCGTGGTATTAGAGGTTCTGAAAGGCTTTATTCCTCTACAAAGGAATTATGGTTCGAACCATAGGCATCAAATTCCATCACCACGAGGGTTCAGGAAGGGAAGGCAATACATTATTGACAAGTAAAGATATTTATATGAAAAGCATTACATTAAGACAGATGTAGGAGGCGTAACAGCTGATAATACAGATAATAATACACATATGTAATTAAAAAAAGGCGTAAACATAGGCGTAAACTAAAAACGTCATTAAACATGATGTCACAGGTGGGTGGATCCATAAGAGAATCCTGCAATGTCAGCAGAAATACTTGGCAGAGATGCGTGCGCAGCCGCATGACGTGTGATTGACGTGCAACTAGAGGGTGAAGGGGACTTGACATTTAGCTCTACATGTGGAGACAGAAGTCTGGGGGATCATGTCAACCTAATCCCAAATCATATCTAATATCTTATGTTTAAAGAACTGTATTATCCAAAAGGAAAGGTCTCTCGGACAGAATCTATTCTATACTGACTGTTAGTGCGTGTACAAGCGTCTAAGTGTCTACATGAGATGCGAGGGGGCAGGAATCTTCCATAGTAACAGGGGCTATGAATTATTTGTATGAGGACAGTGAGGCCTGGCCCTTTGCTCGGTAGCTGGAAGAATGTTTACCTAAACTACTAGACAGGAATGCATCGGATGAGGAGCGGAGCAGATAATCTTGAAGGTGAAATACAGTTTTTGGCAGGCAACAGGCCGGATCAGGCACCGTTAGCCGCGCAGGGAGTAGGACAAAGTTCATGGATACAGATGCGGGCTCGGACTGGAGCTTTCAGAGGCAGAAGGCAGGAAAAGGCTTGATGGCAGAATTCAGGGCCTACTCGCCTGAACTGTAAAACGTGGAAAGTGAACCACATAAAGTCGGTGGCCTTTCATATTTAGGAACGGAATATCCGACTCATTCATGGCGGATCTGAAAGAGGACATGTTGACGGTGGACGCACATGTATTTGCGTCTTCATAACTGGAACTGGAGGGAACATACATGTACTTATAGCATGCACATGGAGCCGTTGGGGTCTAAGATAGGGGACATAACTGATCATAAAATTCATATTTCCTCATTCCCTCCTTGTCCCCTACGGACCCTCAGGAGATATCGATCTTCATCAATCCATCAATCTGTTCATATAGCATCATTTGTTCTTCTTTCTTCTTCCGGGATTTTGAACGAAAACTTGAAGGCGGGATACACGATGTGGCACACAGACCACAAATCGCTGGCCCACATTGTAGACATAAGCAGCAACTGAATAGTATGAGAAAGCCAATACCTAGGAAGGATAGAATCCTCCATCCCCAGGCTGACAACACGCTCCAGAACCAACCGGACCAAGTCCAGGTGCCTGGACTCTGGTGTATCTGGCTTATAATCTTATGAAGGCGAGTTATGGCTTTATATACTGATGGCGAGTTTTCTGGTATGAAAACACAGCAACTTGATCCGATGACCCTACAAGCTCCGCCCCTATCGGCCAGGATGACGTCAAGGACAAGACGATTTTGAAGCACAACAATCCGCATCGCAGACTGCTCTTCTGTTAAATTGCCTAAGGCGGAAGTAGTCTCGTTCACTACTGCTTCAAGGGTTCTAGTTAATCTACGTATCAGTTTACTATTAGTGACTGTACCTATATAGGGAAAGAAACCTTTATTGAAATCTGTGTATTGCTCCCATGCCGTTTCAGTGTAATCGACAATCGGGAGATCTCTCTGCTGTCTATTGTGTACTAAATGGGTATTTCTGTGATAATCAGGAGGGGCTAGGAAAACAGGTGGCAGAAGGAATGCAATGTAACAGGTACCATCCCAATCTAGAGGTAAACGTATATATGCGGTCTGGCCACATATGAAGTAGGAATGACGGGAAGCTCTAAATGTAGACTTGCCTTGATCACTGAATTTTATTACAGTGGTGCATTTACTATGGCCCATGTGTATGGAACCATTCTTTCTTACACATAATTCACCTTTAACTGGAAATACTGACATAGCGGGCAAGATTGGTGTAGCTTCGGATTCAACATTCAGAATCATGAGGTTAAGTGTAAAGTTACCTAATCCATATACTTCATTTTCTAGATCAGTTCCTGTTCTTTTGGGAAGTCCCTCCTTGTTGGGGTAGCAGACTTTAAGCAAAACTAGGTTCAGGTTTCCCCATACCCAGCTGTCTTGATAAACTACTGAATTTGAATCTAGGGAATTAATCAAACTAAACCATGCTCCACAGGAGCCATTGTGTGTGAACGGATACGGAAAGAGAGGCAAAACTCCCTTATAGTTCTGATAGGGAGGGAGTCGGCCACATATCCAACAATTGGTAGCATTGCTGGTCTGATGGGAATGATGTAACATACTGATAAAAGTGTTGTTGCGCAGCGCAAATCTATAAGACAACTCATGCGGAGGTAGTTCACTAAAAGAATGTTCAGCAGTAGCATTGTAAGCATGCTTAGAAATAGGGTAATACATATGTAGCAATACACTAGAAATGATGATCAGAAGACTTAGAAAAAACAAAATTAATAATGTCACTATGCAGTGACTACGAAGCGATTTACAATACGCATGTTTTTTAAGCTGTATCTGTCTATTTCTCTCTCTATTTCGGTCTAGAGGATACATGTCAGAGACAAATTCAACCGATTCACCTTGGAGAGGACTTAAACAATCAAATTGTCTGACTTGCTAGACCTTAGTTTCAGTTTATAGAGTTCGTTCTCCGACCTTTCAACCAAGGGGAGCTTTGAGTCTGTCTGTGAGGGAATGCAGGGCTGAGTGTTCACATCGGACGGTAATCCATAAAATTTCTTGATATGGCTCGAGTGCAACCACCCTTTACGTCCCTCAATCTTCACGGCTGTCCTTGTAGTCAGCAGGACGAGCTTGGGCGACTGCCACCTAGGCTCCAGCTGGGTCTTCCGGTCGAAATTCCTCACAAGAACCAGGTCGCCTGGAACCACGTCATGGGGCTTCACCTCAGTGTTATCGGGAAAAGCTGCAGCTACCTGTGAACGACAAGATTGTAGTGCAGACATCAAGGAAGCCAGGTAATCTGTCAGCATATTACAGTCAATAGTCTTTAAATGGAGACACTGTTCCTGGAGAGAGAGAGGGCAAAAGAAAGAGAGAGATAAAAATGAAACGAGAGGCCTAGGCTTAATATAAGACCCAACTACTTTAGGATTATGTGTGTGGGGGGGGGGGGGGCATACCTTAGTTTCTCTTGTTGCCCTCACACACCCCGAAGGATGTCATGCTTCATCATTGGGCGTTTGCTCCTCGTCGGGCCGGCGCTGCAATGCCCTACGGGTCCCCCGAAGGGTCACTTTAGCGGAGATCTTTTAGAGAAAACGCCGTTTGGTGCATGCGGGTGTGTGGTTTGGGTCCTAATAAAAAGATGTGTGGTGATGGGGTGTGTAAGTGACGTGATAGCCTAAAAATGTCTAAGGGTTACTGGGATAAGGTTTAATGTGAATAGCACCCTTGACATAATAAAAAACCCGTAGGTTGGGTGTTACCTTATTGAAAATAATGTGCCAACAGGTAACTAGTGTGTGGTCAAGCGGTCGACATGTTTCGCGCCCCAATGGTCCAAAAAAGGATCCCTGGCGCTTCCTCAGGACCAAAGAAGAGAGTGAAAGTGAAAGTGCACTAAGGGATACTACCCTCAGTTACTATCCGGGCGTAAACTTCAAGGTAGCACTGCTCTCAGTGTGAGAGTCAGGTCGCTCCAGGATAGACTGCCTAGGTAAATATGGAAACAAAAAGAAAAAAGGGAGAACGTCCTATCTATTAAAGAATGTTCACCTATTCAGGAGATTCAAAAAACGAGTGCATAATACAAATATGTACAGAAGGGATATCACCTCCACTCACGGGTGGTGGCGTGATGGGGTCTCAACGGTAAGCTTCCAGGTGCCTGGGCCAGGGAAAGGGGCCTGGGAGGGAGACAGCCCGTCGCCGACCGGAGTCACCCATTAGTCCAGGCACTGGCCGTGGTAGAGGTAAAACCAGATGTCCCCAGTCTCATGTGGCATACAAATAATCGGTCTGTCATTACGGTTTTTACTACGATATGTCACACACACTCACCTAAATATGGGGAGAATAATGCTCCATAGGTTAGGGGACGAGCGTACACACCTTCTTAGTGCTGTGAAATAGGAATAAATGACAGGTAACTGCTAGTCAATCCAGTTCCTAAAGATTCCAAACTGGTCTGAGCTGTCTTGTGCACAGTTTTTAAGTCAATGGCCAGTTTCCTCAGTACTCAAAAGTGCGTTTTTACTCACAGTTTTGCTCCGGCGTGGCCTCTTTACCACCTGCCCCAGTCGTCCTCCTACCTGGAATGGAGACGAGGAACACCAAGGGTTTCTTAAGTACTGCCCGTGTCGACTTAATTGGGGCGGGATCCGTATCCGGTCATCAGACGCGGAGCAGCTGCGTTTTCGTCAGTGTGTGTTTTGCCGCGCATGTGCAGAAGGTAGACAGAAGAGCGATGCGCATGCGTATGGAGCAGCTGTGTTTTCGTTAGTGTGTTTTCCGCGCATGTGCAGAAGGTAGATAGATGAGCGAGTGCGCATGCGTGTGTCAGAGAATGTGGTTCCGACTCACGTTCTATTGTTACCATGGTTATGTGTCTATGCAGTCCTCAGTGTAGTGTATATAACTGAGTAGCGCTGGCAAACTAACTATGTGGTTCGAAAAACGCCCATCTAGTGCAACAGAAAGGGCAGACTCGTCTTAATGTTGGAGCCTCAAGGTGCCACTGATGTACAATCAATGGTGAACTTTATGGTTGTTACATGCGTCTCGAGGGGATCGAGGAGGGTGGGGGGGGGAAGGGGAAAGAAGGATGGAGGGTCATAGAGTGGCAAGAGATTAGGGGAAGCTTATTCTCGGCCCTCCAGTCTTATTAAAACAAAGTTGCTCAAAGGGGAGAGATATCCCGAGGGTAAAGGAGACCATGGACATAAATATTGCTAGGTGGGAGCTCGTGATGATGTAGTCATGGGCGTGTACTGCTGATTTGGCCACCAACCCCTCATATTGGGTTATAGTTCAGTCCATGGTATGTCGTCGTTCAGGCCCACCTCATTGGTCCGGAGACGATGTACCCAGCGTTGTTCTCTGCGTAGTAGGGTGTTATTATTCCAATGTTGATTGTTTTCCAATATTGTCCACTTGATGTCGTCACATGTATGCCCTTTGTCCATGTAATGATTCGTAAGTCTGGTTGCTGTTCTCCCCCGTCGGATCGTGCTTCTATGTTCACTTATCCTTAGTTTCACCTGTCTAGTGGTCATCCCCACGTAGCGCAGTGTGCAAGGGCAGGTGATTAGGTACACACAGTTTTTTGTGTTGCAATTCGTGTGGCTCCGTTGGTCCCACCTGATTTTGTCCAACTCCAAGTGTGTAGTATGTTTGGTGAAGGGACATGCACTACAATTGCCGCATGGGTAGTGGCCTTTAACAGCAGGGAGGGACCATAAGGTGGATTCCTGACGAATGGTCTTCACGCGTGGTCTCGTGTTGATCAGTTGGTCCCGTAGGTTGGTGGTCCTCTTGAACGCAAACCTGGGGCGCTCCAACATGAGATCACCTGTGTTCAGAATTCTCCAATTGCGGTTCACGATGTTTTTGATTTGGTTTGATAGAGGGGTGAAGGTTGTGACACAGGTGATGGTATTGTCGGCTTCCTTGGTCTTTTCTTCTAGGAGTGCTTGGCGGTTGTTGTTCCTGGCTCGTTTGCATGCACGTTGTATGACCCTGTTAGGGTAATGTCTTTCTTTTAAGTTCGATGTGAGGGAGTTTGCTTGAATGTCATATTCATGGGTGTCACTACAATTCCTGCGAATCCGCAGGAACTGTCCAAAAGGCAAATTTTCCCTCAGTGCTTTGGGGTGATGGCTGTGAAAATCAAGTAGGCTGTTACAATCAGTAGTTTTTTTATAGATGGTAGTATTGAGTTTGCCCCTCTCGAGGGTGATCAATAGATCCAGGAAAGGGATCTCTTTTTCGCTTTCCGTTTTTGTAAAACGTAGGTGAGGGTTCAAGTTGTTAATCCAAGTGTAGAATTCTTGGCAGGTCTCCGCTCCACCTTTCCATAAGATGAGCACGTCATCGATGTATCGTTTCCACGTTACCATGTTCTCTCTGTAGGGGTTATTCTCAGTAAAGATGTTATTAGCCTCAAAGTGCGCCATGTACAGCCCTGCTAGGCTCGGCGCGAATGTACTCCCCATGCTGGTCCCTTGTATCTGATGGTAAATGGTGGTCTTATACATAAAGAAGTTGTTCTTCAGGGCCAGCATGATCAGTTCAGTAATGAAGCTCGCAGGTGTGTTGGTGGGTAGGTCTGTCTCGAGTAAGAGTTGTTCAACTACTTCAATCGTGGCGTCTTGCGGAATATTAGTATACAATGCCTCTACGTCTAGAGTCAAGAGGAGGTCGATGGGCTCGGTATTGTTCTCGTTGATCTCTTGTATCAGGTTCAAGACATCCCTGGTGTCTTTCAGGTAGGCCGGAGTGGCTTGTACCATAGGTCGGAGGAAAAAGTCACTGAACTTGCTCAGTGGTTCCAAAAGTGAGCCTATTCCAGAGACGATCGGTCGTCCTGGTGGTGGAAAGATACCCTTGTGTATTTTGGGTAGTAGGTAGAAGTACGGCATCCTAGGGTTCTCGTTAATAAGGAATGCCGCCTCGTGGGCAGTGATCCAACCCTCATTGGTAGCTTCGTTGACAAGGATGCGTATCCGTGACAGAAGTCTCTCGGTGGGATCAGTCTCCAACTTCTTGTAGTATTCGGATCTCCCGAGTTGTTTGACGCATTCTCTTTCATAATCCTCTACTGACAGTATGACAGTGGCTCCTCCCTTATCCGCCGGTTTTATAATGATCGTTTCATCCTCGGTGAGTGAATGTACCGCCTCGCGGAGTTTCTTTGGTAGGTTGTCAAAGACATGCCGGCTTCTTAGGTTGTTTGCCTCCTTAAGGACTGCTTTTTCAAACGTCAGTACTTCACTCGGGACCATACCCGCTGATGGAGTGAATTTGGAGGGTGGTCTCAGTCCAGTGTCCTGGCGGTCAGGAGTGGGGTTGTTGTTGAAAAAGGATTTGATGCGGATCTTACGGAAGAGTTGTTGTAGTTCCTCATTCATGCGGAAGTTATCCTCCTTGGGGGTGGGCACAAACCCTAAGCCCAGTTCCAGGACTGCCGTTTCGTCTGTATTCAGATGTCTGTCTGTGAGGTTCACTATCAGGGTCTTGGGAGTGTTGAGCTCCTCGTTGTTCTCTGTTGTGTCTCTTGATCTTGCCATTGGACTTGTTTTTGCCCTCTTCTTCTGCCTCTGCCTCGTCCCCTGCCTCTGTTCTGAAAAGGAGGAGGTGCATTGGGGAAGAATGGTTGTTGGTAACCTGGGTGTTGCCCCGGATAGGCTGGGAACCACATCGGGCCTTGTTGAGGGAAAGGTTGGTGTGCATAGCCGTACATAGGTGGCAACGGAGGTGGAGGGAGTAGGCCCGGTTTGTTAGCGTTCCTACCCCAGCTGCTATTGCTGGAATTGCTGTACATGGAACGTCCTGAGTTCGTAGATGTTGTAGAGCCGTCATCTGAGCCGTCATCAGTGTCTGATGGTCTGTACTCCTCTTTAGTGTAAGGGTATATCTTCTCCCTGTCGAATCTTTTAATGTCTTTTTGTAATTTTGACACTTTTTGTTGTAATAAATAATCACGATGGTCAGTCATCTCTGCGTTAATTTCCGCTAAACGGGTTTTGTAGGCTGAAATACTGATCCCAGTTTTCAGTCCATTTTCTGCGATATTTATCTTGATAATTAGTGCTTCGGAGAGACGTTTAGCGGTACCAATAATGAGAATGAGCCAGTCGCGGGTGCATTTCCATGCGATCTGGCTCCATTCTTTGCGGAAAATGAGGTCTTCCAAGAAGATTCTTGGTGCCGTGCGGACAACTAGGCCATTGGGTGCAGCATTTGCCCTCAAGTATTCAGTCATAATTGTGCCATGCATGGCAATTTTGACTTGAAGTTTCTTAAGTGATGCCAGGGAGTTCCAGTCACCTTGTGATGATGTGCTGGCCATATTCCCCTCACTATCTAGCAGTGAGGGAGTTCTCAAGATTTCCGCCACGATGTCATCATCAAACCCGAGCCCCAGGTTATCCCCCATGTTAGTGGTTGACATATTTTGCACTCAGTAATAGGAAAAGGAGTGGGAAGGAAGAGTCAGGTCGGGTCCCTCGGCTAAGCTGCCGTGCTAATTATCTGTACATAAAGGAGAGGGGGGGGGGACCGGGAGCTAGTTATGGTCCAGTGTCTGTGCTCCGTGTCATATCTATAGTCTTTAAATGGAGACACTGTTCCTCAAGGTGACTGGAACTCCCTGGCATCACTTAAGAAACTTCAAGTCAAAATTGCCATGCATGGCACAATTATGACTGAATACTTGAGGGCAAATGCTGCACCCAATGGCCTAGTTGTCCGCACGGCACCAAGAATCTTCTTGGAAGACCTCATTTTCCGCAAAGAATGGAGCCAGATCGCATGGAAATGCACCCGCGACTGGCTCATTCTCATTATTGGTACCGCTAAACGTCTCTCCGAAGCACTAATTATCAAGATAAATATCGCAGAAAATGGACTGAAAACTGGGATCAGTATTTCAGCCTACAAAACCCGTTTAGCGGAAATTAACGCAGAGATGACTGACCATCGTGATTATTTATTACAACAAAAAGTGTCAAAATTACAAAAAGACATTAAAAGATTCGACAGGGAGAAGATATACCCTTACACTAAAGAGGAGTACAGACCATCAGACACTGATGACGGCTCAGATGACGGCTCTACAACATCTACGAACTCAGGACGTTCCATGTACAGCAATTCCAGCAATAGCAGCTGGGGTAGGAACGCTAACAAACCGGGCCTACTCCCTCCACCTCCGTTGCCACCTATGTACGGCTATGCACACCAACCTTTCCCTCAACAAGGCCCGATGTGGTTCCCAGCCTATCCGGGGCAACACCCAGGTTACCAACAACCATTCTTCCCCAATGCACCTCCTCCTTTTCAGAACAGAGGCAGGGGACGAGGCAGAGGCAGAAGAAGAGGGCAAAAACAAGTCCAATGGCAAGATCAAGAGACACAACAGAGAACAACGAGGAGCTCAACACTCCCAAGACCCTGATAGTGAACCTCACAGACAGACATCTGAATACAGACGAAACGGCAGTCCTGGAACTGGGCTTAGGGTTTGTGCCCACCCCCAAGGAGGATAACTTCCGCATGAATGAGGAACTACAACAACTCTTCCGTAAGATCCGCATCAAATCCTTTTTCAACAACAACCCCACTCCTGACCGCCAGGACACTGGACTGAGACCACCCTCCAAATTCACTCCATCAGCGGGTATGGTCCCGAGTGAAGTACTGACGTTTGAAAAAGCAGTCCTTAAGGAGGCAAACAACCTAAGAAGCCGGCATGTCTTTGACAACCTACCAAAGAAACTCCGCGAGGCGGTACATTCACTCACCGAGGATGAAACGATCATTATAAAACCGGCGGATAAGGGAGGAGCCACTGTCATACTGTCAGTAGAGGATTATGAAAGAGAATGCGTCAAACAACTCGGGAGATCCGAATACTACAAGAAGTTGGAGACTGATCCCACCGAGAGACTTCTGTCACGGATACGCATCCTTGTCAACGAAGCTACCAATGAGGGTTGGATCACTGCCCACGAGGCGGCATTCCTTATTAACGAGAACCCTAGGATGCCGTACTTCTACCTACTACCCAAAATACACAAGGGTATCTTTCCACCACCAGGACGACCGATCGTCTCTGGAATAGGCTCACTTTTGGAACCACTGAGCAAGTTCAGTGACTTTTTCCTCCGACCTATGGTACAAGCCACTCCGGCCTACCTGAAAGACACCAGGGATGTCTTGAACCTGATACAAGAGATCAACGAGAACAATACCGAGCCCATCGACCTCCTCTTGACTCTAGACGTAGAGGCATTGTATACTAATATTCCGCAAGACGCCACGATTGAAGTAGTTGAACAACTCTTACTCGAGACAGACCTACCCACCAACACACCTGCGAGCTTCATTACTGAACTGATCATGCTGGCCCTGAAGAACAACTTCTTTATGTATAAGACCACCATTTACCATCAGATACAAGGGACCAGCATGGGGAGTACATTCGCGCCGAGCCTAGCAGGGCTGTACATGGCGCACTTTGAGGCTAATAACATCTTTACTGAGAATAACCCCTACAGAGAGAACATGGTAACGTGGAAACGATACATCGATGACGTGCTCATCTTATGGAAAGGTGGAGCGGAGACCTGCCAAGAATTCTACACTTGGATTAACAACTTGAACCCTCACCTACGTTTTACAAAAACGGAAAGCGAAAAAGAGATCCCTTTCCTGGATCTATTGATCACCCTCGAGAGGGGCAAACTCAATACTACCATCTATAAAAAAACTACTGATTGTAACAGCCTACTTGATTTTCACAGCCATCACCCCAAAGCACTGAGGGAAAATTTGCCTTTTGGACAGTTCCTGCGGATTCGCAGGAATTGTAGTGACACCCATGAATATGACATTCAAGCAAACTCCCTCACATCGAACTTAAAAGAAAGACATTACCCTAACAGGGTCATACAACGTGCATGCAAACGAGCCAGGAACAACAACCGCCAAGCACTCCTAGAAGAAAAGACCAAGGAAGCCGACAATACCATCACCTGTGTCACAACCTTCACCCCTCTATCAAACCAAATCAAAAACATCGTGAACCGCAATTGGAGAATTCTGAACACAGGTGATCTCATGTTGGAGCGCCCCAGGTTTGCGTTCAAGAGGACCACCAACCTACGGGACCAACTGATCAACACGAGACCACGCGTGAAGACCATTCGTCAGGAATCCACCTTATGGTCCCTCCCTGCTGTTAAAGGCCACTACCCATGCGGCAATTGTAGTGCATGTCCCTTCACCAAACATACTACACACTTGGAGTTGGACAAAATCAGGTGGGACCAACGGAGCCACACGAATTGCAACACAAAAAACTGTGTGTACCTAATCACCTGCCCTTGCACACTGCGCTACGTGGGGATGACCACTAGACAGGTGAAACTAAGGATAAGTGAACATAGAAGCACGATCCGACGGGGGAGAACAGCAACCAGACTTACGAATCATTACATGGACAAAGGGCATACATGTGACGACATCAAGTGGACAATATTGGAAAACAATCAACATTGGAATAATAACACCCTACTACGCAGAGAACAACGCTGGGTACATCGTCTCCGGACCAATGAGGTGGGCCTGAACGACGACATACCATGGACTGAACTATAACCCAATATGAGGGGTTGGTGGCCAAATCAGCAGTACACGCCCATGACTACATCATCACGAGCTCCCACCTAGCAATATTTATGTCCATGGTCTCCTTTACCCTCGGGATATCTCTCCCCTTTGAGCAACTTTGTTTTAATAAGACTGGAGGGCCGAGAATAAGCTTCCCCTAATCTCTTGCCACTCTATGACCCTCCATCCTTCTTTCCCCTTCCCCCCCCCACCCTCCTCGATCCCCTCGAGACGCATGTAACAACCATAAAGTTCACCATTGATTGTACATCAGTGGCACCTTGAGGCTCCAACATTAAGACGAGTCTGCCCTTTCTGTTGCACTAGATGGGCGTTTTTCGAACCACATAGTTAGTTTGCCAGCGCTACTCAGTTATATACACTACACTGAGGACTGCATAGACACATAACCATGGTAACAATAGAACGTGAGTCGGAACCACATTCTCTGACACACGCATGCGCACTCGCTCATCTATCTACCTTCTGCACATGCGCGGAAAACACACTAACGAAAACACAGCTGCTCCATACGCATGCGCATCGCTCTTCTGTCTACCTTCTGCACATGCACGGCAAAACACACACTGACGAAAACGCAGCTGCTCCGCGTCTGATGACCGGATACGGATCCCGCCCCAATTAAGTCGACACGGGCAGTACTTAAGAAACCCTTGGTGTTCCTCGTCTCCATTCCAGGTAGGAGGACGACTGGGGCAGGTGGTAAAGAGGCCACGCCGGAGCAAAACTGTGAGTAAAAACGCACTTTTGAGTACTGAGGAAACTGGCCATTGACTTAAAAACTGTGCACAAGACAGCTCAGACCAGTTTGGAATCTTTAGGAACTGGATTGACTAGCAGTTACCTGTCATTTATTCCTATTTCACAGCACTAAGAAGGTGTGTACGCTCGTCCCCTAACCTATGGAGCATTATTCTCCCCATATTTAGGTGAGTGTGTGTGACATATCGTAGTAAAAACCGTAATGACAGACCGATTATTTGTATGCCACATGAGACTGGGGACATCTGGTTTTACCTCTACCACGGCCAGTGCCTGGACTAATGGGTGACTCCGGTCGGCGACGGGCTGTCTCCCTCCCAGGCCCCTTTCCCTGGCCCAGGCACCTGGAAGCTTACCGTTGAGACCCCATCACGCCACCACCCGTGAGTGGAGGTGATATCCCTTCTGTACATATTTGTATTATGCACTCGTTTTTTGAATCTCCTGAATAGGTGAACATTCTTTAATAGATAGGACGTTCTCCCTTTTTTCTTTTTGTTTCCATATTTACCTAGGCTGTCTATCCTGGAGCGACCTGACTCTCACACTGAGAGCAGTGCTACCTTGAAGTTTACGCCCGGATAGTAACTGAGGGTAGTATCCCTTAGTGCACTTTCACTTTCACTCTCTTCTTTGGTCCTGAGGAAGCGCCAGGGATCCTTTTTTGGACCATTGGGGCGCGAAACATGTCGACCGCTTGACCACACACTAGTTACCTGTTGGCACATTATTTTCAATAAGGTAACACCCAACCTACGGGTTTTTTATTATGTCAAGGGTGCTATTCACATTAAACCTTATCCCAGTAACCCTTAGACATTTTTAGGCTATCACGTCACTTACACACCCCATCACCACACATCTTTTTATTAGGACCCAAACCACACACCCGCATGCACCAAACGGCGTTTTCTCTAAAAGATCTCCGCTAAAGTGACCCTTCGGGGGACCCGTAGGGCATTGCAGCGCCGGCCCGACGAGGAGCAAACGCCCAATGATGAAGCATGACATCCTTCGGGGTGTGTGAGGGCAACAAGAGAAACTAAGGTATGCCCCCCCCCCCCCCACACACATAATCCTAAAGTAGTAGGGTCTTATATTAAGCCTAGGCCTCTCGTTTCATTTTTATCTCTCTCTTTCTTTTGCCCTCTCTCTCTCCAGGAACAGTGTCTCCATTTAAAGACTATAGATATGACACGGAGCACAGACACTGGACCATAACTAGCTCCCGGTCCCCCCCCCCTCTCCTTTATGTACAGAGCATATTACAGTCAACATCAGTGATTTTACGAGGTATAGGCGTCCCCCACATATTTGGTGGTCTACCGAAGATCACCTCATACGGGGATAGCCCTGTTCGAGAATGTGCTACCATTCTCATGTAAAAGAGCGCAACTGGTAAGGCTACTATCCAATCGACACCTTTTTCTCTACATATTTTGGACAATCTAATTTTCAGAGTTTGATTATGGCGTTCCACGAGACCTGCTGCCTCGGGATGTCGGACACAGTGGAATTTCCATTGGTAACCTAACAGAAGTGAAACGTGTTTCATTAGTTCGGATGAAAACGGTTGGCCGTTATCTGAGTATACAACATGTGGTAAACCGTATCGTGGGAAGAATTCTCGAACTAGCTGTTTGGCAGTAGTCGGGGCAGTGTAATCTGAAACCGGGTAGGCTTCTGTCCAACGGGAAAGAGCACAGACAACTACGAGAACATATTTGAATCCTCGACATCGTTCCATCTGGATATAATCCATCTGGAGGACTTCAAAAGCGTGATCGGGAGGTTGAAATCCACCCTGCTCTACGGGAATGCTTTTACCTGGATTAAACTGACAACATATCATACAGGTACGTACTTTCTGTTTGGCTGCTGCTCGCAAGTGTTTGTTGAACCAAATGTGTTGAATGCTGTCTAGCATAGCTTTTTCTCCTAGGTGCGCTGGACTATGTATTGTGTTAATGATGACTTGAACCATGGAGTCGGGAAGAAACCATATAGATTTTCCCTTCGTCATCCATCCTTGATCCGTTTGGATCCCTCCTAATTCAGTCCATTTCTTTATTTCTTCTGGTGTAGCATGTGTCTGTATGTCAATAACATCAAGGGCGGGATCCTTAACTGTCATGCAATGTGTTGGTGTCGGAACTATTGTCTTTGTCGTGTCAGTTGTATGAGTCTGGTTCTGAGCAGTCTGTTTAGCTGTTCTGTCAGCTAGGTCGTTACCCTGAGAAATGATGTCGGTAACTTTTGTATGGGCTTTGCATTTCATAATCGATATTGCAGTAGGTAGATGAATTGCGTCTAATAAAGCTTGAATGAGGGGTCCGTGTTGGATGTGGGCACCGTGAGAAGTTAAATAACCTCTCTCTCGCCACAGTACGCCGAAGTCATGGACGACTCCGAATGCATAACGTGAATCTGTGTATATGTTGACTTTCTTATTTGTGGCTTGAATACAGGCTTGTGTCAGAGCGATGAGCTCTGCTGCTTGAGCTGACAAAGTGTTAATACAGTTTGTTTCGATCACTTCAGTGTCTGTTGTGACTGCGTAAGCGGCCACTAACTCTCCTGGACTTGTTCTCATACATGAACCATCTACATACAATGTTAGGTCCGGATCTGATAAAGGGATGTCTGTCAAGTCTTGTCTGGGTTTCGTCGTGATAGTAATGACTTCAATACAATCATGTGCTAATGGATCTGTTCCGTTTACTGGCAAAAGTGTGGCAGGATTTAATGTATTACAACGTCTGATTTCTATGTGTGGCTGAAACAATGTTAATTCGTAACCGGTGAGTCTTGCTATAGTCAAGTGTTGTGTTTGTGTGCGGTTCAAGAGAACCTCTACTGCGTGTGGTACTTGTACTGTCAATTGATGTCCTAACACTATGGCATCGCTTTGTCTGATTGCTAAAGCTGTTGCTGCCACTGATTTCAGGCACGCAGGAAGAGCCTGAGCTACGGGATCCAATGTACTAGAAAAATAAGCACATGGTTTGTGTGATCCTGCTTGTTCCTGAGTGAGTACTGACAAGGCAGTACCTTCGCGTTCTGTAACAAAGAGTGTAAAAGGCTTACTGTAACATGGTGTTGCTAAAACAGGTGCTTGACATAAAGCTTTCTTTAAGCTTTCAAAGGTTTGCGTATGTTCTTGAGTCCAAGGGAGGACAGTCGATGTGGCTGCCTCCTGTGTTGTCAACTGAATGAGTGGTTTTGCTAGAAATGCATATTGAGGGATCCACTGCCTACAGTATGAAGTGAGGCCTATAAAAGCCCGCACCTCCTTTTGTGTCTTGGGTGGTGGCATGTTAGCAATTAACTGGATGCGATCAGGTGTAAGCTGTCTTCCCTCCTTGGACAGCAAGTGCCCAAGGTAAACAACTTGCTGGACACAGAATTGCAGCTTAGAAGGGGACACCTTGTGCCCCTTGTCGGCCAGAAATTGTAAAACCGTCAGTGACGCTTTTTCACATTCAGGTTCGCTTCGGGCGGTGATCAGCAGATCATCGACATATTGAAGCAAGGCAGTGTTAACTGGCATGTGGATACTGTCAAGTTCTTGTTTCAGTGCTTGGCTATAGATGCTGGGGCTTTCTGTGAATCCTTGAGGTGCGCGTGTGAATTTAAAACTTCGTCCATTTAAACTGAATCCGAACAAATATTGACTTTCCGGATCTATTGGGACGCTAAAGAAGGCATTCTTGAGATCGATTACAGTAAAGAACGTTGCTTCTGAATCAATAGCTGTTAATAATGGAGAGATATCTGGGACCACAGGGTATTGTGGTACAATACATTTATTTAATTCGCGCAGATCAATAACTAATCGATATACTGGTGGTGCTTTTGGATCCGTTCTTTTAAGAATCGGAATTATCGGGGAATTACATACATTGGAGTCGGTTTCCACAACCACTCCTTGTGCAATGAGCTCGTCAATGATTTGCAGTAAAGCCACAACAGCATCTGGTGGTAACTTGTATTGTCGTATTCGTGGTAGTACCACTCCTGTTTTTAGTGTGACTCGATATGGTGTAATGTTCATGCAATCAACATCAGTAGGGCCTTGTGCCCATAAATGTGTAGGTAAATTTTGCAGCCAGTGATCCATGTCTCTGGACACGTAGTGACCTTTGAAGTCACGTAAAAATAATCGTACTCCTTCCGGAGAACAACATATTATAGCTCCTAGAGCTTTCAATGTTTTTATACCTAACAAGTTTTCTGGACATGATTTAGTAAGCAATAAATCTGTAGTTCGTGTCAATGGACCAACCGTAAGTGGAAGGGGTTGCGACACTTCATTAATGATAGGCTTTCCTGAGAATCCAAGAGAAATATTCTGTGAGCCTGAGAGGGGTGCCCCTGGAACTTCACTGCGTCGTATAGTTGTTCTGCTTGCCCCTGTATCAAGTAAAAACTTTCTGTCTTCCCCTAATAGATCACTATGTACATAAGGTCCCTCTTGATCTACAGGAACCTCGATAAGGGGTAAGCCAACTTCCCTCTCTAGGCTATTTCATGTGTATCGCTGATAATCGGGATAATCAGTTTGTGCATACTGGTACATCTGTTGTGTCGTTGCTTGTGTTGCAGCAATAGGCTGCGCTTGTGGTGTTGCTACGGTCTGTTGTGGAGCTGCCTGTTGCGGAACTGGCCTAGATTGTGCATGCTGAGGGATTTGCTGTTGGTTCTGATCCTGTCTAGGTGGTCGTGGTCTTTCCTGGGTTTTACCCGTGGCGATATTATGTTTCAGAACTGCACAATCGTGTATATAATGACCTTGTTGTTTACAATAGTTGCATGTCCCTTTCGCCGGACCTGCGGAATCACCCTTTTTATGGCCATCAGCTGGAACTGACTGGGCAACAAGCATTTTCATTTTCGTGTCTTTCATACGTCTTTGTTCATGTTCTTGTTCTTCTCTAATTCTATTGTGGTGATATTGTAACATCTGTAACATCTGTGACGGGGTGTTACCTTGCCAGGTACTCTCGAATTTCAATACTCTATTCTTAACTTGCGGTAGGGAATTTTCAACTAATTTTGTTACAAACAGATGTGGATATGACTCGCTACTTGCTTTTATGCCACTATTTATACCAAAACATTTTTCAAATCGGGAATAGAAATCACTAGTGTCTTCATCTTGCTTTTGTTTACAGGCTGAGATTGCACCCCAGTCCTCCTTTTTCGTGGTTAATAAACGTGGCAGTACCTGCACTAGTAATCCTGGTAGGGCTGTAGTCTTTTCCCCAAGCCCTGATCCTGCAGCTCGGGCCTTTTCTTCGTTTTCTAATGCTGTCCAATCTATCTTTTGGTCTCCCACCTCCCATTCCTTTTCTTTGAGTTTCTCGTAAATACCGGCAGGCATTAATACTTTTAATATTTTCATAATGTCGGGGTAGGTATACTCTCCCATGAGTAACATGTCTTTTATCTCACGGTGGAAACCTGCTGGATCCTTGTCATGGCTGGGTACTACTTTCTTCATTTCTAATAATTCAATTTTAGTTATAGGCGTGTACACAAACACGCGTTTAAAGGTATTATCTTCACCTCTGATTGGGTGTACTTCGCGTAAGGGATTCTGTCTATCTATGTGATACATTTTTCTTCCCATAGTGGGAACTGGAACATGTTCTGGGCATACGAAAACTATATACTGGTTTCGAAATTCTAGAATTTCTTTAATTAGATCAGTACCTGAACCTCTCCATTTATTCGTGAGTAATTCTGTCAATATGTCAGGTAGGGGTCCAGGATCGGAGTGTTGGCTTTTATATAATATAAGGAGGTGTTGAATCATGTATATACCAGCTAAACGCTGTTCGTATGGGGTAAGGTTCAGAAACGTGTGTGCTAGTGCATCATCACTGTATTTGCCGGGACTGTCAGCCCATTGTACTGCTGACCTGGCTAATTCTTGTTCATCCATAGAATCGAGCATATGGTACCCCCTTCGGTCTCGGAGTAATTTATCAGCAGCTTGGAATAGGTGTTCAGGAGACCTTGTATTTAACATAGGGGCTTGAAAATTTCTGTTACATTCTGGACGTATCGGATGTATCGGATCATTAAAGCATCTGGTATTATTAAAGGATCTTCCTTTACCTACATAAGCCATCGTTTCTAAGTGTCCTGTGGGCATTTCTGATTCTTCGTCCTCCTCTCCCTCTGATTCATGTTGGTCTGTCTCTAATCTTTCTTTATGTATTCGTTCTACTTCTTTGCGGATCTTTCGGCACATAACTACTATACATGTCTGTTTATCGTGTTTCCCTTCTGATATATTCTGACCCCATCTGGTAAGTACCTGTATTTCCTTCTGCTCTACCTCAGGCCTGTCTTGGTTTCTGATCACACAGTTTATGAAGAAGCGTAACAGTTGTCTTTGTACATCCACTTTCTGGTATTCCATGGCTTCGTCAATACTTTCAGGGCCTCGCCCTGATTGGACAAAGTGATATATATTGTCTAAATGTGCCATCATTCCTGGTAGCGTCGCTAAATGCCTTGAAGCTCGTCGTATACGTAGTGATGACAGCAGCATACCGTCCCGTCTACCGGGCACAGGATCATATCTACAATCCACTAGATGCTCTTTAAACATGTCGGAAGTTGCTAGTTGGGGTGTACGTTCGTATGCTAAATCTCTAAGGGATAATTTATTTCCTCGGGGTGGCGTGGCAAAGATTTCTGTCGTACCTCCTGTCGCACCGTCTGAGGCGCTAGGCACAAAAGGATTGGTTGGATGTAAGATAGAAACTGTAGATGTAGGAAAAGCGGTAGAAGCAGATGGACCTGTGGAAATGTGCGTAGGAGTTTGTTGTTGCGGGGATACAGACGGATGATCTTGGCGTTGAGCACCATCGGTGGGCGGTGTGTGTGGCGGAACATTAGCATATTCAGGAGCTACATCATCTAAGTAGGAAGAAAGGAAAACATCTTTTGCTGTTTTGGGATGTGCTTTTATCGGGAGTAATGGAGGTGTCAAGTCTTTCGGTATTTCCGGGGTGGCCTGAGGTAACCCTTCGGCCAGAAGAGGATACATACCATTCATAAGGGTGTTTCTTTGTCTGTCTATTTGTTCTGCTTTTACTCGGGTACCTTCCTCAATTAATATATTTTCTCGGGCTTTATTCGAATTCTCCCTACTTTTCTCTTCCTGTCTGAGCGCTTTTTCTGTACGTCTATATGATTCTTTACGCCACAATTCAATGGCATCTTTCTGTGACTGTCTGGCTTTATTTTTCCATAATTCTTCTTCTACTCTCATGATGCAATCTGCATCCCAGGTCCCAGCTGCGGGCCATCTCTGACTTTCTGGTAAATCTTTGGTGTATTCCACCCATAAATCAAGAAATAATACGGCATCTAGGCCATGCTTATGATACATAAAGTACCCTGGAGTGTCCCTAGGTGGAATGGGAACAGCTTCTTCGAGTACCCCTTTTCTGGTTTTGATCTGTCTTAATTTTGAAAAGAGCGGCATTTTTAGACCTTATTACTTAATCTTGAACACACTTAATACAATAAACACAATAATGAACAATCATTCACACCACAATATGTAGAACGTATTAAAACATTTAACATTTAACAGTTAACGAAACGATGATAACTAATAGAAAACTAGTTACTGACATAATACTAACACTAGATAATACTGAATTATATGCAAAACATACTAGATATACTGCTAAACAGTACAGATACACTGCTGAAACAGTGCAGACCGGATTTGTGTACCCAAACCCGTCTTGACCGGCACAACCTATGTGCACGTCTAAATGCCTCCCCGGCAACGGTACTCACCGGGTAGCACGGAACGGAAGGCCTCGGAACTGAACTGGACTGGACCGGACTGGACTGGACTCGACTCGACTCGGAACTTCGGAACCTGGTGGGCCTCTGTATACCTCGGATCTTGCTCTCTCAGCTAGGCTCTGGTCGGGATACTTCGCACTTCTCACCGCCTCGTCTGGGTGTTGATCGCAGCCTCAGTCACCCCCGCTTGGCCGGAGGGAGATACAGGAAATCCTGCGGGTACGCGTTTTTGTCCGTCCAGCTGTGGCAGGAGACCGGGCCTGCAACGCACCTCCGGCGCGTGAGATGAGAAAGTGTCCCTGTTCGGGCGCCAATTTATGTGGTAAATATTTAATTACCTGTACTATTTTTTATGCGGTAAAGTCTAGTAAGAATAACTCAGTAAAAATAAGAGGCAGAATCCGTGGTATTAGAGGTTCTGAAAGGCTTTATTCCTCTACAAAGGAATTATGGTTCGAACCATAGGCATCAAATTCCATCACCACGAGGGTTCAGGAAGGGAAGGCAATACATTATTGACAAGTAAAGATATTTATATGAAAAGCATTACATTAAGACAGATGTAGGAGGCGTAACAGCTGATAATACAGATAATAATACACATACGTAATTAAAAAAAGGCGTAAACATAGGCGTAAACTAAAAACGTCATTAAACATGATGTCACAGGTGGGTGGATCCATAAGAGAATCCTGCAATGTCAGCAGAAATACTTGGTAGAGATGCGTGCGCAGCCGCATGACGTGTGATTGACGTGCAACTAGAGGGTGAAGGGGACTTGACATTTAGCTCTACATGTGGAGACAGAAGTCTGGGGGGTCATGTCAACCTAATCCCAAATCATATCTAATATCTTATGTTTAAAGAACTGTATTATCCAAAAGGAAAGGTCTCTCGGACAGAATCTATTCTATACTGACTGTTAGTGCGTGTACAAGCGTCTAAGTGTCTACATGAGATGCGAGGGGGCAGGAATCTTCCATAGTAACAGGGGCTATGAATTATTTGTATGAGGACAGTGAGGCCTGGCCCTTTGCTCGGTAGCTGGAAGAATGTTTACCTAAACTACTAGACAGGAATGCATCGGATGAGGAGCGGAGCAGATAATCTTGAAGGTGAAATACAGTTTTTGGCAGGCAACAGGCCGGATCAGGCACCGTTAGCCGCGCAGGGAGTAGGACAAAGTTCATGGATACAGATGCGGGCTCGGACTGGAGCTTTCAGAGGCAGAAGGCAGGAAAAGGCTTGATGGCAGAATTCAGGGCCTACTCGCCTGAACTGTAAAACGTGGAAAGTGAACCACATAAAGTCGGTGGCCTTTAATATTTAGGAACGGAATATCCGACTCATTCATGGCGGATCTGAAAGAGGACATGTTGAGGGTGGACGCACATGTATTTGCGTCTTCATAACTGGAACTGGAGGGAACATACATGTACTTATAGCATGCACATGGAGCCGTTGGGGTCTAAGATAGGGGACATAACTGATCATAAAATTCATATTTCCTCAATACCATGAAGAGACACCTCAAGGATGTACACAGAAGGACACATGGTCATCTTTTTGGAGGTAACTCTTCAGAAAGACAAGCAAGTACATCCACAGCAGCTCAGCCTGGACCATCATCTGCAGAGCTGACTCCTTCTTCTGCAGGTCTGTTGAGCCCTTCATCTGTGGGGGGAGCATCTCCTTTTGCTGGCCCTCTGGAAATGAACCCTCGATTTCGGAGGGTTGATATTCGATGCGCCTTTTGTCAAGATCTAATTTGCCATAGGGAGACCAGTGTTTCCCTAGTGAACAACAAAATAGATCAGCACACTTGTCGCTTTGAATAATTTTCCCATTCTTTCTTTCCTCTGTCCCTGCATGAACACAACGGTTCTTTTAAGAGCCAACCTTATCTTTCATCTTTTTTTTACATATGTTTTGAAAAACTTTTTTTATTTTTTTTTTTACCGTACGCGTACGGTGCGCGTACTTTTTTTTTTAAAAAAAAAACACTAAAAATCAATTATCACATTACAAGGTCCTCGAGAGACTACAATTATTATTATTGACTTACCATACCCACTCAAAAAAATATTTATTCATTTGTTTTTTAAAAAAATAGCTTTAAAAATGGTTCTAGTTTTCGAAATTTTTCTATATCAATCTGAAAAAAAAGAAAAAAGTATTAATATTTTTAAAACATTTTACAATACAGTACACATATTTACATATTTTTCAAAAAATATTTTTGCCTTATTTTTGCTGTTTTCAGAATATATTGCATTTCACTATAAATTGTGAAAGCAATTGCATTCATCATTTTACAGCGGGCAAAAAAAAATAACAATCACAAAGATTGTATTAAAAAAGCCCAGAATCTCTTTTTACTTAAACTTAACATTATAGAAATGCATAATATTCTAAAAAAATATCATCTAATACCAATACTTATTTCTTTAAAATACCGTCTGATATGTTTGTTTCAGAAGTATAATCACAATATTATATCTCAAATAACTCCACAATACATCTGATTCCATTTCCTTTAGGCCAAATAGTAATTTTAAAATTTTTTGGGGAATAAATTTCCAACGGTAATCCAATAAAATTCTAAAGTTTAATTTGTCCAGATCTCACCGATTCTCTGTAACATTTTGGTTCACGAAAATTTTTTGAATAATTTATTAAGTCCACAATAGAATTGGTTACTTTTCCACATGGCCAAATAGTAATTTTTTAAATCATTTTTGAAAAAATTTCCAATGGCAGTCCAATAACATTCCAAAATTTAAATTGTGCAGATGTTACCGATTATCTCTAAATTATTGGTTTTTGAAAGTTTCATTAAAAATTAAAAAAGTCCACATTACAATTGGTTATCTTTCCATTAGGCCAAATGATAATTTAAAAAATCTTTTTTTTACAAAATTGCAATGGTAATCCAGTAAAATGGTAAAATTATTTTGTCCAGATCTTGCCAAATCTCTCTAAAATTTAGGTTTCAGGAAGATTAGATAGGAATTTGCTAAATCAAAAGGCAAACGTTGTTTGAAAATCAATTGGGAATCATTACACAGTGTCCAGCCTTTTTCACATTTAAGATAAACTGTGTAATGTCCAGAAGTAACAGTAGGTCCATCATGGAAAATTATTGCAACAGTTACAAAAGTTTTTCCTGAAATTGATAATTGCTGTCCTGTAAACTTCTTTATTAAAGTATCCAATTTTGAACCATCAGCTCTACATCGTTGCATCATTAAAATTACATACTGTCCGTATTCCTTTAAAATTAATGTTGAAAACATGTCAGATTTACACTCACCACATTTCATGCTATGATTAGCATCTTTAACTAATTTTGCAAAAGTGACTGTTTTACTCTCTGGCAATGTCAAATAAATAAACCTTTCATTATCAACATTAGAGCCACATATATTATAACAATTTTCACAACTATGTTCCCATTTATAAGAGAGACCAAAAAAAATTTCAATGGGAACTCCTTCTTCTTCCACTACCTGAAGAAAATACATCAAAAATTCGTGTGCATCTTGCTGTTCATTTTGAGAAAACTGTGTTCGTCCTGAACATATATCTAAAAGTTTTCTAATTTCAGTAGCACTTTCTATTTGAGTTTTATCTTTACTCAGCTTTTGAAAAAGGAGACTCAGCTCTGAACAGAATCTTTTTCCCTGATTTACTATTATCTGCTCTTGCAAACTTTCCAGATAAAATGCAACATTCAGCACTACATTTGCGTAGCAGTTGACACCAGAGCTATTTTCAAAATGACATCCTACAACCTGTTCTTCATTTTCCTTTTTCTTTTTGCTTGCAATTACATCACTCCTCTTTTTTTCCTCTTCTCTACATCTTCATTACAGATATTCTCATTTTTTCTTTTACGAGAAACTACACGTTTCTCCAACACAGGATACTGACCTAAATGAGGAGCATAGCTTCTTCTTAATCTATTATACTCCTTTACACAGTTTGTATCAGCACTAACTTTTGAATCATCAAAGTCTATCATGAATAAACCTGATAATGTTTTCACTCGTGACAAAGCAACATATGCCATACCTTCTTTGAACACAGTTGAACCAATGTTCACAAAAGCACAATCTACAGTCAATCCTTGAGACTTGTGAATAGTTACAGCATATGCTAGAGAAAACGGAAACTGCTTCCTACGTACATATAAGTCTTTCACAAGCATGAAACGAACTGTACAACGACAAATATCTTTAACTTCTTCTATCTGATCAAATTTTATTTTTAAACATTCAATTCCTTCTTTTTTCTGATAATTAATAAAACCCACAACTCTTCCCATAGCTCCATTAACTAAACCTTTTTCAACATCCAAATTTCTTCTTAAAAATACTCTACAGTTCATGCAAACATATAGATTTTTTTCTAATCCAGCTGTTTTGGAGATGTTCTTCTCTAGTGAGTCCAATTTATTTTTCAGTTTGCCTGTTACTGTGACAGTAATTCTTCCATCCTCAATTTTGTCCACTGCTTCCAATTTCCTGATCTCTTCCTTTTCCAATTTCAAAAGCTCCTCATTAAATATTGAGCATTCACGTAGAGTTGGCATTAAGCAGATGACACTTTTGTTTTCTGCAATATTCTTGTATATTTTCTCTGCAACTATTTCTTCCTTTGGAAATAAATTATGTAGCAGCCGACTCTGTAATGCTTTTTTGCCAACTTCTGTGAGTAGTCCAATTCTGATATCTTTCAGAATACTTCCATATTCTTCATCGCTTGCTTGCCTCATATTAGTAGTAAGTTCCTTGTACTCAAAGAAGGACCAAATATTTGTAATGACTTCTTCGTGTCTTCATGTGTGACAGTATTAAATACTGGTTGTCCTTTAACTGGAGTAAGCTGCAGAAGATCTCCAAAAACTATGACGTGTTTTCCACCAAATAACATGTCATAGTCTGTCTTCAAAATTTGCTGCATTCTTAAATGCACAAAGGCAAGCATTAAGTTTGATACCATGCTCACCTCATCAATAATGAGAACTTGCATCTTCTTCAATACTCTTGAAACTTCCAAGGATGCTTCTCCAGTTAGCTTGTTGTATTGTATTTTGTTCTCATGCTCCACTGGTAACATTAGCAAACGATGTAAAGTGATTCCTTTTATGTTATATGCTGCTAACCCAGTTGGAGCAGTAACCACACAAGACAAAGTAGAATCCGTTTTTTGCTGTAGGTAGCTTCTGATGACTTTTATTAGGAAACTTTTTCCAGTTCCAGCTTGTCCGCTTACATACATCCTGATTGGATGAAATGATGTGCATGAGCACTCTTTTTTTTCATGTAGAAATCCGTGATCAATTTTGTTTTTGATCTCTTCATAAATTTGTTGCTGCTCTTGATTCAGTTGTCTTTCCAAATTTTCTAAGTCTATAAATTCTTCTTGAGCTTGATTCATAGCCGTTTCCACTTCATTCATGGCTATTGATGCTTCATTTTCAACGATTGGTTGTCCTAGGGGATCTTGACTGAGTGTTCCTGAACTTTGGCTGTCCTGAGAACTGTCTCTAGCTATTTCTGCTGCAATTGTAGTTTCCTGTTCAATTTCTTCATTTAACATTTGCAGATAAGTTGAGAATGTACTGCATTGTATGCTGTCTTTGCAAGCATTAAAAGAATCTTCATAGCTTTGAAATTCTCCCAGTAGTTCATCCTCTGTACGCCATGGTTTAAACAACTGTAAAAGAGCCAAGTAGTAAAATTCCTTCTTGTCAGTAGTGTCACAACTCAGCTTCCGGTGATTTATCAAACTTCCTTTTGTTTGCTTCACCAAACATCCTTCTTCACCAACGACTTTATATTTTCCATTGTTGATGTCTTCTGCGGCTTTCCGTGAATAAATGTAGTTCTGCAGCACTTCATAGAGACACATGTTCTCCAGATGATGACTTCTCTTGGGATAATAAGTGTCCAACATGTTTGATTTCAAAATATCTGTACTTTCTGGGTCATTCTCGGCCAAATATTCAATTTCTCCTACAGATTTCAGTACCCGATTTCTCATTGCTGCAAGGCCTAAACTTGCCCAAATTATTCTTCTTGACTTCGAGTAGAGACTTGCAGAAGATAACCTATCTGAACATTCGTAGGATCCAATTTCTCGATGCGATAACATCTTCAAACTGAAACTGTACAGCTTCTTACTGACAGTCTTCTCGTGAGAAATCTCTTCCCACATTTCCTTCAATTCTGTTTTTTCTGATTTCGTAATGTAAGACGTTACATATCGAGCAACAGCAATGGAATTGTCAGCTACATACTGTATATCCATGTTAGCGTTCCACATGGATAAAATGACTGGGTTGTAGTCATTTATATTTTTTGATTCTTCTTTTCTTTTAAGGTTGTAGGTATTCTTAGGTGATTTTCTTGTGATAGTATGTCTCACAGCTGACATAAAACTGTTAACTCTTCCATTTGAAAGAACAGGTCTAGGAAATCCAAATCGACATTTAGTGTAGTATTTTTCTTTGCTCTTGTATTTCCGTCGACAGTATTTTCCACACCGATGACTTTGGAAACGTAAAACTTGCTCCTTTAACTTTTTCTCTTCTGTGCTTTTTGGTATAGCACATGTTGCATATTCTTCAATGTAAGATAACACTGCTTCATCAGTATCTGTTCCAAACTTTGGGGCATCCTTGATCCACAACAGCATATGAATATGAGGAGCACCTCTTACCTGGTACTCTTTTCTCCAAAAGAAATCCACTACTTCTCCAAGAGGTGGATTTTTTTTATTGCAGATGAAGGACATCATAGCCTCAAATCTATGATTGAAATATCTGCAAACATTAACCGGATCCAATGAGCACAGTTCTCCTGCTGTCTTGTATTCGATGTTTTTAATGTTTGAATTTGCCTCTCGTAGAAAATCCAGTAAATCATCCCAAGCGTACTCGGCACAGCTTAGGGTAAGGAACCATGTTGGAGTTCCTAAATTCCGTAACATGCATTTTAATTCACCATGGCGTCGGTACCAATATTCATTTGTCCCACGCTGACAAGCCATCAGATTGATCAGTTGTGTTTCCAAATGATCATCTCGGTGCTGCACTTTCTCCATAAAATCCTTAGCAGACACATTTTGTAAATGTACTCCACTTTTTAAAATGTGATTTACTGCATAAGACAGTGCAGACAAGTCGCTTTCAAATAAAAGATGGAACAAATAAGGAATACTTTGTCGAAATCTGGGATCTTCAGCATATAGTCTTGTAGTCCGATACTCAGAAGCTGGAATCTGTTCTGGACGTTCATCGTATCGTCCTCCTTTTCCTTTAGGAAACAGCTGGGGAAAACATCGAGCTTCCAAGCTCTCCTCCCATACACTCACGGGAGTCCCTTTTGCTTTCTTCATCTGAAAGAGATCAATATTGTCTCCCATAACTTCTTTTGAATGAAGAGAATGTATGCTAAAATGTTCATAAATTTCTTCTTCCTTTGACTTGTCCACTTTTTCAATTTGTCCAGTTGGTGTTTCTGTGTCTTCTTGTAAATCTTCTTCTTCTTCTTCTTCTTCTATATAAATTGATTCATACCATTTGTTATTCCTTTTCAAATACAAATTTGCTCTTTGTACTTTCCGTACATCTACCAGCTCCTGCCAAATCTTCTTATTCTTTGTAGGTACACCATTAACCAGAATAACTAATGGTTCAGTTTCCAAAGTATCCGCATCAATAGTTTCCATATTTTTTTTCAAATCCAAGGGCAAATACACCACTCTACCTTTTAAACCTCTCAGTAAATCAGAAGGAGGTAATTTACCAGTTTTGGGCTCCATACGTACTATGGTCTGGAACGGATGAACACATTGAATGAGTATAGACTCATAAGTATTTAATTCAGAAAGTTCAGCAGGAATAGCATCCAATTCTAAATTATTATGTACAGCTCTGGTCGGCATTCTATTTTCCTCTAACTTGTTGTAACAGTATTTACAAATACGCTGAACTTCACCCAATTCAAAACAATTTTCAAGAAATATATATGTGGCAAAATCCTTCCACTTATAATTATCTTCATTTTCACTCTTTCTGTACAGATCAACATACCTGGTTTGTTTTCTATAATGAGTTCTGCGGCAACAAATACAAGTAATATTTGGTCTTTCATTAGAGATTTTTTCAAATTTTGTTATGTGATCATTAAATGTCTTACTTACAAATGGTTGTACATTCTCTTCCACTTCTTCCTCATTTAGTGTGTCCTTCTCTGCACTGTTTTGTTCAGGACCAAAGTAACAAAACTGAATTTCATCAACAACCTTCTCTACATCTGATACCGTTCCTCGGAACAGAGCCCTATTCAATTCATTTAACTTTATTGCTGGACTTTTAGCAAAATACAACCGTCTCACAAACTTTCTCATTTCAGTATGATGAACAGCCAGCATCCTAAAATGATGGAAAACACTATTGCACACTTTTCTAGATAGACAAGCCAGAGAATGACCCTGCAAACCAGTATTCTCTCTCACTCTGCATGGATCCAGACTTTGAAGCACCTTAATCTTCTGTTTTACACTTTTTTTACTATATTCTCTTAGAAACTCTCGAAATTTGTCAATAGATTCCTGACGCACAGTGCAAATACTACTACAATTCCAAGTGTACACTGGGGCTTTAGGACGTCTCCCCATTGCCTCATCTGCCATCACTTGTACCTCATCTCTTGGAACCATTATCTCCTTCTCCATTATGCAACCATTTTTTACTTCGTATGAACGACCTCTGGTGTCAACTGCATGCAGCAAACTATTACTTTGAAAATAGCTTTCTTCATTAAAAAAAGGTTCACTACTTGAACTATGCATCCACTTGCCTAAAAACACTTTACAAAAGTTTGTTCTGTTCACTACTCTTTTCCTTTTGCTATGTGATTTCAGTACATTAACCATTTTGTCTAATGTACGCATCCTATTCAAAATTAATATGAATAGTTTCCTTTTTAATTCTAATGCCTTTGCTGCAATGGCTTCTATTTCTTTTTTTCTTTTATAAAACTTTTTCTTTTTCTTATATTTCTTCACATCCTTCATCAAATTAGACATAACTCTTCTCTGAAACATTTTTCTACGTATCTCTTTAAACGCTGTTTTTCTATTTATATAAATCTTTTCAGTTGCTGAAGGTATATTTGCATTAACTAAATTGTCAATTTTTTCCTCTCCTTTTTTTTTAAAAACATCCTTTCGAGTACAGACATTTTGTACATTTTTCATTCTTTTGAATATATTTTTAAGAAATAGTTTTTTGTGCTTACCAGAAGATTTTTTCTTTTTCCCAACATCAGCATCTTCTACTAACTTTGGTCCTCTAGTTGTCTTCAAATATAGGTTTTTTTTTAGCGTTTTTTGAACTCTGGATTTTGTAGGCATCTTAAATTTTGTTCACTGCTCTTCAGCAATACCTGAAAAAAACTAAAAAAAAAATTCCTTTATTTTATTTAAATATATTACTACATTGCTTTTCACAATAGTCACAAAACGAAATTTATTTGCCAATTTGAATGCACACTTACTGCAAGTGAAAATCACTTTTACAGACTGACACATTATGAAACCACTTTTCAGATTTTTTAAAAAGCCCATGTCCAGACTGCTACACTCCAGCAAGGGCAACCAGCCTTAGTGATGCTGAATGTATTTGCATTACAGACTGAAACCTCAAAACCCCACTCGCTTCTAAATACTGTGCATGATTATACATGGAAAGGAGCTGGGTGTGTGCTAAGAGTCTGCTTCTGCACCAAAAAAATCGCTCCCCCTTTTTCCTACTAATGCAACTGTGAAATCACCAGAGCAAAACGCAATAAATCTCTGCCTGTAATTCCTATTTGCACACAGAGTCATGTTTTCACATTAGTCCCAAAACGAAATTTCTTTGCCAATTTGAATGCACACTTACTACTCTTTTTTTTTGGCAAGTGAAAATCACTTTTACAGACTGACACATTATGAAACCACTTTTCAGTTTTTTTAAAAAGCCCATGTCCAGACTGCTTTTTCAGACCACCACCATGTGTATCCTCGGTGACTACCTACACTCCAGCAAGGGCAACCAGCCTTAGTGATGCTGAATGTATTTGCATTACAGACTGAAACCTGAAAACCCCACTCGCTTCTAAATACTGTGCATGATTATACATGGAAAGGAGCTGGGTGTGTGCTAAGAGTCTGCTTCTTCCCCCAAAAAATCGCTCCCACTTTTTCCTACTAATGCAACTGTGAAATCACCAGAGCAAAACGCAATAAATCTCTGCCTGTAATTCCTATTTCCACACAGAGTCATGTTTTCACATTAGTCCCAAAACGAAATTTCTTTGCCAATTTGAATGCACACTTACTACTCTTTTTTTTTCGCAAGTTAAAATCACTTTTACAGACTAACACATTATGAAACCACTTTTCAGTTTTTTTAAAAAGCCCATGACCAGACTGCTTTTTCAGACCACCACCATGTGTATCCTCAGTGACTGCCTACACTCCTTCAAGGGCAACCAGCCTTAGTGATGCTGAATGTATTTGCATTACAGACTGAAACCTGAAAACCCCACTCGCTTGTAAATACTGTGCATGATTATACATGGCAAGCAGCTGGGTGTGTGCTAAGAGTCTGCTTCTGCACCAAAAAATCGCTCCCCCTTTTTCCTACTAATGCAACTGTGAAATCACCAGAGCAAAACGCAATAAATCTCTGCCTGTAATTCCTATTTCCACACAGAGTCATGTTTTCACATTAGTCCCAAAACGAAATTTCTTTGCCAATTTGAATGCACACTTACTG
Source organism: Triturus cristatus (assembly GCF_964204655.1). NCBI lineage: Eukaryota > Metazoa > Chordata > Amphibia > Caudata > Salamandridae > Triturus > Triturus cristatus. Next base: position 389,891,208 of record NC_140588.1, read on the forward strand.
CTCTTTTTTTTTGGCAAGTTAAAATCACTTTTACAGACTGACACATTATGAAACCACTTTTCAGTTTTTTTTAAAAGCCCATGTCCAGACTGCTTTTTCAGACCACCACCATGTGTAACCTGGGTGGCTGCCTACATTCCAGCAAGGGCAACCAGCCTTAGTGATGCTGAATGTATTTGCATTACAGACTGAAACCTGAAAACCCCACTCGCTTGCAAATACTGTGCATGATTATACATGGCAAGCAGCTGGGTGTGTGCTAAGAGTCTGCTTCTGCACCAAAAAATCGCTCCCCCTTTTTCCTACTAATGCAACTGTGAAATCACCAGAGCAATACGCAATAAATCTCTGCCTGTATTTCCTATTTCCACACAGAGTCATGTTTTCACATTAGTCCCAAAACGAAATTTCTTTGCCAATTTGAAAGCACACTTACTGCTCTTTTTTTTTGGCAAGTGAAAATCACTTTTACAGACTGACACATTATGAATCCACTTTTCAGATTTTTTTAAATGCACATGTCCAAACTGCTTTTTCAGACCACCACCATGTGTAACCTGGGTGGCTGCCTACATTCCAGCAAGGGCAACCAGCCTTAGTGATGCTGAATGTATTTGCATTACAGACTGAAACCTGAAAACCCCACTCGCTTGTAAATACTGTGCATGATTATACATGGCAAGCAGCTGGGTGTGTTTGCTAAGAGTCTGCTTCTTCCCCCAAAAAATCGCTCCCCCTTTTTCCTACTAATGCAACTGTGAAATCACCAGAGCAAAACGCATTAAATCTCTGCCTGTAATTCCTATTTCCACACAGAGTCATGTTTTCACATTAGTCCCAAAACGAAATTTCTTTGCCAATTTGAATGCACACTTACTGCTCTTTTTTTTTGGCAAGTGAAAATCACTTTTACAGACTGACACATTATGAAACCACTTTTCAGTTTTTTTAAAAAGCCCATGTCCAAACTGCTTTTTCAGACCACCACCATGTGTAACCTGGGTGGCTGCCTACATTCCAGCAAGGGCAACCAGCCTTAGTGATGCTGAATGTATTTGCATTACAGACTGAAACCTGAAAACCCCACTCGCTTGTAAAAACTGTGCATGATTATACATGGCAAGCAGATGGGTGTGTGCTAAGAGTCTGCTTCTTCCCCCAAAAAATCGCTCCCCCTTTTTCCTACTAATGCAACTGTGAAATCACCAGAAAAAAACGCAATAAATCTCTGCCTGTAATTCCTATTTCCACACAGAGTCATGTTTTCACATTAGTCCCAAAACGAAATTTCTTTGCCAATTTGAAAGCACACTTACTGCTCTTTTTTTTTGGCAAGTGAAAATCACTTTTACAGCCTGACACATTATGAAACCACTTTTTTGATTTTTTTAAATGCACATGTCCAAACTGCTTTTTCAGACCACCACCATGTGTAACCTGGGTGGCTGCCTACATTCCAGCAAGGGCAACCAGCCTTAGTGATGCTGAATGTATTTGCATTACAGACTAAAACCTGAAAACCCCACTCGCTTGTAAATACTGTGCATGATTATACATGGCAAGCAGATGGGTGTGTGCTAAGAGTCTGCTTCTTCCCCCAAAAAATCGCTCCCCCTTTTTCCTACTAATGCAACTGTGAAATCACCAGAAAAAAACGCAATAAATCTCTGCCTGTAATTCCTATTTCCACACAGAGTAATGTTTTCACATTAGTCCCAAAACTAAATTTCTTTGCCAATTTGAAAGCACACTTACTGCTCTTTTTTTTGGCAAGTGAAAATCACTTTTACAGACTGACACATTATGAAACCACTTTTTTGATTTTTTTAAATGCACATGTCCAAACTGCTTTTTCAGACCACCACCATGTGTAACCTGGGTGGCTGCCTACATTCCAGCAAGGGCAACCAGCCTTAGTGATGCTGAATGTATTTGCATTACAGACTGAAACCTGAAAACCCCACTCGCTTGTAAATACTGTGCATGATTATACATGGCAAGCAGATGGGTGTGTGCTAAGAGTCTGCTTCTTCCCCCAAAAAATCGCTCCCCCTTTTTCCTACTAATGCAACTGTGAAATCACCAGAAAAAAACGCAATAAATCTCTGCCTGTAATTCCTATTTCCACACAGAGTCATGTTTTCACATTAGTCCCAAAACGAAATTTCTTTGCCAATTTGAAAGCACACTTACTGCTCTTTTTTTTTGGCAAGTGAAAATCACTTTTACAGACTGACACATTATGAAACCACTTTTTTGATTTTTTTAAATGCACATGTCCAAACTGCTTTTTCAGACCACCACCATGTGTAACCTGGGTGGCTGCCTACATTCCAGCAAGGGCAACCAGCCTTAGTGATGCTGAATGTATTTGCATTACTGAGTCCAACCTCAAACCCTTAAACTATTCTTTTTTTTTCCAGTACACCTTAATTTATCGTGAAAACATAGTCCATATTATTTTACATGTTCCTCACATTTAAATTTCTCCCAAAACAGAAAATGATAAACGCAACTTCAACAAAAAGAATTTCCATTTCTATTATTCATTTCTTAATTTACCATATACATCTCCTCTCAAACTCTAACCTCACCTTTAAAATTAGTTAGTTGTGAAAGAAATGTGGCACTCAAACAGCAGATTATCAGAGCCAGGATCTCTGTTCTGTTCACCTCTCTCCTCTCAGCAGAACCAGATAATGGCAAACTTTCCCTCTATTTTTCCACACATATACATGTAAGTTTCAAATCTCAGTGCTTCCCCCTTTTTTTCAAATGTAATCACACATTTCTATTGGTTGAAAACCAACCCTTTTCCAAAAGTACCCTGCCCCCAACTTGACTTCTGCCTAGTACCCTTCCCCCAACTTGACTTCTGCCTGCTACCATAGCAACAGCTCATGGAACACTGCTGTGTGGAGTTAGGTCAGAAGTTCGCCACACAATGTTTCAATTCCACAGAGCAAGAGTGCTTGACTTTTCAAACCTAACAGCAAATCCATAGTACTGTTCTTTGGTAACACATTTTTTTGTACCAATACAAAACATGCTTCTATTAATTTACACATACAGCCTAGTTTTTATTCTAGAATGGTATGAAACAGCCAATCAGTTCTTTTTGTTTTGAAAAAAATATGTATGCCTCCATTTCCAAACTGTCTTTCTTTTCATATTGCCATTCTACTGAAAGACACCTCCTGAGTGCATCCAGTTCTCCTTTGAAGATGTTCACAGTGTGGATTGTAGGGCACAGCTATGTCTTCTGGAGTGAAAAGTTTGCAGAGAAAACAGATATGGTGAGAGACCTTGCTTTGCCAAATGTAGACATTAAATGGATTGGTCAGAGAGGGTTAAAGTGGCACCAATTGATGCCATTGGTGAAATCCTTCATGCAAATCCAACACCCTGACCTCATAATAGTGCACTGTGGTGGCAATGACCTAGGCACTTTGACTGGGGTAGGTCTGGAAATGCTTATGAAGGACACCTTTGAACAACTGTTTTCACTTTTCCCTAAAACTGCCTTTGTGTTTTCCAACATATGCCAAAGGCAAAAATGGAACTGGTCCAATCATTTCTGTCCGCAGATTGACAAAGCAAGAAAGCACGTCAACAAATCTGTTTCTGCTTTCCTCCGTGACTATGGTATGGGTGCCATTTACCACAACAACTTGCGTTATGACATGCAAGACATTTATAGAGGAGATGGTGTGCACTTCAATGATGAAGGGAACAGAGTCTTCCTCTTGAACCTTAGACTCTGCATCGGTACTTACTTGTAGGTACCACTATCAAAATGACTTCATAAACACAACAGCTCTTTTTAGAGCTCCCTAATATCTAAACTCTTAAATCTGCATTTCATTTCTTTTTTAATTTATTTTTTCTTCCGTACGCTTACCGTAAGCTTACCGTACGCGTACCCCGTGATTTTTTTAAAAATCAATAAATGTTTTCTTTGTACTTTACAGTCCTTCTTTGACCCCCTCACAAATGTAAGGGGGTCTGTAACTCTCCTCATTGCCCCCTTTTCTTGTTTTCACTCTTTTTTTTCTGAGTGAAACACACAAAATGGCGGCCGCCGCTTCCTGGTTTCGGCCGATTCGAATGTTTACTAAGATCTAACAGCCAATCAGAATCGCGCTCGCGCACGCCACCGTACGCGTACCGTAAGCTTACCGTAAGCGTACGGTAAGCGTACCGTAAGCGGGCTCAGATATATATATTGATTTAAAGGCTATTTTCTCAGAATCTACTGAACAGATTTACACCAAACCTACAAAAGGCACTTCCTTGACATAGGGACTACCTCTCTGCCAAATTTCTAGTAATTCTGTTCAGCCGTTCGGGCTGTAGCTCGTTCTAAAGGTCCTATGGAAAAATGCATGGGAAAAACGCGTTTTGGGACCCCCCTTTTATCTCAGCCCCCGCTTGACGAATCCCCCCGAGACTTTCAGGGTAGGAGCGGAGCGTAGCGCCCCACCTATTGTGAGAAATTCGCGAGGATTCATCGACCGGCGCCAAAGTTATTCAAAATAGAATGTTGCGGATTTCCTATGGAAAAGGGGTCCTAACTATAACTACCTACTGGCGACCGCCAGTAGGTAATATATATATATATATATATATATATATATGAAAGAAATGTAGGTGGGAGTCAGCCCTGAGGACATGGGTTGACCCCCTTTGGGGCTCATTTTTCATTCATAAAAAGCAGGCATTTATAAAAAAAAAAAAAATTACACTGTACATTCGTAGCAAAATGTTAGAAGTGGAAACTGGATGATTTTATTAAAAAAATAATTGTGAGAATGCTTTTCCCTCATTGACTGCTATTGTAGAAAAGGCAATGTCAGATAGGAAAAAGACAAAATAAAGCCGTTTTTGGCTTTAAAAAAATCAGAAGTCTCGCGCCTGAATCTGGTCTATTGCCATGTATCATACACTGCATAACCTGCAGATTGTAAAACATTTTTTTTATTGTAGTTCATAATTAAGTCAACTCTATCGCATAATTAGCTGCTGTCCTGCCCCGTAATTCCAGTGACCCTGGTGATAGCACAGGAGCACGGCATCGTACAAAGTTGCAGGAGCTACTTTGTGAGTTTGTGCTTCTTCAGATTAAAGGTTTTTTATGGCTTTAGGCTACTAGTTTTATACTGGCAAAGGCCCAGCAGCTCCCCCAACAATTAAGTTTTGCAAAAAGAAATTAAAAAAAGTATGCTGTTGCAAGGTAAAACAATACTGCATATTTTTTGTCTTTTTTAGTATCTTTGAAGAACCTGCAGCTTTAGAGAAAAAAGTAATTTTGTGTGCATTTACTGTTGCCCACATTGTTGCAGTGATTCTGCACAAATACAGAACTATGCGCAGGACCATGGTGTATAGGGACTGAGTCTTCACACCACCTTAGTACCCACAAACTCAGGACCGACTAGCTATAGAGTCACACATGCTCTCCTACTCCTCACAGAGAAACAAATGATTAGGCACCCCAGAATACAACACTCCCAGATCTCACAGGAATCAAGGTAACAAGACACACTTTTTCGCTCACTCTCTTGTACTCGTCCACAGTAAGATCTGACGGAGACGTGAAACAGTTTCAAATATTTATTTTAACTAACATGCCCTAACATGCAGTATATGTGCCAAAACAAGCAGAAAAATGCATAGTACAAATATTGTCAGCATAGCAGTCAGTCCATATATCCTGAAGGGAGATGGTTCATAAAAAGACAATGGAGAAAGGACTAAAGTGCCTAACCTCCCTCCCCTTGCTAAGAAGTATTATTATATAATAGAAGATCTCTGGGCTTTGTCAGCAGACCCCATACCTTAGCCTATAGATGGCAGATCTACATCATGGGTGCTCTTCTCCCTTCAGACGGCGGCAAGCGATTAAGGCGGACAATGAAAAGGGGTTAGAGTGGGTAAGGGCATGGGAGCTGATCGAGCAGGCCCTGCAGGATTGCCGGCTCGAGCGGGCGGAACGGGAGCGCGAGGAGAACGGAGTTCCTTGAGGCTGAGGACAATAGATGTAACCCCTGACGGATGGCACGACTTAGAGTTAGGGACCACTGGAGGGGCCCACAACAGCAGCAGTTGGGGGGTGGGGTGGGAGGGGGGGGAGTTCCTGAGGTGGGAGGGTAATGCTATATTGAGTTGGATGAGGAATGTAGCTGTTGGGACAGAAAAGCAGAGGCTCCCATGGGGCATGATCCAGGCACCGCTATGAGGCGATAGTTGTGTTACAATGCTTAACTGTCTATATATGCCGCCCGGCCCCCGGGATGTGGGCTGAATGGCTGTGTGCATTGCTAAACCGAAGAATGTGATCGGAGATTGTAGGGGGTGCCGGTTGCCCCGATGGTTATTTTGCTGAAAATGTTGCAATAAAAAATATGTTTTAAAAAAAAAAATAAAAAAAAATGGGTGCTCTTCTCCCTGGAAAGTTCCCTCTCCAAGTGTGTGTTACCTATTCGTGCACACTACTAAAAACCCAAGTACGCTGTCCAAACTACAGCTGCATAGGTATGTTTTGTCTAAGGGCTAAAGACTGGCCAGAACAAAATAACAAGGGGCATTGTTGTTCGACCTTGCAGCAGCGTTTTTGGTGGATGTTGTGTACCAAGAGGCGCGTAACTATGTTCTTTTTTCTGAGATGTGTCAACAAATGAAGCCTTCTACTACTGCACACCCACCACATACTCAGCTTTACGTCTCTAATCAGCCATTTGGCTGTATTTATCTTGATCACTGTGGCCCTTTGAGTTCTGACACTGCATTTAAACACATCTTGGTTGCAGTGGATTCATGCACTGGATTCCTATGGGTTTGGGCTCAACGTAGTGCTGACGTTCGAACTGTCATTATTTGTGTGTGTTTGTCAGGACATTTGCCTGTGGCAACTTCAGTACAGACCAAGGTCCTGCCTTTGCCTCTAAGGCTCACTGGGATGCCATGAAGTCTCCGGGGATACAGGTGCAAGATTCCTCTCCATACCCGCACAAGGGCAATTCAGTTGTGGAGCGGATGAACCGTGACTTAAAACAATCTTTGACAGCTAGAGTCTTAGGCACTGGCAGGGGTTGGCTGACTCATTTGTACAGAGTCTAACGTGCACTAAATAATCTCCCTAGAAGATCTCTGGGTGGGTGGACCTCATACGAAATGCTCTTTGGTATTAAAATGTTTGTGCTAGACCTTGAGAGTCTTGACGTTGTGGCGGCTGCCGCAACCTTTGACGTAAATAATCATTGTGCTATGTTACAGGATCTACAAAAAGCTTGTGATTCACAAGCAAGAGCCCAGTTGCCCTCTTCAGCAGATCCAGTGCTGCTGATTCCTGTTTCTGGCTGCCTTCCAAAGTTGGAGATCTGGTCTGTGAAAAGGTGGAGAACAAAAAAGAATTTGGTCCATCCTACCGTGCACCGGTCAGAGTCCTTGGTTTAAAAGGCACCCGCACTGTGATTTTGCCTCCTTTACCTGGTTGTAGGGAGAATCGTTGCTGCACATGAAGGCGTTGCTTCTGCACATGCTGGTGTAAATGTGACTGTTTCCCTTTTGCAGTTGAATTTGTATCCCATGTTCCCAAAAGACATTATAATGCGGTCCACATGTACAAGATGGGGTATCAATTCATCCACCGTCAAATAAATGTCATTGGCGTAAGAGAAAGCATCAGGGTCAATTTCATGTAAAACAGACACTATGCATGACTATTCTTATATCCCATAAGCTAACGTGTATACCTTTTGTGATTGCCGAGGGCACTGAAGGCTGTCAGGTCACGGCTCTTAGGAGCCAAATTGTGACTATAAAAGCCAATGGAGATATCAAGAGTGGTATCGACTAACGCAGAGCTGTGGGTGATCTGTACCACGAAGGTACAAACATGACTGTTCAAATGATGATAATCCAAAACAATACGATATGAACCGTCTGGTTTCAATATCAGAAAAAGAGGATTATTCATTGATGAAACACAGGGTTCAATTACACCCTGATATTCCCAGTGGCGTAGCTGGGAGGGGGGGGGCGGTCCGCACTGGGCGGCACAAGTATTGGGGGCGGCGGCCTCCTCCCACTCCTACCTGCCGTCTTGGGGCAGCATTCGCCCCCGCTCTACATTTCGGTCATCGTGGGGCGGCAATCACCGCAGAATCTCAGCAGCACCCCCTGCTCTTCAATGGGTTCACCGCAGGGCGCAAAAATCAGGGACCGCCACGGGTGGCCAGAAGGCTAGCTACGCCACTGGATATTCCGTTTGGGTCAAAATTTCACTTACGGACGCTTTCGCGTCTCGCTTGAACAGATATTGTTGTCGGGGTTGTGGCATGGATCGCAAAGGAATTTCATGTTCAGGCGAATCCTAATCCCAATCCAACTGGTTATGGCACAGCAGGGGCAAGAGCCAGCACCCACTCCGACTCATATGCTTGTTTAGCCTCCTCCGAGACATAATGCGAAAAACTCAAGAGAATAGCATCTTCCTCTTTAGAAGAAGCTAGAACAAATGGGGGAGGCCTATCAAACTCCACCAACAAAATATCATAGGAAGAAGTAAGGTTGTCCCAAAAGACCGCCGTAATCGTACGTTTGAAATCACCTTCAATTTGGAAGCCTATATAATAAAGCCTATCGGGGTGCAACTCATGTGTCAGCTGTTTCCACTGTAATAAACGTGTACGTTACTTTCGCCTCCATACACTGGTGGAGTGCCTCACGCACTATGGTTACTACCGCTGCTCTGTCGAGGAGTGTTACTGCCCATCTCCAATCGAAGAGCAGGGTTCTCTCCGTCTGGGGCATACTTTACAGTCAAAGAGGAACTTTTTTCTTCTGAAATGGGGCACAATATTGAGATGGTCCTTCCGATTTGGCTTTTACGTCAAACTGGTGCTGCAGGTCACGTCTTTGTTGCGTGGACTCGCCTTCTCTGCGATCCTGACGTTCGCCCCCACCAAACTGTTGATCGACGATTCCTGAAAGGAACGAGGTGAATGAGGGTCAGAAACCTGAAAACTCTTGGGTGTTTTAATTTTAGAGCGGTCACGCAAATCATATAAACATTCAGAAGCGTCCGGTGTTGGGGAACCAGCACGAGAACCAGGATTCTGCTGTTGCTGCCACTGATTTCTATTCCATGTCTTTTTAGGAAAGACTGGATTACCCTCTTTGAACGGAGGAGGTTTACTTAGTACCTGAGTATAAGGTCTTACCCCCAAACTATTGCGACCCAATGATGTATATAAATCCGCAATAATGACCGGTAACTGCCGTTGCCGATCAACGTCCGCCACTGCCGAAAGGCGTTGACGCACTTGCAAGCTAACTGTGTCACCTTTAACATTGGCAAGAATCATATCGGAGACAATAGGAAACATACCCACTAATCTCATCCCCAATTCCAGGGCTGGATCAGCCCCGTGATCATCTTGAACCTTCTTCAGAACACTCTGGAGATCGCTTATGGAGGGGGTGGCAAAGCACAGTGTATACACCGCAGCAAACACCGTTCCCCAGGTGGTGCAATCAGCCAAAGTGGGAACGATACCACTCGGTAAACTCATCGTAAGGATCCTGTGTTTTTCAACAGGTGTAGTATGGGGTAAAACAGCTTCGAGCTGCTTAAACATTTCTGCAATCCAGTAAGGGAAATTATCCCTATTCTGAGGACTCTTGCCCATCACTGAATTAGTCATGATGGGACTAATGACAAAACTACCATCATGTCCAGATGGTTGTGGAGCGGCTCCAGCCAGAGCCACTTGAATATTGTGTGACATAATAAATTGTATGACAGCTCTATGTACATAAATTAACATCATATGTAATTGATGTAGCTGTGCGTTGGGAACATTAAGATAATTTGAGTGTGTTGTAAAACCAGCAAAAACAGGCCACATGGCCCCATCGACTGATAAGGGGCCTAAACAAACCACAGAGACAGGGTGGGGAAGGGCGCAATTAAACCATATGGTTTGCTCCCAGGCTTTCAACGGAACTTCAAGTAATCGATAAGAACGATAATTCTGCGGAACCGCAGCCTCTGTATAATCGTGGAACAAATTGTCATTCCCATCCACTGCTGCAAATGTAACCGAAGAATAGAAAACTTTGAAACGGTAAGCTGCATCCGCCTCGAGAACAAAGATAATATTAGCCCCCGCGTTAGGGACTCCATGTTGGATCAATGGGCTGTGACAGCAGGGCGGTTATGAGCCACAATAGCAACTGCCATAATAACTGCAGATCAACAAATCAAAAGAACGGAAGAGCAAAAGCGGGTCCACGGAAAAATAATAATCTTTTAAATTTCAAGCTTGAAAAACCTATAAAACATAAAAATTGGAGGCTAAGCCCTCACACCACGGACGTCTCTGGAAACTGGTGTAAGGGGTTTGTGGACAAGCACAATCACTACTCAGGGGTCTCGTGAATAAGTACCAGACCAATTGTTGGTGGCACCATGTTGCAGGGATTCTGCACAAATACAGAAGTACACACAGGACATGGGACCTTGGTGTATAGGGACTGAGTCTTCACCACCTTAGTACCCACAAACTCAGGACCGACTAGCTATAGTGTCACACATTCTCTCTTACTCCTGACAGAGAAACAAATGATTAGACACCCCAGAACACAACACTCCCAGATCTCTCAGGAATCACGGCAACAAGACACACCTTTTCGCTCACTGTCTTCTACTCGTCCACAATAAGATCTGACGGAGACATGAAACAGTTTAAAATATTTTTTAACTAACATGCCCTAACATGCAGTAGACGTGCCACAGCAAGCAAGAAAATGCATAGTACAAATATTGTCAGCATAGCAATCAATCCATAAATCATGAAGGGAGATGTCATTATAAAAAGACAATGGATAAAGGACTAAAGTGCCTAACCTTCCTCCCCTTACTAAGAAGGAGTATTATTATATAGTAGAAGATCTCTGGGCTTTGTCAGCAGACCCCATACCTTAGCCTATAGATGGTAGATCTATATCATGGATGCTCTTCTCCCTGGAAAGGTCCCTCTCCAAGTGTGTGTCACCTATTCGTGCACCCCACTAAGACCCTAAGTAAGCTGTCAAAACAACAGCTGCATCGGTATGTTTTGTCTAAGGACTAAGGACTGGCCAGAACAAAATAACAAGGGGCATTGTTGTTCGACCTTGCACATAATGTTCAGTCAAAATCCCAGGAACATGCAGAGATTAAACAGAGTGATGTCCCAGTAGGGTGGCCAGTGCGGGGCGCTATACATAACTTCTGATATGTTCCAGAGAAGTGAATTTTGCAATGAAGCCACTACAGTTGAATGCAAAGAGATTGTGCCTATTGAAGATTTTACTTTTCCTGATATTGACATTGATTCGCATTTCCTTATATTGACATTGATTTGCACAAGAATGTTGGGGGTGGGTTCCCTGTCGAAGGTCTCGCCCGGAACACGCCAGATGCAGGGGATTTGTTGAACTACACTTCCCCTCATGTTCTCAGTGACCTTCACTCCCTTCGCTGTACTGTAGTTCTTCTCCCTTGGGGGGTTCCTTTTAGAACTAGACCACAAAGTCTTCCTTCAGAGTACTCTATTGAGTACTGAAAGTGGAGGAGAGGTTGTTTCATCTGACATTTTATTTTGTATTGAAAATATCTTATTTTCTATATTTTCTTTATTGGAAAAAACTGTGCCAAGTTCCGATCATGTATTGGAAATGATGTCCAGAATATTGTTGGAAGTGCAAAATGCAAATAAGTTTGGTTCTCCAATGTCAAAGTCAGTTGTAAACCGTTTTAAGGATAACATCATGAAACTAAAGACTAACATGGTGGTGCCATCGGGAGGGGTAAAAGATGCTACTGTCCAGGTTGGTACGCCACTTCACTATGTGGTATCTTCAAAAAACAAGTGCACTTTTGACAATGAAGAGCTATGTTTAAGTACATTATCAGTGCACCTCTTTGGGCATAGCTATATTAAAGATTATTCCAGTGTTTAAAAAGGGGCCCAAAACAATGCTAAAAGGCTGTGAAAGTAAATGGACCAGCATCACAGTTGGAATGGGAGAGGAAATGGCAAAGGCTAGTACATTGACCGCATTGCACAATATTTAGTCCGAGCCCAGGGGTATGCCAAGCAGGGTCCCAATGGGGGGCAAGGAGTTATCTGCAAGGTGCCAGAAGGGTGCAATTAAGATGAAGAAATATTAAAAAAATAAGAAAAATCCCTAAATGGAAAACAACATAATTGCATTTCTCCAAGTAGGAGTCCGGGGGTTGATGAAATGCCCCCTTGAAAGTAGTACCATGACTTTTCATACTACGCAGAAAACATATGATAATTCTGTTGGGGTAGAAGCATGAAGTGGAGCATTGTTGGCCGCTCCACACAATCTTCTCCCTGCCCCCAGGGGGCCTTGATCCTCACATTGAATATTTCATATGAGTCTCTGGAAGTGAGAGTCGGAATCGAAGCGGGATTTCTCTGCCCTTGCCGGAGACAGGTTATGTTTGCAGTCCGGTTGGATGGTCTTGAGGGGAAAGTGCCCATTTACGAGGGCCTAATGGGGGGGCCAGGAGCCTTAGCCACCAAGTATGAGAAATTTAGATCATGGCACTATTGCAGCTTCTGCCTCACACTCCGTCCCCTGCGTAACCGTGAGGCAAAAGGGGAATCCTTAGAGATACCATCGATAGGCTCGTCACAAAGAACTTGTGTAGAGCAGAGTGTTATGTCTTCTGTTTTGAATTGTATTCTGTTATTTTATAACGAGTCTCCCTCGGTAAACAGAAGTTTCATCTAAAATCCTTTATGGAGATTGACGCCTTAAAGGTGATGAAAAGGGGTGTCATTATAAGTGTTACTATTCATTCATCTGTTTCATCCTCTTATTCTACAGTCCCCTTTGGATCCCTGGTTATTGCACATCTGGTGGTTATGAGATGTGAGTTTTTTCTAAAGCTAGAGATAGATATTGTTCCAGTTGCTGAGTACTTGGAACCTTCTATTAAACAATCTAATGGTTCAAAAGTATACAAGTCAATGGTGATAGATGCAGTGGGGCCTGACTTTAACCGATATGAGTGATCATTGCCTAGTTGGTACATCTGTAGTCTTTAGTTTCCAGTGTTTAGATTCTGGGAACCCTCAGCTGGGAATGATTGGTTTTAACAAGTCCAATGGTCGCTCTTTCTGGACAGTTAAGAATAGGACTGCTGTAAGTGATAATATCAAGGGAGTTTTATCAGACCCTGGGGGCTGTTCATGGTGACCCTATTTCCTTTTTTGAGTCCCACATGGAAGAGTTCTGCAAATTAAGTACTAGGCCTGATGGTCATTGGCTGTCAAAAAAGTGTAAATCCTCATTTAAGGTACTAAACCAGGAAATAAACATCCTAATAAGAAAACAGCATTTGCTGTTTTCTTTGTTTCGAAAGCATGAAATCGACTGCCTTAAGAGGTCAAGAGCCTGTCACAAACTCTAGGAAAGTAGGAGGGAATGTAATCCTCAGTGGATCAGTTTAAGAGAGGCCACAACTGCTAAAGACTCTAGGAAGTATTGGTGTTTGATTAGAGAATATTGTGATTCCAGGGTGAATTCCTATTTCTGAAAATGCTTGGGTAAAATATATCTCACACTTGTATGCAGGTAATTCTGAGTTTGATATCCCTATGACTCTTTGTGTGGATGAGGTGTTGTTTTCGGAGTATGGCGCTCCCACTGTTGATGAGATTGTCGGGTTTATAAAGAAGGACAGAACCTATGGCACTATGGGGCCTGATAAGGTTCCCATTGTGGCCATTAAAAAGGAGGCTGCAGTTTGGAGATTTTTCCTTGCCTCAGTATTTAATCATTGCTATTGTTCTGGAAATATTCCCCAATCATGGAATGGTAGCATCATTGTACCACTGTATAAGAAGGGCCCTAAATCTTCCCCAGCAAGTTTCAGATAGATAGCACTGCTGGATGCATCTGGCAAACTTTTTGCCAAGAGTGTGCTTTGCACTTACAGCAGTGGGCTGAAGATCAGAAGATCATTTCCCCGGAACCACCCAGTTTTAGGAGGAATCATAGCACATTGGATAATTTTGTGGTCCTGTATATACATTTATCGATTTCTCCACAGCGTTTGACAGAGGTGATCCTCAGACGTTGTCGGAAAAGCGTCTCTTGCTGGGTGTTCCGCACAATCTTTCGGGTCTTATCATGGAATTACACGTGGATATTTGGTGTCAAATTCTGATGAGTGGAATGCATGGTCTATCCCATAAGGTTAAAACCTAAAATGTTCTTTAGCAAGGTTGCCTGTTGGCTCCTCTTTTGTTTTCTTTATACATCTACAATCTCCCATACATCTTAAATCAAGTGAGGAGCGATCCTCTCAGAATCGAGGAGATGTCCATTTGCTCCTTATTGTATGCAGATTACGTAGCCATTATGGATCTTACCTCTATAGGCCTGCAGCATAGTCTTGAAACATTGCCAGAGTACGCAGAAGCCCATTTTCTGAAGGTTAATATCACTAAAAGCTAAGTCTTGATCTTTTCAAGGAATGGATCAAGAATAAAGATGCATTTTAACTGGCATCTGGTTACTGACAAATTGGAAATGGTGGACTTGTATCTTTAGTTTGGGAAGGTTTTTTCTAAGACTAGGCGGTATATTGATCACATGAAGCTGTGTTCGAGTAGGGCCATTTCTCAGGCTAATGCCTTGTATAGATTTGATAAAACTTGTGAGATACGTCATTTTGAGCATGTCCTATCAGTTTATAGGGTCAAAAGTCCCCAGTCTTTGTGTTATGCGTGCAAAGAGTTAGATATGAGTTACTGGCACTTGTTTGAGGGTATTGAAGGTCGAATCTTTCGTCAGATGTATAACTTGACTAAACTTGCTGCCCCACATGTCCTGCGCCTGGAGTTTGACCTGTTATCATCCTATTCCTTTTCAATGGCTGCTGTATTGAGGTAGGGAAATCTCCTAGGTGGTGAAGAGGGAACACTGCAGGCAGCTCTAAAATCTGAGATTTTCTCCCTGGAGAAAGAACTGAGCTCTTTTTTCAAGACCTTTGAGGTGGCAAAAGAAATTTTGGGGCTCGATCTGGATGAGCTTTTTTCACGACCTTTGAGGTGGCTAAATAAATTTTGGGGCTCGATCTGAAAAGCTTTATAAAGGGCACAGTGCTTAAAATAAGTTTGGCCAGAGATTTTGCCCTAAGCCAGTCAAAGCAGAGTAATTTGGTGGTTCAGGAGGGCAATTTCAGGAACAAGCTACAGCCTTATTTAAGATGGAAAATGCCCCATGAGATCAGATGGTTGTTTTTATTGCTGAGATTGGATTCGCTTCCCCTATGTGTGGTTACTGGCATTTGTGACTGAAGATGTGAGTTGTGCCAGTTACATATTCAAATCTGAAACCACATATTATTTGTGGGTCCTGTGCTACAGAATGCTTGCCTTCAGTTTTCAAGGCATTTGTTTATTAAATATAACATCCATTCCACCCTGGAGGAACGTAAATGTGCATTTGTTCCAATGAATGAAATGACATTAAAAAAGATCTATCAATTTTTTAGATTTTTATAAATATCTATTAGGGTCTTGGTGTGTGACAGGTGAGTGTACTTGAATATTTGTCTGCTCTTTTTTAACATCTATTAGGGGCCTGGTGTGTTAATGGCGGTTGGCCAAAATCAATGCAATTCTTATTTCTTAAGGAGGTTTTCAGAAAATTGTATTTTGCATTATTTGCACTTTGTATGCACGCTGCACTTTCGTGGACACGATAGTGAAAGTATTGATCAAGTTTTATTTTCATACTTGCACTTTTCCATTTTTTAATGATGCACAATTCTCCCTTTAGAGCTCAGCATAAGTAATGTGTTTAAAGTCAGATGGCATAGTATATAGAGTAAAGTGTTTTAGCGTGTTGTAAATTGTTATGTGATGTTTTCGTATTTTTGATTGTACTATGTTTGTTCCCTTGTTTAAAGGTTGCACTTATAGAACTGCCCTTTTATAATTGCAGTTATTTAAAAAACTCAATATGGTGCTATGCATGGCGTCACTTCATTTATAAATGATAGCAATTCATGTGTTTATATGATATATGTATAAGATTGGAGATTTAAACCGACTTTAATACATACTATGTATCATTGTTTTATTGTTTTGTCATGTTATGTGGACCTCCGTAGGAGTTAGGTATTATAATAAATTAGAAACTGAAACTGACAAAAAATTACAGGTCAAAAAGTCACAAATCGCAGTTTTATCCTACTTATTTTCAATATTTTTTTTATTTTAACAGTTAGTTTCTTTCAGATAACCTTAAGGGATCTACACATATGCCCTAATGCTGGATTTGGATGTGTTTCTACTTTTCAGACATCTATAGCTGCCCTGGTCACCCATGGGTTTTATACTTGTTTCCACCACAAACTGGAAGTAGTTTGAAACCATAACAAACATTGGAAAAATGGGCTACCTCCTTAAAAAATGACAAAACTGTGGTAAAAAAATAGGTTTTTTGATTCAGCTCTGCATACCCTTAAAACTGGGAAGATGGTTACTTTAGAACAGCAAACCATTAGTTGATGCCATTTTTTTTTAAAAAGCAGACACTTTTATCTGAAGCACTTTTTTCTATTCCCTCCCCCCCAGAACTCAAAATGTAGGTACATATTGCCTATTTTCTCGGTCCCCTCCAGGGGAAACCACAAACCATGGGTACCATTAGAATACTCAAGGTAGTTAGAAAGAAAGGACGCAAATTTGACATAGATACCTTATGTGGACTAAAACATATGGCGGCTTAAGCATGAAGTACTCTAAATAGTTGAAAAAGGGCTCAGTATTGGGGGGCTTCGGCACAGCAGTTAAGAGGTTAAATGAGCCTTTTTTAAAAAAAATAATATTTGCATAGGTTGATAAATGTACACCATAGGTTACAAGATTGGCCATTAGCTATCTACATCATACCAACAACTTAATTTTGAAAGGGGAACAGTTACTGGGTGTAATGTGGGCTACTAATGTAGCACAATACTACCAAAAACCAAAATGAAGTAAGGAAATCAGGTATTCAGACAAAATATTGATTCAAAAAAAATCAAGGCATACAAATATCAAAATTTGTATATTCTGATACACAAATATTGTGACACAGGAATATTGTTGAAAAGAATAAGGTAAGCAATATTAATGTTAAAAATACCTATGCTGTAAATATTGTTTACTAAAATATCTATATTGTTAATATCGTTTACAAAAGTATTGTAAAGAATACCGTTTTTTATTATGTTTATTTATTTAGTATATGTTTAATTGTATATTTTATACATTTTAAATATAGTTTGCACATTTGTTGTAGTTTTTAAATGTAATTGTATTGTGAATTGTAATTTTCAGTGTTGTAGCAGATTGTGGGGTTTAGAAGAGTACAGGGTGGAAGTAAATTAATTAATTATAATTAAATAAATTAACATTAATTATTTAATTGATAATTGAATCATTTGTGTAATGAATTTATTTTTTAAGTTAATTTTAAGTGTGAGTTGTGGGGTTTGTAGAGGGACAGGGCGGGAAGAAAATGAATTCTTATTAATTTATAATTATTTAATTGATAAATATTTAATTGTGTAATTAATGTATTTTTAAAGTTACATTTTCATTGTGGGGTTTCTAGAGGTAAAGGGTGGAAGGTAATTAATCATAATTAATTAAACATTAGTGTTAGTTAATTATTGAATTGATAATTATGTACATTGTGCAATTAAGATATCTGTAAGTTATATTTCTGGTGCGGATTGTTAGGTTATGTAGGGGTAAAGGGTAGGAAGTTAATTAAGTATCATTAATTGTTTAATTGATAATTATGCAAATTGTGTAATTATTATAATTTTTAAGATATATTTTAGGTGTGGGCTGTTGACTTTTTAGTGGGTGGGAAGTAATGAAATAATTGATGTTTATTCATTTGTTATTATTTATTAATTGATAATTATTTAAATTGTGAAATGACAATTTTTGTTAAGTTCTATTTTAGGTGTGTGTTGTTTAGTTTGTTGATGTATAGGGTGGGAAGTTATTTAAGAAATAATAAATGTAAAAATGTTGTTATTTATGACGTAATTCTTATTTGTGTTACACTTTTTCATTTCAATTACATTGTAATTGTTGGCTGTTGTGATTGTGAGAATATAGGGGGCATTACGATGGCGGATGGACTAAAGTCCATCCGCCATCATCGCGGAAATTGGGACCAGCCGCAAATATGGCAGCAGTCCCGCACATGGAATTACAATGCGACCGCCGCAAAGACAAAAATGCATGTTGTGCGTTTCCCTGACCTATGTGGCAGGCACCTCGCTGTGCCTGCCACCTGGTGTCGGGAACTGTAGTGTGCCCCCCAAGTGCACAATTTCCTTATCCCTGCACAGGGTGTGCCGGCAACAGGCACCCAAAATACATCTCTGCCAGCCTTTGAATGGCTGTTGAACCGCCATTCAAGGCTTGCAGGGATGAAGCATCCTAATAAGGCGGACAGTGCCTGCTAGGCACCGCCACCATTCTAAGTATGCTTTCCGGTGCCAACAGGCAATCGTAACTATTGCCTGTGTCGGACCCGTGGCGGACAGGCTTTCCGTCCGCCAGCACTCTGCCCGCCATCCTTATCTGGCGGGTAGATAATGGCCGCACGATGGCAGTAAACCTGCCACCTGCAGCTTGCCGGTGGCGGGTTCACCGCCATTGTAATGAGCTCCATAGTTTGGTATTTTAATTAAATTAATATTTTTTGTTTTAGATGATAATAATTATTAAAAATTACAATTAAGTAATTTGGTTAATTCTTGTTAAAATGTATATATTTTTAATTTAAATATTTAGATTTTTTTGTTATTTATTACAGTTGTTAAAATATGGTAATTTGCACCTGCTGGAGTCAGAATAGTAAATGTTACCCCTCCGGAGTCCAACGCTTTCCCTACTGTTGCACTGACTGGAGTAGGAAAAGTAAATTTTACCGCTCCTGAGTCTGTTTTCCATACTGTTGCACAGAATGGATTGGGAACAGTACATTTTACTCCCCCCCCTCCCCCGGGCTCAACGTTTTCCCTACTGTTGCACTGACTGGAGTGGGAATACTACATTTGACCCCTTCTAAGTCCAGTACTGCCCCTACTGTTGCAATGACTAGAGTGGGAATAGTAAATTTTTCCCCTCCTGAGACCAACGCTTTCCCTACTGTTGCACATACTGGAGTGGGAATAGTAAATGTTATCCCTCCTGAGTTCATGGCTTTCCCTACTGTTTCATCCACTGGGGTGAGAATAGTATATTTTACCCCTCCTAAGCCCAACATTTTCACTAGTGTTGGACATATTGGAGTAAGAATAGTAAATGTTACCCCTCCCGAGCTCAATGCTTTCCCTACTGTTCACCGACTGGAGTGGGAATAGTACATTTTACTCCTCAGTCCCACGCTTTCCCTACAGTTGCACTGACTGGAGTAGGAATGGTAAATTTTACCCCTCCTGAGTTTAACACTTTCTCTACTGTTGTATAAATTGGAGTGGAAATAGTATATTTATTATTTATTTATAGTTTAATTTTTTTAAATACATATTATTATGTGTTTGGATTTTTTTTTATATATATATATATATATAAATATATAAATGTATGTAATTTAAGATATTTTTAGTAAAAGTATTTTTATAAATTGTTTACTTTTTATGTATCAATAAATTGGAAATATTTTACATTTTTTTGATGTTTAGTTGTACTTTCATTTCTTTTACGGGTAAGTTAACATATGTATGTCTATATATGTATATATTACCTACTGGCAGTCGCCAGTAGGTAGTTATAGTTAGGACCTAGTTACTATAGGAAAATGGCAACATTCTATTCGCAATAACTTTGGCGCCGATTGATGAATCTTCATGAAATTCTCAAAACTAATTCTTTGTTGAGATCAGCTCCTATGTTGAAAGTTTGGGGGTGATTTGTCAAGGGGGTGCCGAGAAAAAAGGGTGGTCCCAAAACGTGTTTTTTCAATGTTAATTTCCATAGGAAACTTTAGACAAGGCTACAGGTCGAACGGGTGAACGGAATTACCCCAAATTTGGCGGGGAGAAGGGTCTTGGTCTAGAAAGCACGCTTTTGTTTATTTGGTGTAAATCCGTTCAGTAGTTTTTGAGAAATATCAAAATTTACAGATATCGATATTTGGGAATTCTGCCATCTGATTGGCTGAGGCGTTACGAGCACAAGCTTGCTGCTGATTGGCTGCGAGCGCTGCGAGCGTTTGCAATTAGGAAGTGTTGGCCGCCATTTTGTGATTCCGTTGAAGCGAGTACGGGGGAAAAAGGGTGAAAAATGTGGGACAGAGGAGGGTAGGAGCACTGAAACCTTTGTGGGGAGTTTAGGGTGTGCTGTAGAGGGGGTGCGAAGTGAACTAATCATACCTACCGGTGTGAAAGTTCTAGGCTATGAAAATTAAGTGAGGTATTGGCTAGTGTGTGATGTTTCTAAGGTGAGCTTGTGCGTGACTCGAGGGTTAAAGCATGAGCCCACACTGTGTGTCTTATGCTGTGAAGTCATGTGCCCTGGCCGCTGCAGTACCGCTGTGGAAGTAGTGTCAGCATGTGTTTATAACTACTAGGACGAACTACTGACCCGTACTGGTCTGAAAGTTCTGGGGTATGGAAAATATGTGAGGTAGAGTGTAGAGTCTCATGCTGCTAAGCTGAGCTGCTAAGCTGAGCTGCTGCTGGACTCGGGGATGAAAGCGTGAGCTCAAACTGTGTGTCATATGCTGTGAGGTCATGTACTCTGGCCGCTGTGCCACATCTGTGCAAGTAGTGTCAGCTTGTAGTTATAGCTACTTGGAGGAACTTTTGTTTCGAACATTGTAACTTGTGTAGGGTGCTTAGGGGGTGTTATATAGGGAGTGCGAAGGTACATTCGTGTGTATGAAATGAATTTGGTATTTGGAAAGTGGAAAGCACTGACTCCTACAGGTCTGATGGCCCTTGGGGTGTAAGGTGAGGTGCTGCTGGAGTTGGGAATAAAGCTGATGAACTAATGACCCCTATTGTGAACTTTTAACGTGCATGTGCCGTTAAATCTTCGAGAAAATGTTGCAAAAGTATATCGTTAGGTTAAAAAAAAATGATGAACTTTTAACCTGCCAGTGTCGAAGAAGGTTCCAGAAAGTGTGGTGATAAAATAGGTTGAACTTGTGACCTGTATGTGGCGCGGAATAATAAGTAGCTCAAAATTAACCAATGGAGGTAAGTTTTGGAATGTCGTTGAAGGAATGAAGTATTCTGATTTGTTCTTTACATGTATTTATGTGTGGAGCGACAGTGAAATTGTGCCATTCCTGGTTTCATTCTTGATGAAGTCGGAGCTTTACATGTACTATGTGAGAAAGAGGGAATTGTATGCATGTGTCATTTGAAATCTGGATAACAACTACAAAGGTGTGTTAGAAATGAACAAGGTGTGTTATGTGTTTTATAGTATTGATTAAGTATTTGAGGTGATGTTTTTAATTTTGAAAGTATTTTTTATTTCAAAGTAATATAGTGTTAGTAAAGTGTGGTGTTTGATGTTGGTTATGAAATATGCATACAATTTGAGCTGTTATACATGTATTTTATATATGTTTAGGAATTGTTCACACAGAAGAAGTGCAGTTTGTCATATTTATAGGACTGTATTGTTTTGAAAATGAGGTACAGCGTTAATTTGAGTTTGTAATGTATTTGGGGAGGTAAAGAAAATGTTGCACGTTTGCAACTGATACTTTTTGTGGAAATAGTGGGGTGGGGGGTGGTGGTAGGAGACGTATGTGTTATTAAGTGAAAAGCGATAAAACAAAATGCAGAAATGTTATGTGGGCAGGTTGTGGTCTTATTTTTGACACTGAGAGGTAGGTTTGAATGTAAGTCAGGGTAGGTTGTTGTACAGTGGGACCGTGTACAGTGTTTGGAGATTACATGGAGAGGAGATGGAGATAGGAAAAGTGATACGTTCCTTTTATATGTACGCATAGTTTGAATCATGTGATCCTAAGTTCTGATAAATATGAATATGGTTTCTGGTTTGCATTTGGGTATAGTGAATAGTTTTTGTAGTTTCTGACTAGTGAATAATAAAAAGGTAGATATACTAAAATATATTGTAGTAAACGTATTAATTATTGTCTGTTCTTATGGAATAGAAGTAGTTGGGGAGTGCTTCTTTAGAAGAGATGTTTTATAAATGTGTGAGAGATAAAAAAATGTAAATGTGCTGCATCTTTTCTGTATGACTTTGTTGACATTAGAGAACTACATGTGATTATAAGTGATACTATTTGTCAGGCTGTGTCGCTGTGGCGGATATATGTAGGTGTTGAAGTGGTTCGTGTTTTACTGATGGTGAGCTTCACTATCCTTTTTGAGACACTCGTCAATTTATTCATTCCATTTAATATCTTTAATATAGATACAGTAAAGGGACTGTATATCAAAAGCTTGGGAATTAGAACTTTGTTTACTCTCCCCATGCTCTGCTATACACTCTACAGAGTGTTTAAACAACTTTCATAACATATAGATGTCTAGCTAGTAAAGGTGGTGTAGTTCGACTGGGCCCATTTATAAACCGTGCTATGGGATGGTTTATGTTTTACCCGCCAATTTGCATGTTTGAATACTTTTTGCTGATAAGTGTTCCGGCAGACACCTTTTAAAATTAACGTTGTATATGGGTATAGTGGCGCTACTGGGAATGGTGGGGGGTTCTGTTTGATTTCGTACGGTTAAGCAAGGGCGGGGGTGGGTGTGGGGGAGGTGGTTATGTTGCTGATTGAAACACAGAATATAGTTATGTGCAGATGTCGAGCTACTAAAGGTGATCTAGTACCACTGGGAGCACTTATAAAGCGCCCTATGGCATGGGATATGTTTTAGTCGCAAATTTGCATGTTTTAATACGTTTTGCTGATGAGCGTTTCGGGAGACATCTGTTGAAATTAAGCCTCTGTTTGGCAATAGTGGCGCTTCTACGTTTGCTGGGGCTTTTTCTTTTATTGTGTAAAGTTAAGGAAGGGCGGGTGTTGAGGTGGTGTAGTGGTACTGTGACTATTTATAAACCGTCTTATGGTATGGTGTATGTTTGAGTTGCAAAATTGCAGGTTTTAATAGGTTTTGCTGATGAGCGTTCTGGCAGACACCTGTTGACATTAAGTCCATGTATGGCTATAGTGGCGGTAACTGGAGTGCTGGGGCTTATGGTAATGTAGTTTCACTGGGCCCATTTATAAACAGTGCTATGGGATGGTTTATGTTTTAACCGCAAATTTGCATGTTTGAATAGTTTTTGCTGATAAGTGTTCCGGTAGACACATGTTAAAATTAAGCCTGTGTATGGGTATAGTGGCGCTACTAGGAATGGAGGGTTTCTGTTTGATTTTGTACTGTTAACCAAGGGCGGGTGGGTGTGGGGGAGGTAGTTATGTTGCTGTTTGAAATACAGAATATAGTAACGTGGAGATGTGGAGCTACTAAAGGTTATTTAGTACCACTGGGAGCACTTATAAAGCACCCTATGACATGGTATATGTTTTACCCGCAAATTTGCATGTTTTAATACGGTTTGCTGATGAGCTTTTCAGGAGACATCTGTTGAAGTTAGGGCTGTGTATGGCTATTGTGGCGCTTCTACGTTTGCTTGGGCTCTTTCTTTTATTGCGTAAAGTTGAGCAAGGGCGGGTGTTGAGGTAGTGTAGTGGTACTGTAACTATTTATAAACCGTCTTATGGTATGGTGTATGTTTGAGTTGCAAAATTGTACGTTTTAATAGCTTTTGCTGATGAACGTTCCGGCAGACACCTGTTGACATTAAGTCTATCTATGGCTATAGTGGCGGTAACGGGAGTGCAGGGGCTTGTTGTTTGATTTCGTAAGGTTAAGCATGGGTATGGGTGGGGGCGGGGGATGTGCGTATGTTGCTGATTATAAGACGGACATTTGTTACGTGGGCATGTGTAGTTAGTAAAGTTAATGTAGTTTGAGTGGGCCTATTTATTAACCGTGCTATGGTATTGTTTATGTTTTTCCCGCGAATTTGCATGTTTGAAAACTTTTTGTTGATAAGTGTTCCGGCACACACCTGTTAAAATTAAGCCTGTGTATGGGTATAGTGGCGCTACTAGGAATGGTGGGGGTTTCTGTTTGATTTCGTACAGTTAAGGAAGGGCGGGGGAGGTGGGTATGTTTCTGATTAAAACACAGAATTTAGTAACGTGCAGATGTCGAGCTACTGAAGGTGAGGTAGTACCACTGGGAGCACTTATAAAGTGCCCTATGGCATGGTATATGTTTTACCCGCAAATTGGTATGTTTTAATACGCTTTGCTCATGAGCGTTCCGGTAGACGGTTGTTGAAATTAAGTTCTTGTATTGGTATAGTGTGTTTACTTGGTTTGGTGTGGCTCTTTCTTTAATTTTGTGAAGTTGAGGAAGGATGGGGAAGAGGGTGGTGCAGTGGCAGTGTGCCTATTTATGAATCGGTTTATGGTATGGTATATGTTTTTCTGGCAAATTCCCATGTTTTAATACGTTTTGGTGATGAGTGTTCCAGCAGACAGGTACAGAAATTACACAACATTTCTGTGGATAAGACATCTTAGTGCTGATAGACACTCTTGTACTGTGGTAGAAGGCTGATAGCGTTGATGGTAAATTATGAAACTTGGTGCCATTGTAGATTTTAATGAAAGGTTACACTGTTTGTTTGTTACTATGGTGTAGTTAGGGTTCTAAGTGGGAGAATAAAAAGTGGGGGTGCTCTAAAAGGGGGGCAAAGCGCTTAAAGGGGTGTGGGCTATGCAAGTTGGGACGTGGTCTAAATCAAGATAAGTATCATTGTGTGCTTTAGAAAATCCTCTCCAATTATCGTAGGTTCAGAAAAAAACATTGTTTAAAGGATTTCCCTTTCTTCTACAACGTGGGTAACCTAGCGTGATGTCTCCAGTTCTCAGTAGTGAGCAAAATAAGCATGCGTACATCGATGTGCATGCTGTCACTGCAGTGTAATAAAAAAATTTAAAAATTGACTCTCTTTGAGAGGGCCGAAAATAGAGCCTGGTAGAGAGTCGTTTGAAGGCTGCCTGAAAATAAGTGCCGGTCCCCAGACCCGGCCCAATTAAAGCGCAGTATCCATGCATCCTAAGCCCTGCGCCATTCAACCATCTTTTAATTGATGCATATATTCCTACTTATATTATATAAATAAATCTGTTTGTCCGCTTATCTTAAGCATCTATGAGCGCACTCGCCTATAGTAAGCACTGTGCCATTCATGCAGCGATACGCCTATATATTCATAGATATAGCTGTCCCAGAATCAATCCTAAGCATTTATCAGCCCACCCATCTATCGTAAGTACTGGTCTTTGCATTCATTCATCCTTCCATCCATCCATACATTGATACATTGATCTATGTATCTATTCATTGATACATCTGACCATGCATCCACTCGCCCTTTATTGAACTATACGTTCTTATTTCCGTGCATCGTCCGCCCCCGATCTTAAATACGACGTATTATACTCATCCAGCTACCCTCTTAAGGCGTTGAAAAAGCTTGCGAAAAGCATTGACAGGCAGATTTTTTCATAAAGAATAGCAAAGCTTTGAGTTACTCTTTGTGGAGCATACTTCAACACCCTTCTCTGGTGGTGTTTTAAACAAAGGTACATCTAGCGAAAGAAATGTAAAGGAGCTTTTAAGTGTAAAACGTTAATTTAGAAACATAACGTTTTGTCGAGTTGTTTATAGATACACTGTTTTAAAGTGGCCGTGACTGACAGATACTGAATACCTGTACTTCTTATATTTGAGAAAGTATACCAGAGAGCTAATTTGGAGTGGTGAGAACCTTGAGTTCTATATTTCCATGTGAAGTACAGTATAGGAATATAAAAGTAATTGGAAAGCTTTTATATTCATATTAAAGAGGGGGTGTGAGAACTTAGTGAGGCAGGCAAAATGTGTGTTTTTGTAGCACTAAAACAAGACCATGTGTAAGGTGAGAGCAGGTTTGTGCTGGAGTTGCCTTGTTGTGGTCACTTGCAGAGGCGCAACCAGAGGGAAATTTTGGGGGAGCCTAATTCTTTCAGCAATAGGCAGAGGGGGCATGTTGGGGTTGTAAAAAGGGGTGAAAAAAAACAGAGTCACCTTTAAAAAAAAATGATGTTTTGAAGACCGGTGAAGTACTCGGTGTGTGCGCCCGGGAAGCTGTGTTCGAGAGTCCGGGGCAATGGGCGTTGCGGGCCTGGTGGTCTGTCTGCTAATCACCCCACGATGATGTTGCTGGTGCGTTGCAAAAAGAGAAGGGAAATACCGAGAGAAAACGTCTCTCTTTAAAGGATTTCCCTTCTCCAAGTTGCCAAGTGCGAGTCACTTGGCATGATGTCTGCACTTCTAAGTAGTGAGCAATGTGCATGCTCTCACAGTGTCACTGCAGTGCAATAAAGGAAAAATACGGATTACGTTTGTGAGGTCGGAAAATAGAGCCCTATAAAGACCCGTTTCGAGGCTCCCAAAAATAAAGTGCTGGTGGTCACATCCCCACAGACACCCCCTCCAGTTAAAGCCCTGGGTGTAGTGTTATGTTTGCGAAGTTGTTGATAACATTGTTAGGTAATAATGGACATTTTTATGTGTGCTGTTTGGTTGATGATATCATTCTAAGTACATAGATTAAAAAATTTTAAAATACTATTTATAAAGTTGTGTGCAGTGGGTTGCAGAGAAAGTGGTGTGGGGGTGGGGTGTGGTGGAGAGGTGAAAAGTATGAGGTAGTGCAGTTATATATAAATTGTAAAGGAGTATGTAAATAATTAAATAAATACTTGCTGTATGTTCTATGGCACTACTTGTCATCCTAGTGCTCATCTGTCGTGCTCCATCACGTTGCAGCACTGGGTCTGGAAGTTGTAAGTGGAAGTTTTACAATTGTATGTTATTATTTTAACATAGTGAATAAATGTGAAAAATAATTGAATCTATTTTTTGTTTTTCAGAAAATTATTTCGTTTGGATTGAAATTTGGAAATGCTTAGAAGAAGTGAAAAAAAGAAAAGAGAAGAAAAATATATATTTGACGAAAAGGAAAGATCTTGAAGTAGAAAAAATGTGACTAGTAGAGAAACTGTTTGTTTGAGTAAAAGCAAAAGACAATTTTTGAAAAAAATATTACGAACATTTAATGAGAAAAACATTGCAGAAAGAAGAATTTTTCAAGTAAGGTGAAGCAGAGTTCAATTTCAAATAAGAGGAAAAGGAAAGATGATAAAGAAATAGTATCTGGCACTCGGAGACAAAAAAAATTTCAAGAAATTCATCAGAGACTTTTTCGATCTAGAGTGATTCAGAATTTATTGAAAACATGCTGCAAATATAAAAGAAGAATGTTCCAATTCAAAGAGAAGCAGCATATTGAAAGTATAGTGGATACTGCTTTCAATTTGAAACAGAAGTTGTTCATTTTGATTTTAAAGAGAAAGAAAGTATTGGATAGAATATTCAAAGTATTGAAAGACAAAAGTAGAAAAAAAAAGACTTGTGAACAGAACCAACTTTTATCAAATCTTTAGTGGACATTGGAGACATACTTCTAGTACTGAGCCTTGTTTTTCATGAGGAAAGTTACTTCCAGGAAAATAGTTTATCATTTGCAGTTGATACTGGAGGTCGTTGCTATGATGTTCAGGATGGTGTTCCTCTTCCAAAGGAGGAAATGGTTGGTGAAAGTGAAGAAGAGTTAATAGCTGAAGAAGTGCAAGGGAAACGTCCACGAGCTCCTATGTATAAGTGGAGTTGTAGTAGCATTTGTAGTATTCAACAGGAATCCATTGATATAATGAGAAATTTGCTACGAGAATACAGTCAGAAAATTATAAAACAGAAGATTAAGTTGTTACAAGGACTAGATCCATGTAATGTAAGAAAATATACTGAGAAGTATGGGCATTCTCTGGCTTGTCTTTCAAGAAAGGTTTGTAAAAGTGTTTTTCATCATTTTACGGATGTTAGCAGTACACCATTCAGAAATGCGGAACTTTGTAAAGAAACTGTACTATGTAAAAAGTCCTGTATTAATTTTAAGTGAACTGAATGGAAGTCTTTTATATGGTTCTTTATCAGATGTTCAAAAAAAGTGTGATGATATTGAAATGTGATATTTTGGTTCAGAAGAGCAGTTCATAGAAAGTGAAAGTTTGACAATTACAGATGTTGGAGGAGATGAGAAAGTGATTAGCGCTGATCAGTTTGAAAAAGAAATTGGAAAGTTTATTGTAGTGTGCTCTGAAATGCCAAACTATGTTTGTGTTTGTTGTCAACGTACTCATTATAAAAGTCAAAGTAGGAATGTTGATTTGTATTTGAAAAGCGAAAAGGATAACAATGGTAAGTGGGAAGAGTTTTCAACTTACTTGTTTGTTGAAGGTCGATTTGAGTTGGGTAGTGATCAACGTATATGTAAATATTATTACAACAAATTAGAAGAGAACAAAATACCTGCTAGAGCAGTGCATAATAAGCTGGAGTTAGTAGCTAATCAGCAGGAGCTGGTCAAATTGAATACATATGAGTCAGTTCTAATTCAATCTGTTCATCCTTTTCAAACTATAATTCGGATGGAGCCTAAAACAGGTAAACTGCCACCAACAAACTTGCAAAGAGGGCTGAAAGGAAAAGTGTTGTACTTACCTTTGGATTTTAAGAAAAACATTGAAACTATTGCTGGAGAGAAAGAGGAAGATGAGGCAGTAGTTCTTTTAGTAAATGGTGTACCCACAAAGAGTCGGAAAATATGGCAAGAATTTGTGGATGTTAATAAAGTTGAAAAGGCTACCTTATATCTTATAGAGAACAATATTTATTACAAAAATATAAATGTGGATGAACAGGTAATACGTTTAGAAGATGATTTTGAAATTTCAAGTGGTCAAATAGAGAAAGTGGACAAGTCAAGGACTGAAGAGATTTATGAACATTATACAATATGTCCTTTGCATTCAAAAGAAGTCATAGGAGGTAGCATTGAGTTATTTCAAATTAAAAAAGCACCGGGAGCTCCAATGAGTGTATGGGAGAAAAGCTTGGAAGCTCGTTGTTTTCCACAGTTGTTTCCTACTGGAGAAGGTGGAGGATATGATGACCGACCTGTACGGATTCCAGCTTCAGAATATCGGTCAACAAGATTATATTCTGAAGATTCTAGATTTCGACAGTGCATTTCATACATATTTCACCTTTTGGTTTGAAAGTGATGTGTCTTCTCTCTCGTATGCAGTGAATCATATACTTAAAACCGAAGTTCATGAATCACTTCTTTCTGCGAAAGAATTTGTGGAGAAAGTTCAAGAAACAGATGAAAATTTAGAAGCCCAGTTAATCAATTTGATGGCATGTTAACGTGGAACAAATGAGTATTGGTATTGTCGTCATGGAGAACTCAAATGTATGTTACGGAACTTAGGTACACCAACATGGTTTGTCACACTTAGCTGTGCAGAGTATGCATGGGAAGATTTGCTTGAGATTTTAAGAGAAGCTAATTCTAATATAAAAAATGTTGAAATAAAGACTCCTGGAGAACTGTGTTCATTGGATCCTGTAAATGTGTGCAGATATTCTAATCATAAGTTGCACGGTATGATGTCTTTTATCTGTAATAAAATGAATACACCTCTTGGAGAAGTTACCGATTTCTTTTGGAGAAAGGAGTATCAAGCAAGAGGTGCACCTCATATACATATGCTAGTATGGATCAAGGATGCACCTAAATTTGGAAATGATTCTGATGAAACAGTATTGTCTTTCATCAAAAAGTATGTGACATGTGAGATTCCAAGAGAAGGATGAGATAGAAGCCTGGGACAGCAAGTTTTATGTTTCCAAAGTCACCGTTGTGGAAAGTATTGCAGAAGAAAATACAAGTCTAAAGGAAAATTTTACACCAAATGTCGGTTTGGTTTTCCCCGTCCAGTCATTTGTAAGGGAAGAGTAAATTATTTTTTTTCTTCTGTGAGGCACACAATAACTTGAAAATCTCCAAAGAATACCTATAACTTAAAAAGAACAGAAGTGTCAAAGTATATCAATGACTACAATCCAGTCATTTTAAAAATGTGGAATGCGAACATGGACATCCAGTATGTTGGGGATAACTCAATTGCTGTTGCACGTTATGTTACATCGCACATAACAAAATCTGAAAAAACAGAGATGAAACAAATGTGGGAAGAAATTGCACAAGAGAATAGTCTTAGCAAAAAATTGTATAGCTTTAGTTTGAAAATGCTTTCCCACCGAGAAATTGGATCGTATGAATGTCCAGACCGCTTGTGTTCTTCAAGTTTATATTCAAAGTCACGAGGAATCATTTGGGTAAGTTTAGGTCTTGCCTGCAAACGAAATAGAGTGTTGAAATCATTGGATGAAATTGAACAATTAGCAGCTAATGAGCCAGATAGTACAGACATTCTTAAAATTAATATGTTGGACACATACTATCCGAAAAGGAGTCAACATCTGGAACAGCTATGTCTGTATGAAGTACTTCAACATTACAGCTTCAAAAGAAATGTTAAAGAGAATTTAAAAGAAGGAAAGTTTGCAGTAGTTGGATGTCATAGTTGTTTTGTAAAACATGCAAAGGGTAATCTTATAAACCATAAGAAACTTAGTTGTGATACTCCAGATAAGCGAAAATTTTACTATTTAGCACTTCTGCAGCTGTTGAAACCATGGCATAGCGAAAGTGAATTACTTGGAGAGTTTGACTGCTACAAAGATTCTTTTAATGCTTGTAAAGATAGCATTCGATGTCCAATTTTCGCTGCATATTTAAACATGTTGAATGATGAAGTTGAATAAGAAAAGACTTTTATAGCTGAAATAGCTCATGAAAGTTCTCAAGATAGTCAAAGTAGTGGTCCATGTAGTCAAGATCCTCTTGGACAACCAATGCTGGAAAATGAAGCAGTGATTGCTATGCATGAAGTCGAAATTGCAATGCAACAAGCACACAAGGAGAATATAACATTGGAAAAGTTAGAAGAACAAGTAAATGTTGAACAGAAAGAAATATATGTGCAAGTGAGAGAACGGATAGAACATGGTTTGTTGCATAAAAAAAAGAATGTCTGTGTTTATCTTTTAAACCTCTTCTGATGTATATCAGTGGTCAAGCTGGGACAGGTAAAAGTTTTAATTAAAGTTTTGACCAGTTATCTTCAAAAAACTACTGGTTCACATTTATGTTGTGTGGTAACAGCTCCAACTGGATTAGCTGCACACAATGTTAAAGGAGTTACTTTGCCTAGATTATTGATGTTACCAGTGGAGCATGATAAGAAATTAGAATATCAGAAGTTGTCTGGAGAAGCTTCTTATGAAGTGTCAAGAGTGCTGAAGAAAATTAAACTTTTAATTATTGATGAGGTAGCATGGTCTCAAACTTAATGCTTGCTTTTGTACACTTAAGAATGCAACAGGTATTAAAAATAGATTACGACGTTCTCTTTGGGGGAAAACATTTAATTGTATTTGGAGATCTGCTACAACTAACCCCTGTAAAAGGAGAACCAGTGTTTAAAACTCTTCTACATGAAGACACTAAGAAATCTTTGGGAAGTTTAAGTGTAGATAATGCTTTGGTAAATGTTGGAAAAACTGTGCTTAAAGTGGGAATGGTATCTGTTGCATTATCTCAAGTTAGAACGTTGTCTGGTTTGTATTTAATTGATTTTGATGAGAACAAGGTTAGTGCTGATGTTAATTGTGTAAGAGAATGTAATCGTTTGAGAAGACTTTATGCTCCCCATTTAGGTGAATATCCTATTTATGAGAAACTTGTTGTGTGATCAAAATGCAAATATGTTGAAGAGTTAACTATGGTTGAAAAGCAGAAAGAAAATCAACAGAAAAAAAGATGTAAAGAAGCAGAAAATACAAACAAGTGATGATGTTGTTGGATACAAATTAGAAAATGCTTTTGGTGTCAACTGCTAGGGTAATGTCATTCTAAATGTTATATTTTATCTTGAAGATGTTTGTGGTGAAATTATGGAAAGTCAGGAAAAACGTTATGTTCTGCACTCTACACTTTATTTCAAGAATTGAGAACTGATAGAAGTAATATTCATTCTGCTTCTGGTATTCGCCAACTGTTGGATACATGTACTGGATCTTTAATGTTCAGCGCTAATATACAGCAAGATGCACAAGAATTTCTGATGGTTATGCTTGGAGTACTAAAAGATGAAGGAATTCAGATTGAGAGTTTATTTGGACTCAGTTACAAATGGGAACATAAATGTGAACAGTGTTCATTAACTTCAAGCACTATAGTTGACAGAGAACGATTTTTATATTTAACAATACCTGACTGCAAATCTTTACCATTTTCCAAATTAGTAAAAGAAGCTGATCATGAGATGATGTGTTCTTGTTGTAAATCAAGAATGCTGTCTGCATTATGCCTACAAAGATATGGAAAATATTTGATTATAATGCTGCAACGCTGTCGACCAAATGGAAGAAAAGTGTGAACCAAAATAAAAAATGTTGTTGCTAATCAAGTATCTATTTCTGGAAGAACTTTTGCAACAGTTGCTATTGTTTTCCATGCTGGAAGTACTACTACAAGTGGACATTATACAGTTTATTTAAAGTTTAATAATGGTTGGAGTCACTGTAATGATACACACTTGGAAATTAAACCGAGATTGCCTTATGAATTACCCAACTCATACTTAATTCTTCAGAAACAAAGATTTTAGATACACTATTCGGCTTTAATGGGAAGGTGTATAGATCTTTAAGGAAGTCATACTGGATGCTTTCAAAGCAAAATTTTTGATACATTATCTGGCATATTGGGAAAATGTGCAGAGAAACTATGGAAGATCTTTAAGGAATTTATACTGGATGCTTTCAAAGCAAATTTTTTTATACATTATCTGGTGTATTGGGAAAATTGTGCAGAGAAACTACGTAAGTTCTTTAAGGAATTCATATTGGATGCTTTCAAAGCAAAATTTTTGATATATTATCTGGCGTATTGGGAAAATGTGCAGAGAAACTACGTAAGATCTTGAAGGAATTCATACTGGATGCTTTCAAAGCGATATTTTTGATACATTATTTGGTGTATTGGGTAAATTTACAGACAATCTACGAAGTAAAGGTAAGCTTTGAACATTTGAAGTACTATTGGATGTGGTATTTGTGTTGATTTTGTATTATATATATGATTTTGTACGCTTCCCGCTACTCTACGGAAGGAAAAATATCTGCTGGCCTTCCGTAAACTTTTAAAAACTCACCTTTTTAAGACATCGCTCTAATCGACTCGGCAGACCTGCCTCTTCTGTCTACAGCGCTGGGAGGCCTCAGGGTAGCCATGCGCTATATAAATATAATTTCATTCATTCATTATATTTGAGAGAATTAGGGTGTTGTTTTTTTTTAACAATCTAGTTGATTGTTTTTTTTCCCTGCTGTTTATGATGAAACTTCACTGGCATCACTGTGAATAGTGAAGTTAAGTAGTAGCTGATGACAGCAAAAAAAGGGAGAAAAATTGTTATCTGAATGTTAAATTGTTTTGTATTATTTAAAAACTCATTGTATTATGTGAAATGTATTACGTTACATAGTACTTTTGCAGTTTATTTTATGTAGTTGAAAAGTTAGAAAAAAAAATATTAATGACAAATACACAATAGTAGTTCGATATTTAAAAAACCTTTGAAATTCATTGAAAAAACCAATGGTTTCAGAGACGTTATACTTAGAAATTAGCATTTAAAAAACCTTCGAAATTCACTGAAAAAACCATAGGTTTTACAGACGTTATAGTTAGGAATTAGCATTTAAAAAACCTTAGAAATTCACTGAAACAAACATAGGTTTCAGGGATGTTATAGTTAGTTGGACATTTGAATCATATAAAACCAGAGAAATTCACCTGTTATAGTTAGTTGTGCTAACTATAACTCGCGCGCCCGCAATGCACTGCTGATGATATCACATATTACATCACTCATGACATGGTCAGTGACATCACTGATGACATCACTCATGACATCTCAAATGACATCACTCATGACATCACTCATGACATCATCCACGTGACAATCTGATGCACATACTGATGCTCTAATATAAACTTTGATACACCCATTGTAAAATGCTGACTACTATTTTTGAAACCATACAGAGAAGAATGCCATATACTACATAGCACTCACTATTTCCTAGGTCTACACACACATCCAGTCACTTATACATGTAGTTACTCATCAATAGAGGACTATAATATGCACTCATACATCTATACATGCAGTCACACGCTACCACTCATCCATAGAGTTACTCACACACCTAGTCAGTAATGCAAAGAATGAATCACATACCCATTTAATCATGTATACAGTTATACACACCAACTTTGTTATTTTTAAACATACCACACCACTTATTTATACAGATACTAACAAATATGTACTGTCTTATACAATCACTGATAAAAGCAGACACTTATTTATACACCCACTCTTGAAATAACTTAGTCTCACGTATACTCATTTATATACTCCAACACTCACATATATTGGCTTAAAACATATGTAGTTAGTCACAGATATACCAATGAGACATTTATTCAGTCACCAACACACCCATAGACACGCTAACTCACCCATACAGCCCTTTCCAGATGCACTTTTTAATCCATACAACCACTGAATCACCCACTCAGACATCTATGCACAGACTCATACACCCACCCACCCACACAGACACTCACAGACCTATACAGATACTCAGACAACAAATCAATAACCTATATAGACACTCATGTAGGTATTCAGCAACCCATGCAGTTGCTTACACACCAATGGAGAGACTAATACAGACTTTTACACAGTTTAGTCACTAACCCATGCATTCAGTAAGACACGTTCAATCACTCACTTATACAGTCTGTCACACACATATGAAATAATTCCTTTAGGCACTTGTAAATGCATTCATTCTTCAATACACCTTGGCATATATATATATAAAACATATTTACATTTTATAGAAACACACATTCACTGGATGATGTCATGAGTGATGTCATTTGAGATGTCATCAGTGATGACACTGACCATGTCATGAGTGATGTAATATGTGACATCATCAGCAGTGCATTGCGGGCGTGCGAGTTATAGTTAGCTCAACTAACTATAACAGGCGAATTTCTTTGGTTTTATATGAGTCAAATGTCCAACTAACTATAACATCCCTGAAACCTATGATTTTTTCAGTAAATATATATATACATGTATATATATTTGTTATATTGACAAATTAACAACAATTATTAAATTATGATAGAAGTTAAAATTAATATTTTTTTAAATAGTGTTACATTTTATATGTATATATAAACATACACACTTAGGGCCTGATTACGACATCGGCAGTCCGTCCAATGGACCGCCGATGCTGCGGTCGGAGAAACACCACAAAGCCTGCCATGTCCCGACTGCCGTTTTACGAGTGGACCACTGGGCTGGTGGTCCCAAGTGGGTGGTTCCACGGTGTCGGCATGGCTTAACCATTGAAAAGTGTCGCAGCAGATACCGCCGTTGTGCAGTTCCTTCGGAACATTTGTGCACTGTGTGCCATGCACCGTGTTGTTCATGGCATCCAATGCACGCACAGCAGTATGTGGAGAGGGGGTCAAAACATTTGCTGCCATGCTTTCGTTTGGGATCCCTGTTTGGGGCCTCTTCCTTCCCTTTAGGCCATTCTTTTCATGGTGGGGTTCCCGACATGAAACGGCTTTGGAAAAAGGAATTCGTAATCCCAACTGTGGTGCCTGTCTCCACTCCGCCGCCATTCGTAGCCACATTCACTTCCGCTGCACCTTCTGGATCCATGATCCTGGCAGTGTTATGTCGGGCTAGTAGTGGTGGACGGACCACCAAACTTGTAATTGGACGGTAGGACCACCTAGGTTAGGACTGTCAGACCGCCACCACGGATATGGCAGTCCTGGGACTGACATACTTGTAATAAGCCCGTAAGGGTGTTTGTCAAAATTAGTACATATTTATATATATTTTTTTATTTTATTTAAACATATTAAATTTACATTATATGTTAAAATATTTATGTATCTAAGCTAGATATATAGTAAAAATCGATATTTTGTATATATTTTTCAATATTAGTGCTAAACACCTTTTTTCGATATTTTTGTACTTACCACTATATGTATGGAAAAACAATATTTTTGTGATAGATACGTTTGACACAATATTTTGGTATCGAGATATTTATGGTTTTGATATTGTGTCAGTGGACCAGAAAATAAGCTAGTCTGCCTTAAATGAAGCTTGAAAAGTATTAACCCCTTCGCCGCGGCAGGAATTCCGCCTCGGCGCTGGGGGGGTTTGGGGGCAGTTGCGGGTCCTCTGTGCTCGTGACGGAACCTCTCCGTCACGAGTCACGGTTGAGCTGTGCTCATGATGGAGTGGTTCCGTCACGTCTCCGCCCACTGCGCTAATCGCCCGCACAGGCGGGGAATTAGCGCCACGTGGGCGGAGAGGCCGCCAACGGCCGCAGCATGACGGAACCACTCCGTCATGAGCACAGCGCAACCGTGGCTCAGACGGAGTGGTTCCGTCATGAGCGGGGAAGGGGTAAAAAAGAGATGTGAAACAGATTTCTGGCCACATGACAATGGCCAAGCATTACATGATTGAATAACAACAAAAGGTGGGCTATAAACACAGCCTAATACTACTAAATACCACCAACGACCATAGGCACTCTGCAGATTGTTGGAAAGGAATGCAGTTATATTTCTTCTTAAAAGACATTACAGAGCATTTCAAAGCGATACCTCATCACCTCCATATGTATATTTCTTCATAAAACAGGTACATTTCTTTATGGAATACTGTTACTAAAATGATACAGTGGAATAAATATAAAAAATAACACTTCTATTAGAACAATTAATACTGAAAGAAGTAGTTCTTTATGTCTTTTTTAAAGCATGTTTTCGTTTAATTACATTTTATTGAAAACAACTGTGTATACATGCAGGCGGCCGTATCAATTACATGCTTTATAATGTCAAAGAAATATAGAGTTTTAGCGCATCTTATGCTCAACAGCTCTCAGATTTGATATACACTTTGCCTCAGTCTTTTCATCCTGCACAGAACAGAAAATTAAGGAGCCAAGAGAATTGGGGGGAGGGGTGGGAAGGGGCCAGCCTCCTCATATTACATGCTGTCATTTCCTCTTTGCATCACCCATACATTCGTTATCATTCTTTGTGAGTCCTTGCATGTGTCTCCTAGTCCAAGGGAGGGAAATTTCTCTGATCCTGTGCTTTTGTCTGGAGGTACATTTGCAGTGGCTCCCAAATGTCCCTGGGGTGTGCCTTTGTGGGCATAAGTTCCCAGTATGTAGACAGCTGCCCATGGCATAATGCAGCATATCTGAGCCAATCTACTTCCTGTGGTACCTGACAGGGGCCCCAACAATCGCAATTCGGCATGTAGCAAGCAGCAGGAGCATGGACACTAGCCTACTTCCATCCACAGGAACGCTCCTCACAGAATCCAGCAACGCTGTCAGGGTGTAGCACTCTATGGAGAACTCTAAATTCTCGTCCATAGCCTTCAAGATGGTCCCCCTATGCTGACTAATGTCAGGACAATCCCAGGCCAAATGCAGGAAGGACACCTCATGTGCCCGGAATCTTACACATCTCGCATCCTCACTCAAGCCGACCATGTGCAGCCAATCTGGCATTCTATATAACCTATGTAAAAACGTAAAATGAATCAGGCGCAGTCTATAATTGGGGGACAGCTCTCGTGCCTGCGTGCAGCAGAACACCCACTGGTCCTTTGTTATAGGTATGCCCAGCTGCGCCTCCCACTTCCGCCGAGCCCCAGGGATTCTTACGGGCGCCATATGATGCATGCCAGTATAGAGCCACGTGATCAGTTTGCGGGGCGAGGGGTTAGTTAGGAAGTGCTCCAATACCTGGAACGTAGGTACTGCCGACAGGAAAGAAGTAAAACTAGCACACAGTGCAGCTCAGAGCTGATAGTAAGTCATTATTTCCAGCCCATCCAGCCCCTCCCCTCCAGCACCCTACACTGCTCTAAAAAGGTGTCCCCCAGGAACGCATCTCTCATTGTGTGAAGTCTGAGTTTCCTCAGTCTGCTACAGGACCCTGCATCTGCCGAGAGTGGCAGTGTGGGGTTTCTGAGCAGCAGCACAGAGGGGGCATACAGCACTGCTAGCCCCGCCCTGCGTCTCAGTCCGTGTCAAGCCCACACCGTGCAGCCTATTGTGTTCACCCTAGATCATGGCCTAGACAGGGTCGTTTTCACAGGAGTCGAAGCCGATTGGTCATGCTCTGGCATAGTATGCACCATGATTTGCATAGAGTATATCCAGTGAAAACTAAATTTGGCTTGAGCGCAATTATAGTAAAGATCCATGTCTGAAGCCCCCAATCCACCCTGTTCAAAGGGTAGGGTTAAGGTTTCCCAAGAGATCCTGTGTTGTTTGCTTGCCTAGGCAAGGGATATCAGGTTCGATCGCAATCTACATCTGAAGGCGCTACTGAGAGGGAGCGGAAGGTTAATGAACAAGTAGAGAAGTTTGGGGAGGATGAGCAATTTGGCTATTGCCAGTTACCTTGCCAGGGACAACGGCAGTCCCTCCCAGTGCTTCAGTCGACTCTCCATCCATTCCATAGGTCTGCCATAATTGGAGCGCCATAGTTCCTCAACATTGCGACTCAGCCAGATTCTCCGATATTTTACTGGGCCCTCCACCCGGCTGAGTAGATACTCTTATTGGAATCTCTCTGTAGCAGCCATTAGTGGGAATATCATTGATTTGCCCCAATTGATATGTATGCCCGAGAGTCCTCCGAACCGTGTAAACTCCCTAATTAGGTGGTCAAGATTTTCTGCTGGGAGTTTAACATACAGAGTCACATCATCTGCATATAGAGAGACGAGAATCACCCGCGGCATGAATGCCAGCTGGCGGTGCACATGATGCTCCCTCAACCGAGCCGCTAGGCGCTCCATGGCGATGGCAAATAAAAGGGGTGGCAATGGCATCCTTGTCATGTCCCCCGGGACGCGGAAATTTGGGGAGATATCGCACCATTGACTCTGATCCGCGCAGTGGGATTGGAGTATAAAAGAGCAATCATTTTGATGAATTTGGAACTGATGCTAGTCTGGAAAGAAGCACACATAAATAAGGCCATTCGAGGGAGTCAAATGCCTTAGTAACATCCAAAACAATCACGGTCACTTGGAGCGAGGGGTCAATTTCTTGCATTGTTGCAAAAAAGGTGCGCAAGTTGTGGAACGTAGCCCTACCAGGGACAAAGCCACACTGGTCAGGCAGCATTATAAGGGGTACCAGTGGGAGAAGTCTCGATGCAATGAGTTTAGGTAGAATTTTGTTGTCCAGGTTAATCATAGACAATGGCCTGTAAGAATCACATTTTAACGGATCTTTGTCAAGTTTTAAGATCGTGATGATGAGTGCTTCATGAAGTGACGGGGAGAGTTCTCCCTTTTGTATTGCTTCCTCTTACAAATTTATAAGATGCAGTGCTAACAGTGATGCATATTCTTTGTAAAATGCTGCTGACATGCCATCTAGCCCCGGAGCTTTATCCCCTGGTAATGCATGGATGATCCTGACCACCTCTTCCTTCAATAACGGTTCATCCAGATAGTTCTGATGTCCGCCCTCGAGCCACAGCAGCTGAATTGAATCAAAAAAATTGTTCAAATTTTAAGGGGCGTCTTGTTGACTCACCTCATACAATGTGGAGTAATAGGAGATCATTTCAGAATGGACTGCCGCTTGGCCGATCACCACCTCGTTATCGGAGGTGCGTGACTCACTAATATAATCACTGGCCCAGGTCTTCTGGAGTAAACCTGCTAGCGTCCTGTTGGCTCGGTCCCACTCTCCATATCTTCTAGCACAAGCCTCTTTTCTAAGGAAGTGAGACTCACGTGTGGCAACTCCTCGAATTCTCCTATCTTGCCCCTGATGCTCCCCAGGATTTCTTTATTGTTGGTGGCAAATAACTCATTCTCCAGACCGTGTATCTCCTCTGCCAGTCGTTTGAGGTCCACCCGTAGCAAGCGTAATACACCTGCCTGCTTTTAAAGCATATTTGGCCACATTAAACACAATGCCAAAAAACATTACATGGAGAAGCAAAAAATGAAAATGTACTGCAGGAAGAGGAAGAACAGAATAATTGAACAGAGAGAAAGAGGACACCTACAGAAAAACAATAGTGCTGGTAGGCATACAGTTAATTTTTCTAATGTTTCTACACACCCTAACCTTAGTATTAAAACGGTTAATAGGAAGCAATTGTTCAAGAGAGCACCATTAAGACTTAGCTGCTCCAAAAAAGAAAACCATGAGTGTTCAAAAGATACATACACTTTCACAAGAAAAGACAAGATTAGGAGTATAACTGCAAAGCATTATAAAACTTGTGTCCTCAAAAACTCTGGTTCAAACAATTCCTTTCATAAGGAAAAAGATGGTGAAACCTATACTTAAAGTATATGTTCAACATATTGTTTAAAATGCATTTCATGTGAAAAGAAAAGTATATATTTTCATAGTGAATCGTGTAAATTCTGTAACATTTTTCAGGGAACTTGAAGAAATAATTCAAGCACTGAGTGATACTTTCATGAAGAGAGTTACTATCAACAGAATAATGGTGTGCTTTCAGTTACACATGATGGCCGGTGTTATGATGAATGTAGTAGGTAAAGAAAACAAAACAAGTCAAAGAAAAAACTATCTAGTGAAGATTTGCAGGAACAAAATGTTCATTGTTAATCTTTTTTTACCCTACTATCTGTGAAAGATATAATCCAGCAGCATGTAGATTAGTGCTTCTGCAAAACGTTGGTAACTCTTTATGCCCAGATGTCACAGAACCACAAATGCCACTCTAAAAGTGCCTTAAGAGATATGATAAATCTGTGTATGGATTTTCTAGAAATAAGAGCTACTGAAACTCAGAGTTGTGACCTGTTTGGTATAAGCTACTCTTGGGAACACGAATGCTTCAATTGTCCACCATTCTCCACTTCTACAAACTTTGAAAGATTTGTATATCTACCAATACCTGATTGCAAACAAATTTCACATAAGAATTTAATATCTAAAGCTGTGCAAAACAACTTATGTCGAAACTGTAAATCAGAACTTGTCTCCACACTTAATTTAACAATGATAACCAAATATGTCATTTTTATGATTCAAAGATTTGCTGCCAATGTCGCAAAAATAAATACTACTATTTCTAACTTTGCGGCTTCACAAATTTCTATTTCAGGACGCACTTATATTACTAATTCCATGATGTTTTATTATGGAGAGACTGCAGCATCGGGACACTACACATTGTACTCAAATAATAGCACAACTTGGTCCAAATGTAATGGTACTATTCTGACTTTTAAGCACAGACTGCTTAAAAAATTACAAGACAGTTACCTTATTATTTGACATCAAAAGTTCTAAGTAATAATGTTACCATTGTTATAACACTAAAATGGTACTTATGAGTTATACTTTCATAATTTAAGATATGTTTCAATATGTGGCCTGACATTGGTGATATCCGCTTCAAGTATTGCTATTGTCCATGCTTTCACATACATCAAATTACTTAGTTACATATAGGAACAGTTGAACATGCACAATATGGATGGAGTTTTTTCACAATCCGATTGATTTGATTTGCACCATTGTTTCATGATGAGTACTACCACATAATCATCTTGAACTTTTAATTTTTTAAATGGTGACATAGTAGCGTAACAGCATAGGTAGTTATGTCTGAAAACACATAAAAAGTCAAACAATGATGGATTG
Source organism: Triturus cristatus (assembly GCF_964204655.1). NCBI lineage: Eukaryota > Metazoa > Chordata > Amphibia > Caudata > Salamandridae > Triturus > Triturus cristatus. Next base: position 389,933,269 of record NC_140588.1, read on the forward strand.
ATTGGGTTATCTTTATTAAATAAAATCCCATATCAGTGTAGTAATCTATAATAAACTTAACATGTATTATGAAGGGAAATAACTTTATTACATAGGTTGCATGTAACAACTTTTGAATTCACGTTTTCCCTTCCAGGTGGCAAAGAAAAATATTCACACACTGTGGAGTCCTTCAATTTCTTCCTCCACGTCACCTATTTATCCCTCCTCTTGCAACAGCACATGGTCATCTTTTTCAGCTATCGCAGTTCTTCTAAACCTCAAAGGTGGCTTCTAAACAGAAGTTTCCCTCTTACAAAGAACACAACCTTCACCTTTAAAGATATCAATTGGAAATGGGGGTATATGGTTCCTTTTTCCTTAGTTGACAGAGTTATAAGGCAATATAAATGCTCTTTTACAAAGCTGTGGTAGTATCTCAATAGTATTGCGGCACCCGTATAGTTCACAAACAGAGCCTACCGTTTCAATACACATTACCATTAAAGTGAAGTTATACTTATGTCAGTCACGTACAACTGGTGAATATCTGAGTTTTTGTGGTTTATAAACATTTGGTTTGTTGTATTATTATTATTGAAGACCTACGTATAACTCCACTCGAACCTCTTTTTTTGGTGTATTTCTAAGGATTTTTAATGTAAGTTAAAACCTTACTACCTCAGTTACGTGTAACTCTATTTTAAACTTTGTTGTTTCAGTGAATTAGTATGTTTTAATGTAAATTTAGATCTTGTAATAAGTAGCATATTTATGTGGCCAACCCTCCACTGTGCACAGCCTTTGGCCAAGCACCCAGCTTGCAGTACGCGACATGAGGTTAGCCACAGGGCCTAGCCTGTGGCCTGGCCTTGCACCAATCTCCACAGACCCCTACCTCATATTTTCCTTTTTTAAAGTTTTCTTTTTCAGTCTCACTGGACTCAGACAAAATAAAAGGGAAAGTGATGTCAGGCATAGTCCGCAATGGATATTGGGTATGAATCACAAATTAGAGCTAGGGTTTTACATTGCATGGCGACACCGACAGCTGGGATGGAGACATCAGAGTGAGCAGTGCTTCCCAAATGTTTTAGAACTACGACCCACTGTTTTAGAACAAACAACGTTTGTGATACACTTAACTTTGATGGACATGAGGAGACGTAGCTACAGCATTGTGTGGTGGCGCACTGTTATTTACAGCCACACATTTTTAATTTAACTGGACAGACATACTGTTTTACTGATAAAACTATATAGCGCACAATGTGTGAAAACGAGTTTCTGTGAATATTTATCATTTATGCATCACAAACTAAAAGTGTCTTGATTTGTTTTGTTCCTATTAAGATCTCTGTTTCCAGCACACTTCAGAATTAAAGAAATGTGCTTCATTTTTTCCTTTTAATAACTACTGAATAAATACAGTCCATATACAGATATCTACATTGTGTTGTGTTGAAATTAAACAGCCCCACACTTTTATGTACTTCAGCAAGATTGTCATATAATTCAACTAAAAATTCCTCTCACTTTGCAGTCACAGAAAGAAAAATAGACACCAATCTCATAAGCAGGAATTGTCAGAAGACTTTAAGCCTGCCATTTCACCTCTGTCTTTGAAGCACGAAATGGGAAAAATAAGCACAGAATTTAAAGGCCTCTTAATTTATTGCTCGGAAGACTGCGGTCCTATAAATATCGGCTGGTGACCCACATTTTGGGAGATACTGCTCTAATCCATTTCTCTAGCTCCTGGATGGTGACCTACCTAGTTCTCATTTATGATTCATAACTATTATCCATTGCAGACTACACCTTTTTCCACAGATGCAGGTTGTAATTACAAATTAATGTTCATCATAGATTTAAGCAGAGATGGTGATGTGTCCTGAGGAAAGTCACTGACACTTTATAGTAGCGTTTTTACTGGCAGAATGTTCTCCGCTAGTGGGAAGAACTAGTGCCCATATTACACTTAATTCCATCACTGGGGAAAAAATAACACTGTCATCTTTCCACATAGGAGATCATTTTAGCATACACATATCCCCTCTGCACTATGCCCCCACATCCATTCGTTTAGAGGGTAGCAAATTCATACCCTTGCAGAACAAGACATTCCAGAAGCACAGTGGGTAGTAACTCACACCGGGATCAGGTCCTAGGAGTGGCCCAAGGATGAAACATGCAACCTATTACTTGGGTGAGGGCCTTCATCCTGAAACAGTGAAGTACTTAGATCCAATGACTTTCCTCTTTCTATGAAAATCAGCATTCATTCATGGTGTGTGCATTAATGAGAATAGGAGGTTGCACTGACTGTTTCCGTTAATCCCCCAGACCCTAATGTTTTTGATGTTTTGGAAAAATCCCATTGCACATGGCCTATGGCCATGCACAGTTAGTTTTGGGCAGATTACTTTACCTCCTGGCAGTCCTGTCGCAAACCCCCTGCAAGTATCCAACTTGACATCCCCTGAACACAACATCTTTGTATAAATTCCCTCATCGTCCTTCGCTTCTTCTTGATGCTGTGCTTTAGGTGGTTCAGTTTCATTTGCTTCTGCTCCCTGATGTGTTCTTCCATCTCTGCACAAGCAGTGTGGTTGGGGTGCATTAAGTACTGGCTAGGTTGATCTCTGTGGAGCATCCAATTAAACAAGGTGCATGATACTTTTTGAGGTCCAGCGGAAACATTTAAGAATTTCCAGACCACCTATTCCATTTCAGGCCTGGTGTGTTTTGCTGCAGCAGATGTCAATGCTAGTAATGCAAGAAATACCTCTCTCACCACAAATAGAGCATTAGTCTTTTACCCTCAGAAGTCATATTTATTGACTCAGAGATTCATCATTTGAAAATCTTTCTAATATTTATAGGGTTTTTCCCTTTGTTTTCAATTGAAGCATACACGTCAATATCATTTTGGATATTCACAATGAACAATGTAGAGAACATTACAGTATTTACATAATACAAAAACAGTAAATCATTAAAGACAAAGTTAATGCGTGAAAAAATCAATAAACCACTACACATTTCATATAATGTTAAACATAATACATAAACAAATCAAGAAGTGAGAGACTCCTCTGTCCTACAGTCTTTTATGTGTTAACAGGACCTATTATATTTGGATCCTTGATACTCTGTACTTTGATGGTCCTGCGGGGGTCAGGGTACTGGTCTAGAACTGTATGTCTGTGCTTATTTAATCAAGCCCAGACTTCACGTTGTTCTGTGTGTTATTTCCTTTATGGTTACTCTTGGCCTTGAAGCTCAGAGTTAGTGAATATGACTTCTGAGGGTAAAAGACTAATTCTCTATTTGTGGTGAGAGAGGTATTTCTTGCATTACTAGCTTGTATTTGATTCCAGCCTCTCTTTTCATGAATTTGAATTATTCCCCTTTTTTGTGCTCAGCAGATGTGAATGCTAGCAGTATCACATCCTCATCCTGTGATGTTCCACGTGTACGAGAGTTGGTGGATGTTGTAGTTAGTGGCAGCTGCTCTAGCCTGCTTACTAAGGTCAAGAATTACTTGGATTGTCTGTGTAGCTAATTCCTACTGCAAAACACCAATGTGCTAATGGTGAACTTCCTTTGAGCCCTTTTCTAAAGGCTGTGGGCTTACTTTTTGAGTACTGGACCCCGAGTGACCAATTAAGTGGCTGCTTTCATTTTTGGGGCGGGGTTTCTATTGATCCCAATGAACTCCTGAGGACTCATACAGATAATGAAAGAGTGCTCTGTTACGCTTGCAAGGCTGTTACTTCCTTTTTTACGGGCCCCTTGGTAGTTTGAAAAAAAAAAAGCACAACGGGAGCCAGAATTTAAAAAACAAATTGTATAATATGACAGACTTATAATTTCATTGAGCCCATGGGTTTGCTGACAGGCCCAAATAACAGAGAATTTGTAGTTTTTATTAAAATTACTGCATTTGTAAGGGTTGTAGTACTTAAGAATTTCCCACCTCATTACTCTCACTAGGGATCTTTACTTGACTGTGTACACATCTTGTGAACTTCCTTGTGCTTTTTTGGTGAAACTTTCCACGTTTCTTGTGGGATTAACTACTTACATGGTTTCTCGAGGAGATCAAGGAGAATATCAAAAGCATCAGGATGTGCAATAAGAGCAGAAGATCACTCCCATATTATAGTCTCAGAGTTCTTGTCTACACCAGCAGGAGAAAAGGTGTCAGTGAATTGGTCACCTGCAATTTTTGGAAGAAAGAATTTATCCCTGGGACTCTGAAAAATAACTAATATGGTACTTCCAGGATGCGTAAGCATCCCAATACATGCCATTTCCTTCCATTCAATGTGGCGAAACAGAAAGGACAAGAAGATGAGGGGGCGTCTGCATCTTCTGCAGTCCTACAGAATGTCCAACCCGGAAATTCTATTCCAGCACATATCCTTGTTGCCCAACAGTGGGACTGCTCACAGTTCATAATACCCAGCTGGCTGCCCATCAAGCTACCTTCAAGAATTAATTTATTTATTTTGCGTCAAAAGTTTGAAACCCAGTTTCCTTGTTATTTTTAATTAATCCCCCTAAATAGACAAGAATTCAAAAGAAAATACATTTAAATTAAAATTAAAATCATTAGAACCACATCTATTGGTTCAAAAATAGAAAACAATATGCTGCTTATCATGTCTCTCCATAACTGTCAAGAGAAGTCACTATGGACCTGTGTCCAGAAGTACTAATTAGATTAGATTTCCAGAAATGGCTTGCACAATAGGCCCCAATCATTTTCAAATCCATTGCAAATAATATCTCAAAAGCTATTTAATATTACATTGGTTCAGAAAAAATCTGGATCAAGTGGGTCGCAATCCTACCTACCTCATCAATATTCATGAGGTTTCAAATTACAACCTACTGTGATTGGCTGCCGTCACACAGATGGTGACCTACTGAGGTCAGCATACTACCATGTCTCTGATCGCTTTGTCAAGGTCAGGCCCTGCACCCAACTGTGGTGAGGCACCCATGAATGGTGGCTGTTGACCACAGAGCCTGACTTGGCCACAGAGCATGGCCCTCTTGGGGGCTACCAGGACCTGCATCCAACTCCCCAACAATGGCCAACTTCAAAGGCAGGCAAAATGAGGGTTGACTGCAGGACCGTGCCTACTTTGTGTAGCCAGGACCTGCGCCCAACCTGCCGCCTATTATTTTTGGGTACTACGTTACTGCTGTTGTATGGTGAAACCACTATAGTACTGTGGTACCACACTGGCCTGCGCTTGGTCCCATAGTGATGATGTGTTACTGGCAGCAAAAGCAACGTTTTTAAATTAAAAATACCAAGGGTCCTCATGCCTATCTCCCCTCTCCCCACATGGTATTGGGCCAAGGGTGTATTCATCCTGCATCTTTAAATCCCCTACATTTTTTTCAGGACTCAGGAGGTGAGTCCCGAGTCCTGTAAAGGAGGCCACAATATTTTCTCTAATGTTGCAGCCAGCCAATCAGATCTTTACAGTCTTTTGGTACATTTACCAGTTCAGCACACCCAAATTGACTAACAGGGGAAAAAGCTCTCTTGACCAATCAGGTTTGAGTATTTTTTTTTCTTTTGGTATTACGAGAGTACCATGGTACCAACTGTTGAGATAGCTCAAATGTCTTTCATGGATTAACCCCTTTATGTCCATGTCAAGCTCCTCTTTAAATGCTAATTTATTAAAAATGGCTGAATGAATTTACACCAAATCACAAGAAGCATGATATCTGGCTTTGTGCAAAATTCGGTGCGATTCTGTTTATTTGTTTTTTCTGTATTGGAGAGCAAACTTTGCTATGAAACTTAAAATTGGAGATCTCACTTTTGGGTTTACCCCTATTTCTTGATCCTCATGCTACGGATCAGTGTAAAACTTTCTATGAACGAGCCAAGGTGGACGGACTTTATTTTGGAATGTTTCCTGCAGATTTGTCTACTGGTGTCAAAGTTATTATAGAAACAAAAAAATGTGTTTCCTGTGTGAACTCTGAGCTGACTATAACTACACTTGCCCTATTGCAGCCAGTGTCATTTTACTTGAATTCGTCAACAACGGTTTACAGCCAGCAAACAGGGACTCCGAGAAGAACAGGAGGAGGGAAGGAGTCTGTTTGGCCAGGGACATGTTTTAAAGGCAATACCTAGAGGTGAAGTGGAGGGTTAAATGATTAAGACCACAGCCTATTGTTAGGAGGGAGAGCCTAGATGTTAATGGTAAAGTGAGGAGGCCACATGCAGGGCCTAGAGGTTAGTAGTGAAGCCTATTGGTCAGAGAAAAGACAAAAAGGTTGGAGAACAAAATGTCAATGTCAGGCCTGGGCCTATAGGTCAGGAGTGGGACCTGGAGATCAGGCGGTGGGCCAGGCACTAGACTAAAGTGTACATAAGACGCAAGAGTCCTACAGGAGGCCAAAGAAGGATTGCAACTCTTTACTGTACTTCTATTTAGCACAGCAAAGTTTCTAGGTTTGTGAGCAGCTGAAGTGGTGGTTTTCACAGAGTGGCAGGGTTTGTTAAAGAGAGACACATGTACTGCAACCCAAACACTGGGTACCTGACTCACTTAAACCACCTGAGTCACTGGCAAACTACCGGCATAGACCTTGGAAGTGGGCTATAAAGAACAGGATAGCATTAATCTTTAACCACCTCTTAGAGGTAGGAATATAACTGCTTTCAAATTCTGGTTGCATGTGTAAAAATTGTTAATTAACAACCATGGTGAAAAAGCAATGCTTATACACACCTACAGAACATTTTTACATTGACTAGGCTTGCTCACAATCGAATAAAATGAGCACAGCCATTCTAGTAATGCACCTCATCCTTAGCAAACATCCGAAGAAGTTCTGATAAATTTATATTCTGTAAAACCACTTAAACCTGTTGAATCACAATTTATCTTGAGAAATATTCAGACCCCCCCACAACATATTTAAACAGTGTGTCACATGCCGAGATGCCTATGCCCCCTCACTTTACAAAATATGTGCATCGAAAAGGAAACAGCAATTATCTTTTGAATATTTATTTTACAGTCCATCTTTATTAATTTTGCACCGCTTTTTATTTTGAATCAAAAAGTACATAGTTTTTTTAAAGACAAAATTGAAGATTTGTGGAACTATTTTTTTATTTGCTCAAAGCATAGAGGAAATCATACTATTCCTACTTAAACAATTCAAGCACACCGTGCTTGATCACGTAACAAAATTAAATACGGACATCAGATGTAATATCTTACAAATCTTACAAACACTTTGCTTAATGTCTGTTCCAAGTGAATAAATAGCAACCAAAGTTAAAGCAACCAAAGCTTTTTGAAATGTAGGGTAACATCCATTTTCAATTACTATATAAGAAAAATCCCACTGTTTAAGTTCTTCTGTGTGTGTGTTTTTTAATTTCTGCTGCATTGTGTCAGATCTCGGGTTCCTCAGATTAGTTGGCAGCACATAAACCTGTCGGATTCGGTATGTTAAACTGATGTTCTAAGAGAGATGGTCCAAGTTCTTCTCAGCTGCAGAGTGGGCTAGAGGTGCCCTAGGGTCTGTTCGTGGGGAAGAGTCACTAAAATTGCTGATCGGCCTAGTGGACCCAATCCACCTTGAATATCAAAGCAATATTACCCTACCCTTAGCAATTGCCGTAGATGATTCAAAAATGTGACACCAAATGGTGCACACTTAAAGGAAGTATCAAATTCCAATTTTCCGGAGTCAGCAAAGCTATCGTTTCACCTACACTGTGCCGGCTGCCCGGGGTCCACGCAGGAGACCCGCTAAGAGGGCGGCCGCCTTAGTGCCACAAGAAGGCACAGGAGGCAGCCTCCCAGTGTTTGGGACCCTCAGGGGTCTGGTAGGTCACGTCACTTCCGGGAAGAGGGGGGCGGGGGTGAGGTATTTATACCTTCCCTGGCCCACTGGGCGCCCTCTTTGCCCGCTACACCTGACGCCGTATGGGGCGTGAGCAAAAGGGGTGGGCTGTTGGCCCACTGGTGGGAGGTGTCTTCCCTCCCCCAAAATGTGGCAAACACCGTTGGGCAGGGCCCCGGTGTAATTTGGCTCATCAGGTGGCAGGCGGAGAGGGGCTGCCTGCCTTGGGATCGCCCGTAAGCTAACCCACCAATCTTGGCATCGTTGTAATGCTAATAAACCTGCAGCAATTTTTCTACGCAAAGAAGGTGTCTTGTCTGGTTATTTCTCTGAGATTGCTGTTGGGGGGGATGGTGAGTGTTGCCGATATTTGTACTATGACGGTGGTGAGCGGTCAATCACAGGCTCGTTATGTGTATGGGGGCACTTCTATAAAAAGGCAGTCTAACATTGCAGTTCACTTGTGGGATATGGGTTATGAGAGGAGTTGTCCTACCACACTGTCCAGTGTTGAAATGTTTGTGACTTTGTTTTACACCTAAATGGAGTCCTTTCTCACTTTTCGCACATTCTGATTTTTAGAGCATGTTGGGCCGTTCTCAAAAGCATTCGAGACTCCTGTTAAGAGATGGTGAAAGGGAGTCTAGAAAACTGATGAAGGCTTAAGAGCCTAATTATTATTTTGCCCAGCTCTTGCCAGGAATTAAAGACTAATTGCATTAAAAAAAACATAGTATTTATGCAATATGCCTTTTTCTGCTCACTCTTTTGTGAAAGAGAAAACACGATTGTATTGACACTACAAAATATTGGCTTGATCCAAGTAAAGCACTACATTTAGTTCTAAAACGGAAAGGTTACACATGCCACAGCTATACCTGGTTAGATGTTTCCTTATGCCAAGAATGCAAAGAGTATAAAGGTTGTGTATCAATATCTGAATTTTGGGTTCTAGAGAGCAAGGCTGTTTCTTTTATTTATTTCATGAAAATGGTAGTTGATAGAAGAACATTACAGACATGTTATTTTACATAAAGGAGTGCACCTGGCATACAGATGCATCACAGAAGAATTGTGACTCCCTCCCTAGGTGATATTTACAGAACAACATGCTGAACTAATTCGGATATTAACAGCAATCAGAGAATGAAGGTGTTTTGAAATGCTTCAGAGCTCTGCAAGGCGCCTTGCTCAGACATCACACGCTTCTTGCGTGCCCTCCCCGCAACGAGAATCAGAAAGCCATCTCTCACTGTCATAGTAATGAGCTCCAAATGCTTCTCAGAGACTCCCGAGGTTTCTGTGAATGTGGCATTCGCTCGAGGAATGTGGCAAAAGAAACAGGAGATCTCCCAAAAGCAGAGACAGTTCATGTTCCAGTGTTTGCTTACCTGCCCTCTAGCCCCTGGCAGAGCTGCGCATTGAAGGATGCTCGGAATGCGGGAAAGAATACAAGGATTAGCGAACAGGAGGGTGGAATATATGGGAAACAATTTACAAATTGTTAGACAGTTCAGTGTGTCTGTTGGGCTTTCAGCCTCATGGTCATCTGAGCAGGCACCATGTTGAGTGCTGCTGTTCTTCCAAGGCCTCCAGTTACTTGGTAGAGGCGTCCATTTTCCTAAGCTCTTCTCGTTCTGTCAGTGTGTTGTTGTTGCTGAACCAGTGGTCTAATGAGCAGGCCTTGTTCATCCCGTAGAGTGTGAGCATGGATGCTACAGTCTCTGGCTTCACACTGGCCAGCGACACCTGGTGGTCCAAACAAGCCGGGCTGGCCTGGAGGGCCGGTGTAGCCACGAGGTCCTTCTGCACCAGGCAGCCCATCTTTGGCTACCCCTGGATATCCGTGGTACCCTAGAGGAGGAAACAAGGCGATGGTAATGCAAGAATGTACAATAAAAGAATACTTAATCGGTCTGGCACAGAGTACTCTAAATGTAACCAAGGTGAGGTATCAGAGGAGTGCATTCATCTGTCTTCTGCAATAATGGAGTAAAGACAACAACAATCCCAGAAATTCATCAAAACAAAGCACAACAGGTGTAAAATGGCTGCTAATCTCAGCGGCAAGGCTACTGCTAAACATCAACCCCTTGGATCACAATACCCCAGTCTTCATGACCATGCACTGGCTTGCCGTATCTTTCCAGACCGCATTCAAAACACTGAGCATAATACACAAAGCACTGCATGGAAGAGGATCAACTATCCTTTGCCAAAAATCTCATACCCACATTCTCAAAGAAGCCTCCAAACACACTTCCACAAATCAAAGTGCCACATTTCAATTGAACCAGACGTGGCGGTCACTAATTCTTAGTCCACGGCAGCAAGCTCTGGAACTCCTACTCCATCTAGGTAAGGAAACTACAAAACCACCAAATTTTCCAGAAGGCCATGAAAACAAGTCTCTCGAGTTTTGAAACGCTTAAGGTCTCCTTAATCAATGCACAAAACAACATATTTCAACCACAGTAGAAATGACAGGATAAGACACTCTCAAATTAAAGACTCACCAATGCAGATATGTTAGAATAAAAATGCCCGAAGAGCGATCCATCACATCCCACACACCCTATAAACATGAGAACACATACCAGCAGTGCCAAGTGCACCTCATTACATTAAACTGCTTGTAAACGCTACATGCACCCATCTCTCCTCTTCTCATAGAGCTTGTTCTACAGCCACATGACCCAAATCACACACACAGGTCTGCCTGAAATCGCTCGGCCCAGATAGAAAGACAAAATGCTACAGTGGTACCACATGCAGACTGCACAAGTTCTAGATCATATAATATATATATATACACAATTGATGAAAATTGTAGTTAGACAAATTCTCAATTGGATCCTACTGTTGACAAATCAATTTTTGTTCATCTAATGAACGGAAATGGAAAAACTTCTAGTTTATTCAAAACATCTTAAAACTGTTTTTTGTCGGTAACAGTAGATTGTGTGTTACTTTTTCACCTACACATACAGAATCATATGTCCACAAACTCATATACTGTGTTATGAGGATGTGTATGACGCACCTCCTATTCTACAAATGAATTTAAAAGCAACTATTAGTAGCTAATTGGTCAACGGGAATTTTCACCAGGGGTAGAGCTTAAATATTTGTGTTTATTTGAAAAACATAGTCTGAAATATGCACTATGATCAAAGCAGACTATTGCTTATAGAAATAGGCAGAAAGTAAAATATATTAGCAAATATAAAACCATATCATTGTACACAGATCATAACGCTAAAATGCATGCAGCTATATGATCTAGACCACTGTGCATTGCATTCGGTCTCGAGACGAAATGTGTGTACGTTACAGTCCTTCATTCAAGCGATCTTAAAGAGTCTGAGGGTAATGCTTGCTATGGTAATAGGAGATCATAAAACAGGGATTCCTCAGCAAATTAATAATTTGTATTCATAGCCGGAGGTGTGTAGGGAAAACTGCATAACTTGGTTGTCACGAAAGTTCGTGAAAACTTTCAAAAAAGTGTTTTTAGAGCAAAATGAGGCTTGCTGGTAGCTTGCATAACTTTTTTCACGCAAGTGATTATCTTGGGCAAAAACAAATCACGCAAGATACCAACCTGAGACTGAGACTTTTTCCGGTGAGACAATCGAAAAGTACCCTTATTCACAAAATGCAAAAGTTCGTGAAATTCTGTGTAATGAAAGATTCAGACATTTTTCAGCTCTTACCGGCATCATTTAAATTCTACCTCTCCATAGCAGTAATACACGAATGAGGAGTCACTCTAACCCAAGCCCAGACACTGTTAGAGGGGATCCAGGAACTGCGTGTAGGAATAAGCTCAACGCATGGCTCTATCCCACAGCACTCTGAAGCTCCCTAGCGGTTGAGTCCTCACCCAGCATGGCGGTGTGTCACAGCATCGGTGCTCAAGCTGTCTAGATGTCCTGACTGGGGATGCAGATCCATAGCATGGCAACTCAAGACTCCAGGCACAGCCTCAATATTACCTCCTCGCAACAGGCCTACACTAATGAGGAAGTAAAAGGAAAAAAACAATCCAAAAGCTGCCTTTGGGTGGGTATCCAGTCCTCACCAGACCCATGTTGCAGATGCAAGAGATGATGAATAAAGTCAGACATGGGCCTTGATTTAGGACAGTAGGCATTTAAGAGCAGGGAGTGATGCAGCTCCAGCAACGCATGCAGTACCGTATTATTTTGCATCATAGCATTATGGCAATGGTGCATAAGCATAAAGCAATTTACTTACACCATGATGCACTCAATGTCACTGGTGGGGCTACTTTGGAAGAGGGGGGCAGGTGTCCTGGAAGGACAGGAAGTGAAAGCACTAGGATACCGTGCCTCAGGTCTCTACGATGCATGAGTTGGTTGGACTAACAGAGGTCAACACTTAATAACAAGCATTGATATGGGCAATAGGTCTCGCCTTTGGGAGCCTTTAAGTGTTTAGCCATCTAACGGTTGATATTGTTGCACCAAGGATATTGTGCTGCATAGCTAAATACCTATAAGGTCCCAAAAGTGAGACCTAGTGGCTATGCCGATGCTTGTTTTTAAAGCAACTGTACTAATAAATTCACATTTACACATTTACTATTACAAAGCAAAGGTCCAATTCCAGTTTATTATCACAGTAAAGTGAAATTTACACTAGTCATTGAACCACTGGCACAACAGCTCAGAAAGAGCACATCTAAGGATCCAGGTAGGCTGAGAACATTGAAGATAAGGTATCCCTTTCCGATGATGATCTCCTTGTTTACTTGAGTAACCCTGAGATCTCCAGGGCAATACAAGAGTCTAAATATATTTGAGGAACACTCCAGCCTCAGAATAAATGTGAACAAGACTATTTCCCCTAAATCACACATTAGGGGAGGGGAGGAGGCCTGACTGAGAGAGTAACATAGTTTATGAGAGATTCTTCACATACCTAGACATCGAAAAGGCAAAAAATAAGGATTGGTTGCAAGAACCAAGAGTGTACACCCACTGCTAGATCATGTGTGTAAAGGCACACTTCAGCGGTCTAGACTCCCAGTCTCAATATAGGGGAGAATTGCCTTCACTAAGATGACACTCCTATCTAAAATCATTGACATTCTTCAAAATTATCCTGTTTGCATACCACTGGCTTAATATTAACTCAACAACTACGAGTGTTTCTATGGCAGTGAGGGCCCATATCGTAGGTTTCACTAATTGTTGTAAATCGATTTAAGAATGCGGGCTGGGTATGGCAGACTTAACACCGTACTACAGAGCAGCACAGCCCAACAACTGTCCCAGCCGACAGAGTAGAAATCTGGGTACTGGGTAACAAACCTCTTCTGCACTATATAGACTGCCAACTCGCCAAGAGACTCCCTCAATACACCTCGCCCCCAAAATGGCTCAGTTAAATACAGCTCTCATGCACTTTGAAAAAATCCTGCTTCATCTGTGCCTTGTTGTTAAGATAAGGGGCATTGCCCAGAATCGCGTGAAAGAAGGGCAGCTTAGACATGTCCTTTACCCTGGAAAAGACCATATAAAAGGTGCGTGGATGCCCTACGATGGATGGCAGGCATGCAAAGATGATGGTGCATAACAAGAGATGAACTACTCGTTTCAACCAGTTTGATGCTGAACACTCTTGTAAAACACCATGGGAGAGCTGCACGCCAGATTGCCCATAAGAAACTAAAAATGTGCAGTGTGGTGGGGAGGAACTGAGATAAGCGCGGGTGGGCATGTGCGAAGAGGGCAATAAACATGTCCCGTCACAAGCACGAGTGCTTGAAAAGTGCAGACGCGAGCGCGGCCACGCTAATTGGAAACAGATGGCCCCTGCGAGCCGCTGAGCGTCATAAGCCTTGTGTGTTTTGGAGCTAACAGCCAAGTGCGTCGACCTACTCCGAAATGGTGTCAATTAACGCCCACCATGAAATGTGTGAGGTGGTGCTAAAAAAAACGAGTTCTGAAGAGTTGGGGAGTGCTCCCGGCTTTGAAACAGGAACTACCTGGAGTTTTGGCCCGGCTCAACATTGTGCGATTCTGGGCAAACCAGTTATTCTCCCCGTGCCTAAAAATGAATGTGACTTATGAAATGTAACTGATGCTCATTTTAAGCGCATCAATACCTCCGGGTCAAGTTCGGGTTATGTAAAACTGAAAAATAACGTTTTGGGGGAATTTCGGTCTTAAAGTGCATACAGTTGCAGTAACTCTCATTATGCCAACCAAACATCCTACATTTACTATTCACGACAATTAATAGTAAAAATAACCTGAACACGTTGGTTCTTTATCATTCGAAGTAACGTGTATTCGTTATGCAGATTTCAAAATCTCTGCTAATTAAACTTATTTACCCCACACCGAGCCAAACTATACTTTATCAGCAAGACACAGGTATTATTTATTAAGAAATATCTAAGAAACAAATGCGAAACACATGATGATATTATGACTCTAAAACACAGAAATGAAATATAAACGCATTTCGATAAACACCGTGCTGTTCATTTCGAGTCTACTGAAGCCCATTACATAGTTTATAGGCCGTATTACATGTATAAACAAAGTGAACTTTCTGAGGGTACTCCGAGCAATGTCATTAAACTGTACCGGAAGCCATCATTCTTGGCAGACCACAGTGCACGGAGCATTAATCCACTGCGGCCAGAAGTTACTGCTGCAGCTTAAAGGAGATCTCTGTGATTTAAAGGGCTGTTTTACATCAAAGCTCTTGGAAACGCAAAGCGACCACAACCGCGTTGAAACACAGAAATGAAAGATAAACTCATTTCAATAAACACTGTGCTGTTCATTTCAACTCTACTGAAGCCCATTACATAGTTTATAGGCCGTATTACATGTATAAACAAAGTGAACTTTCCGAGGGTACTCCCAGCAATGTCATTAAACTGTACCAGAAGCCATCATTCTTGGCAGACCACAGTGCACGGAGCATTATTGCATTGCGGCCAGAAGTTACTGCTGCAGCTTAAAAGGGGGTCCTAAAAATAGGCAATAGAAGCTGTGTGGAGGTGGAGACTTTAAAAACTGGCGATACATCCGCTGGGAGTTTCCGTGCCAATATGGCAGCGCTTGAGACCAAAGCGAGAAGTCAAACCCAAGAAATGGAGCGGGTGCACTCAGTAGGGCTGGACGTCTAATCAAAAATTGTCCGACAGCAAGAGGGCGAGAGTCGACAAAGACAAGTCGACCAAGAAAGTGAAAGTTAAACCGACCGCGAGCAGGCAAATGCAAACAAGCGTGCGCGGACATGCTAATTGAAAACAGATGGCCCGCGCGCCGCTGCTCGCCCCCGCAAGGTGGATGCCAGCACAAGCACAAGTGCTTTAAAAGAGCTGACCGATTTCTAAAGGTCATCTCCTAGAGCAGTGCATGAGTGCCGCAATAGGCTCGATCTAAAAAAGGAAGCAGGTTTTTGGTGAATGCCTTATGTAATCGACAGTAGGCATGTGTTTTTTTCAAGTATTTTCAAACTCTACAGGAGCACTTTGTTCAATTTCATTTTTGTTTTAATCTAGATCAAGCAGTGGCAAAAACAATAGGTCTTGCCTTGCTCACATATTGGCTTTGCCAAAGCTTTATGACAGCAGCATTGGCAAAGAAAAAGAAAAAGGCACAACGAGATGCAGCAGCGGCCCGTCCTTATGGAGGAAGGGGCCATGCCCCCCCACCCTTTTCCCGGTAAGAAGAGTTTGTCAGGCTGAACAAAGGTCCGCCTGACAAAGACTCGTCTGGTTCAGGCCAGGCAGCCAGGAGCTAGACATGTGCAAAATGTGCAGGCTGCCGGCTGCCTCTTTCCTACACCACCCTAAACCTCCAGTCTCCTGAATTCTCTTTCATCCCTGTTTTTTCACCTTTTTTCTCTTCCTCTTTCAGTCTGCCTTTTCGCCTTTCTTTCTTGATCTTAGCCCAAGTCGTCAAAAGTGAATGCCAGTGCCCACCGCCAGTATCCACCAACACAATTTAAGCATTGTTAGTAGGGTACTTCAGATATCACTAAGTGTTTTGAATTAGCCTACTGTATCATCTAACTTTTCAAGAACTTTTAAAAGGCACCATATCTAGTCTCGTAGTAAGGTGTTTATGGGTAAAAACAATTGCCTGAGAAATTCAAAGTTTAGCACATGAAGTTTCCAAAAATTGTTCAAATTGGAGTTTTAGTTAAAAGTAACTTTTACCTCTGGGACCTTGAACACCATCTGGTCCAGGGATTCCCGTACCGGTATCTCCCCTCTGACCTTTCTGACCTCTGTCACCTGTAATTCACAAAATACAAATGGTGCATTTCAGCATGTGCCTCATATCATACAAAGGTGGCTTGTGTATAAACAGGTCTATTTGTACCAAGCTTAAAAATCGTTTACTTATACTCATTATGACGTACACAAAAAATAAACTATACTAGAAGAATAGAATACATCTTCAGTACAAGCCCCTCCAGTTTCCCTACCCTTGTGTTTGATTCAGAAGTTCATGAACATTATCCAATGCTCCATGCTAGGGTGTTGAACTAAGTAACAGTGGGAGCACATAGCTGGTGCACTCACATAAGCTGGCTCCCTCTGCTACCATCACATCTGCAGCTCCCTGCAACTGCCTGGGCGGCCTAGCATAGGTGACTTTCTCCCCCCACCCTCACACATACAACAGACCTCGGGGATATAGGTTGCACTCTGGGAGAGCATTCATTGGGGTTCTATACCAGATAGCTAGACTAAATACTTTTCAGTAGTGCCTTTTAACAATACTTTTTTTAAAATTAACTTTATGTAGTCGTTTTGAATAACACTTAGTACAGATGAGCACTCTGAAGCAAGCATTCATGGATAGCATATAGATAAACACATTAGTTACAACCCCAGCCATTGGATATCACACAAACAATCCCATGAGAGTCCCTCCCACTTGTACCGGCCATCAAATCCCTTTCCCCTTTTGAACTTGTGAAGTCATTCCCCCCAGTTGTGGTTCATGGACTCGCCTGTGGCTCCTCGACCAGTAGGCCTGGCAGAGTTCACTCCATGTCCTTAAATCGTACTCCAGTTTCTCGTCTCTGCAACACCTTGTCATGTGTACCTCCTTGGCTCGTGTCCACTCACACACGTCTCTCAAGCCATTTAACAATACTTTAAAAGAGAAGCTGCCAAGACTTGCCATTTATGTCGTCCGTATTGTTTTCTTATGCTTGATCCAGACTATTTTTAGAAAATGTTGTGAAAGCGATTGTTCATACTCACAAATCACAAAATTCTGTATCAGTTTTAACTCTAAAAAAATTGTGATAGGCTCTAATGTGTGGATATATACATTTACCTGCATCTCCTACAGCTCCCTTGTCCCCAGGTACACCAATAGGTCCTCGGGTGCCGCGATCTCCATTGATCCCGGCAGCTCCTGATTTTCCCTATTGAGATAAAAGCATTTGATGGTCAGATGGCTAGGGTCCTGTAGTATTGGTCAGAAATGTTGATCAATAAATACAAGTCATTCACTGATAATGTTTCTGGGCTTGAGTCACAAAGCCATTTGAGGCTATCTGTCAATAAAGGCCGGAGTTTACAAGAAAGATATGCATTTAATGCTGCACTATTCTATCACATTTACTGTTTTTTGTGTCACAGATATGACTAGGGGCAGCACCAAGTTATCAGCGACAAGACTGGAGCTCCCTTCAAGTCCCCAGGTATGACAACCCAACACTTCCCACCTATCTCATGCACTCTACCAACCAAATACAACCATACATAGCTCAGGACAAGGTTTCCTAAGTGCTTCTGTGGCCATAACTTGCAACACAAATTGGTAACACAGCACAGTACAACACATGTGAAACTTAGGTGCACAAGTTGCTCTTTCTTGCAAACGTAAATTCATGTCTTGTATTCACACAATGTAAAGCAACTTACATACAATATTTCAATAGATATGCTCTGGGGCAGGGAGAGGGTATTTGCAATGGACTATAAAGGAAGGTTACGTCTCTAAAATGTTGTTGGTTGTCCTTTCATTAAAAGGTGAATTTTATAAATCTTCTAAACAAATAATGTTAAAAAAAATTGACAAAATTCTTAAGATGGTGCTCCTATTTTTTTTCTCCAGGTATTTTGGACAGTTAATCCTAAATCATTAGGATCTCTGTACTACTAATTTTACAATCCTGGATCCACAAATATAACCAACAAGAATTAAAAAACTACAACCAACTAGATGTGAATCACGAAATCGTCTCCCAATTATGTTTCTAAAGGGAGAAGATATGCAATATAGATTCCCTTACTGGGTGCTTCCCGAGAGCAAACCCTGATATCTTGGCCTGTTCTTCCATATGATTGATGAATGGATCATGGTCAACTCTATTTATGGCGGAGTTAAGTCCAGTAGTGCTGTTGAGCACATTGAGTCTGAGCATAATGTAGAGGTGTCTGTTACGAAATGTTTAGGATGGCTGACTTCATTCTATGTTTGTATCTGAGGTTCAAAAGCTCAAAGTATATGATGCTGGTATGTTTTCAAATAAATCCGAATTAGTTGCAAGGCTTTGCAATATAGAGTTAAGCCTGTAAGTACTTTGAGCCTTGAATCATAGTTGTTTTTTTTAGGAGGAAGTAATTGGAGTATGATTTCCTTGCAATACACATGAGTCCTTGGATGAAGAAGACACTAATTATACTGTAGATTTGATATGTGGGTAAGGAGGGTAGTTTCATTAACTCACTTAAGACTGTGTGTGCTCAGAAGGGAACAAAGTGCATTTCACATCAGTATGTTGCTTGCTGCCATGCATTGTCAGACATGAAAATCTGATGCCACCTCAGTCGCTCTGGCACAACAGCACATACAATGACCCAGAAAGGATTCTCATAGGCTGTAGGTAGAGTGGTGAATGAGTGGTGGCAGTGGGACTCCAGTACAACGCCTGGAGCACGAGGTGTCAAACTTGGGATTTTTCATTGAGAAATAATGTACTGCATGAATTCTCTAAATGGAATGGATCTCAGGCTTTTAAATTTTCATTTCCAAGATGGTGGTTAATCTACTGGCAATTTACTGGAATATACCATTCCTAGATGTAACAAATTTTCTTCCTGTGATGACAGTTTGTAGTTCAAGCATTTATAAGTTAGGACTTGTAAAGGCAAGATTATTTGCAACACATGTGTTCCCTGCTATTTCGTTGCTATCATTGCTAATTCATTTTTTCCCTGATTTGTTCATTAATTCAGATCGGATCTTTCTTTTTTCTTTTGCTCTCCTTTGGATTTCTTCTGCATTTTTCTCCCTCTTGATTTAGGAGGACTTTTTGGTGCCTTTCTGTTATCATCAATGCCATCTGTATCTTCAGTAACAATTCTCTAACATTGCCAAAGGAAGTGTTTCCCCTTTGTGGCTTTTATCTCCTATCTATGGCCCTCTATACTAGACACTTGTAACCTTTAACATATAATATCCTATGCAGGACGCCACCGTGGCCACTAGGATGCCTTTTCTCTGGCACTTAATAGACCTTCTCATTGTCCAGTTCTTGACAAGATGGCAGTGGCCTTAGTCTTAATGTATTGAATAAACAGTATACCTCTAGACCTATATTGCTTTGTATCAAACTTATATGGGCTCACATAGAGAAAGCAGAAAACACCCTTGTATACGCATTACTGTTATGTCTTTTTATTATATTTTATTTCTTTTTTCATCATTTTTTCATATGAGTGGAATTCATCTCTTTTTTTGCAAATTTTTTTTATAAAACAATCCAAACCATACAGAAATATGACAATCTTTACACATATATTAGATATTTGGAAAACAGAATTTATACAAAATGTGAAACAAAATGCATATCTGTTAGAACCAACATATGGATATTAACAGTTATTTAAAATATCCAAAGTCCGAAAACCCCCATACCTTTTCACACCTCTTCGCACTTCACATCCATATCACTATCATACATGACATACATACTGCCCACCCCAGAACCAAACTACATGCACAGATGGAACCAAAAGGGGTGAAGAACTCAACCCTCTAATGCTGTGCTGAGAGCTAGGGTGTATCATTCAGATTGGTCGACGCACGTTTCGATGGCTTAATCCTCTTTGTGTGCCATCTTCTTCAAGACCTGTTACTTTGAAGCTTTGTAACGGGCAAGATGAGGGGAATAAACTTTCGGTTTTCTTGTGCTGTGTAGATATCTGCAGATACTTCTAACTCTTTATATAGTTATTTTCATATGTCAACAGCTGCTATCTTGCTCTGTGCACGGCTATCGTTCTACTCTGTAATTCAATAGCTTAGTAAAAATGTCTTATCCAAAACAAAGTGCACTGCAGCATTTCTCTTAAGATGCAGATTGGGGTGCCATGTTCCGTGTTGTCATCCAGTCTTTTGCCACATCACTGTCTTTTGGCTTCACCTTCTAATTTTCCTTTTTTTCCTTTTTATATGACCATGATATTTGAGGCCTGTTTGTCAGAATGAGTGTTCGCTCCTTTTGGGATGACCCTTCAAAGATCGAAGAGTTTCACGCAACCGGCATGCCCTCGCGCTGTGACAATTAGTCTTAATGTATGCCTTGGCTGATAGGAGGAGTTCAGAATTAATGAACTGGGTTCAAGGCTTAAACATTTTTCATATTGTCTTGGTTAAGTTTTATGCATTTTCTTATATATTTAGAAACTTTGATCACCTTGCATTTAGGTGTCTTTGTAGAATTCCAAGATTCCAGATTGTTATGTTCAATAGAATAGATTAAATATGTTTAAAAAAAGGAAAGGAGTTGAAGTGGAAAGTGTCAGTTCTTTTTTTGGAACTTATGTTCCAATAGGCTTTGAGCTATTGGAATGTTTTTTTTTGCCATATGTGAATAGAATTATTTTGTAATCTGTTAGTGTTAAACTATGTTGTGAATTACACACTAGTTTATGCGATTTAGGATGCATTACCTTTTACGAGACAGACCTTTTTCAATAGTTTGTGAATTTCTTTTTCACTTTTTTTCTTCCTTAAAATTTTGACTGTGACAGGGAGCTTAACCATTCAGGATAATTTTAAAAGTGTGGCTGCATGCTTACAGAAGTGAAATGGTGTTATAAGTGTTAATAACAGGAAATACAATATCACATAATTTAGGTGACTTTCAGCATGTTTGGAAATCAGAAATGTGCTCCTGTTAGAATAATACTACGTTTGAAGTACGTCTGATCTTTTCGAGATTCATAAACAATCCCAGGTACCCTATTACAATTCGAAGACGGTGGTGCCTTCCTTTGATTTTCCAGTATTTAAGCTGTGAGCATTTGGAATTGCCACCCTGTGGAAAATTCAGCATTTGCAAACATGCATTTTCATATTTGAACTTGGTTTCTCCAAAGAGAATATATGTTTCTCCATGGAGAAGCCCTTCCCAACACCACTACTTTATATAGGGTGATGCCATCCAGTGATATCTTAAGGATCTGGGGGCCCCACTCAAAATATATTGTAAGGGCCCATGTACGGAAAAAAATGAACTCTCATGATGCCAAGCAATACTAAACTATTTTAATTGTTAACAGGGTAACTAAACACAGGTGAAATATAGGTCTTGCTCACTCAAAATCCCCAAAATTCTTAAGATAACACTCAGTAGACAGACAAAGTCAGAGGGAGAGGTAGGCAGAGAAGGAGAGATGTTTAGATAGATAAATAGAATATAGGCAAAATAGAGAGAGTTTCAGTTTCCCACGAGGCCCAGGGAAATTGCCCAGTTGTCCCATGCCTTAAGCCATCGCAGATCCCAACTCATTTGCACAACAGAAATACACAACACATTCTCCAGCCCTCGACAGGAGGAAGGAGCTGATTACGAGTTTGGTGGTCTGATGGACCACCAAACCCACGGTGCGGCTACCACTGCACCGGCGGTCTGACCGCCGTATTTCGAGTTAGGCAGTCTGACCACCATAGGACCACTGTTGCTGCCAGGGATCCCTGATCCCTGGCTGTCTTGCAGCGGTCTGAAGCCGACAGAATGCTGTCATTGCCGCTGTGGCACCACCAAGCATATTATGAGTTTCCTCACTGCCACAGTTTTCATGGTGGTAAGCTTGTGGCCCCTTATTGCCATTGTGCCTGGGGATGCATGCAGGGAGACAAATGTTGTGCCCCCTGTATGAATGCACCCCCAGTTTCTGCATGGCATGGACTCAATAGTCCATGCCGTGCAGGAACATGAGGTGCCTTTCTAAGGCTCAGATATGAGCCTTTGAAAGGCACCACAGTGGGATCGCTGCCGCAGGACCACCCACCAGAAATAAACTCATAATCCGGCAGGCGTCTTATTATGGGTTTGGTGGTATGGATTGGTGGCCTGCTGCCACACCACCAATCTCAGGCCCCAAATGTGTACACTTCTAGAGTGGGACCAGACTCTTAAAGGTGCAGACAGCTGTTAATAAACAACTATCTTCAAAGTCTGATTTTGTTCTTAGTCAAAGAAAAGTAATGTATGACAAACAAGATAACGTAGACAAATATAATGAAATGCAGTGATCATTTAAAGACATGCCAAGTGAATGGAACATATTACATTTTCTAGGTCGAGCCTGCCAGTGTGCATGCGCTATATGCAAGACCAGCTGTAATTAATAAAATGATTATTCCCACCTCCTGCTTTCCATTGGTTCACTCCAGCATCACTCTTTTTTGCAGCCTCCTGTCTCATTCCCGCAGCTGATACCTCACTTCCTTTCAGGGCTGAGGAGCACAGGTAAAGTTTATGGTTCTTACATTTGGCTTCTTTATCTCCTGTTTGGGAGAACTTTTTTTATTTTATTTATGATATTGGCCCGTCGTGGCTTGTTTTGCCATCCGTTTTAATGCAGGTACTATTTCTTCTTTGGCAAGCCCTTTTTAGGTCTCGGCTAGCGAAGGCTGCGCTTGCGCAGTCTCGCTTGCGAGAGATAATGACTTGGAGAAGAGGGGCTTGAACCCGCCCCTCTTCTCCCCTGTTCTCCATTGGCTGGCCTCTTGAATGCTGGCCAGCCATTGGAGAAGAGGTCCGTCATTCCGATTAGCCCCCGTCCTTTTCGGATCGGGGGGCGTGTTTTTTTCAAGAAGTCTGATTATCTCCTCCAGCCAATGGCAAGAGGAGAACACGCCCTCGAATCCGAAATGGCCGCTGCCTTTCTCCGAGGCATTTCTGCTTCGCCTCGGAGAAAGGCAGTGGTGTGCTTAGGCAGTGGTGTGTTTGTTTTTTTATCCACCTTAAAGCCCTGGATAGGCTGCAGCATGGAGTGCACGGATTTAATGTCATTAACTGATAACCGTCCATTTCTAGGGTTTTGCAGCATTTTCGAGATATATTAGCGGTTCACTTTGCTTAAAAGAGTGCAATTTCTGATATTTATTTGCTTCTATGCACTTAATTGCTTGCGAAATGAGCAGCGAGATGAGCAGCACAGGATCAAGGTTTAGGGACTAGCGCGGGGACAAACCGCCACTCCCGTACAGCGGGGCCGTGACGGAATAAACTCGTGACACAGGCGCCCGCGCGCTGCACAGCGCCTCGCGGCACTGTGACCCTGCTTCCACTCCCCCTCCCCTCACGCCGCTCCTCTGATGATGCTATCGCCGGTGGGCGCGCGTGGGGGTGATGCTGCCAGTTCCTGGTTCGCTGGCAGCTTCGGCACTGCGACCAATCAAAGCCCGCATTATAGTGCGAATTGGAGGACAAAGGGGAGAGTCTAGCAAAGCAGTCCGCGCCGACCCTCCTCCTCCCGGCCAGGCTCAGCCATCGGGACTCCATGGGAGGGGGAGAAGCCGCGCCTCCTCCCGGGCTCCTCCAGCAGCATTGGCGGCGGCTCGGGGTGCGTGCTTGAGTTGCTGCTGCCAGCCGAGAACAGAGGAGGGAAGCCCGACTCACCCAGCATGAGCCACGAGCCCTGTGGGAGGCACTAGGACCCAGGGCCGTATGAAGGACAACAGGTAACCATTATTTTTCAGGGCATTCCCAATCGCTGTCACCCATCCAGGTTATGCATACCCCTCCTGCAGCGCATTGTGCAGACGGGTGGAGGCCAGCGACGGTCCCAGGGGTGGGGGTGGGTGCGGAGGTTCGACTATTAGCTAATGGGCGGTCGAGGGTGCCCTCGGACAGGTCTCTGCTGCAGGGTCGTGATGGAAGGGGCAGTGCAGGTGCTGACGGTAATGACTGAAGTGCATTGGCAATGATAACCAGCACATTCGTGCTTTAGCCAGGAGCTCTTTGGGTCACTGCGTGTGTGAGCTTCGCCTGGGGTCGGAAGGAGCAGAATGTGTACACCCCTGCTGAGAGGGTGGCAGGCTCGCTGTAAGGATGGCGTAACTTCTCCCCAGCTTAGTTCACAAGCGCATAATAAAGATCCCTGTGGAACTTCGTCATTGTAATGTGCCTTCGGTCTCTTCGCGCCATTAGATTTCTGGTTCAGCTCCCACATTGTAGCTGTCATTTGTAGGTCTGAAGGACTGTAGAGACGATCCCTTTCACCCACTGGGGTCTATAAAATGGTGGCTTTCAGTTTCACAATACCACCTACAGTAAGTGCCAAGATACCGTTTGTGGTTCGAGGTGTTAAAAGGTGACTTGTTTCACTAATTACTTTGGAGGGTGCTATTCAGTCTGACCGTATTTGTAGAGGACAGTGCACAAAAATACTGCCCCAAGCTCAGCCAGCTTCTCCATCCACGAAAAACAGCTCACCAAGCAGGGCCTAGAGGAACTCTGCTCCTCCTGAGGCACTGGTGCTTTGTTTCCGCCTGGCGCAAAGTGCACTGAATGCTTGTTTTTTTGCATCTCAGCAATGTACCTCTAACTCTGCCAGCTGGTGCTTTCGTTCTACTGCTGCCAACATCGGGAGAATAAAGGGGGTTAAGAGTGCTGGTTAAGTGTTATGTTGAAGATTTGTGGTGGGGGTTATGAGCAATGCCAATAGCTCTAACTTTAACAATGCCGAGACCATTGCATTGTAAATACTTGTTTGTTGTTGTTTCAAAGAACTTTTTTTTTTTTTTAAATAGTTGCTTTTGCACCAATCACTACTTGTTTGGTTTGGCTTACATTGGCACATTGCGCTGCCTCTCCTCCGGTACAGTCAGTGCTCCTGCGGCTGCCCAAGACCCGCCTTTGCCCCTTTGACGCTCGCAGCCCGGCCATGGACGAGCGGGAGGAAGAAGAGGAAGGATCCAGGAACTTCCCCGGGGCGTGGGTAAGGAAAGCAGTCCCCAATATAATGCCTCCAGATGGGGAAAAAGGTGTGTCTTTGTTTAACGATGATGGATTCAATCCAGATCTGTCACAGGGGTGAGTGTCTGAAAAGTTTCACCACTCCAAGCATCATCATCTTCTGTTTGCTTTGTTTAAATGCTTACAATTTAAAAATTCTCCTCTTCTGCAAATGGGATGTTTTATTTTGCTGACAGCAGAAGTAAGTTGGAGTGGAAAGCATTATCATCCCTTTCAAACTATTTTTAAATGTGCATTGTGCAGTAGATGTTTGCATATGCCGCATAATTAGTTTAGTTTCCAAGCTCTCGTGTTTTTAGCCGATCCTCGTTTACTGTGTAAGCACTTGGGTTTTCAGCTGATCCTCGTTAGTTGCTTGCAAACTAACTAGGATCGGCGGAAAATAAGACAGTGGCGGTTTTTGCGTTGGGGCGGTGGGGCGTTGCCCCACTTAATTAATTGTGTACATTTCGAGCGCGCCGCTTTAAATTATTAATACAATTTCAACTTTCAAAGTTGAAATTGTATTAATAATTTAAAGCAGCGCGCTCGCATCACTCGCGGCGTCACGTCACGTGACAACGACTCAGACTCCGTGTCCGTCAGGCAGGAGGCAGCATTGATTTTCAATGATGAGCGCGCGGCCGCGCGCAATGTGCGTGTGGTGGCGTACGCGTGTTGGGTTTGGCCGGCTGCCTTTTCTCGGCCAGGAACCCAGCATACGCATAGTGGCTTTGCTCCAGCAAGTACAAGGTGACGGGGGGTTTGGCCAAAACAGCAGATCCCAGTAGGAGCTAAATGAGCGGCGAGTTTGCCTGCTCACGCCATGACGCCAATCCTACGACAGCAGCATCTGCGTCCGGATTGGCTGCTGCAGCCGAGGGGTATGACTTTGACTTACTTGGAGAAGTTGCAGTTCAGTTGGCAATGGCACCGCAATCCGCAGGGGTGGGAGGGCCCGCCCAGCGCCTAACGTAGTAATGGCCAATCAGTGTAATGGCTTATTATTAAGCCATGCAGTGATTGGCCATTGTGCCGTTCCCGGGCAAATCGGCCACCTTTCCTCTCAGTAGTCGAGACTAGCCTGGAGAGTCAAGACTAGTGAGAGAGTGAGACATCATCCGTGACGCGAGTCAAAATCATCACTGATCAGATTGATTCATTCATCATTGAACTGATCATCATTCATCGACAATCAAATCATCATCGATCTTGGATCGGATCAACTGCTCCCCATCGCCCGGCCTTAGCAGGTTTGTGCTCTAGCCTCTACTCCATATCCCCGCCGGCCGCCGCAGTACTGCATCTCCAGCCCTTGCACATGACATCACACTACTAGTTGCAACTTAATGCAAGCACAGGTAGTGTGGTACATTCATACATAATGATAACACAGTACGGTGTGAGAGCGCGAGGCCTGATCTGCGCAGTACTGTATGTGAGGGAAACTTACAGTTACACTGCAAGTTCGTCAAGTACTAGCAGTTGTGCGAGAGGCTGGGGATATGTGTGCTGTGAGTGTGAGCGAGCGTTACGTTACCATTGCAGTGTGCGAGAGGCCTGATCTGTGCTGTAGGCCTGAGGATGGCAGACGACGTTCGAAGCTGTTCCCGAGCGGTGTTCATAAGAATATCGGATGCAGTGATGCACACACGCACACCTTTACCCACCCTGTAGTCGCCAACAATATCATGATGTTACATTCTTTTTAATTAGATTTGTATCAGCGCCAAAGCAATTTACTTTTATTTCAGATGAGCAGTAGACTATGCAGATACCGGGTACTCCACAAGGCAGAGTTCATGTGCATCCAGGCAGAGCTGGGAAATTCAGGAGGCGCCACGAGGGCATGTCACAAGCTGTCGAATAGTGAGGGAGTCTGGGTACCGAACATGAACCACTGTGTGTGACCTGGAGAGATGTGAGAGGGAGGGCAGAAATATAGAGGGGAAATAAGGCGAGGCGATGGAAGTGGGGTAAGACTTGAGAGAAGGGGAAGAACATGCATGGGCTGGAGGAAACGAGATAAATAGAGAAGATAATGTGTAAAGAAAACAAAGAGCGGATGACATTTGGGTAGTGAACAGAAAGACAAAAGAAAGATCAAATATAGGGGGTAAAGCTGGCCGTCAGACTTTGTGGCTGTGTGAACAGACAGAAGGCCAAGGGATGGGGGGAAGAAATATTGAGGGAAGAAGAGAAGGGACAATTTGGGGGTGGGACACTGGAGGTAGAAACGAGAGAATTGAGGGAGAGTGTATTGAACAGAGCGAGAGTTAATAAAGAGGGAATGGGGAGCGGACAGGTGGGAGGCTGCGTGGATAGCGAGAGAGGGAGGCTGTGTGTGCGCGTTTGTAAGAGACCGAGAGTGGGTGAGGAGGGCGTAGGAAGAGAGCCCCTGGCAGTTGGTGTGTGAGAGCGAGGTGTGGTCTCTGCTGTCTGTGCTCTTATTAAACGGGACAGACAAACGAAACCGTCTTTTTTTATCCCCAGAATACTCAGCAAGGCGCTCTAAATTGATCACCTCAGCATGCAATAAGCTGGGCCTATTAGATCGGTCGCACGCATTGTTGGCTTTTAAGGGCAAGACCCACTAGCTCTATATTGCTGTAGTGAAGTACCTACCTACTACTGCTTTGCGACTGCTTTCCGGCGGGTTGCAAAATATGAAATTATTACAGACCATGGAGCAGAAGTGGTAATCACATCAAAAGCTTTTCCTACGCAAATAAAGGTGTGGATGCATGTGTGCACATGCACCATCTGTAAGCGTGGCTACCTGTAGGTGTGTCATCTGAGTGCAGGGCTGTCTTACTCTCTGTGCATGTGTGCATCTGTCCCTCTCTGTGGATGCTTTCTCCTTGGTTCTTAAGACATGGCAGCGGGAAGGACAGACGTTTAGGGGCATTAGGCAGTTTCTTGATATCATTATTCACCTTCATTTTGCACCGAAATGTGTTTTTGCACCTACAGTTGTTCCCATGCTCCTGATGATGTTGCATGAATAGAGATTTTGCACCTAATCGAAGTTTGTGTATAAAAGTGATTTTCCACCTACATGTGTTTTTTCACACTTAACAAGTGTACCTGGCATGCGCCTGGCATTACTCCGGCCCTATTGGCCTGTTGTGGTTCACCTGACAAATGCCATACTCTTCCTCAGCAAACTGGTCTTTCTCTGGTGACTGACTCCTCAGTAGCCCCTCCAGGCTTTAGAGGTGAGTCTCACATTTGATATACTCTGTCCCAGCTCTACTGTCCCTTTAGATGCAAGACTGACATGTTACACACGCTGCCCCATACCTAGTGGCCTTTCACAAGTGCTCAAACCTGCGATTGACTTTGTCCCAGCCCTAACTGCTTTTCAAGACATGCAACTAACATGATAGGAACTGCTATCGGCCTTCTGAATCTTCAGAAATATCAAAAAAGACTGGTGAATGTGAAGAAGGGCATTCACGATCGAACAATGTCTGAGCTGGAAATGTTAATGGCAGCGCCAGAATGTACCTTTCTATGCGGAGTACAACTATTAGAAACAAGTAAACAGACTTAAAGTGAAAACACGTTTAGCAAAGGCTGTGGTGTTAAAAGGAAAGCTCAGCATAACACAAAATCAACAGGACACAAGCGTGTTAAACATAGGGAAGTGAGAATTTATGATTTCTCACAAACCTTTTGTAAAGGTAACCAGCCTTGCAACTACAAGCACTCTCTAAAATTTCAATTGAATGTGAAATTTTCCACAGAAACATTTTTGGAATTGTTTCCCAAGAATTAATATTGTGTCAGAGTTTACCTTAAAACGTAGTACCTTCAGAGTGCATGGTATATAAACGGATAACTTTATTTAATGTAATTTTTTTTTTATTGTATAACTTACACTTTCTTGTATGTTTGCATATGCATCTGCACTTTAGTCCTTATATGCTGCTGTAGGACCACGTGTTCTACGTGATAACCTAATAATGTGCTCTTCCTTCGACATTGGTTTCACATGATGTTTTGCTCTGTATCGCTTTTTCACGCCTCATCCCGATGAATTTAATTAATTTAATGTATTGTTTTATTATGCTCTGTGCACTTTAATGGTTTGTAATAACCGAATAAAGTTACTATGATGATTTTCCCTTGCTTTAGGGTTTGCTACTTCCTTTAGGGTTTCCCTCTTCCTTAATGATGCGCCACAAACTTCTTAAAACCTATGCATTAGCACAGCATTAATTACTCTACTCTTTTCGGGTTCTTAGCTGCAGCTCACCCGTTTCCCTGGTAATTGCGTGCTTTATAAATTGCAACTGAATCGATCAATGTAGTAGTTGGATCCGTTGCACTTCCCTTATTAAACCATAGAACCTGTCATTCAAACATTCCGTTACAGCCTTAGGGTAAACCAGTACTCCATAGTATTTTTATATTCTGTGGTGCCTCAATCCTTCGTTATCCCAGCGCTAATTACTGGTTTACACTCCGACAATGAGGATGTTGTGTGTTTCGTACAGATAGCCACTTATTTCAAGGGGATTTGGCAAGGGAGTACCCATATCCTCATTTTCTTTTCTGGAAGCATCCCATTTTCCTTTAAGTAAAACGGGCTGCATTTAAAAAGAAAAAGATTGCTTTATTTAAAATAAATGGGCATTACAATAAAGAATAAATGACACCCACAATAGCATATTTTT
The DNA here is from genome assembly GCF_964204655.1 of Triturus cristatus. Lineage (NCBI taxonomy): Eukaryota > Metazoa > Chordata > Amphibia > Caudata > Salamandridae > Triturus > Triturus cristatus. The sequence goes on from NC_140588.1 coordinate 389,963,109, forward strand.
GGGCATCTGTTACCTGGATCGATTCCGGAGCAGATTTTTTACATTCCAATTGTCACTAAGATTCGACTCATATCTTAACAAATAAGACAATGTGTATTGTGCAATATGTACAAACGGCTGCACAACTTGACACTGAAGTCACAGGATGAATCTGTTTTATGTATGATCCGAGGCCTGTGGTTCTTTATGATTAGCAGTCTATGTGTTTGGGTGACACAACAACTACATTTTGTTATATTTGCTTTTCAGCATCTGGTAAAGCCTCAAAGCAAAGAAGAAGAGGCACCAACCTCCTTTGCTGCACTTGAGCCTCTACAACAGTCAACAACCCCAGCGTTTAAGGTAAGGAAACTGCTGCTGTATTTTACATTCTAGTAGTTAAGGGCTATGTAAGTTGTCTACATGGTGGGTGGCCTCCACATGCACCAAACCTCATATGTTGTACTTTGATTATTGACAGGTAACATTAACATTGGTAACACCATGAATACAGTAGAGCAACTACTTGCAAAGCCGTTCATTGGGCTGAAACGCGAAGATAAACTAATTGTAAAACAACTAGGACCCCACCAGCCAGACCTAAACCTACAACAAAGTTCCCAAGACAGAGGGAAGATTTACACACGTTCTTTCTCAAACACCTGGTACACAAAAGTTGATTGGCTTACAGGGTGTACTTCAACAAATACTCTGTTCTGCTTCCCCTGCTTGCTGTTTGGTGGTGAAATTCCTTGGACAAAAAAAGGGGTGAAAGACTTGAAACATTTGTCAGATAAAGTAAAGAAGCATGCACACACAAAAATACATATGGAAAACCTGACGAGACTGGGAATGTTGGGAGACACACCGATTGAAGCCCACATAAGCGACGCCTACCGCAAAACAATAAAGAAACACAATGAAGCAGTTGATAGGAATAGGCACATACTATCAAAAATCATTGATTGCATTCGTTTCTGTGGTGCTTTTGAACTGGCATTACGAGGGCATGATGAATCTCAAAGTTCCGAAAATCCTGGTATATTCAGAGGCCTTGTGGATTTAATTGCAAGCATAGACCGTGAAATGGAAGCACATCTTGCAAGTGCTACAGTCTTCAAGGGCACCTCTAAAATAATACAAAATGAACTGCTTGAGTGCATGCTAGAGATTGTAAAAAGCAATATCGTGCAAGAGTTGAAAAACACCGACTTTGTGGCTATTCAGGCTGATGACACCACTGATGTGGCCACTAAAACACAGTCTGTACTGATCTTTCGGTACCTTGACAATGACAGCAGAGTTGTGGAGAGGTTCTATGGTTTCACTCATTTAAGAGACTCTAGTGCAGAAAGTATTTCTTCAGCTATTCTACAAGAACTAAACTTGATTTTTCCAGAGCAGCCTCAAAAACAAAAACTGATTGCACAAAGCTATGATGGTGCTGCAGTAATGAGTGGAACCTCCGGTGGAGTACAAAAAAAAATTAGAGATGTGTACCCTAATGCCCATTATGTGCACTGCTATGCCCACCAACTTAATCTGATTATGCAACAGGCAGTAGGAAAGATCTCTGAGGCACAGATATTCTTTATGGATGTAGGAGGAATGGCAGCATTCTTCTCACGTTCCCCCAAAAGAACTGAGGTACTTCATACGATTGTCAACAGAAGGATTCCAAAGGGAGGCCCAACTCGTTGGAATTTTCACATACGTACAATCAGCCTAATATACCAACATAGGGTTGACCTTGAAAAATGTTTCGACACCATAGAAGCTAATGATGACTTTGAATATAAAACTCGGAGTGAGGCCCGTGGCTTTGCTAGAACACTGCAAGACAGGGAGTTCCAGTTTTTGCTGTTTTTGTTTTATGACATAATGCCTCATGTTGACGTACTATATGAGAGGTTACAAAAACGTGATATAGATACTGTCTGTGTGGAAAGAGCTACCACTGACTTTGTCGCCTGCATTAACAAAGTCAGAGAAGGGGTTGACAATTTAGATAGAAGACTGCCAAATGATTCTACTTTCTCCAACCGCAGAAAAAACATCAGCAGTCTGGTCCGAATTGCAAAAGAGATATGTGACACTATAACTGTGCAGGCAAAGGGACGGTTTTCTTTTACAAACCATTTGGTGAGTGCCACATTACTGAAAAGTGATTTGTTTGCAAAATATGATAACTCCTTCCCTGAGCAAGCACTGAATAAGGCTGTGGAAGCTTACCCTATGCTCAACAAAGAGGATTTGAGAACTGAATTAACTGTACTCTACAGTATGAGTGTATATCGGCAGGCCACTGGTGCAATTTCTTTGCTTGCTTTGATTCGGAACCTTAACATGGAAAGGTCACTTACAGAGACAGTGGCTTTACTAAAAATAGTCATTACCACTCCAATGACAACAGCAGAGGCGGAACGATGTTTTTCCACTTTGAACCGAATAAAGACATTCTTGAGGAACACCATGATTCAGGAAAGACTGAATGCTTTAGCTATGCTCTCTATAGAGAGAGACCTCGTTAAAAGAATACCAGACTTTAACATTCAAGTTATTGAAAAGTTTGCTGCTCTTAAAGATAGACGTGCTGATTTTATCTACAAAAAGTGAACAATATGTTGAATGCTGCTAGTTTGCAACCTGTTTAATTGTTTGTTAAATAAAAAGCATCTGTGAGGTACTCAGAAATGCATTGTATCGCGAAGTCTATTATGAAGCTTTGTGGTTATACTGAATAAGCGTCTACCTATGTTATATGACATCTCTATTAATGTAATAACTGCACTTTCACAATTGCTTTATTAACCTCCCTGCTTTCTCAAATTTGCTTGAAAATGCACCATTTGCCCACTCATTTTTCAAAATTTTCTTGGGGGGAGAACCCCCCCAAACCCCCCTTAGGTGGTTCAGGCTCGCTCGCTACGCTCGCTCGCGACGGTGAAGTTTAACAATTGTTTTACGCCCCACCACTTTCAAATGTCACCAGCCACCACTGAAATAAGAGCATACAGCTATTGTTTTCTGCTGATTCCTGCCACTCCCCTCCAGCACATCTCTCCTGGTTTTGTTTGCTTTCAGCAACCACTCGTGTTTTCAGCCGATCCTCGTCCCCTCCAGCCCCTCTCTCCTGGTGATAGGCATCCCTGCAGATACATGTGCTTAAGACCTAAGGACCTCAGGACACCAGCATGTCTACTCTCTGCAGATACACTTTTACTGCAGGGACAAAGACACTACCGGCTGCCTGATCCCTGGACTCCTGCAACTGACCAACAGCAGGTGTGAGTGATTAGCTCGACTACACCCATTTCTTTGCATTCTGTGGGGCAGATCTATATTGGAGATGCGCCACTTTTACGCCGCTGTTGCATCACTTTTGTGACACAGCGGCGGTGTAAACCCTGCGCCACGTTGCGCCATATTTACATCGTGACGCATCTATGGAGATGTGTCACGATGTAAAGCCCTGCGCCACGTAAAACCTGCGTCAGGTTTCACGTGGGCGTGTCGACAGAGGGGGGGCGTTCCGTCGCAGGAACGCCCCTGAAAAGTGACCCAGTCAAATCTATAAGATTTGACTGAATCACTTTCCCAACGCTGATGCGCCAAAACCCTGCGCCTGCTTGAAGCAGGCGTAAGGCTTGACGCACCATGTTAGGGATAGGGTAGGTTGGAACAGTGCTGGAGTTGCATCGCGCTTGCGACGCAACTGAAGCACTGCGCCAACCTTACGCCATCGGATGCGTCACGCATCTGTTTATTCCTGCGCCATGATGCGCCGCATTGTAAATGCGGCGCATCATGTGTGGCGCAAGGGTAAACTTGCGTGACGCATCATTCCTGGCGCATCCTTGCTGATTTGCAGGGATGCGCCAGGAAACATAAATCTGCCCCTGTGTCTTTTAACTTTAATTCCGGACTTAAATCCAGGACTACAAGTCCCAGAATGCAAATAGACATTGAGGACTGTGCACTCTGTTGACACCGCACAACACGTGGTGGCACTCTGAGATATGATTTGCTCAATCCAAAGTACACTAAGTTTGTCTTGCACTTAAGCTGCCTTTGTAGATACCAGAGGTCCTTGCGTTTTCCAGTAATTAATACAACTAATTAATCTTGGCCATTCTAAATTTTCTGTCCGTTTAGCGGCTGCTAATAATTGCGCTGGAGTCTTGTCCAATTTCTCTTTCCATGCTCTATTGCTGTGGCCTGGGAATGAAGGGTGGAACATCAGCTGCATCCAGTCGCAGGCTCTCTACCTTATCAGCATGCATTATTGCAATGGGGACAACTGCAACCAGGCTGGCAACGCCAAGAAAGGAGACCGAGGTTATTACTGTTTGAAAACTCCATACCAGAGCTATGTTTTTACAAGCTGTTCAGTGGTTCATGGTTTGCAGAGGCCCAAGCCTTTTAAATAATGCCTCTTTCACGGGGCATGTTTATGTTGTTTATTAACTTTCTGCATGTCTCTGCAGTCCCTAATTCAGCCCTGCCATTGCTGCTTCATTGATTGTGTTGGTTCCCTTCCTCCCCCACCCCCAGCCTCCTCCCAGCTGTTTCTGCTTGCTTTCCTACCCCCTCCCACACCATCCCACCCTCTGTCCTGCTTTAATTACCACCAACGCCCCTCCTTCCTCCCTCGTGGTGCTTGTTTACCTTTTTGTCAATGCCGATGGAAAATGAGTGCCTGTTCGGCCTCACACCACAGGCGTAACACAGGCCCCCGCATCCCCCGCAGTGCGAGGGGGCCCCCAAGCTCCAGGGGGCCCCCTCAGCACTGCACTTCGGCCGGGGAGCTCCTGATAGAGTCCGGCGGGGGCCCCTCCACATACCTTGCAAGGGGCCCCCTCAATTATCGTTACGCCACTGCCACACACATAAAGGGAGCTTGTAAATTCAAATTCAGCATTCTTCTGTTTCTCTTTACCTTCTTTTTTTAAGCCTAATTATGACAGTGAGTAACTCCTCACGGTCGGAGCCCAGCTTAAAAAAGCAGGTGTGAGAAGTACAGAGTGGCTGCCCCTAACCAGACACGCATAAAAAGAGCCCCCATTTAAACACCTGCCTGTCAGCCTCCTGGTATCTACAAGGAGCCACGTTGTCTGCCATTTGCTGTTTATGTGTTTTTTAATGTGGTCTTAGGTTGCATCGGGAATGCTTTCATAAAAATAATTTTCGGCAGAAAAACATACACTCATTGCTTCCCCAAGCATGCTATAAAGTGGTTCATAAGGCACTGAGGAGCAGACTTAAGCTTTTATACGTGGTGCTCTAATTGTTTTCAAAATTACTTATTGCAGGTTGCTTCTCCCACCCCATCAGTTCTTATCTTTGTATAAGCTGTTGAAGCACCATGCCCCCCAAAATACTTCATTGCTCTCACACCATTTAGCCCCCTCAATGGCTACAGCCCATTCTGGCTTTGACAGCTGTTCACTGCTCCCATTCTCAATGGCACCCCACCCCCTCACATTTTAGTTCCTTAAATAAAGTAAGAAAATATTGCCAGGATTCTAAAGGAAGGTGGTTGTGACAGGGCTCATAAAAAAGTGCATTTATTGCATTTTCAGATCCATAAAACTAATGCAAACAAAGCCCTGGTTCTGCTCTGCAGCCTGTGCTTTGCCACAAGCTCACAGCATAAGCTATGTGTGCCACTGTGTATGCTTCGTAAATAGCGCTTAGTTAAGAAATGAGAGCCTATGTGCTATAGGTGGTGACTACTGCTCATTTTAAATATTTTCTCGTGTTCTGTGACAAATATGGCAGCTCAAATGGAAGGCTTGCAGAAGCTTACTTTTATCACCACTGACATGCATGTCCCTACATATGCTTCTCTAGAGAAGTCATGGTGTGTTTCAGATCATATGGAATCACTACACTCAGTGTGCTTTAATATAAAACATTCTCCCATGCCCTGCAGTATCATAATTGAACTGCAAGTAATGTGGGTTATAGTCCAATTATTGAATTCAGAAAGATGAAAAACCTAAATCAAATAAAAACTGTGAACAGACACCTCCAGACTACAAAGATGTATCTGCAAGGCTGTATTGTTACACTTTCTCTCAGCAATTCTGCTGCCTAGAAGAACCACTAAGGGGCTTAGAGGCTGCCCATTGCTTGGCATTGGTTGGCTTTATCGTCACTCTAATGTCCTTGCTTTTCTTTGGTCAGTGTGTACCAGCTTCATCTTCTCTTCATGTGTTTGTCCCTCCACCGGAGCGTGACCCAAAAAATGCTTCCTTACCAAGTGACATTCTACTGCTCAAGCTTTCGGGATTACGTTTTCATTAGGTTGTAGCACTTCAAAAGAGTGCATGGGTTTGCTGGCAATCTCCCCCGTCCTGCGGTACATTGCTGCTTACCCCATCCCATCCTGTTGCTTGTTTTACTTCTGTTCACCTGCCAGAAAAACTAATTGCCTCCAAGAACTTTATGTCACTTCCACACCCTAATCCTGTCCTTGCTTGCCCATCCCATCCAGTGCTGGCCACATCATTTCGCTTTTTTCTAACTTGACTTTTAGCCATGCTGAAAAGCCAATAGCTTTTCCATAGGTGAAAACTATTAGCTTTGCCAATGCTTGTTGTTTGGTAATGCCCAGAGAGCAATGCCTAACTACTGGTAAGCTTACACTGGTGTGCTGAAGTTTTTGGTCTTGGAACAATTTTTTTCCAGCTCATGTTGAATGTGTATGTTTTGTTTGCAGCTCCTCCTTGCTTAGGGCTGAAATTAAATAAACGTTGTGTGTGTTTCAAACAGTTTTTGGTGCAAGCAACGTGTTTTAATTTTGTAAATTTGTGCGCAATGAAAGGCTGACTTTCTTTTTAATTATGTTTTATCATTTTTAAACTTGGTAACACAATCCTTACAAACACACTCTACACCATGCCACATAATTCCAATCAGCAGAATTTCACTCAACGCCACCCACGCCACACAATTTACCTCTTCACATTTTCATTTCACACCACATAATTCAATGACAAACCATATAATTCAACTCAACAACATAATTAAACAACACGCTACATACATCCAATCCATACCACAAGATTCCACATCATACCACAAAATACAACAGAACATCTCATAATTAAACTCCACTCCAAAGCACAAAATACCATTCCAAATAATTACACTCCATGACACACTATCCCACTCCACATAATTCCGGTACACTCAATACCACATAATTACTGTCTACTTAATTTTACTGCACACCATGCCACAAAATTCCACTACACAATCCTCTCCACCTAGCAAAATTCCATAACTAACAATACCAATTCAACCCACATAATTTCACTACACACCCACACCACATTCATCCACTCCACCCTAAACTAAAACACGTAGGTAAAAGACATTGTCATTTACAACGCCAATAGCCCTAACCCTCACAAATGCAAGACCTACTACATTGCAAATACTTGTTATATTATCCAGTGTATATAATGTGTCTTGCCTGTTCTATTGTATGCTTAACTAATAAAAACATTTTATTCCTGCTTATTGTTAACCTGTACGGATGGTTTGCTTAGGATAAGTAAAACCCTACAGAAATACTGCATGATGCTGTTTTTCCATAACTTGGCAAATGACGCACAGTGAAAGAATTTATTGCATTCATAATAACATGTAATTTAAGATGATGTAGTAATTAATATAAGCACGTCTGTTTTCCCCTTATTTGCAAACATGTAGATTTAAACCTTTCATTAGAAAATAGTACAACTGAGAAATGCCCTTTCTGATTCATACGGATTTCACAGATATGCTTAATTTACCCATACGCTTGTGCAAGTCTTTTGGAAACCTATAACCATGTTTACATTTTGATAATAGTCTATTTTGTAGTGGATCTGTATATTTTGACTTTCTGATGTTAAAAATATTGTCTGGGTCTCTGAA